>NC_044039.1:51298874-52640124 GCF_901765095.1 Microcaecilia unicolor
AGCTACAAAGTAGTAGATATAAAACAAACTGCAGAAAATAGTTCTTCACCCAATGTGTAACTAAACTCTGGAATTTGTTGCCATAGAATGTGGTAAAAACAGTTTAGCAAGGTTTAAAAATGGTTTGGATAATTTTGTAGAAGAAAAGTCCATAAGCCATTATTAAGATGGACTTGGGAAAATCCACTAAGATAAGCAGCATAAAATCTGTTTTACATTTTTGGCATCTTGCCAGGTACTTGTGACCTGGCTTGGCCAGGGTTAGAAACTGGATACTGGGCTTGATGCACCTTCGGGTCTCAGTATGACAATGCTTATGTTCTTATGTATGATTAAACTGGCACATCATATATAGGAGACATGCTATATTACCTTCACATTTATTTATTTATAGCGTTTATATCCAACATATTTAAATCTCTGCAGATGCACACATGCGTATTTATGCCTGCCTTATAGCACTAGTGTGCCTGTCCCTGCTAGATGCACATGTGTGCAGCGATATTAGAAAATAAAGAGGGGTAGTTTCAATATGTCTAAATCTGGATTTTGGATGTTTTGTTGAGCATCATAATACTTTAACCACCACTTCCTATATAATAATTCTCACCTCCAACGTTCTGTGCTTGGGACTGTGGCTCCCTGCAGGTGGTCTGCTAGGCAGACACGCACTGACGTCATGACAGCTGATTCCAAGGCAAGGGGAGGAGTAGTGAAACACGCGCAGCGTGTTTCCCTACTCCTTCCCCTGCCTCGGAATCAGCTGTCACCCCCCGCGCTACGGCCCCCTCGGCCCACCCCCCGGCCCGCCGAAAACCGCCCCCCGCCGCCGTTGTGGACTACCTGTGCTGACGAGGGACCCAAACCCCCGACAGCCGAAGTGCTGTTGTGCCCTTCGCGTTGCTTTCTCAATCATCTTCTCTGCAAGTTTCTCTGCGTGCGTCTGACGTCAAACGCACGCAGAGGAACTTCCAGAGAAGATGATTGAGGAAGCAACGCGAAGGGCACAACAGCACTTTGACTGTCGGGGGTTGGGGTCCCCCGTCAGCACAGGTAGTCCACAACGGCAGCGGGAGGGGGGCGGTTTTCGCCGGCATGGGGGGATCGAGGGGGCCGTAGCACGGGGGGGGGGGGGGGGGGGGAGAAATTGCCTGCCTAGGGCCCGTTTCCTTGCCTTCAGAAACGGGCCTTTTTTTTTTACTAGTATACTAATATTTTATCATAGTGGAATTAGTTTTAATCATAACTCCAAAAATACTGTACTTTTTTGTTATTTTCATATTCTTATATTCTTTAAAACTATGTTTGCTATTCAACTGCATGCAGTTATTACATACTGCATATACAAATGTGAACTAAATCAGGCAGCAACAAATCATGTACTTATCTTCAAAATGTATACTCAGAACCTCATGACATCTGAAATCTGTAGTTGTACAAAACATTCCAGTGGTATAACAATCAAATCCTGATGTCAGTACTACATTTCAGCAAATGTTGCCTGTCTTGGGGGAATGTCTGGGCTCACCAAAATGGATAAATGTTACTAGACCAAGTGCAAATCAGAGGGAGACACTATTTTGAAAGGATACATTACATGATTGAATAATGCATCTTTAAAGGCACTGATACCACTGTTAATTAATAAATTGAGTCTCTTGTAAAAATAACCAGTTACATAGCTGGTTATTACTAAGCTGCAGTAAGCACTAATATGTGCTTACCACAGGGTGAAAAGCACTACCACAAAATGCAATCAGGTGTCCCATGGTAGTTTTGGGATCAGTGCATACTACTCATATGCTAAAAAATAGAATTTATTTTTTAGCACTGGTGGTGTATCTGGGAGGTAGAGAGTAACTGTCATGGCTTGGGTAGGTGAGCCCTTGGGTTGCAGTTGGTTTAGGCTACTCAGCTTTCCTGAATGCTAGGCAGACCCAACTGGTGGCAGGCGAGTCATACCCTGGGAAGGATGTGAGCAGAAGATGGCTCTTAGAAGAGCCCTGGGAGGCTGACCTGACAAAGTCAAGGCCAAGGAATGGCCCTTAAAAGGGCCCTAAGGGGAACAAGCCTGACAAAGTCAGGACCAGACAGTGGCCCTTAAGAGGACCCTTGGGGGCCTGGCCTGATGAAGTCAGGAGCAGGGAATGGTCCTTAAGAGGTCTCCTGGGGGCCTGGGAGAAGCAGAGTCAGAGGATCTGAAGGCTGGGACCAACAAGACAGAATGAGACATAGGAAGGAACAGGACTGGAACACAAGCTAGAACAAAGGCAGGAACAGGACACAGGCTGGATCAAAGCTGCAACATATCCTAGACAGCTCTAAGAGATCTGTCGCAAAGGCACTGGCTGGGAGGCAGAAACTTCCTTATATACTACCAGACAGGAAGTGATGACATCAGCCAGTGCCCTCTTGCAGGGTTATAAAGGAAGTACTGGGTTTCCAGGAAGTAAACAGATTCTTCTTGATACAGAATGCTGCTGGAGACCATAGAGAACATGTGAGGGGCATGACAGTACCCCTCCCTGAAGACCCCTCCCCAGACCCGTGGGTTCAGGTTTGAGGGAATAAAAATTATGAGAATGTCCTATAAATACAGATTTCTACGTATTATCCTCCTTATTCTTGAAACGCCTAGAATATAGGGTATACCATAAAACATTTGGGGCCACCAGTATTGATATATCCCCCACTTGAAGGGTCTTTCTTTCTTGGGAATCCTGTAGACTTGAAATTGTATGTCCCATGCAAGGTTCATTTCCTTGACCACTTGGGGAATGGAGTACTCCAGAGGTACAATGATCCGTGAGACAGCAAGAATCCTTGCAGGGTCATAAGTACATAAGTAATGCCATACTGGGAAAAGACCAAGGGTCCATCGAGCCCAGCATCTTGTCCACGACAGCGGACAATCCAGGCCAAGGGCACCTGGCAAGCTTCCCAAACGTACAAACATTCTATACATGTTATTCCTGGGATTTTGGATTTTTCCAAGTCCGTTTAGTAGCGATTTACGGACTTGTCCTTTAGGAAACTGTCCAACCCCTTTTTAAACTCTGCTAAGCTAACCGCCTTCACCACATTTTCCGGCAATGAATTCCAGAGTTTAATTGCACGTTGGGTGAAGAAAATGTTTCTCCGATTTGTTTTAAATTTACTACACTGTAGTTTAATCGCATGCCCCCTAGTCCTAGTATTTTTGGAAAGCGTGAACAGACGCTTCACATCCACCTGTTCCACTCCACTCATTATTTTATATACCTCTATCATGTCTCCCCTCAGCCGTCTCTTCTCCAAGCTGAATAGCCCTAGCCTCCTTAGTCTTTCTTCATAGGGAAGTCGTCCCATTCCCGCTATCATTTTAGTCGCCCTTCGCTGCACCTTTTCCAATTCTACTATATCTTTCTTGAGATGCGGCGACCAGAATTGAACACAATACTCAAGTTGCGGTCGCACCATGGAGCGATACAACGGCATTATAACATCCTCACACCTGTTTTCCATACCTTTCCTAATAATACCCAACATTCTATTCGCTTTCCTAGCCGCAGCAGCACACTGAGCAGAAGGTTTCAGCGTGTTTGGGATTCCAAAATAGAAGGCTTGCCCTGAGGTGTCATTTTACCCAGCTGTAGTCTCTAGGGCGATCAGACTCCCAGTGAGGCAGTAGTTTCATGGCTTGCTTCTTGTTAGAAATATCTGCACTGGAAGAAGGAACAGCCGGCAGGTCAAGAGGCAGCGATGAATCCATCTTGGGTAGGGTTAGCTGAGGTTGAACAGGCATTAAGCAAGACTGAGAACAGGTTAGATATCAGGCTAGAATATCTCCAGAGCACCAGCCAATATGAGGTTCATGTTTCTGCAACCAGGGAAGCCCCAAAATGATCTGATGGACAGATCTGGAAAGTACATGGAACTGCATTGTTTCTTGATGCTGGGAACCCACCTGAAGAGGTTGAGTAATAGCCTGCAGATGCCCTGGCAGTGGTCTCCGTCAGACGCACACAGAGAAACTTCCAGTGAAGATGATTGAGGAAGCAACGCGAAGGGCACAACAGCACTTTGGCTGTCGGGGGTTTGGGTCCCCCGTCAGCACAGGTAGTCCACAACGGCAGCAGGAGGGGGCGGTTTTCGCCGGCATGGGGGGGTCGAGGGGACCGTAGCATGGGGAGGGGGGGGGGAGAAATTGCCTGCCTAGGGCCCATTTCCTTGCCTTCAGAAATGGGCCTTTTTTTTTACTAGTATACTAATATTTTATCATAGTGGAATTAGTTTTAATCATAACTCCAAAAATACTGTACTTTTTTGTTATTTTCATATTCTTAAAAAATATGTTTGCTATTCAACTGCATGCAGTTATTGCATGCAGATGGAAAGCTAGAGGGCTGTAATTTAAAGTTCATCAAGCACTGGTTAATAAATCCTTAGCATGCCTTGGGGTTCTCACCAAAGTACTGCAGTGCAGAGACTTGAGGTCGAGGTACTGGATAAGCCCAGAGGTGGGTTCAGAGCCAGAAGTCATGCAGTTTGTATTGCAGCAAGTTGAGTGTAGACTCCCTGAAGGGTTTCCATAAATTGTCAAAGTTGAGTCCGCTGTAGCTGGACCTCCTGAGTGATGTCCTGCAGTTGAAGAGCCAGTTGCCAGAGCAGCTGCAGAACAGAACAGAACAGGTGATTCACCCTATCTCATGACCTTTGCAATCTGTCACAGCTTTGGATAGGTGATCCCTTGGGCTGCAGTTGGGTTTAAACTATCCACCTAGCCCGAAGGCTAGGCAGGCTATAATTGGTGGTAGGTGAGTCATACCCCGGCGAGGGTGTAAGCAAAGGATGGCTCTTAGAAGAGTCCTTGGGGGCTGACCCAATAGAGTCAAGGCCAGGGATTGACCCTTGAGGGCTCTTGGGGGCCTGGCCTGACAAAGTCATGACCAGACAGAAGCAGTCAGAGGGTACAGAGGCCAGGAACAACAGGACACAATAAGAAACAGGCAGGAAAAGGATTAGATAACAAGCTGGATCAAAGGCAGGAACAAGACACAGGCTAGAACAAGGCTACAACACACATTAGACAGCTCTAGGAGACCTGTTACAAAGGCACTGGCTGGGAGTCAGAAACTTCCTTATATACTACCAGACAGGAAGTGATGACATCAGCCAGCGCCCTCTTGCAGGGCTATAAAGGAAGTGCTGAGTTTCTAGGACATAAACAGATACGTCTGAGTACAGAATGCTGCTGGAAACCACAGAGAACAGGTGAGGGTTTTGACAGTAGGTGTGCTCTGTGTTAATCAGTTAGGGCAGCTACATCTATACAAGCTAAACAATTAGTGTAAGATTAGCCTGTGAGCCCTTACCACCTAGAAAATAGGTGTTGGTATGTGTTCACATGCTAATAGTCATGCACTAATGGGGAAATTAGTGTGTGGCCATTAATTGGAATAATAAAAAAATGGGGCCATTTTACTGCCATGCTAAAAGTGGCATCAGGATACGGGAAAGACCCACGTTTGAGATAGTGCAGGCCAATTTTTAGCTCATCTTAGTAAAAGGACCCTATAAGCAATTATTAGCCTGTGCCCTGAAATACTTGAAAGTGTTTGCATTATTTCATTTGTTACTTTTGAGGCACATCTTCATGCATCACTTCTTAAGTGTCCAAGCCAGCTTTCCTTCTCTTCATATATGGATGAAATTCACTAAATGAAGGGGTTTTTTTTTCTCCACCTCTCTGATCTTAGAAACACTTATGAGGGATGTAATCTTGGAGATTCACAGCTACTGTAACATTCATCTCCACTCTTTGGAGGATAATTCTATAAGGAGCTGCCTAGTTTTATGTAGCAAGAATGCACATAAATGACCATTCTCTAGCCATGCACTAATTCTGTAAGCACAAATCAAGATGCGATGTTGCATGCTTTTCAGGTTGGCATTCACATAGGTAGTTTTGGTGGGCACACATGCATAGGTTATAACATTTTTTAATCTATAAAGTTTTTTTTGTTGTTTTTGCAATTTAGGCATGAACATATAAAATATAAAAATAGCCATACTGGAACAGACCAATGGTCCATCTAGCCCAGCATCATGCTTCCAACAGTGATACATCCAGGTCATAAGTACCTGGAAGAAACCCAACTAGTAGCAACATTTTATGCTACCAATCTAAGGGCAAACATTGGCTTCCCCCATGTCTATCTCAATAGCAAACTATGGACTTGTCCTCCAGATTCGCTAACTGCTGTTACCACATCCTCCAGCAAAGACTTCCAGAGCTTAACTATACCAGCTCTTAGGCTAGTATAAATGACCATACCTTCAAAGTACGCCCACAAAAAGTGAATCATGCTAGGATTCTATAAAGAAAAGTAGGCACCTACTTTTCTTTAAAGAATAGGCTCCATTGGTGCTATACTAGCACCTAATTCTAGGCTCCCCATTATATAATTACCCTCTTTTAATGTCATATGCAGTATAGCAAATATACTAAATTAAATAAGCAAAATTTAACTCTGTAATGCTATATTTAATAAAATAGGCCCTATGTTAACAACAATAATTTGGAAAACTTGTTTCCGAAGACAGAATGGAGGAAACCTTTTTTTTTTTTTTTAATTAGGTCCTGTTTGTTACAGAAACAGATCACTGTCATCTTTAATTAGGCAGCAAAACATCTAATTAAAATCAGGAGTTGCATAATTATTATTATTGTAGTCTGGCCTTATCCTATGCACTTTAATTCCTGCTTGTCTGGCATACTGGACCCTGCCTCCCACCTGTTCCTATGCTACTGCATCTGGTTGCTTCCTCCCAACTCCTGCTAATGGGAAAACAGGCTGGTTATACCTGCAGTTTGCAGAGGCTTATGTCAGAGAAGTTAGCCAACATGAAGCCCCTTTTCTTAAGGTTCTGCACAAGTTCCAGACAGATCACATGAGCACTGGTTCATGCTTCCATGATTGCACTCCATGAGTGCTTTCATGATCTGCCCAGTACATGTGCAGGCAGGCCTGTGTGGACAACTGGATGGATACCCTTTTTCTTATACAGAGGTGAGGTGGCTAGGAAATAACTTTCTTCATTGGTGACAGTTTTGGAATACTAGAGTATAGAGAATGAACAATTTTTAACTATATAAAACATAAGTCACAATAACTTTAAAGAGATACGGATAGCCATAAAGGATGAAATGAGTCTGATGACCCTGGCAATTCTTACAAATGGGGTCTAAGAATTTGTACCTTTCTTTCTGTAGATTTTCTTATAATCTGTGCCTATAACAAAACTCTTTGGAAAAGAAAACATATTTTATTCCATTGAGACTAGGTAACGTATATTTACACATCTTAATGTAATCCTAAATAGTCAGCTCCCCCACTTTCAGATAGCATGCTATAGTTTTGCATATCATAGGTTGCAAAATACCTTTTTATTTTCTTCTGTTGTGGCTTCTGCTTCCCCCTTGTAAGGGTTTAAATAACATTTGAAGTTGACTTAAACTTCAGTTCACAACCCCCACATTAAAGCCCAAATTCTGAGACTAGTTGGTAAAACCTGCTAATCTAAACACAGACATGCTACTTTTACAGGCTCTGTTAGGAGTCAGTCGAAACCATAATAAGAGATACGGCAACATAATTAGTGTTTTGGCAATGCTGGCATGTAGGATCAGAAAGGGTCTCTCTGCAGCTCTGTTGTTTTATCATCACTGGGTGTGGTTTTGCTGTTTCAGAAAGAAAGATGAAGAACAATATTAAAACAATATTAATTGCTTGTGGCACACACATGGTCTTGCAGAATGTGTTTATTTTATACTGGGATACAGAGCTCAAAGTTCTGAGAGTCACAAAAGCTCATCAATGTATCACCACCCACTTGGACTCATACACTCTTGTATGTTCCCCTAATAACTGTTCATAACACAGCAACAAAAAGGTTTCAAAGCAGTTTTTGGAACCACACTAGTCTGTCCCTTTCTTCTCAACCCTCAGTCATCGCAGCTAGATGTGGAATGGGAAAAACACCTAATGAATTATATCCAGATGCATTTTCTTCCTTGAGGTTGACATTGAAAAGGATTTAGGGGCCCTTTTACTAAGGCACGCCGAAAAATGTCCTGCGATAGTCTAGACATGTTATGGGTGCGTGCAGAATCATTTTTCAGCGCACCTATAAAAAATGCCTTTTAAAAAGTTTTGCTGAAAATGGACGTGCCTCAAAATGAAAATTGCCGTGCATACATTTTGGGTCTGAGACCTTACCGCCAGCCATTGACTTAGCAGTAAGGTCTCACGTGGTAACTGTGGGTAGTCATCTATGTGTGTAGAATGATGGTTACCGCCCGGTTTTTGCCACACACCAGAAGATAAAAATTATTTTCCGGTGCACGTAGCAGATGCATGCCAAAAATGAATTACCACAAGGGCCACACAGTAGCCGGGTGGTAACTCGAAATTGACGCGTGTTGGGCACGAGTAAGCGCCTATGCAGCTTAGTAAAAGGGCTCCTTAGGCAGCTAACTTTGGAGCTAACTGCATAAATGTATTATTTTTTCAAGAATTTAGGAACAGCCAAGGCAGAATTTTGACCAGGCATCTCAATATCCAGCCAAAAGTTATTCAGTTAGTAGGAGAAGGAAACATTCTGGAGGCAGAGCCAAAGGTTATGTGGAGAGAATAGATATTAAGCACTAGCCAGATTTCTGTATTAATTTAATAGGAAACTCTATTAGTTCTAACTTCACATGTTAAAAGACAGTTGAGCTTGGGCAAGCAGACCACATTACTTCAATTAGATATGTGCACTGCGTTTGATGCAGTGGACCATACTTTGTTGATTGAAAGATTGAGTGAAATTGATCTTTCAGATCCAGTTCTCAATTGGTTTCAAGAGTTTCTGGGTAATTGTAGTTGTTGTGTCTGTAGACTCAATTCACTTTTTCAGCATTGGTGTCTGGGCTGTGGTGGGCCTGAGGGCGCCCCTCTATCACTTTTGTTTAATTTTTTTATGGCTTCACTGGGCAGCATCAAGTAGAATTCAGATGAACTGTTACTCTCCTATACTGATGACATCTTGATGCTGATACCTGTGGCTGATTCTTTGAATGATACTGTTAATAGTGTTTTTGTGTGTGGATAAGATACAACAATGGGCTAAGGATAATATGTTGAAACTTAATTCCAACAAAACCAAAGTTCTTTGGTTCAAAAATCCAGGTATTATTACACCTAATATGATTGTATTATCCCAAGGTAAATCTTTAGCAGTTGAAGATAAATCTGGAGTTTTGGGTGTTGTTTTGGATACACAAATGACTTTGGAACCGCAAGTAAATCAGCTCTGGAAAAAAGACTGTTTTAAAATGAGACCATTAAGGTTGATTAGGTCTTATTTCAATCAACCTGCTTTTGCTTTGTTGGTTCAGATGTTAATATTGTCTTATCTGGATTATTGTAATGTTTTATACTCAGGTTTATTGGCTAGATTACTGAGGGCACTCCAATTCAAAATACCTTAGTCAGGCTCTCCTATAGACTTAAAAGTTTGACAGTATTTCCTCTTTCATAGCAATTTTACATTGGCTTTTAGCAGGTGAGTAGCCAGACCTCAATTTTGGGGGGGGGGGGGGGGGGGGGGGGGAGCCTGAGCCCAAAATGGGGGGATGACAATGACACATTTTACCCTGCCTCCCTGCTGCTCTCCTCCTCCCAATGCAACCCCCCATACCTGGGCTGGCAGGGTTTCCCAAGCCCTGCCAGCAGATTTCCTCCAGTGCTGTTCACTGCCATACCACCTGCCCTGCTTCCTCCTAATTTCATTAAAACCAAGCATCTGTGCAGGGGGTGGGGAAGCAGGGGCAGGCAGTGTGGCGGCAAATAGCGCTGGAGGAAGGTTTCTGCAGGCAGGACTTGGGGACCCTCACCAGCCAAACCAGCAGACCTTGAGGATCCTGAATCCAATTTTGGGGCCCATGCCCCCATGACACAATGTGGCTATACCACTGGCTTCCAGTACATGAAAGAATTTTGTTTAAATTAGCTTGTTTGACCTTTCAAGAACTTTATGGTATTAATCTGAATTGGTGACAGTTAGTGATGGTTCCTTTGTTTAGATTTTATGCCTGCTTGAAATGCCAAATGGTTCTTCATCCCCCTGTTCTTAAAGGCGTTCAGTTTTCTAGGATGGATGACACTTTATTTTCTTTTTCTGATAATTTTAAGAGTTTAGGTTATTCTTTTTACTATTTCTATCTTTATGTTCAAAATTCATACTTGCATAGCTGATTCTCTGTTGAGCATCACCCTAAAAATTTTTGTTTCACTGTTAAATGTTAGTATTTCTACTGTGGTATGAGCTATAGTTAAATGCCTTTGAATCCACAGAACCTCGGTGAGGGCTTGGTTGGCCTTTACTAATTGACCAGGCTAAGAAGATAAATTTAGCTTCCTAAATTTTGCCAAGCTGGACAAATTCTGTGCAGATTAGTGGTCCAACAATTAAGTATTGCTGCTAAGTGGATCATTTTTTTAGCCCACTCCCCCACACCCCAAATTTGGCCCAATCATTCTCTGTTACAAAGGAGGACATCTTTGTAACCTGGATTTTACCCCAAAGTACATGTACAAAGCACTCCAGAACATACTATTTTCTATTTTTTGTTGGAAGACAGATCTTAGCTAGGGTGTCCTGCTTGTGTGGCTATTTCTCTATGGAAAAATCAAAGTTGATTATTTGTAATGGTACTCTCCGTGGATAGTAGAATACTTAGCCAAACATTTCCACCCTGCTTTATTTCCAAGGGAAAGTTGAAAAGACCCTGTGACTATGGGGCTCATTTTCAAGAGGAAAAACATCCAAAAAATGACATAAGTCTGCATTTGGACGTTTATCTCACAAAAACGTCCAAATCAGTATTTTCGAAACCTCTTTTTAGACGTTTTTCTCTGAAGTCCGTCAGAAGGATGTCTAAATCTCAAGGGGGTGTGCCAGGAGTGTGTTCAAGGCGGGATTTGGGCGTTCCTAAGACTTAGACATTTTTCACCCATAATGGAACAAAACAAAAACATCCAAGACTAAAACTTAGACATTTTGAGCTAGACCTGTTTTTATTACGAATAAGACACAAAAAGTTGCCCCAAATGACCAGATGACCACTGGAGGGAATCAGGGATGACCTCCCCTTACTCCCCCAGTGGTCATTAACCCCCTCCCACCCCCCAAACCTCTGATTAAGAACATTACTTGCCAGCATCTATGCCAGCGTCAGATGTCATACTCAGGTCCATTACAGTAGCATGCAGGTCCCTGGAGTAGTTTGGTAGCAGGTGCAGTGCACTTCAGACAGGTGGACCCAGGCTCCTACCTCCCCCTACCTTACACTTGTGGAGGAAACTGAGCCCTCCAAAAGTCACCAGAAACCCACTGTACCCACATATAGTTGCCCCTTCACGCGTAAGGGCTATGATAGTGGTGTACAGTTGGGGGTAGTGAGTTTGGGGTGGGTTTTGGGGGGGGGGGGGGTTCAGCACCCAAGGTAAGGGAGCAATGGTCAGATATGTACCCGGGAGCAGTTTATGAAGTCCATTGCAGTGCCCCCTAGGGTGCCCTATTGCTGTCCTGGGATGTCAGGGGGACCAGTGTACTAAAAATGCTATCTCCTCCTAGGTCCCAATGGCTTGATTTTGGACGTTTTGCACTTGGACGTTTTTTTTTAATGGCCAAAAAACAAAAGGTTCAAATTACAAAATGTCCAAAAAAATAAATATTTCAAAAACAAAGGAGAGACGTTTATCTTTTTCGAAAATGACCTTCTTTCCTGTTCAGAATTTGGATGTTTTGTGTAAAATGTCCAAATTCTGATTTAGACGTTCTATTGAAAATGCCCCTCTATGCAAATCTCAGATAAATCTTCTAGGCTTTTTCCAGATTATCTAGAAAATGATTTACATCAGTGCCATCATCAAACATTACCTACAGTACTTGATTGGTTGATCATCCTGAAGGAAAATGTCCATTATTGTGATTATGCCCCTTGCCTCTATAGTGCTGTGTTCAGCCTGTGATGGAAGTTAAGAAGGGACTGTATATTGTTGAGCAGTGGTAAGTATAGATGGATGATGCTAGGAATTAGAAGATATAACACAATTCAAGAAGGAACTGAAAACTTACTTTTTTCTTCCAGTATATGGGCCAATGAAACAATGAGAACAGTTGTATCTTATCATGTGATGTTCTGTTCATGCTGTTATGAGTTTTGATGATGTGATTGATATTATTGTTTGTTTTTTGTGATGTTATTTTTATGTATTTAATTTGTTCTTCACTTAGAATGTTTATGATAATACGGGTTAAAAATAAATTTTATTATTATTATGCTATTACTGATTTGGGGGTGGCAGAGACAGATAGGTGGCAATGCAGTTCTGCAGAGGGTGCGGGAAGAAGGAGGGAATGTTCCTGAATGGAGTGGAGGAATAGAGAGCAGGGAACCCTGTTGAGGGAATGAGGAAATCAAGTGGGGAATGTTGCTGGCTAGAGTTGGGAGCTGTTTAAGACACAGGGTGGGGGCAGAGAGGGGAGATACTATTGGGCAGAAGGTGGAGAGAGATGAAGGGGAGAAAACAAAAAATTCAGCTGACATAAAAATCAGACCATAAGAACATAAGAAAAGCCATACTGGGCAGACTGATGGTTTATCTAGCCCAATATTCTGCTTCCAGCAGTGGCCAATCCAGGTTGCAAGTACCTGGCAGAATCCCAAATAGCAGCAAGATTCTGTGTACCAATCTCAGAGACATCAATGGCTTTCTCAATTTCTATCTCAATAGCAGATTATGGACTTTTCCTCCAGGAACCTGTCCACACCTTTTTAAAACCCAGGTACACTAACCACTTTGGAAACTATACATTGAGAGAAAAAATGTTTCCTCCTATTCATTTTAAAAGTATTACCATATAACTTCATTGAGTGCCCCCTAGTCTTAATACTTTTTGAAAGAATAAACATGATTCACGTTGAGGGGGGATCAAGATAGCACTCTAGAGAGTAGATGTGCACTGAGCTCTTTCCTGCTTTTTTTTTTTTACAATGCCCAAGAGAAGGCCAAGGAAACCTGCTTCCCTGACAGAGAAAGGCAGTGTTACTCCAACCTTTATTCAACAGAAGACAGAAACTTTTGCCATGCACATTCTATTGTCCAAGGTAGTCTCACTGCGAGTGGACAAAGATGAGCAGATGCCCTCACTGCTATTGGGAAGGAGCATTTCACTTTCCTCCAAGGGGGTGCGCGGATCAGGTGCACGGCTGTTGGCTCTGCCAGTCTCCTGCCCCAGAACAGGAAGTAACATCAGAGGGAGCAGGGAACTGGCAGAGTCGACAGCCACGCGCCTGCTCTGCACACGCCCTTTCTGCCTGCACCCGGGGCGGACCAACCTTGGTATGCTACTGCAGAGCAGCATGCAGATCTGAGGAGTAACCAGTGGATAGTACAATAGGCTGTAAACCAAGGGACCCAGGTTCACATCCCACTTCAATTCTTTTCATTTTTTAAAATTGTGTGTCCTCTGGGAATAGAAAAATACCTACTGTACCTAAATATATAAGATACCAGCAAGCCTGAAGGCTATTGAAGTGGTGTACATTCAGATACATTATGCATTTTCCTTTTCCTGGAGGGCTCACAATTACAAAAAGAGATAAAGTGGCCTTTGAACCTGCGTCCCTTGGTTTACAGTCCATTGCACTAAACCACTAGGCTGCTCCTCTGCTCTCCATTGACATCTGTGAGGCCATTTTCTAAGAATGCTGCCATACAGATGTCTGTGACCCTTGTTTTCTCTCGTTTATAATTTGGACATTCCAGTTTGTAAAATGGCTGTTCATACTGGATGTCTCCAGCACATGGACGCCCATGCCATATATTTTCAAAAAAGAAATCTCTACATGTTTTCTGTTCAAAAACACATGTGAGATTTACATTCATTTGGGACGTTCTGACATGGATGTCCCTAGTCTGACTTGGATGTCCTTTCAAAAATGCCTCTCTGTTCCAGAGCCACTACTGTTAAGTCTGAGTGGAGGGTAATAATTCTGAATCTCTGTTTCGAGAACAAGAAAACTGGTTTTGGTAGTGCTTATTCCAAGTATGTATCTTTTTCTGCTACCAAAAGCTTCTCTTCCTTATTTTTTATTAGGGTACAAAGACACACTGGTATCACAGAAGCAAATCCTGTTGACTTTATCATAACAGTTTAGAGATTCAATCCTCTGATAAATGAATAAAAAGTTTCTTTTGTGACGAAAGAAACCTGGCTCATGTTGGCAATTGTCCTGGGCAGAGATAGCAAATGCCCAAAAGTTAATAAAGGCAATTTTCAAACCTTTGCCATTTTCAGCTCTTAGAACATATATGGGTAAATCACCAAATATATTCCTTTACCTAAGCTTCATTGTTTTGAAATAATCATATTTTTACTTTTGTTCTGAAGGCTTAAAGTACTGTACTTCAGCAAATCTCCTGGAGGATACAATACTTCTCCTTAGGATATTATGAACAGATTTTCTGATGATTTTACAGAACAATATGGCTTGACATATTCAACCATTTATACTGGGCAGTAACTAAGAATGGAAAGAAAATATTTTGATAGGATTAAATTGGAAGTGCTTGAGCAGGGCTATATAGATATTTCATATTTTAAAAAATGGCTTTCATGACCAAGAAGACAATTTTCAAACTGCATTGAGACAAAAATCAGGCATATTTTACTACCTATGGGCTTTGCATAAATTTTCAAAGTAAACGTATGGGCATATTTTGCTTTGAAACTTGCCTGAGATACAAAGACATGTAGTCACTTGCATCTGCTTTTTTCTGCAGGCAAACATTTGCTGGGAAATTACACAAAAAGATTTGAAATACAATCCACTTGCTACTTTTCCTTTTCTGGACCTGACAACGATGCTAGGAACGCTTCCTTTCAAGGCATTTATTTTATGCACAGAAATAAGCTTTTATAACTTTGTCCTTCTGATATGTAAGTAAATGTATGCACATACTCCTCTTTTGATTTCATTTTCATCAATTAACGGGTAATAACCCAAAAGTTTTTATATGGGCAAACAGCTGAAAAAGCCATTTAAAATTGCCCCACCCCCTTCACTGTGGGTAAAAGTACCCATGTTGTTCAGGACAGTGGGTCCCAAACACAATTTATTCATCCCTGGACACAGTGAAGGAGTTTGCTCAGTATTGCTGGTGCTCAGCACCCACAGAGCTGACTCCTATGACCAGGACAGTGGTAGTGATGTACACTGCTATGCTGTGCCAAGGAGCTGTTTTTTTTTGGGGGGGGGGGTTACATTTGTATCCCGCACTTTCCTGCTCATGGTAGGCTTAATGCGGCTTACATATACAGGCACTTATTTGTACCTGGGGCAATGGAGGGTTAAGTGACTTGCGCAGAGTCACAAGGAGCTGCCTGTGCCTGAAGTGGGAATTGAACTCAGTTCCCCAGTTCCCCAGGACCAGAGTCCACCACCCTAACCACTAGGCCACTCCTCCACAAGTCAGGTTTCCTGAGTCAGGTTTTTCCTTTCCCACTCAGCTGAAATGGTATTTTGTGATACAGTAATCCCATAGAGGCCTGTTCTGATTAAGATCTTAGATCTCAGATCTAAGCAGAAGGAGCAGGAAGAGAACTGTTGGGCCAAAATTACAAGAAAAATATAGTTTAGGACTGAGTAAAATATATTTACATGCTCATTTTCAAAGCATTTAGACTTCCAAAGTTACATTCTAAGCTATGTAACTTTGTAAGTCCATCTGCGTTGAAAATGAACCTCTTGGTTAATCAAAAGCTGTGAACCAAAATCTCTGCCATCGCAGTGTCTAGCAAAGAAACTGATGAACCAGCGTGCCAGTCCTCGTTGTAAAACAAATATGAAAATATTTAATATCTTTTTCTTATTTACATATACATTAGTACTCTAACATGCTACACCTAAGTATAAGTTAAGTAATAAGCAGAAATAGTACACATAATACAATTCAGTGGCATAACTAGATGTGACAATTCTGGTTGGTCTGAGCCCAAAGTGGATGGGCACAAACTACTTCTCTCGCACCTTCCTCCCATGACTCCACATTCAATAAATACCTGAGCTGGCAGAGATCTCTAAGCCCCACCAGCTGAAGAGGTCAGTAGTGGCCCTACCATTATGCCAAGTGAGGCAGGGGCCTTAGGCAGCATTCTTCAGAGAGCAGCACTCTCCTCTTCCCTGAACAACTCTCTTCCCATGTTTACCTTATTTTTTTCTTTTCCAAAAGGTGGCAGCGGCAGCAATTCCCATAAGTTGCCCTGCTGCTGGCACCAGCCTCTTCTCCCTGCAGCCCACCTCTTGACTTAACTTCCTGTTTCCTCAGAGGCAGGACGCAGTAGAGCAAAGAGACCTGTGCCGGTGACACTGCAGCAGGGCAGCCTATAGGAATCTCTGCTGCCTTCTGAAAGAATAAAATAAGGTAAACATGGGGAAGAGGGTTGAGGAGGGAAGGGGGGATATGCTAGACTAGGTGGGGGCAGCGGCAGTGATGGCATCTCATCTCTGGAAGAGCTCCTGCTCTGGCTGCCCAGAACGCTATCATACTCGCTGCAGCCATTGGCATTCTATGGGCCACCCCCAAGCCAGCCCTCGTCCCTCCTGCATACGTGCAAATACTGAGCATGTGTGGGAGGGAGGTGAGTGACACAACAGTGGCCCATAGAGAGTAACCCTGGTTGCAGTGAGTACAGGAACATTCTGGGCTGCCAGACAAGGACCTCTTCAGCTGACAGGGCATAAAGATCTCCGCCAACTTTAACAAGGGTGCCACGATTTTGGGTGGGTCTGAGCCCAAAGTCAGTGGGCCCTGGCCCACCCATGGCTATGTCATAGATTTCATTTATAATCAGACATTTTTAAACTAAGGAGCCATTTTACTAAGCTCCATTAAGTGCTAACAAGCAGGTAACACTGCTTAAAATGGTGTACTGCAGGACATGCTCAGGTGTCCTGTGGTAACTGCCAAATGTGCGCACGATAACTGCATGCTACAAAATATTTTTGTTTTTCTTGAAGGGGCATGTCAGGGGCAGAGAGTGGACGTTCTTGCACTAAACAATCACTGCACCCACATTAACATGCACTAACTGGTTAGCACAGGAATATCGTGCGAGCTCTTATTGGTTAGCACAGGAATATCGTGCGAGCTCTTATTGCCTGCAGAATGGGTGGTGGTAAATGCTCATGTGGTAATATTTAAAAATGACTGTGTGCTAATGGCAACCTTAGGGGTCCTTTTACAAAGGCGCACTAGCGTTTTTAGTGTATGCTAAAAATTAGTGTGCACTAAACATTAGAGATGCCCATATATTCCTATGGACATCTCTAACATTTAGCACACACTAATCATTAGCTGCACTAAAAACGCTAGTGCGCCTTTTAAAAGATCCCCTTAGTGCACGGTCTTTAATACAAAAATAGAAAATCAGCCATTTTAGAGCTGTGGTAATGGCATTAGTGCACAGGAGAGATCCAAATAAGACTGCTCTAAGGCTACTTTTTTTTACTACAGCCTCGTAAAAGGACTCCTAAATTATTTAAGTAGTGATAATTTTGGATTATTATAATATGCAATTGTTTTTGTTATGAAAAAACAATTAGGGGATCTTTTACAAAGGCGCACTAGCATTTTTAGTGTGTGCTAATAATTAGTGCGTGTTAAATGCTAGAGACACCCATAGGAATATATGGGTGTCTCTAAAATTTAGCACATGATTATTTTTCGCGCACGCTAAAACCGTTAGTGTGCCTTTACTGAACATTCTGCAACCGGCAGGTAAACCATTTTATAACTTCTGTACAATTACATTTGGCCTCAACAGTCCTCCTGTCAATTCCAGATTGTGTGACACAACCTCAATCACTTTCCAACTTGTTTCACTTAGTAAGACCAAAGTATTTACATATTTACAGCTCCACCTATTCTTTACCCGTCCCTTCGGGCTAGCAATAATCCAAGGCTGCTCATGATACTCCTGATCACAATCCAATTTTCCTTCAGGCACAGACCCTTTTGGCTGTCCTCCTTTCAGCAATGCACTTCTCAGAGCTGCACCCTGGCCTTGAACAGGCATAATGCCCCTGACCTGGGTGCTTCTTGGCAGTAGCGTAGCCAGAGTTTAATTTTTAGATGGGCCTGGAGGTGGACTGGGTGGGTAGAGGTCTCGCATTTCCTCTCCACCCGCTACCCCCCCCCCCCCGCGACAGCCCCCTGCACATGGTCAGTTCTGGTCATTTTTACTGACCTGAAATGCCGTTCTCCCTCCAGCGCGCTGGTGATTCCCATAGCCAGCCTTCTGCCAGCACGCGTCGTCGGAGCCTCTTCTCAGGCGCGTCCTGCCTACTCTGTAACTTCCTGCTTTCCACAAAGGTGGGATGCAGGAAGTTGCAGAGTAGGCGGGACGCGCCTGAAAAGAGGCCCCGATGATGCGCGCTGGCAGAAGGCTAGCTATGGGAATCGCCGGTGCTGGAGGGAGAACGGCGCTTCAGGGCAGTAAAGGTGAGCAGCCCACGCGGACAGGGAGAGCGGGCAGAAGAGGCTGGGCGGGCCTGGAGCAAAAGTGACTGGGCCCGGGCCCATCCAGGCCCACCCGTGGCTACGCCCCTGCTTCTTGGTTTGGGATCTGACCTGGTTGGAGCATCCCAAAGGCAGTCTCTGTTGGACCCTTCACTCACTTGGCCTCCACCTGGGGAAAGAAGCGTTAGCATGTGGGATTACCCTCTTCTCCCCCAGGAAATCCAAAAAACAAGTTGAAGCAACACTGTGGGCATTGACTGACTCTTACTTTGGCAGGTATGAAAGATAATTATACTTTCTCAAGTCCAACAATCATACTGGAGTCAGCAGTTCACACAAACTCAAACTATGTATTCTTCAGCTCTGGGAAATCAGAAACATCAACCATTATCAAATCTCCAACATTGAAGGCAAATCTTTTAAAACCACAATCCTTCTGGTATTCCCACAAGGGGAATTCCTGTCTCCTTCCTTGTATTTATGGGCAAAGGTTTTTCAGAAGGACTATTTACACTTTTTACAGACTCCTGTCCATGCCTATCCCAGAGAATAATATCCCAAAGGCTGTGCTTATTTCACTTTTACAGGTCCAGATCTGTGATCTGACCTCCCTCCAAGGTGACCTTTGCATTGGCTCACCCTGGCTTTGTAATGGGCACCCCCTGGCTCCAATCCCATGCTCCTGGGCTGGGTGTCTCCGCCACCCGTAGCTCTCCTCACTTTTCCCAGTTGTCACTTTGCTGAGTTACAACTTCTCTTTTCAGCTAGTGTTTTAGCTCTCCTATTCAGGATTTCCCTTTACTCCTCCAGGTCAGTGACAGGGGACCATCAGGCAACCAAAGATCCCCTCCCCACTAATGGGCATAACCTTTGCTTTATCTCCTCCCAAATTCCTCCCCCATCACTCCTCAGTCTTAGGGCACTATTTGTCTGCATTTTATTTCAAAACTACTTCCCTTGGGTTGGGCTTCCTCCTACCCAGGGACCTCCCAGTCATTTCCCCCAGTGACTCTCAACCAGGGATTTACTGTCCAACCTAACAGGGAATTACACAGGCTTCCCCCGCTCTGGCTCCTGCTCTCAGACTGGGTTCCCTTTACTCACCTAGAGCTCATCACTCCTTCTCAGTTGCCACTGTTAGGGACAGCAACTCTCCTTAATTTAGCCCTGGTTTATTCTGTCACTCCAGGCTCTCTTTTTCAAGGGTTCTGGTGGGGGTACAGGCAACCAAAGACCCTGTGTTCCCCTCTGTAATTCCTCTTATCAATTCTGACTGCTTCCCAACCATCAATTATTACTCAATAGCACTTTTCCTCTGCAAGTTATCCTAGAACCCACCCCTTTGGGCCGAATCCCCATTCCCCTTTCACCTCTAACCTCTTAGTAATCCCCATTATGATGGAGGATTACCAAACACATCTAGCCAGTCAGGTTTTCAAGATATCCACTGTGAATATGCATGAGAGAGTTCCATACAATGGAGTGCATACACATTTATCTCATCCATATTCATTGTGGATATCCTGAAAACCTGACTGGTTGATGTGTCCTAAGGACTTGGTTGAGAATGCCTGATCTAAAATAATGACCTTAATTTTTGAACTAAGACATTTGAATGTATCCATCTGTCTTAAAAAAAAAAGGCAGAATTTGAACCATTTTTTTTTCTTTCCGGCTGTGTTTCAAAAATTGTGTTCCTGCAATGTTGAATGACATGTTTCCAAAATTCAGTGTTCCTGCAATGTTGAATGACATGTTCATATCCGCACACTCTTCATATTTACATAGCTTTTCCCTTTCTTGGTAGGTGATCTATATTAATACCCACCACTGTTCAGAACATTGAGGACCAAACAAATTTGAGAACCATGTATCTCAAACTATTTCTTGAGTATTCTCCAATGCCTTCTTGCTGGTTTAGTCAGTATGCCTGAGCAGAGCAAAAAGAGTCCTAATCTGTATCTGAACATACACACAGAAAGGGATGAACAGGAAAATAAAAATGGCATTTTGAGAAAGAGGATTATC
Organism: Microcaecilia unicolor; assembly: GCF_901765095.1. Lineage (NCBI taxonomy): Eukaryota > Metazoa > Chordata > Amphibia > Gymnophiona > Siphonopidae > Microcaecilia > Microcaecilia unicolor. The sequence goes on from NC_044039.1 coordinate 51,319,520, forward strand.
AATGCAGCAAGGATTGCTTATGAACTTTTATGAATGATTGGACAAAGCTTATAAAAACTGCTGAGCAAACTGATAAACTGAAGACAGAAGCAAAATGTCTGCACCCTGCTAGAAAACAAGAGAAAAATGAGTGAATTGAAGCACACTATTTAGGTCTTACCAGCAACCAACCAATGGTCCCACTCATTTTTATTTAAATAGGCCTAGGAGAGTAGTTGTACTTTGAAAACCAAGTTCTCTGTTAATGTAGTGCTTTATATTATTCACCTCAGGGCCAGCCTTAGCAATTGCTGGGCCCTGTACAGACCAGTTCGGTGGGGCCCCCCTGCCCCCACCTAGTCCTGCCCCATCTAGCCATGCCCCTTGTTGACAAGATGTGTTTTACAATTTTTTATTTCAAATAAAGACAAATCAAGCAAAACATGTACAGAAAATCTAATTCAAATAAGCACAATGCTATCATTACAAAACATTTGGGTCTTAAAAGCAAAACCATGTGCATGTAAGGACTGGATAAATGAATTAAAACAAATGCTCTTAATTTGTAATACTTGGTAGCAATAATGAAACAGTGAATATTCACATAGCAAGCAGCCTGAGCCAACAGATTTATTTTCCACTGAACATAATTAACGTTGTAGGAACTTGGCAGCTAATAGTGTGCTGAACTGGACAATGTTGGCACAGTTAGACTGACTCTGGACAGTTCTGCATGAAGGAAACCCTTCCCTCAGTATTCAGTACCTTCTCTGTGAAATAGTACTAATAAAAAAGGCAAGTGCATTTTTATAATATGCCACTGCATTCCACAAAACAAAAGGAGCAAGTTCCCACATGCCATCTTTTTCTTTTGATGTAGGCACAAGAAAAAAAAAAAGATGTTAAATTCTCCCAGGTTTCAACCTAAGTTTTCATAATGTCTATTTTGGTAGCCCTTTACTAGGTGAAAACATCTGAATAGAGGGAGTCCCTATAACCAGCCCCTCCAAATGACACAATGATTACAATTTAGAAATAATTCGATGAAAGCAATACTTCCTCTATGTACATCAGTATGCTACACAAGCTGTCATCTTTAAAAATAAGTGAGGTCCAATAAAAATGCTACCAACAATAAACAATGACAATGTGGATAGAGCAGCTCATACTGTAGATTTGCTTGCTTTGTTTAGGTAAGGGGATGAGGGATGAGTGAATGAGGGAAAGGGAGACCAACCTTCTGGGCTTCAACGGCTGTCTGTCTGACTACCTTCAGCTCTCTCCTACCTGCTCCCTTAGTTCCAGCTCGCAGCACCGCTTCCTTCTTCAATTTTCTAGGCCACCGGCAGCATCAGTGATGCTGCTGGCAGCTTGGATTGAAGGCAGTGCTGCAGGGAGCCGAAAGGGAGTGGAGAGAGCTGACCAAGGCGGTTAGATTGAGAACAGGGTACGGCAATGATGGCTGAAGCAGGGAGCGGGAGAGAGATGCTAATGCCGCTGCTTGGGCCCCTGGGAGCATGAGGTCCTGTGTGACTGGCCCTGATTCAACTGGTGGTGGAGAAATCCAAGGTAGACTACAAACATTTTAACAGTTGGAGTGGCAGAGACAAAGTTTGTGGCTCTTTCTGAATACTGAACTGAGCTTTAAAAGACTTCAAGATGCCATCAAGTTTTTGGTTCCTCTGTCGCCTGTCAAGAGTAGCCATGAGGTTTAGGCAGGCATAGCTAGGTGTTAGGGTACAGGATCAGACAGCTTAATAGAACAGGTTCACTTGCCTACCTCCTGATGTTCCAGAGTGTGGGGCTACTCCTGAGAAGGTTCACTGGCAGGGGTTATATCACATGATTTCTTTTGAAAAGGGTACAGTTAGGGATGTTCATTGAGAGGACCTCAGAAACCTCAAAGGTATGTAGAGAGTTAACTTATTCTTTAGGTACTCTGGCCTATTTTTTCTGAGGGCTTTGAAAATCAGACATGGAGTTTTGAATTTGGCCCTTTAAAGTACTGGGAGGCAGGAGCCAGTGCAGTTTTTGCAGGAAGGGTATAATGTTAATCCCTAAAAGATGCAATCTGAACTAATCTGTTTTTTACTGACCCAGAAATTTTGTCTATAAAGTAGAATTGCTCATCGTTGTCTATATAATGCTATCACCACTAGAAAATTTAATCCAGTGCTGGTTTTCCAGCTCCCATTGGTGTTAAGTGTGAGCTCTGTAGATTTTCTTGTATAAGGACAATAGGGGAGTAAAATAACCAGAATGCATTAGGACTGAAGCTTGAAATCCATGATTGAGCTAGAATTTCCCACCGGAATTGTAGGTAGATTGGTAAATATGACTATTACTTCCTGATATTATACTATTCCAAAGGTAACCTGACTGAATAATAACCACTACATGGTAAAATCCTTGGAACAGTTGCTGCAGATCCTACTACAAGTAATATGGCAATTTTAGGTCAACCCTCGGAACTAGCCTCACCTTCCAAGGGACTGGCAATTTGGTCCAAATTCTTATTCATCTCCTGAATAGCATAGACAGTATGGAAACACTGACTATTTTCTTTCTTTTCTATTCTGGGAAATCCTATGTGAGGATGGCTGGCAGTGATTCAAAAAAACCTTGGATAAACAGAAGTTGATTTCATTCAGTAGAAATCAACCCAGACTGACCTGTACCCAAGGAAGAGAAAATGTAAATTTGTGAAGATGTCTGAATCAGAATCTATTGTATGATACTTCAGCCATGCTCTGATAGTTTTAGAGAATGATTAATTACTTGGCCATGCAGGAGATGTGGGTCAATAAAGGGCACACTGCATTCATTATTAGCATTCATAAAGTAGCTAGGAAAAAAAATAACCATCTAGAAAACCCTGGGATACTTTTACAGATTGTATACAAACAATCTACTGTTTTGCAATTGCTCTTTAAAACTACTAACTTTTCAACTTTTTATTCATGTAAAATGCACTACAGATTTTGTGGAAAACTCGGTAACTTCCATGCACAGCATTGAAGGTACCCCTGCATACACCATGCCTCAGGATACCTGCCACTCTAGGTTAAGAAATAGTTATGGGAATCAAGAGCTGTGGTTTATTAGTCAGTGTCATGTGACCATGCATCAATATCTTAAATGAAATTGCTGGCGAAAAATTCAGCACTGTAATTCCTCAGTTTCATGCACCTGTGTGTGTCGAAATTTTCTGATGCACAATCAGCACATTGTGAGGCACTAACTGATGGGAAAACAACTTTAAACATGTCTGATGACATCATGGTGTGCTCCAGTGTCACTGAAAATTCAAATAAGATAATTAAACAATAAAAAACACAAAAATAATAAAGGATAATGTTTTTTTTTTATTATGGGTGGTTGGGAGGCGGGGATAGTGCTGGGCAGACTTATACGGTCTGTGCCAGAGCCGATGGTGGGAAGCGGGGATAGTGCTGGGCAGACTTGTACGGTCTGTACCCTGAAAAAGACAGGTACAAATCAAGGTAAGGTATACACACAAAAGTGGCACATTTCTTGGGCAGACTGGATGGACCGTGCAGGTCTTTTTCTGCCATCATCTAATATAATATATATATATATTTTTTGAAATCTTAGGGGGTAACATTCAGACTGCGATGATCAGCGGTTTTTAAGCCACTGACCACCATGGGCTGAACTGAGCCAGAATCAATGCTAGACCATGTTTGAGCACTGGCATTAAATATTCTGGTTAGTGTGTCAACCCAAAAGCTAACCACATACTGGTCGATATTCAGACCAGTGTTTGGTTAGCTTGGTGCACAAAATTAGGACAGCCTTTTTGCTGTCCTAACTTTATCCGCTTACTTAACTAGTTAGCACACTGAATATTGCTGCTAACCAGTTAAGTACCACTGAATCTATGCCCATGGACTGCCTGGCACTAACTGGACAGTACTGCAGCGGTCAGAACTGATATTCAGAGGCAACTGCACTAAAAATTAAAAATCCAGCATTAGCTGCCTAACACAGGATTGGGCAGGATCTGGGCATGACATGGGTACTGCAGTAGTATCACGACTGCTAGGAGTCATGTAGCCATTTTGGATCTCAGCGCAGTCCTGGTCAGCAGCAGGGGAGTCTGTTGCCGCCCAGGTACTACTAGACCACCGGGAAAGCCCCTGATAGGTCCTGGGGTGACTGGGGGGTTGGAGGAGGGAAGAAGGTCAGGCTGTTGGGAGGTGGAGGAAGGCTTAGGCTGATTCTCAGTGGAAGGGTGGGATTTAGGAGGGGGAGCAGAAGTCATTGTGAATGTGTTGGGGGGGGGGGGTGTGGAATCGGGACTCTAATTTCATGTATTTGTGGTGTCAGGATGTGGATTGGGATTGGTGACCGTTGTCTGGAGTGTTGAGAGAGGAATCAGAGTTGGTGATAGTTGTTTAGGGTGTCAAAAGTGGGATTGGAGCTCTGGTCTTGTGCATTTGGAATATCAGGAGGGGAACTGGGGTTAGTGGCAATTTTGTGGGGTGTCGGGAGAAGGATCATAGTTGGTAACATGCTTGTGGTGTTGAGAGGAGGATCAGGGTTCTGATCTTGTGTGTTTGAGGCATGGGAAATAGGATCAGGGCTGTGAAGTGGGGGAGGGGTTGCACCACCATGTCAATATCACATTCCGTTGTTTCCTGTCTGGGCTTGCACTGTTACATGCTATTACAGATAGTGCTAGTGCTCTCTCACTATCTGGCACTGCATGTAATATGGTGCCTGTGATGTACTACCTGATTGCCCTGTGTGGTAAATGCAGGTCAAATGCAGAGCACACCCCCTGCATTTACAGGCTTTGCAGTTACCACATGTTACTTTTTGCGTCATAAGGGGTCCTTTTACTAAGGTGCGCTGAAAAATGGTCTGCACTGGTGTAGAAATGTGTATTGGATGCTCACAGGTCCATTTTTCAGCATACCTGCAAAAAAGGCCTTTTTTTTATTTTTTGACCAAAAATAGATGTGTGGCAAAATGAATGGGCACGTCCATTTTGGGCCTGAGACTTTACCACTACCCATTGACTTAGCTGTAAGGTCTCGCATGTTAACCAGGTGGTAATCGTCAGCGCACATACAATGCAGATTACTGCCCGGTTAGCGCCATGCGCCGGAAACTTTTCCGGCATGCGTAGCAGGTATATGTAAAAAATGAAATTACCGCCCAGGCCATTTAGCCAGGCGGTAGTTCAAAATTGAAATGCGTAGGACACGAGTACGTGCTTATGCAGTTTAGTAAAAGTAAACTAATCTCACTTTAGTAAAACAGTCCCTACGTTATTGAGCTGTGGTAAAAAGTGCTCTGTGCTTGTGGTGGGGCGGTAAGCCTGCGTTGGGCTTACCACTGCTTTGTAAAAGTGCTCCTAAGTTAGGAAAATAAGGTAAAACCTTTTTTATTGCACTTTCTTTGATTTTATTTCTATTTATTACCTGGTTATTAAAGGTACTTAGCTTTTGATGTTATGTCTCATGGTGTAAGTTGAAATCGTTAACTTTCCATGAACAGTATTGGATGTTACTGATTATAAGTTTTATCCCCATGGGTTTGATATTCAGCATAAGATAACTGGGTAGGAGAGGCTTCAACCTGGTTAACTCACATTGACTGGGTCCTGCAGAGATATTCAGCAAATGTTTCTACAAATTGTCAGATTAAAACCCTATCCAGCTTATTTTCGAAAGAGAAGGCCGGCCATCTTCCGACACAAATCGGGAGATGGCCGGCCATCTCTCAAGGCTGGCGAAATTGGCATAATCGAAAGCCAATTTTGGCTGGCCTTAACTGCTTTCCGTTGCGGAGCTGGCCAAACTTCAAGGGAGCGTGTCAGCAGGGTACAGAAGGAGGGACAGGGGCGTGCTTAAGAGATGGCCGACTTTACTTGGTCCCTTTTTTTTCACAACCAAGCCTCAAAAGGTGCCCCAATTGACCAGATGACCACCGGAGGGAATCGGGGATCACCTCCCCTTACTCCCCCAGTGGTTACCAACCCCCTCCCACCCAAAAATAAAAAACATTTTTTTGCCAGCCTCTATGCCAGCCTCAAATGTCATACCCAGCTCCATCACAGCAATATGCAGGTCCATGAAGCAGTTTTTTGTGGGTGCAGTGCACTTCAGGCAGGCGGGCCCAGGCCCATCCCCCACCTACCTGTTACACTTGTGGTGGAAAAATGGGAGCCCTCCAACCCCCCCCCCCCCAAAACCCACTGTACACACATATAGGTGCCCCCCTTCACCCATAAGGGCTATGGTAGTGGTGTAGAATTGTGGGTAGTGGGTTGTGGGGAGCTCAGCACACAAGGTAAGGGAGGTATGCACCTGGGAGCAATTTTTGAAGTCCACTGCAGTGCCCCCTAGGGTGCCCGGTTGGTGTCCTGGCATGTGAGGGGGACCAGTGCACTACAAATGCTGGCCCCTCCCACGACCAAATGCCTTGGATTTGGCCGGGTTTGAGATGGCCGGCCTCGGTTTCCATTATCGGCAAAAACCGATGCCAGCCATCTCTGACATTTGGCCGGCCCAAACCGCATTATCAAAAGAAAAGATGGCCGGTCATCTTTTTCGATAATACGGTTCGGGACTGCTCTTTGCGGCGCCAGCCAAATAGATGGCTGGCCATCTATTTGGCCGGCGCTGTTCGATTATGCCCCTCTATGTATCATCATTCACTCACTAGTGATCGTACACCTTGACTGTTGCAATGTTCTCTTCAAAGGGCTCTTCAAGACAGAGTCTAGTCAGCTTCAATTAGTCCAAGGCACGGCAGTCAAATCTTTGGTGTGAAAAAATTTGATCATGTGACTCCATTTTTAAAAGCTAGACATTAGTTGCCTATTGAATACCATCTGCACAAGCCTCAAATAGTTTTTTAGTATAATGCCAGAGATATAGAAAGAGATGCATTTACTCCTGTACTGTGCAAAATATAATGATGACACATGCCAGGGATGGTGTTAGGGGAGTGTGACTAGGGCAACTGTCCTTGGCCCCTGACCAGAGAGCCCCAAGCCTGATGAAAGGTGAAAAAAGTGTATCCTGGTCGTGGGCTTTGGGGTCCCCTCCCCAATTTCTGCCCTGAGCCCCAGCCATGTCTAACACTAGCTCTGGCAAGATGTACATTTCAAATCTGACACTCTAATCACAAAATGGAAAATAAAATTATTTTTTTTCTACCTTTTGTTGTCTGGTGAATCGGATTGGTGGAGGGGTAGCATTGTATATTAACGAGAGCCTTGAATCAAATAGATTGAAAATTCTGCAGGAAACAAAACACTCCTTGGAATCACTGTGGATTGAAATTCCATGTGCAAAGGGGAAAAGGATAGTGATAGGAGTGTACTACCGTCCGCCTGGCCAGGACGAACAGACGGATGCGGAAATGTTAAAGGAAATCAGGGACGCAAACAAACTGGGCAACACAATAATAATGGGGGATTTCAATTACCCGCATATAGACTGGGTTAATGTAACATCTGTACACGCAAGGGACATAGGATTTCTTGATGAAATCAAGGACAGCTTCATGGAACAGCTAGTTCAGGAGCCGACAAGAGAAGGAAAAATACTAGACTTAGTCCTTAGTGGTGCTCATGATCTAGTGCAGGGGGTAACGATACGAGGGCCGCTTGATAACAGTGATCATAATATGATCGGTTTTGATATTGGCATTGAAGGAAGTGAAACTAGGAAATCAAGTACGCTAGCGTTTAACTATAGAAAAGGTGATTACAACAAAATGAGAAAAATGGTGAAAAAAAGACTGAAAGGAGCAGCTCGCAGAGTAAAAAACTTGCATCAGGCGTGGATGCTGTTTAAAAACACCATCCTGGAGGTTCAGGACAAATATATTCCACGTATTAGAAAAAAGGGAAAAAAGACTAAACGTCAGCCGGCGTGGCTAAACAGTAAGATAAAGGAAATCATTAGAGCCAAAAAACAATCCTTCAGAAAGTGGAGAAGAGAACCAACTGAAAGTAACAGGATAGATCATAAGGAATGCCAAGCCAAATGCAAAGCGGAGATAAGGAGGGCAAAAAAGGACTTTGAGAAGAAATTAGCGTTGGAAGCAAAAATACATAGTAAAAATTTTTTTAGATACATTAAAAGCAGGAAACCGGCCAAAGAGTCGGTTGGGCCGCTGGACGAAAATGGTGTTAAAGGGGCGATCAAGGAGGACAAAGCCGTAGCGGAGAAATTAAATGAATTCTTTGCTTCGGTCTTCACCGAGGAGGATTTGGGGGGGACACCGGTGCCGGAAAGAATATTTGAAGCGGGGGAGTCGGAGAAACTAAACAAATTCTCTGTAACCTTGGAGGATGTAATGGGTCAGTTGAGCAAGCTGAAGAGTAGTAAATCACCGGGACCTGATGGTATTCATCCCAGAGTATTAATAGAACTAAAAAATGAACTTGCGGAGCTACTGTTAGAAATATGCAATCTGTCCCTAAAATCGAGTGTAGTACCGGAAGACTGGAGGGTAGCCAATGTTACTCCGATTTTTAAGAAGGGTTCCAGAGGAGATCCGGGAAATTATAGACCGGTGAGTCTGACGTCGGTGCCGGGCAAGATGGTGGAGGCTATTATTAAGAATAAAATTGCAGAGCATATACAAAAACATGGACTGATGAGACAAAGTCAGCACGGATTTAGTGAAGGGAAGTCTTGCCTCACCAATCTAATGCATTTTTTTGAGGGGGTAAGCAAACATGTGGACAATGGGGAGCCGGTTGATATTGTATATCTGGATTTTCAGAAGGCGTTTGACAAAGTGCCGCACGAAAGACTCCTGAAGAAATTGCAGAGTCATGGAATCGGAGGTAGGGTATTATTATGGATTAAGAACTGGTTGAAAGATAGGAAGCAGAGAGTAGGATTGCGTGGCCAGTATTCTCAGTGGAGGAGGGTAGTTAGTGGGGTCCCGCAGGGGTCTGTGCTGGGTCCGTTGCTTTTTAATGTATTTATAAATGACCTAGAGATGGGAATAACTAGTGAGGTAATTAAATTCGCCGATGACACAAAATTATTCAGGGTCGTCAAGTCGCAGGAGGAATGTGAACGATTACAGGAGGACCTTGCGAGACTGGGAGAATGGGCGTGCAAGTGGCAGATGAAGTTCAATGTTGACAAGTGCAAAGTGATGCATGTGGGTAAGAGGAACCCGAATTATAGCTACGTCTTGCAAGGTTCCGCGTTAGGAGTTACGGATCAAGAAAGGGATCTGGGTGTCGTCGTCGATGATACGCTGAAACCTTCTGCTCAGTGTGCTGCTGCGGCTAGGAAAGCGAATAGAATGTTGGGTGTTATTAGGAAGGGTATGGAGTCCAGGTGTGCGGATGTTATAATGCCGTTGTATCGCTCCATGGTGCGACCGCACCTGGAGTATTGTGTTCAGTACTGGACTCCGTATCTCAAAAAAGATATAGTAGAATTGGAAAAGGTACAGCGAAGGGCGACGAAAATGATAGTGGGGATGGGACGACTTTCCTATGAAGAGAGGCTGAGAAGGCTAGGGCTTTTCAGCTTGGAGAAGAGACGGCTGAGGGGAGATATGATAGAAGTGTATAAAATAATGAGTGGAATGGATCGGGTGGATGTGAAGCGACTGTTCACGCTATCCAAAAATACTAGGACTAGAGGGCATGAGTTGAAGCTACAGTGTGGTAAATTTAAAACGAATCGGAGAAAATTTTTCTTCACCCAACGTGTAATTAGACTCTGGAATTCGTTGCCGGAGAACGTGGTACGGGCGGTTAGCTTGACAGGAGTTTAAAAAGGGGTTAGATAGATTCCTAAAGGACAAGTCCATAGACCGCTATTAAATGGACTTGGAAAAATTCCGCATTTTTAGGTATAACTTGTCTGGAATGTTTTTACGTTTGGGGAGCGTGCCAGGTGCCCTTGACCTGGATTGGCCACTGTCGGTGACAGGATGCTGGGCTAGATGGACCTTTGGTCTTTCCCAGTATGGCACTACTTATGTACTTATGTACTTATGGTCATTGTATTTTTAAAATCTAGTTGGTCTCAGGCTCTGGTTTCTGCTTCTCTGTCTTCTCTTATCTCACTTACCAGGTTCTCCTGTCCATTTGACTTCTCTCTCCATGTTCATCATCCATCTTCCATTTCTGGGTCCCTCTCATCCCCCATGTACAGCATCTCCCTTCTGTGTCCCTATACTTCCCTGTCCATTATCTCCCCTGTGCTCATATCCCCACATCCATCATCATCATCACCTCTCTATCTCCCTATCCTCTCCCCCTGTGTTGAATAATAGCTCCCTTCTGTGTCTGGCATTGCCCCTCTGTGTCTATATAAAATCCCCACACTGCATCTCCACTTTGTGTCACTGTCTCTGTGCCCCCACCATGCACATCATTTCACCTCTGTTTCTGTTACTTCCCTGTGTCCTGTTTCTCCCCTCTCTTCCTCTTGCACACCAATGTGTCTCTCTCTCTCTTCTCCAACCCAACCGAGCTTCTCTTCCCCCACCCATTCTAGCATCTGGTTCACCTGCCTGCCCTCTTTCCCTTTCTCCTTCCTGCTGTATTTGATTCCTTCTTCCTTGTTCCCCTTGGTCTGGCATCTCTTTCCCTTCCCTGTAGCCCCCTTCCTCTCAGGGTCCAACCAGCACCTTTCCCTCTAGCCCCCCTCCTCTTCCCATGGGTCCAACCAGCACTTCTCTCCTTTCCCTCTATTCCCTCCTCCCATAGGTCCAGCCAGCACCTCTTTCTTTTCCCTCCACCCCCTCCATCCATAGCTCTAGCCCCCAACTCTCTCATATCCCACCAGCCCCCCTCTTCCCATGGGTCCAGCATCCCTTTTTCCATATCACACAGCCTCCTCAACTCTCTTCCCCTTGCTTGCTTAGAAGAGGAAGTTTCAAACTCAAGTAACGGTCAGTGCAAGCCCTGAGCTGCAGTCGGCAGGAGGCCTGGCTGGGGTACAGCAGCAGCATATCCCGCTACTCGCTGAACCTGCACATCTTCTGGACTCCAATTCCTGAGTGACACCAGCAGGGAGGAGAGGATTTTTTTTTAACCACAGGAACAAGGCTTTTTTACTGTTCCCATGGGGCGGTAAAAAGCTTTGTTCCCACATCCACGGTAATTATTTTTAGAGTGTTGCTGTTACTGTGGTTTACCATGGTATATCTGTGGTAATGGTAACTGTGTTATTCTCTTGTCTAGGGTACAAAAAAGATGCTCTGATTGAGCAGCTGACCACTGGAAGGATTAAGGTACCTCCTTAATCCCCCAGTGGTTTATTTATCTTAAAAATTTCTATTAGCTTAAAACCTAGGCAGGTTACGAGAAACATGCATAATAAAATCAGAGAGCAACAAAAATCTTTACATACCTATTATACTGCCATCAACCTGCTCTTCTGGCCCCTTTTCAAATTAAGAGATAGGATCAAAGGAAAGCCTTAACAAAAATACATTTTTAAAAGCTTTTTAAACTGAAGAGTGCTAATGGAATAATCTCCGCATAGAAACAACTCTGCACCTGCATTGATCAATCTTTCAGGAAGGAAGTAAACCAACATAACACACTCCCACTCACCCCACACTCGTACAGTTTATACAGCAACATATCAATGTCCACAGTATCAAAACCAGAAGAGATGTCTAGTGATACCTCTCTGTATATTTATTTATTTATCCAAAATTTGCTATACCGCCTTAACTAACTAGCAGATCTAGGTGATTTACAATCCAAAAGTCACAAAGCATAAAGGAAAGAAAGGAACTACAATAAAAACAGAAATGGATAGTCATGCACTGAACCACAATCATACCTAAGATAAAGTAGGGGAAGGGATTGGAAGGACTAGGAAAGGAGAAACTAAAATGGAAAAAAAGAGGAAGGGAAGGCAGGGAAATAATCCAAACTAAAAGAACTAGCAGGAATCAGCAGCAAAACAGACCTATAATAAATTATAGGCTTGGTGAAAGAGCCAAGACTTTACAACTGATTTAAAGTTTTTGAATGACAACTCAGCACGGATCTAACAGAGAACAGAATTCCAATAAAAAGGGGCAGTGAAGTAAAAGGCACAATGTCTAGTAGATTCTAATACGGCTTGTTTGGGATTTGGGAGAACTAGGTAGTAATCATTAACAGAACAGAGAAGACGAGCAGGTGAATAAGGAATAGTAAAATTAGCTAAATACTGTGGTGACCCCATCCTAAAGGCCTTGAATGTAAGTGTCAAGAGCTTGTAGACTATTCTTTGTTTAATGGGATGCCAGTGATGTTTCTGAAGTAAAGGAGAAACATGATCAGATTCTTTTTGCATGGCACAGTAACTTGATTGCTGTATTTTGTAATGATTGCAATTGTTTCAAATTATAGCAAGAAGAACCAAGATAAACCATATTGCAATAATCAATTCTGGTAATTAGTAATGAGAGAATGAGAGGTATCATGGCTAAAGTATCTTCTAGAGAATGACATGGGGATGGGGAACTGCAGTAACCATGGGGATGGGGATGGGGACAGAGCTTGTGGGGACAGATTCCATGGGGATGGGGCAGGGATGGGGACAGAGCCCACAGGGACGGGGGACAAACTTTGTCCCCGTGTCATTTTTAGTTGGAAGGGTAAGAGGAGGGTGGTGGGAAGGAGAGGTATTATAGCTGTTAATTGTTATTATTGTTTTCTGTTTGTAATTTATACACAACAGTTGCACAGCATATTGTTCCTTTTTATACTTTAATAAAAAGATTTAAATATAAAATCATAAGTGTTCAAGGCTTCTGTAGATGAGGAAAGAGCCCAAGGGGATGGGGTCAGGATGGGGACAGAACCTTTGAGGACGGAATGGGGATGGAGACAGAACCCACGGGGATGGGGCCAAATTTTGTCCCTGTGTCATTCTCTAGTATCTTCTAATGAACTGTAGCTTTCTAAGAGTGAAAAAAAATCAGCTTTACAAAGTTTAGATATTTTCAATGAGAAGGTTAATTAAGAGTCTAGAATAATACCTAAGTACTGGAATCGACTGGTGAGATAAGAGTCCCAAAAAGGTTCAAAGGAATAGTCAGGGTTTGAAGGCCCACCATTGAACCAACATGCTACTGTTTTATCTTTATTCAGGACCTATCTATGTTCCAAATGCCATTTCTGAACAAGATCCAGACAATCTTGAAGAGGTTCAATGGTTGGGGAATGTGGATTTGAGAGAAAGAGGAAGAGAATATCATCGGCGTAGAAATGGAAAGAAATTTCACAAGTCTGGATGAGAGTGGCAAGAAGACTAATAAACAGGTTAAAAAGTAGAAGGGACAAACCTGACCCTTGCAGAACCCACAAGTCAGAGGACAGGATGAAGCAGTAGAAAAGGAAGTAACTACTTGATATAAGCAACCTGAAAGAAAAGAAGAGAACCGTACATGAACAGTACCTGCGAATCCTAGTGACACAAGTAGAGACAATAAAAGAGAATGATTTACCAAATCAAAGGCTGCTGATAAGTGAAATATCCAGAACAATATTATACTTATTCAGATGTGAATGAATTTTGCTAAGAAATGCAGCATGAACTATGTACTAAAATGAGTCCTAAAACCCTGTTTAGGATGAAGAAGAAGAGACTTTTCAATAAAAAGATGGCAATTGACTGTAAATGGTCAACAATAACAAGGTTTCAACTCCATGGGCAGCAGTCCCCCTTCCTCGCTCCACTTTATTATTATTATTGCTAGCCCTCCAGAAACAGTAAAAATACCTACTGTACCTGAATATACCCCACTTCAATAGCCTTCAGACTTGCAAGTGGCTGGAACCGGGGCCTGTTGGTTTAAAGTCCACTGCACTAACCACTAGGTTGCCCCTCAGCTCTGCAGGGATGTCTGTGTAACCCTTCTTCTAAATGAATGTTGCCAGACAGATGTCCTTGCCCCTGCATTTTTTCCATTCATATGTTGAATGTTCCAGTTTGTACAATGGCTGTTCATGCTGGACACCCTCAGCACATGAATGTCCACCTCATGTATTTTCAAACAGGAAATCCTGACGTTTTTCCTGTTAGGAAATAAATGTGAGATGGATATCTGTTTTGGATGTTATGAGCAGGATGTCTCTATTCTGGAGTGATAGGGAGTGGGAAGTAGACCAAGCTAACCAGGAACACATGTGGAGCCTTCTAGGTATGGTAAAACATTTATTAGTGAAGACTCAACACTGACCTGTGTTTCGTTGGTTAGCCTGCTTCAGGAGTTTTCATATAATATGTAAAGCATACCAATCCTGTTTGCCATACAAAGGTCTTTTTGAAGACCAACCTGCTTATAATCGAACGAAAAAAACGCCCAAGAGCCGACCTAAATCGGGAGATGGACGTTAATCTCACAAAAACGAGTAAATCCATGTAATCGAAAGCAATGTTTCAGTGCGTCCGTGTCGCTCGTACGTGGACGTAAAAACGCCCAAATAAGAGGCGTGTCGGGGGCATGTTAGGGGCGGTGATACGACGTGGACGAGTACAACGTATAACGAATAGCGAAATGGCTCTGGTTGAGCGGGAAGATGGGCGTAATATGATGGACCCGAAATAAAAGCGACCAGAGCAAGGGGGAAAGCGTCTTTAGACCCATTAGCGATTGTGTGTAGTTGGAGAGTGGCGATATTGTTGGTGGAAGAGCGGAAGTGGTGGTTGCAGAGAGAAAGCCGAGCGTGTTGAGTACCTGTGACCGTCGTCTGTGTGCCCTGCCTCTTTTTGTGTCATACCCTTTCACCGTTCCTTACTCCTACTCCTTTGCTCCATCGCCCCCTTCCCCTCCCCCTATCCCTCCCCATTCACTCTTCCCACGTGTATACTCTATTCCCTGACCTCCGTTTGTCTCTGTGTGCCTGTACTGTTTGGCGAGTGAGTGGCCAGAGGGCGTGGTGGCTGGAAGTGACAGATCTGTGTGTGTTGCTGTTTGTTTGACTACTAGTCCTAATACTTGCACTGGTGGTGGGGATATGGATGCACTTAATGCACTTGTGACATACATGCTACACGAAGAGGCCACCCACCGCAGGAGGTATTCACGGCCCCGAGTGTTTAGGCCCCGCACCACCTTCCTACAACTCACTGACCAGCAGTGTCTAACAAGGTTCAGGTTTGATAGGGCCACCATTCGTCAGCTGTGTGAGCAGCTGACACCCCTCCTTCAGCCCCAGACACGTAGGAATAACCCCATCCCTGCCCACCTCAAAATCACTTCCGCTCTCTCTGTCCTGGCCACTGGCAGTTTTCAATCCGTATTAGCTGCTAACACAGGCCTCACCCAGGCTTCTATTTCACACTGTCTCACCCAGTTCCTGGATGCCTTCATAACTCACACCTCACACTACATCACTTTCCCCACCACCCCCCAGGCCCTGCACAACAACATGGCCGCCTTCTATGCTGTTGCTAGATTCCCCTCGGTCATCGGTGTGATAGACTGCACACATGTAGCCCTCAGACCCCCCCGGGCACACGAAGCCACCTACAGAAATAGGAAGGCATTTCATTCTATGAACATGCAAGTTGTATGTGATGCCCAGGGGGAGATATTAGACGTGTGTGCCAGGTACCCCGGCTCCAGCCACGATGCCTACATCCTACAGCACTCGGGCATCTTCCGCAGGTTCGAGCGAGGGGAGTTCATTGGTGGATGGCTACTAGGTAAGTGCAACATGCATGTACCACCCATACTAGACCTCCTCCACTGGGCAACCCTCCGCCCTGGCTTCCTCCACCACAACCCACTATCCAAATCCCCCCGCCCCCCCTGTACCTGCTCCAAGCGATACACACTCATCTATCTCATTCTGCTTTTCTGCAAAGGTGACCGAGGCTACCCGCAGAGGACATGGCTTATGACCCCCCTGATCCACCCACAACCAGGGCCAGAAGAAACCTACAACAGGAAACATCGCAGCACCCGGGGGATCATTGAGCGCACCTTTGGTTTATTGAAAAACCGCTTCCGCTGTCTGGACCGGTCTGGAGGAGAGCTGCTCTACAGTCCAGAAAAGGTGGCCAAGATCTTTGTGGCGTGCTGTATGTTACACAATTTGGCCCAGCGCAGAGGACAGCCTCTCCCAGAGGAGCCACAGCCACCACCAGAAGAGGCCCCAGATGAGCTGGAAGAGGAGCCCCCTCCACCCCCAGCCCACAGAGCAGAGCTCAATGCCTACCAGCTTGGCGTAAGAGCAAGACAAAGACTCATTGAAACAAGTTTTAGGTGAATGTAAGTGAACATTTATTTTTTACATACAGTGCATATGTGTTTGGTCAACCCCACCACCACCACCACCACCACCCCCCTCCCACACCCACCCCCCTCCCACCAACCCTCACCCTACAGCATGTCCCATCATTTTCCCCTTCCCTTCCCCCGTCCCCTCCTACCCCTCCCACGCCCGTCCTTTGCAGCTGGTGCTGCATGGGAAGTCTCTTCTGAGCTGCTGCTCCCAGTGTCCTCCTCCCTATCCCCACGGCAGCCTGCGGCTTCGGCTGCACCGTGGAAATCGGGCCACCTTCTTGCTTCTAGTGGTCTGGCCACAGGACCCAGAATGGGAGCAGAATTCGCGGGTGCTGCAGGAGTGGGTGCGGAGGCTGAGGAGCGCAATGCCCACCTCTTAGCTGGTGGTTGCTGGTGGTCAGTGGAGGAGGATGTTGATGGCAGGGGCTGCTCCAGCAGCACGGGGGCTGGAGTAGGCGCGGTGCCCTGAGGGCGCAGGTGTTGGATGCTCTGCTCCAGCCGTCTCAGTTGCTGGAGCACCTCCTGGTGGCCTTCACGGTGCGCCTGGAGGAGTTCCTGGTGTGCTCGCTGCTGTGCCTCCAGTGCTTGGCGCTGCAGCTCCAGTTTCTGCTGGCGGTACTCCTCCAAGCGCACGTTGTGGCGGAGTAGCTCCGTGGCCAGCCGCAGGAGTTGCCTCCTTTGGCTGGATGGCCTCTGGCGGGGAGCTGGGCCCTCCTCCTCCTCAACAAAGTCCTCCGGTGCTGGAGGTGCGGCCTCTGCTGGTGCAGGTGGTGGTGGCAGAGGCTGGACAGCTGGTGCAGGTGGTGGCAGAGGCTGGACAGCTGGTGCAGGTGGTGGTGGTGGTGGCAGAGGCTGGACAGCTGGTGGTGGTAGAGGCTGGACAGCTGGTGCAGGTGGTGGTGGACGCGGAGGATGCACAGCTGGTGCAGGTGGTAGAGGCTGGACAGCTGGTGCAGGTGGTGGGGGATGCGGAGGATGCACAGCTGGTGCAGGTGGTGGAGGCTGGACTGCTGGTGCTGCAGGCTGTGGAGGTTGAGGCTGGACGGATGGTGTAGGGCGTTGGCCTTGCAGGCCACTAGGGCCAGCCTCCTCTGAGTCTTCACCTGTATAGCACAAGAGTGAGGAATAGTGTTGGTACAAATAACCCACTTTTGTCTTTCAGCATTCATATACATTGGCATGTCCCCCAACCTGATGACCCAGCAAAGAGATGGTGAGGAGGAATGGAATTGACACGGGTACGAAAGAGAGAGGCCCGCAGGCAGCTGGGTAGAGGTGGTGGATGAGCAGCCAAGAGAAGGACACCACTCACAACGTTGTGCACAAGCTGTTAGTTGTATAATTGTTAAATTGAACAACATTGCAGCATGTGTTGTGTTACTACTGACTTGCTAAACTGCATAGAACTGCTTTATGACCCCCATTACAGGCTCCTTCAGTTGAATGCATGTGGCCCACACTCAGTAGAGCACAGAGGTCACAGGAGGAACTAGGCACAGTTTGGTAATGGGAAAATAGGAGGGAGTAGTAGGGAAGGACGGCCCCCAGAGTTCTGCCACAGTAGTAACCTACACACACCCATAGGAGCCAACTGGAAAGTAGTATTGGGGGTGCTAAGCCCAGTGACCAACACTCCTCCCTGCACAGCTACATGATCTTTCCTCAATATTGGGGGTGCTCACACACACACACAGCACCCACCCTGTCTGCTTGCTCCTATAACACACATGACCACTACCACTACTCAAATAGAGCTTACACTTAATTCTATAAATATGGGCACACAGGACAAGTAAGAGGAAACCCAATGACAATGGTAGGGATAGGGATAGGGAGTAAGGGTAGAGAGCTAGTGAGTAGGGGTTACCAGGTCAAAACAGCATCATAAAGGTGGCCTGTTAATATACATAAAGACAGCCAGAGATACTCCCCCCCCCACCTATCTCCCTCCCTCCTCCTGCCCCCCACTCCTCACCTCCCTCCCCCTGACCCCAACTTCTATAACACAAGTGTACTGCAGCACAACAGATACCCCAACTGCATAATGAAACACCTACCTGAGTCCTCAGCCTGGCCTGAGGTGTCCATGGAGCCAATCCCGTGGATGCCCTCCTGGGGTAGGAGGGAGTACACCATCAGCTCCATGGGTGTAAGGTTGGCAGTGTCATTGCCTGGGGGATTGGCCCCCGCCTTCCTCCGAACATCCCTCCTCAGCTTCCGCCAC
Source organism: Microcaecilia unicolor (assembly GCF_901765095.1). Classification (NCBI taxonomy): domain Eukaryota; kingdom Metazoa; phylum Chordata; class Amphibia; order Gymnophiona; family Siphonopidae; genus Microcaecilia; species Microcaecilia unicolor. Next base: position 51,337,983 of record NC_044039.1, read on the forward strand.
TTCCTCTTGCAGTCCTCCACGTCTCTCCCAGCATGGAAGACAGCATTCAGGCTGTCCCGTACTGCCTCCCATTCCCGCTGCTTTACTGTTGCTGCCAGCCTCTGCCCTGTGGGAGCAAACAGACTCCGGTGCCGCTGTACAATTTCTTGCACCAGGAGCTCCACCTCTGCATCGACAAAATTACCCTTCCGGGTCGGCGGCATGCGTGGTGGCATTGTACCAATGGGGTTTTCGAAAATACGGAGTGGGCGTTTATATGGGCGCCAAGAACGCCCATTGAGACGGGGGAATAGGCGATTCTGATATGGGCGTTTCTTTTTCCATTATACACATAATTCCTAAGCGTGCCCAGCTCAGATAGCGATTAGGAACACATGGTTTTCGATTATGAGTAGTAAAGTATGGGCGTCTCCACCTGCCTTCCCTTTCTTCATTGCCATTTTACCTGCCATTTCCTGCACTGAGACCTTGCCGGTTGTTCGTAATAATCATTTACAGGGTTTTACCCTCACTTAGCATGCTTGGGTACACCTGTGTATTTAGGGGGGGGGGGGGGGGGAAATTATTGTTGGCCCTCAGCCACCACGCCTTCCGTTTCCTCTCTTCCACATCGCCTGATGCTCCCTTCCTTTCTCCCATTCTCTCTGCCTGGTTGTAGCAGGCAGTGTGTGGGGGCCACGAATTTGCTACACTCACCCCAAATCATGCACCCCTCGGTAACGGTCATTTCAATCAGGGAGATGTGCAGCTAATGTTCCAGAAGATAAAAGGCGCACTACACAGTCTTGAAACAGACGTTCATGGTAAGCTCTCATTTGTCTGCCACCTCTTCTCTTTGTGCTCATAGTCAAGGAGTGTGCATTCACTGTATGTATGTAGTCTGGAGTCAGATGTTAGGTAGCTCTCTTTTCACCAGGTTCCTGTGCACTGTACTGTGGGGTTGGCAGGTCCTCAGTGGTGTGGGCCAGCTGTTGGAGGTGCTGTATTGGTTCCCGGTAGGTTCCATCTTCCTTGTTTATGTGGTGTACCCCAGTCCCCATTTATGAAGTGGCCACCCATTCTCAAGGTCCATAGGCGGGGGAGGGGAGAATGATTAATGCAATGGATGTGTATAGCACATTATGGAACACCTTCCTAAATTGCTCCATAGGTAGTAGGGTAGGGAACATGCACATTACATTGTTTTTAATCGGTAGCCTGGACAAAATGATCGAGGTGGCTACAGGTAGTGCCACTGAGGCCTATGACGTGGTGGTGAGGGAGAGGGGTGTGTGTACAGGTACCAACCCAAAGTAACTGGTGGTGGCTAAAGCCTGGTGGCTGCTGTGGCCTAGTGGTTAGAGCACCAGCCTTATAATCATAAGGTTGCTGGTTCAAATCCCACCTAAGGCAAGTCACTTCAGGGACAAAGTTTGACACAAACCCAGAATACTTGAATGTAACACACCTTGATCAACTACTGGAGAAAGTGTGATCACACCTGCAAATAATGAGCACCATTTTTATTTGTGCCCTTCCCTAACACAAGTATTACATTGCAACTGTGATGAAGTAACCATCCATCTATTGGGTTTCCCATTGTTTCCCTTTTGCTCCTCAGCATTATATACCATAGCTGATGTATTCAATGTGAAAATATGAGCCAGCTGTTTGTAGGTCCTTCTTGGGCCCCCCTCCCCCCCACCCCACCAATGTGGCTTGTGGGTAAGGATATGTGTCCATCAGACAGCAAACACTGTGTATGTGGTACCTGGAGTTATGTGGAAGTGTGTACCTGGCAGATCACACGTGGTACAATATTCATCTCTTATTGATGGCACTCTGTATTGTGGGTCAGTATGGTGGAGGGGAGGGAGGAAGGGAGAGAGAGATGCTGGCTGGCCATTTTTATTCATGAACACAAATATCCAGCCAGCCTCCCCGGCCCAACCCCCCTGCACATATATAGCCATGCAGGTTGGAATGAACAGGTGGCGTTCTGTCTGGCCAACATTCTCAGACATACATCACCTTCTCATTCACACAGCACATTTAATGCTATACATATTGCTGCCTCCTTCCTCTCAACTCAACAGCACCATTTGGTGATATGTAATGCACAAGGGAGACAAACACACACACACACACACCCTGATAGTTATATTATAACAAACATTTATTTCCCCCCAACCCCCACCCCTACAAAATAACCCCAACAATGCCCTCCTCCCCCCCACAACTCCCCACACACCCCAACAATTCCCTCCCCCACCCCCCACAGAACCCCCAACATTTCCCTCCCCCTACACACACAACCCCAACAATTCCCTCCCTCCCCCCACACACACAACCCCAACATTTCCCTCCCCCCACACACACAACCCCAACAGGCCCCCCTATTTAAATTAAGGGCGGCCACGCCCTCTTAGTAAGGCCCTCTGTAGCAGGGCAATGAGCAGCCCCAGCAGTACCCTTAGTGGGCCCTGGAGCTGCTCATTGCCCTGCCGTAGGGCTGTCACCTCCTGCAGCAGCTGTTGCTGGCCAACTATAAACTGGTGCTGGCCATCTACCAGCTGCTGCAGGAGGCGCACTACCGTAGCCGGGCCAAAGGCTGGAGGTGGGCCAGGGGACACGGAAGATGGCCCAGGGGATGGAGGTGGGCCAGGGGACACAGAAGCTGGCCCAGGGGATGGAGGTGGGCCAGGCGATGGCGCTGCAGGTGGGGAGGGAGAGCCCTCATAAGGAGCTGCAGGTGGGGAGGGGTCCTCAGGAATGTCTATGATGAGGACTCCCTCCTCCGAGTCCTCCTCCTCCTCTTCTCCCTGGTGGCCCGCCTCCTGGCCTGGCTGCTGCTCCTCCTCCTCCTCCATGTGCCCCTCCTCCTGCTCCTCCTGCTCCTCCTCCTCCTCCTGCTCCTCCTCCTCCTCCTCCTCCTCCTGGAGGTGGTGGCCCTCCTCATCCTGCCGCTCAGCTTCCTGCTGGTGGAGCCCTGTGTATGTAAAAGGAGTGTGATTGAGATCAGTGCATACACCATGGCTTGCATAGTGCAGTAGCTGGGTGGCGTGAGGCAGGGGATGGGGCAGGGTGTGGTAAGGCGTAGCCTATGCCCACGGGGAATGAGCTGCATCAGATGACATGAAACAGAACCCTGGACCCTCCTCTGACACACACCACGCAGGACATGTGGGCATACCAAATTCATTGCTGACCAGCATGTTTGCATTGTGAGATGCAACGAGGGGTTGATGGGCAGTTGTTGTAGGAGTTATTGGGGGGGGGGCAGTGGGAAGGGTGTTGAGCACAATTCTTTTATGTGAGTTAGGCCATAACATGCAGTAAAAGTAGGGCCTCAGGCACCTGTACCAGGACACAGTAATCAGCCACCACAATAAGGGGAATAGTAAAGTGTGGCATATCATCTCATTCATCTTGGGGGGATGGTCGGACGTTGCAAGCACGCTCATGGGAGAACCCCTGCAACCTGCATCCTTGATCTGGGACAGATATGGTATTACTAGGTGGCTATTAGGCACATGGGAAGTGATATTGTACAACACATTTGCTTTATTCATGAAATGTATGTAGTAATGTGTACAGGTTGTTGGAATGTAATTGTATTTTAACATGCATTGCCTGTCAGCAATCTTTTCTCTGTGATTACTCTGTGACCTCTGATGTGAATTACTTAGAGAGGTCACACAGCTATGCAACTTCCTGTGGGGGTTAGACACAGCACATGCAGCACATGGAGCACATGGAGCTCATGTTCTCTCCTAACCTGAGAGGATCTATGGTGGTGTGAGCATCCATTACCATCTAAGCACATGGAAGGAGCTGATAATACAAATGTATAGTAATATGTATATATAAGCCTGTCTGATTATAATCTAACTGCAAACTGTGAGTAAACAGATGTTTTGTTACTTCAACTTTAAAGTGACTCAGCAGTGAATTATTCTGGGGTGAATGAGAGAGAGATGAAGAAAGAAATTAACATTTCTAAAGCTGAAGCTGTGTGTACTAAAATCTGCTAATTATTTACTACAAATAATCCAACAAAAGGGTTATGGGCCCAGGGCTCAGGAATTGAAAAAGAAGAGAAATATTACCAGGCAGAAAAAAAGGCCACATTTTTCTCTTAAGTTTTAAAGGAAAGATTCAGTCTGTCTCTCTCTCCCCCCACACAGCAGACAGAAGGCTAAGAAAATGGCTGAGGGAAGAAATTCACTATTGTTCTATTCTCTCAAGGTGCCTAAATTAACTGAGTTTAATTATCAGCAGTGGGAACTAAGATTCATATGTCTCCTTCGAGCAAAAAGATTAAATATATGCTTAGACCAAGACAGAACAGCTGAAAATATGGCTGAATGGGACAATGCAAACTATTATGTGAAGTGCATGCTTTTGGAAGCTCTCTCAGAGAAACAAGCCATATTAGTGGAGGGAAAAGATACACCAAAGGACATCTTATATAAACTGAGAACTATGTATGCAACTACATATGCAAAGCAGCAACCAATTTGGCTGGCAGAGTTGAATGAAACCAAATTAAGGGATAAAAGTAAATGTAATGATCACATTATGCATCTTATGTCTTCATTTCAAAAGTTAGAACTTTCTGGAATTCCCATGTGTGATGCATTGAAAAGAGCATTTCTTTTTACCTCACTATCAAAGAAGTTTGATGTTTTTAGGTCTGTAAATGAGGCCATTGAAGGGCAATCTTTTGAACAGGCAACATCAAAACTAAGGCAGGAATGCATAATAAATGATTCTGAGGAGATGTGTTCTCAAAGCAAGTCAGAGAGAAATGAAACAAATTTCTTGGCAAAGAACAGAGGAAGGCGGAGCTATGGGAAAACTCCACCCAAGGGCAAGCTGATTTGCTACTCATGTGGAAAGGAGGGACATGTATCTAAATGGTGTAAGGAAACACAAAACACTCCCTCTAGCTCACCTAAGCCAATGGAACTAAAGAATTTTCAAACCAGGAAATGTATGAAGGACAAAGATAAACACAAGGGCTTTCTAATGGCAGAAAAATCTTTGACTATGGTAAATAATAATTCAAATGAAAGTACTTGGATTTTGGATTCAGGGAGCACATGCCATTTAACCAATTGTAAAGATTTCTTTCAGGAAATGTGTCCAGAAGAAGGAATTCTTAAAACTGCAAACGCAGGGACTGCTAAGATCCAAGCAAAAGGTATTGGATTCTTAAAATGCAAAGTGTCTAATGAAGTTAAAGAAATTCCTGTAAGTGATGTCTTGTATATTCCCCAAGCAGTTTGCAATATGCTTAGTGTATCTACATTAGATAAGAAGGGATTTGCGATTCATTTTGAAAACAGTAAGTGCACAATCTCTAAAAATGATGAAGTGTATGCTGAAGCTTTTATGCATAATGATGTTTATAAACTGAGCATTTCAGGTGAAGCCTCACATATGGTGCAAGTAAGGAAGAATGATGGTAAATGTAGTCTGGAAATCTGGCACCGCCGCCTGGGACATCGTGATTCTAAGGTGATCCAGGATCTTTACAGTAAGCAACTGGCCACCGGCATTCAGATAAGTGCAGATGCTGGTAAAATGGAGAAATGCATAGACTGTGTTACTCAAAAAGGTGTGAGACCCTCATTTCCTGCATACACAGGAAATAGGAGTAATAAAGTGCTGGACTTAATACACAGTGACTTATGTGGACCGTTTAATATCCCATCATTGGGAAATAACAGATTTGTGCTAATATTCTTGGATGATTTCTCTAGATATTGTGTGGCCTATTTGCTGAAAGAAAAAAGTCAAGTCACAGACATGCTGAAGAAATACGTAGCCATGGTGAGCAATAAATTTGAAAGAAAACCAAAGGTTCTTCAGACCGACAATGGTGGTGAGTTCACTTCGCAAAGCATGCGCACATTTCTAGAACAAGAAGGCATTCAGCATATCACAACAGTAGCGTATACACCAGAGCAAAATTCTGTTGCAGAGAGAAAATTTAGGTCACTTGTGGAAATGACCAGGTGTATGCTGTCAGATAGCAATCTCCCTAAAAGACTATGGGGGGAAGCCATTCTCACAGCAGTGTACCTACAAAACAGAATGCCAACTAAAGGCGCTGAGCGCACACCACATGAGACATGGCATGGTAGGAAGCCAAACCTGTCACACATAAGAACATTTGGAAGTACAGCATATGCTCATGTACCAAAGCAAAGAAGGCATAAGCTGGATTCCACAACAGAAAGGGGCATTTTAGTTGGCTATGCTCCAGGACACAAAGGATATAGAATTTTAAATCTGAAAACTGGCATTGTTGGCATAAGACATGTTACATATTTTGATGAAAACAAAAGGGTTGATAAAGGCTGGATTATCCCAGATGAGCCTTATCATCCAGAATATGAAACTAGAACCATAATAGACATGCCAGTGTATATAAATGCCATACCAAGGCAGATGTCTGAAAGCAACTCATCTGTATATAACGAGGAACAGGCAGAGGAAGCAGACACAGAAAGGATCATTGAAGAAGACAGTACAGTTGGAGAAGGGGAATCAATTGGAGAAGGACTCTCAGATTTAGAGGATGCGGAAAGGTCAGACCAACCTGTTGTCAGACGCTCATCCAGGGAAAACAAAGGTGTTCCACCCCCAAGACTGTCTTACCTAACAAAGTCAGCAGAAGCTCAAGAGCCCTTAACATGGGATGAGATTGAGAAAATGCCAGCAGAAGAAGCTGCTGAATGGCATAAAGCTGCACAAGAAGAAATTGATGCATTGGATAAAAATAATACTTGGATTCTTACAAAATTACCTCCTGGCAAGAAAGCTATAGGATGCAAATGGGTATTCAAGTTAAAAAGGAATGCACAAGGAAAAGTGGAAAGGTATAAAGCCAGATTAGTGGCAAAGGGATATCTTCAAAAATATGGAGAAGATTTTGATGAAGTGTTTGCACCTGTAGTGAAACACACGACAATTAGAACACTTCTGAGCATTGCAGTCTCAAAAGGCATGCAAGTCAACCACATTGATGTGAAAACAGCGTTTCTTCACGGAGATATAACTGAAGACTTGTACATGGAACAGCCAACAGGTTTCATAAATACAAAACAAAGACAGCTAGTGTGTAAATTAAACAAAGGTCTTTGTGGATTAAAGCAAAGTGCAGAATGTTGGAATGACAAATTGCATGAAATATTGACAAATTTAGGATTTAAGCAAGGTGAAGCAGATAAATGCTTGTACACTAGGTGCAGAAATGGACAATATGCATACATTTTAGCTTTTGTTGATGATCTGCTCATTGCAAGCAATAGTGAGCAAGAGTACAAGGACATTGTAAAGTGTTTAAACCACAATGTTGAGATAAAAGAACTTGGAAATGTGTCATACTATCTTGGTATAGAAATTGAGAAACAAAATGATGGTTCTTATCTTCTAAGCCAGAAGCAGAAAATAAATGAGCTTATTGAAAGTTTAGGTATGCAAGATGCCCAAGTTGTAAGCACTCCCATGATCACTGATTTTCTGAAGGATGAAACAGTAAGAGAACCTTTACCAGATAACATCCAATATAGATCAGCCATAGGTAAGCTTTTATATCTAGCTACCACATACAGGGCTGATATAGCAAATGCAGTAGGAATTTTGAGCAGAAGGGTCAGCTCACCTACCAAATCAGATTGGACTGCAGTTAAAAGGATGGTAAGGTATTTAAAGGGTACCATTGATTGTAAGTTAAAGGTTTCAGCCAATAGTAATCCAAAACTAATATGTTACTGTGATTCAGATTGGGCAGGGTATCATTCTGATTATAAATCCACAAGTGGATATGTGTTTATGTATGGAAATGTACAAATTTCATGGGCCAGTCATAAACAAAGTATTGTGAGTCTGTCTTCTACAGAAGCTGAATATGTGGCTGTATCGGAAGCGTGCAGAGAACTGATGTGGATTGAAAAACTTTTGCTGGATTTTGGAATAGCTGAACAGAAACCAATCCAGATAATGGAAGATAATCAGAGCTGCATCCGACTGTCACAGAATGACAAGGTTCAGTCACGCACCAAGCACATCGCAACGAAATACCACAACGTGCGAGAGTTGGTGAAAGAAGGGGTCATCAGTCTACACTATTGTCACACCAGTGAGATGACAGCTGACATCATGACCAAACCGTTACCCAGAGAACATTTTGTGAATCTGCGTATAAAGCTTGGACTTTGTATGAATAAATAATTGCATGACAGTTATGCATGAGAAGGGGTTTGTTGGAATGTAATTGTATTTTAACATGCATTGCCTGTCAGCAATCTTTTCTCTGTGATTACTCTGTGACCTCTGATGTGAATTACTTAGAGAGGTCACACAGCTATGCAACTTCCTGTGGGGGTTAGACACAGCACATGCAGCACATGGAGCACATGGAGCTCATGTTCTCTCCTAACCTGAGAGGATCTATGGTGGTGTGAGCATCCATTACCATCTAAGCACATGGAAGGAGCTGATAATACAAATGTATAGTAATATGTATATATAAGCCTGTCTGATTATAATCTAACTGCAAACTGTGAGTAAACAGATGTTTTGTTACTTCAACTTTAAAGTGACTCAGCAGTGAATTATTCTGGGGTGAATGAGAGAGAGATGAAGAAAGAAATTAACATTTCTAAAGCTGAAGCTGTGTGTACTAAAATCTGCTAATTATTTACTACAAATAATCCAACACAGGTGTCCTGTTTTTGAATACTTACGGCGAGCCCTGAGGTGCCTTCGCACCGCCCGGATGAGGTCGGGCCTCTCCCGCCTTACCCGGCGGAACCGCCTCCTTAGGGACTCGAGGTCCCAGTGGACTCCAAAGCGTCTGTAAGATATAAGTTTGTAGAGCAGGGGTCAGGGGTGTTGGTCCTTTTTGTCCTCTGCACACATTCATTTGCTATTCACATACCAGAGAGAGAGGGTCTACAGTGTTGGGGGGGGGGGGGCACCTCCATTGGTAGTGAATCATAGGAGCCACCTTTTTACCATTTTGGGGGGTGGAACCCCCAGTGGAGATGACCCCTCCCTCCATACATATTTGATATTGGGGGTGGGGTGGTGAAGCACCCACAGCAGCCACCGAGTTGGTTCCTATGCAGATGATGCCAGAGAGGTGGGCATGAGGCCAGACAGTACCGTTTGTATACATTATAATGTATGCTTGTTAAACTACTTTATATGTGTTATCATGACCATGTTATAAAGTATGGTATAGGTTTCATTGGTCTCATGCTTCCACTATTCGGAGGCGTTGTAACCCACTGGCTGCAAAGAGGGGTTGGAAAATGTGGCCTTCACATAACTAACGAAATTTTCACATAACACTAATAGCATAGTCACGATACTAACCTAACGAAATACATTCTTGTAGGGATGTGGGAATGGTGATCGTTTAAATAACATACAAATTATTAGTGATTGTGCATGTTCCTATATTACTCATGATCCTTGCATGGACACTCCAGTTACTGGTGGTAACATTGATGACGGAGCTGTTATATGTGTAGGTACAGGAGGGGAGGGGGTTGGGCCATAACCTTACCTTTCTAATCGTTCCCGGATGCGGGACCAGGCTTGCATGGCCTGCAGCCTGGGGGGCAGGTGATGGTGCTGAATGAATAGGGTGTGCCGGTGCCTTAGGCACAGCCTGACGAGGAGCAAACTCTCCTCCTCGCCAAAATTGGGCTCTCGCCTTTGTGCCATTTTTCCACGTGTTGGAAAAGAAGTGCCTTATATAGACGACCTTGCGTGAGGGACGTCGTTTCATGCACAGCTCCATATATGGATGACCATTCCATATATGGCCCCTATCAGCACGTGGACGCCCTCGTAAGCATAGACGTCTTTGACGTGCACATGCCTGCAGGAGTGTGAAACGTGCCTTATATAGATGAGTATGACGCACCCCACCCGACCCTTTTCACATATACACAATATGCATTTACTGCATGTTCAGTAGGTGTACAGTGCATGCAGATCCGGACATTCAGATGGGCACATATGATGAAAGTATGGGTGGAGCAGCATGATATGTCTGTAGTTGACACATATATGCGTTCCTCATATATTTCCGTACCCGGATGGCCTGAACAACATGTACTGTACTTGCGATACACCTTTGTGCATTATTTTACACACCACGTGATTTGGTCATTTGCACCTGCAATAATCGACCATCTTAGGGCGCCCAATTTAGTCACGCTTCTGCGCTCGTCATTTGATTGTTTTCTTACAGGGATAATCGATTATCGAAAAACGCCCACACTATTTTTCCATTATACAGGTCTATTTTTGGACGTTATCGTAAGAACGCCCTAATTCGTACTTGGACGATCTTTCCATTTTGCCCCTCCAATTGTGCTTATCTACTTTTACCAACCACCATTCCTGGTTAGCCTGGTATACTTCCCACTCCCTATCACTCTCGGCCTGTTTCCATGGGATTTCAGTGTTCCTCTTCTTTGGCAGATTTTCACTCTATTCTGATTTGGTCATCCTTTCGAAAATGCCCCTCCATGTACCTTTCTTGTTTAAGGGGCCAATGCAGAAAGCTGCATGTGAAGATCTGCTGACTACATGGCTTCTAACACGAGATTTATGCAAAACATTTGCTGCAGGATGCAGTAATCAATGAGCATGCAAATTACAGCTGCATTGAAATTGTGACAGTAATCTGCAGCTCACTGAGAAATGCCACCCTTCCTGTCAGTGTGTGAACAGTCATTGGTTCACACACTGACAGGAAGGGTGACATGTAAAAAAAGAAAGCACATAAGTGAAGCTGCTGACCTCGGCATCTGCATCAGCCCCTCATCCTTTCTCCCTGAGCTGAGCCTACAAACCCTGCTGTCTGGCATCAGCCCCGACCTTACATGATCTACCTTCTCTCCCCTGACTCAAATCCCTCCCATTCCCTGGTAGTCTAGTGGCCCCTGACCCCCCCCCCCCCCAACTTGAAAACACTAAAACTTCCCTGCCAGCCAATATTCAGTGCTATTTAACTGGCCAGGAATGGATTCTGGCTGGTTAAATAGCACTTAGCCATCTAAGTGCTAATATAACATAACAATTTATTTTTATAGACCGCAATACCTCTTAGTTCAAGATGGATTACAAACACAAAACAAGAAGCTGCACAAACCAAGAACATACAGTTTAATGAAAATCAAAGAAACATAATCAGCTAAAATTAATACATTCAATTCCTAACAAATTATTGAAACAAGGATGTTTTGAGCAAAACGTGAGCCTAGTGGTTAGAGTGGTGGACTTTGGTCCTGGGGAACTGGGTTTGATTCCCACTGCAGGCACAGGCAGCTCCTTGTGACTCTGGGCAAGTCACTTAACCCTCCATTGCCCCAGGTACAAATAAGTACCTAAGCCGCATTGAGCCTGCCATGAGTGGGAAAGCGCGGGGTACAAATGAAAAAAAAATTTGCATACCTAATGCCTGTAAAATCAAAGAAGAAGTGTCTTTACCTAATCTAGCTGCCTGAAAAGAGCACAATCAATATATCTCTTTCTTTTTTTTTTACCTTTCATAAATGGATAGGCTAAGCAGATTAGTTACTCGAGAAGGCCTAACTGAACTAGATAAAACAAAAATAGAAAGGTGCCAATCCTCAAGAAACCTTATACATTAAACAAGAAAATTTAAAAAGGATTCTAGCAAACATTGGCAACCAACAAACCTTGGTATAATAAGCAGAAAGCCAGTCCGACTGTTTCAAGGAGAAAATCACTCTCAGTGCCATGTTCTGAGTCGTCTGCAACTTTCTCAACAATGACTGAGAACAACTCCAATAAATAACATTGCAATAATTCAAAGAACTAGTAAATGGAACTGATGGTCCCTGAAATGCTTTTGGAATGCAATGTAATTTATGCATAAGAAAGAAAGCTTTCTGAGCCACTTTATTTACTTGAAGCTCCATCGAGCCCGCTGAGTCCAGAAAAATTCCCAAAGTTCTCACCGAGGAGGAGGAGGAATAGACCTGATGATGTATTACAATATTGGGCTCAATGGGCCCGGTGGTACCCATAATTAACAAAAATTTTATTTTTTCTGTGTTCAGTTTCAACCTGTGAACCAACATCTAGTTCTATAGTACTAAAGACAGTTTGCAAAATATACATTTCAGCAGAAACCTTCTTCTGCACTGGGAGAAGAACTGTAATGCCATTTCTATAACTAAACAAACACCATACCTAATTTCTCCAGCACAAAACCTAATGAATGTACATATAGATTAAATAGCAATGGAGATAGTGAAGAACCTTGCGGTACCCCACACGGATTCTTCCAATGTGGAGACAAACATGATTGCATATTAACTCTGTACCTCCTGCTTAGAAGAAAACCCCAAAACCAGGACATGACTGAACCTGAAATCCCTATAGCATCCAAAATCAACTAAATCAAACATTCTTGATAAGTTAAATTGAAGAAGCAATACCTTCTTCCCCTCACCAAGCCACAGCCTAATTGTAACCAATAAAACACCCACTAAAGTCTCTGTACTGAAATTCGATCTAATCCCAGAATCTCATGCTGTTCTAAATATTGCAACCACGTCCTTCATTAATTTAACAAAGGAATCAGTGTGATTGGTCCATAATTAGAGACCAATCCCACCCCAAAATCTGAAAGAAATTTCTCCTCAGAGAGACAGAGCTCAAACCAGCTAAAAAGTTGTTGCTTAAACTTCAAAGGAGCAGTTGATATCACAGAAGGAGAACAACTATCTAACATACAGTAAGAGTTAACATATTTCTTATAAAGTGTGTCCACAACTTTCCTTTCCAATGGAAAAAACTTAGACCAAACCCTATCCTTTGATACTGCTACAGAACCCTGGTCAAGAAATCTTCTGGTAAAGAGTCTAAAGATCTTCTAAAGACAATCTACACTTTAGTAATTTTAACTGAAAAAAATGTTCCAACTTTACAGCAGAAGGCCTTTCCAGTTGCACATGACCCAGACAGCTAATGGTGTCAGTAAGATCATATACCAGTCTAAATAAAGCCTTCGCATCAGTAGTATCACCATTCAAACCAGAATAGTAGGTCTTCCTCTTACTCCTCAACGCTAATTTATGAACTGCCAACTTCCAGTCACAACGTACTATATCAAGTCCATTCTTATTCCAAAGCCTTTCCAACTGGCGACAACACCGTTTCAACTCCAACAATTCTTCATCAAACCACAGGATGGCCAGTTATCTCTGCTGAATATTAATGCTTAGTGCATAGTAGCTTACTGGCTATATCTTGTGAAATAACCAGCTAGCTGTGAATATTCAGTGCTTCGCCGGCTAAGTTTAGTTGCCAAATTGGACCACCTAAGTAGCAGTCCATCTTTGGCAGTTATAAACTTAACCAGCCAGAACTGAATATTAACTTGGCCGGTTAAATTTATGCTGACCAAAAACCCAGAAGTGGCCTGGCATTGAATATCCAAACTCAGCGCAGATGGTGACACTTAGCTGGCCTGACTCCTGCGGGCTGAATATTGGCAAGCTAGTGTCTAGTGGTACCCCCACCCATCTGAATCCTCTCCTAGGTCACCGCAATTCCACCCATAAGTTGTCCTTTAAGAGGCAGAAGCAATGTCCACTCGCTCATGCCTCTGACGCTGTTATCTTGAAAAAACTGGGGCACCCAGCCAATTGTGGTGCATCCTGGGATCATTGGGTGGGGTTGTCTGCCATATAAGGAATTTTTAGCCTTTTTAAAGTTGGAGTCAGGGGGCGGTTGGGGTGGGGGCCAGTAGACTACTAGGGAATGGTTTTTTTTTCTTAGGCAGAAAAAAGGAGGGTCATGTTGGGTGGGGGGAGGTGCCACTAAACACCAGGGATTATAGGTTTGTTTCATACAGGGCCGGTCAAACCCGGTAAGCAGGGTAAGCACTGCAGGAGGGCGCCTGCCTTCAAGGGCGTCACTTTGCAAGCTGAGTATCTAATCTCTACTGCTCATCTCAGTCTGGCTCCAAAGCTGTCAGCTCTCTGTCCAGTCCCCTCCCCCCTCCAACTGAATCTGGCTCTGAAATAACTTGTGGGAGCTCAGCTAACCTCTGTCCTCTGCCCAGAGAGGGCTCAGACAGAGACAGCACAGCAGAGCCCTGGACCCTTGTTTTGTCAGAGACTGCTGTTTAGTGCTGCACCTGACCCACCCTTTTCCACCCCCCCCCACCCCAAACACAGCAACTCACAGGACAGGAGGGCTAGATGCCTGCTTTCAATTCCTAACCATCACCTATCTCTCATTCCCACTTCAGTAACTCCTGTTAGTCTGTCCAACTCAGATTGTAGAATATGTTAGTTTATGCTGATTAAGTCTGTCCTAGCTAGATCCTAAGCTGTGCTCGATGGGAAGGCTATTGTGCTGCATGCAGAGTCTAACTTCTTAGGATTTTAGGTTAATTTTTGAAGAATTTGAAGCGGGGCTATCTCTGTTCTACATGTGTGACTGCAAGGCCAAGTGTCTGAATAGGGATCTGTTTGTTAGATTCTGAAATTTTGATAACACATAGTTTTTCAGAGTTGGCAAGACTGTCTGTTCTCCTAATTCCTGGTCTGTGTGCTAAGTTATTTTTCTTCTATACTGGTGTAATATTTTCAATGATGCCATGGCTGGTAAAAGGGGTGTGTCTACTGTGGGGGAGGAGCCATAGTGATCCCGCCTCTGGATGGGTAGGGGCACCGACTAATAGACTGCAGGAGGGCGCTAGAAACCTTAGGGCCGGAACTGGTTTCATAGATGGAGAGAGAAGAGAGAAGTGCCTAGACATCAGGGAATTTTTTTTTTAATTATGAGGAGAGGGTGGAGGGTTGGGGGTGCCAGTGCAGAAAGTTATATGGCTGGGCAGAGAGGTGGGGAGCCTCAGGTTGGGCTATGCTGCCCTGGACCTGGCGAAAAAATTCTCACCGTAACTGCACATCAAAAGTTACCGTTTCCTTTTCTGTATTGCCGCAAAATACTTAATGGCTTCAAATACATTCATTTTAATGCACTGTTAGGCCATGTATTCTGTGCAAGTTAATATCACCTGTGTTCATCTACAATGCCCAACATGTTCAAGCCACGTAAACTGGCGATAACCATTTGGTAAGACTCTCAGTATTTTCTGCATCGGCCCCTAAGTGCCCTGTTATAACATCATCATCATCATTATACCCTCCACATGATTAAAATGTTAGCAGTCCTTGAAAAGTCATTTTGAATTTCCTTAGAATTTCACTTGCAATACAAAATACTTTGCCTTGTTTTTACATCCATGTATAATTTTGGAGCATATCCTGAGAACTATTTGATTGCTTATTTACTGGGTTGACAACTTCCCTATCTCAGGCATCCTGTTGTCACAACCATCATTAAGGTCTATCTGATTAGCATTTATTAAGGATCATGGCTGTTGCTGTATAAATCCACTAATGTGAAAGAGTAGCCTAGTGGTTAATGCAGTGGACTTTGATCCTGGAGAACTGGGTTCCATTTCCACTGCAGTTCCTTGTGACTTTAGGAAGTCACTTAACCCTTTATTACCCCAGATACAAATAAGTACCTGTATATACTATCAGGCTTATTTTCGAAAGAGAAGGACGCCCATTTTTCAACACAAATCGGGAGATGGGCGTCCTTCTCCCTGGGTCGCCCAAATCGGCATAATTGAAAGCCGATTTTGGGCATCCCCAACTGCTTTCCGTTGCATAGATGACCAAAGTTCCCGGAGGCGTGTCGGAGGCATAGCAAAGGCGGGACTTGGGTGTGCCCAACACATGGGCGTCCTTGACCCATAATGGGAAAAAAAGGGCATCCCTGATGAGCACTTGGGCGACTTTACTTGGTCCTTTTTTTGTTATGACCAAACCGTGAAAAGGTGCTCGAACTGACCAGATGACTACCGGGGGGAATCAGGGATGACCTCCCCTTACTCCCCCAGTGGTCACCAACCCCCTCCCACCCTCAAAAAAACTTTAAAAAATATTTTTTGCCAGCCTCTATGCCAGCCTCAAATGTCATACCCAGCTCTATGACAGCAGTATGCAGGTCCATGGAGCAGTTTTAGAGGGGTGCAGTGCACTTCTGGCAGGCAGACCCAGGCCCATCCCCCCCACCTGTTACATTTGTGGTGGTAAATGTGAGCCCTCCAAAACCCACCACAACCCACTGTACCCACATCTAGGTGCCCCCCTTCACCCATAATGGCTATGGTAGTGGTGTACAGTTGTGGGGAGTGGGTTTTGGGGGGATTTGGGGGGGCTCAGCACACAAGGTAGGGGAGCTATGTACCTGGGAGCAATTTATGAAGTCCACTGCAATGCCCCCTAGGGTGCCCCATTGGTGTCCTGGCATGTCAGGGGGACCAGTGCACTACGAATGTTGGCTCCTCCCACGACTAAAGGGCTTGCATTTGGTCGTTTCTGAGATGGATGACCATCTCTAGGGACGACCTAAACGTTAAGATTTGGGCGTCCCCGACCGTATTATCAAAATGAAAGATGGATGCCCATCTTGTTTCAATAATATGGGTTTCCCTGCCCCTTCGCTGGATCGTCCTGCGAGGACGTCCTCATGAAAACTTGGGCGCCCCTTTTGATTATGCCCCTCTATGTAAACCAGTTTGAATGTAGTTGCAAAAACTACAGAAAGGCAGTATATAAAATCCCATTCCCTTTCCCCTCAAAATGTTTGTGCTCTCAGAGACATATTGAGTTTTCAAAAACTTGCTCAGGTCCATTGATTTTTCTTTCATTTTAAATGAATTATTTTGTGGTTAATCCTTTTTTTATGAAGCGTTTTTAAAACTATGCATCCTATTTAATTTGTATCATTTCCAGTTTTCATGTTTTTTTTTATGTATTTTAAACTGAAATGCTGTTGTTCTTCTCCCAGAGGGCTTTCTAGGTTCATAAGGGAATAAGAAAACCAACTAACTAATTAAGGGACCCTTTTACTAAAGGGCTACTGCGTGGCAACCCGGAACTACTGCTGGCAAAACGCATGGCCATGTCTGTTTTAGGGGCTTTTTACCTGCTGCGGTAAAAAGGGCTCTGGTGCTTGGCAAAAACAACCCCTGCTGCTACCGCAAGGTCCTTTTTTACTTCTGCTTCTAAAAGGACCCCTAAGTGGTTCTTTTACTAAAGTGTGGTAAGAGTTTATTCTTAACATGCATTTAATTGCAAAAATTAGTGTATGGTAAGTGCAGGGAATGTGTCAAGCATCTGCCCTACATTTACCACACAGAACAGACACTTACTGCATTACCTGCAGTGCCAGATAGTACAGGTACCCACACTATCTGTCATAGCACGTAACTTTGTGCAGGTTCATGCATAAATAACAGCAACAAAGATCTGCAATGTCAGCGTTTTCCCACACACACATGCCCCCCACGGGACCTGGTCAAAATATCCCCGAGAAAAAAGCTCCAAATAAAAAAAGCTCCTGACCTAATAGTCCTTGACATAATAGCCACTGTCAAAATGGCCTGCCCACAATATAACCCTTGACAAGTTAGCAGCACGACAAAAGGGCCCGATCAGGCTGCCCAGAATATGGACTACATTTTTTTTCCGAATAATTTTACCTTCCCAAACAGGATAAGGTTGATAAGACTATGAAAATGATGACAATATTGTTTGTTTGTTTTTAATTAGCATGCTGATGGAAGACTAGTTTCTTTAAATTGCAGAACAGATCATGAATACCAGTTTGTAGCTATAGAATTTTGTTTATTTATATATGCTTTATGCAATTGAATGCTGGTAGAAGTCTTTATCAGTGAAGATTTCAGTTGTAATTTATTTTTTGTGATGTGCTATTTTTTCTGAGGGGGCTGTTTTGTGTAGGGGCTATTTTGTCAAGGGTTGTTTTGTGGGAGGGGCCATTTCGTCAAGGGCTATTTTGTTAGGGTGTAAAATGTCAAGGGTTATTTTGTGACAAGGCTGTTTTGTCAGGGCTATTATGATTGAGTGCAGCCCCCACATATCCTCCTTCCCAACCCTCTGATCCAACCCCCCCCCCCCGACACACCCCTGATCTCAATCCTCAACCACTAACAACCTCACTCTTAACCCCCAACCCCCTCAATAACTCCCAATCACAACATCAAACACACCCAACATCCACGACCCCCAACACCTCCAATATTTCCAATCTCAAAACCCAATCCACTGGATCTCACCTGTCAGAGAAGTTCCTCACTGAACTCAAGACCCACCCACATGTGTCAATGGAAACCCTCTCTGAGGTAAATCCCTGGTGAGGAAGTGGGCTGGGACAGGAATGGTCCCTCTTCACTCCTGCCACATTTGGCTCTGGGGATCAATATGGCTGCTACGACCCCCTTGTAACAAAAATAATCCCAACAAAATACCCTGGTGTTAATCAACAACACAAACAATTAACCAGAGACTAAAAATGTGGATACGGGAGTACAATAAAAGTTTGATGCACATCCGACCCAGTCTATGTTAAATATACTATAGCATTAATACTAAGTATTTTTGGAGGGCTCTCAAAGTATTAACTCACCCAAAAACGAGAAATCACACTTGTTTTTGTACCGTATTTTTCGGACTATAAGACGCACTTTTTTCCCCCAAAATTTGGGAGGAAAATGGGAGGTGCGTCTTATAGTCCGAAGGTAGATTTGGCTGGCTGGCTGGCTGACTGGCTGGCTGGCTGGCCGCCCGCCCTCCAAGTTCGGGATCGCCCTCCCCCCGGCCCTGTCACCACTTCTCCCTACTCACGTCACGCGATCTTCCCTGGTGGTCTAGTGACGTCGGGGCAGGAAAGAGTCCTCTCTTTCCTGCCCAGCGAGCTGCTCTCCATCCTCCTGTATGCAGCCTGACGGTCTCGGCGAGATTCAAAATGGCCGCCGAGACTTCAATTCGGACAAGACGCACC
This sequence comes from Microcaecilia unicolor, assembly GCF_901765095.1. Classification (NCBI taxonomy): domain Eukaryota; kingdom Metazoa; phylum Chordata; class Amphibia; order Gymnophiona; family Siphonopidae; genus Microcaecilia; species Microcaecilia unicolor. The sequence goes on from NC_044039.1 coordinate 51,356,916, forward strand.
GGAGCACCTAGGTTTTAGAGGAGGGAAAAAGGAAAATTTTTTTTTTCCTATTTCCCTCCTCTAAAACCTAGGTGAGTCTTATGGTCCGGTGCGTCTTATAATCCGAAAAATACGGTAAATCTCAAAGGGTGGTTGAGCATCTCAATCATAGAGCCTCTCCATGGTTTTTTTTATATTTTTCTTTTATCTATACACTTCCTTCTCAAAAACCACAATGGTGCTCTAAAACTCCAAAATTAATGTCAAATGTGCACATCAAACTTGTATATCCCTAGTACCACTGTCCCTCTCACAAAACACGACTCAAAATATTAGTTCATGTATTCAAGAGGCTCTGAAAAATAAGGTTCACTTATCTTTCCTTGTGTTTCTTAGATGTTCCAACTTAGCTGTTAAATTATTTTTTTCACATATTGCTTCTCACAAAAGCCACCTTGTCAAAATGCAATCTTCACACGAATGCAAAACAGCGTCTCTATTTTTAAAGCATCAAGAGACCAACACTGCAGGGTTTCGTTAAAAAACTTCCTCAGGAACTCTAAATGTCTTCAATCATCAAATAGTGGAGCAAACAGGAGACCCTCTATCTTCTCAAACCACTGTGAATAGCGAAGAGGGTTAAGTATGGTCCCAGGCAGGAAATGACATCATTTAATTTCCTAAAACAATAAAATGAGATCAAATACATCTGGCTACTTCAAAAAGCTATTTAGTTCCAATAGTATTAACACGACTTAAATTACTGGATTCCACTCAATACTGTCATTCAATCCATGAGGTATTAAGGTGTTAAGTTCAAAAATCCAAAATTGTTCTTTACGAGTAAGGATCTGGGTCATATTGCCCCCCCTAGGAGAGCTAATAAACTGATCAATGACAAACCACTTCAATTGTTCAAATGAATGATTGAATTTCATACAGTGAGCAACCATCGGGGCAGTCTCTATTTCATTATGCAGCCTACTTTTGTGTTCAGTAAGTCTGACTTTAACCTGTCTCGTAGTACGCCCCACATACCACAATTGGCAGGGGCAAATGATTCCATAAATAACAAACTTGGATTCACATGTAGTCTTTGTTCTACGATAATATGTTTTGTCAGGTTTATTAGGGTGATGCCACTCCGAACAATATATCGTTTGGCTACAAAATTGACAATGTCCACATGCTTCATGATTTCGCTCCGCACTCAAAATAGACAGCGCAATCTGTAACTGAGTGTGTACTAGTTCATCTCTTAAATTCCTCCCTCTACGGTAGGCTATGCATGGACGCTGATGGAAAACCGGATGAAATGAAAGCACATCCCAATGACGGTTGATTATCTGAGCAATTTGAGGGGCCAGATCAGTGTATGTCAATACACACACAAATTTGTCGAAGGGTTCTTCTGGCTTCTCCTGTAACAAAAGAGAACGTTGTGCATACCAAGCTCTTTTATATGCCCGGCGAATACATCGATCCGGGTAACCCCTATCCTGTAAACGCTGTATTAACAGAGATGATTGTTGATGAAATAATTCATCAGAGGAACAGATACTTCGTAAGCGTAAAAACTGTCCTATTGGTAAAGATTGTCTCATACGATATGGGTGATGACTATGGTATTCCAATAGGGAGTTACGATCTGTAATCTTTCTATGCACAGTGACTGATAATTGGTGACCCTGCTTGAATACTAATGTGTCCAAAAATGGTATACATTCTTTACTGTATTGCATAGAAAATCGTAAATTTTTATCAATGGTGTTAAGCCAGGTGACAAACTGCTGTAATGCTTGAATAGATGATATCCATATGAAGAAAATATCGTCAATAACGCGATGCCACTTCACTATAAATTGGAACCAATATGACTTATACAAATGTTGAATACATGAACTAATATTTTTGAGTCGTGTTTTGTGAGAGGGACAGTGGTACTAGGGGTACAAGTTTGATGTGCACATTTGACATTAATTTTGCAGTTTTAGAGCACCATTGTGGTTTTTGAGAAGGAAGTGTAAAGATAAAAGAAAAATATAAAAAAAAACACGGAGAGGCTCTATGATTGAGATGCTCAACCACCCTTTGAGATTTACAAAAACAAGTGTGATTTCTCCTTTTTGGGTGAGTTAATACTTTGAGAGCCCTCCAAAAATACTTAGTATTAATGCTATAGTATATTTAATATAGACTGGGTCGGATGTGCATCAAACTTTTATTGTACTCCCGTATCCACATTTTTAGTCTCTGGTTAATTGTTTGTGTTGCTATGACCCCCTAGCAGTAGTATTATGGTGGCATTCTTCCATATAAGGAAAGGTTGAGGATTGTGATCTGAAGTGTCAGGGGCTGTGGGTTGAAAGTAGGGGTATCAGGGAGTTGGAGGTTGTGGTTGGGGGTATGGGGGATGGCTAGGTGGGTGGAGGGTCAAGGACTTGTGACAAAGCATCTGTGGCCATGCTACTGGACTCCCCACTTACCACCTACTTGAGGTGGTAAGGTGAAACTATACTATTGGCAGTTGTGACAGTCAGTGTGCAGTACCAAACTGTGTGCTAGCTGTCACCACCAGCCACAGTGCTGACCTGGCCATGTCACACCCATCTCCACCTGTATCTGTACTAGACACCTAGCATGGGTTTTGTTTTTATACCATGCTGCTGGTTTTAATGTGAGGTAGCCATTAGTGAAGATCCACACTAATGTCTATTGTAAGGTAAAACCCATGCTAGCTGCTTAATGCAGCTTAGAAAAAGAGCTCCTAAATAAATGTTTGCTATGCTTATTTAAATAAAAATTCTTTTTACCTGTGCATCACTCCAAAAACTGCTTGACAAAATAAAGTTTTCTTAATGTAACAATATTTATTCAACTTTTCTTATGGTGTAGGGGCAAAAGACACCATGGGCCCTGTTTACTAAGCTGCATTGAAGGTACGCTAACATTTTAATGCATTCTAAAAATTAGTGTGCGTTAATGCTAGAGACACCCATGTATTTATGGGTGTCTCTAGCATTAGAACTTCTACAGTGCAGCTTAGTAAACAGGGCCCCATAAGTTTGTAACGTTAAGAAAACTTCATTTGGACAAGCAGTTTTTGAAGTGATATACAAGTAAAAAAATTTTTGTTTCAAAAAGTATGCAATGATTATATTGAAGAAAAGGCAATATGACTTTTGTGGTCTGTGAATGGTTCTTTAAAATGGATGAGCACCCAAAAAAGTGTTGAGTGTTTATACCTTTGTTTGGATTGCTCTGTGGGATTTATTGGTATCTTAAGTGGTTTAATACAAGCATTTGGTTTTGGGGATTTATATTTCTTATGTAGACTACATGTTTGCACAAGCTCTTTGGTTTATTTTGGGTTTTTTGAGAGGTATATATATATATTTGTATTTTCAATTGTTTTCATTTTTTTTTGCTCTGTTTTAGCTTCCACTATTTGAAATACCTTGCACTAAAATGGAAAACAACATGAAACAAAAATATATTTTGTTGGGATTTCTTCAATTTGTTTTTAAATGGAGCAAGCCTGTTTCCTTCCATTTTTTTCATCTTGTTTCAAAACATGTCTAATGTAGACAATGGACAGTCCCTAACAGCTATAGTAACCTTAAAGATATCTTATCACAAATGTCAACATTGCAAAAATACAGAAATGTGTGTATACTTTCAGCAAATGAATTTCTGGACTTCGTGGTGCTAGCTGGATTTACTTTTACTCACACTAGACAATACTTTCACTACTCTGCTATGAGTCAAGTATTGTAGATGTCCTGTTAACTTCTTAATTTGAAGAAATATCATCCAGCTGTTAAATGGTACTTTTAAATTTACTGAGTACAGAGGAAGTGGCTTAGTGATTCAAGCAGTGGACTGAGAACTAGGGAAGGGAAGTCAAATTAAGTCAATGCCAAAATTTCAGGACCCAAATTTGGGTGTGGATCCCAGATCTGCATGCAAACTAATTAAAGAGTCATTAACAGTCAACGATTGATGTTAATTAATTGACACTCATTTGGGTTTAGACATGGATCTGCCCTACACCCTATTCTATAAAGTGCTCACCTAAATTTTAAAGTGTGCATGTGGCCATGACAGAGGTATTGGCAGTAGTAAGTAAGTAGTAAGTAGTAGGTCATAGGCTTGGTGATGTTATAGTATAGAGTCATTTACGCACCCAACTGCCATTAGTCACACACTGGCATTTACATCAGGTTTTAGCAAGCATAAATGCAGCCCCCAAAGTTAGGCATGAGATCCACACTAAACTAGTAATCTATAAAGGGTGCTCTGGGCAGAGTACCTTTGCAGAATACCAGATTAGTATAGATCCTCCCGGTGTCTAACTTTGGTTGCCATTCATAGAATTTCCCCCAAGTACCCACATATGTTATAGAATAATAGCACTTATGCACATCAGATGCCAATAATTGGCAGTTACACGTGTATGTACTAGGCACTACTCTATAACAAATGCACCAAAGTTGCTTAGCATGTAACTGCGAGCAGAGGAGCCAACGTTTCAAAATTATTGGGGGTACTAAAACCAATGGAAATAACCTCTCCCTGGACACAAATAGTTAGTTCAATATTGGGGGTGCTCAAGCACCCACAGAGCTGATTCTTATCACTGCGAGGGGGGGCATACATGTAGGCGGAGCATGGGTGGGCAAGGGTCATGTTGCTGAGTGATGTCACAACTAATAGAATATTATCAGTGATGCGCATTGCATGGTACACTTAGGCACGCCAACTTACAATGCCATTGACCTGTCATAAGTGGGTGTGGTTTATAGTTCATTGAACTTATCAAAGTTTTATATCAATATATATTAAACATATATAGAGAGAGAACAGTGGAAATGAGAATGTCAGTGTTTGATAGGAAAAACACAAGGACAAAGACTAGAGTGGATTTCTTCAGAAAGTCATATATATATATATATATATATATATATATATATATATATATATATATATATAAAGAGAGAGAGAGAGAGAGAGAGAGAGAGAATGTGTGTGTGTGGGGGAGGGGGGGTTGCAAGAGGTTGGGAGTAACCACGGTATGCCAAACTGAAGAGGTGTGTATTCAATGCAGACCTAAACTTGGGGAGAGAAGAGTCTGAGTGCAAGTCCCTAGGAAGTGAGTTTCAGAGATAGGGTACCATAAAGAAGAAAACAGAGGAGTCCTTTTACTAAGCTGTGGCAAACGTAGGCCTGCGTTGGCATCAGTACATGTTTTTGATGTTCACTGAGGCCCCCTTTTACTACAGCAGGTAAAAGGCTTTTTTTTTTAAAAAGAAATGGCCATGTGGCAAATGAAGCACTTGCTGTGCAGCCATTTCAGGGGGGGGGGGGGGGTGGTAGCACTTACCACAACCCATTGAGATGGTGGTAAGGGATCTCGCACTAACCTGGCACTAAAAAATATTTTTGTAGCGCCGGAAATGGTGCACAAATGGGGGTGGGAACTACCGCTGGACTGCTATGGTAGCCCAGTGGTACTTCCGGTTTAGTGAGCGGTAAGCCTGTGTTGGGCTTACCATCACTTAGTAAAAGGCGCTCAGAGTGTCTTCACTAGGGGAGCATAAAGATGGCCATCATGTAAGGAGTCCAATGTGCTCGCTGGTGACTGAGGAATAAAAAACGATGAGAGGTAGGAAGGTACACTGCTATGTATTGCCTTATGGGCGAGAATCAGTAATTTATATTGAATTTGGAAGTGTATTGGGAGCCAGTGTTGTTGGACAAGAAGGGGAGTGAAATTTCAGCACACCAATGTGGCTTTGCACTAGTGTTCTATAATGTCTTAAACACACCCTGAAGCAATTATAGAACTGATGCTAAGTGCATTGTTTTGTTTATAGTTAATGAAAATCTTGATATACCACTTAATTTGTCAAACAAGTCAAATCAGTTTACTGTGGGGCCCTTTTCCGAAAGGGCTGCTGCATGGCAAAGGGCTTGCGGTGCGGCAACCGAGAACTACGGCCGGTCCAACGTGGCCACCGGCGGTAGTCCCGCCTCGAGCATGCATCATTTCTGGCACACCAGAAAATATTTTTGTTATTTTTACTGCTGTGCTAACCCAACGGTAATTGCTGACAGGTTACTGTGGGAGCCCTTACCGCTACCTCAATAGGTGGTGGTAAGTATTCCCCACCTCAAGGCCATGCGGTAAGAATAATTTTAACGCATTACCATTTTATTTTTAGGGTCTTTTTACCCACTGTGGTAAAAACGGCCCTGGTGTGTGGGAAAAAAGGCCCCCACCGCTACCACAGGGCCCTTTTTACCGCAACTTGGTAAAAGGACCCATGTAAAAATAAGAACTCCATAAAAACAATAGGAAAGCTCCAGTACTTCCAAAGAAAGTAGCACCCCCTTGTGGCACCTATATCTAGGTGCCAGCTTTCAGAATTGCTCCCTTAGGGGTCCTTTTACTAAGCTGCGGCAAGCACTAACACGTGTTTACCACAGGTTAAAAACACCTACTGCGGGACACATTAAAGTGTCCTGTGGTAGTTTGGGGACTGGCATGTGCTAAAAAATAGAAAATATTTTTTAATGCTGGGAGCATGTTTGGGGGCGGAGAGTAAGCGCTAATCAATCAGCTGATTAGTGGGTGGTTAGGGCGGAAGCCCTTACTGCCTAGCAAATAGGTGTTGGTAAGGGCTCACAAGCTAATAGCCATGCTCTAACTGGGAAATTAGCACATGGCCATTAATTGAACAAATGGAAAATCAGCCATTTTACAGCCACGCTAAAAGTGGCCTCAGCATGTGGGAAACCCACTTGCTAGGAATAGCGCAGGTCACCTTTTAGTGTAGCTTAGTAAAAGGGCTCCTTAGACTGTAAGCTTTTGAAGGCAGGAAAAAATTGTACCTGAATACTTGCCCCATTCTACAGTGCTGGGTACATCCAGTAGTTATAAAAAACAAGATTACTACTATATAAATTCTTGGCACTATATAGAATATGATGGCAGATAAGGATGGGAATGATTCCAGCACTCATTTCAGTCTGGCAGTTAAACTGCCTGAAATGATTTATGGAAGGCTGATTTATTTCCATCCAACTGTCTTGTCCTTAAAACAAAAATGCACACTCATTTCCTGATATTACTGTCCTTCTCTGGTAAATAGGCCTTGAATTCTTCTCTATTGTGGACTCATAGGTGATTTATTTAACCTGTCTGACTTAAGTTTTCTTAATTTTTATTTTAGTAGACTTGTATCATTTTCTTTTGATAATCTCACCACATTTCCTGTTCAAAGATGTTTCTTTGATTGTAATTTGAGAGCAAAATAATAATAATAAAAAGAACACTCCTGCTAACAGTTTTGAAATACTGAATCCAGACACATATATTATTAGAGTACTAGGTTCTTTTCAGATTACAGTCCTGAGATGAGTGAGAACAAAGCAGTCAGCCAGTCTGTGACATACAGGGACAGGGAGAGAGTAGGAGATGAAGAGATGTGATGTGCTACTCTGAGACACATTAATCCTGGCAGCTAAGCCTCTGCTCAGACTGGGATGGAAAAGCCAAGAGACAACGTCTGAACTCTTTAAAACCATGACAGGCTAATCAGAAACAAAGCAGAGAATACATACAAAATAAACAAACAAAAGAACAACTGGGGGAGAGAAAAAACATAGGGAAAAAAAGTAAGAGGAGTTTTCAGGGTGTGAATCAACCATTTCATGCTGCACAGTCTTTGGCAGGCTTGTCCATTTTCAGTCCTCAAGGACTACAAACAGGCCAGTTTTTCTGGAAATCCCTCATAAATATGCATGAGAAAGATTTGCATGCCCTTTACATCCATTGTATGCAGATCTCTCATGCATATTCGTGAGGGGTATCCTGAGAACCTGGTCTGCTAGCAGACCTCAAGGACTGAACTTGGACAAGCCTGGTTTATGGTGACCTTGGAGTTCTCAAGCAGCTTCTTGTTAATTCAGCAAGTGTTTCCTGAAGCTGTCACCAAAAAACTAGTTCTAGAGTAGGGCAAGGGTAATCAGATGGAACCAATAGCTTTGATATGACAAATTGCAGAGTGGTTTACATATTATATACAGGTGCTTATTTTGCACCTGGGTAATGGAGAAACAAATGCCTTGCCCAGAGTCAGAGAGAGCTGCAGTGAGACTTGAACTCTGCACCATGTGTTAGTAAGCCACTACACTAACCATCAGGCCACTTCTCCAAGACAAGGATCAAAAACATTTCTGTACATCAGACAGGCTTTAATGCATGGAAAAAGGGTATTTGAAATTGGCCTTTCATGTATGTGGGCACAGCTGCCGAGGGGGGGGGGGGGGGCAAGGTTCACCCTGGGCCCAGCCTCCAAGGGGGAGGAACCTGGTGCTGGTAATAGAAAAGCCGTTTTTTTCAGGTTTATGGTGGGAGGCACAGGCAGAAGGCTGGATTGGTCTCCTGCTCTTGTGTACCGTTAACTCTGCTCTGCCGACCACATCCCATCTCCTATGTGAAGTACTTCCTATTTCCGCATAGCTGGGAGGGGAAGTGGCAGGAAGAAGGACCCATGGCTGGTATAGCAGAGTTAACGTGATAACCCGGCACACAGGAGCAGGAGGCAGACCAAGAGAGCAGTAAGCTACTGCTAGATGGGGGGCTCTGGGGAACCCACCCTCAAAATTGTTTGCCCTGGGTCCTGCTTGGTCTCTTGGCAGCCCTGTATGTGGGCACAGTTATTGAAGCGGTGTCCTGTTGGAAGGGTTGAGACAGACAGTTATTTTCACCCAGCTTTTGAAATTTCAAAAATTTGCACACCTTTTCAAAGAAAAAGTATCATATAAATAGCAAATTCAGATTTGTACAAATACTTTTCCAGACTCACATTTTAAACTTAATTTTTTTCTCTTTATAAATTGAAGTAAAGTCTGTGAATAAAACACTTTGGTGGTAATTCTGTAAGTTGGTGCTTCCTGCTAGGTGTCCTGATGCTGCGTGAGGAGTGCCTATTCTAAAACGGCATCTGGGTGCCCAGATTTCATTATAGAACATTAGTATAACCTGGTATAGATGCACCTTATATTTAGGCAACCATAGAGCTGACATAACTGCAGGCACCTAAATGCGGTAAGAGTATGTGCAACTTACCAAGGAGGTTTTATGACAGGAGGTGGCATGAGCTTATCTGGTCCATTCTGTGGGCTGAAGCCAGTGGGTGGAGCTTGCCGCCATATTGAGGGACCCCAAACATTCGCAGCTGATATTGAGGAGTCTATGAAGGGGGGGAGGGTTATATTCAAAATGTATTTATCAGTGCTCCAGAGCTTGTTTTGTTATTTGCGATGCTGTATTATGGATTTCAGTGCTGCACTATATGCCTTTAATTTTGCTTGTGATGACAATAAAAATATTTCTACACAAAACCAATATCAAATACTTAGTACTACTAATGTGTAGAATTTTTTTTGCTACATTTTTAAATTTATTTTATTTGTATCTCTGGAAGGGGGTGTCCTGGGAGGTGAGCTGCGATCCCTGGCACTCCAGAGTGGCAGACTTGTTTTTGGAGCCGCGGGAGTCCCCACAACTTGAACCCGAGGCTCAGGCAGAACTGGGACCTTTCTCAAAGCTGTCCTCTACAAAAATTGAGCCTCCTGCAGCTCCAAAAACAAGTCTGCTGCTCCAGAGTGCCCACACCAACAGTGGGACTGCAGCTCACGTGACCCTCACTCTTGAGCACCAATGGGAATCTCATCCCCCAGGACTCCTTCCCCAGAGGTAAAAACAATTTAACCTTGGGTTACAGTTCTGATCTTGGTTCTGATGATTCTTCTGTGTACATCCATATGTTGATAGTTTGTTTAGGGTACACCAATATGGCAGCTGAGTGGGGGGAGACGGCTTCAACTTTTTGATGTCATGCCGTCTCCTATTATAAAACCTCCATGTAACTTATAATAAACTATGCATGTACCTGGGAGAACTGTCCATGCTCTTTCCATGTTCCTCCCATTTATATGCCCCCTTGCATTTATGCACCATAGCACTTAGGCGCACTCTTCCAGAATAGTGTTCAGGGTGCTATGCATATAAATGCTACTTTTTGGCAACACATGTGCACAGAAGGGTGCTTAACCACAGTTGACTAATTACAGAATCAACCTTTTTACATTTAAGTGCATTGTTTGAAAGTTAACCCCTTAACCACCAACATGACATTCCCTGGTAATTCAAAGATAACTTTCTATGATGCAATTTCCTGTTTCCTGTTTCCGTGAAGGCAGCACAGTGCACGCTGAGAAAGAAGGGAAGGCTTAAAGGCTAGAGGCGAGCCTGCTTTTTCGTTGTTGCTGCTGCCAATGCAACTTTTTAAACGCAGGGCGGCTGGAAGGAAAGCAGCTGAGGAAAACTGAGGGAACAGATGGGGCTGGGGCTGGGGCTGGGGTTGGAAACTGAAACTTGGGGGCTGAAAAGGGGGGTAAGTTAAGTTGGGGGCTGGGGCGGGCAAATCACTGGACATGGAGGGGAGGGCAGAGGAGAATCGCTGGACATGGATGGGATGGGACAGAGGAGAATCACTAGATATGGATGAGAGGGGAGGACAGGGGGCAAAGGAGAGTTGTTGGGCATGAATGGATGGAGGGGAGGGCAGGAGAAATGCTGGACATGGATGGAGGTGAGGGGAGACAGGAAGGAGATGCACATGGATGGAGGGGAAGGGAGATAGGAGAAATGCTGGACATGGATGGGAGAGAAGGGCAGAGGACAGAGGAAAATCACTGGATGTGGATGAGAGGGGAGGACATGGGGCAAAGGAGAATCACTGGACATAGAAGGGAGGGGAGGGCAGAGGAGAATTGCTGAACATGGATACCCATCCATGGGACAGCAGGGGAGAGAGGAGAGTTGCTATGGATAGATGGAGGGGAGGGCAGGAGAAATGCTGGACACAGATGGAAGTGACGGAAGACAGGAAGGAGATGCACATTGATGGAGGGGAGAAGAGAAATTGTGGACATGGATGGAGGAGAGGGGAGAGTTGAAATGCTGGATATGGATGGAGGGAAGAGAAGAGAGAGGAGAAATGCTGGACATGGATGGAGGAGAGGGAGAGGAAGGAGATGCATACTGACGGAGATGAGGGAAAGGGAAAAGAGGAGAAAAACTGCACATGGCTAGAGAAAATAGGCAAAAGCTGGATCCACTCTATACCTCCTCCAGTAAAGTCCGCGGAGGACCCAACTTTTACCTATGGATGTAGGGCAACAAATGAAAAAGAAAGGAGGAAAGTAAAGAAATAAATGGAAAGGAAGCCCTGGAAGTGGAGTTAAGGGAGCAGATAGAGAGCAGCAGAATCAGAGTCCGGGACCAACATGATCAGAAAAATAAAGTCACAAGACAACAAAGGTAGAAAAAAAATCATTTTATTTTCATTTTAGTGTTTAGAATATGTCCAATTTGAGAATTTAAATCTGCTGTCTTATTTTGCAATGTATAGCAATGCTCTGTTTTTCTGGTATTGTGCAGCATGCAGAGTCTGTATGCTACTTTGGTTTGTGTCATTTTGGGTATACTGGAGCTGTAACAGCTTACAGAAATTATTTATAATGAAAATAAAACAAGTTATTTTTCTTCTCCTATACTGGTGTAATGTTTTCAATAATAACTGTTTATATGCGCCATGGCTGGTAAAAGGGTGTGGCTAAATGTGCCAACATTGTCCAGTTCACCACTCTATTAGCAGCCACTCATACAAAGTTAATTATGTTCAGTGGAAAATAAATCTGTTGGCTCAGGCTGCTTGCTATCTGAGTATTCAATCACTGTTTCATTATTGCTACCAAGTATTACATATTAAGGGGTTTTGTTTTAATTCATTTATCTAGTCCTTATGTGCACGTGGTTTTGCTTTTTAAACCCAAAGGTTTCCTAGTATAGCATTTTTCATGGTTGAATTAGGTTTTGTATACACGTTTTGCTTGATTTGTCTTTATTTGAAATAAAAGAAAATGTTTAAAACATATCTTGTCAACAAGGGGCGGGGCTGGGTTGGGCTGGTGGGACTGGGGGGGGGGGGACCCAGCGAACTGGTCTGCACAGGGCCCCGCAGTTGCTAAGACCGGCTCTGACTTTGTGCATGCTCAATTTCATGAAAATCGAGTATGTGCAATGTGAGGGAAGAAGGGCAAGAAATGCTTGGAGAGCAGTACTAGAGAAATGCTTCAGCTGGTGGGGGTTGGGAATCCCCACAAGCCAAGGTATATGGTGTTGCGGTGTGTGTGGGAGGGGGGTGCGGTGGGGAGATGGGCCAAAATGTGCCCCCCACTTTGGGCTCTGCCCCCCCCCCCCCCACTTTGAGGTCTGGCTACACCCCTGCTTCTAGGTACCGTAGATATCCAGTACAAGTATTCATAGCTATCTGGATAAGTTTGGATAGGAAAATAGCTTTTCTGAACATCCCAGCACTATCTGGATAGTGTCGGGAAAGTTTGGAAGCAGAGTCAAGGTGGAGCCAGACGTTATCAGAATACCACTGATATTCAGTGCCAGTACTTAGATGACTATCTGGATAAATTAGGGCAGCTAAACCCAGATAAATTTCAGCAGCTGCTTTATAACTGGATATGTGGTGCTGGAATAGCCTGCATTGAATATCCAGGTATAAATTTAAACATTGCAGTCAGCCTTTGTCATGCTGACTGCTGTTTAAATATCAGGGAGCATGTTTATATCTTTCTATTCCTGTTAGTTGAATGAAAGCAGGGTATTTACACCATTTGTTTATTTGGTAATACTTTATCATAGAAATTAAAGCAAACTGAGGTCCCTCAAAAAACAGAGGTTTACCTTGGTTCAAGGTTTTGGTAATGCTGAATGATTCTCTTCCTTCAGGCATGCAATCACTCACAACACAGGACCTCAAAGTCCTCTCCTTGGTATTGTCATTTTAGCAGCTTGAGCTGTGAATGATGAGTGGTGTGAGTTAGAGAATGACATGGGGACAAATGTTGTCCCTGTGGTCTCTATCTCAGTCTCTTCCCCATCCCTGCAAGTTCTGTCTCCGTCCGTCCGTGCCCCATCCCCTCGGGCTGTGTCTCTGTCCCACAGGTTGTGTCTCTGTCTCCACAGGCTCTCTCTCTCCATCTCCTCAAATTCTGTCCTCATCTGCACAAGCCTTGAACACTTATGATTTTATATTAAAGGAACAATATTCTGTACAACTGCTGTTGATATTTCACAAAACTGAAAGCTTTCCTCTTTGACAGATTCCTATCCATTGACAGAGTATGGAAGTTTGTTATAAGCTAACAATGGGCGATTATTTAGTTCATATATACATTTGTGGTTACTTTGCTTGTTGTTTTATTTATTTATTGTAAGCCACATTGAACTCGAGTATGTTCAGGGTAATGTGGGAAATAAATGTAAAAAAATCAATCAATCACAAATAGAAAACAAGAATATCAAAGAGCAACTATAACCCTACCCCGCCCCCCTCTACTCTTCCAACCCCAACAATAACTGACTTCTATTACCCCAAGGAACCCTAATCCACCCTGTTAAAATGTTCAGGGGTGCAAAATACAACCCGCTCTGTATGCCCTAGCAGGGGCGAAATATGCCCTATGAAGCACTGTTATGATTTTTTTAAATCTGTGGATAAATAATAAGTCATCAACAATCTCAGGATTCAGTCTAGCTCTCCTATCTTCCACAGTCCTTCCCACAATAGAAAGGCACAGGGATGGGGACAAAGTTAGTCCCTGTCCTCATGGGCTCTGTCCCCATCTTCACCCTATCCCCGTTCCATCCCTGTGGGCTCTGTCCCCATTCCGTTCCCACAGTTAACTGTGTGTCCCCATCCCGTGTCATTCTCTGGTTTGAGTGCCACAAACACATGTTGAGGCTTAAGAAAAGAGGCTGATGTGTCCTATACCCATGTCTTTTTACTCTCAAAGCTAAGAGGCAAAAATGCAAGCAACCCAGATGCTATGAGAAGGTTCTCAATTTTCCATCTAGGCACAGTAAGCATTTGCATCTGTATAGTACACTTCCACTGAAACAGGATCACAACACTCTGTGGTATTATATTTCTTCAGAAAACCAACCTATCCTTCTTTGTTTGTGATAAGACAGCTTCAACAGATATAAGGGAGAGAACAATAATGTTGTAATTACCAAACTGCAGTCACTGAAACCGAGAAACAAAGAGAGAAAGTGACTAGTCGAGGTCTATACTGAGTGGAAGAAGGGAATTTGCAGTGAAGTGCTGGAGGAGGCTACTACAGGCTTTCAGGGAGCGGGAGTGGGAGCAGTCCCTGCTAAATTATTACATGATAACAAACAGGGTCACACTAAACTGAACAGAGGTGGCTAGGAATGCTACAAAACTGGCAACACATCATTAAGGTTTCATATCCCAAAACATTTGTTTATTCACCTTTGCCTGGATTACAACGTAAAGAGTTGTTACTCATTCAGATGAGGGTTGCATTTCACAGACAGCAGATCTTTCAACCTACATCAGTGGTTCCCAAACCTGGTCCTGGAGGCACTTCAGCCAGTCAGGCTTTCAGGATATCCGCAATGAATATTCATGACATAGATTTGCATACACTGCCTCCACTGCATGCAAATCTCTCATGAATATTTGTTGTGGATATCCTGAAAACCTGACTGGCTGGGGTTCCTCCAGAACCACTGACCTTCATCAATTATTGTTAACACCAATGTCTATTTGTTTCACACCTTTCCAACTAGTAGAGCATAAATCATGTTATGTTAGGTTTGGATCTACAGCAGAGTATATACTTTTAAAATAATTAAGGAGGATCACGTGATACACTGGCGGGGACAGATGCGAGTTAGTTCCTTTCTGGGATCCTGCGCTCTGGAACCCTGCTAAAATCACTTTTAAATTGAGCAAATCGGCAGATTACAATGTAAAATGAATGCCTGATTAATGGACAAGTACCTTATTCATCCAGAATTGGTGATGTCTGGTAGATCCACAAGAAAAGAAATGGCTCGGCAGTGTGGTGCAGAAGACAAGATGGTGCTGACAGAACAGCATACCATGCCAGCATTTATAGACCGTCAGCTTATGCAGTTAACCACGGCTGTAGTGAAAGCTTTAGAACTTTGTTTAGAATGCATCTCCTCTCATTAACAAATGTGGAGAGCTTATTAGCAGATACTACTTGTTAAACAGGGAAGGTTGAGAATTATGGAGTCAACTATACTATACAGAGTCCATTTGCAGACAGGCTATAATAATCGTTAATACTACAAAAAATCTGCTGCCTTATAATGACACTCAATAACCTGCCTCTACTGCAGGGTATTTCCGTAGCAGGAAAAAATGGCCTCAAAGAGCTTCCAGATCAAAATTAAATCTGTTAAAGCTGATGCGGGTTCCTTGACCCTGCCTTCATCATTGGCCCAAAAACCTGATATTATACTAACTTTCCTGCTAATTGCATTAGTCTCATACAGATAAATCGTGCATCTACAAATTCTACACAATCTTTCAAACACCCTACTTATCTTTCCAGTAGGTGCTTTTATAGCGTTGCATACTGTGCTGTATTCCACTCTCTTTTGCTCATATACCGAGCCACTCGAGGGTGGGCCCAGAGCTGAACGAGGGAAAGGAAGTCTCCCGAAGTGCCGCCCAGCAGCTCGCACGCTTTTCACTGCTGCTGCTACCTGCCGGCCGCTGCCTGTAACCCGACGTCGACAATGAGGTAACTTTTAACATTCAGAGGGCGGGGGGACTGGAGCTTGGGTGGTCGGGGCGGGGCGACTTCAGGCATGCCGCATGGGGCCCCCTTGAGCGCGAGGCCCTATGCGGTCGCCTCGGTCGCCTAGCCCTAAGACCGGCCCTGAAGTCACAAGTACCTGGCAAGATCCCAAAAAAGTACAATACACTTTATGCTGCTTATCCTACAAATAAGCAGCGGATTTTCCCCAAGTCCATTTTAATAATAGTCTATGGACTTTTCCTTTAGGATGCCACCCAAACCTTTTTTAAACCCTGCTAAGCTAACTGCCTTTACCACATTCTCTGGCAACAAATTTCAGAGTTTAATTACATGTTGAGTGAAGAAAAATTTTCTCCGATTTGTTTTAAATTTACTGCTTTGCAGCTTCATCGCGTGCCCCCTAGTCCTAGTACTTTTTGGAAAGAGTAAATAAGCAATTCATGTCTATCAGTTTCACCACTCATTATTTCATAGACCTCTATCATATCTCCCCTCAGCCGTCTTTTCTCCAAGCTGAAGAGCCCTTGCCGCTTCAGCCTTTCCTCATAGGGGAGTCGTCCCATCCCCTTTATCATTTTTGTCGCTCTTCTCTGTACCTTTTCTAATTCCACTATATCTTTTTTGAGATGCGGCGACCAGAATTGAACATAATATTCAAGGTGCGGTCACACCATAGAGCGCTACAAAGGCATTATAACGTTCTCAGTTTTGTTTTCCATTCATTTCCTAATAATACCTAACATTCTATTTGCTTTCCTAGCCGCTGAAGCACACTGAGCAGAGGGTTTCAATGTATCATCAATGGCAGAGGGAAGGATTCCAGGTCACTAGGCGGCAGTGGTAGTGTTTTTATACACTGCGGGTGACACTTTGAAGATGGTCGCGTCATAGAGAAAGATTCTAGACAGCAGCAGCTCCCCAATCCCAAATGCTGGCATTGACTAGGGTGCACCTCTGCAGGGTGGGCCTAAACCCAAAGTTGGTGGGCCTAGGTCCACCTTTGGCTATGCACCTGCTATAAATCTGTCCTAATATGTTTTATGATGAAGACCATTGACCATTTTAGTAGGTGCCCTCTGGACCAACTCCATTCTGTTTATATCTTTTTGAAGGTGCAGTCTCCAGAATTGTACACAATATTCTAAATGAAGTCTCCCAAAGTCTTATACAGAGGCATTTTCACCTCTTTTTTTCCTACTGACCTTTCTTATCCTTAGACACCTAAACATCATTTTAGTTTTCATTTTCACCTTTTCTACCTGTTTGGCCACCTTAAGGTCATCACATATGATCACACCCAAGTCCTGCTCTTCTTTTGTGCACAAAAGTTCTTCGCCCCCTAAGCTGTACCGTTCCCTCAGGTTTTTGTAGCCCAAATGCATGACCCTACATATTGTAGCATTAAATCTTAGCTGCTAAATTCTGAACCATTCTTCAAGCTTTGCTAGGTCCATCCTCATGTTATCCACCTCATCAGAGATGTCTATGCTATTGTAGATTTTGTATCATCCGCAAAGAAGCAAACCATACCAGACAGCCTTTCAGCAATATCACTTACAAAAATGGTAAAAAGAACTGACCCAAGAACCAAAACTTTGTCACACTTCTGGTAGCATCCCTTTTCTCAGAGTGACCTCTATTTATGACTACCCTCTGTTGCTCTCCACTCAACCAGTTTCTCACCAATTCAGTCAGTTTAAAGTTCATACCAAAAGCATTGAGTTTATTTATAAGATGTCTATATGGAACCGTATCAAAGGCTTTGCTAAAATTTAAGTACACCACATCTAGAGCTCTCCCTCAATCCAACTCTCTGGTTACCCAGTCAAAGAAATGAATCAGATTTGTCTGACAAGACCTGCCTCTAGTGAAGCCATGCTGCCTTGGGTTCTGCAATCCATTGGATCCAAGAAACGTCACTATTCTCTGTTTTAAAAGTGTTTCCATTAATTTACTGAACAATAGTCATTATCTGCTCTGCTTACCTTGAAGCAGCACATTGTGGCTCCTGTACTTGATATTTTGTTACCAGCTGTTTTTCTTTCTATCAAAAACAGAGCAGAAGAAGTGGCAGTGACTTCCGGGGAGCCATTTGATGACATTACTCATTTGTACTTAACATCTGACACTTCTGAGGCGTTGCGCCTCAGGTATCATGCCAAAGAGGCATGCCCTGCCCCTTCATGTGCAACTGAGGTGGAACTGAGGCCATAGCACTTTAGCTATTATTTTATATGAGTCTGATTGAGGTTTTTAGAGTTTTTAAAATGTCTAGGTTTAATTTACTTTTACTCTTATTGCTATTCATCAGGGTGTGGTAAGAGTTTCTTCACTTTTTTATTTCTATGCTCCCATTTTATCTATAGGAACTTTTGACTATTCACATCCATTTGTTTTAAATCAATTCCCTGGAGCTAATTTGCTTGAATGTGCTGATTTTATTCACAGGGAAATTCCAGGAGTTATAAGGGCTCACAAACCTAGGAAATTTACTTCTACTGTATTACATGCTAATCTTTCTAAACATAAGCGCTCGGGTCTACCAACTGTAGATTCAAACCCAATTTATTATACCCTAATTCATTGTGCGTATATCAACGTATGGTCAGCTGCTAATAAGGCCAAGATACTATAGGATTTGATAGAATTTAATCAGTTCATGTTCTTATTTCTAACTGAAACTGGATTCCCCAAAATCGATGACCCTAGGTTAAAATCACTCTGCCCATCTGGTTATAAAATTCTTCATCTGCCAAGGGTAAGTCATCGTGGAGGGGGGGTTTGGTGTTGGTGTATAAATCATTTTTTAAGATTTGCTTTTTAGACTCCATCAGTACTCCCTCATTGGAAATTTTAGCTTGCAAAGTTGCTGATAATTCATTTTAGGGTACTTTATGTTTCATTCTCTGCTATATCTCCCTAGGGAAATGGCATAATGCTGAAAGTGAAGTCACTGAATTTGTAGCAAAATATTCTATACATTCTAATATTACTTTTTTATTGGAAGATGTTAATCTACTCTGGATAATCCTGAGGATTCTCAAGTAGAGGATCTTTCTAAGTATTTAATAGGATTGGATTTTGCTTCATTAATTAATATCCTCAGTCATGAACTTATCTGTAAACAAATGGCGAGTCCTGTTCAATAGAGAACTCCATTTTGATTCTTCCTCCTCAGGATTAGTTGTCAATAACAATTTAATAAAGAACACAAAATTTCCGACTCCGCCAGCATTTTACTCTTTGTGCAAAATGGGGGACAACCTGGGAGACACTCACTGACTGGGTAACTCAAAAAAGGGCAGCAGGATTCTTGACTAAGATGGAAAAGAGAAACATTCAAGAACCTTGGTATATATGTTATGAAAAGTGTCCCCATTGAGATCACTCCTGCTGCTGAAACTAAGTGTTTCTGCTTTATGCTAAAATATGAAGACATTTGTAATAGTTGACAAGTATGAAAATTAAAATTAATTATATACAATATGCATGAGTGAGCATTATAATAAAAACTTGAAAATTTCAAAGGAGGTTTTTGACCAATGATCGAAACTCTGAGCTGTGTATGAAAGAAGTGGCTGTCCTGTTGCAGGATCAGGAAGCACATTGTTAAGAAAGGATCACAGCCAGCTGATGTATTTTTCTCCTCCATTTTTTGCTAATCTTATATATTTATGGAATTGAAGGTTTTTGGTTAGAAGAGTTATTTATTCCACTCTTTGTTTGTTTTTCCTATTTACACACCATAATCTCTACTAGTTGTAGAGATGGCAGTTTTTACGCTGAATGAAACTAAGGTGGATTTTACTGTCTCATCAAATTACTGGCAAATTTCTAGCCTACCACCTATTTTGAAAGTCATTGAGAAAATTGTCACAGCCCAGCTTTCATCTTGCATAGACCAAATTTATGATCTTCATTCAAGGCAGACTGGGTTCCACCCCCACTAGTACACGTGGAGGGGCATTTTAGAAAGGGACATCCAAGTTTTGATTTGGACGACTTCGGAAAACGTCCCGATCCAGGGGCGTGGAAACCCATATTTTCAAAACAAGATGAACGTCCATCTTTCATTTCAAAAATACCATCAGGGACATCCAAATCCTTAAATTTGGTCGTGCCTAGATTTGGTCTTCCCCAGACATGGACGATTCTGATTTTCCGCGATAATCGAAACCAAGGACGTCCATTTCAGAAACGACCAAATTCAAACCATTTGGTCGTGGGAGGAGCCAGCATTTCTAGTGCACTGGTCCCTCTGACATGCCAGGACACCAACCGAGCACCCTAGGGGGCACTGCAGTGGCCTTCATAAATTGCTCCCAGGTACATAGCTCCCTTACCTTGTGTGCTGAGCCCCCCCAAACCCACTCCCCACAAATGTACACCACTACCATAGCCCTTATGGGTGAAGGGGAGCACTTAGATGTGGGTACAGTGGGTTTCTGGTGGGTTTTGGAGGGCTCGCTGTTTCCTCCACAAACATAACAGGTAGGGGAGGATGGGGCTGGGTCCGCCTGTCTGAAGTACACTGCACCCACTAAAACTGCTCCAGGGGGTACCAGGTTGGGCAGCATATGATAATACTCGTGACCAAACCCCTCCGGGCCCAGTGCCTGTTTGGTGATCTGGAATGAGGCATTTCTCATATTAAATGCTGTCTTACGAGAAACCTGGAATGGGACTATGCGACTCTATTACTGGGGAACAATCATTATTGGTGAGCCAGGGGCTTAGACACCCGCAACGGCGATTCCTGTATGTTTCATTACTGCTGGTCCGGAAAACTATACTGCACTTCTGGATTTCCTCGGAAAGGTTAACGGGGGAGATGTGGAAGGTAAAAATGAGGGAGGTGGGCAAATATGAGAATCAGAATTATTGTGGCTCTCCCAAACTGATTAACCGACAATATGCTTATTTGTGGGCCTCCTGTTTAAATATGTTGGGTTAGGGAGGAAGAAGGGAGGAGTAAAGAGTATGAGGGTGTATGGGGATGTATGTTGTGGCACGATACATAAGGTCTGTGAGGTGGTTTGAGTGTGGCTGGAAGATAGGGTTAAAACAAAACTCAATGCAGAGTGCTTAGGGGTTTTTACAATAATGGATGGTACACTACACAAGTTTTTGTATTTGTTAAACTTGATAATGCAGTTTTGTGTACTTGTTAGTTGAGATTGCTGTTTCATTAATTTCTTTGTATTAGCATTGTGCATTGAGAATATATAAAAAAAAACTGCTCCAGGGACCTGCATACTGCTGTCATAGACCTGAGTATGACATCTGAGGCTGGCATAGAGGCTGGCACAATATATTTTGAAAGATGTTTTTTGAGGGTGGGAGGGGTTAGTGACCACTGGGGGAGTAACGGGAGGTCATCCCCGATTCTCTCTGGTGGTCATCTGGTCATTTCAGGCACCTTTTTGTGCCTTAGTTGTAAGAAAAACAGGTCCAGGTGAAAACGTCCAAGTGCTCATCAGGGACGTCCTTTTTTTCGATTATGGGTCAAGGATGTCTAAGTGTTAGGCTCGCCTTCGCTATGCCTACGGCACACCCCCTTGAACTTTGGCTGTCCCTGCGACGGAGTGCAGTTGGGGACGTCCAAAATAATCTTTTGATTATACTGATTTGGACGTTTCTATGAGAAGGACATCCATCTTCTGACTGATGTCAAAAGATGGGCGTCCTTCTCTTTCGAAAATGAGCCCGCAAGTGTACCTTTCTTGCCTTGGTTGATTTCATCAGAATTGCTTGAATGGAAGCAGAGATGTCTTGTTTTTCTTAGACCTCTCTGCTGCATTTGACGTTTCTGTTGGTCTCAGTCCATTTAAAATCATTATAGTTTACCTTGTGTAGTGTCTAAGGATTCAAGTCTTGGTTTCACATTGTTCATCTAGGCTGATGACATACAGTTATTAATTGTCCTTGACTCCATTACCACTGCTTCATTCTCAAGTCTTTTACAAAACTTAGAAAAAATTGCAACATGACTTGCTGATAATGGCCTTAAATCTATTCCTTCAAAACCTGTTGTGATTAGGTTCTCTTGGCAAGAATCTCCCTTCCCCAAATTTCATACCCATTGTTACTTGAGTATACAGGTACATAAAATATAATATGCTATCATTTTTATGGATATATGCTAACATCAGACATGGGCATTTATTCTAGCTATAGGTCCTTCCTTTTCTTTAAAGAATTAGCTTAAAAATAGGTACCGTAACCAGCATGCATAGTGAGTGCCCTTTACCCTCCACTTGTGTAAAAGTAGGCACAAATGATTTCTATGCATGTACTAGTACACATATATATCCTGGGACAATTTTATAACCACTAACTTAAATATGTAAAATACACCCTATGTTAAGTTCAACACACTCAAGTCACATATACAAGTACTTTTATAATGTGCAAAGAGTGATAATATAGAATAGAGGATATTAGAGGTTAAAGGAGGAAGGTGCTAAACATGGGAGCAGGATAGGGACAAGGATACAGAGGGGAGATACTGGACAGGATGAAAAGGATGCAGAGGAAAGATAGATGGTGGACATAGAAAGAGAACAAATATCAAAAGGACAAGAGACCCTGGAAAGAGAATTAAAAACAAATAGAGAAAACTAGAAAAGAGACACTGGGATGAAAACTAAACTCAGACCACAAAGGTAGAAAAAAGTATTTTTTTCTGAATGTATTAATTATAATATGTAAGCTTTGGGAAACGTGCTTCTCTGATATCTTGCATTTCAGTTTCTGTTTCTCTGCCCCCAGGAGCATTACCCATTAAGGGGGGTATAGCAGGTTTTCTGTACAGATCTGTTATGTGCTTGCTCTTTGCATGGCTTGTTTACTGGAGCTTTGAAGGTATTTCTCCCCCCCCCACCCCCACCCCGCAGTCCCCTCTACCTTGGGAGAGATGGTGTTATAGGGAGCCTATCATATTTTTTCCTTCCAGGGCCCATTCAGTCTTGCTATCCCACTGACAGAAGCTTAAAACACTATTTTGTTTTTCACTACATATCATCAGTCATATAAGACCAGAGGGAGTATCTTGAATAGTGAGCCCAATTTACATTTATAGATTGAAGGCTGCCTCAAGGGGCTGGATTTTTAATATTTCCTGAATACTTGCAGGGTAGGTGCTAGTCTCAGCCTGTAAGTCTGAAGTGAAAGGGAAAGAAGATGGGATTTGATGTACTGCAGTTATATTCAAAGCAGTTTACATATTATATACAGGTACTTATTTTGTACCTGGGGTATAGGTGGAGGGTTAAATGACTTGCCCAGAGTCATAAGGAGCTGCAGTGGGAATTGAACTGACTTCCCCTGGTGCTAAGGCCACTGCACTAACCATTAGGCTACACCTCCACATAGCTAATAGTAGCTCTGCACTAAGAAGGCAATTTTATAATCTCCCCTACCTCCTCCCGTTCCGTTTCTTATGACTTCCTTATTTATATTTTTTCTTTGACTTAATTCATTTAATTCCTCTCTTAGAGGAAAGGCTGATATGCTGCCCGTGTAAGATCAACCCCTTGAAAAAGCCGAGTTGAGCGAAACAGGCACCTGTCGGGGATACGTCTGCACTGGAATAATTAAGCTAAGTTATGCTTTATTCTAACAAAAGAAGCACAGCCTAAATAAATATTTAAAGCTCGATCCAAACAGAAGGGTGTATAGTACACGAAAAGTTAAGATTGAGTTTAGGATCATGCTCTTCCCATGTACTTACAAATAAGAATAAAATTAAGTTAAATGAATTAAGTAAAAGAAAAAAGAAATAATATAAATAGGGAAGTTATAAGAAACGGAGCGGGAGGAGGCAGGGGAGGTCTATGATTATACCTGTCGTAATAGCGGGGCACGCCATTATTGGCGGTAAGTAGAGATAAAGAAAAGAGGAACCCCACGACTGTATGAGACCTTCCCATTAGTAAGTACTGACACACAAGACGATTTCCACAAATTGAAGTATAATATATCAGATATAACCGCAGTGGAATTTTGCCATTTAGTTTGATCAGTATTTCTAGGATAAGCAGCTTAAAATGTATTGAGCTGTTTTGGGATCTGCCGGGTATTTGTGACCTGGATTGGCCACAGTTGGAAACAGGATGGTGGAGCTGATGGACCTTTGGTCTGTCTCAGTGTGGCAATACTTATGTACTTATAACATTAATCTACTAGTTCATTAAAGTGTATATTAATATACTAGCTCATTTTTAATATCTTGCTGGCCTTCTTTTTCCCATTATACTGCTTAGTTAACGGTATATCTCTTGTTTATTTTCATTTTATTAAACTTATCTATGTAACCAAACCCTTTCCCAGTCCTCCCTTCCTTTAGCCTAAACACACCCACCTATTCTTAGGTCAGGTGTTATGAACTTTGAACTGGATTATATTTACCTTTCTTCTAAGCACAGTACATTTATTTTTGTTTCCATCTACCTTTCCTGTTTAAATGAAAACACAAAAGATTATTTTCCTGCAGTTTGTTTCTGGGCTATTTCCTGTTGTCCATTTATTTGTGTGTGTGTGTGTGGTTGTGGTTGTGTGTGTGTGTATGTGAGAGAGAGAGTTACATAGTATATTTTTAGTCTTCCAGCTCACAGTCAATATGATTAACCTTTGTGATAAGATGTCTAACAGCAATTGCTGCCACAGATTTATTGTGTCTGAATGCTCCAGAACCAAACTACTCCAGAGTAGTACTAAATTGCATTAATACAGATTTCCAAACTGCAGACTTTTCAAATTCAACTCTTAAGACATCTAAGTACAATAGGTTGGTAATTATTTATGTCCCATTAAAAGACATCACAACCTGCAAGAATCCAGCTAGGATTTCTTAGTAAGGATTCATCCTGAAGGTAAAACATGAGAAAGTTCTTAGTTTTATACTACCTGTGCAGGGTTGATAAAACAAGGCAAGCAGTCCACAAAATCCAATACAGAGAACAAAAGAGGACCAGACTTTACGTAAAACACAATCTTTATTTGCCACTTTCAACAACCAAGTGTACACAAGGCCTCCCAACATGGCCATGTTTCGTCAAATGGCTGGCTCAGGAGCGGATGAATACCAGCTGCTGTGAAATCTCAAGCTTCACCAAACTGATAAAAGTGTCTCCAACCAGAGGCGTATCTGAAATGCGGCGGTAGGGGGGGGCCAAGGCCAGAGTGAGGGGGCACATTATAGTCCCCCCCCAGCCACCACTGCTGTCCCCCCCATCGCCCCCATCGCCGCCGTCGCCCACCTTTGCTGGCGGAGGACCCCAACCCCCGCCAGCCGAGCCGAGGTCTTTTAAAGTTCTTTTTCATCCTCCGGAGTCCGTGCTGTTCAAAGCTGCTCCTTTCGGAGTCTGACGTCGCTGCACGTTGTACATGCAGGAGACGTCCTGCATGTACAACGTGCAGCGACGTCAGACTCCGAAAGGAGCAGCTTTGAACAGCACTGACTCCGGAGGACGAAAAAGAACTTTAAAAGACCTCGGCTCGGCTGGCGGGGGTTGGAGGGGTTGGGATCCCCCACCAGCCGAAGGAATATTTTTAAAGGCAGCGGCAGGAGGAAGCAGACCTCAGCTGGCGGGGGTTGGGGTCCCCCGCCAGCAAAGGTAGGTGACGGCGGCAGGGGGGTCCAGGGCAAAATCTGTGGGGGCCCAGGCCCCTGTGGCCCCATGCAGATACACCCCTGATTCCAACAGGGGTTAGCTTGTACCTAGAGGAGAAGAGGGACAGGGGAGATATGATACAAATGTTTAAATACAGTGCACTCCATTTAAGTGCACGTCAGATAAGTGCATGCTCTGTTTAACTGCATGCCGTACTTTGGTCCCGTTTTTGGCACCATCAATTTCTATGGGGACAAACTTTGGTTTAGTGCACCACTGATAAGTGCAAGATTCGCTTATATGCATGGTTCAAGACCGCTCCTCTGCAGGATAGACTCCGCATAAGCGCACACACGGAATATGGAAGCCGATTGGCACGTGACGAAGGGGCGGTAAATTTGAAATCTCATTGGTTAACTGCCACAGGCAGAATAAGTGAAAGAATGTTGTTAGAGTGTACACTGGAGTTGTTGTCATCATCGTGCAACTGTAAGACATTAACACTAGCTGAACGAATAGAAGTTCTTAAAAACATTAGAAAACAAACAAAGTCAAGCATCTATTGCTAAAGAATATGGTGTCAATCCCAGTCAAATTTCACATATCTTGAAGCAGAAAGATCAGCTTCTGGAAGACTGGCAAAACAATAGAAATCCACACAGGAAACAAAAACGGGCGGGAAAAGCTGAGGATGTAGAAGATGTTTTTCTTCGGTGGTTTTCTCAAGTCAGGAGCAGACAGTTTCCTGTCAGTGGTCCACTGCTTATGGAGAAAGCTAATCAACTAGCTGAAAGTCTTGGACTAACTGAATTCAAGGCCACTGTTGGATGGTTGGGAAGATGGAAGGAGAGGAACAACATAAAATTCAAGAAACAGCATGGTGAAAAACAAGACGCTGATTACTTTAGTGCTGAAAATTGGGTTGTTTCAGTTCTTCCTACCATCTTGAACGAGTTTGCACCTTGTGACATTTTCAATGCTGACGAAAACGGTCTCTACTGGTGAGCGATTCCTGATGGAACACTTGCATTCAAACAAGCCAAAACTACAGGAAGTAAAACGTCGAAGGACCAACTGACGATCCTCCTTTGCTGCAATATGGATGGGAGTGAGAAGATGAAACCACTCGTCATTAGAAAGAGCAAACAGCCCAGTTGCTTCAAGAATGTTAAGCAACTTCCTGTGTCATACGAGGCTAACACAAATTCATGGATGACTGGGGAAATTTGGAAGCAGTGGCTAAAGAAGTTAGACACTAGAATGCAGGCACAAAAGTGTCAGATTTTGTTGCTTTGTGATAATTGTGCTGCACACAGTGATGATGTCAGGCTGTCTAACATCAAGGTGGTCTTCCTGCCACCAAACACTACCTCTCTGACCCAACCTATGGATTAGGGCATAATAGCCAATTTCAAAAAATATTATTGGGCTCTTGTGCTACGTCGTCTGATGAATGTTATGGATGACCAGACTGGCAAGGATAAACATGCTGTTGAACTGGCTCGTAATCTATCACTTTTGGATTCCCTATATATGCAGAAAGAAGCCTGGAATCATGATACACAGGCAACCATTGTGAACTGCTACAAGTGGGCAAGCTTTTTTAAGGATGTGGAGAGAGACGAAACAGATGCAGCTGTTGCAAACGCGTCAGATGAACAGGCTATTGACATCCCAGCTGGTGTTACTGAAGAGGAGTTTCATCACTTCATAGCTGTTGATTAGGATCTACAAACAGCTGACGACAGCACTGATGCCCAGATATGCGCCTACATGCAGGCAACGGCTGGTGATGAAACAGATGATGAAATGAGCAGCAAGGCACATGCTGACGAAATTCAACAACCTCTTGCCACTTTTGCAAGAGCGCTGGAGAGTCTTAACACCATGCAGGCCTATCTGGAGGCCACTGGATGTCAGTGCTATGACAGTTTTTACTGTCTGGCAGACATAGTCTATGGAACTCACAGACACAATAGTGTACAGAGGACTATGACTGATTACTTCAAGTAAGCCTAACGTCAGTTAACGGAGACTGTATAATGTCAGTTAATAGAGACTGTATACTGTATGTATAATAAACAGTACTGTACATATGTTTATCAGATGTCAAGCTTCTTTGGGTCACAACGGTTAGGTACACGCTCCGGTTAATTGCATGTATTTCTTTGGTCCCAGACCCTTGCACTTAAGTGGATTGCACTATACTTGAAAGGTATTAATATAGAAACAAATATTTTCCAAAGAAGGGGAAACAGTAAAACTAGAGGACATGAATTGAGGTTGCAGGGTGGTAGACTTAGGAGTAATGCCAGGAAAAGTTTTTTCAAGGAGAGGGGGATTGATGCCTAAAATGCCCTCCCAAAGGAGGTAGTGGAGAAAATAATGATGATGGAATTCAAAAAGGCATGTGATAAGCACAGAGGATCTCTAATTAGAAAATGCATGGTATAAAAAACAAAACTTAAATGTTTGCATGTGTGCTTGCATGTTGAGTGGCACTTAGATGGCGATTGACTCTGAAGAACTAAGGCCAGTGTTGTGCAAGATTGTACGGTGTGCATCATGTATATGGCAATCCAGTTTAGGATGGGTTGGAGAGGGCTTCTATGGAAACTCCAGTAATTTGGAATGTGAGGACAATGCTGGGCACACTTTTACGGTCTGCGTCTTACAAAGATGGATTTGGATAGGCTGGAGTGGGCTTTGACAGCAGCTTTATGGAACCTAAGGGAAAGGGTAGGGCGGACTTCTACTGTCTCCTCCTCCTCCTACTACTACTTATCATTTCTATAGTGCTACTAGATGTATGTAGTGTTGTACACTTGAACATGAAGAGATAGCCCCTGCTTGACAGAACTTACAATCTAATCAGAACAAACAGGACAAATAAGAGAAATACTTAAAGTAGGAATGATAAAACAGACATGGGTACTGAGCAAGTGAATAGGGGTTAGGAGTTAAAAGCAGCCTCAAAAAGGTGTGGTTTTAGCTTAGATGGCCAGAGATGGAGCTTGACGTACTGATTCAGGAAGTGTATTCTAAGCGTATGGTGCAACAAGATAAAAGTAACGGAGTTGGCAGTGGAGGAGAAGAGTACAGAAAAGAGAGATTTACCCAATGAATGGAGTTCCCGGGGAGGAGTGTAGGGAGATATAAGAGTGTAGAGGTACTGAGGAGCTGCAGAGTGAATGTCCCAGAAATGCCAAAGAGAGACAATGATCAACTATTTTTATATCACATCTGTTACTGGTTTAATCATGACTTGATAATAAGTGTTACAGTTGGACAGACTGGATGAACCGTTCAGGTCTTTATCTGCTGTTGATTACTATGTTACTATGCTAGCCTCTCTGTGTGTTCTAAGCCTCATTCTGGAATTGCCAGAGATTTTGACCATACTCCTATCAGAAACCCGCAGCAACTTCTTCCATCCCTGTGAGAATCCTTTAAACCCAGAAGTCACACCTACAGGATTCCTGCAAATCCAGAAGCCATACCCGTGGGATTCCCATGATCCCTATTTCCATGATGCTGTCTACTCTTAGGCACATTAAGTGCCTGCATTCAGGGCAACATTAAATCCTGATGTTTGGGTCCCACAATACCAACGCTTCCCCTCCCCAAAAGCACACTCTAGCACTAAGAACTCCCCCCCACAAGCACAGAGCTCTCCTGCTCTCCATCACAAGCCCTCCTCCATTACAAGAATCTCCCACTCCATCACAAGAGCCCCATGCCAGCATTGAGAAACCAAGAAAACAAGAGAGGCAGAAGATCTGCGATGCAAGCACAGCAGAACAAACAGGCTGAGTCAGAGGCAAAACTAGAGACGTAAAGTCAAAAACATACTTCTCTAGAGTAACAGTCTAGGGGGGCCCAATGTGGGCTTACAGCTCGTTCTTCTGTGACTACTGCCGGCCCAATGAGGCCGCCAGCAGTAGTCTTGCCCCGAGCATTTCCAGGGGAAAAAGTAGAGGAGTGTGGTAGCCGTGTTAGTCCACTCTTAAGGTTATCAATAGAAATCAAACAAAATAAAACATGGAAAAGAAAATAAGATGATACCATTTTTTATTGGACATAACTTAATACATTTCTTGATTAGCTTTCGAAGGTTGCCCTTCTTCGTCAGATCGGAAATCATAAAGCTGTATGTCTCTGTTGATCACCCCACCCCTCACCTATCCACACCAATCCTGTTAGAATATCAATGATATGCTTTGATGTCCCCATGCATACCTCCTACCCACCCCTATCCTCCCACCCCGTCAGACTGTCATAGTAATGCTTGAATGTTTTCACTTATATACACTGTCAGCTAGCACATTTGCTTATTTCCGATCTGACGAAGAAGGGCAACCTTCGAAAGCTAATCAAGAAATGTATTAAGTTATGTCCAATAAAAAAGGTATCATCTTATTTTCTTTTCCATGTTTTATTTTGTTTGATTTCTATTGATAACCAGGGGAAAAAGAAAACCCCTGGAAATGGCTTGCGCAGCGGTAACCCAGCGGTAATCGGGCATCGCTGTGCACTGCCTGGTAACCACAGAGTTAGTGTGAGAGCCCTTATTGCCACCTCAGTGGGTGGTGGTAAGGGCTCCCTATGACATGGCCATGTAGTAAGAGTTCTCTTACTGCATGGCCATGAGTGCCTGGGGTCTTTTTACCCGCTGTGGTAAAATGGCCCCTGCCACTAGTGCAGGGCCCATTTTTACCATAGCTTGGTAAAAGGACTCCTAGGTAAATAAACCTTACAGCAAGACCTCAGGAGCATCTCTTTGGTGAAATGTCAGGCTTAAGTGTATCTGGTTGAATTAAAGTCCTTGCTACTGTTATCTACATGTGTTGGTCTACTGTTTGTTCTGTAGCACTGAGGAGGATGTCTGTGGTGTAAAACCCCACATAGACATGCTAGTGCTGAACCTGACACATCCAGGTGCTTTTGTGGTTGACATCTATATTTTTGCCATTTGGATTTACAAAATGAGGGTTCCCGCTAGACATGCCACCACATGAAAGCCCTTGCAGGTATTTATTTTTAGACAAAAATCTCCTTCAGCAGATCCTTTTCTATAATAGTAGCCTGATTGTAGACATCCCAACCTGGACGTCTGTAATCATGCTTGTTCATTCTTTTTAAAATGCTGCTTTACATCTCCACATGGGTTAGTGTTACACATCCATGATAGAAATGAACCTCACTTCTATGCCAGGGCAGATAGAGTATGATCTCAGTCCCTCAAAATTACTGCTAATGCTCCACATTACATCATCAATCCATTTTAGTCCAGTATATTTCTTAATTTAAATTATCATGAAATTCCATAAGCATTATAAATAAGGAATATCACAGTTCATTTATCTGGTTCCCTGAGGTAGATTCAGACTCAGTACATGAATTCACATCATAATTTGTGGACTGTCTGTGGAAAGCAGATAAGTGAACTGTGATATTCTTTATTTATAATGCTTATGGAATTTCTTGATAACCAAGTTAACTTTTCAGCATAATCTAATCTCCCAAATTTTCATCATAACTTTTAAGTATAGCAGGGCTGGCATTTTTATAGTGAAAATTTTGGAGACCATAATATTCCAAAATAAGCTTAGGGGGGAATTTATCAATGTGGGCTACCTTTAAAATGGGTTATTATACTGTTAATCTGGGTTATTGGTAACTAGCTGGTCAATATTCAGCCCGCAGTGGTCGGCATTTTTTTAAACACTGACTGCCGCAGGCAGAATTAGCTCTAAATATTCAGTGCTAAGCCATGTCTGAGCACCAGCACTAAATATCTAGTGCCAATTGAAAATGTGCTGGCTGTCAGGCTTTATACAGGTTCTGGCTGATATTAAGCCTGCACGACACTTATGTGAGCCTTGAGCTCAGAACACACATATGGAGAATCAGGTGTCCCCCTATAGGAGTGACCAGTAATTTATTACCTAGTGGTAGGGCAGAAACTTACAACTACTAAATTATGTTATGTATTTATTTAGATTTTGCTCACACCTTTTGCAGTATTAGCTCAAGGTGAGCTGCATTCAGGAACACTGGATATTTCTCTGTCCCAGGAGGGCTCACAATCTAAGTTTGTAACTGAGGCAATGGAGGGTCAAGTGACTTGCCCAAGATCACAAGGAGCAGCAGCAGGATTTGAACTAGCCACCTCTGGATTACAAGACCGGTGCTTTAACCACTAGGCCACTCCTCCACACCTGTTATACATTCTCAATGTTATTATGTTAACTACATCTCCCAATTAGTGGCACTGAGTTTAGTCTCCTAACGTATGTTTATATTACTAGACAAAAAAACACAAAACTGGTAGAAATAGCAAAAAAAATTTATATAAAAAATAGGCACTATTTACAAGAATAAATTGTAAACACATGAATAAAGACAGAATAGACTATGAAAATAATGTATGAATGTTTAGAATATCATAGAATAAAAGTTCTTTAAAATGCTAGAATGATCGCTAATCAGATATCAGATGAACAAACACGCACCTCCCTAAGACACAAAAATAAGTGTCACCTGTTCTTACCTGCAAGTGATTACAGAGCTTGGTTTACAACCAGGATCTGGGAGCCGGCCACTTCCCTCAGGAACAGCAGAGACTATAGGCAATGCTTGATGGTGTTCCAATGTTGACCAGTCAGTAAGATGATGTAGAGAGGACAGTTGATGAGATGAGTTGAGATAAGTTGTTGTTGCTATTTGCCATGGTAGGTGCCTTCTTTATCATTTTGATATCAGCAATGTCTCAGATGGTCTGATAAGATCATGACCGATGATTAGTTGGTGCACTATTGTCTATTTATTTATTTATTTATTAGGAATTATTTACCTCCTTTTTGAAGGAATTCACTCAAGGCTGTGTACAGTAAGAATAAATCAAACATAAGCAACAGACAATTACAGCAGTAAAAATATTCAAACAACGCTACAAAGTATGGCATAGTATACTACTTGCAATGTCAATACAATACATTTTAATAGGCAGTGTAGGGTATAAGCAAAGTTGAAACATATAGGTAAGAGTAAGAAAATAAGGGGACTAATTTTAAAAAAGTTGCACATGAGGTCAGAGAGGTAATTAAATATTATCTCAGCTAAGATAGGAGTAGATAAACGTGTCCTGCTGCAGTACGTGCAGCCCGTGTCACTGCTTGTGTATGCTTGTTGTGACTAAGGTGACCACAGGAATGTCTTGTGACATTATTTCTGCAGGAGTTTCCCCAAATTTAGTCTGTGGGTTGCCCTGACCCAAGTCATTGTCAAAATTGCCCATATTCCTTTGTCCTTGCATCAGCCCAATAAGGACACAGGTATTTTCCTTCTGAAGTGCAAGCATTGGCAAAAGTCACAGTGAAGTTCATGTTTTTTTGAGGCCTTAGCACTGCATCTTTGTATTCTATAAAAAAGATCTGCATGTAGTCAAGCGCTAATAATATACTAGTGATGGTGGCAGAGGCTTTTACCCTTATACCTTGTCCGGATTCCCCTTCCCTCCCCTGAAACAAGTGATCTGCCCTGTTTGAGCCCCCATGTTTCCAACCCTAGGCCTATCTGGAACTCGCTGATGGTCTAGGGGGCCATATGAGCTGGAGCAATCTCACTCACTCCTACCTGTTGTTGGTCTGGCCTCAAAATTGCAGTCTCATGGTACCTGATTTGCCAATAATTTGCTTGGGGGAGAGGGAAAGGGAGCAGAATGGGAGGAGCACATGCTTCTTCTCTTGCTGCTACCTGGAAGTTCACCGGCTGATATTCAGACTGGTGTCCAGTTAGTTCTGCAGGTAAAATTAGGAAAGCCTTTTTACTGTCCTACCTTTATCCGCTTACTTAACCAGTTAGCGGTCTGCATATTGCCGCTAACCAGTTATGTACTGGCTCCTCCCAGGCTTCACCCAAGATCCACTCACAGAGGACCCTGGCATTAGCCAGAAAGTTCAGGGGCAGTTAGTGGTGATATTCGGCGGCACTGTCCAGTTAAAGGTTGCAGCAACAGGCAATTTATCAA
This sequence comes from Microcaecilia unicolor, assembly GCF_901765095.1. Classification (NCBI taxonomy): domain Eukaryota; kingdom Metazoa; phylum Chordata; class Amphibia; order Gymnophiona; family Siphonopidae; genus Microcaecilia; species Microcaecilia unicolor. Next base: position 51,390,294 of record NC_044039.1, read on the forward strand.
GGCAGGAGCTTCTCCTGCCCAATTAATTGCTTTGAATATCAGTCATTATATAAAATGGAACTTATACTAAAATAGTGTAAGTTAGTGTTAAGATAACCCATCTTAATGGTAGTACATATTGACATTGTCCCTTCTAAATGTCCTCCTTGGTTGATAGCTCATATAGCTATTCTATAAAGATTTAAAAGAGAGGTGCATTATAAATTTGGTTATTTGATGCATACTTTCACTTCTAGAGTTGGATATTTGAGAATGAGAATGGATGTCATTGGTTTGGAGAGTCACATGCTGACATTCTGTTCTATGATTGGTTGAAGATGGACTTGTAATCCCTGAGGCAGAATCTTCAAACCCTGATGACATATCAGATATATAGAAGTTTTGAGCTAGAGATGTGATGCTAACAGAAGTGAAAAATGCTTTTGGATATATAAAGGCTTTTTAATATTCAAGAGGTGATGTAATCTTGATATATATATGAAATAAAAGTGCTATGAAGTGAAATGGACTGAGGCTTAAGAATATATGTTTATTTTTGGACTGATGATGATATTATCATGGTAATACTAATTTGTGGAAAGTTTCCACAGGAGATAAATTTTATCCACACTTAAAGGTCCATATACTTAATTATATTTGTACTGCATTTTTAGATAATGAGTAATGGAGAGCTATTATGATGATATGTATTTATAGCTCTGATAGTTTGTATCCAGCATATTCTGTTTGGTGCTACGTGATCAGTGAGTTGACAACACATATACAAGTAGGACTCTTCGTTTTGCATTCATTACTTGGTGTATTTATTGACCCCTGATGCAGACGCTTTTTAGCGTCGAAAAACGGCCTGTGTCGGGTCATTATCTCTGATATAATAAAGACTGTTGGACTCACGTCTCCAGTGGTGAATCGTCTATTAGTCTCTACTTTTGCCTTCTATGTATTTATAGCTCTCCATTTTGGACTAAGATTGACTTGATTTATAAAAGCAACATAGGTGCCTTTGGGGCTCATTTTTGAAAGATAAAAATGTCCAAAATGTCATAAAGCATCATTTGGATGGATTTAGAGACTTTGTAGATCAATCTTGCCACTGGTTTTCACATTTTTTGTAATTTCTTTCGTAGCCACTCTTTATTTCCTAAATCCTATGAGCATAAATCCTACGAGCAGACAGTGGCGTTCCTAGGGGGGCTGACACCCGGGGCGGATCGCCGATGTGTCCCGCCCCCCAGGTGCAGCGCCCCCCCAGAACAGCGTGATGCCCCCCCCCGGCGAAAGAACCCCCCCCCGGGTGCACGTCGCTGGGGGGGGGGGGGTGCTGCGTGCCTGCCGGCTCTTCGTTTTCATGCTCCCTCTGCCCCGGAACAGGAAGTACTTCTGAGTTAATGTACTAAATACTGGAGTTAAAGTAAAATAACACATCTAAATGGTAGCCCACTTACATTCTTTTGCTCTCTTATGAACAGCAAGAAAGAACACTCCAAAAGTAAAACAAAAAGAAAAGTCTCTAGTTGGAAGCTTCCTGTTATTTCTCTGTCCTTGGAATCAGTCTGGCAGTGATTCTCATGCTACCTGTGCTCTAGACTGAATGAGTGCATTATTCAAACCATTCCATTCAAGAAGAATCATTTCCTATTTAAAGGTACTCTCTTTTTCTGTTTTGCCTTTATTGACTTAACCAAACAGCAATAAAATATCAGTACCAGCCTTATATGCCCCCCAAGCAATGTTGGGTTTAAATATTATATAAATATTCAAAATCAGTTGCTGTGCCCATTTCAGTTTTGTAACACTCCAATTGTTATTACTTTTAGAGCTGTCTGAATCCTTCCTCCTTCCCCCATACGTTAACTTGGCCTCAAGCATTCTTGGTGATGTATTTCAATTCTGGAAGAGGAGCTTCCTAAGAAATAGCCTAGTGTGAAAGCACACATGGAAAAAAAAAAACCCAGCCGACATTCTGGCAAGCTGTTGCTCTGCTGTTTCACAAACCTTTTAAAGACAGCAGTTGTCAAGCATGAGCTCAGGATGCCAGCCATGCTACACTTAAAAGTTTAGAAGAGACAAGTGATGAGGAATGTGGCATGAAACGCCCACAAAGAGAAGGACAGCTGCAGAAGGAAGAACATGAATCAGTCAGACCTAGTTATAGGAGGACTGCCTCCCACGCTGGCTGGTCAGGCAGCAGCAAACACAACAGGCGTGCACCTGTGCAATCAAATTTAGAATGATTTCCTTTTTTTCACTATGTCATGTGCTTCTTTAACAAAGACAAAATTCTTTTCTGTGCTAGAAGTGACCACTATTTCATATATGCAGTTCAAAGCAATTCACAGAACGGTGGGCAAATCTGGCAGCAGTAATAGCCACATTTTTGAGAATTTAGGGCCTTCATCAAAACTAACCTTGCAGATGGGCAAAAATTATAACTTCAATTTTTAAATGAAGGGAGGTCTTTTTTCTCAGGCTGTGTACTGGTATTCAGCAATCTGCATATGCAAGAAGTTTGTGAAATTTTTAAAGACTTTGGATTTGGGTTTCTGAAATGTAGAGTTTTATAACATTTTTATGCAGGAGAAGATAAAGATCTCAGGTTCATCTAATTTGCCCATGTTGCCTACCTGCTGCTGTATACTGTAAACATATGTCAGAGGTATATTATTAGAATGATCTAGTTGAGGTTTCTGATGAGGAATAGTACCTCTACATTCAGGGCTGGATCGACCACTAGACAGACTAGGCAACCACCTAGAGTGGCACAGTTTGGGGAGGGGGGTGTACTACATCAAGGCAATCAACATGTTTATGTTTAGCATCTCTGCATCCTTGTCCCACGTGTTTACTAGCTTCCCTTCTTGTCCTTTTCGCCTTTGCGACAGCACCACCATGCCAGTTAGTTTGCCAGCACAACATTCATTGTGCCCAGCACCAGGCCTTGAGCATCTATGTGTGCTCAAAGCCTATAAAGCCCACTCCTTCTGAACTTCCTGATTCAGAAAGGGCAGGACCTAATGGGCCTTGAGAATGTGCAGAAAATCAAGGTCCCACACCGGTCATGAAGATTGTTTCAGTAAGCTGTTTGACATTCTGGTACTGCCGCGGGGGGGGGGGGGGGGGGGGGGGGGGGGGGGCAAGCTGCAGAATACTTTGGAGTGAGGTGGGGGGATATTGGACATCACACGAATGAGGGAAATTGGGAAGGACAGAGCTATTGAACACTACAGGGGGAGAGGGAGGGATTGGGAAGGAGAAGAAAGCTGGGCATCATGGACAGGGGATAGGGCAGGAGAGAGATGCTGCATATCATGGGGGAGGAAATAAGGAAAGTGAGAAATATAGAACACTATGGGGAAAAATAGGTAAGAGGAGAAATGCTGGATGCAACTGGGGAAAATAGGGAAGGAGAGAGATGCTGGACACCACAGTTGGGGAGATAGGGAAAAAGAAGGTGTTGGACATCATAGAGGTTGGGGAAGGTAGGAAGGAAAGATGTTAGATGTGAGCAGTGTGTTTTATCTAGCAAAAAAGGTGCCGGTACTCAAATGCCAGGCTACCCTTCAGGGGTGGGGCGATCACTGAGGGTCCCACCCCACAATAGCCAGGTCCCCTGCAACCAGTCACAGAATCTATAACAAGGCAGAATTGGTGTGTAGAGCCTGAGCTCTTTCATTAAAACTTGAGGACCTTGGGTCAATTTTACCAGATAATAGAAAAGGTGCCGGTACTCAGTACCCCCAAGTACCCCCTCAAAAAAAGCCCTGGATGTGAGGGAAGGAGACATTCAGCCACCCTAGGGTGGGATGTGGGGTACATGTCTGAAGTTTTGCCTAGGTGCTAGAAACCTTTTGGGCTAGCCCTGGCTACACTACATTTTATTTATGATCATAACAAAGGATGTTCCCAAGATAGAACTGCTTTATTTTAAAGACTTCTGTTTCAAGATGAATTATAAGCCAGAAAAGAAAGCTATGCCCTGATGAGTATTTTTGTCTTTGTTTTCAATAACTATCTATGTTTCTCTGTACCTTGCCTAGAAATGTAGACACTGCAAGAAATAGATATTAAATACCCTAACAGAATAGGTGATGATAGAAAAAGATGACTGACTTTATTAGTGTAGCATCCAAAATTGAATTTTCAGATGTCAAGCTCAGATGTTAGGCATAGTACCTACCCCTCTATGTTGTTATCCTGTACTTCAGAATCAATAATATTATATGAATATAATAACAATAATATGAAAATATTTGGAGGTCGCTCATGACACCTGCACTTCCTAGAAATACTACAGATAAAGCAGACAAGGATCCTTTTACTAAGGTGCACTAAAAAATGGCTTGCGGTAGTGTAGGTGCGAGTTTGGGGCACACGCCTATCCATTTTTTAGCGCGCCTATAAAAAAGGCCTTTTTCTTTGCCGAAAATGGACATACGGCAAAATGAAAATTGCCACGCATCCATTTTGGGTCTCAGATCTTACCACCAGCCATTGACCTGGCGGTAAAGACTCATGTGGTAACCGGGCTGTAATGACCTACGCGCCGTCCGTTATGTTTGCCCGAAAATAAAAAATATTTTTCAGACATGCATATTGGATGCACGCCAAAAATGAAATTACCGTAAGAGTCTTGTGGTAACTCCATTTTGGCACATGTTGGGCGCAAGTAGATGCTTATCCAGCTTATTTTCGAAGGAGATCGCCGGCCATCTTCTGACACAAATCGGGAGATGGCCGGCGATCTCCTGAACGCAGCCAAATCGGTATAATTGAAAGCTAATTTTGGCCGGCGCCAACTGCTTTCCATCACGGAGCCGGCCAAACTTCAAGGCAGGGTACAGAAGGCTGCTGGATGGGGCGGGACGGGATGGGACGGGGGTGTGGTTACGAGATGGCCGGCTTTGCCCGATAATGGAAAAAAGATGGCCGGCTTTGACGAGCATTTCGCTGGCTGCACTTGGTCCATGTATTTTTAGGACCAAGTCTCAAAAAAGTGCCCCAGTTGACCAGATGACCACCAGAGGGAATCGGGAATGACCTCCCCTTACTCCCCCGGTGGTCACCAACCCCCTCCCACCCCCCCCTAAAAAAATAAAAACAAATTTTTTTTGCCAGCCTGTATGCCAGCCTCAAATGTCATACCCAGCTCCCTGACAGCAGTATGCAGGTCCCTGGAGCAGTATGTAGTGGGTGCAGTGCACTTCAGGCAGGTGGACCCAGGCCCCCCCCTACCTGTTACACTTGTGGTGGCAAATGTTGAGCCCTCCCAAACCCCCCAAAACCCACTGTACCCACATGTAGGTGCCCCCCTTGATCCCTAAGGGCTATGGTAGTGGTGTAGAGTTGTGGGGAGTGGGTTTTGGGGGGGATTTGGGGGGCTCAGCACCCAAGGTAGGGGAGGTATGCACCTGGGAGCAATTCGTGAAGTCCACTGCAGTGCCCCCTAGGGTGCCCGGTTGGTGTCCTGGCATATGAGGGGGACCAGTGCACTACAAATGCTGGCTTCTCCCATGACCAAAGAGCTTGCATTTCGCTGGGTTTGAGATGGTCGGGCCCGGTTTCCATTATGGCCGAAAACTGAAGCCGGCCATCTCTAAACCCGGCGATCTCAACATTTGACCTAAATGTTGAGATTTAGCCGGCCCCAACCATATTATCGAAAGAAAAGATGGTCAGCAATCTTTTTTGAAAATACAGTTGGCTCCGCCCCTTTGCGGCCCCGGCCCCGAAGATGGCCGGCCATATAGATAGCCGGCGCAGTTCGATTATGCCCCTCTATGCGGCTTAGTAAAAGGGTCCCTCAGTGACTAGCTGGTTAGTACGAACTACTTGATGAACTAATAACAGCTAACTTCACTGTTCAAACAAAGTATTAGCAAATTAAATAGTTCCTAATAATGTTTGTGGCATAATTTTTGCAGCTAACAGCCATAATGTTTATTGGTGGTGAACAAAATGTAGCAGTTATTGTTATGGTCCGAAGTGCCCTGTGTGTTGTACGTTTGTCCAATCAGTAATGATTTTTTTTGCTTCTGGAAACTTTGACTGGTGTTCTGATACAACTCAAAGGAGATTGCTTTTGTTCCTCACTTTTAGTGATGCTGCTATTGAAGTCTTGAATTAGTTTAATGCCCCTCTCAGCTGTGTTATTAATGACTGAGATTTGTCACAATTTTCTTCAGCTGCTAGGTTTCAGTTCTTCTGTTGCAATTCTTTTTTAACTTCTGCCACCTGTCAAACATCTTTTCTAACTTCTCAATTGCATTCCATTCTATCGTTGTGGGAATGTTAGCCATATTCCGCAAATAAAATGCAGCTTGTACTGTGTGTCATGAACTCTCCCTTATTCTTTGCTTCCATATTTTTTGTTAGTAGAAGAAAACAGAAAGGACCTGTCTTGGTTGGAAGTTTCATTCCAGTTATGGCTTCGTCCAGTGATCTATATATCTGTGGCATTGCCTGTAGTACAATAGTGAGGAAATGCGGCTGTACTAATTGCATATTTGGAGAACAAACCAGCAGATCAGTATGATATCCAAAATGCTTTATTGAAGATACCGTATGTTAGACAGCATATTTTTTACCGATTAGTTGGCAACAGAACAGGAGACGCTGTTTTGTGCTGCTTATGCTGGTTTAAAAAAATTCCTTTTATCCTTGTCCTGATATGCAATTTGCGATTGTTCTTATTTAAGAAAGATACAGATTAGACACTGACGCAGCCCTTTTGTTGGGCGAAACACGGCCTGTGTCGGGCATTTGTCTAGCATACGGTATCTTCAATAAAGTATTTTGGATATCATACTGATCTGCTGGTTTGTTCTCCACATTGGATTTTGCAGATCGTTTGCCTTGCTGTTAACTAATTGCATATACATTTTGTTCTTGGAAAAGCAATTAACTACTGATGGTGACCTGCATCACAACTCAGAGGCTGTTATTATACTTAAAACTATCATGCTTAATAGAGATCGCTTCTAAAGAAAAATTTAAAAAATTTACTTCAAGAGTAAAATGATCAGGTTATGACTAAATTCAATTTAAACCATTAGAAACAATGAAATTGTTATACAAAGTAGGTGCTTTCCTCGTGGTAGCAATTACACCATGAATGAACCAAATAATAAGGACTATGGACCCGATGCACAAAGATCCCCGAAAAGAACCTCCTGCTATTTCCAACCTATTTGCACAGACTTTTACTCTGCAGCTCGGGCAGGGAAAGTGCCAGGTCATGCACATAGCAGTCACTCGCTAGGCATGGCTGCTATGCATATGCTCAGAACAGTGTTTCACGGCTTTCATACATGCATACAAGCTGTGTGTGTGAAAGTCATGTGTAGCATTTTTTTTCAAAATTTTCTATCGGATACAGATTTCTAGACCTTATGGGGCACAGGAGATTTTTTTGATCCACTGCCTCTTTCTCCCAGCACCTCCCCAGCACACCATCACTGGGGTTCCGAAGCCCTGAAGCTTCTGGGTCACCTCGGGCTTCTTTCTGCTGTTGCCTTCAACTGAAGCCATAACCATAGGTTTGGCAGCCACTCACAACTTCACCTCTCTACAGAGCCGGCAGCGCCAGCAGCACAACTCCCCTTGCCTGCAGCAACCAGGCAAGCCAGCCTCCAGGGATGGAAAAATCTGCTAAGACGGGGAACATTTTATGAAGGAAGAACAGGAGCAGGCAGTCTGGATAATTTGCAATGACAGCTCCTGACCGCCTGTAAAAATTTCCCAGTAAAACTTAGGGGCTGCTTCTGTGCGTCACTCAGAAAATAGCTATGCATTATTTGGAATGCACATTAAATACTATTCAGCTAATTTAAATATATTAGTATGCATTTCCTGTTTACTGCTGCAAACGATAAAAAGCCTGCAGATCCCTTTCGTGCATTGTCTGCTGAATACTGTGCTCACTAAACCGGCTGGAACTGGTCAGAAATGTATGTTGTTGGCCCAGTAAATTTTGTGCATTAGGCCCTAATATTGTAAGTAAAAAAATAAGTAAATCTCACAGTAGTCTTTTGTGCAACTGCAAGTTACAAAAGGTAGTATTGTTTATAAGCATTAGAGATGGAGATAGATATAACTGATTTTTAGCAAACTGTTTCAATAGCAGCATACAAATAATTAGAGATCGGCTCTCATTTGCAACCGCATGGGAAATGTCAACAACATAGCTCATGTTATTGCAGTTTATTAACAAATTAAAACAAACAGAATAAAATGTGACATGTTTTTTTATTTGCCAATGATAGTGCACACTTTTTCTGAAGAGTACGCACTATTTGTAAAGACAAGTAGTCAGATTTGTATAGTTCAGACTCAGAATTTTCGACCATAGCTAATTTATGGCAAAACTTTTGGAGAAAGTGGTTGCCCAGCTGGTTGTTCAATTTTGGGAGCAGTCTAATATTTTTCACTCTGGTCAATCTGGTTTCTGGACGGATCATAATACTGAAACTGTGCAAGCTAAGCTGTTGGATGAGGTTTTGACTCATAAGGAGAATGGTAGAGTGGTTATGATTCTTTAGTTGGATTTGATAGCTGTGTTCGATGTGATAGACCATTTATTGTTATTGGATATATTGGAAGAGACCGGCCTCTCAGGGATGGCTCTGAATTGGTTTTGGTCATAATTTTGAACTGCTTCTTTAGGGTTATTATTGGTGATCAGATGTCAAAGTACCATCTATTCGGTTGTAGGGTTCCTCAGGGACATGTTCTAGCCCCTATTTTATTTATTTAATGTGCTAGTCACTCTTCTTGCTAAATTCAAACAGGAAATAGCCACATGCAAATGCATACTTCTCCAATTCGATATGTCGAGCGCATTCGACATGGTAAACCATAATATACTACTAAGACTCTTAGACTACTTCGGGATTGGTGGAAATATACTCAATTGGATCAAGGGCTTTCTAATCACCAGAACATACCAAGTGAAATCAAACTTAAACATATCACTACCTTGGAAAGCAGACTGTGCCCCAAGGATCACCACTATTGTAACCAAGGGGTTAAAGGAAAGAGAAGGGGAAGGGAAAAGAGGGAAAAAATAATACTTTATAGTCTATGGGAAAATCAAAAGTAAAATGGGGTTGTACTTGTGCTGGCGAACATTCCGCCGGTCAGCAAGGTAACTTGGAATGGGAAGCTAAGGAGGGGTTGTCTAGGAAACGGGAGCTTGTGACAGTTGAGTGGTGCTTATGGCTTTGAAGAAGAAGGTGTGTTGTGAGTGAGCTCTGAGAGAGAGTTGAGGATTTGAAGGCATTTGTAAGGGGAAAGTAGTATGGCTAAGGTAAAAGTGTGGGAATGAGAAAAGAGAAAAGGAGGGTAATAGGGAAAGTGTGTACAGAAAGTCTGCCTGGTGGTAAAGTGGCTGTTGGATGATTGGTGAAGGGTAAAGGAAAGGGATTGTAGTGAAAAGGGGGGGCTACAGATAAAGGGTGAATGGAAGAAAAAACCCAGTCTTAGGTGCAAAGGAGGGAAAAAGGAGGCTGTGGGGGTTTTCTCCATATTAAATATTAAGGGAGAGGTGAAAAGAATGTTCACTGATTGAAGAGAGAGAGAGAGAGAATCTTGAGCAGAGCGAGTGACAGCTAAGCACCGCAGCACCCAGAATAGGGAACTGCAGTACAGCTTAGGTGTTAGAAGGGAATATCTACTTAATTTTATTTGGATTAGAGAAGTTGGCCACAGTCTTGCAACATTGTTTATATCCCTTGAAGGTATGCTGGCAATTTTCAGGGAGAGAGGGTCTTGCTTTCAAATATTTTAGTTTTAGGGAGAAGAACGGAAGAAGAAGAGAAAATACCTTGATGATCCGGGCCCCAACGCAAAAAAAAAGTGTTGCAACTTTCAACATCAAACCAACAGCTAAGTGACAGAAATCCCTAAAGGAGAAAAGAGACAGAGAAAGAAAAAAATCTTACCTGAAAATTGGTCTGAGTATTGGTGGCTCCTGGAAAGGTGTAACCTGTAATGTTTACTAAGTTATATTGTGAAGTGTGGTGTTCTGTGTAGAAACATGAATGTTTAGTTATTGATACAGTTTAGAAACACAAAAGGGGGAAAACCCATTATTACTGTTGCATGCAACTAAATTATTTACAATTAAATGTTTTTTTTATTTAACTGGAAAGGAGTCTATTGTGTTTCTGCCCAAAATCAGGGGAAATCCCTACAATAGATTATTTTTCCTCTCGTGTCCTTTGAGGGCACGAGACGTGGTTAGTATATTTGTTCTCCTTCCACTTCTGGGAGCTGGGTTCAGAGCCACGACTACATAGAAAGGCAAACGAACCCAGCGTTTACCACCACATTTCAATCAGAAGTGAGGGGGTGATACACTATCACCAATACTTTTCAACATAATGATGATCCCACTGGCCAAGTCCTTATCAAAGCAAGGCCTCAACCCGTTCATCTACGCAGACGATGTCACAATATACATTTCCTTCAGACATGACCTAACAGAAATCACCAGCGAAAAAACTCAGTCTGAACACCATGAATTCATGGGCAAACTCCTTTCAACTGAAACTGAATACTGAAAAAACACACTGCCTCATCCTCTCCTCTCATCTCAACACAACATGTACAAACCCACAAACTTAATCACCCTAGACCACTCCCTCCCCATCTCAAACCAGTCTGAAAATACTCGGCGTTACAATCGACTGCAAACCTCACACTCGAGAGCCAAGTGAACTCCATAACAAAGAAAATGTTCCACTCAATGTGGAAACTTAAAACGCATAAATCTTTCCTCCCGAGGAAAATATTTTGCAACTTAATACAATCAATGGCACTAAGCCATGCAGACTACTGCAAACGGAATCTATGCGGGATGCAAAGAACTACTCACAAAGAAGCTCCAGACCGCTCAAAACACAGCAGCCAGGCTGATATTTGGCAAAACCGCAATTCGAAAGTGCCAAACCCCTCCGAGAAAAACTACACAGGCTTCCAATCAAAGAACGTATTACCTTCAAATCTGCACCCTGGTCCACAAAATTACCCACGGCCAAGCCCCAGGATACATGACGAACCTCATAGACCTACCCAGTCATTTTTTCTAGCGTAAAAGGTGCCGGTACTCAAAAGCCAGGCCACCCTTCAGGTGTGAGGTAATCACTGAGGGACCCACCCCACAATGGCCAGGCCCCCTGCAACCAGTCACAGAACCTATGACAAGGCAGAATTGATGTGTAGGGCCTGAGTTCTTTCATTAAAACTTAGGGACCATGGGTCAGTTTTAGTAGACAGTGAAAAAGGTGCTGGTACTCAGTACCCCCTCAAAAAAAGCCCTGGACCTACCAATCAGAAACATATCCAGATTATCTCGAACATACCTAAACCTCCATTACTTAAACTGCAAAGGACTTAAATACAAAGCAACCTATGCATCCAGCTTCTCCTATATAAGCACACAACTATGGAACGCATTGCCAAAAGCTGTGAAAACAACCTATGACCACCTAAACTTCAGGAAATTACTAAAAACCAACCAGTTCAAAAAGGCTTACCCCACCGATCCAACATAAAAACCTACACCCTGCAACACAGTAAAACCAAAGCTTGTAATGGACAATATATAACCTTCCTCCCCTCGATCCCATTGTACCTAAAACACATGTACCATTATTCAACCATTATATCACCTTGTATCTGTTCCTACCGGTCTAGGCAAATGCCTTCACGGTACTATGTAAGGCACATTGAACCTGCAAATAGGTGGGAAAATGTGGGATACAAATGTAATAAATAAATAAATAATGTGTTTTTGTCCCTCCTGCCCTTTTTTTTTATTTAGCAGTACAGCTGTGTGTCTGTGTGCATGCTGCCATCTCCTGGAGAGCGTTTTGACAACTGTGTAGCGATTGTGCTGTTTTTAAAAATCTGCTGTAGTGTCGTATCCAAAGGGGTATTAATTTCTTTGGTGGTGAAGAATTTTCTGTACACCACATAGCCCCTGATGCAGCCCCTGTATGAGTGAAATATGGCCTGTGTTGAGCATTGTATTGGTTTGAAATTCTACGATAAAGATTTGTTTGTATCTACTATCGATCTGCTTTGACTGTTTCCACCATGATTCAAAATTTGGGCATGAGTGCCCATTTTTGGTTTCAGGCTGGTTTGACTTGTCAACTTGCTCAGATTAATCAGTGGCTTACTGAGAACAAATTTTTTTGAATCAAAAAAATTGTGAGGCTCTTTGGATTTCTTCCTCATAAGATCTGCCATGTCAGCCCCAGACTCAGGTCAACTGATAGTTGTTAAAGAAGTTATTTCCTCTTTGGAAGTGATTTGGGATTCTAAACTCCCCTTTGTGCCTCTATTTTAAAGATAGATAGGACTTCTTTTTTTTTTTTAATGAGATTAGATACTTGAGGTATATTTTGGACAAGAGAGCAAAAAATATTCTCCTGCATGCGTTGGTTATAACAGATAGATTATTTTAATTCCTTGTTGGGAAGATGTCTGCATGTGCAATTGGATATAATGCTTCAGTATGAGATCATGTTATGCCATTACTGAGAGGAACAGCATTAGCTGCCGGTTATGGTAGACCACATTACCTTTTTTCATATTAGTTCGTTATACTCCTGCTAAGCAGCTTCAATCTTTGCAAGCAAATTTTTTAGCTGTTCCTTCCTGTTTGAGACGATGGCATCGTTCGTCTAGTAATGCAGCCTTCAGTGCAGTGGAACCCTCTCTCTGGAATTCTCTGCCAATAGATTTGCAGATGGAGAGATCAACTTTGAAATTTATGAAGGCGTGGTTGTTTAGGCAATATTTTGATAACTAATGTTCACTGTGATCATGGGGAGAGGGAGGTTGCATTATTCAGGAAGTGGGACATTTTGTATTTTTTCTCTTGTCTCTGGTCTTGTTTAATTTTTTCATGTCATCTTTAGGGCAACTTAGATTAAATACTGGTGAGATGTTATTATCTTGTGCAGATGACATACTTCTCTTACCAGTTCCTCAAATAGAAGTTCTGAGAGAAGAGGACATCTCTGTGGGAAAGAGACATTATTCTATTCTGAGTTTGGTAACTTAAAGATTAGGGTTTAAAAGAGGAATTGTAGGATATTGATAAACACAGTTAGAATTTTAAAATAAAAAAAAGCAAGCAAACTTTATTAGCTAGTCTCCACAGCCTTTTCCCATAGTTTTAAAGCTTGAAGTTTCTGCCATAGCTTAAAGATAAGGGTTTAAAAGAGGAATTGTGAGATATTGATAAACACAGTTAAAATAAAATAAAAAAACAAGCAAGCTTATTAGCTAGTCTCCATAGGTTTAAAACTTGAAGTTTCTGCCACAGCATTAACAGATTGTCTCTAAAAGGCACAGAAGGGCCCAGTTCAGTTCTCATTCACGCCCACCCTCCTTAACTCCTGCCCACCCCTAGCTCAACTCTTCATTTATAGTCAATTATTCTAATTAAGACAAGAGGGGAATTTTCAATTTTCATAAGTCTGAATTACATTTAATTAGTTTCTAAAAAGGAAACCCTATATAAATTGCAAATTACAACAGTCAAAAGATCATTATATTCATCTGATATCCCTAGTGCCTTAAGAAGTTTTAATTAAACAACTCTATAATATTAAGATACACCAGATACTGGTGCTATCCAGTCTTTTGCATTGAGTGCCACATGTATGATTATCTCCCATTTGGTGAGATGTCATATGTGTATGCTCGATGCAAAAAGCTCCTAGCTCTTAGAGAATGAGTCCGTTCTCTTGAGGCTACAGTAGCAGACTTGGAGGAGCTGAGGGAGACAGAGAGGTACATAGAGGAGGCCTACAGGGATGGTTTAGAGAAGTCCCACATCCAATCTGGCAGCCCTTGTGTTGCCTTGGAGGAGGGAGGCCTCCTAAAAGGACAGAATCACCCTGGTGACCCTGGAAATAATCCTGTAGACAGGACCAGCACACCAGGAAATGCAATATCCTCTCACACCGAGGATGTGTCTCTAGGAGCTACCGCCCAGGTGGGAAGGGTTAGGACAGCTGTTGAATCGGGTGATTCAATTATTAGGCATGCAGTTAACTGGGTGGCTGGTGGACATGAGGATCACCTGGTGATTTGCCTGCCTGGTGCGAAGGTGGCAGACCTCACGTGTCACCTAGATAGGATTTTAGATAGTGCTGGGGAGGAGCCGGCTGTCTTGGTACATGTGGGTACCAATGATATAGCAAAATGCGGGACAGAGGTTCTGGAAACCAAAATTTAAGCTCTTAGGTAGAAAGCTCAAATCCAGAACTTCTAGGGTAGCATTTTCTGAAGTGCTACCCGTTCCACGATGGTGCAGGGAGGAGGGATTTAGAATATTAGGAACTGGGCAACATTCTGGGGAAGGGGGAGCCTATTCCGAAAAGATGGGCTCCACCTTACCAGGGTGGGACCAGGCTGCTGGCATCGGCGTTAAAAAGAGATAGAGCAGCTTTTAAACTAGAGACTGGAGGAAGGCCGCCAGTCGCTCAAAAGTGCATGGTTTGGAACAAGGTATCTTTTAAACATATCACCAAAACAGGGAATATAGGGTATCCCGATAATGAGATTGCAAAAGAGACCGCAGTAGATCAGGTGTCCTTAAATAAAATAAAAATCAGACAAAAGATTGCAATTTAATACAGTCAAGTACTGAGCATGATGTAAATAGGAACAACAAACATAGTTTGAAATGTCTATATGCAAATGCCAGAAGCCTAGGAAATAAGATGAGAGAGTTAGAATATATTGCACTAAATGAAAAATTAGATATAATAGGAATCTCTGAGACCTGGTGGAAGGAGGATAACCAGTGGGACACTGTCATACCGGGGTACAAATTATATCGTAGTGATAGGATGGTTGAATCGGTGAAGGGGTAGCATTGTTTGTTAAGAAGGGCCTTGAATCAAATAGATTGAAAATTCTACAGGAAACAAAACACATCTTGGAATCCCTGTGGATTGAAATTCCATGTGTAAAGGGGAAAAGGATAGTGATAGGAGTGTACTACCGTCCGCCTGGCCAGGATGAACAGATGGATGTAGAAATGTTATCGGAAATTAGGGAGGCTAACAAACTGGGCAACACAATAATAATGGGTGATTTCAATTACCTCAATATTGACTGGGTAAATGTAACATTGGGGCATGCTAGGGAGGTAAACTTCTTTGACGAAATCAAGGATTGCTTTATGGAGCAGCTGGTACAGGAGCCGACAAGAGAAGGAAAAATTCTAGACCTAGTCCTTAGTGGATCGTATGATCTGGCGTGGGAGGTAATGGTGATGGAGCTGCTTGATAACAGTGATAATAATATGATCAGATTTGATATTAGCTTTGGAGTAAGTATACACAGGATATCCAATACATTAGTGTTTAACTTTCAAAAAGGAGACTATAATAAAATGAGAAGAATGGTGAAAAAAGCGGTTGTGAGGGTCAAAAATTTACATCAGGCGTGGATGCTGTTCAAAAATACCATCCTGGAAGCCCAGGCCAAATATATTCCACCAATTAAAAAAGAAAGACCAAACAGCCAAGCATGGTTAAAAAGTGAGGTGAGGGAAGCTATTAGAGCTAAAAGAAAATCCTTCAGAAAATGGAAGAAGAAACCAACTGAAAATAATAAGAAACAGCATAAGGAATGTCAAATCAGATGCAAAGCATTGATAAGGAAGGCAAAGAGGGACGTTGAAAAAAAGATTGTGTTGGAGGCAAAAACACGTTGAGGGGCATTTTCGAAAGGGACGTCTTCGCAAAATGTCCCAATCCAGGGGCGGGGAAACCCATATTTTCGAAACAAGATAGACGTCCATCTTTTGTTTCAATAATACGGTCAGGGACATCCAAATTCTGAAATTTGAGCGTCCCTAGATTTGCTCGTCCCTACACTTGGTCGTTTCTGATTTTCGGCGATAATTGAAACCAAGGACGTCCGTGTCAGAAACGACCAAATGCAAGCCATTTGGTCATGGGAAGAGCCAGCATTTCTAGTGCACTGGTCCCCCTGACATGCCAGGACACCAACCGGGCACCCTAGGGGGCACTGCAGTGGACTTCATAAATTGCTCCCAGGACATAGCTCCCTTACCTTGTGTGCTGAGCCCCCCAAACCCAATACCCACAACTGTACACCACTTACGGGTGAAGAGGGCACCTAGTTGTGGGTACAGTGAGTTTCTGGTGGCTTTTGGAGGGCTCACTGTTTCCTGCCAAACATAACAGGTAGGGGGGGATGGGCCTGGTCCACCTGCCTGAAGTGCACTGCACCCCTAAAAACTGCTCCAGGGACCTGCGTACTGCTGTCATGGAGCTGAGTATGACATCTGAAGCGCATAGAGGCTGGCACAAAATATTTTGAAAGATATTTTTTGAGGGTGGGAGGGGGTTAGTGACCACTGGGGGAGTAAGGGGACGTCATCCCTGATTCTTTCCAGTGGTCATCTGGTCATTTCGGGCACCTTTTTGTGCCTTGTCGTAGGAAAAACACGACCAGGTAGGAAGGCGTCCAAGTGTTCGTCAGGGACACTCCTTATTTCTATCGATTATGGGTCGAGGATGTCCAAGTGTTAGGCATGCCTAAGTCCCGCCTTCATGACGCCTCCCGACATGCCCCTTTGAACTTTGGCCATCCTTGCGATGGAAAGCAGTTGGGAATGTCCAAAATCAGCTTTCGATTATACCAATTTGGACGACCCTGGGAGAAGGACATCCATCTTCCAATTTATGTTGAAAGATGGGCGTCCTTGTCTTTTGAAAATGAGCCCAATATTAGAATTTTTAGGTATATTAAAAGCAAGAAGCCGGCAAAAGTGTCGTTGGACCACTAGATGACTGAGGGGTAAAAGGAGTGATCATGGGAGACAAAGCCATAGCGAGAGATTAAATGAATTCGTTGCTTTAGTCTTCACCAAGGAAGATTTGGGAGTGATACCGGTGGCCAGAAATGGTATTCGAAGCTGAGGAGTCGGAGAACTGAATGAAATCTCTATAAACCTAGAGGATGTAATGGGCAATTTGACAAATTGAAGAGTAGCAGATCTCCTGAAACCGGATGGTATTATCCCAGAGTACTGATAGAACTGAAAAATGAACTGACAGAACTATTGTAAATAGGTAAATTATCTTTAAAATTGAGCATGGTACCGGAAGATTGGAGGGTAGCCCATGTAATGCCGATATTTATAAAAGGTTCCAGAGGGGATCTGGGAAATTATAGACCGGTGAGCCTGACGTCGGTACCGGGCAAGATGGTAGAGACTATTATAAAGAACAAAATTACAGAGCATATTCAAAAGCATTGGTTATGAGACAAAGCCACATGGATTTAGTGAGGGAAATCTTGCCTCACCAATTCTACTACATTTCTTTGAAGGGTTGAACAAACATGTGGATAAAGGTGAGCCAGTTGATATTGTGTATCTGGACTTTCAAAAGGCGTTTGACAAAGTACCGCATGAAAGACTCCAGAGGAAATTGGAGAGTCATGGGATAGGAGGTAGTGTCCTATTGTGGATTAAAAGCTGGTTAAAAGATAGAAAACAGAGAGTAGGGTTAAATGGTCAGTATTCTCAATGGAGAAGGGTAGATAGTGTGGTTCCTCAGGGGTCTGTGCTAGGATGGCTGCCTTTTAACATATTTATAAATGATTTAGAGATGGGAGTAACTAGTGAGGTAATTACATTTGCTGATGACACAAAGTTATTCAAAGTTGTTAAATCACGAGAGGATTGTGAAAAATTACAAGAGGAACTTACGAGACTGGGTGTCTAAATGGCAGATGATGTTTAATGTGAGCAAGTGCAAAGTGATGCATGTGGGAACGAGGAACCCGAACTATATGTAATGCAAGATTCCACGTTAGGAGTCACCGACCAAGAAAGGGATCTCGGAGTCGTTGTGGATGATACATTGAAATGTTATGCTCAGTATGCTGCGGCGGCTAAGAAAGCAAATAGAATGTTAGGTATTATTAGGAAAGGAATGGAAAACAAAAGTGAGGACATTGTATCGGTCCATGGTGCGTCCACACCTCAAATATTGTGTTCAATTCTGGTTGCTGCTTCTCAAAAAAGATATAGTGGAATTAGAAAAGGTACAGAGAAGGGTGACGAAAATGATACAGGGGATGGGACGACTTCCCTATGAGGAAAGGCTGAAGCATCTAGGGGTCTTTAGCTTGGAGGAAAGACGGCTGAGGGGAGATATGATAAAGGTCTATAAACTAATGAGTGGAATGGAATGGGTAGACGTGAACCATTTTTTTTACTTTTCTAAAAATACTATGACTAGGGGGCATGTGATGAAGCTACAAAGTAGTAAATTTAATACAAATTGGAGTAGAGAGGTGTGGTAGCCGTGTTAGTCCACTCTTAAAGGTAATCAATAGAAATCAAACAAAATTAAAACAAGGAAAAGAAAATAAGATGATACCTTTTTTATTGGACATAACTTAATACATTTCTTGATTAGCTTTCGAAGGTTGCCCTTCTTCGTCAGATCAGAAATAAGCAAATGTGGTAGCTGACAGTGTATATAACAGTCTCTCATACACTGTCAGCTACCACATTTGCTTATTTCTGATCTGACGAAGAAGGGCAACCTTCGAAAGCTAATCAAGAAATGTATTAAGTTATGTCCAATAAAAAAGGTATCATCTTATTTTCTTTTTCATGTTTTAATTTTGTTTGATTTCTATTGATTACCTATACAAATTGGAGAAACTCTGGAATTCGTTGTCAGAGATTGTGGTAAAGGTGGTTAGCTTAGCGAGGTTTAAAAAAGGTCTGAACGGCTTCCTAAAGGAAAAGTTGATAGACCAGTATTAAATTGACTTGGAAAAATCCACTGCTTATTTCTGGGATAAGCATCATAAAATGTATTGAGCTTTTCTGTGATCTTGCCAGGTATTTGTGACCTGGATTGGCCACTGTTGGAAACAGGATACTGGGCTTGATGGACATTCATCCCAGTGTGGCAATACTTATGTACTTATATGTACTTATAATTCAAGAATGGGCTTTATTGAATAAATTAAAATAAACTCCAGTAAGATCAAGATCCTATGGTTTAAGAGACAATAATAAATTATATCTTTTACTATTAGATTAGCGGATAATAATATCTTAACTATTGAAATGGAATCTCGGGTACTAGGAGTGATTCTTGGTTCCCCATTGTCCTATTGTTCACAAGTTAACTATTTATGGAAGAAGAACTTTTTTAAATTGAGAAGTTAAGGTTGATATGAGCATTCTTTACTAAGGATACATTTGCTCTTTTGGTTCAAATGATGATATTACCTCGTCTCGATTGCTATAATGTTTTATATTTGGGGCTTGGTTCTAAATATTTCAAGAAACTTCAATTTATACAAAAAACTGCTGTGAGATTCATTTTCAGGTTAAATTGGTTTTACTAGTGTCTCCAGTTATATGAAGACACTGCATTGGCTTCCTGTTGCTGAATGGATTTTATTTAAAGCTTTTTGCTTATTATTTCAAATAATTCATGGTTCAACATCTCATTTGTTAATTAGTATGATTTCTACATCTTTTTGGTTCTTCTAGATTGCTTAAATAGCTTATCCTTTGTTTCATAGTAAAACAGGATTTGTTAGAATATTTAATACTATTTTTACAGTTGTTATAATATCACTTTGGAATTCTCTTCCTTTAGCCATTAGAGTTGAAGTAGACTATTTGAGATGACATAAGCAGCTGAAAACATATCTTTTTGGATGATATTATTGGTTATTACATTTATTATTTACACTATGATTAACTACGATTATTCTTATTTGCACATCGCATTGAACCCTTATTTTAAGGGGAAATAGTGATTTATAAAAGCAATATTGACATTGACACTGACATTGTTTTTATTATTTCTTTGTTATTTGGTTCAGATTGTTATGCTATTTTGCTCCCTTTCCTTTTGTGTTTTGTGCTGTGCTAATTTGTTTTGATTTTAAGCTGATTTAAATTTTTTTATGTAACCCACCTTAATGTGTAATTTTTTACATGAACAGCGATATATATATAATTTTGCAAATATATAAATAAACAAATAAATAGCCTGCTGGTATGAATTCAGCTACCTCTTGGACTTTAGCATCACCAGGTCATGCTTTCTTTCAGTACCAATTCTTGTGATTTATACTAACATATGTTTTTATTTATTTAGTCCTTTTACGTCTCTCATGCATCTCTTGTGTGGGTAAAACACAGCTGTGTTGAGCTCTTAGGTATTTATTGAATGTTATGGTGAATATATGGACTTCCTTCATATGATCTACTCTTTGAATCATACACTAATGTTGCCATTAGCATGGGGCCATTTTTTAAAATTGCTGCATAAGCACTAAACACCACCCATTTTTTAGATGGTAAGGGCTCACATGGTATTCCTGCACTAACCAGTTAGCATGCGGTAATGTAGGTGCACTAAATGGTTAGCGCAGGCAAACCTTCGTCCATCCCTGGCACAACCCTCCCCACAAAATATAAAAAATTTTTAGTATGCACTTAAGGGTCTTTTTACTAAGGTGCGCTGAAAAATGGCCTGCGCTGGTATAGACATATGTATTGGACATGCACAGGTCCATTTTTCAGTGCACCTGCAAAAAAGGCCTTTTTTTGGCTGAAAATGTACATACAGAAAAATAAAAATTGACGTGTATCCATTTTGGGCCTGAAACCTTACCGCCACCCATTAACCTAGCGATAAAGTCTCACACATTAACTGGGCGGTAATGGTCTACATGCATACAATGCCAGTTACTACCTAGTTAGCGCTGCACACTGGAAACTTTTCAGCACGTTTAGTGGACATGCATAAAAAATGAAATTACCGCTCAGGCCACGCAGTAGCCGGGTGGTAGTTCAAAATTGAAGGCGGCTACACGGCTTAGTAAAAGGGCCCCTCAGTGTACACACATTTCAAAGTTATTGCAGGACACCTGTGTTTGTTTCAAGGTATTCCATTTTTAGCTGCCTTGGGCGCATGTTAGCGCTTAATGCAGCCTAATAAACAGCAATGGTAGTATATGAATTATTTGTATTTTATTGATTTTATTGTGTGTATTGCTGCTTTTTTATGTGTGTTTTTCTAAATCACTTTGATTTAAGAGGTCTATAAATGTGTATAATAAATAAATAAATAAAAGTACCTCCTTAGTGCATAAATGCAAGGCAGAGCATGGGAGCGACATGGGATGTCTCCAACACATGCATATAAGTTATAGAATACTACAAACTATGCACATTGCATGACACACTTAGACCCGCCCATTTGTGCCTGCCATTGACTTGGAGTAAATGGTCACATCTAAATGTAGGTGCACCAATTCAGGTTAATACTAGTATTCTATAACAACATCTTGGTGCACAGATGCCATTATAGAATTGGTGCTTAGCTGGAAATGCCAAGGTATAGAATTGCCCCCATAGATTTCTTTTCTTTCAAATGTAATTCAACAAATAAATAAATAACTAAAAATCTTCCCGGTTGTTCCCATGGCCCTGGTTTTCAAATAGTCTCTCTAATCCTGTGACTACTGGAAAGCAGCTTTGTGTCTTAGGGCTTTGAAGTTTTTGTTTTTCTTGTCGAGGTAAACTGTAGATTTTCTAGAAAAAAAAGAGGTTTAATTATTGAAATATGAGAGAGTGATGGAAAGATTCCTACAGACCAGTGAACACATATTACAGTGGATCTGAGCTGTCACTTCTTGTTTTCTCCAGCCTTGTATCTTAAAAATAAAAGGGGGTTTTGAAAGCTAGTTTAATTGTGAAAACACTGCTCTCCATCCAGGCACAAAGCACAACGGCAGCTCAGCCTAAACTGGCACAGAGACAAGCACATATTCTGCAGTGCCAGTCCAGCTCGCCCAGTGTGTCCATTCAAGTTGGCTGCTTCCATTCCAAGTTTAATGGCCCGCAAATATCAGGGGCTGTGCTTTTGTTTCTCATGCCAGCCAGCTTGTGCATTTAAGAAGCACAGAAGAGAGAACACACTGGCACAACTTGACAAAAAGTATTTTTACCTCTTTGCTACCCTCTCCCCAAAAGAAAGGGTTATTTTTTAAATTTTTTTACTTAAAGTCTCTGACAGTTATCACTGATCCTTTACAGGTATTAAAGTAAAGACAAATGGATAGTGAGGTAAGTTCTCTGGAAGGCTGGATTTATAGTGTGGCATAGCAGCTAGGGTACTGAATCTCTGTAGTACATGCCAACCCAGAATCCCTTCAGTAACTCAATGAAGACATTTTCACTGCAGCAGCAGGGCACCAAAATGAATTCCAAACAGTATTCCTGGACCCTGATACAGGATCTTAAGAAAGATATAGTAGAATTAGAAAAAGTATTGAAAAGGGTGACCAAAATGAAAAAGGGGATGGAACAACTCTCATATGAGGAAAAAGGTTTGAGCTTCTCAGCTTGGAGAAGAGATAGTTGAGGGGAGATATAATAGAGGTCTATAAAATCCTGAATGGAGTGAAATGGACAAACTTCAGTTGATTGTTACTCTTTCAAAAGGCAATACTTGTCTCTAAAAATGAGCTATGAGAAATATATCTACTTTTTGGGATTCACCAGGTATTTGTAACCTGGACTGGCCACTGATAGAGGCAGGATGCTGAGCTCAATGAACCCTGGTATGACTCAGAGCAGCTTTTCTTTTGTTCTTATATTCTTAGGGCCCAATATTCATGCCATAGTGGTCAGTGATGATTTTTAAGGTGCTGACCGCTGTGGGTGGAATTTGACTCAGATATTTAATGCCAGGTCTAATCTGGGCACTGGCACTATTTATTTATTTAATTTATTTATTTATAGACAACACCCATCCAGCCATCTAAGCGGATCATAAAAGGACACTCATTAAAAAAAAGAGCACTAAACAAAACAAAGACGTCACAGTCCAATTATACATAAAATAAACCCCTCTCTCAGCAAGGAAAGGCTTTACAATATATCCGGATCTTGCCTGGCTGCCAGCATTTATCCGGGTGTCAGCTGATATTCAGCACTAGTACCCAGATAACTATTGTGGTCGCACTTGCTGGGATAGTTGTCCAGGCACTGGTATTGAAAACCAACAGTGCCCAAATAATTTTCAGGCCTGCCCCAGCACTAACCAAATAGTACCATGGTGGTGACAGTTTGAGGCTGTTGGCTGCCACGCCCCAAACACAGCCTGTAAGTTCTTCACTTTCCTCTCTCTCTCTGTCTCTCTGAGTTCCAGGTATGGCTTCAGCCAGACCATATAGGTTGTAGAGGCATATGCTGAGGCTTCAGTTCTTCCTTACGTGGGCCTCCCATCTCACTTCCTTTCTAGGCAGGACTAATGGTTTTAGGATGGCTCAGGCTATCTGAGGGCCTATTCATAAGGGTGAGGGGCAGCGTTCTATATTCCCCCTCACATACCCTCCCTCTCAGCTCAACCCTACCTAGTTGAGCACCTGCCTGAGACAAATAATCAGCGTTAGCATGGTCTTAGCTTGCCTGATGTCTCACCTGATAGCTAAAGGGATGGAGGCTAAGGAACCAGCACATGGTTTATGCATTTGTGTCTTTATATTGAGCCGTACACTGAAGGGGTTGATGGTCAGTGACCAGCTGAAATTGTTGCCCCAATAGATAATATTGGAATGTTTTCAGGACCCACTTGACAGCTAGAGCTTCCTTTTCAATCATTGCATAATTTTTCTCTCTCTGGAACAGCTTCTGGCTAATGTAGGCCACAAAGTGCTCTTCCTAGTCTACTTCCTGGACCTGAAAAGCTCCAAGACCAACTTCTGATGTATTTATCTGCACAATGAAGGGCTAGTTGAAGTCTGAGCTGACCAGCACCGGCTCTGAGCAAATATCCCTCTTCAGGATTTGGAAGGCAACATCTAACTCTTCAGTCCAGTGTATCCATTCTAGAGCCTTCTTCTGTAGGAGGCGGGTTAGAGGGTTCTGCTTTCTTTGTGAACCTGGGAATAAACCAGTAGTAATAACCAACGAGGCTGAGGAAGGTTCGTACTTGTTTCTTTGGGGTCTCACTTTTCCTTTCCTGACCGAGTACCCCAGATACTGGACAGTGTCCTCCCAAGAAGTACTTTTTAGGATTCGCTGTTAGCCCAGCGGTCCATAAACTATCCAGTACTGCTTCTACCTGGATGAAATGGGTCCTCCAATACTTACTGTAGATGTCAATGAGGGGCAACAGCTGGCCGGATCTGTATTTTCGAAAAAGATGGCCGGTCATCTTTTTTTTTTCGATAATACAGTTCAGCCCGGCCAAATGCCACAGTTCGCCAGGTTTGAGATTGCCGGTTTTGTTTTTCAGCGATAATGGAAAAAATGCTGTCCATCTCAAACCCGGCGAAATCCAAGGCATTTGGTCATGGGAGGAGCCAGCATTTGTAGTGCACTGGTCCCCCTGACATGCCAGGACACCAACCGGGCACCCTAGGGGGTTTAAAAAATACACAAATAGCTCCCAGGTGCATAGCTCCCTTACCTGCTGAGCCCCCCCAAATCCCCCCCAAACCCACTCCCCACAACTCTACACCATTACCATAGCCCTTATGGGTGAAGGGGGGCACCTACATGTGGGTACAGTGGGTTTTGGGGGGGTTTGGAGGGCTCAACACTTAGAACCACAAGTGTAACAGGTAGGGGGGGAAGGACCTGGGTCTGCCTGCCTGAAGTGCACTGCACCCATTAAAAACTGCTCCAGGGACTTGCATACTGCTGTCAGGGAGCTGGGTATGACATTTGAGGCTGGCATACAGGTTGGTAAAAAAAGGTTTTTATTTTTATTTTTTTAGTGTGGGAGGGGGTTGGTGACCACTGGGGGACTACGGGGAGGTCATCCTCCATTACCTCCGGTGGTCATCTGGTCAGTTGGGACATCTTTTTGAGGCTTGGTCGTGAAAATAAAAGGACCATGTAAACCCAGCAAAATACTGCTTAACACCGCTTTTTTTCCCCATTATCAGCGAAAGCCGTCCATCTGGTAGCCACGCCCATGCCCGCTCATGTCCCTCCTTCGCTATGCCGCCAACACGCCCCCTTGAACTTTCGCCGGGGCGGCAACGGTGTCAAAAAAGCCGCGTTTGATTATACCGATTTCGCCGCTTTTGAGAGATCGCCAGCCATCTCCCGATTTATGTCAGAAAATTGCCGGCAATCACTTTCAAAAATAAGCCTGAAAGTCATTTAAATAAGCAGCAACGTAGTCTCCATACAGTTTGAGTAAGCAGTCCACGAGGTGCTAAAAGGTAGCTGGAGCCCCATGAAGGCCAAAGGCATGGAAGGCCAAAGCATGGAAAAAGCTATCTTCTCTTTGACAGCTGGGGTGAAGGGTACCTGCCAATATCCCTTGGTCAGGTCCAAGGTCGAAATGAATCGGGCTCCTCCCATTCTCTTGATGAGTTCACCTACCTTTGGCATTGGATAGGCGTCTAGTATGGAGACTACATTCACTTTCCACAAATCAATACAAAACTGGATACTCCCATCTGGTTTTGGCACCAGCACAATGGGAGATGACCAGTTACTGGTCTACTTCTCAATGACACCCAGTTACAGCATTTCAATGACCTCTTTTGCCACAGCTTGCTGCCAGGCTCCTAGAATCCAATAGGACCATTGCTGAACTACCATTCCTGGCTTAGTGAGAATGTCATGAGTTGCAAGGTAGGTCTGGTTGGGCACTCTGGCAAATACATCCTGATTCTGACATACCAACTGTTTTAGGTCAGCCTCTTGTGAGACTGAGAGCCAGTCATCAAATGGAAATTTTGAGGACCTGGTCTCCGGGATCTCTGGCCCAAAGTCATCTCTTTGGACCAGTGCTGCAGTCATGGTGACCCACTTCTTCAACAAATTAATATGGAAGATCTTAACCTTGTTCCTCTTGTCTGGTTGGGTCACCTTATAATTGACAGGCCCTGTGTTTTCTACAACTTCATAAGGATCTTGCCACTTGCATAAGAGGACTAAGACTTTGTCCCTTGGATGGAAGGTTCTCTGCACTACTTTCTGATTGTAGGCTCAGGTTTGACCCCCATGAGCCTTTTCCACTCAGTTCGGCTGCCTCACTGGCTTTCTTCAGTCTCTCCTGCATGGCGAGCACATGTTCAGCCATGTTCCTTCTCAGGCTGGATTCCTCTTCCCAAGCTTCCTGAACCACATCTAGGATTCCCCTAGTCTCCTCCCATATAGCAACTCAAATGGAGAGAAGCCTGTCAAAATCTGTGGTTCTTCCCAGATGGCAAATACTACATTCAGGAGTTAAGAATCCCAGTTTTCCCCATCTCTGGCCACAAACTTCTTCAGCATCTGCTTGAGAGTCTGTGGATGATAAATTGATGTCCGCAAGTCTTTACTTTTAACAGAGCACACACTTGCTTCATGACACTGGACAGGGCAATGCTTTTCAGGGATGATGGTCTCCATTGCTCAGATGACTTCCTTGGAGACCCTGAGTGGGAAGGTGGATTCTGATCCCTTGGATTATGCACTCTAGTCTTTTCTCTTTTCCTCCCAGGACTTCCAGTCAAATTTTTTTCTTTGTAGAGTTCTGTCTCTGGTTGGCCTTTGTAGAAGGCCTCAGCTATTTCTAAAGCACTCTCTAGGATCAGTTTAGGGCGTTGCTTTACCCGCAGTCTCATAGGCAAGGGTAACCCTTCAAGGAATTGTTCCAGAAATGCAAGCCCTGCTATCTTTGAGCCCATCTTCCCTTCTGGTTGCAGCCACCTTTAGGCCATCTCCATAAGTCGATAGAAGAAACCCTGGGGGTTGTATTTGACTTGCAGAATCCCCTTCTGGAACTGTTGTCCGTAGGTCTCTTGGTTGCAGCTGGCTGTCTCCAGAATAGAAGCCTTCAATTCCACATAGATGACCGTCCTGCTAGGGATAAGTTCTGATGAGTTCGTGCCCTTAGTCCTGCCTTCTGACATCATTCTGATGTAATTTCCTTTTTCCGCGAAGGCGGGACTGAGGGCACGAAATCATCAGAAGCAAACAGGGAAGGCTTGAGACGGGCAGCAGGGCTTTAAATAACACAGCGCTTCAAAGGAAGTAATAGAAAAAGATGGATGGGAGTGTGAGGGGAGGATGGGGGCGACGGAGAATCGCTGGACATGGATGAGAGCGGGAGGGGAGGATGGGGGCAATGGAGAATCGTTGGACATGGATGGGAGCAGGAGGGGAGGGCAGGGGAGGGAGGAGAATCGATGGGTATGGATGGGTAGAGGAGAGCAGGGGAGAGAAGAGAATTGCTGGGCATGGATGGGTACAGGGGCAGGGGAAAGACAAGAATTGCTGGGCTTGGATGGGTTAGGGGGGAGCAGGGGAGAGAAGAGAATTGCTGGGCATGGATATCCAATACATTAGTGTTTAACTTTCAAAAAGGAGACTATAATAAAATGAGAAGAATGGTGAAAAAAGCGGTTGTGAGGGTCAAAACTTTACATCAGGCGTGGATGCTGTTCAAAAATACCATCCTGGAAGCCCAGGCCAAATATATTCCACCAATTAAAAAAGAAAGACCAAACAGCCAAGCATGGTTAAAAAGTGAGGTAAGGGAAGCTATTAGAGCTAAAAGAAAATCCTTCAGAAAATGGAAGACGGAACCAACTGAAAATAATAAGAAACAGCATAAGGAATGTCAAATCAGATGCAAAGCATTGATAAGGAAGGCAAAGAGGGACGTTGAAAAAAAGATTGTGTTGGAGGCAAAAACACGTGGAGGGGCATTTTCGAAAGGGGCGTCTTCGCAAAATGTCCCAATCCAGGGGCATCTTTTGTTTCAATAATATGGTCAGGGACATCCAAATTCTGAAATTTGAGCGTCCCTAGATTTGGTCATCCCTACACTTGGTCGGGGGGCAGGGGAGAGAAGAGAATTGCTGGGCATGAATGGATAGAGGGGGGCAGGGGAGAGAAGAGAATTGCTGGGCATGGATGGGTAGAGGGGGCAGGGGAGAGAAGAGAATTGCTGGGCATGGATGGTTAGAGGGGGGCAGGGGAGAGAAGAGAATTGCTGGGCATGGATGGGTAGAGGGGGCAGGGGAGAGAAGAGAATTGCTAGGCATGGATGGGTAGAGGGGGGGCAGGGGAGAGAAGAGAATTGCTGGGTATGGATGGATAGAGGGGAGCAGGGGAGAGAGGAGAGTTTCAGGACATGGATGGAGGGGAGGGCAAGAGAAATTCTGGACATGGATGGAGGGGAGGGAAGGGAGAGAAAAGAAATGCTGGACATGGAGGGAAGATAGAGGAAGGAGATTAGATGAGGGAAAAGGAAATGAGGAAAGAAACTGCACATGGATGGAGAAAATAGGCAGAAGTTGGATCCACTGTACAGTCAAGTCTGCGGAGGACCAGAAATGAAGAAGAAAGGAGGAAAGAAAAAAAATAAATGGAAAGGAAGCCCTGGAAACAGAGTCAAGGGAACAGATAGAGAGCAGCAGAATCAGATACTGGGCCAGCATGATCAGAGAAACAAAGTCACCAGACAATAAAGGTAGAAAAAAATAATTTTATTTTCATTATAGTTTTTGTAATATGTCCACTTTGAGAATTAGGTGCTGAACGTTAAAAGTTTATATTTATTTACTTACTTATGGCATTTTATCCCATATTAAACATGAATTAGATTGGAACATGGGATCATTTAATTTTTTTTCCTGGCGAGAGTAATGCCTTGCCCCCCCCCCCCCCCCGGTTATAGCCAGCTCTGCAATTTTGGGGGGGCGCAGAGGTGGACAGGGGGCATAGAGGTGGATGGGGGGTGCAGTGGTGGATGGCGGGGGGCACCGAGATAGACCGGGGAGAGAGCCTGTTGTTAAAAATTTACCAGCACACCACTGCGTAAGGGGCAGTGTTTTGTATAACCCCTCACATGGCCCCATATTTAATCATGAAAGTGGAAATATGTGAATGCTTTCACTTTAAAAACTTTTCCACAGGGCACACAGAGAACAGTATGTGCATACTTTTTCTGTATATACATAATTATAACATTGCTTTTTCTGTGGCTATTGAAAAAAGCTTAGTAAATAGTTAAGCTGCAAATTTAATGCTTTAATAATGTGATTAATGCATTAAACATTTAACATACATTAAAACTTGTAATGCACATTAACGGCAAGAGTCTTTCCCTCACCTGCAACCATCCAGGATTGCTCCATTTAGGGGGGTAGACTCAGGACTAATGTCAGGAAGTATTTTTTCACAGAAAGGGTGGTGGATATGTGGATTGCCCTACCATGGGAGGTGATGGAGATGAAAACGGTAATGGAATTCAAACATGCGTGGGATAAGCACAAGGGAATCCTGTTTAGAAGGAATGGTTCCGTGGAATCTTAGCGGAGATTGGGTGGTGACGCCGGTAATTGGAAACAAAACGGGAGCTGGCCAGACTTCTACGGTCTATGCCCTGATCATGACTGAATAGATAGGGATGGGCTGGAGTGTAAATTTTAAGGGGCTTCGATGTTAGCTTCAGAACTTAGTACAAGAACAGTACTGGGCAGACTTCTACGGTCTGTGCCCTGAGAAAGGCAAGGACAAATCAAACTCGGGTATACATATAAAGTATCAAATACCATATAAAATGAGTTTATTTTGTTGGGTAGTCTGGATGGACCGTATAGGTCTTTATCTGCCATCATTTACTATGTCACTAGCAGGGGCATAATCGAAAGAAAAGGGCGCCCATCCTTCTCTCAGGGTCGCCCAAATCGGCATAATTAAAGGCCAATTTTGGGCGTCCTCAACTGCTTTCTGTCGCGGGTACATCCAAAGTTCACAGGGGCATGTTGGCAGCGTAATGAAGGCGGGATGGGGCATGGTTAAGAGATGGGCATCCTCGGCCGATAATGGAAAAAAGAAGGGCGTCCCTGACTAGCATTTGGCCGACTTTACTTGGTCCCTTTTTTTTCATGACTAAGCCTTGAAAAGGTGCCCGAACTGACCAGATGACCACCGGAGGGAATCAGAGATGACCTCCCCTTACTCCCCCAGTGGTCACCAATCCCCTCCCACCCAAAAAAAAAATAAATTAAAATACATTTTTTGCCAGCCTCTATGCCAGCCTCAAACAGCAGTCTGCAGGTCCCTGGAGCAGTTTTTAGTGGGTGCAGTACACTTCAGGCAAGCAGACCCAAGCCCATCCCCCCCCCCCACATGTTACACTTGTGGTGGTAAATGTGAGCCCTCCAAAACCCACCTGAAACCCACTGTACCCACATGTGGGTGCCCCCCTTCATCCCTAAGAGCTATGGTAGTGGTGTACAGTTGTGGGGAGTGGGTTTTGGGGGGCTCAGCACCGAAGGTAAGGGAGCTATGCACCTGGGAGCAATTTTTGCAGTGCCACCTAGGGTGCCCGGTTGGTGTCCTGGCTTGTGAGGGGACCAGTGCACTACGAATGCTGGCTCCTCCCATGACCAAATGCCTTGGATTTGGTCGTTTTTGAGATGGGCGTCATCGGTTTCCATTATTGTCGAAAACCGAGGTTGCCCATTTCTAAGGTCGACCATCTCAACATTTAGGTCGACTATCTCTAAGGTCGACCTAAATGTTGAGATTTGGGCATCCCTGACCATTATATCAAAACAAAAGATGGATGCCCATCTTGTTTTGATAATACAGGATGCCCCGCCCATTTGCGGGGATGTCCTCAGAGATGGGCGTCCTTAGAGATGGTCATCCCCGTTCGATTATGCCGCTCCATGTTACTATGTTATTATGACTGCTAACAGTGCAGCTGCTTTTACTACCACCTCTAGAGGACGCAGAAAGTGTAGTTTTGCTATCAGCAATCCAGTAGCATGGCCACTAGAAAAGTATTGGATGATTGTGCCTCCATCTTATATCCATCACACCCCCAACACTCCCTGATGTCAGTACAAACCACTCTGAACAGTCCCTGACACTCTCCAGTGCCACAAAACTACCCCCCTGAACAATTCCTGACATTCACCAATGTCAATACAACACACCCCCCCCAACAGACCCCAATACTCCTGATGCCATGACACCACCTTCCTAACAGACTTGTCACCCCAATACATTAAACCCCCCCCCCCCACCACCAAATAGATCCCCAACACCCCTAATACTATGAAACTACCCCTTGAGTAGCCTAGTGGTTAGTGCAGCACTTTGATCCTGGGGAGCTAGGTTTGATTCCCATTGCAGCTCCTTGTGACTCTGGGCAAGTCTCTTAACCCTCCATTGCCCCAGGTACAAATAAGTACCTGTATATACTATGAATATTGCTTTGAATGTAGCTGCAAAAACCACAGAAGGGTAGTATATCAAGTCCCATTTCCCTTTCCCCTTTTCCCTCAAAAGACCCCAACACCTCCAATGTTATAAAACCACCCCCAAATAGACCCTTCCTCCTGAAGCAACAAAGCCATCCCCTGACATGAAACCCCCCATCCCCTACCACATCCTGGGATCTACCCAGAATTATCAGTGGTAGTTCAGTGGCTCCCAGGCAGCAGCAGTCACCCTCCGCTATTATTCGGTGTGGCAAGGCCTCCTCCAAAATGGCCCATGTCATTGCAAATGCTAGTCATGCTTACTTTTTAGACACAGTATATACCTACAGAATTTTTAAAAGAGCCATTTTCCACATGTAAAACGTACTTTACATAAGGAAAATACTTTATACAATTATTTTCCTAGGGAAAATGACCATGCACAACTCAAGTTGCACCTGCTTTGACACAGGATATGCAGCAGCCCAGATTTTCAAAAGCAAAGTATGGGGCAGTTTGATTAGTGACCCCATAATAAAGGGGCCCTTTTACAAAGCTGCAGTAGGGCTACTGTGGCAATGGCTTGTGGCAAATCAGCCCTACCGCTGGGCTACCACAAGAGCCCAGCGGTAGTTCCAGCCGGTGGCGTACCAAGGGGGGGGGGGCGGTCCGCCCCGGGTGCACACCGCTGGGGGGTGCCGCGGCGCGTGCCTGCTCTGAGTTCGCTGACTTCGCGCGTTCGCTGCAGCTCCCTCTGCCCTGGAACAGGTTACTTCCTGTCCCGGGTCAGAGGGAGCTGCAGCGAATGCGCGAAGTCAGGGAACTCTGAGCAGGTGCGCGCTGCGGCACCCCCCCAGCGGCGTGCACCCGGGGGGGTTGGGAGGTGGGGGTTCCGCGCTGCATCCGGGGGGGAGGTGCTGCACCAAGGGGGGTGGGATGCCGCCCCGGGCGTCCGCCCCCCTAGGAACGCCACTGGTTCCAGCACATGCTACGCACCATTTCCAGCACTCAGATTTTTTTTTCCGCACTAAGTAATCAGGCAGAACCATGCATTGCCCGGTTAGCGCTGGACTAGCACAGGAGCCCTTTCTGCCTCCTAAATAAGATGCAGTAAGGGATCCCCAGGAAATGGCCGCATGGCAAGTACTTAATACCGCATGGCCATTTCCTTCTTTAAAACGCTGCGGGTAAAATGTTACAAGGGAAGAAACAAAAGTGGCACAGTGAGACAGAAGGATTAGGAGACATTAGTTTGTTAATTAGATGGAGGGGTGCTTTATCTTGGGAACCAGCTAATATCTACAAGGTAACTAAATCCATAAACTGTTACTTATAAAGAACTGGACTGCAAAATGCATGATATAAGATGTCTTTGTGGAGAAAAGATAAGACAGAGCTTGTTATATATATACACAATATAAATATTGTGTATAGATATCCTTGGAGACCACACACAGGCCTCTCTTCCCAGGAAGCATCCTTGCCCTTCAGAAGGGAACTTCTCTTGAGGAATAGCAAATCTGCTGCACAATAATATCTATCTTCAATATTTACACTTGTTTGATAAGACATATTATAGTTTCTGACACATTCAGTGCTTTGTGGCTCCAAACAGTATTTTAGCAGAAACAGGAGCAGAAACACTAACAACATGTCATAAGGGATGGAATGGCATGGATAAAAACATTGTCTCGTTAATCATGTTATCTGTTGAAACAGAACATCGACTGTATAGTTTGCATTCACTGAAGCATTTTTTTCTGGTGCCTTTCCAAGTTCATGAGTTACATAGTTTTTCCCCTCTGTACATTTCTAATGGAAGTAGTAAGGCACTAGCTCACTCTTCTGGTCTATGAAACAAAGTAAGAGCTTGTCAATTGTCCTATTACAAGATAAAAATGAAAAGATGGGATCTTGCAATCCTTTGGCAAGGGCACTAAAGGGGGGGTGGGGGTAGAAGAGAGAGCAGTTGCTTCAGGGGGGAGGGAAGAGTGCTATGGTCAAGTCTGGGGAGGGCAGAGTGTGTAATGTGTGTGTGTGAGAGAGAGGTGAAAGGGGAGGGGGTAGGAGAGAAAGCCTGCTTCTCACTAATCTATGCCAATCTGAATGGGGAAGAGGGAGACACAATTGAAATCTTTTTCTGTTCTAGAAAGTGAGCTCACTAAATAGCACCTCAAATAATTAAAATCCACATATGATAACCACCCACTTATTAAACACCTAACTTTAGGTGGTTAGTCCCACTACTTTAGCTGACATGAAGCCCCACTTTACAAAGAATGTCTAGATCAGAAAAAGGATGTCCAAGTCAGGATGTTCAAAATTTCTCATTGATTGTGTAATATGTAGAGGGCTGGCTCTCTCATTAGATTGGCTAGGCATCTTCCTAGGGTAGTAGAATTTTTTTTGGGAGGGGGGGCAGCAGTGAGGCTCCAATGTGGCATGAGAACAACACTTTCATGCTGCTTTTAGTGCTACACTGAGCCTTACAGTCCAGCCCTAAATTCAGGTGCTGCTGCCTTCTCTGATACAGATTTCCTCTCAAGAGGGATGGATGTGGCAGTGCTTGAGCTCAGACCTGTGCTCATGTCCCTGTGCCACACCAGGGGCGTAGCCAGACAACAGATTTTGGGTGGGCCTAGGTAAGAAGTGGGTGGGTACCAAATGTTCTCCCCCCCCCCCCTAACCACCAAGAAAAATATCTCAGCTGGCAGGAAAATGCTTCTTTCCACCTTGGCAGTCTGCAGCAGGCATGCATTGAAAACTGAGCATGCGCAGGTGCCAGTATTGTGGAGAGTAGAATTTTGTTACTATCAGGGGGAAGTCTTCAGCTGACAGAGATTGGGATCTCCACCAGCTACCGCTAAACATGTGCTACTGTTGGGTGGGCCTGAGCCCTAAGTGGGTGGGCCCAGGCCCACCCAGTCCCACCTGTGGCTATGCCACCCTGCTACACTTTCTTTTTGCTGCAGCCTCAACTATCAGAGGTAGGTTGGCAGCAGCAGCAGCAGACTCTGCAAAGGAAAGAGAAAGGGGGAGAGGGAAAGGGGAGATAAGATGCTGGACACCTTGGAGGGAGTTAAGGAAAGGAAGAGGAGGTTGCTGGATACCGGGGTGGGAGGCTAGGGAAGAGAAGGGGAGGTGTTATATATGGGGGTAGCAAAAGGAAGTAGAAAAGCTTCACAAGGGGGTCAAAGAAGGGAAGGGGAGCTGCTGGACACTAGGACATAGAGTAAGTAAGTGAAAGGGAGATACAGGACAAGGAGGGATAACATAGGGAAGGGGAGATATTATACATGGGGGGTAGGGTGAGGAAGGGAAGAGGAAATGCTGGACCAGGGTTTCAAAAACAGGAAGAAGAAATGCTGGACAATGTGTGGGGTAGAGTAAGGAAGTGAAGGTAAGATATTGGACAAAGAGGGATAGGGAAGGGAAAGGAAGATGGTGGGTAGGGTAAGGAAGGGAAGAGAAAATGTGAGACATAATAAAATTATATAAAACAAATATTTATTTATTTATTTATTTATTTTATTTATTGCATTTGTATCCCACATTTTTCCACCTCTTTGCAGGCTCAATGTGGCTTACAATACATCATGGATAGTGAAAATATATAAGAGAATAGACATTTAGTATTACAGAAGTATCTTGGGTAACATGATAATGATAAAGCATGATAGTAGTATAATAAGCAAATTTTATAAGACAATTCTGGATATATGTGGTGGAGATCACATTTGTTGATCTTTGTGGTATGCCTTGTTAAAGAGATGGGTCTTCAGTAGTTTGCGGACGTTAGTTAGTTCATAGATCGTTTTTAAGTTGCGCGGCAGTGCGTTCCAGAATTGTGTGCTCAAGTATGAGAAGGTTGACGTATGTGTTAGTTTGTACTTTAGACCTTTGCAGTTGGGGAAGTGAAGATTAAGGAATGTGCGAGATGATTTTTTAGCATTCCTGGGTGGTAAGTCTATCAGGTCTGACATGTAGGCTGGGGCATCTCCGAGAATGATTTTGTCAATTAGAGTGCATATTTTGAATGTGATGCGTTCTTTAAGAGGGAGCCAGTGTAGCTTTTCCCGTAGGGGTTTAGCACTTTCATATTTTGTTTTACCAAATATAAGTCTGGCTGCAGTGTTCTGGGCTGTCTGAAGTTTCTTGATTATTTGCTCTTTGCAGCCAGCGTAGAGTGCGTTGCAGTAGTCTAAATGACTACCCCAGATTGCTTAGTTTTTTCATGAAACTGTTATGTGGGACAGTATAAAAGCTTTGATTAAATTAAAGTAAACCAATGTCTAAAGTGCACCTTTGATATAATTCTCTAGTCACCTAGTCTAGAACACCCAGGCAGAATACTGTTCAAGGATGCTATCTGGGGATACATAAATGATGAAATGATGGGTCCCTTTGGGAAGTGTTTAAATCCCCCCCCCCTTGTAGACCTCCTTCTGACTCTTTCCCACGGGGGGGCTAAAGGTACTTATTTCATATAACAGGTTCTGTATAGTTTCTCTGACCTCCATTGTCACCCAATCACAAGGGGGTCTGTTCTGGGGGGACATTAGGAGCCGTAATTGAAAACTAATTCCCATAACTACTGCTTTCTGTCTTTCTGGATCGGGGTATACTCTGGGCCATTTATGTTCCCATATAAGACCTATTAAAAATCTGTCTAAGTTTCTCCAAAGACTGAGTGTCACTTGTATGTGATCTGCCTTGTAGGCTAAATAAATGTAAGGTAAAGAAAAGATAGAATCAATAAAATAGAGGCAGAGATAGGTTTAGATAGATAGGTACATTTTATTTCTTACCCAAAGACAAGTCTTCAAGTTGGTACAAATACAGACATCAAACAGATTCTGGGGTCATCTGCACAGGGCCCTGCCGTCTGAGAGAAGCGTTAGGGAAGACTCCGACACTAAGGCAAAATCTCCCCTCTTTTATACACAAACCTCTCCATAGAAGTAAATGGTGAGATACCTTGCTCTCAATTTCTGAGATGATACTTTCCCACGCGGTCTTATCAGCATGTTTTGGGAACAAGTTCTTTTTCTCATCTCACGGTCGAGATGCCAGTTTCACATCTCCCTGTCGCAATACTTTTCACACCATCTTATGAACTCTGTATGACCTCTGTATTATTTTATACAAAAATTATAAGCTCCATTTTATTCATCTGATCCATCATTCTTTCATTACAA
This sequence comes from Microcaecilia unicolor, assembly GCF_901765095.1. Lineage (NCBI taxonomy): Eukaryota > Metazoa > Chordata > Amphibia > Gymnophiona > Siphonopidae > Microcaecilia > Microcaecilia unicolor. The sequence continues at coordinate 51,426,773 of NC_044039.1, forward strand.
GTGCTGTATTTGATTTAAAAATTGTACCAATTTGTGGCAGGACTCATTGTTCAGACCTGCTTTTTTCAGATTCTCAAATATTAAATCATTTACTTGTTGTTTGGCCTAGTCAGTACTTTTTCAGTTGTTTTAGGCTTCATAGCTTTGGCCATCACTATTCCAATGGTAGCCTTAAAGCCAGGCCATATATTAACAGAAGGGAGAAGAATTTTCTTCAAGACCTTCACTCTTACAGTATCTGGTTACTGTGCCTTGACGTTCTGTCTAGGTGTGGTCCCAGAAATAAGTCCATTCAACACATGGTCAAGTAGGTAACTGTAACTTCTAATTCAGTAGTAATCTAATGGGGGTCAAACTTTAGGAATAGTCAATAAGCAAGATGGGGAGTAACAAAAAAACCCCTCTTAAGGTAGATTTGGAGGGGCATAATGGAAAGATCGTCCAAATACGAATTAGGACGTTCTTACGAAAACGTCCAAAAATAGACATGTATAATGGGAAAATAGTGTGGGCGTTTTTCGATAATCGATTATCCCTGTAAGAAAACAATCAAATGACGAGCGCATAAGCGTGACTAAATTGGGCGCCCTAACACGGTCGATTATTGCAGGTGCAAACGACCAAATCACGTGGTGTGTAAAATAATGTACATAGGTGTATCGCAAGTACAGTACATGTTGTTCAGGCCATCCAGGTACGGGAAAATATGAGGAACGCGTATATGTGTCAACTACAGACATATCATGCTGCTCCACCCATACTTTCATCATATGTGCCCATCTGAATGTGCGGATCTGCATGCACTGTACACCTACTGAACATGCAGCTATATGCATATTGTGTATATGTGAAAAGGGTCGGGTGGGGTGCGTCATACTCATCTATATAAGGCACGTTCCACACACATGCAGGCATGTGCACGTCAAAGACGTCTATGCTTACGAGGGCGTCCACGTGCTGATAGGGGCCATATATGGAATGGTCATCCATATATGGAGCTGTGCATGAAACGACGTCCCTCACGCAAGGTCGTCTATATAAGGCATTTCTTTTCCAACACGTGGAAAAATGGCACAACGGCGAGAGCCGAATTTTGGAGAACAGGAGAGCTTGCTGCTCATCCGGCTGTGCCTAAGGCACCGCCATCGCCTCTTTGTGCAGCACCACCACCTGCCCCCCAGGCTGCAGGCCATGCGAGCCTGGTCCCGCATCCGGGACAGGCTAGAAAGGTAAGGTTATGGGCCAACCCCCCTCCCCTCCTGTACCTACACATATAACAGCTCCGTCATCAATGTTACCAGCAGTAACTGGAGTGTCCATGCAAGGACCATGAGTAATATAGGAACATGCACAATCACTAATAATTTGTATGTTATTGAAACGACCACCATTCCCACATCCCTACAAGAATGTATTTCGTTAGGTTAGGTATGTGACTATTCTATTAGTGTTATGTGACAATTTCGTTAGTTATGTGAAGGCCACATTTTCCAACCCCTCTTTGCAGCCAGTGGGTTACAACGCATCCGAATAGTGGAAGCATGAGACCAATGAAACCTATACCATACTTTATAACATGGTCATGATAACACATATAAAGTAGTTTAACAAGCATACATTATAATGTATACAAACGGTACTGTCTGGCCTCATGCCCACCTCTCTGGCATCATCTGCATAGGAACCAACTCGGTGGCTGCTGTGGGTGCTTGACCACCCCACCCCCAATATCAAATATGTATGGAGGGAGGGGTCATCTCCACTGGGGGTTCCACCCCCCAAAATGTTAAAAAGGTGGCTCCTATGATTCAGTACCAATGGAGGTGCCCCCCCCCCCCCAACACTGTAGACCCTCTCTCTCTGGTATGTGAATAGCAAATGAATGTGTGCAGAGGACAAAAAGGACCAACCCCCCTGACCCCTGCTCTACAAACTTATATCTTACAGACGCTTTGGAGTCCACCGGGACCTGGAGTCCCTCAGGAGGCGGTTCCGCCGTGTGAGGCGGGAGAGGCCCGACCTCATCCGGGCGGTGCGAAGGCACCTCAGGGCTCGCCGTAAGTATTCAAAAACAGGACACCTGTACAGATTACTGCATACATTTCATGAATAATGCAAATGTGTTGTACAATATCAATTCCCATGTGCCTAATAGCCACCTAGTAAGTAATAACATATCTGTCCCAGATCAAGGATGCAGGTTGCAGGGGTTCTCCCATGAGCGTGCCTGCAACGTCCGACCATCCCCCCGAGATGAATGAGATGATATGCCACACTTTACTATTCCCCTTACTGTGGTGGCTGATTAGTGTGTCTTGGTACAGCTGCCTGAGGCCCTACTTTTACTGCATGTTATGGCCTAACTCACATAAAAGAATTGTGCTCAACACTCTTCCCACTGCCCCCCCCCCAATAACTCCTACAACAACTGCCCATCAACCCCTCGTTGCATCTCACAATGCAAACATGCTGGTCAGCAATGAATTTGGTATGGCAACATGTCCTGCGTGGTGTGTGTCAGAGGAGGGTCCAGGGTTCTGTGTCATGTCATCTGATGCAGCTCATTCCCCATGGGCATAGGCTACGCCTTACCACACCCTGCCCCATCCCCTGCCTCACGCCACCCAGCTACTGCACTATGCAAGCCATGTTGTATGCACTGATCTCAATCACACTCCTTTTACATACACAGGGCTCCACCAGCAGGAAGCCGAGCGGGAAGATGAGGAGGGCCACCACCTCCAGGAGGAGGAGGAGGAGCAGGAGCAGGAGGAGCAGGAGGAGGAGGAACAGCAAGAGGAGGGGCACCTGGATGAGGAGGAGGAGGAGGAGGAGCAGCCAGGCCAGGAGGCGGGCCACCAGGAGGAGGAGGAGGAGGACTCGGAGGAGGGGGTCCTCATCATTGATGAGGATGAGGACATACATCAGGACCCCTCCCCACCTGCACCTCCATATGAGGCATCTCCCTCCCCTCAGCCATCTCCATCCCCTGAGGCACCTCCATCGCCTCAGCCAGCGCCATCGCCTGGCCCACCTCCATCTCCTGGGCCATCTTCAATGTCCCCTGGCCCACCTCCAGCCTTTGACCCTGCAACAGTGGTGCGGCTCCTGCAGCAGCTGGTAGATGGCCAGCAGCAGCTTCTAGTTGGCCAGCACCAGCTGCTGCAGGAGGTGAGAGCCCTACGGCAGGGCAATGAGCAGCTCCAGGGCCCACTAAGGGTACTGCTGGGCCTGCTCATTGCCCTGCTACAGAGGGCCTTGCTCAGAGGGCGTGGCCGCCCTTAATTTAAATAGGGGGGGGGGCTGTTGGGGGTGTGGGGAGTGGGTGGGGGAGGGAATTGTTGGGGTTGTGTGTGTGGGGGAGGGAAATGTTGGGGGTTCTGTGGGGGGGGAGGGAATTGTTGGGGTTGTGTGTGGGGGGGGGGAGGGAAATGTTGGGGGTTCTGTGGGGGGGGAGAGAAATGTTGGGGTTGTGTGGGGAGTTGTGGGGGGGAGGAGGGCATTGTTGGGGGTTATTTTGTAGGGGTGGGGGTGGGGGGAAATAAATGTTTCTCTTACACTATAACTATCAGGGTGTGTGTGTGTGTTTGTCTCCCTTGTGCATTACATATCACCAAATGGTGCTGTTGAGTTGAGAGGAAGGAGGCAGCAATATGCATAGCATTAAATGTGCTGTGTGAATGAGAAGGTGATGTATGTCTGAGAATGTTGGCCATACAGAACGCCACCTGTTCATTCCAACCTGCATGGCCATATGTGCAGGGGGGTTGGGCCGGGGAGGCTGGATGGATATTTGTGTTCATGAATAAAAATGGCCAGCCAGCATCTCTCTCTCCCTCCCTCCCTCCCCTCCACCATACTGACCCACAATACAGAGTGCCATCAATAAGAGATTAATAGTGTACCACGTGTGAAGAGATTAATAGTGTACCACGTGTGATCTGCCAGGTACACACTTCCACATAACTCCAGGTACCACATACACAGTGTTTGCTGTCTGATGGACACATATCCTTACCCACAAGCCACATTGGTGGGGGGGGGGGGAGGGCAAGAAGGACCTACAAACAGCTGGCTCATATTTTCACATTGAATACATCAGCTATGGTATATAATGCTGAGGAGCAAAAGGGAAACAATGGGAAACCCAATAGATGGATGGTTACTTCATCACAGTTGCAATGTAATACTTGTGTTAGAGAAGGGCACAAATAAAAATGGTGCTCATTATTTGCAGCTGTGATCACACTTTCTGCAGTAGTTGATCAAGGTGTGTTACATTCAAGTATTCTGGGTTTGTGTCAAACTTTGTCCCTGAAGTGACTTGCCTTAGGTGGGATTTGAACCAGCAACCTTATGATTATAAGGCTGGTGCTCTAACCACTAGGCCACAGCAACCACCAGGCTTTAGCCACCACCAGTTACTTTGGGTTGGTACCTGTACACACACCCCTCTCCCTCACCACCACGTCATAGGCCTCAGTGGCACTACCTGTAGCCACCTCGATCATTTTGTCCAGGCTACCGATTAAAAACAATGTAATGTGCATGTTCCCTACTACCTATGGAGCAATTTAGGAAGGTGTTCCATAATGTGCTATACACATCCATTGCATTAATCATTCTCCCCTCCCCCGCCTATGGACCTTGAGAATGGGTGGCCACTTCATAAATGGGGACTGGGGTACACCACAAAAACAAGGAAGATGGAACCTACCGGGAACCAATACAGCACCTCCAACAGCTGGCCCACACCACTGAGGACCTGCCAACCCCACAGTACAGTGCACAGGAACCTGGTGAAAAGAGAGCTACCTAACATCTGACTCCAGACTACATACATACAGTGAATGCACACTCCTTGACTATGAGCACAAAGAGAAGAGGTGGCAGACAAATGAGAGCTTACCATGAACGTCTGTTTCAAGACTGTGTAGTGCGCCTTTTATCTTCTGGAACATTAGCTGCACATCTCCCTGATTGAAATGACCCTTACCGAGGGGTGCTTGATTTGGGCCGACTGTACTAAATTCTTGGCCCCCACATGCTGCCTGCTACAACCAGGCAGAGAGAATGATGGGAGAAAGGAAGGGAGCATCAGGGGATGTGGAAGAGAGGAAACGGAAGGCGTGGTGGCTGAGGGCCAATAATATTCCCCCCCCCCCCCTAAATACACAGGTGTACCCAAGCATACATTGCTAAACACATACCTTCATATAAGTGAGGGTAAAACCCTGTAAATGATTATTACGAACAACCGGCAAGGTTTCAGTGCAGGAAATGGCAGGTAAAATGGCAATGAAGAAAGGGAAGGCAGGTGGAGACTCATAATCGAAACCATGTGTTCCTAATCGCTATCTGAGCTGGGCACGCTTAGGAATTGTGTGTATAATTGAACAACAAACGTCCATATCAGAAACGCCTATTCCCCCGTCTCAATGGGCGTTCTTGGCGCCTATATAAACGCCCACTCCGTATTTTCGATAACCCCATTGGTACAATGCCACCACGCATGCCGCCGACCCGGAAGGGTAATTTTGTTGAAGCAGAGGTGGAGCTCCTGGTCTAAGAAATAGTACAGCGGCACCGGAGTCTGTTTGCTCCCACAGGGCAGAGGCTGGCTGCAACAACAAAGCAGCGCGAATGGGAGGCAGTACGGGACAGCCTGAATGCTGTCTTCCTTGCTGGGAGAGACGTGGAGGACTGCAAGAGGAAGTGGCGGAAGCTGAGGAGGGATGTTCGGAGGAAGGCGGGGGCCAATCCCCCAGGCAATGACACTGCCAACCTCACGCCCATGGAGCTGATGGTGCACTCCCTCCTACCCCAGGAGGGCATCCACGGGATTGGCTCCCTGGACACCTCGGGCCAGGCTGAGGACTCAGGTAGGTGTTTCATTATGCAGTTGGGGTATCTGTTGTGCTGCAGTACACTTGTGTTATAGAAGTTGGGGTCAGGGGGAGGGAGGTGAGGAGTGGGGGGCAGGAGGAGGGAGGTGGGGGGGGGGGAGTATCTCTGGCTGTCTTTATGTATATTAACAGGCCACCTTTATGATGCTGTTGTGACCTGGTAACCCCTACTCACTAGCTCTCTACCCTTACTCCCTATCCCTACCGTTGTCATTGGGTTTCCTCTTACTTGTCCTGTGTGCCCATATTTATTGAATTGTAAGCTCTATTTGAGTAGTGGTAGTGGTCATGTGTGTTATAGGAGCAAGCAGACAGGGTGGGTACTGTGTGTGTGTGTGAGCACCCCCAATATTGAGGAAAGATCATGTAGCTGTGCAGGGAGGAGTGTTGGTCACTGGGCTTAGCACCCCCAATACTACTTTCCAGTTGGCTCCTATGGGTGTGTGTAGGTTACTACTGTGGCAGAACTTTGGGGGCCGTCCTTCCCTACTACTCCCTCCTATTTTCCCATTAACAAACTGTGCCTAGTTCCTCCTGTGACCTCTGTGCTCTACTGAGTGTGGGCCACATGCATTCAACTGAAGGAGCCTGTAATGGGGGTCATAAAGCAGTTCTATGCAGTTTAGCAAGTCAGTAGTAACACAACACATGCTGCAATGTTGTTTAATTTAACAATTATACAACTAACAGCTTGTCCACAACGTTGTGAGTGGTGTCCTTCTCTTGGCTGCTCATCCACCACCTCTACCCAGCTGCCTGTGGGGCTCTCTCTTTCGCACCCATGTCAATTCCATTCCTCCTCACCATCTCTTTGCTGGGTCATCAGGTTGGGGGACATGCCAATGTATATGAATGCTGAAAGACAAAAGTGGGTTATTTGCACCAACACTATTCCTCACTCTTGTGCTATACAGGTGATGACTCAGAGGAGGCTGGCCCTAGTGGCCTGCAAGGCCAACGCCCTACACCAGCAGTCCAGCCTCAACCTCCACAGCCTGCAGCACCAGCAGTCCAGCCTCCACCACCTGCACCAGCTGTGCAGCCTCTGCGTCCACCACCACCTGCACCAGCTGTCCAGCCTCTGCCTCCACCACCACCTGCACCAGCTGTCCAGCCTCTGCCACCACCACCACCACCTGCAGCACCAGCTGTCCAGCCTCTGCCACCACCACCACCACCTGCAGCACCAGCAGAGGCCGCACCTCCAGCACCGGAGGACTTTGGTGAGGAGGAGGAGGGCCCAGCTCCCCGCCAGAGGCCATCCGGCCAAAGGAGGCAACTCCTGCGGCTGGCCACTGAACTACTCCGCCACAACGTGCGCTTGGAGGAGTACCGGCAGCAGAAACTGGAGCTGCAGCGCCAAGCACTGGAGGCACAGCAGCGAGCTCACCAGGAACTCCTCCAGGCGCAACGTGAAGGCCACCAGGAGGTGCTCCAGCAACTGAAACGGCTGGAGCAGAGCATCCAACACCTGCGCCCTCAGGGCACCGCACCTACTCCAGCCCCCGTGCTGCTGGAGCAGCCCCTGCCATCAACATCCTCCTCCACTGACCACCACCAACCACCAGCTAAGAGGTGGGCGTTGCGATCCTCAGCCTCCGCACCCACTCCTGCAGCACCCACCAAATCTGCTCCCATTCTGGGTCCTGTGGCCAGACCACTAGAACCAACAAGGTGGCCCGATTTCCATGGTGCAGCCGAAGCCGCAGGCTGCCGTGGGGATAGGGAGGAGGACACTGGGAGCAGCAGCTCAGAAGAGGGTGAAGAGACTTCCCGTGCAGCACCAGCTGCAAAGGAAGGGCATGGGAGGGGTAGAAGGGGACGGGGGAAGGGAAGGGGGAAAATGATGGGACATGCTGTAGGGTGAGGGTTGGTGGGAGGGGGGTGGGTGTGGGAGGGGGGTGGTGGTGGTGGTGGTGGTGGGGTTGAACACACACATGCACTTAATGTAAAAAATAAATGTTCACTTACTTTCACCTAAAACTTGTTTCAATGAGTCTTTGTCTTGCTCTTACGCCAAGCTGGTAGGCATTGAGCTCTGCTCTGTGGGCTGGGGGTGGAGGGGGCTCCTCTTCCAGCTCATCTGGGGCCTCTTCTGGTGGTGGCTGTGGCTCCTCTGGGAGAGGCTGTCCTCTGCGCTGGGCCAAATTGTGTAACATGCAGCATGCCACAAAGATCTTGGCCACCTTTTCTGGACTGTAGAGCAGCTCTCCTCCAGACCGGTCCAGACAGCGGAAGCGGTTTTTCAATAACCCAAAGGTGCGCTCAATGATCCCCCGGGTGCTGCGATGTCTCCTGTTGTAGGTTTCTTCTGGCCCTGGTTGTGGGTGGATCAGGGGGGTCATGAGCCATGTCCTCTGCGGGTAGCCTCGGTCACCTTTGCAGAAAAGCAGAATGAGATAGATGAGTGTGTATCACTTGGAGCAGGTACAGGGGGGGCGGGGGGATTTGGATAGTGGGTTGTGGTGGAAGAAGCCAGGGCGGAGGGTTGCCCAGTGGAGGAGGTCTAGTATGGGTGGTACATGCATGTTGCACTTACCTAGTAGCCATCCACCAATGAACTCCCCTCGCTCGAACCTGCGGAAGATGCCCGAGTGCTGTAGGATGTAGGCATCGTGGCTGGAGCCGGGGTACCTGGCACTCACGTCTAATATCTCCCCCTGGGCATCACATACAACTTGCATGTTCATAGAATGAAATGCCTTCCTATTTCTGTAGGTGGCTTCGTGTGGCCGGGGGGGTCTGAGGGCTACGTGTGTGCAGTCTATCACACCGATGACCGAGGGGAATCTAGCAAGAGCATAGAAGGCGGCCATGTTGTTGTGCAGGGCCTGGGGGGTGGTGGGGAAAGTGATGTAGTGTGAGGTGTGAGTGATAAAGGCATCCAGGAACTGGGTGAGACAGTGTGAAATAGAAGCCTGGGTGAGGCCTGTGTTAGCAGCTAATACGGATTGAAAACTGCCAGTGGCCAGGACAGAGAGAGCGGAAGTGATTTTGAGGTGAGCAGGGATGGGGTTGTTCCTACATGTCTGGGGCTGAAGGAGGGGTTTCAGCTGCTCACACAGCTGACGAATGGTGGCCCTATCAAACCTGAACCTTGTTAGACACTGCTGGTCAGTGAGTTGTAGGAAGGTGGTGCGGGGCCTAAACACTCGGAGCCGTGAATACCTCCTGCGGTGGGTGGCCTCTTCGTGTAGCATGCATGCCACAAGTGCATTAAGTGCATCCATATCCCCACCACCAGTGCAAGTATTAGGACTAGTAGTCAAACAGCAACACACACAGATCTTTCACTTCCAGCCACCACGCCCTCTGGCCACTCACTCGCCAAACAGTACAGGAACACAGAGACAAACGGAGGTCAGGGAATAGAGTATACACGTGGGAAGAGTGAATGGGGAGGGATAGGGGGAGGGGAAGGGGGCGATGGAGCAAAGGAGTAGGAGTAAGGAACGGTCAAAGGGTATGACACAAAAAGAGGCAGGACACACAGACGAACGTCACAGGTACTCAACACTCTCGGCTTTCTCTCTGCAACCACCACTTCAGCTCTTCCACCAACAATATCGCCACTCTCCAACTACACACAATCGCTAATGGGTCTAAAGACGCTTTCCCCCTTGCTCTGGTCGCTTTTATTTCGGGTCCATCATATTACGCCCATCTTCCCGCTCAACCAGAGCCATTTCGCTATTCGTTATACGTTGTACCCGTCCACGTCGTATCACCGCCCCTAACACGCCCCTGACACGCCTCTTATTTGGACGTTTTTACGTGAACGTACGAGCGACACGGATGCACTGAAACATTGGTTTCCATTATATGGATTTACTCGTTTTTGTGAGATAAACGTCCATCTCCCGATTTAGGTCGGAACTTGGGCGTTTTTCTCGTTCGATTATAAGCAGGATAGTTTCTTGTACTGACATATATGCAGCAACTCGATTCTCTCTTTCACTCTTACTCACTACTTTATGGGCACTACAAATGGATTCATGGGATCCTAGCTATGTTAAATGGGATAGGATCCACTTCCCTTATTGGGTTGCAGAGTATATCCTAGGGACTGGATTTACCTAAGGATCTATAGCTTCTTCCTCTCCATAGTTTGGTGTAAGAGGGACCTCCAGGCACCCCCTTCCCCGTCTTTGTCTCCCCTCTTTAAAAGTTATATACCCCACTGACTGGTTTGAACAAGTTCAGCATTCAGGCCATCTTGGTAGCAAAAGGAAACCTTCTATGTGGCTGCTCCCACACTGTACCTAGGATAATGCTGAACAGGGTGTGAGAGCAGAGTTAGAGGTTCCAGATTAGTTTACAGAAGTAATCAGCCAACTTCCTCTTCCTTCTCTTAGTGGAACAGAGTGCATCTCTATCACAGGCCCTGCTACCTGAGCATGATAGACAACTGATAAGCTTGAGTTTAAAGCCAAGTTGCTCCCTTCTGGATATTGGGGTTCTAGAAGCAGATAGAGGCAGATAGTTTCCTTCCAGAATCATGGGTATATATTAGGGCTGCACATTTAACGTGTTAATAATGCAATTAACACGTTAAATGTTTTGCAGGTATACTGGGTCTCGGTCTGGGTTGGCTCTGCTGCTGTCCTGTTCCCAAGCAACATGGGAAAGGTAGAGCCACACCCGTGATTTGGAAGTAACCACAGAGGTATGAGTCCGTGGCACTTTGGGTCCAGGGCAAGGTTGGAGGGGTTCTAAGCAGCAGCACTGTTGGGGCCCAGAAGAGGTGGCGTGTGATTATTCTCTCCTCTCTTATTCCTGTTCCTTTCGGCTCTCTGACATTGCCTTCAGTGCTGCAGCACCAGCACTGAAGGCGTGCTGCTTCTTTCAGCCGCACGAAGCTTCTCTCTGTAGTGTCCCACCAGGAAACAGGAAGTTCTGTTGGAGAAGGCAGGATGCTACAGAGGCTTTGGGTGGTTGAAAGAAGCAGAATGCCTTCAGCGCTGAAGATAGTGTCAGAGAGCCAAGAGGAGCAGGAATAAGGGAGGAGAGAATGCAGAATGCGGACCACAGGGGAGGGGGTGAGGGTTCAGGAACAAAAGATTTGGGAGAAAAAGAGAGAGAGAGAGAGAGAGAGAGAGAGAGAATGGGGACTGCAGAGGGGAGGGTCCACAGGGGGGAGGGTTCAGAAGCACAGGAAGAGTTGCTGTTGTTAGAAGCACAGGAAGAGTTGTTGGAAGAAAGAGGGAGAGAATGAGGATCATGAGGGGGAGGGTTCAGAAGCACAGGAAGATTTGCTGGGAGAGAGAGAGAGAAAGAAAGAGATGTGTTTGAGAGGGACAGATGGTGGAATTAGGTGAAGGAAAAAACAAGGGAGATGATGATCGTGGAGTGGAGGGAAAGAGACAGTGCCCATGGAGTGGAGTGAGGGAAGAAATGGTACCCATGGAGGGAAAAGGAGAGGGAGAGAAAAGACGGTGACCTGTAGGAGACGGGGAGAGAAGAGAAGGTACCATGGAGGGGAGGAAAGGGATAGAAGGGATGGCAACCCTTGGAGGGAAGAGAAGGAAAGGGAGAGAAGGATGTTTCCTGTGGAGGGGAAGGAAAGGGGAAGGGGAGAGAAGAGATGGTGCCCGTGGAAGGAAGAGAAGGGAGAGACGAGACGGTGGCTGTGGAGGGGAGGGAAGGGGCAGAGAAGAGAGACAGAAGGAGACAGTGTCTGTGGAGGGGAAAGGGAAGGGAAGGGGAGAGAAGAGAGACAGAATGAGGATGGTGCCTGTGGAGAGGAGGGAGAGAAGAGAGATAGAAGATGGTGCCCACGGAGAGGAACGGAAGGATAGGGAAGAGAAATAGGAGGAAATGACGCCCATGGAGGGAAAGGAAGGGGAGAGGAGAGGCAGAAGAGAGAGAGAGGAGCAGACAGTGCCCAGGGAAGGGAAGGGAAGAGAGGAACGGAGGGGAAGGGAAGGGAAGGGAAGGGAAGAGAGAACGGAGGAGATGGTACCCATGAATGGAGAGGAAGGGAAGAGATGGAAACTAGATAGAATTGAAAAGGAGGAAAAAATGGATGAAAGTTGAATGTGAAAGATGGAGAAAAAAAGAAATAGTGAATACTAGACAGGAGACCCTAGAAGCAGAGTTCAGAGCACAGGGAAGCAGAAACCAGAGACAGGGAACGAGATGATTGGAAGATAAAATCACCAGACAACAACGGTAAGATACATGATTTTATCCGTTTGAGAATTTATATCTGCTATCTATATATTGTACTGTAGAGGAGGAAATGTGAGGGTGGCACTTTATCGATTAAATATGCAATTAAACTTTAGTCGATAGACAGCACTAATATATGTGGAGGGGCATTCTCAATATGACGTCTAAGTCTGACTTTGGACGTTTTGCAAAAAAACGTCTAAAATCCAAATAGGAAAGAAGGTAATTTTCAAAAAAGAAAAACGTCTATCTTTTGTTTTTGAAAATTCTATTCCAAGCAACGTTTGTGATTTGGACGTTTTTGTTTTTTGGTCCACTTTTGAACCCCCCCCCCCCCCCCAAATGTCCAAGTGCAAAACGCACAAAATCAAGCCATTGGGATGTAGAAGGAGCCAGCATTTTTATTAGACTGGTCCCCCTGACATCCCAGGACAGCAATAGGGCACCCTATGGGGTACTGCAGTGGACTTCATAAAATGCTCCCAAGCAGTGGCGTAGCCAGACCTGATATTTTGGCTGGGCCCAGAGCTAATATGGGTGGGCACTATATATATATATATAGTGCCCACCTATATTACCTAGGGCAGTGAGGAGCCCATCCCCACTCAGAAATTCCCCAACAATAAATTTTAATAGTGACCACCAGCCCCAGGCAAGCAGCAGGCCCCAGCTATCTCAATTAAAAAAAAATTACACAGCACACGTCACACAATGTTAAAATTTATGATGAAAAAAAAAAGTATTTAAATTTTTATTACCGGCTCCTATTGCTGCTGGGCTCGCCTCGAAATAATGTCGAATCATGAAGAAGAACCTTCCAGGGCCAGGCTCGTGCTCCTCACCTCCGCTCCGCAACCCTCCTGTAAAACGTGCACTGCATGGCGTGCACGTGTGGTGGTGGGGCTGGACTGGAGTCTTGGACTGGCAGCTGAGCGGGTGCCGCCATTCATTCCAGGCAGCTCCGCGCTCCGGAACTTTCATCCGATCTGGGCGCATTCAGAGCTGCCAAGGGGTCCCAATTTTTGAGCGGGAGATTTTTTAGTACACACCCCCAGCCCTGTCCTACTCTGTATTGGCTCCACCCCGACACACCTTAATCCCACTGCCATTTCAGAAAATATTTTATTTAATAGTCTAATACCCTTTTCAATTAACTTTCAGAGGCCAAATCCTCCTGCCTCAGGTCAGGACATCCTCTCCTGACCTGAGGAAGGAAGTGCTGATCTCTGAAGACTAATCAAAAGTGTTTTAAAAATCAGTGAAGGTATCACCTTATTTTCTATTTTATGTTTTGTTTGCATTTATTAGCCTTCATTAACTCAGCTACCACATTGCTTTATCCTAAATTAAAAATAAAATTATTTTCTGTACCTTTGTTGTCTAGCCATTTACTTTTTCTAATTGTGTTGGTCCCAGTCAAGATTCTGCATTCCTTTGTCTTCTCTTAACTCTCTTGCCAAGATTTCCTGTTCATTTGTAATTTTTCTCTCCTTTTTCTTTGTTTTCTTCAATTTATTTTTCTATCTCACTCTCTGTCCAGATTTAATTAATTCTTACTATCCATTCTTTAATTTCCCTCTTTTTACTTCATCTACCTATCCCTTTTCATCTTTTCCTCCCCATGCCCCTTCCTCTTATTCTCCAGTCTTTCATTAACTCTATCCTCTCCCCCTTTCTCTCCCTATCCTTTCAGTGTCTCTCCCTCTCTCTGAATCCAGTGTCTTCTTTCTCTCCCTAACCTTCCATCCAGCACCTTCCCTCTTTCTCTCCTACCCTTCCATCCAGTGTCATCCCTCTTTCTCTCTCCATCCTTCCACCTATTACCCTCTCCCAATCCATCCATCCATTGTCCTCCCTCTATCTCCCCTTCCTTCTAGACAGTTATCTCCTCTACCCTTTTCCATTCAGCATGTCCTCTCTCATCCTACCAGTGGCTTTCCTCTTTCTCTTCCTACCCTTCATCCAGCGTCTTCCCTCTTTCTGCTCCCAGAATTTTCCCTCTTCTCTCCCTCCTTTCATCCAGCATTCTCCATTTGACCAGCTAAGGGCTCCCACAGTTTCTCTCCAGCAGCTTCTCTCTCTTTCTCCTGCCCATTTCCATGTCCCCCCTCCTTCTCTCCCCCATCTTTCTACTCATCTCTCTCTCTCTGTAACCCCTCTTCCATCTAGCATCTTCCCTCTTTCTCTGCCCCTCCTTCTAGGCATTTTTCCTCTTTCACCCTCCTTTCATCCAGCATTTCTCCTCTTTGTCTCTCCATCGGACCAGTCAGGGTATCCCCCTTGTTCCCCCTTCCTTCTCCCCAGCAGCCTGTCTCTCCCCTGCTCTTTCCATGTCCCCTCTTTCTCTCCCCATCTCTCTAGGCTCTCCCCTGCTCTTTTCCATGTCCCCTTTTTCTCTGGCTCTCCCCTGCTCTTTTCCATGTCCCCTTCTCTCCCCATCTCCCCATGGCTCTCCCTCTTTCTCTCCCCTGCTCTGTTCCATGTTCTCTCCCCATTTCTCTCCTCTCTGGCTCTCCCCTGCTCTTTTCCATGTCCCCTCTCTCCAAATCTCTCTCTCTGTACTCTCCAGCGTCCTCTTCTTTTTTTTCCTCTCCCCTCTGCTCTCTCAGACACCCTTTCCCCTACCAGCCACATTTCCTCTCTCACTCTGGCCCTCTGAAGCAGGAGCAGCGTCGTCAACACAAGAAGAAAAAACAAGTGCGGGGCCGCCCGCAGCAGTCTTCAGTCATGGCTCTTTCTGCTCTCCCATCCTCTGCCCCCGCTGACGTCAATTTCCCGTTCCGGGAGCAGAGGACAGGCAGAGCCGACAGCGCATGACTGAAGGCTGCTGCGGGCGGCCCCGCGCTTGTTTTTCTTCTTGTGCCGGCTGAACTGAAGTGGTGGCTCGGGGAAGTGCCTGTTTTTGTTCCTGCTGCTGCTCAGGAGGGAAGCGGAAGCGGCAGCGGCGGCAGTGGAGTTCAGCGGGAGACCGGAACGAAGGTGGAGATGTCGATGGGCGGGCCTGGAGGGAAAGTGGGTGGGCCTGGGCCCACCCAGGCCCACCCGTGGCTACGCCCCTGCTCCCAAGTACACATCTCCCATTGCTCCCTTACCTGGGTGCTGAGCCCCCCAAAAACCCACCCAAAACCCCCTACCCCCCAACTGTACACCACTACCATAGCCCTTACAGGTGAAGAAGGCTCCTATATGTGGGTACAGTGGGTTCTGGTGAGTTTTGGAGGGCTCACAGTTTCCTCCACAGGTGTGCAGGTAGGAAGAGGCAGGAGCCTGGGTCCACCTGTCCTGCACTCAACACTAGACTAGTCCAGGGACCTGCATGCTGTTCTAATGGACCTGAGTATAACATCTGAGGCTGGCATTGAGGTTGGTAAGTAATGTTTTTTCACCACACTTTTAGGGGATAGGAGGGGTTAGTGACCACTGAGGGAATAGGGGAGGTCATTCCTGATTCCCTCCTGTGGTCATCTTGTTATTTAGGGCACCTTTTTGTGTCTTAGTCGTAATAAAAACAGGTCTAGCTCAAAACGTCTAAGTTTTAGTCCTGGACGTTTTTGTTTTGTTCCATTATGGCTGAAAAGGTCTAAGGCTTAGGAATGCCCAAGTTCCACCCTGAACACACCCCTGGCACTCCCCCTTGAGATTTGGACCGGACTTCTGGTGGACTTCAGAGAAAAAACGTCTAAAAATAGGTTTCAAAATGCTGATTTGGATGTTTTGGGGGAAAAACGTCCAAATGCAGACATGACACTTTTTGAATGTTTTTCTCTTTTGAAAATGAGCCCAATAGTCTCATCAGCTACTATCCCAGGCTTTCCTATGGGGCGGGGCTTAATAGCTACCCTATGCTTTCACAGTTAGGCTCTCAGAACTAATCAGATACATTTTTGCAATATCAACTCTAAAATAGTTAGTAGATAGTTAGACTACAATCAAAGAGAAATGACAAGAAACCCAACCTTTCTTAAAAGCATACTTCCTTCAACTGAAAGTTGGAGTAAACTTTTTTTTGTAATCCAAGATATTCTCAAACTTTTGAAGAAGTTTTGCAATCTAGCTCTCCTTTTAGTTTAGTATTTGATATCAGAGCTAGCTTCTATGCAATAAGAGGGAATTTTTTACAAGTTGACAAGGTTCAGAGGCGAAGCAGGTGTCTATTTTGAGGCTATGTTACAAAGACACAAAGGGGCCCTTTTACCAAATCTATGGTAGGGTTACTGCGGCAATGGCATGTGACAAATTGACCCTACCACAGGATCCCAGCGTAGTGCTAGTGTGTCCACACGCTATTTCCAGTACTCAAAAAATAATTTTATTTTTTTACCACCAGGGGCTTACCTGGCAGTAATCGGGCAGCGCCACACGCTGCCTGGTTATTGCCAGATTAGTGTAGGAGTCCTTACCGCCTCCTAAATAGGAGGCGGTAAGGGCTTCCCCCAGAAATTGCCGTGCAGCAAGAGCTTAACTTACCACATGGCCATTTTCGTAAAAAAAAAGAAATCCTTTTACCCGCTGTGGTAAAAGGGGGCCTCGGCACACAGCAAAGCCATGTGCTGACACCACCTCAGAGGTCCTTTTACCGCAGCTTGGTAAACGGACCCCAAAGGCACCTATCACAAAAGCATTCAAAATTCTGGCTAAACTACAGCCATGTAAATCACAAATCACTCAAAGAGGAGTGAAGTAATTTAAATATGTACAAATCACACTAGCGTGGTGTGATAAAAGAGGCCCAACGTGCACACTAATGATTAGCATATGCTAAATGATAAGATGCCCATAGGAATATAAAGGGCGGTTTATCATTTAGTGCATGCTAATCATTAGCACATATTAAATCTGTTAGTGCTCCTTAGTAAAAGGACCACTAAGCATTGAGCTCATGCTTTGCCATACTGCTCCCCTCAGGTTGTGTTAAAGTATGCATTTTCTTGTCACTGTGCAAACTTTTACACTTGGGATAAGTTTTATAAGAGGACTTTTAAGCACAGATAACAGGTTTTCCCCAGACTCTATATAGTGCGACTTGAATTGCGCATGCAATTCAGGTTGTATTCTGTATTGCGCACGCAACTTAATTATCTTAACAAGCCAATCAGTGCCAATAATTGCCAATTAACAGGCAATTATTGACACTGGTTTTAATTAGAATTTACGCACACAACTTGCTAAGCGTATTCTATAAAGTGACGTTTGTAAATTCTAATATGTGCTGCCAAAAAGGGGCATGGCCATGGGCATGGAATGGGCAGATCATGGGCGTCACAAAAAATTTTGTGCACTGTTCTAGAATATGCCTGCTGCGTGCCTAACTTAGTCACAGGCATTTACATCAAGTTTTACTTGGCGTAAATTCTCACAACTAGATTTAGTCATGTGAACAGGCCCTAGGCATTTTAGGTGCGGTTTATAGAATACACCTAGGAGTATTTTTTTCAAGTGATGATTTTTAAGGTGCCATATATAGAATCTAGCCATTTATGTGCAAAAAACTCTTTATAAAACAACCCATCCATGTGCACCAACAGAATATATAGCATATGCGCTAAACATATCATACGAAGATATGCAAATGATTAATATTGGTGTCATACAGACGTAATAGGTTAGAGAATGATAGTCTGTGAGAACAGGACTGTATCACTGTGCTAAAAACTGTGGATGTAGTCTGAGGAGATTTTCCCATAGAAGGAGAATGAAAATAGAGACACATTCTATAAATTGATCCCTTTGTCATTAGTAGAATGATATATGCAAAGGGAATGGATAAGTGTCAATACTTCTAGCAGTGGCTGTTCACAATCCTAACATGCAAAGGGATTAATTGTTTGATGCTTAAGGGTGACCAGGCAGAGAGCAGTTATTCGCTTAGTGAAATTCCTAAGGTTCTTGCTAGTATAATTTTCTTTTGAGCCTTTTCTGAGGCAACACAGCATTATTTATGAATAGTACAATCTGTGGAAATTATTTGTTGACTGGGCTTTTGAAGGTGAAGGTCAACAGGACATACAGACCTCTTATAGTCTTTTTCTGAGCGTCTTAGCCCCAGATCCTAAAAGCAAAATACTCTCTGAGACAACAGATTCAAAATTCCACTGAAGAAGGGGAAAAACAAAGGTTCAGCTTCTGTCATAGCATACTTGTGACACTGTTAGAAGAAACTATTGGTAAATGTGCTATGGCACCGTATTATGGCTACCAGAATAAGAAACTGCTTGTATGGAAAGAGGGAAGAGATTAGTTGGCAGTCTTACCAATGCTCATTTAATCAAAAACAAGAAACTGCTGTTTCACGCCTACTGGTTACAAAAACAATTGTCTTGGTTAAAATATCTGCTGTTCTTCATTCCTCCTTGTCTGTAGATGCCTGTCATTTGTGCTCGATCTATGCTTAATTACTCTGCTCCACCTTGTCAGAGCAGGTTTATCCACACAACCTGCTTTTATTCCCTCCCACTTATTACAGGCCTCCTTTGTTGAAACACAAAAGCTGGGTTGGGCATCATATATATCCAAGGCAGGCGTCCTGAAACACCCTTTTTTATTGTTTTGTTTATCCTTTAGCAGGTGAAAATGCACTGCAGACTTTGCAATGCAGTATTTGCAAGGGGCCGAACCCCATCTTGAAAAGTTTTTTTTTTGAAAAGTGCTCCAAAATAGCTTAAGGTGCTTCAGTTGCAATTATAAACCCTATCACCATTTCAGCCATTCTAAATTGATTCAAAGGCAGAGTGTGAAAAATATAAGTGGAGCATGTAACTAAGCATTTGGAGCAGGAGTTGTAATGATCAGTTTTTTAAACCAGTGGTCTTCTTAGCAGGGGCAAAATAGACCATTCAAAACCAGAGAGAGAAGAGGATGCAGCCTAGTGGTTAAAGCCATGGTCTCCACTCCCAGTCCTCAAGGACTGCCAACAGGTTAGGCTTTCAGGATTCACCTAATGAATATGTATGAGAGCGATTTGCAAACAATGTAGGTAGTAAGAATGCCTGTTGGCGGCCCTCCAGGACCAGAAGTGAAGACCAAGGGATTAGGGCTGAAATCAAGGAGCCAGGTCTTGGATCTTATTTCTGAGACTGACAGTCCTTGTGAATTTAGACAAGTCACTTTAGCTCCTGTTGAGTCAGGTACCCACTTAGATTGTAAGCTCTTTGGGGCATGGATACTTATTACTGTTGTACAGTGTTGTATACATCTAGTATATGGTATGAGGAGGAAAAAGGAGCTCATGAAAGAGAAGTCAGAAGTGAACCATTTTGTAGTATGAAATGTATTGCACTGGTTTTGGGATATTTGCCAGGTACTTGTGTTGGAAACAGGAATACTGGGCTTGATGGACTTTCGGTCTGCCCCTGTATGGCAACGCTTATGTTCTTATGTTCATCTAGAAGAGAAGGCTACTAAACACAAAAAAGAAAGTAAAGATACTAAAAAATCATATTTAAGTGCTAAAAAGGAGAAACACTAAAGGGTCCTTTTACGAAGCTGTGGTAGAAAGTGGCCTTAGCGCACCTTATGTGGGTTTTTCCCTTGTGCTAAGGCCCCTCTGTACAGCAGCAGTAAATGGCAGATTTTTAAAATTTTTGGACTTAATGGCCATGTGCTAATGTTACCATTAGCACGTGGCCATTAAAAACAAGTACTCGCATTTATTTACCGTATTGTTTCGGACTATAAGACGCACTTTTTTCCCCCAAAATTTGGGAGGAAAATGGGGGGTGCTCTTATAGTCCGAAGGTAGCGAGTTCGGGATCGCCCTCCCCTACTTACGTGACGCGATGTTCCCTGGTGGTCTAGTGACGTCGGGGCAGGAAAGATTCTCGGCGGCCATTTTGAATCTCGCCGAGACCGTCAGGAACCAGTCAGAAGGACGGAGAGCAGCGCGCTGGGCAGGAAAGAGGGGGCTCTTTCCTGCCCCAACGTCACTAGACCGCCAGGGAACATCGCGTCACGTAAGTAGGGGAGGGCGATCCTGAACTCGGACAAGACGCACCGGAGCACTTAGGTTTTAGAGGAGGGAAAAAGGAAAATTTTTTTTCCTATTTCCCTCCTCTAAAACCTAGGTGCGTCTTATGGTCCGAAAAATACGGTATTTGTTGCATTTGTATCCCACATTTTCCCACCTCTTTACAGGCTCAATGTGGCTTACAATACATCATGAGTAACAGAAATACATGAAAAAGTATACATTTAGTGATAACTGAAGGATTTTGGGTAGCATGATAATGATAAAACATGATAGTATTTTAACAATCAAACATATTAAGAAATATTTAAGAGGATGGTTCAAGATGGCGTTCTAAGCGGACGCACCTGTATTTGCTCTTGAGGTAGCTTAGGTTTCAGCTCCGTTGGTGCTTCTGCCGGCCAGTCGTTTTTTCGAATGGGGAAGCGGAGGGGAAAGGGCATGGAACATCCCTCGGTTCCTGAGACCATCCCAACGTTGATAGCAGACGACCCTGCAATTGTCAAAGCAACAATCGGGGCCTCGAGGACCTTCAACCCCTACTGCACTCTCGACGCGCTGCCGTCGATCGAGAGTCCATAACGGGGCTTTCTTGAGCCCTGTAGATCGTATTGCTCCGCCTCAGCCTGGGAGAGAGGTTGTTTGCAGCCCGACAGCGACGGAAGCTGAAGTGGCTCAAACCGAATCTGCTGAGGGAAGGCTCTGCAGCTACAGAGAATGGATCTCCAATGAACGAGGCAGCTAATTCAATCAGCTTTACAGGTACTACCTCAAGATGTCGTTTCAAAACTATCTCGAACTGAGGCCCAACCTCAATCTCTCCCAGCCTTTAGTGGCGTGGTTAGACCAGCAGTAGTGACACTTGAGTCACTGTGGGACATGGTGTACAGCATGCAGGTTTCTATGCAGAATATATTGAAAGAAAATACTGGTGATATTAAAGTTTTGTCTGAAGCTGCGCTGCTCCAAGCGCAAGTGACTGCACAGCAATCCTTGAAACTAGATAAAGTGAATATTGAGCTTCAAGAAATGGGGAACTTGGAAACCGCATTGGTTAAAGATAATAATTTCATGCACAAGCGAATGGAATACCTGGAGAACCAGGTTAGGAAACTTAACCTTAGATTTCTAAATTTCCCCAAATCTCCTTTAATTTCTCCTATTGAGATGGTAAAAAAATATATGGTTGACATTCTTGGAATGGATAAGGACTCACTACCTCCCATCACTCGGGCCTATTACATCTGTAACCCGAAGGGGACTGTTGGAAACCCCCCAGTAGTGGGGGATGGAATGAATCTTACTTCCTTCCTGGAAAGTTCATTGGAAATAATTACACAGAGGTCAACTATGCTGGTCACTTTTGCATTGGAGCCTGACCGCAATGCTGTTTTAAGACTTTCCTTAAGACATTTAGAAAACTTGTTTTTGGGCTCAAAGGTTCGAATTTTTCCAGACCTCTCGAGGCCTACACAAATAAGGCGCAGGGCTTTTTTGGAGCAGCGCCCTATAGCGTTGGCATTGGGAGTAAACTTTGTATTACGTTTTCCTTGTATTTGTAATATACTGCTTGAGGGTAAACAGTTTCAGTTTGTAGACCCAAAACAGTTTAAAGAATTTCTTGATGCTAGAGCCGATGTGAATGTAGTATGCCCACCCTAACAAGCAGGCTAGGGTCGATAACCCGAGGCGGCAACCGCTAAAATATTCTTTAATTTCCTTTAGAATTTTTGAAATCTTGGAACCCAATTTCTTTGTTTGTGGACAAATAGGCAGTTAAGAATTTTTCTTTCAATTATTTAATTGTATTCTGAATTTCATTTGTAAAATAATGCCGATTGCATATTTACACTTTGTTGTGAAAATTGAATTTATTAATAAAGATTTAAAAAAAAAAAAAAAAAAAAGAAATATTTAAGAAATATATAAGGATTATATAAGAAAATATACATTTAGTAGTAGCTAAAGGATCTTGGGTACCATGATATAGAAAAAACATGATAGTGTTTTGGCAGGTTGACATAGTAGAGGCAGTTTTGGATGTGCGTATAGGAGTTTATATTTGTTGATCATTGTTGTATGCCTTATTAAAGAGATGAGTCTTCAGTAGAACTCGGAAGCACTTAAGGCCAGATTCTATATATGGCACCTAAAAAATCTGGGCGATAAACATTTCCGCCTAAGCATATTCTATAAGCAATGTCTAGATTTAGGCACAGTATATAGAATACGCTTAGTTGATATCCCAGTGCATAAAACTATGCGCATCCATTTACACCAACGAAAACGTGGCGTGCAGATTTATGTGCACTGGGTCATATTATATAACAATGTGTGTAAATTTTGGAACACCCACACAATGCCCATAGCCATGCTCCTTTTGATCTGCACACTTTAGAATTTAAGCATAGTTCATTACAGAATCCGCTTAACGAGTTATGCGCGTAAATTCTAATTACTGCTAATTATTGCTTATTATGTGCTGCTAAATATGCTGATTGGCTTGTTAAGCCAATTAAGTTACACACATTGTTATAGACTACACCTGAATTTCAGCGCAGATCTCTAGGTTTGCTATATAGAATCCAGCAGTTACCGCCAGCTATTTTGCAGGTGGTAAGGATTCATGTGGTAATCCTGTGTTAACTAGTGCGTAGTAATGTAGATACACTAACTGATTAGCACAGACATGCTTACTCTCTGCCCTCAGACAAGCCCCTCAACCCAAAATAAATAATATTCTTTAATGTGCACACATTTGGGACTTACTACAGTATGCCTGAGCATGTCCCACAATAAGCCCTTTTAAGCAGTGGTAAGCATGCACGAATGCTTACTGCAGCTTTGTAAGAGGGCCCTAAGTCATCCTCTGCCCAAGAGGAAAGGTTGAAGAAATAATAAAAATAACACACTGAATGGAGCAATGAAAAACAGAGAATAACTCAGGAACGTGACTATCACACAAAAAATGAATTGAGGCATTGTTTGTGGAGGAGTAGCCTAGTGGTTAGTGCAGTGGACTTTGATCCTGGGGAACTGAGTTCAATTCCCACTGCAGCTCCTTGTGACTCTGGGCAACTCACTTAACCCTTCATTGCCCCTGGTACAAAATAAGTACCTGAATTATGTAAACTGCTTTGAATGTAGTTGCAAAAACCTCAGAAAGGCAGTATAACAAGTCCCATTCCTCCCCCCCCCCCCCCCCTTGTGGGGGCATGAATTATCATGCATGTTCAGAATGGTGGAAATTTATGGAAAAATGTTCTATTTTGGTGCCATCAGGTGACACTCAGTCATGTGACTAGCTGAACTGCTTGTCCTTAGAGAAACATGTGAAACAAATTCACTGCAAGATGTGGGAAAATATTGCAGAATGCGATGCATTTTCATTGATGTGGAGGGGCATTTTTGGTATGTTATCTAAGTTGGACTTGAACATTTTGCACTAAATGTCCAAAATTCGTTTAGGAAATGTAACCATTTTCAAAAAAGCAAAATGTTTATGGGGTTTTTTTTCAAAAAATATGGTTTTTAGCAAGGTTTTATGCTTTGTGCGTTGATCTTTTCAGGCAATTTTCAACCCCCCCCCCCCCCCCGCACAAGTGAAAAACGTAGAAAATCAAGCCATTGGGATGTAGGAGGGCCACCATTTTTAGTAGACTGGACCCCGGAGAGCAGTGGAGCACCCTATGAGGGCACTGCTGTGGACATCATATAAATGCTCCCAGGTACACATCTCACCATTGTTCCCTTATCTTGTCTCTGAGCCTACCAAAACCCACAACAAAACCCCACTACCCCCAAATGTACACCACTACAATAGGTGTTATGGGTGAAGGGGGCATCTATATGTGGATACAGTGGATTTTTAATCCATTTTGGAGGGCTCACAGTTTCCACCACGTGTAACAGGTAGGAGGAGGTATGGGCCTGGGTCCACCTGTCTACAGTGCACTGCACCTACCACTACACTACTCTGGGATCCTGGGTGCTGCTCTAATGGACATGGCTATAACAGGCTGCCATAAAGGCTGGTGAGTTTTATTTTTATTCAGAATTCTTAGGGATAGAAGGGGGTCAGTGACCACTGGGGGAGTGAGGTGGGGTCATTCCTGATTGCCTCCAGTGGTCATCTGGAGGTGAATAATCGAACGGCGCTGGCAAAATAGATTGCCGGCGATCTATTTTGGTGACGCCGCAAACAGCTGGCTAAACCGTATTATCGAAAAAGATGGCCGGCCATATCTTCTTTTGAAAATATGGTTTGGCCCGGCCAAATGCCAGAGTTTGCCGGGTTTGAGATGGCTGGTTTTGTTTTTCAGCGATAATGGAAAAAAATGCTGGCCATCTCAAACCCGGCAAAATCCAAGGCATTTGGTCGTGGGAGGAGCCAGCATTTGTAGTGCACTGGTCCCCCTGACATGCCAGGACACCAACCGGGCACCCTAGGGTCACTTCTAAAATAAAAAAATATATATACAAATACCTACTCCCAGTACATAGCTCCCTTACCTTGGGTGCTCAATTCCCCCCAAAACCCACTCCCCACAACTCTACATCACTACCATAGCCCTTATGGGTGAGGGGGGCACTACATGTGGGTAGAGTGGGGTTTTTGGGGGGGGGGGGGTGTTGGAGGGCTCAACACTTACCACCACAAGTGTAACAGGTAGGGGGGTGGATGGGCCTGGGTCCACCTGCCTGAAGTCCACTGCAACCAACAAAAACTGTTCCAGGGACCTGCATATTGCTGTCAGGGAGCTGGGTATGACATTTGAGGCTGGCATACAGGCTGGCAAAGAAAGATTTTTATTTTTATTTTTTTAGTGTGGGAGGAGGTTGGTGACCACTGGGGGAGTACGGGGAGGTCATCCCCCATTCCCTCTGGTGGTCATCTGTGAGTTGGGGCACCTTTTTGAGGCTTGGTCGTGAAAATAAAAGGACCAAGAAAAACCGGCAAAATACTGATTAATGCCGCTTTTTTTTCCATTATGCACTGAAGCCAGCCATCTGGTAGCCACGCCCATGCCTGCCCATGTCCCACCTTCTCTACACTGCCGACACGCCCCCTTGAACTTTCGCCAGCTCGGCGACAGGAAAGCGGCGATGGTGTAAAAAATAGCTTTCGATTATACCAATTCACCGCTTTTGAGAGATCGCTGGCCATCTTCCAATTTATGTTGGAAGATGGCCGGCGATCACTTTGAACAGGTTGGTTTTTTGTGCCTTCCAAGTGTTAGGCATGCCCTAAGCATGTCCTAATCCTGTCTTTGAAATGCCCCAACACACCCCCTTGTGATTTGGATGCATTGCAGATTAAATGATTAGTTAAACGTCTGCAAAACAGGTTTTGAAAATACTGATTTGGACGTTTTGAGAAAAAATCCTTCCAAATGGAGCTTTATGACACTTTTTGGACATTTTCTCTTATGAAAATGAATACCATTTGTTTTATTGATTATTCCAGAATTTTTTTTTCATGTACCTCACTTTTAAAATGTAAGTAAAGTGACTCGGAGTCCTAGAAATTTAGAAGCTTTGTAAAGTTCTTTCACGTAGAATCCTAAACCTTTCTTGCTTGTCATAAATATTTGTTGATTGCAGCAAGTTGCCCAAGGGATCACAAACAATAGTGACTGGGGAGTTCAGGTGCAGGAGGTTAGAGACAGGGTAAAACTCTGGGATGGGTGCTAGAGGCAGATGTTTAATATAATACATACCAATTTGATTCACAGTTGCCTATTGTTCATGTGTAAGTATTATCAAATATAAGGGAAAGAATAGAGCACTAGGTGGAATCCTACATATCAAATTAAAAAAAGGGAAACAACTTTTGACCTTTTTAGGATAGAAGCGATGATGCTTAGTCAAGAATCAGATGTACAATTCAGGATACACTATGATGAGAACTTCTGATTTTCTCATCTGTATTGTTCACTTTTATTCATTATGTAGTTCTATTCTTGGGGTCCTTTTACTAAGCTGCGTTAAGCACTAACGTGTGCCTAACACTGCTTAATATGGTGTACCATGGGACACACTCAGGCATCCTGTGGTAATATCAAATCTGCATGCGCTGTGCTACCAAATGTTTTTTTGATGGGGCACATCGGGGGGCACAGATTGGGCATTCCTCCGCTATAAAGCACATCTACATTACTGTGCGCTAACAGGTTAGTGCAGGAATACTGTGTGAGCCTTTAACACCTACAAAACCGGTGGCGGTATGTGGTCATGTAGTAATTTTTTTTCAATGGCTGCAGTCTAATGGCAACATTAGCACATGGCCATTAATTCAAAAAATAGAAAATCATCCATTTTATGGCTGTGTTAAAAATGTCCTTATCACGCGGGAAAGACCGATGTAAGGGTGCACTAAGGCCACTTTGTACTGCAGCCTAGTAAAAGGACCCCTTACTAGCTATCTTAAACCTTCTCAGAATTATTTATTGAATCTGTCTAGTTGCCCAGTTTCTTGTGGAAGGTTTTCCAAAATTCTATAGCAAGAAGTCGGAAATTCTATGGAACGATTTCATACATTCTGCAGCAATTTTGTCGCACATTTGCATACATTTGAATCTGTTTGCAGATCCCCTCCCCCCTCAAATAAATTCCCATCAGTCCCTAGTTATTTCACATTGTACTTTTTAGGTAGGAGGAGGAAGATAACAGTGGCAGTGAGTAGTGACTCAAGTTGTTTCCTACTTTCCTTCCTCTCTGCTGTTTGAACTGTGTGGGACACTGTACAGTCATAGGGTTCAAAAGGTTAGTTGGGCCCTGGCAACAGACAGGAAGTAAATGGCTTGAGGTACTTCACCTGCTCTTGGCCTCTTTCTGCAGCTACCCAATGAGTGTGGGAGGGGGAGCAGGAACAAAGTTGAAAGACCCCACCATGCCACCACTGGAAACTTCTGCCTTCCTGACTGGCTCAAACTCCAACTCTACCACACCACAATTCCACAGCCACTGGCCAATTCTGCAGGAAAGATCAGATTCTGCTGCCTGCTTATTAAAAAAAAAATCTAAAGGGCCATCATGTCCAACTTTCTGAATCTCTTTTGCAGTTTTATCTTTTCCTAAAGCACATGTCTTCGTAGTCTTACTACTATCGTTTATGCTGTCAGCAATACCTAGACATCAAATCCCTCTGGCTTTATAACGAGTAGCTTGCTTTCTTTCCTGTTGATGAGATTCTGCAAACTACTGTACTAGTTCTGTGCAGACTGAGCAGGCTTCACAAAACTCTGCATGGCTGCTTTACATGCACAGACTTGTCAGAACTGGAGCCTCAGCTGTGAAAGCCAGTAGCTGTATTACCAATCTAACTCATAAGATGTTCATCTATTCTGGTTTTCTCTCTTCCTTTTTTTTTTTAATTTCTAATTACCATTCCAATGCAAGTTGTCTTACAACAACGCCAAAGGGCTCCAGGGTGGGAGTAAGAAGATTAGGACTGGACCACATGACATTGGATTGAGAACACACAGTAATGTACATACATGTATGCAGTCTGTCAGCCTTTATGGCTACAATAGGAGCTGCAATGGGCTCATGTACAGAATTATACGAGAGCCATGGCAGACATAACTGAGAGATGTAGCTACAATTACTAACTGAGGCTATGTATCAAAATAGTGTACTTACTACTTTAAACCACTGAGGTCAGTTTTAACCTAGGTGTCCCAGTTTAGGAAGCTAAAGTTAGGTGAAATTTTAGCTGAAATTAAAATTCTAAAGTTTTAAGATAAAGAGTCATCTAACTTAGAATCCGTAAAACTGAGGTGACTTAAATTTAGGTGCATGGAGGTTGAGTCCATAAGTAAGGTGCCAACATTTAGGCAACAAGAACATCCATATATTTTATTTATATATTTGGATTTTGTTTTTCACATCTTTTTCAGTAATAGCTCAAGGTGAGTTAAAATTCAGGTACACTAGGTATTTCCCTGTCCCTGGAGGGCTTAAAATCCATAACAATAATACCAGCATATATGTCTGTATGTGAGCACATACAAACGTAAATGTTAATATTCCATCTACATGCTATTTTATAACATGATGCCTAAATGAAGGTGGGTGTACACATGGTCAGAGTTTGGGTGATGCATGGACAGGGCACACATTACATGCATAAATTATTGACTCCTATAATTTACATGCATTTTTTGTCAATCTAGGCATGAACATTTACACCACAACCATGGTTCAAATGGTTGGGCCTATATATGATCTATTACACTAGTAATTTGTAAAGGAAAGTAGGCACCATCTTGGCACCAAAAATAGGTGCCCCTTTATAGAATGACCCTTCCCAATGCTTGAAACTAGCACCAAGTCTAACTCCCCCTCCCCCAACCTGAGTTCACACTGACAACTTCTTATGTACTTAAATTTAGATACTCAGCAGGGGAAAATGATCATTTATCCAGACCAATGTGCCCAACTGTTTACATTTTTTGAATATCCACTCCTAGGATGAAATTATGCTAGGAAGCTGTATTATTTATGAAGGGGGATAGTAGGAGAGGACTCCTTCCAACTATATTAGATTCAGACAATGTGGGATATACTGCCAATGGGAAGAAATTACCTACAGCCACTACTCCAGGAGGATGAATTACTGAAAATAATATTTCCTGCTCCACCAATGTTGGCCTTTCAATAACCAACCAATCAGAAGCAAGAAATTGTGAATGGCACATGTCTCTACAATATATCAAGCTGCAAATTGTGCCAGCACACACAGAACCCCTCCCCCCACATTACCCACAAGGAAAAATGATTCAACATAGAAGGATCATACTCATGCTCTTCCTCAAACCCAGTACACATTATTCAGTGCAGAAAATGTGAGGACCAGTGCTGCTATATCAGAGAGGCAGGCCAGGTGTTAAAGACAAGAAGCAATTTACACAGACATCAGATACCACAAAGCAACCGAGGTGATATTTCTGTTGGAGAACACTTTTTAGGACTAGAACACTGTTTCAATGACCCTATGGTCAGAATACTAAGAGGAAACAATCTAAGAATGTAAGATTTATTTATTTAACAATTTATGTTCTGCACAATCCAGAGTCTTTGGGTGGATCCCAATTATACATTCATAATAGGAAAATCACAAAACCTTGCAAATAAAAACAATATAGTACATTAAAACATCTTTCAAGGAATCATAGCATCCATCATCATCATTCAGTTCTCTACCTTTTCATATGCCTGCATAAACAAGAGTTTTCAATTCTCTTTAAAAAGTCATGTCTCTGATCTTTCTCATCCTCAAGGCAATTTTGTTCCAGAGCAAGGGTCCAGCAATATGAAAGACTGAGTTCCTAAACTCAATCAGGTTTATCACACAATAAGATGGTACATAGAAAATAAGTTGATCAGTTGATCTTAGTGACTGTCTGGGTTTCTGTCATTGAAGCTTTGCTGCTAATACCTTTGCAGCTTGACCCATAATTATTTTAAAGATAGTACAAATGATCTTAAACTGTACTCTCTGTTCAATAGGGAGCCAGTGCAGCCCTTTCAAAATGATATTTGATCTTAAAAAGAAAAGATAGTTTGCAACACCTTATCATACCTATGTTATATAAATGTTGTAATTTGTTGCCTTTCAAGGTATCTCATTTCTATTGTGCTGACATTGTATCATACACTATCTGTTATTCGATTGTTCTATTGTGCTGATTTTAATGGTGGCAGATATCTGGATAAATGGCTTTGAATATTGACTCCATAAAGGTTATTTTCTGTATGCCTACTCTTATAAGTGTATATGCCAAGGCAGTTTTATATGTATATCTCAATCTTCCCAAACACTTCCAACTTAAATATTTATTTAATAGTATCCCAGTGCTTCAACTCAACACAATTTTTTCATTTTTTCATTGTTTTCCAAAACGGGGGTCTTCAGATTTAAACTTTCCCGCCATTCGGAATAATTATTTCCGTGTATCGGCGTCACATAGATCTTCATTGATCCACCCGTAATGAAATATTTTCTCTATTATTTAGTGCCTTACTTGTGTTTATATAAGTACATATACTTCTGAGCAGTTTTATATTCAAAATTTTAAAACTTAACTTTATAGTCGCCATTCAACAGCATTTTTCTCCCGAAGCAAACCTCTGCAGTTTTATAAGCACCCTTTAAAACCCAGTTCTACACAGGCAACTCACTTACAAAATTACCCGCATAAGAGGAAAGGAAAACTTAAAGAGCCTACTCTTCGAACTGAGGCTCTAGGACTTGGTCAAATTTTCTTTTAATTTGTTTTGATCAAGTACCCTATGATAAAGCAAACACACCAGAAACGTGCAGCTATTTTTAGTCACATTTTAATTGATTAAAACATCAAGCTGGGGCTGACTTCAATTAATTTTTGTTTTTAAACTCTTGAAAAACAATATCAATCTCCATTTACGGTATTGCTTAACACCAGTGACAAAAATCATAAAATGCAACACATAATTCTGTTTAGAAGCACAAAAAATGTTAGCTGAGTGACCACAGAAAATTATGTGTTTACCGCTGTCAAGGTTTTCAATGGTGATTCAAACCAGAATCAGAGCTAATTTGTTTCTGTTACTCTTGTCTAATACCATTAAACATTTCTTGTTGCTTTAGGTACGAAAGCAGAAGCTGAAGGGGAGAGATAGAAAACATGGAGAAAACAGCTCTAGACGATGAGAACCATCTGATATCTGAAACAGATTATTTTCACACACCCCTGCTGCCGTGCGCTAATGCCAACACAGCCTATTCACTTTGAGGGGCCCTTTTACTCAAGTGTGGCAATCACACCACAGGCTTGCTGTACACCAATCCAGAACTATTACCAGGCTACCGTAGGAGCCCAGCGGTAGTTCCCATCCCCAGCGCGTACCATTTCTGGCGCTACAGGAATTTTTCTGATTTTATAGCGCCGGAACTTAACCAGCAGTAATCAGGCAGCGCTGTGTGTTGCCTGGTTACCACCAGGTTAGTGCGAGAGCCCTTA
The DNA here is from genome assembly GCF_901765095.1 of Microcaecilia unicolor. Taxonomy (NCBI): domain Eukaryota; kingdom Metazoa; phylum Chordata; class Amphibia; order Gymnophiona; family Siphonopidae; genus Microcaecilia; species Microcaecilia unicolor. The sequence continues at coordinate 51,457,819 of NC_044039.1, forward strand.
CCTCCATCTCAATGGATGGCGGTAAGGGCTCCACACCAAAATGCCATGTGGTAAGTGGTTCACTTACTGCACGGCCATTCTTGTTGCCAAAAATGGACAGCCTTTTACCCAGTGCAGCAAAAGGGGGCCTCAGCATGCATCAAAAACATGCACGGATGCTAGTACAGGCCCCTTTTTTACCACATCTTAGTAAAAGGGGCCCCTCAATGGGCTGCGTCGGCATTGCCGCGTGGCTTTGTAAACAGGGGGATAGCTTGGGCAATGCACTTAACAAAAAATTTGTTTAATTAGAGAAGTGTTTTTTGAGCTTCTTCATCAATGGCTCTTGTTTTCAAACTATCCATGAAGAATATGCAGGTTGCACATTTGGATGTATGAACTTGGTTCTTACAGCCAAAGTATACAAACATATCATACGCAGATTTACTGTAGATATTCTCATAAAAAGAAGGATTAGAGAGTGCCCTAGGCCTGAATTGAGATTCACTGCATTAGAAGATCATATGGTGGCAGCAAACTGAGGACTAAGGGGCCCTTTTACTAAGCTGCACAAGCGTCTAAGCGTGCCCAACGTGTGCCAAAATGGAGTTACCGCATGGCTGTTGTAATTTCATTTTTGGCGCGTGTCTGATACGCGCGTCCCAAAAATTATTTTTGGACTTGCACTAAGTGGTATTTGATGCATCTAGGTCATTACCGCCCCGTTACCGCATGAGTCTTTACCGCTAGGTCAATGGCTGGCGATAAGGTCTCAGACCCAAAATGGACACGTGCCAATTTTGATTTTGCCGTGCATCCATTTTCAGCAAAAATTTTAAAAAGGCATTTTTTGCAGGCGCGACGGAAAATGGATCTGCATGTGCCCAAAACATGCGCCTACACTACCGCAGGCCATTTTTCAGCGCACCTTAGTAAAAGGACCCCTAAATTGTTCTTTGCCAACAAACAATTTGCATACATAGTGAAGGGCATTCTATGCTATACTGAAACACAAAAAGTAAAGGATTTCATTTTTTTGCAACAGTGAATTCTTTAAAAAACTCAACATCATCTGCTTTCAGCAGCAACTCTGTGATAATCTGACTACATTTTCAATGTTGTCTGTGGTCTGCATATCAAGATCAGTCATGTATACCTTCATCAACCTCAGGCATGCTTACAGTTCAAACATTTCAGTGAAATGGGAACTAAAAGCATTTCTATAAAGCTGATTCATCAGTATAGGCTGCTCAGTGGTAAATAAAGTGCAAAGATTTCTAATCTTGCATGCTGTGACTATGGGTCTTAATTCAGAAGCACTTTTGGAGGTCTCAGAATACTAGGCATGTGATAATGCTGCAACAGCATTTTGCCATGATCTCTGTGTTTCTGCTTTCTAGTGAGACACCCTGACTGTGGCATACCATGGACCCCAGGTGCTAGTTTGAGGAGGCCATTGGAGGAGAAGCCAGGAGGTGTACTTTCTGGGGACAGGGTGCACGAAAAAAAGGTATGTAATCTATGGGTGGCAGCTCTAAGGGGACAGTGGCAGACAGAGGAAGGATGATGCAAGCCCAGTAGCAATAAGTAGGATGAGCTAGTTTGAGCTGAGTTGCTCCTTCCCCGGGTTGCACAGCAAGCATCATGTACGGCTTTTGTCTTGAGACCAGGGGCGTAGCTACGGGTGGGCCTGGCTGGGCCCAGGCCCACCCAATTTCGGCCCAGGCCCACCCAGCGCCAGCCCCAGCACCCATTGCCGGCCACTGCTGCTTTTCCTGTTGAGCAGCAGGGCCGGCGCTACAAAAGAAGAAGCGCTAACGGCGCTAAGGAAGATGAAAAATGTTTTTAAAAAAAGCGCGGCACCGGCAGGCACTGTCTAGGCAGCCTTGAGGCATTGCCTGCTGGCTCGCAGGCTCCTCCTTTCTCCTACGTCACTGCAGTGACGTAGGAGATGGGAGGAGCCTGCGAGCCAGCAGCCAATGCCTCAAGGCTGCCTAGACAGTGCCTGCCGGTGCCGCGCTTTTTTTAAAAAACATTTTTCATCCTTAGCGCCATTAGCGCTTCTTCTTTTTGTAGCGCCGGCCCTGCTGCTCAACAGGAAAAGAAGCAGTGGCCGGCAATGGGAGCTGGGGCTGGCGCTGGCATGCAGGACGGGCCTCGTCGAAGAAAAGAGGGAAAACATGGAAGAATGGGGAGAAAAAGAGGGAAAACAGATGGAAGGATGGCAGAGAATGAGGGAAAACATGGATGGATGGGGAGAAAGAGGGAAAACATGGAAGGATGGGGCGAAAGAGAGAAAACATGGAAGGATGGGGAGAAAAGAGGGAAAACAGATGGAAGGATGGCAGAGAATGAGGGAAAACATGGAAGGATGGGGAGAAAGAGGGAAAATAGATGGAAGGATGGGGAGAAAAGATAGAAAACAGATGGAAGGATGGCAGAGAAAGAGGGAAAACAGATGGAAGGATGGGGAGAGAAAGAGGGAAAACGGATGAATGGGGAGAGAGACTCTGGATGGAAGGATGGGGAGAGAAAGGGGAGAGACTGGAAGGATGCAGAGAGAAAGGGGAGAGACTGGAAGGATGTGGAGAGAGAAGGGACACTGAACAGAAAAGGGTAGAGTGATACAGAGACACTGGTTAGAAAGAGGGAGAGAGAGACATTAGATGGAAGGATCAGGAGAGAGGGTAGATGGATGGAAGGATGGGGAGAGAAAGAGGGAAGACGCTGGATGGAAGGGTAGGGAGAAAGAGGTGACACTGGACGGAAGGATGCAGAAAAAAAGAGGGGAGACTACTGGAAGGATGGGGCGACAGAGGGGAGACTGGAAGGATGGGCAGAGAAAGAAGAGAGCTGCTGGATGGAAAAGGAGAGTAGTGAAAGACTGGAGAATAAGAGGAAGGGGCATGGGGAGAACAAGGGTGAGAAAAAGATGAAAAGCCATAAGTAGATGAAGGAAATTAAAGAATGGATGGAAAGAATGAATTAAATCAGGACAGAGAGAGAAAGAGAGGCAGAAAAATATTGAAGAAAGCAAAGAAAAAGGAGAGAAAAATGAGAAATGGCCAGGAAACCGTGGCAGAAGAGTTAAGTGAAAACGAAGGAAAGCAGAATCTAGAGACTGGGAGCGACACAATGAGAAAAAGTAAATGGCCATACAAGAAAGGTAAAGAAAATAATTTTATTTTTAATTTAGGATAAAGTAATATGGTACCTGTGTTAATGAAGTTTCAGAGACCAATACTTCCTCCTTAGGTCAGGCGAGGATACCGTAACAGCATTATACTGACCTGAGGCAGGAGGTTTTGGCCTCTGAAAGCTCACTGAAAAGGGTGTTAGGCTATTAAATAAATTTTCTGAAATCTGATGCACTGAAAAGCAGCACTTTACCCTGTGTGACAAATGCATCTGATTAGCGTGACTAAATTTTGCTGGGGGAGGGGGGTAGAGAGAAACTTTTGTGCCCACCCACTTTGGGTTCAGGCCCATCCAAAATTGGCAGTCTGGCTACGCCACTGCTTGAGACTGCCCCCACAACAGAAGTGCATTTTTAATGTGTCACATATTCCTGTAACCCAGGGAAGGAGCTCCTCAATATGAATTAGAAAAGAAATTCAGGGATCTGGGCATCCTTCTTCCTGCCACAGGAAAGAAGGGAGATGCTGGACAATTGAGATGGTGAAGGGGAAAAGGAGATACTGGACTGCTAGCGGGAAGGGGAGAAGATAGAATATTTGATGGGAAAGGTGAGAGGGGAGATGTTGAACTGTTGGGGGAGGAAAAGATATATACATCAGCTTTGGGAAATGTGCATCTTTGATGTCATTGTATTTTGCTCAGTTCAAGAGGAAATGCATTTCTGTGTATTTCTCCAGTGCTGCACTGCTTGTAGACTCTGACTTGTGCTTTCCAAAAAAATTTTGTCTGCATATTTCTAATTTCTAATTGAAGCCCCTAGTTATAAATGACCTAGAGATGGGAATAACTAGTGAGGTAATTAAATTCGCCGATGACACAAAATTATTCAGGGTCGTCAAGTCGCAGGAGGAATGTGAACAATTACAGGAGGACCTTGCGAGACTGGGAGAATGGGCGTGCAAGTGGCAGATGAAGTTCAATGTTGACAAGTGCAAAGTGATGCATGTGGGTAAGAGGAACCCGAATTATAGCTACGTCTTGCAAGGTTCCGCGTTAGGAGTTACGGATCAAGAAAGGGATCTGGGTGTCGTCGTCGATGATACGCTGAAACCTTCTGCTCAGTGTGCTGCTGCGGCTAGGAAAGCGAATAGAATGTTGGGTGTTATTAGGAAGGGTATGGAGTCCAGGTGTGCGGATGTTATAATGCCGTTGTATCGCTCCATGGTGCGACCACACCTGGAGTATTGTGTTCAGTACTGGTCTCCGTATCTCAAAAAAGATATAGTAGAATTGGAAAAGGTACAGCGAAGGGCGACGAAAATGATAGTGGGGATGGGACGACTTTCCTATGAAGAGAGGCTGAGAAGGCTAGGGCTTTTCAGCTTGGAGAAGAGACGGCTGAGGGGAGATATGATAGAAGTGTATAAAATAATGAGTGGAATGGATCGGGTGGATGAGAAGCGACTGTTCACGCTATCCAAAAATACTAGGACTAGAGGGCATGAGTTGAAGCTACAGTGTGGTAAATTTAAAACAAATCGGAGAAAATTTTTCTTCACCCAATGTGTAATTAGACTCTGGAATTCGTTGCCGGAGAACGTGGTACGGGCGGTTAGCTTGACGGAGTTTAAAAAGGGGTTAGATAGATTCCTAAAGGACAAGTCCATAGACCGCTATTAAATGGACTTGGAAAAATTCCGCATTTTTAGGTATAACTTGTCTGGAATGTTTTTACGTTTGGGGAGCGTGCCAGGTGCCCTTGACCTGGATTGGCCACTGTCGGTGACAGGATGCTGGGCTAGATGGACCTTTGGTCTTTCCCAGTATGGCACTACTTATGTACTTATGTAGTTCTGAGCTAGGTAGGTAGAATGTTCCAAGTAGTGCCTGCATCACTGGTACTCAAATCTGTCCTAGGGGACCTCCAGCCTGTTGGGGTTTTCAGGAGCACCTCAGAACAAAGAACATACATACTGATTTTCAGCATGGTAGGCAAAAATTTTCCATCAACATCTATCACCCAGACTGAAGCCCAAGACTGAAGCTGATCATTACTGACCAGACTCAGACTGACTCAGACTAATTCATCAGTATAGGCTGCTCAGTGGTAAACAAAGTGCAGAGATGCTTGCATGAAGTGAATATAATTTTCAGAACCTTTTTTATTTTTTTTTTTTTGGGGGGGGGGGGGGGGTTGAAGGATCTCAGAATACCACACTAAGTTAGGACCACACTCAGTCCTTCTCACTTGGGACTCAGAATTTTGAATAATTTTTAAGGTTTTAAAGGGAGGGGGGACGTTAATGCAGGCTACTGTTAAGATGTTATTTTTCTGTTAATCCCAGTTATTAATAACTAGGTGTCTTTGCATAAAATGGGACCTGTGCTAAAATAGCATGAGTTTGAGGTAAAATAAACCATCTTAGTGGTAGCCTGCGTGGGAATCTAATCTAAAGTTAGCTTTCCACAGAGTGTTTGTTTGTCACTTTGGTTGTTGTGAGCCACCGTTACATTTGGATTTCAATGTACCTATAATATGTAAATGAACCTAGATCACAAACTGAATGTATGCAAATTATATTTCACTGTGGATATTCTGAAAAATAGGCCACATGGTGGCTGATGAGGATTGGAGTTTAGATCACTGCAGTAGGGAATCTTAGATTACTGGAGGGTGAACATCACTTCTGTGATATCTTGCATAAAGATTCGCTCTACAAAAAAATAAGTCGGCTAAACTAACAATTAGGTAAGCTGCCTTTTATGAGTCATATTATTCAATCTATGTAATATTTCTATTACCTCTTCTTAAAATATCTAGTAAAGCATAGAATGATTATAAAATTAAAGCTTCTCAGCTGAGCTTTAGGAAACCCTTTAATTGGATACTTGAAATTGACATTATTGATAGGTATACACTGACGCACACTAAAATGAGACCCTATATTAGCAAGACATCAGAAAGGAAAATGCTCTCTGTGCAAGAAGTTACAGACTATATAAATCAAAGCTCCCAGACAGATTGTCTCCCTCTCCTCTGTCTCTACCCCATCTTTGCTTTTGGCTGCTTGCCTAATTCATGTACACAGCTATCATTTATGGAATCTGGATGTTTGCATTTTTCCCCCAAAGTTCTAACCTAACCATTATTTTACCTAGGGAATATGCAAACTTTGAAGTAACCACTACATAAAAAGATGAAATTCAAGATACAAGTCCGTCTCAGACAGCACATCTTCTCATTCATCACCCTTCCCCTCACTTTCTTAGAAAAAGAAATAAAAAGCAGAAAGAATGAAAGCTTAAAAGTAATACTAAAAATGTCATTAGTGTTCATGGTGACTTTAGTCTTCTATCTACTTATTAATCTATGTTTATGTTTCTTAAAACTCATTTTACCACCTTTCATATTTTGAACAGCAAAGTGGTTTACATGACCTTATATAAGAAAGAATGGAAAGGAGTGTCATATAAATCAATAGAAGAGAAGATAAGGCGAGCAAAAGGAGCTTCAACAAGAAGAACAACAAAAACCTTCTCACTCAAGGGAGACAGTAGAAAAGCCAGACAAAACAAATCACAAACATAGGTGATGGTTGCATAGAAGTCAGTTCTGTGGGTGCTAAAACCCCTTAATGTTGAGCAAGCTCCTTCATTGTATCTGCAGAGGGATAATTTTTATCATGTTCAGCACCCCACATCCTTTTGAAATGTTGGCACTTATGATGGATGTCATCCTGCCATGCCACCCCAAGCAGCCTATGAGCAGAATTTGCTGGGTTAGAGTGTATCACAAACAAAGCCCCTGTAATATGTCTAGGCCCCTCCTTCTACATTAGCCTTTTCCTCTTGGTACTGAGTTGTTGCTTATAGCCATTCTTGCCTATCACAGGAAATCTTATATGACTGTATGTCCAAAAAGTTGTTTGCTTGAACAGCTACAGTAGCATGGAAGGTTCACTAAACCTATCTGGGACTGGCACATCAGCAGCTGATTGACAGGATCAGTTATCCGCTTTACTACAATTTGCTTCTTTACAGATGGCTCCAGTTTAAATGAAGAACTGATATGGATGCAGAACTGTTCATGAAATAAGTAAAAAGCTGTCCCTGATGCAGTATTCTTTTGCAAGATATTGTGCTATGTCAGATTTGCACTTCTTTGGCACATAGAATCCAGGAAATTTTTAAAATATGTTTTATATACATTTGAAATATCAATCAATATATAAATGGAAACTCCAAACATACAACCCCCCCCCCCCCCAAACCAAAACTCCGATGGCAACCTAATATAACATATGCACTTATTTGAAAAGGTTGTTAATATATTTCCATGGAGCTCATTTTCAAAAGAGAAAACATCTAAAAAGTGGCATAAAGCAGCATTTGAACATTTTCTCACAAAAAAGTCAAAATTGATATTTTTGAAACCAAATTTTAGATGTTTTTCTATGAAGTCCCATCAGAAGTGTGTTCAGAACACAAGGGGGCATGTTGGGGGTGTGTTAAGGGTGGGATTTGGGTGTTCCTAAGACTTGGATGGTTTTCAGCAATAATGGAACAAAACACAAGCATCCAGGAGAACTAAAACTAAGATGTTTTGAACTATTCCTGTTTTTATAACGAATAAGGCACAAAAGGGTGCACTAAATGACCAGACAACAACTGGAGGAAATCAGGGGTGACCCTCCCAATACCCCCCAGTGGTCACTGACCCTCTCCCACCCCCCAAAATGTGAATACAAATATGACTTACCAGTTTCAATGACACCCTCAAATGTTACAGCAGCATATAGGTCCCTGGAGTAGTGTAGTGGTCAGTGCAGTGCACAATGGTGTGGGGCACTCAGGTCCCTATCTCCCTCTAGGTGTCACATTTGTGGTGGAAACTATGAGTCCTCCAAAACTCACCAGAAACCCACTGTACCCACATTAAGGTGCACCTTCACCCATAAGGACTATTGTAGTGGTGTACAGTTGTGGACGGTGGGTTTTGGGGGGCTCAGCAAACAAAATAAGGGAGCAATGGTGAGATGTGTACCTGGGAGCATGTTTTTGAAGTCCCACTGCAGTGCCCCTTAGGGTGCCCCATTTATCTCCTGGGATGTCTGGGGCACCAGTCTACTAAAAATGCTGGCCCCTCCTATATCTCAATGGCTTGATTTTCTACGTTTTTCACTTGAACTTTTTTTTTTCGAAAATGGACCAAAAAACAAAATGTCCAAAGCACAAAACCTTGTTAGAAACAGTATTAAGATAAATGTTTTTCTTTTTAAAAAATGACCTTTTCTATTTGGTTTTTGACGTCTTTTGCAAAGCGTCCAAAGCTGGACTTAGACATCATATTGAAAATGCCCCTCCATATCTTCTAATTATTTATCAAAAAATCACTTTAACTCAAGAGAGTTCAACATCATAATTCAAAGAATATAGATTAATAATAAAACATTTAAAACATTGACTGCTCTGTGGAAATGAGATTCTTAATTTTCCTTATATATTTTCTTGATTTATATCTCTTTCTTTTCCCTTGATGTGGGCTTGATTTGTGGGATTATTGCTGTAATATTGATTGATTTCTCTTTTTGATATTTCTCATTATTGCTTGTAAAGTTTCTTGGGAATATAAAGCTCATTAAAGCAAATTAAAAAAATTGACTGCTCTCCATTGAACTCCTAGTGTCTATATAAATGTGTATTATGTGGGGAAAAAGGCTACAAACAGACCTTTAAGGATTGACATTTCTCACATAAACTTATGAGAAGAGGTTTTTACTTTACCACAGCCCTTTCCTACCAGTATGATCATAAATAAAATAATTTCAATTATGTGCACTTATCTGAAAAAAAGTCCAATGTGTACTTTTGTGTGACAAGAAAATCAGATTCAAAAATGTGTGCAACCCAAAATTCTTCACTGCCAGTATCAGCATTCCCAGAATTTAGATGTGGTGTTATAGAATACCTGAATTTGCATGGCTAACTGCCATTAGTTGGGCGTGAGCATTTGCACCAGCCTTTGGCAGGCATGAATGCTCATGCCTAAGGTTAGGCATGAAATACACACTAAGCTAGTATTCTGTTAAAGCTGTTTCATGCAGAGTTCTCTTTACAGAATACTAGCTTAGCGGGAATCATCTTGCTGCCTAACTTTGAACAGTATTTATTGAATTACCCCTAGGGTACTCATTATGGTGCCTAAATCTTGGCATTGATTTATAAGATTGCTGCCATAGTGAATACATAGTAACATAGTAGATGACGGCAGAAAAAGACCTGCACGGTCCATCCAGTCTGCCCAAGAAGATAAATTCATATGTGCTACTTTTTTTTATTTGTACTGTCCTCTTCAGTGCACAGACTGTATAAGTCTGGCCAGCCCTATCCCCGCCTCCCAACCACCAACCCCGCCTCCCAACCACCAGCTCTGGCACAGACCGTATAAGTCTGCCCAGCACTATCCCTGCCTCCCAACCACCAGCTCTGGCACAGACCGTATAAGTCTGCCCAGCACTATCCCCGCCACCCAACCACCAGCCCCGGCACAGACCGTATAAGTCTGCCCAGCACTAGTCCCCCCTCCCAACCACCAGCCCCAGCACAGACCGTATATGTCTGCCCACACTAGCCCCGCCTCCCAACCACCAGCTCTGCCACCCATTCTAGGCTAAGCTCCTGAGGATCCCTTTCTTCTGCACAGGATTCCTTTATGTTTATCCCACGCATGTTTGAATTCCGTTACCGTTTTCATCTCCACCACCTCCCGCGGGAGGGCATTCCAAGCATCCACCACCCTCTCCGTGAAAAAATACTTCCTGACATTCTTCTTGAGTCTGCCCCCCTTCAATCTTATTTCATGCCCTCTCGTTCTACTGCCTTCCCATCTCCGGAAAAGGTTCGTTTGCAGATTAATACCTTTCAAATATTTGAACATCTGTATCATATCACCCCTGTTCCTCCTTTCCTCCAGGGTATACATGCTCAGGTCCGCAAGTCTCTCCTCGTATGTCTTGTAACGCAAATCCCATACCATCCTCGTAGCTTTTCTTTGCACCGCTTCAATTCTTTTTACATCCTTAGCAAGATACGGCCTCCAAAACTGAACACAATACTCCAGGTGGGGCCTCACCAATGACTTGTACAGGGGCATCAACACCTCTTTTCTTCTGCTGGTCACACCTCTCTCTATACAGCCTAGTAACCTTCTAGCTACAGCCACCGCCTTGTCACACTGTTTCATCGCCTTCAGATCCTCAGATACTATCACCCCAAGATCCCTCTCCCCATCCGTACCTAGCAGACTCTCACCGCCTAACACATATGCCTCTTTTGGATTTCTACTCCCTAAGTGCATCACTTTGCATTTCTTCGCATTGAATTTTAATTGCCAAACCTTAGACCATTCTTCTAGCTTTTTCAGATCCTTTTTCATGTTTTCCACTCCCTCCGGGGTGTCCACTGTGTTACAAATCTTAGTATCATCCGCAAATAGGCAAACTTTACCTTCTAACCCTTCGGCAATGTCACTCACAAATATATTGAACAGAATCGGCCCCAGCACCGATCCCTGAGGCACTCCACTACTCACCTTTCCCTCCTCCGAGCGAACTCCATTCACCACCACCCTCTGGCGCCTGTCCGTCAACCAGTTCCTAATCTAGTTCACCACTTTGTGTCCTATCTTCAGCCCATCCAGTTTATTTAAGAGCCTCCTGTGGGGAACCGTGTCAAAAGCCTTGCTGAAATCTAAGTAGATTACGTCTATAGCACGTCCACGGTTCAATTCTCCGGTCACCCAATCAAAGAATTCAATGAGATTCATTTGGCACGATTTCCCTTTGGTAAAACCATGTTGTCTCGGATCTTACAACTCATTTTCTTCCAGGAAATTCACTATCCTTTCCTTCAGCATCACTTCCATTACTTTTCCAATAATCGAAGTGAGGCTTACCGGCCTGTAGTTTCCAGCTTCTTCCCTATCACCACTTTTGTGAAGAGGGACCACCTCCGCCGTTCTCCAATCCCTCGGAACCTCTCCCATTTCTAAGGATTTATTAAACAAATCTTTAAGAGGACCCGCCAAAACCTCTCTGAGCTCCCTCAATATCCTGGGGTGGATCCCGTCCGGTCCCATGGCTTTGTCCACCTTTAGTTTTTCTAGTTGTTGATGCACACTCTCTTCCGTGAACGGTGCTATATCCACTCCATTCTCAAATGAACTTTTGCCAGTCCTTCATGGTCCTTCTCCCGGATTTTCTTCAGTAAAAACAGAACAAAAGTATCTATTTAGCAAATTTGCCTTTTCTTCATCATTATCTACATAGCGGTTTGCAGTATCTTTTAGTCTCACAATTCCCTTTTTAGTCATTCTCCTTTCACTAATATACCTGAAGAAATTTTTGTCACCCCTTCTTACCCTTCTAGCCATTTGTTCTTCCGTTTGCGCTTTCGCCAGACGTACCTCTCTCTTGGCTTCTTTCAGTTTCCTCCGGTATTCCTCCCCATGTTCCTCGTCTTGAGTTTTTTTGTATTTCTGGAATGCGAACTCTTTAGCCTTTATTTTCTCAGCCACTTGCTTGGAGAACCATAGCGGTTTCCTTTTTCTCTTGCTTTTATTTACTTTCCTTACATAAAGGTTTGTGGCCCTATTTATAGCTTCTTTCAGCCTGGACCACTGTCCTTCAACTTCTCGTACGTCCTCCCAGCCCATCAGCTCCCTCCTTAGGTATTCCCCCATTTTACTAAAGTCAGCACGCTTGAAATCCAGGACTTTGAGTTTTGAGTGGCAACCCTCCTCTTCAGCCGTCATATCAAACCAAACCGTTTGATGGTCACTGCCGCCCAGGTGGGCATCCACTCGGACATTTCACACGCTATCCGCATTTGTGAGCACCAGATCCAGCGTCGCTCCCTCCCTCGTGGGTTCCATGACCATTTGTCTGAGCAGAGCACTTTGGAAAGCATCCACAATCTCTCTACTTCTTTCCGATTCCGCAGACGGAACCTTCCAATCTACATCCGGCAGATTGAAATCTCCCAGCAACAGCACCTCTCTCTTCTTTCCCAACTTTTGAATATCTGCGATCAGGTCTTTATCTAATTCTTCCAATTGTGTTGGAGGTCTGTAGACAACACCCACGTGGACAGAGGTTCTATCATCTCTTTTTAAGGTGATCCATATCGCTTCTTCCTTACCCCAGGTCCCTGTCATTTCGGTTGCTGTGATATCATTTCTCACATATAGAGCTACTCCTCCACCTTTACGACCCTCTCTATCCTTCCTAAATAGATTATAGCCTAGTATGTTTGCATCCCATTCATGGGAAAAATTGAGCCATGTCTCTGTGATTGCAACAACGTCCAAGTCTGCCTCCAACATCAGGGCTTGAAGGTCATGAACTTTGTTGCCAAGACTGTGAGCATTTGTGGTCATCACTTTCCATTTACATTTACATTTCCTGGTATGTGTTTCAACATTTGATATTTTGGTGTGTTTTCTGTCTTTGGGTCCCTCCATATCTTTTTGTTCCACCTTAATTTCTTTTGCTGTTTCTTCTGGCTCAGTTCTATTTTTAGGAACCTCACAGAGCTCTAATGGAGCAAAGGAATTCTGTAGGGGTAACACTTGTGAGGGTGTATGCCTCTGTGTCACATGACGAAGTCTGCCTGAGCCTATTGTGAACCATCTATTCCTAGGAGGTTTTATCCTTTGAGGCAGTGGTGTGAATTTGGTTTGATTTTGTGCAGTCTTAGAAGTTGCTTTAAGTGCATCTAATTCCTGCTTTAATTTACTGACCTCTTGTTTTAAACTAGCGAGCTGATTACAGATAGGACAAGCCTTAAGTTTCCAGATGATTGGCCTTGAAACTAAAGCTCCACAATTATTACAGAGAATAAAAGTCATCTTGATTTGTTGAATGGGTATGAATAGGTATTTTATGATGAGGCTTGACAGTGTACAAGATTAACTTTACTCCTCAGCAATTTGAGACAGTTGTAATTTGGGTGGAGTTAAGTTGTGATAAGTAGTATAGTTAGAATAGGGATTTAGGAAGTGTCAGTCTTGGGGTGGGTGGGTATAAACCTAAATTGTGGAATGTGTTTGCTGTAAAACCTATCTTAGGCCTGTATTAAGCCTCTTTTCTACAAAGCTGATTGGGACAAGGGGAGGACAAGGATAGTAGGTAGAGATGTGGAAAAAAAACCACAGTTCTAGGGTAGGAAAAGCCACAAATATAGCCAGCACAAATCGTATCTGAGTTTCTCCCAGCCAGAGACCAGCAACACAGCTCTCCACAGAAAACACACTTGTGCTTTTAAAATGGCTGCAGAAAAAAAAAAAAACCAGGTGAATAGTGGTAATGATGCTTTTAAAGTGGCCAAACCCGTCCAGGCCCGCCCATGGCTACGCCCCTGATAAACAGGATGGAGTTGGTCCAGAGGGTGGCTGCTGAAATGGTCAGTGGTCTTCATCATAAAGCATATGGAGACATACTTAAAGATTTCAATATGTGTACTTTGGAAGAAAGATGGGAAAGGGGAGAAATGATAGAGATGTTTAAATACCAATATGGTATAAATGCACAGGACGTGAGTCTCAATTGAAAGGAAGCTCTGGAATGAGGAGACATAGGATGAAGGTGAAAGGGGATATACTCAGAAATAACCTGAGGAAATGCTTCTTCATGGAAAGGGTGGTGAATTAATGGTACAGCCACCCAGTGGAGGTGGTGGAGATGAAAACTGTATCTGAATTCAAGAAAGTTTGGGACAAGTGCATAAGATCAGGGCCGTGCCGATGCGGTAAACGGGGTAAGCACCGCAGGGGGGGCGCTATCCTCTGTGGGGCGCCGCTGCTGCATGCTTACCCTGCCCTCCCGCTCCCATGTAGGAACTGCCCGCCCTCTTCTCCCCCCCCCCCCAAGATCCCGTTCCTTTTTTTTTCTTTTAAATTTACCTTCCTCCGGCAGCGCAGCGTCAGTGACGGAGGCGGCGCTCCCAGTCCCGACGTCTCTAGCCTTCCCTTGTTTGCTGCTCACTGCCCCGCCTTCTTCTGACGTCAGGCAGGTGCAGGGGGGGGGGGGGGCGCCGCCAACTGGTAGTCTGCAGGGGGGCGCCAGAGACCCTTGGCATGGCCCTGCATAAGATGTCTAAGAGAGTGAAGGGGAGAGTAGAAGGCAATGATGGGCAGACTGGCTAGGCCGGAATTTGTCTTTATTTGCCTCCATTTTTCTATGTTTCTATGTTAATCTAATTCAGTAAAGTGGATCCAGATTTTAATTCTATAGTGATTAAATTGGTGTTCTTGATGAAGTCACAGTCCTAAAAAAAAACCCCCAAAACAAAAAACCTTAATACTGGGCTCAGTTTTTGGCTTCAACCCATAGTGGATTGAATTTTTGATCGTGGTCCAGTATAAATAAAGCATTCTGATCCAGTTCTGCTTTTTAGTTCAAACCCCCAAATGACAATTTAGGATGAGGTGTTAAATAAACTTGCAATTACCTGCAGTTTTCTGAGTATGAACACTGAGTCTACAGATAAGTGAATTCTGTAGGCTACACATTCCTGAATGCTCTCGCATGACAGTACAGACCAACCTGCCGTAATAGACAAACTGCCATTTGGTTACCCGAAGAACAGAATATTAGACATTATACATTGTGAAAAAGGCTAGCCAGGTTTTTGTGGTTTGTGAGGTTTTCTGTTGCAAACGGTCATGTGAAACCAGTTTAAGGGCTTTGTCTCTGAGATAAAATGCTTAGCTACTCATAAAAAAATTTCCAACAAGCCGTCTTATTTGTTAATAGCTATGGGGTGAATTTTAAAAGTGGGGTAAACTACTAAGTCCTACGGTTAGCCAGCTAGATTGATTATTTCTACAGATAGTCACATTGATTAGTTAAAAATACCTCCCTGGTGAAACTATCCTTAGCTGCTTATAAAGTAGGCATTCCTGAGAGGGGCTGAGTCAGGGAGGGGAAGCTTGCTGGTGACTAGCATTCATTTCCAGCACTTAAATAATAATTTTGTTGTCTGTTTACCAAAGGGTGTTAAACTCGTAATGCAAGTTACAGACATATATTTGACATATATTAAGTTGGTGTTAAAACGTTTGTGTTAATAATAATATAAACATTCCTGCCTTAAAGCAGAGAATATTTAAATTAGCTGCAAGCAAAGCAGTTCATAAATATTAAATTAAATAACCCCTCATCTTCAGAGGCTGCATATAAAAGTTTTCCACTGAGTGCAGTGCCTGGAATAAGGCTCTTTGAGAGGGAACAGCAAAAGCTGTGAGACCAGGCGTTAGGGAACACAATCTTGTATTCTTTTAAAAAAACAGAGACAGTCTTGTGCCAAACCAAATGCGACTCCAAAGGGAATAATTCTCAAAAGGATGCCTAGAGTATGTGTGCTAGGTGCAAATTCTATAATGGCAATTATGTGCATAACTGCCAATATTAACATACGCCCATAGTTTGGTGCCTAACTTTAGGTGTAAAAGCTTGCGTCTAATTGCTGTTAGGTGCTGAACTGACACTATTCTGTAACCTTAGTATGTAAGTGCTAGGCATGCCCCTGACCTGTCTATGCCCCTCCCATGTCCATACCCCTTAACAGGTGTGTGCTAAAAAAATTACGCACTAAGATTGCAGACTGATGACTAAGTGCAGTTATGCACCTTCAATGGCAACTCCAGTGGTTGGGAAATAAGACTGGTGCTGGGCAGATTTCTACAGTCTGTGCCCCCAAAATGGCAAGGACAGATCAAGATCAAGTATGCATATATTATATTGCATCATATCATATGCCATGAGTTTATCATGTTGGGCAGACTGGATCAACCATGTAGGTCTTTATCTGCCAAAGGAGAAAGAGGGAATTCTAAAGTACAAAAGCAACAAACAGAAGAACAAGAAAGCACCAAGGGACTCCGGAGCTAGGATAGCAATTTTTTATTCACGAACCTGACACAGGCCGTGTTTCAGCATTCCTGCTTGTGCCAGGGATCTGTTGTAAATATACCACTGCTGAAAGAAGGCTATGTAATATAGAAATTGCGGTGTCAGCTAAATAGCAAAGATTCCACAACACTGCGGAATCGTGGTTCACACGCATCACTACTATGTTATTCTGTTACCACTAGAGGTCTCAGTAGCTATTTTGAATCCTGGAGGCCATGAGATGGGAAAGTCTGAACATCATTCCCATCCCACTGGACATCAAGGACCTATGGTAAGCCCAGGGACTGGGTCTGGGGTAGGAGACATGTGGCCCACAGCTCAGTTCAGAGGGTCAGACCCCAGGAGAGGAAAGGGCAAAGGGTTAGTCTGGCAAAGGCTACCATATATTGGGCCCTTACCCACATGTGGGGCCTCTGAGGGTGGGGCAAGGGGCTTTATTTGTTTGGGGGGGCATCAGCTGCCCTAATAAGGCTCACTGTATTGGGGGGGGGGCTGAGGGTGGTCAAGGTGGCTGGGTTGTGCGGGGGGGGGGGGGGGGGGGGGATTTGCTGCCATCAGACACTGTGATGAGGTATTTTGCAGAGGGAGAAGTGATTTTAGAAAGCTGCTCCCATGTCTATTTAGAGGACGGGGAAGCGCAATTTTATCCTATGTCCAGCTTTCTGAATTTGTTGTTTTTCTCTGACCATGGAGGGGCTAGGATTTGCAGTCCTGCTGCTATTTTACAAGAGACTTTATGGGTCTGATAACTGGTCAGGTAGTGCCACTAAAATTGCCTCTGACTGCCTCAGCACTGTCCTGCCAGGGTGGACTGATGGTGGTGCTTAGGTAGAGTCAGCACTTAACTTGTTAGCGGTGATATTCATTCCACTATGTTATCCACTGAACTAACCAGGCACTGATCTGAATATTGGTGGGTTCTGGTTAACTTCAGGGTGACCAAACAAGCCCAGATTATCAATGCATTGAATATCTGGGTTTAATTCAGCCCAGGTCTTCTTAGTGGCTTAAAAAATGCTGTTCACCACTGGTTGAATATTACCCATGTTTTATGTTTGCATAAATAGTATGGGAATTCCACACGTCTTCACATGGATGTTTGAATTTCCCTCCACATGTCCTTTCTAAAATGCCACTCATCTTTCAAATTCCTAACTTGGAAATGTATCACTTCAGTCAGGAGAATTAATGAACTTCAAGCACTGGTAATGTGCAAACAATATGCCAAATTCCATCCTCACAAACTCATCCTTCAAACATACCCCAAATTTGTATATAAGATTGTCATGCCTTTCCAGCAGAATGAAGAAATAGTTTGGTCAATATTCAGCTTGCAACAATCAGCAAGTTTTTTTTTTCAAAGGTGCTGCGGGAAGAATTAGGCCCTAATACTCAATGTTGGACCATGTCCGGGCACCAACATTGAATATCAGGTTTAACTGGCCAAGAAATACGTGCCAGGATTTATGCAAGTCCTGGCCGATATTCAGTTGAGAACTGTGTGTTTTTGTTTATGTTTATTAAAATTTGTTATACTGTCCTATCTGTACAGGCAGGCTAGGGCGATTTATAAAAGGCTAAAATATAGAAGAGAGAAAAAGAATTCCATTAGGATAGGAAAGATATCACAGAAACCTAAGAAAACAAGATTTAAATTAAATTAATAATAAACAAACTACAAACCCAAGTCAAGAAAAAGCATCACTGATAATGTGCATCAAAAACAATAGAAAAGAAAAATGTTTTAAGTAATGTCAAATTTTTAAAAAGAAGGTTCAGAGCAGATAGAAGGTGGTAAATCATTCCAGAGTTTAGGACCAAGAAAATATAAGGCAGAGTGTTGTATGGATTCCAGGTGAGCTGAACAATGAGAGTCAAGAGAATGCAAAAATCTAGAAGGAGTGTAAGGAATTATCACAGAAGAGAAAAAAGGGTAACCAATGTGGTAAATTTTGTGAAAAAACAGAGTATCTTAAAGAAAGGCCGATAAGGGGAAAGCAACCAGTGAAGTTGGAGAAAAACCTGATTAAAGCGTTTTACCCTACAAAGAAAATGGATAGTAGAGTTATAAATTGTTCTGAGCCATTTTTTTTTGAGAATTCGGAAGACCTGTGAAACTAGAATTACAACAATTAAATTTTGAGATGATATAAGAATGAACCAAATTCTTATATTCAATTTGTTCTTACTTTAAATTTGCTTCTCCTGTGTGAAGAAGCAAAGTCAAAGTAAGAATGAATTGAATGAAGTCTGCAAAGAGAACAGAAACCTGATTTAAGAACAGACAAAATATGTTGTGCAAAAGGTAACTGCTGTTTTCAAAATGAATGGACAGGTTGAACAGATTAGTTAAAGAGAGTAAGAGGAGATGTAGGAACTGGAAGAGAACCTGTGATCCAGCATGCAATTGCTTAATCTAGATTTAGAACGAGTTAATGGTCAGCAAGTCATACCTGAAGAGAGCTAAAGCAAGATTGGACATAATAAAGATCAACTGAATACAGAGAAAATGGGAAAACCAAAAGAATGTTATCTGCATAGATGTAAAAATTGATATTGAGATCCTGGAGATGAGAAGCAAGAGGTCTAAGGATGATATTGAACAGAAAAGGGGAAAGAATAGCTTAGTAGAAGGACCCTTTAGATTTATTATTGTCCAAGTGGTTTCAGTATCTTACTGGGCAATGATTTTGGAAACAACAAGCAGCAGTGGATACAGTATATACCTCAGGCTGCTCCCCTCCCCACTAAAAAAAAGTTACAGCCGGCCTCCAATGATGGCTCTGGTCTTTGGGGAGTTTATAACACAGGTAGAATGACATGGTTCCTTTGTACCTCCCCTTTTGTACTGTTACCTCTGTCTATCCTGGCTCTTGTTTCTGGTTGTTTGACATGGATGTTTGTATTTTGGCAAGTAGTTGTGTGTCATTAGGACTGTTTCCCCCAAGTAACACTTCATTCCAATACTTGGTAATCACTTTCATGTAAACACAATTTCAGGTATCCAGGAAACTAGGCTGATTGGATCTCCAGTTGAAACACACCATGTAACATTGGTCAGACACTATCTTCCACATTTAAAAATAAATCTCTCAGGATAAAACATTGAAAGTTATCATCTACATTTTTTATTTAGAAAAGCATACCAATTATTTGCCTAGTCATGGACAATTGCTATTAACAGTATTCTAGTTAAGTGCATATTTATTTATTTGCTGCATTTGTATCCCACGTTTTCCCACCTCCTCTGCACAAAGTTTATTTTTACTCACTTAAGGAAGCAGTTATCAACGTGTGCTACTATTAAGGTTTGTTATTTTACCACAAACTCCTGCTGCTTAGCATAAGTTCTATTTTATTCAGTGAGACCAGGTTACTAATAACCCAGGTTAACAGTAAAATAACAGATCTTAATGGTAGCCTATATTGATAACGGGGTGGAGGGAGGGAATGAAAGAAGAAGATTGATACTGGAGGCCATGATGGGGGAAGGAGGAAAGAAATGCTGGAGACCAAGTGCTGGTGCTGTCCCCTAAATTGTGTCAATCTAGGCAGATGCCTAGTCCACTTATGGGCTCATTTTCAAAAGAGAAGGACACCCATCTTTTGACATAAATCGGAAGATGGACGTTCTTCTCCCAGGGTCGTCCAAATTGGTATAATCGAAAGCCGATTTTGGGCATCCCCAACTGCTTTCCATCGCAGGGATGACCAAAGTTAATGGGGCTTATCGGAGGCGTAGCAAAAGCGGGACTTGGGCGTGCCTAACACTTGGACGTCCTCGACCCATAATTGAAAGAAACAAGGACTTCCCTGATGAACACTTGGACGACTTACCTGGTCGTGTTTTTCTTATGACCAAGGCACAAAAAGGTGCCCAAAATGACCAGATGACCACCAGAGAGAATCGGGGACGCCTCCGATAAGCCCCATTAACTTTGGCCCTCCCCTTACTCCCCCAGTGGTCATTAACTCTCTCCCACCCTAAAAAAATATCTTTCAAAATATTGATTGCCAGCCTCTATGCCAGCCTCAGATGTCATACTCAGTTCCATGACAGAAGTATGCAAGTCCCTGGAGAAGTTTTAGTGGGTATTGCAGTGCACTTCAGGCAGGCGGACCCAGGCCCATCCCCCCCTACCTGTTACATTTGTGGAGGAAACAGTGATCCCTCCCAAACCCACCCCAAACCCACTGTACCCACATCTAGGTGTCCCCCTTCACCCGTAAGGGCTATGGTAGTGGTGTACAGTTGTCGGTAGTGGTTTCTTTTTTGGGGGGGGATTTGGGGGACAATTTATGAAGTCCACTGCAGTGCCCCCTAGGGTGCCTGGTTGCTGTCCTGGCATGTCAGGGGGACCAGTGCACAACAAATGTTGGCTCCTCCCACAACCAAATGGCTTGCATTTAGTCGTTTCTGACATGGACGTCCTTGGTTTCAATTATCGCCGAAAATCAGAAACAACGAAGTCTAGGGATGACCAAATTTCAGGATTTGGACGTCCCTGACTGTATTATCGAAACGAAAGATGGACGTCCATCTTGTTTCAAAAATACGGGTTTCCCTGCCCCTGGATCAGGACATTTTGCGAGGACGTCCTCATCAAAACTTGGACGTCCCTTTCGAAAATGCCCCTCTTAGTGAACAGGCTGACCCTGTATGTAGAGATGGCTAAAGAACCTTCAGCATTCTATCAGAATAAAAGCAGTTCTGGCCTTTCACTAACTCCTACAACTTCCAGAATAGGGCCTGTGCTTTCCCTGCCTGACAGGGTGGAGGATCCAGTACTTGGAGGGAAACTGAGATAATATAAATAGTTAGCCCAGAGGAGGGTGTTTATCTTTGGTTCCCTTTCCTGGACATTATACCAAGATACTGTTAGGAGACAAGGCCCACCAAAGCCCATATACTAAAGAGAAAAAGAGTCCTTGGCCACTCATGCTAGAGAACCTGGAGGAGAGAACAAGGGAGAAGCAAGCAGTACAGCCTGCACTTGCTACAGGATAAAGTTGGAATAGGGAAGCAGCTTTCCATCCCAAGCTCCAACAAGGAGAAAGAGGAGGAAGAGAAAACAAGACTAAGCCTTGACCATCTGATCAGCATTTCCAGAAATCCAGAAGCTTACAAGGACTCTGTGAGTAGAGACTCAGAGAGCCTAGTTTACCTATAGAGAGAATGAGAGACCAACAGAGGAGTTTCCCTGTAGGACAGTGCCCAGAGGAGGAATGAAGGAGTAAGGAATCTAATAAATTAGTAAGGAATCTAATAAATTAGTAAGGAGTCTAATAAATTAATAAGGAAGTTATTCTTAAAGGAACCCACTATACCTGAAGACTGTAAATAGGAATGGAGAATAAGGAGGAAGACCCTAGAGGACTGTAATTGCTGCTACTTACTTTTTATTACTTTTACTGGAATATACAAGTGATATAAATAGTTGATGGAAACATTACCCTTGTTAATTGACTGTCTAAGTTCTGTAAGTTCGCCACAGTTTTCAGCATATTAAGCAGTGTGGACTGATTTATTGACTGTGAGAAGTGTGCAGAGAGAGTGGATTCTGTGCCAGCTGGTTTTCTAGCTCCACCAGTCCTGACCCTGTCCTTCAGCTAGTCCATACGTTATATATATATATTTGTGTAGCCCTTCTGATGCACATGCCTAACCCAGGGTTACATGTTTATATGCATATACACACATAGTTCTTCCAAGCCACATTTCATAATGACCAAGTCACGTCTTAAAAGAGATATGAAACCTCTTTTGAGTGATTATAACAAATGACATTTTAACAGCTGCATGCCACATGTGCGTAAAGCTCAGTTGCTGCATGCCTTGGGCACAGGGTCAGTTGTCTTTGTTGATGGCAAGGTCTTCAGACTTCAGACATGCCACTCTTAGGTTCAAATCAGCAATCTGAAGCCAAATTGAACTCACAACTGTTGCTTTTGTAGCTCATGTCAATCAGGAGTTTTTAAGAGGGATGGGCTCCCAGAAAGTATTTGTTTCATGTTCATTTGTCTTTTGTATGTGTGTGTGTGGAAACAAATGTTGTTAGCAGCATGCTCTATGTGCATACATTGCATGCTCTTTCTCGATAGATGCATATGTGTGAACCATTGTGGAAGCACATGTGTGCACATTCTATCGGGAAAGAACATGCACTTTGTGCAAATATTGCACACTTTTAAAGGAGAGCTTGCATTATCCCTCGGCCTCTATATATCATTCCTAGCATTCTGTGCTGAAATCCAAACATAGTCTATAACAATGAGTGTAACTTAATTGGCTTAACAAGCTAATCAGCATTGATAACAGCACTTAATAAGCAATAATGAGCACTAATTGGCAATAATTAGAATTTACACGCATAACTCGCTAAGCATATTCTGTAATGAAGTGCGCCTAAATTCTAATGTGCTCAGTTCAAAAGGGGCATGGCTATGGGTGGGGAAATGGGTGTTTCATTGGTGTTCCAAAATTTATGTGCGCAATTGTAGAATATAGCCCAGTGCACTTAAATCTACACGCAGGGATTTGCACCACAAATGGAGGTGCATCGTTTTAGATGCTGGGATATCAACTAAAAGTATTCTCGTTTATAAAATATGCGTAGTCAGAAATGTTTACCATGTGTTTTTTGTAAGTGCTGTATATAGAATCTAGCCCTATGTGTGCATAGTATGCACTCTTAACAGTGGACAACATTCGTTTCAAAGAACAGCCCATTTCTAGTTTTTCAGTGTTTTATTTTTTATTAATTTTAAATAAACATCCATCCAAATTCACTACAAAATATAATGTAACTTCTATTCCACAAGAAGAACTATATGATAACAAACATAGAACTAATAAAAATTAACTAATTCGAATTAAGTATACAGCAGGTATACAAAACTGGAAGTTGTATAAAAATAAATAACAACTTGGAGGGAAAGACGAAGGACAGAGGGTAAAATTAAGAAAGGGAAGAAAGGGGGGAAAGGGATCAGAATAGTGTGCTCTGATGGCTAACTAGTGGGGTTTGATTCCAAATATTGCTGCAATGTTAACCAAACTTGGTGACTAGACTTCTGGTAATGAACGGTATTGGCTGTACATAACTTGCTTGATATAAGCTTATAATATGTCTCCATTTCTAGTTTTTAGTGATACAAATAAAAATAGTCTAGGCTACTAACTTCTCAGCTTTTTGAGAGAGGAAACACTTTTGCCCACTGGACCTTAGTAATTTGCTTTTCTTTTACTGTAGTTCTCTGTTGATAACTCTGTGCTTACTTGGTACAGTATCATACATACTGTCAGTGTAATAAAAATAATAAAAACTGAAAATATGCAACCCTCCCCCCCCCCCCCCCCCCCCCCCGCTGTAATAGCAGTCAATAGGTGCCAAAAAGCATTTTTATTTATGTGCTTCCATTGAAGAAGCACATAATTGATGTCATTAAACAGTTCACTGATACTGTTGATTAGATAATAAAAACCTTTAAAAACAAAAGCTTTAAATGTAGAATTATGCTACTTTTGTCTTATATTACAGCTCCAGTAGAGTCAAACTCCTTTATACTACCCAGAGTGAACAGATAATGTGAAAGTGCCTTGGTGCTTTGTAGTTTTTACTACATGAGACGTGGGGTAAGGAATAATATATTGTAGAGGAATATATTCGAGTTATTCCCCAAGTTTTCCACGTCATCACTGTGACCCCTGACGCAGGTGCTAGTCACCGAAACACGGCCCGTGTCGGGTCTTTTTGTCAAGGCTCATTCATTAAAGAACTGTGTTCCATTTTTAAAGGCCCGTGGTGCTGTTTTTTTTGTTTGGACTTTAGTTTGTACTTTGTTCCCTCTCTTTTGTTATATACATAGTTATGCAGTCCATTTTAGTTGCTCAATGATGGGGGTTGTTATTGTTACGATATAGACCTGTATAAGAAGGAAATGATATGGTTTCACATTAGCGCTAAATAACAAGACAGGAGAGAATTTGCTCATCTTTTCCTTGGCAATGGACTTTTTCTGTAATGATAATTCATCTATGCATGCATTTCTGTGTGCAAAGCCCAGTCTCAGCATGTATTAAAATAGGCCTTATAACACACATACATCGTGTAACAATATAAATCATCACTACAACATTAAAAAATGTAAATATAATCTAATACAATCCTCTTCCCTCCCCCAGAATCTTTACTTGTCATCCTCAGGGCCATGCCGATGCGGTAAGCGAGGTAAGCGCCGCAGGGGGGCGCCCACCTCTGGAGGGCGCCGCCGCGGTGCTTACCCTCGCCCCGCGCCGCAAAGGCCTTTAAATATTTTACCTGGGTCGCAGCAGCGTCAGTGAAAGCGCTGCCGACCAGCAAGGGCGGGGCGGTGGGGGCGGTCCGCCCCGAGTGTCATCAGAAAGGGGGGTGCCGCCGCTCCCGCTGCTCTTCTTCCTGGCAGCCCCTCCCCCGCACCAGCCCTTTAAAAATAAATTGCCGACGCGAATAGCGAGCGCAGCACCTCGTGTGCAAGTAAAAGAAGCGGATCCGATCATCTCATTGGGCCTTCCCTCAATGTCCCGCCCTCCTCTGACGCAACTTCCTATTTCCTCTAGGGCGGGACAGTGAAGGAAGGCCCAATGAGATGATCGGATCCGCTTCTTTTACTTGCACACGAGGTGCTGCGCTCCCTATCGCGTCGGCAATTTATTTTTAAAGACCGGGTGGCAGGGAGAAGACGAGGCAGGGTGAGGGTGGGAGACAGATGGGGTGAGGGGGACTCGGATGGGCAGAAGGGACTGGGTGGGAGACAGATGGGGTGAGGGTGGGGGGCACTTGGATAGCAGAAGGGACTGGGTGGGAGCCAGATGGGATGAGGGGGACTCGGATGGGCAGAAGGGACTGGGTGGGAGCCAGATGGGGTGAGGGGGACTCGGATGGGCAGAAGGGACTGGGTGGGAGACAGATGGGGTGAGGGTGGGGGGCACTTGGATAGCAGAAGGGACTGGGTGGGAGACAGATGGGGTGAGGGGGACTCGGATGGGCAGAAGGGACTGGGTGGGAGACAGATGGGGTGAGGGTGGGGGGGCACATGGATAGCAGAAGGGACTGGGTGGGAGACAAATGGGGTGAGGGTGGGGGCACTTGGATAGCAGAAGGGACTGGGTGGGAGACAGATGGGGTGAGGGGGACTCAGATGGGCAGAAGGGACTGGGTGGGAGACAGATGGGGTGAGGGGGACTCGGATGGGCAGAAGGGACTGGGTGGGAGACAGATGGGGTGAGGGTGGGGGCACTTGGATAGCAGAAGGGACTGGGTGGGAGACAGATGGGGTGAGGGGGACTTGGATGGGCAGAAGGGACTGGGTGGGAGACAGATGGGAGAAGGGGCATGGATCTGGAACTGGGGTCTGAAAAGTGAGCAGGAGGGAGAATGGGGTCATGCCTGGGGCAGAGGTGGATGGGAGAATCAATGGATCTGGAACTAGGGGCAGCCGCAGGTGGGAACTGGGAGCCGAAAAGAGGGGGCATTGAGAGAGGGGGGATAGATCCTGGATGGAATCTGGAGTGAGAGGGAGGGCAGACCCTGAATGGATGGGAGGGGGAAAGAGAGAGGGCAAATGGTGAATCGAAGGAGCAGAGAGAAAGGGCAGACAGTGGATAGAAGGGAGTGAAAGAGCAGACAGTGGATGGAAGGGGCAGAGATAGAGGGCAAATGCTGGAGGGAAAGGAGAGAGAGAGGGCAGATGGTGGATGGAAGGGGGAGAGAGAGATGGCAGACTGGGGCAGATGGTGGATGGAAGGGGCAGAAATAGAGGGCAGATGTGGATGGAAGGCACATTAGAGAGGGCAGACACTGGATGGCAGAGATAGAGCGAAGACAGATGCTGGATGGAAGGAAGACGGTGAAAAGAAGATGAGGAAAGCAGAAACCAAAGACAACAAACTGTAAATATATATTTTTATTATTTTGCTTTAGGATATAGTATTTTAGCTGTGTTAATAAATGTTTATAAATAGAACATGTAAATAAGGTAATCTTTTTATTGGACTAATTTTAATACATTTTGACTTAACTTTCAGAGAACAAAACCCCCTTCCTCAGATCAGGATAGAATACTGTAACAGCACTATACTGTATTGACCTGAGGAAGGAGATTTTGGCCTCTGGAAGTTAAATGTATTAGTCCAATAAAATGGTATTATTTTATTTTCTGTATTTGTTTTATTTCTATTTGTTAATTTGTAAAGTGGTGATTGGTATTTGTTAGTTTTTTTCAAATTTACATCTGCTGTCTTTATATTTTGCACAGTACTAGGGGACATTTTCTGTTTCTGTGGTGTTGCATTGTATGCAGAGTCTGGCATTGGGGGTTCAGTTTAATTTTTGTCTAAATAGAAAGTTTATGATTACTTATTCTATAGTGGATTAGGGTGTATCTGTGTTTGTGAAAAAGACATGGCTTTCAATTGGCATTGACTGTGCAGGATCGACGATCTGTACTATTCTGTCTGGTTTCGTTTTACAATAGGTGAATTGATGTTCTAGTGCTCACTGTAGTGCTTAAGATGCTTTCCTTTTCCTTGTGTGACTCATAGAAACGACTGCTTATGGTATGGTAAAATTGCTCTATAGGTCGTGTTTTGTATTCTCGGTATGCCTAGTACTGGATTTGGGGGGGGGGGGGGGTGTTAAAAAAATGACCGGCCCCGGGTGTCAACTACCCTAGCTACGCCACTGCTGCCGACGTCTCCCTTCCCTTGCACTCGTTGGTTCCCTCAGTGTCCCGCCTTCTTCTGACATCAGAAGAAGGCGGACACTGAGGGAACCAAGAGCGCAAAGGGAAGGGAGATGTCGGCAGCGCTCCGCTTTCACTGACGCTGCTGCGACCAGAAGTAAAAGATTTAAAGGCCCCAGGGCGCGGAGGGAAGGGCAGAGAGGCATGGATGGGAGGGCAGAGAGGCATCGATGGGAGGGC
Organism: Microcaecilia unicolor; assembly: GCF_901765095.1. Classification (NCBI taxonomy): domain Eukaryota; kingdom Metazoa; phylum Chordata; class Amphibia; order Gymnophiona; family Siphonopidae; genus Microcaecilia; species Microcaecilia unicolor. Next base: position 51,484,869 of record NC_044039.1, read on the forward strand.
AGGGCCCAGGGAGAGGACAAATTGCTGGAAGGGGAGGGGAAAGAGGATTGCTGGCTATGGATGGAGGAGGGAAGGGCAGAGAGGGACAAGGATGGACATGGGGGCCCAGGGAGAGGACAAATTGCTGGAAATGGAGGGGAGGGGAGAGAGGAGGATTGCTGGCTATGGATGGAGGAGGGAAGGGCAGAGAGGGACAAGAATGGACATGGATGGGAGGGCAGGACCCAGGGAGAGAGGAGAAATTGCTGGAAATGGATATAGAGCAAGAAATGAAGAAGAAAGGAGAAAAGTAAAGAAATAAATGGAAAGGAAGCCCTGGAAATGGAGTTAAGAGGACAGATAGCAGCAGAATCAGATACTGGACCAGCATGATTGAAAAAAGAAAGTCACCAGACAACAAAGGTAGAAAAAAAATCATTTTATTTTCATTTTAGCATTTGGAATATGTCCACTTTGAGAATTTACATCTGCTATCTTATTTTGCAATGTATACCAATTTGTTTCTAAGAATATTGCTGACAATTCCTTTCAGTGTGGCAAGTGGTGAGCGATCATTTTCATGGGGGGGAGCGTGATCATTTTCACGGGGGGGGGGGGGGGGGCGCCAATTGATAGTCTGCAGGGGGGCGCCAGAGACCCTAGGCACGGCCCTGGTCATCCTCTATAGTCCTCAGTTTCTATAGCATACCCAAATCGTATCATACTCATTTTCCTTGTTGACCCTCAGTGTAGTCAGTTTTTACATCCAGCAAAACTGTTGGAGTTTCTCTATTAATCTCTGTAAAGAAGGTGAATCATTATTCTTCCACCCAGGGCTGGTCTTAGCAATTGCAGAGGCCTGTGCAGACCAGTTTGGTGGGGCCACCTGGCTCCCTGCCCCTGCCTAGCCCCGCCCCACCACACCTGGTACCTCCCTGCTTAGTCCCACCTCCTGCTGACAAGATTAAAAAAAATTAGTTATGAAATTTCTCATAAAATCAAATCAAGCAAAACTTCTACAGAAAAACTGATTCAAATAAGCCCCCTCTGATTCAACCCGGCTGGAAGCATTACAGCAGAAGGCTCTGAGCCTGCTGTTTCTACTTCTTGCTCATGGCTGGTGAACTAGGAAGGAGTTGCGGGATGAGAACAGACTTGAGGGAAGGGAGCAGATCTCGGGGGGGGGGGGGGGGGGGGGGCAAGAATGGACAAAGCTGGATGATTTTAGGCCAGAGTTTTATGAGAGAGATTATTTGAAGGTAAAAGAATTAAATTATTTAACTATTTTAAACAATTTCCATGAATACTGACTGTGTGAGTATGGGCCTGTATGAATACTGACTGAGTGGGATGTGAGTGCTAGAGGGGGTGTGGAGAAAGGAGATTTGTGTGGAGTGTGTGTGAGGCTGGGGTAGGGTTACCATATTTTGTCCCCCAAAAAGGAGGACACATGCCCCGCCCCTGTCACACCCTCGCTCCGCCCCCTTTGATGCCCTCACTCCGCCCCTTTCACATTTTCGCCTCCCCCCATCACACACCCCATCACTCCCCCTCCCCGTCACCCCCCCTTACCTTACTACTGCCCTGGTGGCCTTGTGACCTCTTTGGGGAAGGAAAGAGCCCCCTCTTTCCTGCCCGGAGCGCTGCCCTGCATGCACCCTTCCTGTTCGTGATCTCAGTTCCAATTCAAAATGGCCGCCAAGAGTTGAAGTCTCGCGAGGTCACTTCAACTGTCGGCGGCCATTTTGAATCGGCGCCGAGATTACGAACAGGAAGGATGCATGCAGAACAGCGCTCTGGGCAGGAAAGAGGGGCCTCTTTCCTGCCCTGAAGGCGGAAGAGGTCACTAGACCACCAGGGCAGTAGTAAGTAAGGGGAGGGGAGGTTAGTAATCTGCCCGTTTGTCCAGAAATCCGGACAAATGGGCATATTGACAAAACCCGCCCGGTTGCCCGGACATGTCCTCAAAAAGAGGACATTACTACTACTACTACTATTTAGCTTTTCTATAGTGCTACAAGGCATACGCAGCGCTGCACAAACATAGAAGAAAGACAGTCCCTGCTCAAAGAGCTTACAATCTAATAGACAAAAAATAAATAAAGTAAGCAAATCAAATCAATTAATGTGAACGGGAAGGAAGAGAGGAGGGTAGGTGGAGGCGAGTGGTTACAAGTGGTTACGAGTCAAAAGCAATGTTAAAGAGCAATTTAAAGGTGGCCAAGGATGGGGCAAGACGTAGGGGCTCAGGAAGTTTATTCCAGGCGTAGGGTGCAGCGAGACAGAAGGCGCGAAGTCTGGAGTTGGCAGTAGTGGAGAAGGGAACAGATAAGAAGGATTTATCCATGGAGCGGAGTGCACGGGAAGGGGTGTATTGGAAGGACAAGTGTGGAGAGATACTGGGGAGCAGCAGAGTGAGTACATTTATAGGTTAGTAGAAAATGTTTGAACAGGATGCGAAAACGGATAGGGAGCCAGTGAAGGGTCTTGAGGAGAGGGGTAGTATGAGTAAAGCGACCCTGGCGGAAGATGAGACGGACAGCAGAGTTTTGAACCGACTGGAGAGGGGTAAATCCGGACATATGGTAACCCTAGGCTGGGGCAGTGTGGAGTCGGGGTATAAGTAACCTGTGTGTGAGTGCAGGAGGATGGAGGGGTGTGGATTGTGAGAGAGAGGACAGATGTGTGACTGTGAGTGCAAGAACGTTTCAGGTATGAGTACTGTGGAAATGTGAGCTGTGAATCAGCTGCTTCCTCACCCTATTTTCCTTCTCTTTCCTCTCAAATTATTCCCCTCCCATTTCCTTCTCTTCTGTCCCTCTGCCACTCACCCCTTCCCTTCTGCCCTTTCCTTCTCTCAGACTGAGAGAGCAGGAAGAAACAGGAGGAGGGAGGAGACAAAATGGATGGGAGGCAGTGGCATCTCTAGACATAAATATTTGGGGCGGCAACAGGGGGACAAGCTAGGTATGTGGTGGGAGGGGCAAGTCAAAGCAACATTTCCATAAAAACCCCCTTCCCCTCTATTTTTAAATTAGCACTCTTCTATACATAAAAGAAACCCTCCCCCTTCCAGCCTGTCTACACTACCCGGTAAAGCCATCATTATATAATTGTTAGCATCATTCAACAAATTCTTCTATGTGGGCGTGAAGTTTGGATTCTCTACAGGATTGGTCAGAATCTCAACATAAACCTTGAAGCTCCAGTTCTGTATCACAAACTCATATTTCCCAACAATGAAGGTACCCCCTTACAACTGGCCACACAAAAAAATGTTCAAACAATGATAATCAACTCAGGAACAGCACAAGCTCCTTCCACTGCCAGATAACTGTTTAATGTACATGGGGTTTTGTTTGTATGGTGACTCTACCGCAATGCTTCTTAACCCAGTCCTTGGGGCACACCCTGCCAGTTGAGTTTTCAGGATATCTACAAAAAAGATGCATGAGATAAGTCTGTATACCAAGGAGGCATTGTATGAAAATCTCTCTCATGCATCTTCAATGTGGATATCCCGAAAACCCAGCTGGCTGGGTGTGTCCAGCACTGCTCTACCGGAAGTGGAGACCCCATTAGTCCTGAGCATTTTTATTTTTCAAACAGGCCATACACTTTGAAAAATAACACAAAACCCTGCAAAAAGGCACTCATAACCTATATATAAAAATTACTATATCATAATAGCCCTAACCCACCTATGAAGACAGGCCCTAGAGCACCAAAATAACCTGCTACTGGGAAACTGGAAAAAGATGGACTGTTACATAATCCTTCACAGACACCACACGCCAGCAAAATCCTTCACCTCAGTTGCAGATGCAGAACATGACTCTCACCTGATACAAAATAGGGAATCGCAAAAAAACATGCAGACAAAAACTGAAATGGAGACAAAACCTGAAAGCAGAGACACCAGACTCTGCATGTCCTCCTGAATAGTGCAAAATACAGCCAACAGATGTAAACTCTCAGCACCAACATAATGCAGTCACTAAACTGAATATAAAATCATTTTTCCTACCTTTATTTTCTGGTGATTTTATTATTCTAATCATCTTGTTCTTAATCTCTTGTTCTGCTTTCCTCTGTCTGTGCTCTTAATTCTGTTTCCAGGGCCTCCTTTCCATTTTATTTATTATTTCTTTTCTCACCTCCTTTCGTCTTCACTTCCTGCCTTATGTCTGTTTGGCACTGATCTTTCATATTCAACTTTGTTCAATTTTTCTGCCTCGTTCTCTAATCTATCTAGCTTTCCCTCTTCCCTTCCCTTCATGTGCACTCTGTCTCCCTTCTCTTCATGTGCAGCACGTCTCTCCTCTTCCTTTCATATGCAGCCTTTCATCGTCTCCTCTCCTTTCCCTTCCATTCCATCCATATGCATTTCCCCCTCTCCCTTCTCTGCCCTCCTATCCATGTGCAACATTTTCCCCTCTCCCTTCCAAGTGCGGCATTTTTTCCTCTCCCTTCCCTACCAGCCATGTACATTCTCCCTCTACCTTCCATTCCATTCATGTGCAGCATTTCCCCTTTCCTTCCTTTGTATCCATGTGCATTTTCCTCCTTTCCCTTCCATGTATATGCAGCCTTTCCCCCTCCCTCCCTTCCATTACATTCATGTGCATGCAGTCTTTCCTCTTTCCTTCCCTTCCCTTCCCTTCCATCTCATCCATGTGCATTCCCTTCTTTCCCTTCCATTCATATATAGCCTTTCCCCCTCTTCCTTCCCTGCCCTCCAATCCAAGTGCAGCACTTTCCCCATCTCCCTTCCATTCATGTGCATTTCCCCCTCTCTTTTCCATTCCATTCATGTGCAGCCTTTCCCCCTTCCCTTCCATTCATGTGTATTTCCCCTTCTTCCTGCCATCCTATCCTGTCTTTCCTTATCCCTTCCCTTCCAACCACATACATTTCCTCACCCTTCCATTCATATGCAGCCTTTCCCCAATTCACTGCCCTCCTTTCCAAATGCAACAATTTCCCCCTCCCTTCCCTTCCATTTATATGCAGCCTTTCCCATTTTCTCTTCCCTCCTATCCATGTACATCCTTTTCCCCTCTCCCTTCCCTCCTATCCAAGTGCAGCCTTTTCCACACTCCCTTCTCTGTCTTCATATTCAAGTGTAGCCTTTCCCCATCTCCCTTTCCTCCTATCCAAGTTCAACCTTTTCCCCTCTCCCTTCCCATGTAGCACCTCTCCATCCTTGACCCCAATGCAGGACCTCTCTCCATTGGACAGCAGCAATCCCCAGTTGCTGCTGTCCGTGCCAGCTCTAAGAATCAAAATGGTGGCTGCGACCTCTCGTAGTAGTCTTGCGGAGCTGGCATGGGAAGCAGTGATTGGTGGATCGCTGCTGCCCGACCAACACCAAAGCCTTGGGGAAAGCCCCGAGTCCCTGGCCCTACTTGAACCTTCAGTTAGATCCGGGGACTCAGGGATTTCACATGCGACTTGCAGTGGGGGTGCAAAGGAGGTGCAATGATTTTGAGGGGTACATTTGCACCCCCTTGCACCACTGTAGCAATGCCTATGATGAAAGGTGAGAGAAGGAAGGGGCTGAAGGGAAGGGGTGAGTGGCAGAGATACAAGGAAGGAGGAAAGAGAGAGAGGACATAGGAGGCAGATGGTGGAACATGTGTGGCACTGAAGAGAGAAGAAAGATGGCAGACAGTTTTGAATTGGGAGAGGGGATATATTGGATACTGGGATGAAGGGAAAAGAGAGACAAAGAGCAGGTTTTTTTAATCCATGTGGCATGGTATAGGGAAGTGCTGGTAAGAAGGGAAAGAGAGAGTAGGAGAGGAAGAGAAAAAGAGTTGGGCTTTGGAAAAGGAGAAAAGAGGAGGGTGTTGGAGTCAGGCCTAGGGAAAGGGGAGAGGGAAAGTGTCCTCTTTCCTTGCTAATTCATGCTGATGTAAGAGGGTTATGAGAGAAATTTCCCATGAGGCTGGTTCATTTCAGTTTAAAAAAATCTTCACTATTTTGATATGCTGCTTCATATTCAGATGCTGGCTTCATATTTAGTCTTAAATTGGATTAATCATAATGAATATGTATGAGATGTCTGTATGCAAATGAATATGCTAATGCACCAAGGTCTACCCTTTTACCCTCTCAAATGAAACACTCAAACTACACCCATGCCTTCTACTCAGTCCCTCTGTCCATGCTCACCCTACTTACCCACATGATATTGCTTTCACCTCCCCACCCAGGGATTCTATATTGCCTCCAACTCAATTCCACAGTCTTCACTCACCTCTAAAGTTCTCATTCTCACAATCCTCACTCACTCACCCTTCTTCTACCCAGTCTAACTCTATGCTTTTTCATCCCCAGATATCATTCTCCCCCACATTTATTTCTATTTTTTAATCTCCTCCTCCTCCGCTTAATCTCCATCAGTGTTCCCTCTAGACCAACTGAGTGCAAATTTTTTTCAAGTGAGCAACAAAAGTATCCCAACAGCTAAAAAGAGTGGGGGGGGAGGGGAGTCCACCCAAGCTATCTATGGAGCGAGGGGTGTTCCTCCTGAGCTATCTAGAGGGGGTCCCCTAAACTATCTGCACAATGGGGGGGGGGGGGGGTTCCCCTGAACTATCTAAGGAGCAGACTGTGTTAATTATTTAAAAAAATTATTTGAAATTATACTATACTCATAAAGTGGGTGGTATGAAAGTCTCCTTTGGAACTCACAGGATTTCAAGCAAATATTTTTAAAATAATTCTACTGATCAAGTATATATATATATTTATAATTCTACTGACCCAATATCCTCTGATTCAGGAAAGTTGACAAAATGCTAATACATTCTTCTAGCATAATTTTCCATCTTATTAGTCAAGCTGATAACTTCTCGGTCAGATATTACTCCCTTTGCCTGAATATCCTGTAAATCATGGTGGAAGCTCCCTAATTTCCTCTTCATCTCAAAACGTTTTGCTTCCCAAGTAACCAGGCGAGATTTATAGTCTTGTAAGGAAATATCTATATCACTTTTATTAATTAAAAATATACCTGTTTCAGACGAGCCACAGAATCCCAGATCTAGTCCAAAGTAACACTGGCCGATTTAACTAAGGGAGCTATAGGAATCACCCCTGTCCCCACTCCTGTAGGTCCCGTCTTCAGATCTTTATTCAGCATATTCATTGTGGATATCCTGAACAATTGACTGGCTGGGTGCACCCTGAGGACTGGGTTGAGAATATCTGCTGTATTCTATTGGAGTCCAAATCATCCTGTTAAATGTCCAATATACAAATATAATCATCACAATACTTTGATAGCAAGGGGAACTTGAGGACACAATTGGCAAATCTGTTCATTGTGCTGGTTAGATGGCACTTAACCCTGGTATTTAAATTCTACTGGACTTAGGCATTCTGTTCTCATTTACTGAAATTCCTCATTAACTGCTTGATACATCAGAGTGTATGCCCTACTAGTCTTTGATTGAAGATTTCTATCTTAGATAGGACTTAATTAAGATTATTTTCTGTCACCACCTCTCTGGAGCTCACATATGATTTTACAGTGATATTACAGTGTTGGAAGTGGGAGGGGAAAGTATCCCATGCTTACCCTGCAGGCTCTAATGGAAGACAGAGGGTGATGGAGGTTACAAGTTATTGCTTTGTGTTGGCTTCCTAGTTATTGTGGCATATTCATAGCACAGCTGGCTACAACTGCATAGCCTCTTCAGAATCTCACCAAATAAGAGCAGATGTGGGAATGAACAGACAAACACAAACATGCTTTTGCTGAGCTAAAAAGTCTCATGCCAGCAATGCTGCCATGGTTTACTTTGATCCTGGCAAAAAAGACTGAACCTTTAATGGTTGTTAGCCCTGTTGTTTTAGGAGGTGTCTTCACACAGGTGACTGAACAGGGTTAAGCCCATACTATTACTTATGCCAGACCCTGTTACCAACTGAAAAGAGTTATTATGAAACTGAAACAAAGATGTGTAGTGGCCTTAGGACGTTCTCATTTCTATTTATACAAATATGGGCTAGGAATGCATATAGTAACATTTTTTTTTTAATTTTTCACTCAATTTGTCTTTTTTGTCATTTCATCTTGATATTTGGGCCTTTATTTTAGAAGCTCTATTCATGATAGACACATATAAATACTAGTGCAAACACGTTGCATCCGATTTCAGATGTCTAGCATATCCCCTCTCTCAATCCAAAATGGTCTACCATCATTCTTCTCCCTCCCTTGCCCCACTTGTTCCAGCATCCCCCCTCTCTCTCTCCTCCTTCCTCGTCTAGCTTTGTCTGTTCTCCCCCCACCCCATCTGTTCCCTTCCCTCAAGCCTTTTCTCATTCCGTGATTCCTTTTCAGTGCAGCACGGTAAGCAAAAACCAGAAATGGAGGGTGCAGAGCCTTGTGCTGTAGTTCTTCCAGCTAGGTTCTGCCGGAACTGCCCCCATGGCAGTAGGAAGCGCATCAGAGGGGGCAGTCTAGTAGAGCCTGGCTGGAAGTGCTACTGCACAGGACTCTGCACTGGCTGTTTTTAGTTTCTGCTCAATGTGGCTGCAGCACTGGGAAGGAGCTTGTGAGACTAGGACAGGTTTGATGGGAGGAAGCAGATGCATGGGGGGGGGGGGGGGCATGGGCGTAGCCAGACAACAGATTTTGGGTGAGCCTAGGCAAGAAGTAGGTGGGCACCAAGTGTTCTCCCCCCCCCCCCCCCATCTACCAGCAAAATAATATCTCAACTGATGGGAAAACGCTTCTTTCCACCTTGGCAGTCTGCAGCAGGCATGCGCTGAAAATTGAGCATGCTCAGGTGCCGGTATCGTGGAGAGTAGCACTTTTGTTACCATCAGGGAGAAGTCTTCAGCTGGCCAAGCTTGGGATCCCCACCAGCTACCGCTAAATGTGTGCTACTGTTGGGTGGGCCTGAGCCCTAAATGGGTGGGCCCTGGCCCACCCAGGCCCACCTGTGGCTATGCCACTGTGAGGGGGGGGCAAGAAGGGACAACGCAGAATGGGGAAGGAGTTGAGAGAGTAAGAGATACTGGACATGTGAGCCAGGGGAGGGAGAGTGTTTAGGAGGGGCAATACCCCCCTCGCCTCCCCAAACTATGCCAAGCACCACCCTTGATCCGCCACAGAAGTACCTGGACAGTGCATGGGTGGTTATTGCTGGTTAAGTACCTCTAAATATCAGCAGTTAAGCGGGAACAAGCAATTTTGATTAAATTGTTTTGAAAACGGACTGGTTTGTATTTAACTGTATGTGGTTCCTAGCTGGTTTTACTACTACTACTACTACTATTTAACATTTCTAGTTTATTTAGTTTATTTTTAGGTTGAGTAGAGAGATGTGGTAGCCGTGTTAGTCCACTTTTAAAGGTAATCAATAGAAATAGAATAAAATAAAACATGGAAAAGAAAATAAGATGATACCTTTTTTATTGGACTAACAATACATTTTTTGATTAGCTTTCAAAGGTAGCCCTTCTTTCTGAACTGATGAAGAAGGGCTACCTTCGAAAACTAATCTAAAAATGTATTACGTTAGTCCAATGTTTTATTTTATTCTATTTTTAGGTTGAAAAATAATCAACAACATATATTTTTTAAAAGCTTGTTCCATACCACAATGAGAGATCAGTGGTGCCGCAGACTCATTTGGCTACAGTCAGTGCCTGTTTCATTTCTTCCAGAGCCCAACTTGTACTTGCTGCATCTTTCTCCCATTTGCTCTGGCTCGTAATATGTAACTTTATATAGAGTTTAATACTTCTCACAACCTATAGGTATTCCATATACTTTTGGAATAATGCTTTCATTTTTGCTACACACCAAGAGGCCGATATTCAGTTGATGGGAGGCAGCCCACATAAGTGCCGCGGTCAGCGCTGACCCTGGATATTCAATGCTAGGCCACTCAACCTAGTGCTGAATATTGGCTCTAGCCGGCTATATTGCGTGATATAGCCAGTTAGCCACTATGCACTGTGTGAATATTCAGTGGAGGTAACCGGCTGAATATTAGTGGTTAGCCAGCTAAACACTATTTAACCGACAGGAGCTGTTCCTGGCTGGTTAAATAGCGCTGAATAATGGGGGGTGGGGGGGGGGGGGGGGGGAAGCAACTGTTCAAGACACACTTGTGCCAAATGACATAAAATGCTGCCTAAGATGTTTCTAAACTATTCATATGCCTCCCAAAGACACATGCTAAAAACAAATGGCATTTAGGGAGTATGGGAGAGCAGAAGCTGCTAATAAGTATGTGTAAAATCTGTATCATTTGCTTCCAGCTATGCAGCCTTATGACATTGCTTCTTCTATAGACTTTAAAGAAAGGCACATCAGTGAAGAAAGAGGACACAGACATCTGTAGCCTGCTGATTAACTAGCTGTCTAATGAGGTGGAGGAATGTTCCAAAGAAGGAACAGAGATCAGAAATCTTCCAAACTGTTTATTTTCCTAAAAAAGTCACATATGTCAGCTGGAACATTCCTCCACCTTATTAGATGTTTGTTTGACTTCTGTGGAAGGACTTTCCTGCTGCCTTTTTTTTTTTTTTTAATAGCTATCATCAGATTAACAGATAAAGAGGAAAAAGAACCTCCTTCTTCCACCCTCCAACTCTTCCATCCTCAAAGAAAAAAAATAAAATAAGAAGCTGAATTACTGGTTGACTCATTCCAGAAAGTTTGCCCTTGACACGAAATCAATGGTCTCCTCATGCTCATGCTGTGCCTTTTCTATTTTAGCAGTGAGCTATGGAAGCCAGATATTTGGCTGGTCCATGTACATGCAACCTCTATGTTTTCTTTGTGCTAAAAATATCTTGCAAACGTGGTTTTATTTTCCATTCCTGACAGCTGAAACCAGTCCTTGGGGAAATAAGCCCGATCCAACAGTGGAAATGCAGAAACAGGTGGAAAGACAGAGAAGAGAGGGATATGAAAAGACTTTGCGCTCCTGTTATTTTTTTTTTAAGTAGTCTAGTATGTTACAGCTACTGAAATCTGCAAATTGTAGAGACCTATGCATGAAAGTTTAACATACATTAACTATATTAGGCTTGATATTTATATACCTGGCCAACATCAGAAGTTCAGTGCTAGCATTTAACTTTATTTGTATATTTGGTGGTGCTCTCCGATTAACTAGTCCCGCTGAATATCCATCCATATGTAAACCTGGTCGGTCTTGCCATACAGTCAGGGCACCAGCTAGCTCATCGCAAGTCAGGGGCACCTGAGACCAGGGCCACAAAGAAGTTAATTTGCAAAGCACTGCAGCTTTCCTAGTCACACACACCCAGCTGGGCACAAACCTGGGCTGCATAAAAATCCAGAAGGCCATAGGATATTAAGCTGGGGTATATTACTCTTTATACATGTCACTCATTTTTCTTAGTCAGTTCAGAGAGCAAATAGGTTCTCCCTCTCAAGCAAAGACTCCAGTCTAGGTTTTTATGGAAACAAATACTGTAACTCTCTGCAACAGGCAGTTCAAACTTTCCAATGGAACAGTTTAATTTGTAATCCAGCTTGATATCATGTGCAAACAATAAATCTAGAGCCAAATTTAGGAATATGGTGTGAAGGGGGGCAGACTCAAGAAAAATGTCAGGAAATATTTTTTTGCAGAGAGAGTGGTGGATACTTGGAATGCCCTCCTGCGGGAGGTGGTGGAGATGAAAACGGTAACAGAATTAAAAAATGCGTGGGATAAACATAAAGGAATTCTGATCAGAAGGAATGGATCCTCAGAAGCTTAGCTGAGATTGGGTGGCAGAGCCGGTGGTGGGAGGCGGGGCTAGTGCTGGGCAGACTTCTACGGCAGAAACAAATCAAGGTCAGGTATACACAAAAAGTAGCACATATGAGTTTATCTTGTTGGGCAGACTGGATGGACCGTGCAGGTCTTTTTCTGTCATCATCTACTATGTTATCTTCTCACGTTCCATTTATAATCCTACAGTTTGTACATATTTACAGCTCCTCCTGTCCATACCCATCCCTTCTGGGTGTAACAACCTAAGGCTGTGCCTGCTGCACTTGTACAGCAAGTAGATCTTCCTTTGTATCAGACCTCCCTGTTTGTTCACACTCTCCCCAAAAAGAGTACCTCTCCGGGCTCTTTCCTGTTCCTGCTCTCAGGCTGTGACCCCCCTACTTCCCATCTGGAGCATCCCACCACCTCACGGTTAATGCTTTACTGGCAGAAACCTTCCTTTCTGGTCAGCCTTAGTTTCTTGAACCCATCCAGGACTCCCCCCCTTCACAAGTGTCCCAGCACAGGCGACCAATGACCTCGTGCAAACCCCAACAATAACATTTATTAACTCCTAACTCCTCCCACTACTGTCTTTTAACAACCAGGAATATTTCCCTCTGCAATTTACCCAGGAACCCACCCTCTTGGGCTGGATCCTTTACCACCCACAACCTCAAAACCTTCCCTTCAGTAACTTTGGATAGTTCTCTGTGTTGGATTATTTGTAGTAAATAATTAGCAGATTTTATACACACAGCTTCAGCTTTAGAAATGTTAATTTCTTTTCTTCATCTCTCTCACATACACCCCAGAATAATTCACTGCTGAGTCACTTTAAAGTTGAAGTAACAAAACATCTGTTTACTCACAGTTTTAGTCAGATTGATATTCAGACAGGCTTATATAAACATAATACTATACATTTGGATTATCAGCTCTTTCCATGTGCTTAGATGGTAATGGATGCTCACACCACAGATCCTCAGCTAGGAGAGATCATGAGCTCCATGTGCTGTGCCTAATCACCCCCACAGGAAGTTGCATGGGTGTGACCTCTCTAGGCAATTCACATCAGAGGTCACAGAGTAATCACAGAGAAAAACATTGCTGACAGAAAATGCATGTTAAATACAATACATTATTCCAACACTCTGATGCTCTTTAGATTATCTCTATTATATTGGGGGATTATACATAGGACTGAAAACCGAGTCAGCGCTTATATGAGCAGTCCTAACTTTAAATATGTGAAGGCAAATTTTAGATAGTACTTGGAGAGGGTAATTCACACTTGTAGGCTGTGATGTGAATTCCAATAGCACTTTACAAGAGGTACTGCCAAATGTACAGCCCTCTGTAAAATAGGTGCAGGACTGCAGGTTTAAGCATCCCAACGTACAGAGGGAGCACTGATTTTATAAAGCAGCATATGGGGAAAAATGTGCAGCACTATCCCACTTTCATATGGTAGCAATTTTTTTGAAACCACTGCTCCCAACACCAAATAGCTGAAGGACCAAGAGCAGACATATGATAGGAACAAGATGCGTGGCACAGAGTCAGTAGGTATAATTTGATGTCTAGCTAAACTCAAGGCAAGTTCTTTGTATAGTTAAGTAAGAGATAAGGAAGTGATCTAAGTTATAGTGTTTGGAGGGGTACAGGGAAAGAAGCTTCACAGGATGTATCACATGATTTTATCAGTCATAAGAACATAAGAATAGCCATACTGGGTCAGATCAATGGTCCATCTAGTCCAGTATCCTGCTTCCAGCAGTGGCCAATCCAGGTCACAAGTACCTGGCAGAATCCCAATTAGTAGCACCATTCCGTGCTACCAATCCCATGTCCATCTCAATAACAGACTATGGACTTTTCCTTCAGGAAATTGTCCAACTCTTTTTTATACCCAGATACCCTAACTGCTGTTACCACATCCTCCGACAACGAATTCCAGAGCATAACTATTCTTTGAGTGAAAAAAAATATTTCTTCCTGTTTGTTTTAAAAGTATTTCCATGGAATTTCATTGAGTGCCTCCTGGGCTTTGTACTTTTTGAATGACTGAAAAATCATTTTACCTCTACCTGCTCCATGCCACTCAGGATTTTGTAGACCTCAATTATATCTCCCCTCAGATGTGTCTTTTCCAAGCTGAAGAACCCTAACCTCTTTAGCCTTTCCTCATACGGGAGGAGTTCCATCCCCTTTATCATTTTGGTTGCACATTTTGAACCTTTTCTAATTCCGCTATATCTTTTTTGAGATATGGCAACCAGAATTGAACACAATACTCAAGGTGAGGTTGCACCATGGAGCTGTCATTACTGTACAATAAAACTCTTATCTTGTACATCTTCCACCTGAAATCTAAACTCTTCTCTCATATCTCTCCCAAGCAACCCAATATTTGTGACAGTGATGACCTCCCTGGAGCACTGATGTAAATGTGGCTTTGCTGTTTCAGGATGTAACTGCCAGTCCATGCAGGTTACCTCGCCCTTCCAGGAAATATGGTGCCATCATACCTTTTTACTTTACACCTTGATTTATATGCTGCTGTCCTCTATATAGGACCCAGTGATCTTTTAGGGTGAATTGCTACTCTGTTTTGGGCTGCATGGACACTCCCCACCTCTTGCCACATGAAATCTTTTGTCTATTCCAGGCTTTTTTGAAATCTTTTATTGTTTTTCTCCCTACTATCACTTTTAGAAGGACATTCCAGGCACTGAGCACTGTTTCCATGAAAATTATTTCCTCACTTCATTCCTGTCTTTCTCCCTTGGGGTGTCACATCATGAACGCTAGTTCTACAACTTCTCTTCTGTTTTATTTATTTTTATTAACTTACAGACACTTGATATTCCGCCAATTGCACTGAAGTGCCGCTGAGCAGTTTTACAATATTAATAATAAAAAGGAAGAGAAAGGAAACTGTAATTTAATTATAAAAGTAGGCAAAAAAGAGGTTAAAAAAAGGACAAGTTAACAGGAGGAGATACAGGGAAAAATAGGGAATGAGCCAATAAGTGCAGGAAAGGAATGCTACAAGAATCAGAAAGGGAGAAAGAGAAGAACATCAACCATATACCAATTGGAATAACCATGCTCATCCCCTATTGTCCTGCTCATTCCCTCAGATACTCACAAAGTAATCTCGCCATTCTCTTTTCATAAGGGGATCAGACTTGAAAAACCATAGTTCTGTTTACTACTCGGCTCCCTCCTTGTGGAATTTCATGCTCTAGAAGTTAAGATCAGTGAGTTAATGGTGGCTCTGAAGAGTGATACAAGGATCTCACTGCAACAAAAAAGGGGCTTGAAGACTGCAAGCCACTGTGAGAAAGTCAAAGAGGGGCATAATCGAAAGGGGTGCCCAAGTTTTCCTGAGGACATCCTCGCAGGATGTCCCAGTGAAGGGGCGGGGAAACCCATATTATCGAAACAAGATGGGCGTCCATCTTTCGTTTCAATAATACGGTCAGGGACGCACAAATCTCCACATTTAGGTTGTCCCTAGAGATGGTCATCCTTAGACTTGTTCGTTTCAGATTTTTGGCGATAATGGAAACTAAGGACGCCCATCTCAGAAACGACCAAATGCAAGCCCTTTGGTCGTGGGAGGAGCCAGCATTCGTAGTGCACTGGTCCCCCTGACATGCCAGGACACCAACCGGGCACCCTAGGGGGCACTGCAGTGGACTTCAGAAAAAGCTCCCAGGTACATAGCTCCCTTACCTTGTGTACTGAGCCCCCCACCCCCCCAAACCCCACTACCCACAACTGTACACCAATACCATAGCCCTTACAGGTGAAGGGGGGCGCCTACATTTGGGTACAGTGGGTTTGTGGTGGGTTTTGGAGGGCTCATATTTATCACCACAAGTGTAACAGGTGGGTGGGGGGAAGGGCCTGGGTCCACCTGCCTGAAATGCACAACACCCACTAGAACTGCTCCAGAGACCTGCATGCTGCTGCGATGGACCTGAGTATGACATTTGAGGCTGGCATAGAGGCTGGCACAAAATATTTTTAAACTATTTTTTTGAGGGTGGGAAGGGGTTAGTGACCACTGGGCAGGTCATCTCCGATTCCCTCTGGTTGTTATCTGGTCAGTTCGGGCACCTTTTTGTGGCTTGGTCGTAAGAAAAAAAGGACCAAGTAAAGTTGTCCAAGTGCTCATCAGGGACGCCCTTTTTTTCGATTATGGGTCGAGGACATCCATGTGTTAGGCATGCCCAAGTCCCGCCTTCGCTATGCCTCCAACACGCCCCCGTGAACTTTGGTCGTCTCTGCGATGGAAAGCAGTTGGTTACGCACAAAATCGGCTTTCAATTATGCCGATTTGGGTGACCCTGGGAGGAGGACGCCCATCTTCCGATTTGTGTCGAAAGATGGGAATCCTTCTCTTTCGAAAATAAGCTGGAAAGTGGCACAAACAATGGAATGAATCCCCAAGATACCGGCAGATGGGGCAAAGCATTACCAATGTTATAGACCTGTCAAGATGCCCAGTTCCAGGCGGGTTTTGAAATCATATCTCAAAACAGTGTTATATTTGTAATCTTTGATTCTACCAATTTAAATCAGTGCTGTAGGTTACCTAATGCATTAGGATAGGGATGTCAGAAATCAAGGACTGGCTTAAAATCTCTCTTCTGGAACTGGATGACTTGGCAACTCTGACACTGGCAGAAAGATCCCAAAAGCACTAGAATAGAGACAAAGTGGCACCAACATTGAAGAGTCTGTCTGCTCTGCATCATACAGCCTGATTTTTCTTTGACACCTAGTTTCAGTCAGTGTTTAGCCCCTTCCATTTTACATGAGTCCTGTCTGTACTCTGATATATTCACACCTCTTTTCCCTCTGAAGCTTACAGCTTCCTAACACAAGCTTCTCTCCCTCTGAAATTCAAGATAGAAATGGCATGGAAATGGTGCTGGTATCAGATTCATGATGAGATTATCAGCCATAGAGTAACATCAGTTAGCGTATCTGGGTTTAAAAAAGATTTGGACAAGTTCCTGAGACAGACATGGGGAAGCTACTGCTTGCTCTGGGATTGATAGCATGGAATATTGTCACTATTTGGGTTTCTGCCAGGTACTTGTGACTTGGCTTGGCCACTGTTGGAAATAGGATACTGGGCTAGATGGACCATTGACCTGACCCAGAATAACTTTTCTTATGTTCTTATGACCTGGGATAGATTTGTTTGGCTGCATATAAAGAAGTTTCAACATGGTAGATCAATTAACTCCTGCTTATTTCTTGTTCCGTCCCAAGGTAGTTACATTCTGTCTGGCCATCAGACTCACTAGAATTTAAAATGTGACCTCTAGAAGCAGAGGTTGAATACTTATAGCTGAAGCAACAGGAACTGCCCAGTTAAGGTCAAGCCAGTGAATAATTCTCCTCTTGGAAGCAGAAGGCAAGACATGTCCCCAAAGGAGCCCACTGGACCACCATGGGATGTTCTTCTTCAAAGACCAAATGTTGCTCTACTGGACTCCTCCAAAGGTTCTCTGTCTACTACCCAGAGGATAACCGTTCATCTGCTTCTATATTAACTATGCAGCTTAAGAGGTCACTCCCAAGGGTCATGGGTTTGATTCCCGTGAGCCTCACAATTATCAAACAAAAACAAGTGCTCTTTTCCTGGGCCAATAGATCATAATGGGTACTAAAAATGAATGGATATTCAGATCATTTATGGCCCATACCCATCTTCTTCCTTCACAGGTGTATGAACTGAAATGGCCTCATTTGTTTTACATTGTGGTTTACTATTCTTCAGAAGACAAAGGCATATCCATTGTTTTTAGATAGCCTGGAAGACACTGTAACAAATAATATGATATATATTAAAGATTTACCCCCAGATTCTATATATGGCAACTAAAGTTGTGAATGCAAATCAGCACACATAGCTAATTTCCACACGTAACTTAAATGATTAATGAGCCAATCAGTGCCAATAGTTGTCCAACAACCAATTACTGGCATTAATTGGGAGCTACAAAATAACACACTGGGATGAGAACCAAATTCAAACAACAGTAATAATATTATAAATAGAAGTTCTCATAAAGAAAAGTAAGCATATGAAAATGCAAGGGAGGAAAAAAGCCTTAAGAAGCTCCCAGCAATAAACAATTAGCTGGTCAAGCAGGACTTCCTCATCTTTGGCATAAAAAATACCTCCCACTGCTATATACATTTCTTATTAAATTTCAATATTTATCCATATTTAGAAATACTTAGCTGCATAGTGTCTTGCTCCAACTCATGGCCAACGTTTCATTACAGCTGTATCAGGGTCAAACAGTCATGGATTTCAATGAAGCTCCACTATAACTTGTTGGAGCAACTTATATCCTGCCAATCTAATATGCTTACTGTTTTATTTTCTCTCAGTGCTAATGACCTGTTCAGTACGGGCAGGGAGGTTCGTGAAAAGCTCATCTAAGACATTAGGGTAACCTGGAAGTGACAACAGGCCATAAATTTGAGCATCATAGTCTTTCTGAAATAAATTTACTACTACTAATAATAATTTCTATAGCACTACTAGACATACACAACACTATACATGTTATATACAGGTACCTTCTCTGTCCCTAGGAGGTTCACAATCTAAGTTTTTTGTAGCCAGGGCAATGGAGAGTTAAGTGACATGTCCGAGATCATAGGGAGCTGCAGTGGGAATTGAACCCAGGTTGCTAGGATCAAGGCCTGCTGCACTAACCATTAGGCTACTCCTAATGGTGAGTGGAGGAGTCATATACATACATCATATTCTATCCCAGCAGTCATTGCTTGGGCTAGAATATGATGTATGTGCTGCAGACTGTTTAGTCTTCCTACAATCTGCTGAACTATGACTTTACTTTCATTATTAAGCAGTATAGGAGTTAGATAGATACACATTAACTGATGGGATTATGTCACCCATAGACACACCAGATATGAAATATTTGTAAGCTTTCACAACAAAAGGTGGTGTCACTGAAGCAGACAACAAAACTTACACTAGTTTCTTCCAAAAATGTGCCCAGGCTTTAGGCAATAGGGTGGAGCCTAGTTCTTGTTCCCAGATTTTCTCAAGACTACTAATTCATGAAAATGTATTCCTTTGAGAAAACAAATAGAAGTTCAAGGCAAGTTTCAGGCTTGACACTACTTTGCTGCAAAATGAGACACACAGAGGGCTCATCCTGAGATGGGCTCAGATCCATTACAGAGTTTACAGTACAAGGATAAAATCTGGAACCATTGGTAAACGTGCTTTCAGTTAACCCAAACCATACTCTCAGTGTTGGAAAAGATAGGAATTTCTCTTCTTAAACTAGTTGGTCTATTGTCCACATACCTTCACTCTGCCTCTGGGGCAGTTTATAAGGCGATTCCTGATTGACAAACAGGGTTCAGGCATATTGATATTGATTTTGAGCTATCCCACTTATCTTTCATTAGGTTGTCCAATGTACACATTGGATTAAATTCTACTAAAGGTGCCTAAAAATCAGAACAAAAAAAAAAGTGCATAGCACTGTTCTATAAACGGCGCTTAAAGTTAGACACTGTTTATAGAATAGCACTTAATGCCAGGAACCATGTCTACATTTAGGAGCAACCATTTACACCAGTGAAACCTTGGTGTAAATCCTCATGCCTAAATTAGGCACAGTTATTCCAAGAATTAGTTTTCCTTGAAGAAAGCTGGTAAATATTGTATTCAGGTCTCAGGCTGCAGAATTCAGAAAAAGATGGTTCAGGCCTAACCAGCAAAGGTAAGACAGCAGGAAAAGACCCCTACAGTCACAAAAAAGGTATCCTAAATGACCACTGGAGTGGTGAAGGCATGACCCCCTTACTCCCCCCAGTGGTCACTGACCCCCTCCCACCTCGCAAAGATATGAAACAGTATATACCAGCTTTTATGACAGCTTCAAATGTTATGGCCAGTCCTATTAGAGCAGCAAGTAGTTCCCTGGTGTAACCTAATGGTTGGTTCAGTGCACTGTAGAGAACGGGACCCAGGCCCATAGCCCACGCTAACTGTTACACTTGTGGCGGAAAGTGTGAGCTCTCCAAAACCACCAAAAACATACTGTACCCACATACAGGTGACACCTGCAGACATAAGGGCAATTGTAGTGGTATACAGTTGAGTGCAGTAAGTTTTTGGTAGGTTTTGAAGGGCTCCCCATAAAATATAAGGGGGTAATGGTGAGATTGTATCTGTGACCTTTTATGTGAAGTCCACTGAAGTACCCTTTGCTCTGCTGGGATGTATGTGTGGCCAGTCTACTAAGAATGCTGGCCTCTCCCCCACCCCCCATTTTCCCCTTGGACTATTATTATTTTTAGAAAATGGTCACAAAAGAAAAATGTACTGAACACAAAATGTCTAGGAAATGGCTATTTTTGAAATCAAAAGATAGACATTTTTTCTGATTCAAAAATGGCTATGCTCACCACCAGATTTTTATATATTTTTAGCAAAACTTCCAAAATTGGATTTAGACGTCATATTGAAAATGTCCCTCTTAATGTGCCTTGTGGGTGAATGCTACTGTTTATTTAAGGCTGTCTATGGTACTCTAAATGGCCAGACTGTAACTTAATAGTTCATATTTGCACCCCAGACCAGTTCCAATATCAGTGCTTACAGAAATACCCAAACAGTATTGTAGCCAGATTCAACACACTCCTTTCTCAACAACTCAAAGGTATACTTGGAGTTGGAATACATGCAATTTTATCATGTCTTAAATATTACTCATTCATGTTGTACCAGGCTAGCATAGATACTCATTCCTTTCTGACTCCCAACACATTCATACCTCAGAGTTTTCAGCATTCACACCTCTCTAGTCATACACATTTGTATTTCCTGTCTTGAACAGTCAAATTGTGATATGCAAAGTCCTCTTAATTACCAGTTATCAATACTCAAAAAACTAAAGTAAGACCTTTGCTCTCTGTCATAAAGGTCCAGGTCTTTGTATCCTTGCCAATATATCCAACTGACATAGCCCAAAACTTACAGTGTCACATAAGCAAAGGGATATAGCATGTTAAACTGAACTGCCAGGTGACTCATAGGCTGCCATCCAGCACAAACTAACTGGGTCAAATCAGTAGGCTAGCTCCATGATATTATTGGATTCCTCCTCCATATATTTTATTAGGGCCCATGAATTTATTTTTCTTTTTACATTTGTACCCCATGCTTTCCCACTCATGGCAGGCTCAATGTGGCAGGCAATGGAGGGTTAAGTGACTTGCCCAGAGTCACACAGAGCTGCCTGTGCCGGGAATCGAACGCAGTTCCTCAGGAACCAAAGTCCACCATCCTAACCACTAGGCCACTTACCTGTGCAGGGCAATACAATCTGAATCGGCCATTCATCCTCTTTAGCCTGTCTTGAAGCAGCAAAAATTGCTTTCACCACTGAACTGTGTTCTTATTGAGATCTGGCAGAATCAAAACTCTTTTTCTTTCAAATAGGATACGGATTTTGATCCTCACTTTAGCAAGGATTTGTTCCACCTCTCTGTATTGGAGGACACAAATTATAGGCCTTGGGTATTTATTCTCAGTCACACAATGCGAAGGAGCTTTGTGGGCACACTCCACCTCAAACCCTTTCTCAAATTGCAAGTCCATTAAATTAAATAACAGCTTCTGCACAAAAAGCAAGTGTCCTCCACACCTTCTGGGACCTCTAAACTACAGAGGTTATTCTTCTACTTCTGTTATTTAGATCCTCAAGAGATCATTTCAACACACAGAGCTCATCTTGTGACACAGCTGCACCATTTCCTCCACCATACCATCTGCTTACATTTCCAGCACCATCACTTGGAACTGAAGACCAGTTTCATAGTTATTAATTCTGTTTTAATGCTCTAAAAAAAAAAAAAGGCTTAGTTTCCTGCAGTGAGCACAACTTCTCCTTAATGACACCCAGGGAAAATACCTCTGATCAACCTGCCGCCATTTTCTGCAGAGACAGTGTGTCCATTTTATTCTGTTTCACACCACAGCTGATCAAGGGGCAGGCTAATTTCATTCATATAAGTTTTAGAGCTGACCAAGGAGCGGGTTAGTTTAATTCGTATAAGTCTTAGAGGTTGCCATATCCAGAACTCAGTAAGAACTTTATCTGTTGAAAGGGGTACTTAGTTTAGTGAGAGAAATGATTATTTAATGCTTTTCTCAAGGAACTTCTGATTCAGGCAGTCATTTCTTGCAATGCTCACCAGCACCCCTACCTTTCAGTACACTTTAATGGTTCAGAACAAAACCCGGATTGAATTACCTTTTCTTTTCTTGGAAACAGAAGTGACAGAGTGAATGATCCCGTAGGTCAGCCCTAGTTGGTCATGTCACAGAACCCTGTATACCACAGATATTAGACCTAATCAGGAGAAGTAGCCTAGTGGTTAGTGCAGTAGACTTTGATCCTAGGGAAAAGGGTTTGATTCTCACTGCAGCTCACTGTAGTAGATCTAATCAGGAGAAGTGGTTAGTGCAATGGATTTTGATCCTGGGGAACTAGGTTTGATTCCCACTACAGCTCCTTGTGACTCAGGGCAAGTCACGTAACCCTCCATTGCCCCAGGTACAAATAAGTACCTGTATATACTATGTAAGCCACTTTGAATGTAGTTGCAAATACCACAGAAAGGCAGTATATCAAGTCCCTTTCCTATGAAATATGTATCTCATTTTACTCCACAGACAATCCCTACTCAATGAGGGATCACAGACCCTATACTCTTCAAACAGCTACCCTGGGTGTCCAGTTTCGCCAGCACTGACATATATGTAATATGTTGCAAATCATCACTTAAACATGTAAATAATAGCAGTTAAATGTTCAAATGCCTGAATAACATTGATCTTTTTTCTAATGCGTTCCTTTATAAAACGGCTATTCCCGCTGGACATGTTGCAAATTGCATGCAGTTTTCCCACAGCTATAGATTTATTTTACCAAAGGGTAGTGAGCCTTTTGTAAAATATTCTCCAAAGTGTGAATGGTAGACATTGCTTTTCCTATTTAGATAACATATGCAAATTAACTCTTCATGTCATTCGAATATTTTGGAGCCGGGGATGGCAGTGGGGTGGGATGGAATAATAACTTCAAGTCACATGTGATGGACCAAGTCAACCCTAGTTTTAACCTATGAAATACATATACCTGATGGAGTAAACTAAGACCAGAGTAACCTGATTCTTATAACTTGTAATTGTTGTCCAGCTCTATGTCCTTTGGCAAGTGAACCACTGATATTCCTTTGTAGCCCTAGAATAACCAGTTACAACACAAAGGCTATGTTATGTTATACTGTTCTTATATGCTACCTCAATAAAAAAAAAAAAAATAAGAATTTTATTTCATTGTTAACTAGCCACACAGTACTTAAAGCTCACACACCAGAAGAATACCTCACAATATTCAAACATACTCAGCATTTTCCCTACAAGCACAACATGGAAGAACCACCTTATGAAAGTAAAGCCATATATGCAAGTAATTTTTTTTTTATCTAAGTGAATCAGCTACCAATAATTGCTCTCTGTTCCACAACAGAAATTTTTAAGCTACATTAAAAGGAGGGAGCATGTTAGGGACAGGGGAGGCAAAGTATGTATACAGACTACATTTTCAAATCCATGGGAAACTTTCACTAAACCGTAGTAGAATTTACAGTTACCTCAGCTTAACCCAGGATATTACTACACCGTAGCTGCAAATTTAACACAGCAGCAATTGGGAGCATTCCCACTACATTTTATTGCAGGCCATGCAGTAACATTGCACATTCAGATTAATGTGCTCTATCTGCACCTGTTTAGGAGGTAGTAAGTGGTCCTGTGTTAATTCTGTGTTAAGCAGTTACCCCCTAATTCTACAAAAATTGCCAAAAATTGTGTGCTCAATTTAATTGAATAACGAGCCAATTAGTGCCAATAATTGGCTTTTTAACAAGCAATTATTGGCAAGAATGAGATTAAACTGGAGCTTACATTATTTTTTGTCTGTTAGATTGTAAGCTCTTTGAGCAGGGACTGTCTTTCTTCTATGTTTGTGCAGCGCTGCTTACGCCTTGTAGTGCTATAGAAATGCTAAATAGTAGTAGTAGTAGTTACATGGCTAAATTTTACATTTGAGTAAAAAAAAGGGGGACGCAGAAATGGGAAGGTCATGGGCGAAATGGGGCTGTTCCTAGAATTTACGCATGCTGTTATAGAATAACAGGGATATGCACCTATTTTAGGCTCATACCTTTCTACCATGTTTCAGTGGGTGCAAATAGTCATGCCTAAAGTTAGGCATGAGTCCCGGATGTAAGCGCTATTCAATAAACTGCACCTGACTAACCCCCCCCTGTTTACAAAGCCATGCTAGTGGCTGCTGCATGGCAATGCAGACACAGCCCATTCAAAGTGTCAGCATTACCACACTGACAGCTACTAGCGTGGCTTTGTAAACAGGGGGATAAGCGCAGCTTAAAAAATAGCGCTTTTTTGGTGCCAATTTTTTTCAGCACCATTTATATAGAATTCACCCCTTAATGTGCAGTATGTGCAGCACATTAACTGCCAAACTACTTCCATGCCCACTCTCTGCCCAAGCTACGCCTCCTGATAGAAAAAGTGCTTAATGCTCAGTTTACTGTGCGCTAGTCGCAAAAATACTGCAAAGCTCCTTAACGCAGTTCTGCAATAGGGAAGTGCATAATTATCTATGAAAATAGTACCCACAGAAAAAGGATGCATCTGGAGCAATTCTGAACATGAAAGTTTACATGTACATACAGTTTGAAAATTGCCCTCAAGTGCATCTGTTCCTAGGAGCCAACCTACAGTACATTGAAATTGTGGCACATAGCATGAATCAGTTAATCGCTTATGAATGGAACATCACAATAGGGTAAAAAAAAAAAGAAAAGAAAAAATTATCAGTTTCAGAAACTGTAAGTAATCCAGGGTCAAAAATAAAATGCTCAATGCACAAGCTTCAGGCCAACTGTGGTGCTGATTATGCAGAACCAGCATTTTTATATCTCTATGTGGGAGGAATCTTCTTTTCTTGGCCCAAAATAATGTTACCATTTTCTCACTGTCTCCCTCCTAAAAATGCCCTAACGATGATGCATTTCACTGGGAGATTAAGACGTCTCCCTTTCTCTCACCAAATGTTCTCTACAAGCTTTCAAATGTTGGCATGATTCTAGCAGAATTTAGATTCATTAGCTAATGAGTCTTATGTTTAAAAGGGGCTCTCTCATTCTGTGCCTATGGGGAGAAAGCTTTTTGAAAACCAGATCCCCGCAGGCTGTAAACAATTAACTCAGCTCTGAAAGAACGTCCACTGCGAAATTGTGGAAAAGCACACAGACAATACAGAGACAGCCTGGGAAGTGAGTGTCTGCACATGAAAGGCTAATGTGGCTGCATATTGTCTTTATGAAAATGAAGCATAATTTGCAGGAGATAATCCCCTGGCAGTGTACTATATTAGTGTAAACAAGGGAACAAACTTCGAGCCTTGAGGGATCCTAATAACCTTGCTTTATCCACAATATTGTCTTTTATTTGAAGGATGGTGAAAAGTACCTCCATGGTGTTCTATAGACAGACAAAGGACAAAGACTGCACTGTCCAATAATATCACAGTATTATCAGGTCAACATTAACACTGTGATTAAACCAATAAAAAGAACTCCTTGTATTTGCTAAAATGTGGCTGGGAACGTATTAGAATATTTGGTAAACAGAATAATTATTATTGCATTTTGATGAATTTTAGATGGCTATTGGGCTAATTTTCAAAAGAGAAGGGCACCCATCTTTCGACACAAATCGGGAGATGGGCGTCCTTCTCCCAGGGTGGCCCAAATTGGCATAATCGAAAGCCGATTTTGGGCACCCTCAACTGCTTTCCATCGTGCGGATGACCAAAGCTCCTGGGGGCATGTCGGAAGCATAGTGAAGGCGGGACTGGGGCATGCTTAACATAGGGGCGTCCTCGGCCGATAATGGAAAAAAGAAGGACGTCCCTGACGAACACTTGGTGACTTTACTTGGTCCTTTTATGACCAAGCCACAAAAATGTGTCCTAAATGACCAGATGACCACCGGAGGAAATCGGGGATGACCTCCCCCTACTCCCCCAGTGGTCACTAACCCACTCCCACCCTAAAATAAAATGTTAAAATATTTTTTCCAGCCTCTATGCCAGCCTCAAATATCATACCCAGCTCCATGACAGCAGTATGCCGGTCCCTGAAGCAGTTTTAGTGGGTACTGCAGTGCACTTCAGGCAGGCGGACCCAGGCCCATCACCCCCCTACTGTTACACTTGTGGTGGTAAATGTGAGCCCTCCAAAACCCACCAGAAACCCACTGTATCCACATCTAGGTGCCCCCATTCATCCCTAAGGGCTATGGTAGTGGTGTACAGTTGTGGGTAGTGGGTTTTAGGGGGGGGGGGGTTGGGGGCTCAGCACACAAGGTAAGGGAGCTATGCACCTGGGAGCTTTTTCTGAAGTCCACTGCAGTGCCCCCTAGGGTGCCCGGTTGGTGTCCTGGCATGTCAGGGGGACCAGTGCACTACGAATGCTGGCTCCTCCCACAATCAAAGGGCTTGCATTTGGTCATTTCTGAGATGGGCATCCTCGGTTTCCATTATCGCCGAAAATCGGGGACGACCATCTCTATGGATGACCATCTCTAAGGTTGACCTACATGTGGCGATTTGTGCGTCCCCGACCGTATTATTGAAACGAAAGATGGCCGCCCATCTTGTTTCGATAATACAGGTTTCCCCGCCCCTTCGAGGGGACGTCCTGCGAGGACGCCCTCAGGAAAACTTGGGCGCCCCGTTCGATTATGCCTCTCCACGTGACTGCAAGAAAAGGGTTTGTTGCACAAAGGATGTGTTTACTAATTTAATGGGTTTTATTTATTTATTTGAATTTTGCCCACACCTTTTTCAGTAATAGCTCAAGGTGAGTTACATTCAGGTACACTGGATATTTCTCTGTCCCAGGAGGGCTCACAATCTAAGTTTGTACCTAAGGCAATGGAGGGTTAAGTGACATGCCCAAGATCACAAGCAGCTGGCAGTGGGAGTGTTTAAGTTTCTATTGTGGAGGACACATGAGTAGAAGTTCTCAGGGATGTTTCTTTTATAAAGCACAACTCCTTGAAGGAGTAGTTAATACTAGTATCTCTCATGCATTACACAGATGTAGATCCCACCTTCCAGCTACTGCACTACAAATACAATGCTGAGATTCATGTCAACCCCTAGGCACTATACAGTGTTGCACTTATTGTACACTGTGCTACAGGCAGTACCCCTAGTGCTGCCTGTAGCACAGTGTACAATAAGTGTAACACTGTATAGTGCCTAGGGGTTGACATGAACTTCCTGACCAGTGTTGAATCCACAGATTTATAACCAGGGAACTTGTTTGGAGAGCCACAGCTCTGCTGTTTGCTGTATGCCTTTTAGTAAGCTCTCCATTCATTGTCAAAGCAACATTGGACTTCACTTCTGCCAGTAAGCGATACCCAAGATTGACTGGGTTATATAGCTTCCTCTCTACATTGTCCATTGCTGGTACAATAGATCTCCTGGCCTGCTCTGATGTTCTCTTCTGCTAATTCCATACCCAGCTCTTTTGACTTTGGATCCCTGATGATTTATTAGGACTTATTTCCCCCCTTGTTGAACCTTGTCTATTTCATGCCAGATGGTCTTCTTGATTTTGGCCCTTTCTTAGACTCGACTCTATGGCTCCAATACAGTTCTCAACTTGTCTGCCTGTTTTTTGGGCTCTCTGCCAATCGCCTTCACATTCTACATTCCCCTCAAACTCAGGTCCTCCCCCAGATGTCTCCTCCATGGCAAATTCCCCTCCCCAATGCCCCCATACCCTCAACCTCCCCCCTTACTACCTGCCAAGTTCTTGGGAATCTAGTGGGGTTTGGGCAGGAGCAATCCCCAGTCACTCTTGCCTCTTCCAGCACTAGCTTGATAATGGTGCCAGCATCCCCTAGCAGTAGTCCCAAGGTACTACCACTGCCCTGACCTGACTAGACTTTTCTTCTGCACCTTAATAATTATCCTCCTAAAAAAGTTATTTCTATAATGGTACCACCATTTAGGCACCCTCATAACATGGTAGTGCGCTTTTTCTATAAGGACAATTATGTGCATCAATGTCCTTATCTAATGCTAACATAAACCGGCATCAGCATACCTAACTTGTAGACATGTACATTTACAACAGCTCTGTGGCTCACATAAATGCTAGCATCTAATATAGCATTTGTGCATGCAACTTCCAGTATTCTGTAAGCTGTGCACGTAAACATCAGATCTGCCTATGCCCCTCCCCTGTGAACATCCCGTGCTATGCCATTTTAATACATGATTGTACAATAGCATTTAGGCGCACTACTGCCATTGCATGCCATGTAAATGCAATGTTAACAAACTAGCAAATGGACATCCTTACTGAGGGGTCTCTAAAGCCTCCCAAAAATCTATGCCTCAGAGATAGTTTTAATTTCCGGAGCTATTACTGGTCAACAGTTGTTAAGATCCTTGAAACCACAATTAGTATAGCCTATAGTGTAGTGCCTAAGAGATGCTTCTCTGTGTAATGACTGTAGTCAAGTGAATGTGTTTATCATTTTTGTTGCCCTTCTCTGCACCTTTTCTAATTCCACTTTATCTTTTTTGAGATGCGGCAACCAGAATTGAACACAATATTCGAGGTGCGGTCGCACCATGGAGCGATACAAAGGAATTGTAACGTCCTCATTTTTGTTTTCCATTCCTTTCCTAATAATACCTAACATTCTCCTTGCTTTCTTAGCCACCGCAGCACACTGTACAGAAGGTTTCAACGTATCATCAATGACGACACCTAGATCCCTTTCTTGGTTGATGACTCCTAACATGGAACATTGCATGACATAGCTATAATTCGGGTTCCTCTTTCCCACATGTATCACTTTGCACTTGCTCACATTAAACATCATCTGCCATTTAGACACCCAGTCTCCAAGTCTCATAAGGTCCTCTTGTAATTTTTCACAATCCTCCCGTGATTGTGCCACCCATTCTAGGCTATGGAAGGGATCCTCAGGAGCTTAGCCTAGATTGGGTGGCAGAGCTGGTGGTTGGGAGGCGGGGCTAGTGCTGGGCAGACTTATACGGTCTGTGCCGGGGCTGGTGGTTGGGAGGCGGGACTAGTGCTGGGCAGACTTATACGGTCTGTGCCAGAGCTGGTGGTGGGAGGCAGGGATAGTGCTGGGCGGACTTATACGGTCTGTGCCAGAGCTGGTGGTGGGAGGCGGGACTAGTAGTTGGGAGGCGAGGATAGTGCTGGGCAGACTTATACAGTCTGTGCCAGAGCTGGTGGTGGGAGGCGGGGTTGGGGGTTAGGAGGCGGGGATAGGGCTGGCAAGACTTATACGGTCTGTGCCCTGAAGAGGACAGTACAAATAAAAAAGTAGCACATATGAATTTATCTTCTTGGGCAGACTTGATGGACCGTGCAGGTCTTTTTCTGCCGTCATCTACTATGTTACTATATGTTACTATGTTAACTACTTTGATTAACTTTGTGTCATCAGCAAATTTAATTACCTCATTAGTTACTCCCATCTCTAGGTCATTTATAAATATGTTAAAAAGCAGCGGTCCCAGCACAGACCCCTGGAGAACCCCACTAACTACCCTTCTCCATTGAGAATACTGACCATTTAACCCTACTCTCTGTTTTCTATCTTTTAACCAGTTTTTAATCCACAATAGAACTCTACCTCCTATCCCATGACTCTCCAATTTCCTCTGGAGTCTTTCATGAGGTACTTCGTCAAATGCCTTCTGAAAATCCAGATACACAATATCAACTGGCTCAAGTTTATCCACATGTTTGTTCACCCCTTCAAAGAAATGTAGTCGATTGGTGAGGCAAGATTTCCCTTCACTAAATCCATGTTGACTTCGTCTCATTAATCCATGCTTTTGAATATGCTCTGTCATTTTGTTCTTTATAATAGTCTCAATCATTTTGCCTGGCACCAATGTAAGATTCACCAGTCTATAATTTCCCGGATCTCCTCTGGAACCTTTTTTAAAAATCAACATTACATTGGCCACCCTCCAATCTTCTGGTACCACACACTATTTTAAGGATAAATTACATATTACTAACAATAGTTCCGCAAGTTCATTTTTCAGTTCTATCAGTACTCTGGGATGAATACCATCCGGTCCAGGAGATTTGCTACTCTTCAATTTGTCAAATTACCCCATTACATCCTCTAGGTCTATAGAGATTTCATTCAGTTTCACCAACTTGTCAGCTTTGAATACCATTTCTGGCACTGGTATCTCTCCTAAATTCTCCTCAGTGAAGACTGAAGCAAAGAATTCATCTAATCTCTCTACTATGGCTTTGTCATCCCTGATTACCCCTTTTACCCCTCGGTCATCTAGCAGTCCAACCGATTCTTTTGCCGGCTTCCTGTTTTTAATATACCTAAAACATTTTTTACTATATGTTTTTGCCTCTAATGCAATCTTTTTTTCAAAGTCCCTCTTTGCCTTCATTACCAGCACTTTGCATTTGACTTGACATTCCTTATGCCGTTTCTTATTATTTTCAGTCGGTTCCATCTTCCATTTTCTGAAGGATTTTCTTTTAGCTCTAATAGCTTCCTTCACCTCACTTTTTAACCATGCCGGCTGTCGTTTGGTCTTCCATCTTCCTTTTTTAATACGTGGAACATATTTGGCCGGGGCTTCCAGGATGGTGTTTTTGAACAGCATCCATGCCTGATGTAAATTTTTGACCCTCGAAGCCGCTCCTCTAAGTTTTTTTTCTCACCGTTCTTCTCATTTTATCATAGTTCCTTTTTTAAAGTTAACCGCTAATGTATTGGATTTCCTGTGTATACTTATTTCAAAGTTAATATCAAATTTGATCATATTATGATCACTGTTATCAAGCGGCCCCAGCACCATTACCTCCTGCACTCCACTAAGGAGTAGTTCTAGAATTTTTCCTTCTCTCGTCGGCTCCTGTACCAGCTGCTCCATAAATATGTCCTGGATTTCATCAAGGAATTTTACCTCCCTAGCATGCCCCGATGTTATTTTATTTTATTTTAGTTACATTTGTACTCATGTACATTCCCACTCATGGCAGGCTCAATGCGGCTTACATGGGGCAATGGAGCGTTAAGTGACTTGCCCAGAGTCACAAGGAGCTGCCTGTGTCAGAGATGGGAATTGAACTCAGTTCCTCAGTTCCCCAGGACCAAAGTCCACCACCCTAACCACTAGGCCACTCCTCCACTCCATGTTGCATTTACCCAGTCAATATTGGGGTAATTGAAATCACCCATCATTATTGTGTTGACAATTTTGTTTGCTTCCCTAATTTCCTTTAACATTTCTACATCCGTCTGTTCATCCTGGCCAGGCAGACGTTAGTACACTACTATCACTATCCTTTTCCCCTTTACACATGGAATTTCAATCCATAGGGATTCCAAGATGTGTTTTGCTTCCTGCAGAATGTTCAATCTATTTTAACATAGAATGCTACCCCTCCACCAATTCGATCCATCTATCACTACGATACAATTTATACCCCCGTTATGACAATGTCCCACTGGTTATCCTCCTTCCACTAGGTCTCAGAGATGCCTATTATATCTAATTTTTCATTTAGGGCAATATATTCTAACTCTCCCATCTTATTTCTTAGGCTTCTGGCATTCGCATATAGACATTTCAAACTATGTTTGTTATTCTTATTTATATCATGCTCAGTACTTGACAGTATTAATTTGCAATCTTTTGTCTGATTTTTATTTAAGGACACCTGATCTACTATGGTCTCTTTTGCAACCTCACTATCAGGATACCCTAATTTGCTAACTTCGAATTTCAGCTGAAAATTAGTGGCTAGCTACAACCAAGCGATGTAACCAGTCACTGGCCAGTTAAATCACATTGAATATTGGCTGGGAACTGTTTTACATGCAGTTGTGTGCTTTGCATCTCAATAATACGTATCCTACTATATCTAATATTAATGCGTGTTATGGTAATATAATGTGTGTTATTGCTGTTTAACACACGTTAAGGGGTATATAATATGTACCTTAATAACTACCCACTTAGTTTGAATTAGGGTAAGGATTAAATAAATTAAGCTCTTTGTTTTATAATTTTTTTGAATCTCTCGTTTCGGGAGGGCAAAGTAATTATGTTTTTACTTGTATGTATTGCGTTTTATTTGTATACACAGTGATTTTATTATGCATGGAGGTTGTAATTTATAAATTCTTTCAAATACAGTAAAATAAAATATAAAATCCATTTGTGGGGGTGCAGGAGGTCTATTTGTTGAATCCTCCTGCCCTTTTGCAGAGTGGCTGAGACTCATGGCTAGAGTGCCTGGACTCCAAAGAGATGGGTCAGTGGTACAGACAGTATTGAATGAGATCAGCAAACTGCTGGGAGCCACCTGCAAAGGGCATGTGACTCAATCAGACTAACTACAGCACAGGCCATGGGGCTCAGATCATGTGTAATGCTGCCAATTCCTGCAGTCCCCTCTTCTCACTACTCAGCCACTCTTCCTTTTTGAAACAGGATGCCTGACATGAG
Organism: Microcaecilia unicolor; assembly: GCF_901765095.1. Lineage (NCBI taxonomy): Eukaryota > Metazoa > Chordata > Amphibia > Gymnophiona > Siphonopidae > Microcaecilia > Microcaecilia unicolor. Next base: position 51,517,348 of record NC_044039.1, read on the forward strand.
TAGGAAGCGGAGAGGCTGCAGGGATTCACAGTTCCATGCATATTTTGAGTCCCTACCATCTACACTCCCAATAATTGCTCTGTTTAGCTTCATGAGAGCTGTTGAGCAGGCAGCATGACATAAGAACATAAAAATTGCCATATGGGGTCAAACTAAATGTTCATCTAGCCCACTATCCTTCTTCTACTTGTGGCCTAGCTGGGTCACAAGTGTATGACAGAATCCCCAAAAGTAGCAGGATTCCATGCAACCTATCCCCAAGGATAAGCAGTGCATTGGCATTCCCCGGGTCTACATTAATAATGATTTAAGGATCGCCACTGGGCTCAGGGCATATTGTCTCCTGGGAGCCAACTCAGGGAAGACCTTTGGAGACACTAGGGGGTGCCCAAGACCCATCAGTGGAAAGCTTCTTGGGCATTCTAAAATTTATGCACGTAGTTATAGAATATTGCTCAGTATGCCTAAAACTACATGTCGGAATTTACGCCATGTTTTCATTGGTATAAATGGATGCACATAGTTTTGTGTACTGGGATATCAACTAAGCATATTCTAAATGCTGCACCAAAATCTAGGCACCGCTTATAGAATACGCTTAGGTGGAAATGTTTTCTGTGCTGATTTTTTAGGCGCATATATAGAATCTCCCCAGTGCGCCTTAACAGTAAACATTAATGTGCTATCACCTGGATTCTGTGCATGGTGCTCAAAATTGTGTGCACAAGCACAATTTAATTGAGTAATGAGCCAATTAGCATCAATAATTAGGTGCTAACAATCAAGCATTGGAGTTAATTGGCAACAATTTGGATTTATGTGCACATCTTGCTAAGTGCTATTCTATAGAGATTTGTTTGTTTTGTTTGTTTGTTGCATTTGTATCCCACATTTTCCCACCCCTTTGCAGGCTCAATGTGGCTTACATATTACTGTTAACTGCGTTAATATTGGTACAATTGCTGCCTGATCATGTTTATAATAAATGATAGTACATGAGAGAACCAAATACAGATATTCATAGAATTGCCAACAGATGCAAGTTAATATGATTAAAGAAAATCTTTACCTACAAAATAAGATGCACATATAAATCTTTTAGGGCTCCTTTTACTAAGTGGCAGGCTTAACGCTTGCTAAACAGGAAGTACCAACGGACTACCACAGCAGCCCAGCAGTACTTCCCAACCCTAGCACTATTTACGTTTGTAGCGCCGGAGTGTACCCAGTGGTAATCGGGGAGTGCCACGTGCTGCCCGGTTACCGCCGGAGTAATGCGGGAGCCCTAATCGCCACCCTCAATTTATGCACATCATTTTATAGAATATGCCTAGTTAAGCACATAAATTCTAATTAATGCCAATTAGTGTCAATAATTGCTTGTTAAATGCAATTATCAGCGCTGACTGGCTTGTTAAACTAATTAACCTGATTTGCACGTGCAACTTAAGCTGCACTATATAGAATCCGGGGGTTAGTGCACAAATTTATGCATACAAGTTATAGAATAATGGAAGTTACAAATGTAACATAATTTTTTTAATTAGGTGCTAATTGGCATGAACTACCAATAATAGGCTATAACTGCAGTTAATTGGTAGCATTTGACACTAATTTGCAGTTACATGCGAAACTGTTCTGAGTCATAATTCTAAAACTCTGTGCATAATTCCTTCAGCGTGTAACTGCTAAGGTGGTGTGGACATGGGAAGATCATGGACAGGTCAGGGGCATGCCCAGCACTTACATTCTATAAAGGTTGTGCTCCTAAATTTACACTTCTAAATTTATGATCCTAAATTTATTCAAACCTTAATTATGAGCTCCTAAATTATGAGCATAATCTGTTTTGGAGCATAGAGTATGCTCATAATTTAGGAGCATAAATTTAGCAGCACAGCCTATCAAACATATAAACGGCGAGTGACCGTACTCACTCGCAAATGCGCAGTAGAGACCTTCTCTGCCTCGCCCCCACGTCAATACGTGATGACGGGGGGCGGAACACAGAGGGTCTGTACTGCGCATTGCTGAGGGAGGGACACCGCCGTCTAACGCTCCCCCCACCCGAGTCGCCGCCGCCACCCACCTTCTACCCGGTCGGGCCCTCGCTCCACTATTGAAACAGCGAGGGTCCGGGAACGCAGCACTTAGTTCTGCTGAGCTGCCGACATCGCCCTTCCTTCTTCTTCTCTGCCTCTGTCCCGCCCTCGACGACGTTACGTCACACGAGGGCGGGACAGGCAGCTGCAGGCAGAGAAGAAGAACGAAGGCCGACGTCGGCAGCTCAGCAGAGCTCAGTGCTGCGTTCCCGGACCCTCGCTGTTTCAATAGCGGAGCGAGGGCCCGGCCGGGTGGAAGGTGGGTGGTGACGGCTCGGTGGGGGGGGGCGCGAACTCGGAGGGGAAGGGGCAGCGGCGAACTCGGCGGTGGGGGCGGGCCTTTCAACCCCCCCTTCCTATAATAGCCCGTTTTTACGGGCTCAAAGTCTAGTATAGAATAAAGCCCTTCTGTGTAAATTAACATATATCAACCACTTCCACACAAGGGTGCTTTGGTTGTTGGTCCAGGCTCTATTATTAAGCTCCTTAGATTATTGTAACATTATTTGTTTGGGGTGTTCCCAAGTATTAATGCAAAAATTGCGGGCAATTCAAAATATTACGTTGAAATTGATATATTCTCTGAAACGTTCTGATCATTTAACATTCTATTACTCAAAAGTTCATTGGTTACTGATGGCAGTCTGGGTTAATTTTAAATTGTCCAGAGTGATGCATAAGGTATTGTAAGGGTTACCTTATCTACCTTATTGTATGGGTCACCTTAGTTATCTTCATATTTGGTAAATTGTTTTGTTCTGTCAAATCTAGAGCATAATGTTCACTTAAAAATGTGTTTTCCTTTCCATCTTTAAAGGGTAAATTTTGGAATAAAATGATTGATTCTTTATTAGCTTATCAAGCTGCTAAATTGGGAAAAGATATTTCTCTTTAAATAATGAAAGCTTCAAGTTACATTCATTTTAGACATTTATTAAAGACATATTTGTTTCAGAGTTTTATTAAGAATTGTTATAGGCACATTTTGCTATTTGTATAATATTGTGTTTCCTGAATTGTTCAATCTCTTTTTCTTTTGTAACCCATATTGAACCACGAGGTATTGCAGGCTATAAGAATAAATGTTATGTTATGTTATGTCTTAAATTTAGGAGCATAAAATTTTAGGAGCATAAATTTAGGAGCATAACCTTTATAGAATAAGGCCCTAACTTCTGGATTCTATATATCGTGCCTAAAGATCAGCGCCAAAATCGGCACAGATTCTATAATAATGTGCATAATTTAACAAGCTTAACAAGCTAATGAACACTGATAACAGCACTTAAGAAGCAATAATGAGCTCTAATTGGCACTGATTATAATTTAGGTGCACAACTCCTTAAAGGGTCCTTTTACTAAGCTATGTAAACACCTATGCATGCCCAACACATGCCAATTCTGAGTTACTGCCTGGCTACCAAGAGGCCCAGGCAGTAATTTTATTTTTGACGTGCATCCGATACACGTGTCAGAAAATATTTTTATTTTCTGGCGTGCGAGCTGTAATCGGCATTTGGATGTGCATTGACCATTATGCCCGATTAACGCATGAGACTTTACCACTAAGTCAATGGCTGGTGGTAAGGTCTCAGACCCAAAATGGATTCACACCAATTTTCATTTTGCTGCACGTCCATTCCCCCCCCCCCCCCAAAGGCATTTTTTACAGGTGCACTAAAAAAATGATCCTGCGCTCGGCCAAAATACGTGCCTACACTACTGCAGGCCATTTTTCAGTGCACCATAGTAAAAGGACCCCTAAGTGTATTCTGTAACAAACTGCAACAAACTTCTAATGTGCGCAGGCAAAAAGGGGCATGGTTATAGGCGTGGAAATGGGCATTTTGTGGGCATTCCAAAATGTACATGCCTACTTATAGATTTTGGCCTAGTGCGCCTAAATCTATGTGCAGGGATTTACACCAAGTTTTCGTTGGTGTAAATGGATGCGCATAGATTTAGGTGCTGAAATATAAACTAAGTGTATTCTATAATCGGCGCCTAAATCTAGGCACCGATTATAGAATATGCTTAGTTGGCACTGATTTCAGCACAGAGTTTTTAGGCACCATATATAGAATCTCCTATGTGTCTGTCAGTGAGCTTGATCCATGTGAAGTCCAAACTTCTTCACTGTTTACAGTCTCATAAAGATAGCATGGGAGTTTGTATAATTCATACTTAATGAGAGCCATACAATCCTAAAGGAAAAGAGAACAGTTATTCTGGAGACAGTTTCAGCTGCAAGCCTTTGGACAAGGTGGGTGAAAGTATGCCATGAGAGAGGAGAGTTACAAAGTTACACCCAGGCCTTGCAATGGAAGGATTCTGGGTTTCTCAGGACAGATTTTGGTAACCCTGACCTAAGAAGTCACCTAGAAAAGAGATCATATTGCCCAGTAAGCTGAGGGCCATATTGGAACGGAAAGGAGGAGTGGCCTAGTGGTTAGGGTGGTGGACTTTGGTCCTGAGGAACTGTGTTCAATTCCCACTTCAGGCACAGGCAGCTCCTTGTGACTCTGGGCAAGTCACTTAACCCTCCATTGCCACATTGAGCCTGCCATGAGTGGGAAAGTGTGGGGTACAAATGTAACAAAAAAAAAAAGAGAAGCAAAGAATGTAAAGATTCATTTTGCAATATATTTGAACTACTGATCTTTTAATTTTGCCTATTTGAAGACTCTTATTAAATAACCTTTTATTTTTCATTAGCTAGCCAGTCAGAAAAGACAGTGCCTTTTTGGAGTGGCTGTATTTATTGCAACCTGTTAGTAAAATTTCTGTTAAATACTGGTTTTGCCTCTGGGATGTCCAACCTCAGTCTTCGAGGGTTGCAACCCAGTAGGGTTTTCAGGTTTCCCCTTCCCTCTTATCATTCCAAGACCCAATCTCCACCCCACACTTACCACTTTGTGCCCCACTTCTTTCCTTCTCTCTGCTGCCTACACGCCCCTCTCTCTCCGTTAAACCTGATCAGGTCCTTGTGGTTTAGTGGCCTTTATGGGGCCAGGAAAGAACAACACTCTTTCCTGTCCATTGCAACATAGGGATAACATAAGGGATCACACGCTAATGGCCATTAATAGGAATAATGGAAAATGGGGCCATTTTACCGCCATACTAGAAGTGGCCTCAGTGTGCGGGAAAGACCCTCGCTGGGGATAATGCAGGCCATGTTTTAGCACTGCTTGGCAAAAGGGCCCCACAGAATAACTGACCATAAATTAGAAATTCTGTAGCGATTGAATATTTTTAGCTGCATGTACAGCTCTTGGCATTCTACATTTATCTATTGCCAAGTGTGGATAGGTCGATGAATCAACTGTTACTGATCTTGTCTGACTCTTGAAATAGATTTTCTGTGTGAAATTAACAGACTCCTGACGCAGGCCCTGTTGCCGAAACACGGTCCCTGTTGAGTCCGTTTGAAGAATTGCCAATAAAAGATCTCTAGCCAAATGTTGCCCGGGAGGGAAAGGTTAGGACAGCTGTTGTACTGGGTGATTCGATCATTAGGCATATAGATAGCTGGGTGGCTGGTGGACGTGAGGATCGCCTGGTGACTTGCCTGCCTGGTGCGAAGGTGGCGGACCTCACGCGTCACCTAGATAGGATTTTAGATAGTGCTGGGGAGGAGACGGCTGTCTTGGTACATGTGGGTACTAATGACATAGGAAAATGTGGGAGAGAGGTTCTGGAAGCAAAATTTAGGCTCTTAGGTAGAAAGCTGAAATCCAGATCCTCCAGGGTAGCATTTTCTGAAATGCTACCTGTGCCACGCGCAGGGCCCAAGAGACAGGCAGAGCTCCAGAGTCTCAATGCGTGGATGAGACGATGGTGCAGGGAGGAGGGCTTTAGATTTGTTAGGAACTGGGCAACATTCTGGGGAAGGGGGAGCCTATTCCGAAAGGATGGGCTCCATCTTAACCAGAGTGGGACCAGGCTGCTGGCATCGGCGTTTAAGAAGGAGATAGAGCAGCTTTTAAACTAGAAATGGGGGGAAGGCCGACAGTCGCTCAAAAAAGCATGGTTCGGGATAAGGTATCTTTCAAAGATATCACCATAACAGGGAAGATAGAGTATCCTGATAGTGAGGTTGCAAAAGAGATTGTAGTAGATCGGGTATCTTTAAATAACAATAAAAATCAGACGAAAGATTGCCAATTAATACTGTCAAGTACTAAGCATGATGTACTTAGGAACAACAAACATAGTTTGAAATGTCTATATGCGAATGCCAGGAGCCTAAGAAATAAGATGGGGGAGTTGGAATATATTGCACTAAATGAAAAATTAGATATAATAGGCATCTCTGAGACCTGGTGGAAGGAGGATAACCAGTGGGACACTGTCATACCGGGGTACAAATTATATCGTAGTGATAGGGTGAATCGGATTGGTGGAGGGGTAGCATTGTATATTAACGAGAGCCTTGAATCAAATAGATTGAAAATTCTGCAGGAAACAAAACACTCCTTGGAATCACTGTGGATTGAAATTCCATGTGCAAAGGGGAAAAGGATAGTGATAGGAGTGTACTACCGTCCGCCTGGCCAGGACGAACAGACGGATGCGGAAATGTTAAAGGAAATCAGGGACGCAAACAAACTGGGCAACACAATAATAATGGGGGATTTCAATTACCCGCATATAGACTGGGTTAATGTAACATCTGTACACGCAAGGGACATAAGATTTCTTGATGAAATCAAGGACAGCTTCATGGAACAGCTAGTTCAGGAGCCGACAAGAGAAGGAAAAATACTAGACTTAGTCCTTAGTGGTGCTCATGATCTAGTGCAGGGGGTAACGATACGAGGGCCGCTTGATAACAGTGATCATAATATGATCGGTTTTGATATTGGCATTGAAGGAAGTGAAACTAGGAAATCAAGTACGCTAGCGTTTAACTATAGAAAAGGTGATTACGACAAAATGAGAAAAATGGTAAAAAAAAGACTGAAAGGAGCAGCTCGCAGAGTAAAAAACTTGCATCAGGCGTGGATGCTGTTTAAAAACACCATCCTGGAGGTTCAGGACAAATATATTCCACGTATTAGAAAAAAGGGAAAAAAGACTAAACGTCAGCCGGCGTGGCTAAACAGTAAGATAAAGGAAATCATTAGAGCCAAAAAACAATCCTTCAGAAAGTGGAGAAGAGAACCAACTGAAAGTAACAGGATAGATCATAAGGAATGCCAAGCCAAATGCAAAGCGGAGATAAGGAGGGCAAAAAAGGACTTTGAGAAGAAATTAGCGTTGGAAGCAAAATACATAGTAAAAATTTTTTTAGATACATTAAAAGCAGGAAACCGGCCAAAGAGTCGGTTGGGCCGCTGGACGAAAATGGTGTTAAAGGGGCGATCAAGGAGGACAAAGCCGTAGCGGAGAAATTAAATGAATTCTTTGCTTCGGTCTTCACCGAGGAGGATTTGGGGGGGACACCGGTGCCGGAAAGAATATTTGAAGCGGGGGAGTCGGAGAAACTAAACAAATTCTCTGTAACCTTGGAGGATGTAATGGGTCAGTTCAGCAAGCTGAAGAGTAGTAAATCACCGGGACCTGATGGTATTCATCCCAGAGTATTAATAGAACTAAAAAATGAACTTGCGGAGCTACTGTTAGAAATATGCAATCTGTCCCTAAAATCGAGTGTAGTACCGGAAGACTGGAGGGTAGCCAATGTTACTCCGATTTTTAAGAAGGGTTCCAGAGGAGATCCGGGAAATTATAGACCGGTGAGTCTGACGTCGGTGCCGGGCAAGATGGTGGAGGCTATTATTAAGAATAAAATTGCAGAGCATATACAAAAACATGGACTGATGAGACAAAGTCAGCACGGATTTAGTGAAGGGAAGTCTTGCCTCACCAATCTAATGCATTTTTTTGAGGGGGTAAGCAAACATGTGGACAATGGGGAGCCGGTTGATATTGTATATCTGGATTTTCAGAAGGCGTTGACAAAGTGCCGCACGAAAGACTCCTGAAGAAATTGCTGAGTCATGGAATCGGAGGTAGGGTATTATTATGGATTAAGAACTGGTTGAAAGATAGGAAGCAGAGAGTAGGATTGCATGGCCAGTATTCTCAGTGGAGGAGGGTAGTTAGTGGGGTCCCGCAGGGGTCTGTGCTGGGTCCGTTGCTTTTTAATGTATTTATAAATGACCTAGAGATGGGAATAACTAGTGAGGTAATTAAATTCGCCGATGACACAAAATTATTCAGGGTCGTCAAGTCGCAGGAGGAATGTGAACGATTACAGGAGGACCTTGCGAGACTGGGAGAATGGGCGTGCAAGTGGCAGATGAAGTTCAATGTTGACAAGTGCAAAGTGATGCATGTGGGTAAGAGGAACCCGAATTATAGCTACGTCTTGCAAGGTTCCGCGTTAGGAGTTACGGATCAAGAAAGGGATCTGGGTGTCATCGTCGATGATACGCTGAAACCTTCTGCTCAGTGTGCTGCTGCGGCTAGGAAAGCGAATAGAATGTTGGGTGTTATTAGGAAGGGTATGGAGTCCAGGTGTGCGGATGTTATAATGCCGTTGTATCGCTCCATGGTGCGACCGCACCTGGAGTATTGTGTTCAGTACTGGTCTCCGTATCTCAAAAAAGATATAGTAGAATTGGAAAAGGTACAGCGAAGGGCGACGAAAATGATAGTGGGGATGGGACGACTTTCCTATGAAGAGAGGCTGAGAAGGCTAGGGCTTTTCAGCTTGGAGAAGAGACGGCTGAGGGGAGATATGATAGAAGTGTATAAAATAATGAGTGGAATGGATCGGGTGGATGTGAAGCGACTGTTCACGCTATCCAAAAATACTAGGACTAGAGGGCATGAGTTGAAGCTACAGTGTGGTAAATTTAAAACGAATCGGAGAAAATTTTTCTTCACCCAACGTGTAATTAGACTCTGGAATTCGTTGCCGGAGAACGTGGTACGGGCGGTTAGCTTGACGGAGTTTAAAAAGGGGTTAGATAGATTCCTAAAGGACAAGTCCATAGACCGCTATTAAATGGACTTGGAAAAATTCCGCATTTTTAGGTATAACTTGTCTGGAATGTTTTTACGTTTGGGGAGCGTGCCAGGTGCCCTTGACCTGGATTGGCCACTGTCGGTGACAGGATGCTGGGCTAGATGGACCTTTGGTCTTTCCCAGTATGGCACTACTTATGTACTTATGTACTTATGTACATTTTCATCTGCTCCGCTGTTTTTCCTTTGCTTGCTTGCTGAGTGTGGACTCTTGTTTGTTTTGTATCCCAACTGGCCCCATGGCTTTGCCTACTTTCAATTATTCAAGTTGTACATAAACATTTTCCTCTGTGAACGGTGTAACATCTACTCCATTCTCATTTATACCCCTGGCAGCCAGCCACGGTCCTTCTTCAGGATTTTCCTCTGTGAATACAGAAGTATTTGTTTAGCATGTCCGCTTTCTCCTCATCTCTCTCCATGTAGCGGGAATTGGCAGCTTTCAGTCTTACAATTCCATTTGTAGCCTTCTTTGTTTCACCAACATATATAAAAAAAGTCTTTTCATCTCTCTTAGGAGCCCTTTTACCAAGCAGAGGTAAAAGTTGGCCCACGATAGTGTCGGTATGTGGAATTGCCATGCGCCAAGGCCACATTTTACCTTAGTGGGTAAAAAGACAGTTTCAGAACAGAGGTTATTTACTGCCAGAGCCCTTACCACAGGGTTCCGTTGGTAACCTGGAAGTAATCACCACTGGGCACGCCTACTCCCTGCCCACCGGCACTAAAAAACTAAAAATTATTTTCTAGAGCTGGAAATGGCATGTGCCAGAAATGGAACTACTGCTGGACTCCTGGGTGAGCCCAGCAGTAGGGCCAATTCGCTGTGTGCTATCCTGGCAGTAGCCCTACTGCTGGTTGATAGAAGGGCCCCTTAATTTCTTTAGTCATTTTTTCTTCTTCCTGTGCTTTTGTTAACCATATTTCCCTCTTTGCTTCTTTGAATTTTACCTGGTAATCTTTGCTATGCTCCTCTTCTTGTGTTCTTCATTTCTTGAATGCTGCCTCTTTTGCCTTTATTTTTTCAGCCACTTGTTTGGAGAATCATATAGGTTTCCTTTTTTTCTTACTTTTATTTATTTTCCCAATATAAAGATCTGTTGCCCTGTTAATATCTTCCCCATTTTACTAAAGTCAGCATGTTTGAAATCTTGAGTCTTGTGTGTTTGCAGTCCATTTTATATTTTATGTCAAACCATATTGTGTGATGATCACTATTGCCTACAGGGCTGGTTCAAGCGGTTGTGGTGCCCAGAACCAATTTTTGTTTTGGTGCTCCCATGCCTCACCTCCCACCTGTCCCACCCCTGCCCCACCTCCCACCAGTCTCACCCCTGCCCCTCCCCCTTAGCTGGGGCCAATCTGGGGATATATGAGCTGCATATATAAATAAAATCAGAAAAAAATCGTAACGTTTCATTAGTTGGATCATCTCTGGCAGAGGGGGTCAATTGAAATGGAAGACTGAAGAGAGTAAGAGGTAGTGGAAAGGGGAGAAGGAAATGCCAGTGTGGTATCCACATTGTCTTTGCATTCAGCGTGCTGCTACCCTTCAGACAGTGGTGTTAAATATAAGGACAAACAGTGACTGTGACGGCTAAATATTTACCCTTATTAGGTACAAAGTTAACATAAAAAGACAACAAGTAACCTGACTCTTCTAGTTGAAATGAATTGAAACCCACCATTATATGGAAAGTTAAAAAAAGACCTCAGAAATCTCTAAAGTCCTATGATCGGTTCACTTATCTTTCATTGGTCTTTAAAAAAAAAAAACCCTCTCATTTTTTAATAGGGTTGCTAGTGCCAAAAATGTGCTTAGTTACAAAATCTACAACTTTTAACTGTGCTTTACTTATCTACACCAGTCTTCAGCATTCTATTTTTGCTTATATTGAGGGTGCTGATTTTTGAAAATGCCAACCCAAATAGGCTACAAACAGACAGTGAGTGAGTTGCACTGAGCAATTGCTGAATGGGGCTGAGGCACAGAGGTCCACAACACATTCCACAGGAAACACCTTGGCATTCTGGTTTTCTGGACATCCATCATGAATATACATGGAAGGTTTGCATAGAACAAAGGCAATGCATATAAACCTCCAATGAGGACTCACTGAGGATATCCAGAAAACTGGATTGGTCAGTGTCCCAAAGACTAGATGAGGAAACAGATCAGAATGGAAACATCACATCCTCCATCCCAACATTCTTCAACTCCCAGCACAGAACAGCCACCAATGTCAAGAATTCAAAAAACAAATATTAAATATAAAACCACAATCAAACATTTCAAAACAGGAGCCAAACCAAATACATTACAATTTAACCATGTGTTTCTTAATCTGGTCCCTAGGTCATACCTTGACATTCTGGTTTTCTGGGCATTCATCATGAATGTACATGCAAACAAACCTCATGTACGTTCATGATGTATTGTATTTGACTCGGCTCCTGTTTTGAAATGTTTTAACGTGGTTTTATATTTATATTTGGCTTTTGAGTTCTTGAAATTGGTGGCTGTTCTATGCTGGGAGATGAAGAATAAATGTTGGGGGTGGAGGGAGGGAGTGATAGTTTTATTCTGATCTGCTTTAGATCTGGGTTTCCTCACCTAGGGGCCCTTTTACTAAGCCATATAAGCGTCTACATGTGCCCAACAAGCGCCAAAATGGAGTTACCGCCCGGCTTCTATGTGGCTCTTGTGGTAATTTCATTTTGGGCGTGCGTCCAATACATGCATCTGGAAAATATTTTTTTTCTGGCCGCGCGTATCAGACGCGCGCCAAGTGGCATTTGGCATGCGTAGGTCATTACTGCCCAGTTACCGCATGAGACTTTACTGCTATGTCAATGGCTGGCGGTAAGGTCTCAGACCTAAAATAGACGCACGGCAATTTTCATTTTCACACATGTCCATTTTCGGCAAAAAAAAGGCATTTGTTTGTAGGTGCGCTGAAAATGATTCTGCACGTGCCCAAAACCCTCATTTACACTACTGCAGGCCATATTGGAGATAGAGGTTACATTTTCTCTTTCCAGGATGATCCATATCGTTTTCTCTTTTTCCTAGGTTCCCTGCATTTCAGCCGTTTTAATATTGTCTTTCACATAAAGGGCCACTTCTGCACCCTTTGGCCTTTCCTATCACTTAAATACTTGTAATATTTTGGTGAAGGCTAACAAGTGGACACTCATAGATGCAGATAAGGGGGTGAATTCATCACTACTATTACCTCTTTGGAATATTTCCTCATTCTCCACTATCCCTTCTCCGTACCCTGTAGATTCTATGCTTCAGCTTTGTCTTTTAAGTACTCATTCCCTGCGCTCTAAATTCTATCATATTGCTGGCTGGATTATGTCACTAAAATTGGATATTCTGTGCCTCATTGAAATGTGGCTTAGTGACGCTCATCTATTCCACCTAAATCAGGCATGTCTCATGGGATGTAATTTCCTTTCTTCCCACTGAGCTCATAAGCAAACCAGCAGCTTGGCTTTAATTTACTCTAATGAGTTTTCTCTGCAACTCATACCACTCCGACACTTGAAGGTTTCATTTTTAGTATTAAGGAATCCCAATCTTTCGTATTTGTTCTTATATACCGCCCACCTCCTGTGTCCTTGAAATTTCTACAAGAAGTATATGGCTTTTTAAACTCTTTAATTAGACTTTCTTACAATAGCATTCTGGGTGATTTTAATATTTTTTATATAGTTCATCTAGTCTTTTACTTACAAATATTTCCTCTTTTTTATAAATGGCTCAGGCTTAATACAAGTTGTGTCCAAACCAATCAATACTACAGGTCATACATGTGGCCTTCTTATTATCAATCATCTCTTCCTTTACAGCCTCATGGACTGAATACCATTTTTGTTGACAGTTCATCCTCAGGTCATATTCCAGTAAGTTTTTTCTGCCTTCCAATTACCCATCATGACAGAAGTAGAAAATACAATCTCAGCTATGAAATCTACTTGTGTTCTGAAAATTTTTCCCACCATTCTACTTCTTTTTATGCATACCATAGTATCTTTTTTGTGTCCAAGTATCTTTATTAACTTTGAAAAGTGCAAACAAAATGTGTACAACAAAATACTCAAATAAAGAATTCAATGAGACCAAGCAGAACAAAGAAAAACAATTTGTCAGGTGAATTGCTGGATGTGAAAATAAAGAAAGTCATCACCTTTCAAGTACAGTGGCTAGAAAATATCAGACATATATCAAAGCTGTTAAGTAAGTATTTAAATATTGGACATATAGGAGTCCAAACTAGACCATACTTTAAGTGCCAATGGAGAAAGATCTTTCTTATCTATTACTGAGACTTCAAATTGATGAAGTTGCAATACAGATTGCCACCAGAAATGAATATTTAGAAGAGAGTTATCTTTCCAATTGGATAGTATGGATTTTACAGCAACTGCTAATAAAATGTTGAGCAATTTAGAGTCTGTAATTAATTAGATCTGCCTCACCCGTTTATCCAGAGAGGTGTCCAATGCCAGAGAACCAAAAATAATCATTTTCCAGGAGATTGGTTGTTGAATATGTAGAATTTTGGAAATAATGTTCCATGTATTTTCCCAAAAGGCATGAGTGAGACTGCATTCAAAAAGAAGATGTTTCAGAGTTCCAGGATATATCTTACATGACCAACAGAGATTTTGAGGTAGTAGACCTGCAACTGCTAGTTTTTGTGTAGTCCCATACCATGGTATCTAACTGTTTGAAAGAAGGTGAATTCAGTCCACCCTGGAAATAAGCAATTATCCATCCTTGGCTAAGGATACAAAAACAGACCATGATACAGAAAATAATTATTGGCCTATCTCAAATCTACCGTTTATTTCAAAGTAGTAGAAAAGCTAGTATTGGCTCAGCTTTTACCCTATCTGGATATTCATGCATTGCACCCGCAGCAGATTGGTTTTCGTGCAGGACCTAACACTGGACGTGCACTTTTAGGTCTTACTGATTTTATTGTAACTAATCTGGATAGAGGTAAGAATGTTCTCTTGATTTCTTTAGACCTCTCCGCTACATTTGATTTAGTAGATCATTCCATTCTCCTTTAGAAGTTATCTGACCTAAATATTTTAGGAATTGTTCTCTCTTGGTTTAGATCATACTTACACATCATTCATTCAGAGTACATTGGCCAATTGCACATCTCCTTCCCATAATTTGTCATGTTGAGTTCCCCAGGGTTCAGTACTGGGCCTAATACTTTTTAATATCTATCCGGTTCCACTAGCATTGTTAGTACAAGTATTAGGCTTTACATTCTTTATAAATGCTGATGACACTCAACTTTTTAAGGTCATTGATTCCTCAGATAGTGATTTATTTCTTATTATCTCTTCTAACTTGGAAGGAACAGCTAATAGGCTTTTAAATTGGTTGCAGTTCTGATTCTTTGGCTAAAGTCAGTCCCCCAGATATTCAAAGTGATTTCAGCAGGTAGAAGAGGCTCCGCCCCTCTTAAATTGTTTCTGGTTACCCAACCACTAGTATTCAGCAGTACTTAACCAGGCAGTACCACTGAATATTGACTCTGACCACTCATAGAAAAATGGGCAGGTTAGCAACAATACAGGGGGTGGCATTGGGGAGGAGCCGGCAGTTATGTGCTTGCCAGCAATATTCAGTGCCAGCACCCACATAGCTAATTGGGTGAATTTAGAACAGCTTTAAAGATGTCCTAATTCAGCTTGCTTAGCTATGTGGGTGCTGGCACTGAATATCAGCCAAAACCTGTTTAACATTTTTCTTCATTTTCCTCCCCGATCTCCTCCCCCCAATGCAGCACTCTCCTTTTCTTCCCCTCCTCTGAATCCATGACAATCACAACCTCTTTCCCCCGGAATGTCTGCCCAATCCCCAACTTATCCCCCACCCCACCCCGGGACTACCTCATTGTACAGTGGGGGAGATGGGGCAGGAATGAATCCCACAGGAGTAGGAGATGGGAGGGAAATCAGGAGGGCTGAATATTGGCCAGGATCCACAAAAGCTCCAGCGGCCAGGGCAGTATAAATTAACCCCAGATATTCAGTGCCGGTGCTTGGACATGGCCCGGCACTAATGTCAGCTGCTGAATTTCAGCCGGATTCTATTTTGGACAAACATTCCTGGGCTGACCTACCTACGGCTTCCTCAGATCGGTGGCTACCGGTGCTGTCTTGTTTTGTGTTGGCTGTCTATGCATACTTCTATCGCTGATTTCTATTTAGGTACTAATTTTTAACCACTTAACTATTTTAGAACTATTACTTTTATGATTATCAGGCTCATTTTCGAAAGAGAAGGATGCCCATCTTTCGACACAAATCGGAAGATGGGCGTCCTTCTCCCAGGGTCATCCAAATTGGTAAAATCAAAAGCTAATTTTGGATGTCCCCAACTGCTTTCTGTCGCAGAGGTGGCCAAAGTTCATGGGGGCGTGTTCGAGGCGTAGCGAAGGCGGGACTTGGGCGTGCCTAACACATGGACGTCCTTGACCCATAATGGAAAAAAAGGGTGTCCCTGATGAGCACTTGGACGATTTTACCTGGTCATGTTTTTCTTGTGACCAGATGACCACCGAAGAGAATTGGGGATGACCTCCCCTTACTCCCCCAGTGGTCACTCCCCTCCCACCATCACAATAAATCTTTAAACATATTTTGTGCCAGCCTCAGATGTTATACTCAGGTCCATGACAGCAGTATGCATGTCCCTGGAGCAGTTTTAGTGGGTGCAGTGCACTTCAGACAGGCAGACCCAGGCCCATCCCCCCTACCTGTGGGTGGTAAATATGAGCCCTCCAAAACCCACCAGAAGCCCACTGTACCCACATCTAAGTGCCCCCTTCACCCTGTAAGGGCTATGGTAGTGGTGTACAGTTGTGGGTAGTGGGTTTGGGTGGGGGGTTGGGGGGCTCAGCACACAAGGTAAGGGAGCTATGTACCTGGGAGCAATTTCTGAAGTCCACTGCAGTGCCCCTTAGGGTGCCCGGTTGGTGTCCTGGCAAGTCAGGGGGACCAGTGTACTACGAATGCTGGCTCCTCTCATGACCAATGGGCTTGGATTTGGTCGTTTCTGAGATGGGTGTCCTTGGTTTCCATTATCGTCGAAAATCAGAAACGACCAAATCTAGGGATGACCATCTCTAAGGCCGACCTAAATTTCAAGATTTGGGCATCCCCGACCATATTATCGAAATGAAAGATGGACGTCCATCTTGTTTTGATAATACGGGTTTCCCCACCCCTCCATCGGGACATTTTGCAAAGACGTCCTCAGCAAAACTTGGGCATCCCTTTCGATTATGCCCCTCCACGTAACCTAGGCTTCCTTTTGTTTTTACTCTCCCTTCTTTTGCATTTTAATTTTAAATATGTATTGTTTCATGTTATACATCAAGAAAGCATTCTTGAATAGAATTTTTTTCAAAATAAAGAAATATTTCCAAAGAAGCAAAATAATTATGGCAATTGTATCAAAGCTTTACAGAAAATGAAAAATGTAGACCACATTGGGGAGGGCCCAAGAATAGAAATTCAGAAAATACTTTAAGAAATTATAGAAATAATTCCAAAAAGAATAAAGACACTGTAACCCAGCCCAAAATCAATACAATTCTCCATAAGTTCACAAATTCACAGTGATCGTTTCTACACCTGATTTCTTGCTCTGAATGAATTGTTCCGGAACATAAGTAGAGGAGTGTGGTAGCCGTGCTAGTCCACTCTGTTGATCACCCCACCCCTCACCTATCCACACCCATCCTGTTAGAATATCAATGATATGCTTTGATGTCCCCATGCATACCTCCTACCCACCCCCATCCTCCCACCCTGTCAGACTGTCATAGTAATGCTTGAATGTTTTCACTTATATACACTGTCAGCTAGCACATTTGCTTATTTCCGATCTGACGAAGAAGGGCAACCTTCGAAAGCTAATCAAGGAATGTATTAAGTTATGTCCAATAAAAAGGTATCATCTTATTTTCTTTTCCATGTTTTATTTTGTTTGATTTCTATTGATAACCTTCCGGATCATAAGAAAGTGCAGAGAGTGGGAGAACGACCAAGGATGCCAGAAACTGGAGGATGTTCATTAATGAAGACTCAACACAACGTCGTGTTTCGGCCATCAGGCCTGCATCAGGAGTCTATAAAAACATACATTTATATATAATAAAAAGTAAAAAAAACCCAAATATAATGCACACAAATAGTTTAAAGCAATAAATTAATCAACTTGTAAACATTAAAAATATATGTATGGCAATTCTGTAAAATGGTCTAAACATAATAATAAAACAGGCGTATAATAGACTTATAACAAAAAATATATATAAAAAAATAATATGTATAAATATATAAAATGGTGATACAATGATATAGTTTACTAGGGAGAACAAAAGCCCGTGCATATTTTGTATAAATAAAAGTTATAAACAAACAAATGTGTCTACACACGTAAATTTAAACAATAAAAGCAGAATAATATAAAATGCACATGCATATAAGTGGTAGACAATGACCATTTAAAAATACAGAAGAAAGAAATCAAAAACCATGATAATATAGATAATCTAGTACTGTAGTATATATAAGCATTATATGTACAACGCCTTATGCATATACACAGTGATGTGATACATGTTGACGTATATAGCCTGATATAGAAATATATGAAAAAAATGGCAAATTTAGATAGGCAATGATGAATGTGGAATAAAACAATCAAAAAAGCTCTAGATAAACAATCCTTGGTGTGGTGTTTATTGGTGACACTATCCTGCCGTGCAGAATGCTGCAGAGCAATAATGATGGAGGTCCTTTGAAGATCTCACAGCAGTCTGACAGAGAATATGAAGCATAAATTGAGAAAGTAAATTAACGCTTGGTGAAATGTTGTGAAAACTGTGTGATATAGTGAGGAGCACTGACCTCTTGTGCAGAGTATTGCTGAATAACATTAAGGATGGTTCTTCAAAAGGAACGTAGGTAGTCTGTTGAGAATAGACAAATATGAATATATCCATAAAGACAGAAAAACCATTCAAAACTGAACCCATTGAATTCATGAATACATTGAACAAGATAGTCTCTTAGGCATCTCAACACAAAGGTAAAGTCCTGATGAAAAAGTTATTGGGGAGAAAGTCCATGAAGCATTGTTACAGCATGTCAGTCTTGCCCCCCCCCCCCCCCCCTTTTTTTGCATTTTACTTCTCATACTTTAATTATAAACCACTTGGATATTTTTATGGTATTTCAGTATATCAAATAAAATTAACCTTGAACTCTATAAATTTAAACATGTAAATCTTGAAACTTATATGTTTAGGCTTCAAAATCACCACATACACATATAACTTCTGCTATTTGTGCAGAACACTGATGCCACTCTGTTTTGAACATGTTTCTTTATAACATAGCTATTCCTGCTGTGCATGCCACCAAATATGTCTGTATTTCCTGTGACTTATAGGTATTTTACAAAATGTATCCTCTGCTTCTGCTTAGGGGTAAGGGTGTCATCCCAAGACGAATCACAGAAGAATTTATAAACTGTCACTTGTCTCCTTAATCAGAAACAGCAAAACCTACAGCATGGCAGACCATCAAAGGGTCCTGCTGGATAGGAAGAAAAGCTCAGAGTCTTAGATGGAGTAAAAGCAAAATTACAAGTCAAAAAGGCAAATGAGTGCAAAATGTGGTCTATATAAAACACCTTTAACAGAGTGATCCCAAAACTCAGGTATTTATAATCTCTCAAAAATATGAAAAGACAATACAAAGTTGGAAATAGGGCAAAAACATCACAAAAAGCAAACAGTTCACAGTCCTTGGACTTGAGTTCTTCCTTCATGTTCTCCTCCTTATTTGATCCCTAGATAGATTTGAGGGAAAGCTATCAAGGTGGGCTATTGTTAAGATGTGAAATTTTACTGTAAACCTGGGATATTAGTAACTACATCCCATTGCATAAAACTGGACCAGTGCTAAAATAGCACATAGTAATTGTAAAATAACCCATCTTAATAGTAACCCACATTGATAACCTCCCCCTAAATCAATTTAGTGCACACCAATTTTTTAAAGATACTGTACATAATTAACTAGTTTTAGGCACATTACATAATTTTTATTAAAACAAATGTGTGAAACAAAACAAAACAAAACAATCATTGTAAGTTAGAAATAAAGCCAAATGAACAAAAAACAAACCTAAAATTTTTGTACTGTGCTCATCCTGAGGGAAAAATTATGCATGCAGTGTTATTACCCATTTAATTTTATCTGCTTGTGGAGTGAGGAGTTTTTAAAAAGTCTACTTTAAAGAATAATGCACTGTTTTACCTATGAAGAAGACTTTGAAAATTCCCTGTGATATGTAGAGGGGCATAATTGAACAAAAATGTCTATCTCCATGGGCGTTTATCTCCGAGAACGGGTCCGTGAAGGGGCGGACCGAACCGTATTTTCGAAAAAAATAGACGTCCATGTTTTATTCGACAATTTGTGAGCTGGGCATTTTTGTTTTTCAGTGATAATGGAAAATGAAAGCGCCCAGCTCAAAAACGAATAAATCCAAGGCATTTGTTCGTGGGAGGGGCCAGGAGTTGTAGTGCACTGGTCCCCCTCACATGCAAGGACACCAACCGGGCACCCTAGGGGGCACTTTTACAAAAACAAAAAAAAAGGTAAAAGAGCTCCCAGGTGCATAGCACCCTTCCCTTGGGTGTTGAGCTCCCCAAATCCCCCTCAAAACCCACCGCCCACAAGTCTACACCATTACTATAGCCCTAAGGGGTGAAGGGGGCACCTACATGTGGGTACAGTGGGTTTGGGGGGCGGTTTGGAGGGCTCCCATTTACCAGCACGAGTGTAACAGGTGGAGGGGGGATGGGCCTGGGTCCACCTGCCTGAAGTCCACTGCACCCCCTAATAACTGCTCCAGTGACCTGCATACTGCTGCCAGGGAGGTGGGTATGACATTTGAGGGTGAAAATAAAAAGTTGTGAAACGGCATATTTTGTGGTGGGAGGGGGTTTGTGACCACTGGGGGAGTCAGGGGAGGTCATCCCCGATTCCCTCCAGTGGTCATCTGGTCATTTAGGGCACTTTTTGGGGCCTTATTCGTGGAAAAACAGGGTCCAGGAAAAGTGCCCTAAATTCTCGCTAAAAAACGCATATTTTTCTTCCATTATCGGCGAAAGGCGCCGATCTCTGATCGCCCGATAACCACACCCCAGTTCCGCCTTCACCACGCCTTCGACACGCCCCCATCAACTTTGTCCGCATCCGCGACGGAGTGCAGTTGAAAACGTCCAAATTCGGCTTTCGATTATACCGCTTTATTCGTTTTTGTGAGATAAACGTCTCCCGATTTGGGTCGCAATATAGGCGTTTTTCTTTTTCAATTATAAGCTGGATAATATACTAGTAAAAAAGGCCCTTTTCTGTATGAAATGAAACGGGCGCTAGCAAGGTTATCCCCCCTCCCTCGCTCTCTCCCTCTGTCCCCTCCAAGTCCCACGGCCCCCTTTCCTCCCCTCCGATTTCCATGCCGTCCTCCCTCTCCTCTCCCACTCCCCTGCAACTCACCACTTTGTCCATAAGTTTCCAGATGTTCTGTACCGGCCTGATTGTGTTTTTTCTTTTTAAACAGGTGATGCATTCCCCTCCTCCCCTCCCCCTCTCCCCTCCCCCTCTGAGTTCCAGGCCCCCCTCCCTTCCTCTCTCCCTCCCTCCCACTCTCCTTCCCTCTGTCACTCCTTCCCTCTGTCCGTCCTCCGAGTTCCAGTCCCCCCTCCCTCCCCAATCCCCCCAATCCCTATCATCCTCCCCCCTCCATCCCCATCCCCCCTCTGAGTTCCAGACTCCCTCCCTCCGAGTTCCAGACCCCCTCCCTTCCCCCTCCGAGTTCCAGACCCCCCTCCCTCCCTTCCCCCTCCGAGTTCCAGACCCCCTCCCTCCGAGTTGCAGGCCCCCCTCCCTCCTTCCTTCCCAGAGTTGCAGACCCCCCTCTTTCAGTCTCACACGTCCTTGCAATGCCTCCACCCACGCCCCTCCCATCCCCGACACTGGCCCCGCCCATCCCCCTAAATGCATGTCGTCCCCCTCCAAAATTGCCAACCCCCCCCTCTGCTACCCTCCCCTCCCCCCTCTTACCGGGTCCCAGCGGCAGCAGTGAAGAGGGAGCAGGCTCGGCGAGTCTGCTCCCTTCCCTTCTCTTCGCTGTCAGCTCTGACTCTGGTCCCGCCCTTGCAGAAACAAGAAATGAGGGCGGGACCAGAGTCAGAGCTGACAGCGAAGAGAAGGGAAGGCAAGGCAGCAGACTTGGCGATCTGCTCGCCCTTCACTGGTGCCGCCGGGACCCTGGTTAGAGGAGGAGGGGGTAGGTAGGTTGGCGATTTCGGGAGGGCGGTTTGGGAGGACGGCAGTCTCGGGAGGTTTTTGTCCTTTTTCTTTTCCATGAACGTTCGATGAAGCTGCCTACTGTATTTTGTATTAATGTTTACTAGACTACTGTACACCACATTGAGCCTGCCCATGGGTAGGAATAATGTGGGATATAAATGCCATAAATAAATAAATAAATAAATAAATAAATAAATAAATAAATGTATGTAGATCCCAATATGTCTATGCTCTACCCAAACTCCTTTCCCAAATACTCCGGCACTCATAACAGGGCCATGGATAATTTTATAAAAGCCATTTTCCATAGACAAAATAGGGTTTATCGGCTGAAATAAGTTTGTAAAACTATCTACATAGATTTTCCTTTTGTTACATAATTGACTCTACTTCCACTGGAAAAGCACAGACTAGGTTAAGGTTCAGAACCTCACTGGATGCATCACAAGCTCTGTTATAATCACTATAATGCTTTAAGATCTGAATCCACTTTACAGAACACAATCCAGCATTATATCCAGCATAATATATCCTAACTAGCCTGCACAGGTTATTTCATGTTAAATAGAGGGCATGAATGAAGCTTTAGGAATCAGTTAATGGATGTTTATTAGGTTCATAAAGAATCATCTGTTTGAGACTAACTTAAGGTCGTGATTACAGTTTCCCCTTAAGGAGCTAGTTCACATTTAATCAGCTCAAAAGGGGTTATCAGAGGAGCCTAATTGACATGGATGCCTCTCTGTGGCATCATGTGTATTGTGTATAAATGATGAAAAACATTCCAAATTACAACTTTGACTTGATTTGGCATGCTGTGATCCTCCAGGACTTCTTCAATAAATGCTGTTGCATAAAAAGAAATCAATCTGGGGCATTTTAGAGTTCATGATGATTATACGAAATGGCAATAAGTAGGTTTTAAAATGGCGCTCAAACACTGAATATATTTTCCTTTTACCTTTTGTTAAAAAGGATGTGACTTTATGATAATTATTATGCTAGCAGGATGCTTTTGTCTGAAAGTCTAATCATGAGGAGCCCTTTGTATGTCTGCTTCTTGGGCTTGTTAAGGTTTGCATTGGTGCAGAAGGGGTAAATTCAAGTACAATACAGCCCTTATTTCAACATCTTGATTTGCCAAAGAACAGCACTGTAAATAATACCCAAGAAGATTCACTCGGAGCTTCCGGCTATAGTAAATTACAGCAGGCCTACTCTTTGTGGAATACTTTTCTAAACACATATTCTGCCTATCAAAATTCCTGAGTGGATCACATTTTAATCTACAGGATAAAAATTTGCAATACACTATGAACATATATAAAATTAGAAGAATACTAGGGGATAGTCTGAATGGTATCTCTTTGGGTTCCAATTACAGCTACACCACATTTGTGACTCTTGGATGTATGCCTCCAGTCACTTTTCCTGTAGCCCAAACCTTGCTACAAAGAACAAGCCTGAGAGGTCAGCCAGCGGGCAGTGAAGTTACCGTATGACAAAGCAAGAGACAGACTGGAACGAGGAATGAAAAGGCCTTGCAAAGCTGCCAACATTTCTTCTAGGAAGCAACTTCCTCTTAACTAGCTGAAAACACCAGCTCTTTTTTTTATTTAACTCCTAACAACTCCTTGCTCCGGTACTAACATATTTCCAGTCGACAAAGTTGAGGTACTGTGCAGATTATAGTGATGCCACAGAACACACTTCCTGTATTCATTAGTACTGCAGTGTGTTTTGTACCAATGTTTCCAAAACTGAAGATTTGGGGGAATATGTGTGTGTGTGTGTGTGTGTTTCAAATGGGGGAAAGAAGGAGATAAGAGAGTGCAAAGGGGCTTTCAGATTAATTTTCTATTTCATTTGACCTATTTTATGGAACGATCTTCCTTTGTCACTAAGGGCCCCAACACGGGCTTACCGCTTACTAAACAGGAAGTACTGCCGGGCTACTGCAGCAGCTGGGCGGTACTTCCCACCCCCAGTGTGCCATTATAGCCCGTGGTAGAAAAAAGAAAATTATTTTCTATTGTGGGAAACTGTGTACCAACTTTGGAGCTACCACTGAGTGCCCGTGCTATCCCAGCAGAAGGGTCAATTTGGCGTGCGCAACCTGCGCAGTAGCTCTACCATAGTTTAGTCAAAGGGCCCCATAGTGAGCAACCCAAAAGGGATTGTGGTCAAGGGAGGGACATGGACAGGTCAGGGGCATTCCGAAAAGTTGGGCACAGTATTATTGAATATGGGGGATCTGCGCCCAACTTGCATGCCAGGATTTACTCTAGGTTTCAGCTGGCGTAAGTGTAGAACTCAGAGCTGGGCATGAAAATCAATGGCTCGCACCCTTTATAGAATAATGTTTAGCACTGATTTTTTTCTGGTGCCGAATTTTGAGTGCCATTTATAAAATTCTCCCTTAAGTGCTTCCATGCTAATTTCTAATAGTCTTAACATACAACTTTTCTATGTGGTAATTGCAGAAGATATGCTGTGCACACCCTAACATTTACCACACTATCTTTACACTTACCATGTGTTAAATATTTGCTGTTAAAAAACAGTAAGTGCAAAACTTATGTTTCTGTAAAATAGCCCCTTTATAAATACCAACATAATAATGTCATATTTTTCTGAGTTGTTTTAATCTAATCAACCAACAAACAAACAAACTCTAGCGACCTGTGAAGACTGAAATGTGATGCATTTTTTAAAACTGACTTCTAATGAAAGCAATGCAAGGTTGTGAAAAGATAGTTTTATAATTAGTAAAACATTTACCCCCTGTTTACTAAGCTGTGCTAGTGGCTGCTGCATGGCAATGCTGACACAGTCCATTCAAAGTAAATGGGCTGTGTCGGCATTAGAGCACCACCAGCCGCTAGCGTGGCTTGGTAAACAGGGGGGGGGGGGGTAAGTTTAATCTCTATACTATTCCTTCTCCTGTTTTTTTTTTAACTCACTCTCTGCATGCCTGCAGTGCAGCTTGAGGGTGACTCACCCACACCCATTTTATGATGCATAAATTAGCACTGCGTAACTGGCTGATGAAACTGACTTGGTTGCAATTAGTCATTCTGCTTTGACTTTGCAACATTAGCTACTGAATGGCATAAAAATTGATTTATTCACAAGCAGATCTACTCTGTGGCTATGTGCAATGCCCCCAATATACAGTACAAACATTTTAGAGTAGGTTTAGAAAACAAGAAAATATTAAATGGCCTATGCACTAACCCCCGAATTCTATAAACATTGTGAGCACAAGTTTGGGTGAGTGCCAAATTTGCATGCACAATTTTAATTATATAACAAGCCAATTAGCAGTGGCGTAGCCACAGGTGGGCCTGGGTGGGCCTCGGCCCACCCAACAGTAGCACACATTTAGCTTGGCCAGACTTCCCCTTGATGGTAACAAAAACACTTCTCTCCACAATAGTTTTCAGCACATGCTTGCTGCAGACTGCCAAGGTGCAGAGAAACATTTTTCCACCAGCTGAAATATTTTTTTGATGTTGGGGGAAGAACACTTGGTGCCCACCCACTTCTTGCCTTGGCCCACCCAAAATCTGCTGTCTGGCTACGCCCCTGCCAATTAGTGTCAATAATTGACTTTTTAACAAGCAATTATTGGCCCTAATTAGATTTAATTAGAACTTATTCACATAAATTTAGGCACAGGATTCATGACTAAATTTTACGCATGGCTCAAATCAGGGGGTGCAGAAATGGGAGGGTCATGGGCATTTCAGGGCAGATCAGGGGTATGGTTTTGAGTTAAGCACATAATTGTAGAATATGGGGGCTCCATGCATAAATTTAGGTGTGTCTTCCTTATAAACTATTTCATATTGTAATATACGGGGATCCTCAGATATTATGCCAGCAGCAAACCATCTAAAAAACCTTACGTTATAATGATGGAGCTGTTCAGCTCATCATAGGTCCACCCGTTTTCTCCTGATTTCTTAGTTATATTTATTTATTCATTTTTTATAGGTTTTTTCTTGAAAAAAAATTTTTTTCTAATACTTTTTGATATTTCAAAAGAATTAAAGTAATATAACTTAGCTTTTAACGTAACTTAAAGCAGCATTATCTCCAGAATAAACCTCTGCCGACTTGGCCAGGTTTCGAAGGTCTTCTTCAGGGAAGAGGTTTACTAAAGAAAGAAAACATGCATCAGTACAATATCCGAAAAGTGTCGTCCATCACAGTACACCATTTCAAAAGATAGACTCACTATCATACTGCATAAATTCATATCAGCAAAATGGCTGCGGCGTCTTCATTAGCCCCAGCAAGTTAAATAGACCACAGCTGATTGAAAAACGCCACCTTTTGATAGGCTCACGTCATAATTGTGAGAGCCAATCAAATAAGTGACCACCAGTCTATTTCAGAGTTCAATCCACAGGGATATAAAGCATGAAGTTGAAAAAATCCAGCGTTGTTCTTTATAATTTAATAACGATTCAATATTTCCACCTTCCCATCCCAACTGAACATGATCTATAACTCGCCATCTAATCTCTTCCAATTTATGATTTTCCTCTATCCAATGCTGAACTAAAGGAGCAGTCAGTGTTTTGTTTTTAATCCGTGATTTATGCTCATTTAGTCTGATTTTAATTGGGCGGCTCGATCTTCCTATATAGATCATGTTACAGGGGCACAATATGGCATATACATTATTACTTGAAGTGCAGTCTGTATAGGCACGCGCCACAATCGGGCGTGTGGATCCAGGGGGGGTCCAGGATATCCCTTGTATCGTAGATTCGCACCATTGGCAAGAGTTACATTTAAAGTGACCCAATCTCTCAGGAGTCAGCTGGTTATAGTCCAATCTCTTATACGTCAACATCTCGCCTATCGTTTTCCCTCTTTTGAAAGCACAGATAGGATGATCTTCAAAACAGGCATGAACCTGCAACATACTCCAATACCAATGTATGCTTTTGTTAATACTTGAACTTAAAGCAGAATATGGAATAACCGCAACAAGCTTATCATCTTCCTGTTGCACATTGTATTGTAGTAACAAATTCCTACATGCATATTTTGCTCTTCGGTATGCCTTTTTAATTACTGCACTAGGATAACCTCTCTGTAGAAAACGTATAGACATATTATGTGCCTGATTTTCAAATAGGAAATCTTCAGAACAGATTCTTTTAATTCTCAAGAATTGACTCACTGGTAAGCTAGCCTTAAGATGGTACGGATGGAAACTAGTGAAGTGGAGTGTTTCGCATAACAGGTTTTTGATACAGATCAGTACATAAATGTCCATGTCTTTTGTATATCCAAACATCTAGAAACTCAATACCTATCAAATGAAATTTAGAAACAAACTTCAAATTACTCTGCTGCGAATTTAATTTCAACATAAACTCTTGAAGAGATTGAAGGGATCCATTCCAAATAAAAAATATGTCATCTAGGAACCGCTTCCAGAGGGAAATCTGCTGAAATTCTTCTGATTTATATACAAATAAGTCCTCAAATTTAGCTAGATAAAGAGTAGCAATTGAAGGGGCTAAAGACGCCCCCATCGCCACACCTTGAATCTGTTCAAAAAATTCCCCCTGGAAGAAAAAATAATTTTTTTCAATAACCAGCCGTGCTAACTGCATCAGAAATTCTTTAGAAATCCGTTGAGAAGAGAGACGTGTATCCAATGTATCCGAAATAATTTGCAGAGCTTCACTCTGAGGAATCACTGTATATAAAGAGGTAACATCTACCGTCACCAAAAAAGAGTCTTCTGATACTTGTATATGTTGTAAGCAACGCAAAAAATCTGTAGTATCTTTAAGAAACGACTCAACTTTGCTTGCCGCTGGTTTTAAAAAAACATCTAAAAATTTAGATAGCGGTTCCAGAATACTACTGCATAGTGCAACGATCGGGCGACCAGGAGGCTCACACATATTTTTATGGATTTTTGGTAAAAAATAAATCCTAGGAGTATTTGGATGTTCTTCCATAAGAAAACGAGCTTCTCTTGGGGTCAAAATCCGTTGCTCCATAGCTGCTGTCACTAATTCCTTAATTACACATTTTAAGTTTAAAGTTGGATCCAGTAATAGTCTTCTATAGGTTGTTTCATCACTCAGTTGTTTATATCCCTCACACAAATATTTCTGCTTATCCCAGATAGTAATAGCACCACCTTTATCTGCTCGTACAATAAGTACCTCCGATTGATTCTGTAATGATGTTAATGCCTCCCTTAATTCTCTGGACAGATTCTGTGGTTTGAATTCCGAAATATATTGACGTTCCATCACCTCAAATTCATGCAATATACATCTTTGAAAAGCTAAAATGGAAGGATCTAAATTTTCATGTGGCATCCATGTTGATTTTGGATGTACTATCGATAAGTCTGGAGTGCTCGGATGATCTTGAAAGAATTTTTTCAAATGTAGTTTTCTAAAGAACTTATATAAGCCCACTCGCGTCTTAAAAGGATCATAGATCATAGTGGGAACAAACCCTAATCCAAGATGCAACAATTTATTTTGAGCAGGTGTCATATGAAATGTTGATATATTCACAATTACTGATTCTGATTGGATCGAGCCCTGGTTTGGTAAAATCGCCCTGGGCCCGAAGGATTGTTGTAATACTCCCTCTGCTGAAAACGTACTTGACCAGGTTTCCTCCCTCGGGTATATGGGCGCCGGTCTTCTAAAAAAGGCTGAGATTCATGTGGAGCCGTACTCCGTGTTGCGGATCTCCCCATATCCTCACTGCTCGAATCACTGTCGGTCAAAGGACCACTAAAAACCGTGTCTGGTGTAGTCCGCACAGACCGCTCCTTTTGCATCCAATAATAAACATGATTAGTAGCATAATCTCTCTCATCACGTTTAAATTTTTTAATCTTAAATTGTCTAATTGATTCACGAGTAGATTTTAACTTGTTAGCTAGGTCTTGTTGAAATTTCAAATAGTCATCTGGAGGGGTACTCTGTTGCAGCTGTTCCGATATTACCACAGCTTTAGCTTTAAGATCTTGTTCCACTAGAGAAGTAGTTTCTACTATTAGCAACATAAGGTCTCTACTGCATCGGTTTAAAATGGCATTCCATTTCTTTATGAAATTCTCATCATAAGTAAACAGTGAAGGAGCTTTTTGAATTCGCAGTCCTCTAGGGATCATGCGACCTTTAATATATTGTGCCATTGTATCTCCATGCAGTTCCGCTTGTATAAGGCGCTTGTTAAGATTCTCTAAATCCAACCAAGAAGTACCTCCTGAGGCAGAACCATTAAATTCTAACAGTGTCGCTCTTTGAAGTAATTTAGACATTTGATCATCCGAGTACCCAAACATTTCCAGATCAGGTACTGTTGCCATTTTTCAGCTGTAGTCAGGTCAATGTATGAGCAATCTACAACGCTGGATTTTTCAACTTCATGCTTTATATCCCTGTGGATTGAACTCTGAAATAGACTGGTGGTCACTTATTTGATTGGCTCTCACAATTATGACTTGAGCCTATCAAAAGGTGGTGTTTTTCAATCAGCTGTGGTCTATTTAACTTGCTGGGGCTAATGAAGACGCCGCAGCCATTTTGCTGATATGAATTTATGCAGTATGATAGTGAGTCTATCTTTTGAAATGGTGTACTGTGATGGACGACACTTTTCGGATATTGTACTGATGCATGTTTTCTTTCTTTAGTAAACCTCTTCCCTGAAGAAGACCTTCGAAACCTGGCCAAGTCGGCAGAGGTTTATTCTGGAGATAATGCTGCTTTAAGTTACGTTAAAAGCTAAGTTATATTACTTTAATTCTTTTGAAATATCAAAAAGTATTAGAAAAAAATTTTTTTTCAAGAAAAAACCTATAAAAAATGAATAAATAAATATAACTAAGAAATCAGGAGAAAACGGGTGGACCTATGACGAGCTGAACAGCTCCATCATTATAACGTAAGGTTTTTTAGATGGTTTGCTGCTGGCATAATATCTGAGGATCCCCGTATATTACAATATGAAATAGTTTATAAGGAATATACTGCAAGAAGATCATTTATAATAATTGTTTAGTGTTTGGGATGATTTGAAAATTATTGACGGATAAATTTAATCCTCACACCTACTTTATAAGGTCCCTTTAAAGTAAATTTAGGTGTGGGCATTTGCATCGCATTTTCAGTGGTGCAAATAGCAGCACCTACATTTATGCATGACCCCTGGGTGTAAGCGCTATTCTATAAACTGCATCTAACTTTAAGCGCAGTTTATAGATTAGCGGTTTTTTTCAGCGATGATTTTTTTGACGCCATACATAGAACCTAGTCCTAGGAGCAGTTCTATAACAGGGCACCAGAATTTAGGCACCCATATAACTTGGGCTGTGAGCCTATTCAATGTGAACACTTATTTGTGCCTCTAGAATACTGGTATAATTTGGCAACAACATACCTACATTTAGGTGCGCCCACTTATGCCAGAGAGCTGACGTAAGTGAGAGCACCTAAAAGCTACACTTATGTGCATAACTTACAGCATTCTATAATTTACAGCATAAATGTGAGACCCATTCATTCCCCTACTCTGTGAATACTCAATTGCATTTATGCGCTAAGCTCTTGGTACACTTAAATTATAGAATAGTGCTGAATGCTCTGCTAGCACTTATGTGCGTAAGTATACGTTCATGTGTGTAAGTGCTAGTATTCTATAAGTTTAAGTGATAGTACTTAAATTTAAGCGCCCTGTTGTAGAATGAGGGGGTAAGGGGTAATTCAATAACTGTACAACTATATATAGGTACATATTCTATAAAGAAATGTATGTTTCTTTAGAGCAGTGGTTCACAACAGGTGTGTCTTGGGGCTGACACACAGAGCAGAGTAGTTTTTTTTTTATTTTGATATAGACTGAAGCAAGTCTCCTTCATTTGCCCTCCCACAGCTCCCCTCTCTCCCCATGCATGAATCCTCCTTCCTTTGCCAGCTGGAACAGTGATAACAGGCTGCCTGAGATGACCTGGAGCCTTTCCTCTGCCAAGTCCTACTACTACTACTACTTAACATTTCTAGAGCGCTACTAGGGTTACGCAGCGCTGTACAATTTAACAAAGAGAGACAGTCCCTGCTCAAAGAGCTTACAATCTAATAGACAAGTCCTGCCCTTGTGTATAAAGAAAGTTATGTCAGAGGGCTGGGAGGTGGCAGGGGAAAGGCTTCAGGTTGGCCCAGGCAGCCTAGTATGGCTGCCACTGTTGGCAAATGAGAGGTTCGATGTATTGGGGAGGGGGAAGCTGAGTGACGATGAAGGAAAGGTGCTGGAATCGCGGGGAGGGGGACTGAAGGAAGAAGCTTTCTTGAATTCAGACACAGTTTTCATCTCCACCACTTGCACTGGAAGGCCATTTCATGAATTTACAACCCTTTCCATGAAGAAGTATTTCTTCAAGTTACTTCTGAGTCTATTCCCTGTCACCAAAGCAGCTGCCCCAGTTACAGCTTCTGCCTGTGTGCAGACAGAAAATGTGATCCCAGAAGAGAAATACATTGATGAAATGTTTCATAAAGCATTAAAGATTTCCAGCAGTGGGAAAGAAGAAGCTGTGCTGAAAGAGGACAACAGGACTCAGATCACGAGACCCTTCAGAATCGAGATCATGACTCAATCTGCCCTCAAACTGAAGAACTGATATTCAGCCCTGGAAGTAGAGGAGGTGAGAGCATCCCAGAGAGAGGAGGAATTGGAGCTTGAAATCACCAAAGTTGTTGGATCAGTGGCCACTAAGTTGCAAAAGTTAATGATGGTTGGCAATTCTCTTCTGAGAGGTACAGAGGTGTCCATCTGCAAACCAGACATAAAGTCCTGGGAGGTGTGCTGTCTGCCTGGTGCCAAAATTAAAAATGTTACAGAGAGCTCGCCGAGACTTATTAAGGCTAATGACTATTATTCAATGTTGCTCATCTATATTGGCACACATAATATTGTGAGGTACTCCTAAGACCATATCAAAAGTGACTTCATGGCTCTGCGAGAGAGGTTGAGGCAGACAGGTACACAGGTGGTGTTCTCATTAATCCTCTTTTGTTGAGGGTAAATGCCAAGGCAGAGAAACTTGCATACTGGAGATGAATAGGGGAAATGGAAATGGGATTTGATATACCGCCTTTCTGTGGTATCTTGCAACTACATTCAAAGTAGTTTACATACATACAGGTACTTATTTTGTACCTGGGGCAATGGAGGGTTAAGTGACTTGCCCACAATCACAAGGAGCTGCAGTGGGAATCAAACCCAGTTCCCCAGGATCAAAGCCCATTGCACTAACCACTAGGCTACTCCTCCACTGTCATCAAGAGCATTTTGGCTTCCTGACCATGGGATGCTTTTCTAAGGGCTGATGAGTAGAGATAGAAGGGAAGAAGTGTCTTTAGCAGCAGACTAGGTAACCTACTGAAGAGGGCTTTAAAGTAGAATCATTGGGGTAGGGTGATCAAAGCTCCCAGGTAAACACAAACCCTCAGGTAAGAGAAGCATTAAATACTTCTAAATAAATGTGAAAAGGGGGCAACATCTGGAAAGCAGTATATACCAGTGCTTAAAGTATGGGAAATAAGGTTTTAGATCCTGAAGCTGTGATGGAAGAGGCTGATTTGCATTTAGTGGTGATCACAGAGACATGTTAACATTAAAAGTTAAAGATAATATTAAAGCCACAGAATTGTAGGACCTACAGGGTAAGGAAGAGGCACTTTGGGTCCATATGGAAAGAGGGAATAATAAATGTATTTACATTGGTGTGATACAGGCCTCCTTCACAGACAGAAGAAATGGACAGAGCTTTAATTGAAAACATTCAAAACATAGCTGTGAAAGGAGAAGTACTACAAATAGGTGTTTTAATTTGCTAGATTTGACTTGGGTATCCCTATTGCAGGGTCTGGGATGGCATTCAGATCTGGTTGCTGTATCTAAAAAAATATATAGTGGAATTAGAAAAGGTCCGAAGAAGAGCTACCAAATTGATAAAGTGGATGGAACTTCTCTCATATGAGGAAAGGCTAAAGAGGTTAGGACTCTTCAGCTTGGAAAACAGACAGTTGAGAGGAGATATGATTGAGGTCTACAAAATCCTAAGTGGTGTAGAACAGATAGAAGTGAATCAATTTTTTTCCCTTTCAAAAAGTACAATGACTAGAGGACACTCAATGAAGTTACATGGAAATACTTTTAAAACAAATAGGAGGAAATATTGTTTCACTCAACAAATAGTTAAGCTCTGTAACTCTTTTCTGGAGGATGTGGTAACAGAGGTTAGCATATCTGGGTTTAAAAGAGGTTTGGAGAAGTTCCTGGAGGAAAAGTCCATAGTCTGCTATTGAAGCAGACAAGGGGAAGCCACTGCTTGCCCTGGGATTGGTAGCATGGAATGTTGTTGCAATTTGGGTTTCTGCCAGTTACTTGTGACCTGGATTGGTCACTGTTGAAAACAGGATACTAGCCTAGATGGACCATTGATCTGACACTGTATAGCTAGTCTTATGTTCTTATGATGTTATGGTAGGTAATCGCCTGGCATCCAGTGATCACCAAATGATGTGGTTTAATATTAGGATAGGTGTGGAGAGGGTTAATTCAAAAGTAAGGGTTCTAGACTTCAAAAATACTCTTTGTTCAGATTTGAGATTACATCAAGGAATTGCTGTCTAGATGGAAACATCTGGAAGAAGTTGGAAAGCAGTGGGCAAAACTGAAAGGAGGCAACAAACCTTTTTGTAAGGAAAGTAAATAAAGGTAAGAGAAAAAGTTAAGGAAAAAGAGGCAAGCCTTTATAAACTATAAGAGATCACAGAAAGAGGAAGACAGTCAACAATATCTGGAAAAGCTAAGAGAAGCTGGTAGAGTAGTTAGAAAAGCAAAGATGCAAATGGAAGAAAAAATAGCCAATATGGTAAAATGGGGAGGGGGGGGAGAAGACATTTTTTATGTGAGGAATGATATCACAGCAACTGAAATGACAGGGACCTGGGGAAAGGAAGAAGCAATATGGATCACCTTAAAAAGAGATGATAGAACCTCTGTCCACATAGGTGTTGTCTACAGACCTCCGACACAACTGGAGGAATTAGATAAAGACCTGATCACAGATATTCAAAAGTTGGGAAGCAAGAGAGAGGTGCTGTTGCTGGGAGATTTCAATCTGCCGGATGTAGATTGGAAGGTTCTGTCTGCGGAATCGGAAAGAAGTAGAGGGATCGTGGATGCTTTCCAAAGTGTTTTGCTCAGACAAATGGTGATGGGACCCACGAGGGAGGGAGCGACACTGGATCTGGTGCTCACAAATGGGGATAGTGTGTCAAATATCCGAGTGGGTGCCCACCTGGGCAGCAGTGACCATCAAACGGTTTGGTTTGATATAACAGCTAAAGTGGAGAGCGGCCACTCAAAACTCAAAGTCCTGGATTTCAAGCATGCTGACTAGTAAAATGGGGGAATACCTGAGGAAGGAGATGATGGACTGGGAGGAAGTACGAGAAGTGGAAGGACAGTGGTTCAGGCTGAAAGAAGCTATAAATAGGGCCACGAACCTTTATGTAAGGAAAGTAAATAAAAGCAAGAGAAAAAGGAAACCGATATGGTTCTCCAAGCAAGTGGTTGAAAATAAAGGCTAAAGAGTTGGTGTTCCAGAAATACAGAAAAACTCAAGAAAAGGAACACATGGAGGAATACCGGATGAAACTGAAAGAAGCCAAGAGAGAGATACGACTGGCAAAAGCGCAAGCAGAAGAACAAATGGCTAGAAGTGTAAGGAGGGGTGACAAAAATTTCTTCAGGTATATTAGTGAAAGGAGAATGACTAAAAAGGGAATTGTGACACTAAAAGATACTGCGAACCGCTATGTGGATAATGATGAAGAAAAAGCAAATTTGCTAAATAGATACTTTTGTTCTGTTTTCACAGAAGAAAATCCTGGAGAAGGACCGCGATGGACTGGAAATAGTACAAATGAGAATGAAGTGGATAGAGCACCGTTCACGCAAGAAAGTGTGTATCAACAACTTGAAAAGCTAAAGGTGGACAAAGCCATGGGACCAGACAGGATCCACCCCAGGGTATTGAGGGAGCTCAGAGAGGTTTTGGCGGGTCCTCTTAAAGATTTGTATAATATATCCTTGCAGACGGGAGAGGTTCCGAGGGATTGGAGAACGGTGGAGGTGGTCCCTCCTCACAAAAGTGGTGATAGGAAAAAACTGGAAACTACAGGCCGGTAAGCCTCACTTCGGTTATTGGAAAAGTAATGGAAGCGATGCTGAAGGAAAGGATAGTGAATTTCCTGGAAGCCAATAAGTTGCAAGATCCGAGACAACATGGTTTTACCAAAGGGAAATCATGCCAAACGAATCTCATTGAGTTCTTTGATTGGGTGACAGGAGAATTGAATCAGGGACGAGCTATAGACGTAATCTACTTAGATTTCAGCAAAGCTTTTGACACAGTTCCCCACAGGAAGCTCTTAAATAAACTGGATGGGCTGAAGATAGGACCCAAAGTGGTGAACTGGATTAGGAACTGGTTGACGGACAGACGCCAGAGGGTGGTGGTGAATGGAATTCGCTCGGAGGAGGGAAAGGTGAGTAGTGGAGTGCCTCAGGGATCGGTGCTGGGGCCGATTCTGTTCAATATATTTGTGAGTGACATTGCTAAAGAGTTAGAAGGTAAAGTTTGCCTATTTGCAGATGATACTAAGATCTGTAACAGAGTGGACATCCGGGAGGGAGTGGAAAACATGAAAAAGGATCTGAGGAAGCTAGAAGAATGGTCTAAGGTTTGGCAATTAAAATTCAATGTGAAGAAATGCAAAGTGATGCACTTAGGAAATAGAAATCCACGGGAGACATATGTGTTAGGCGGCGAGAGTCTGATAGGTACGGACGGAGAGAGGGATCTTGGGGTGATAGTATCTGAGGATTTGAAGGCGACAAAACAGTGTGACAAGGCGGTGGCCGTAGCTAGAAGGTTGGTAGGTAGGTTGTATAGAGAAAGGTGTGACCAGCAGAAGAAAGGGGGTGTTGATGCCCCTGTATTCAGTTTTGGATAAGGATGTTAAGGATGTAAAAAGAATTGAAGCGGTGCAAAGAAAAGCTACCAGAATGGTATGGGATTTGCGTTACAAGACGTATGAGGAGAGACTTTCTGAACTAAACATGTATACTCTGGAGGAAAGGAGAAGCAGGGGTGATATGATACAGACATTCAAATATTTGAAAGGTATTAATCCGCAAACAAACCTTTTCCGGAGATGGGAAGGTGGTAGAACGAGAGGACATGAAATGAGATTGAAGGGGGGCAGACTCAAGAAAAATGTTAGGAAGTATTTTTTCACGGAGAGAGTAGTGGATGCTTGGAATGCTTTCCCGCGGGAGGTGGTGGAAATGAAAACGGTAACGGAATTCAAACATGCGTGGGATAAGCACAAAGGAATCCTGTGCAGAAGGAATGGATCCTCAGGAGCTTAGTCAAGATCGGGAGGCGGGGCTGGTGGTTGGGAGGCGGGGATAGTGCTGGGCAGACTTATACAGTCTGTGCCAGAGCCGGTGGTGGGAAGTGGGACTGGTGGTTGGGAGGCAGGGATAGTGCTGGGCAGACTTATACGGTCTGTGCCAGAGCCGGTGGTTGGGAGGCAGGGATAGTGCTGGGTAGACTTATACGGTCTGTGCCAGAGCCGGTGGTGGGAGGCGGGGCTGGTGGTTGGGAGGCGGGGATAGTGCTGGGCAGACTTATACGGTCTGTACCCTGAAGAACACAGGTACAAATCAAAGTAGGGTATACACAAAATTAGCACATATGAGTTATCTTGTTGGGCAGACTGGATGGACCGTGCAGGTCTTTTTCTGCCGTCATCTACTATGTTACTATATATATGTTACTATGTAGATATGTTAGTGATAGGCGGAAGAGCAAAAGTGGCATTGTGAGACTAAAAGGTGAATAGGAGGAATATGTAGAAACTGATAAAGATAAGGCAGAATTGCTTAACAAATATTTCTGTTCTGTGTTCATAGCTGAACAGCATGTGTTCATGAGGAGCTGGCTAAACTAAAGGTGGACAAAGTGATGGGGCTAGATGGCATACATCCAAGGGTACTGAAGGAACTTAGGGAAGTTCTAGCAGTTCCACTGGCTGACCTTTTCAAAGCTTCTCTAGAGTCGGGAGTGGTCCTGGAGGACTGGAGAAGAACAAATGTGGTTCCTCTCCATAAAGGCAGAAGTAAGGAAAAGGTTGAGAACTACAGGCCAGTAAGTCTGACTTCTGTGGTAAGTAAATTAATGGAAACCTTTTTAAAACAGAGAATAGTAAAGATTATTTTTAGGTCAAATAATTTTATTTATAATAATAAAGGATCAGCAATTATACAGTGGTGGAAATAAGTATTTGATCCGTTGCTGATTTTGTAAGTTTGCCCACTGACAAAGACATGAGCAGCCCATAATTGAAGGGTAGGTTATTGGTAACAGTGAGAGATAGCACATCACAAATTAAATCCGGAAAATCACATTGTGGAAAGTATATGAATTTATTTGCATTCTGCAGAGGGAAATAAGTATTTAATCCCTCTGGCAAACAAGACCTAATACTTGGTGGCAAAACCCTTGTTGGCAAGCACAGCGGTCAGACGTCTTCTGTAGTTGATGATGAGGTTTGCACACATGTCAGAAGGAATTTTGGTCCACTCCTCTTTGCAGATCATCTCTAAATCATTAAGAGTTCTGGGCTGTCGCTTGGCAACTCGCAGCTTCAGCTCTCTCCATAAGTTTTCAATGGGATTAAGGTCTGGTGACTGGCTAGGCCACTCCATGACCCTAATGTGCTTCTTCCTGAGCCACTCCTTTGTTGCCTTGGCTGTATGTTTTGGGTCATTGTCGTGCTGGAAGACCCAGCCACGACCCATTTTTAAGGCCCTGGCGGAGGGAAGGAGGTTGTCACTCAGAATTGTACGGTACATGGCCCCATCCATTCTCCCATTGATGCGGTGAAGTAGTCCTGTGCCCTTAGCAGAGAAACACCCCCAAAACATAACATTTCCACCTCCATGCTTGACAGTGGGGACGGTGTTCTTTGGGTCATAGGCAGCATTTCTCTTCCTCCAAACACGGCGAGTTGAGTTCATGCCAAAGAGCTCAATTTTTGTCTCATCTGACCACAGCACCTTCTCCCAATCACTCTCGGCATCATCCAGGTGTTCACTGGCAAACTTCAGACGGGCCGTCACATGTGCCTTCCGGAGCAGGGGGACCTTGCGGGCACTGCAGGATTGCAATCCGTTATGTCGTAATGTGTTACCAATGGTTTTCGTGGTGACAGTGGTCCCAGCTGCCTTGAGATCATTGACAAGTTCCCCCCTTGTAGTTGTAGGCTGATTTCTAACCTTCCTCATGATCAAGGATACCCCACGAGGTGAGATTTTGCGTGGAGCCCCAGATCTTTGTCGATTGACAGTCATTTTGTACTTCTTCCATTTTCTTACTATGGCACCAACAGTTGTCTCCTTCTCGCCCAGCGTCTTACTGATGGTTTTGTAGCCCATTCCAGCCTTGTGCAGGTGTATGATCTTGTCCCTGACATCTTTAGACAGCTCCTTGCTCTTGGCCATTTTGTAGAGGTTAGAGTCTGACTGATTCACTGAGTCTGTGGACAGGTGTCTTTCATACAGGTGACCATTGCCGACAGCTGTCTGTCATGCAGGTAACAAGTTGATTTGGAGCATCTACCTGGTCTGCAGGGGCCAGATCTCTTACTGGTTGGTGGGGGATCAAATACTTATTTCCCTCTGCAGAATGCAAATAAATTCATATACTTTCCACAATGTGATTTTCCGGATTTAATTTGTGATGTGCTATCTCTCACTGTTACCAATAACCTACCCTTCAATTATGGGCTGCTCATGTCTTTGTCAGTGGGCAAACTTACAAAATCAGCAAGGGATCAAATACTTATTTCCACCACTGTATAACAGAATAGTAACAATACAACAAGGCAGTATAAGAGCATATATGAAAAACATGTGGTTGGTGTGATGGTCAGTTGCCAACCAGTGTTTAATCATGAATAAATATGACCTGCACAGCATGGCAGGTGCAGCTCTGACTGTCTTGTTGGGCAGACTGGATGTGCCATGCAGGTTTTTAGCTACCATCATTTACTGTGTTACTGTGTGTCACTATGCCAGACCTGTGGGGTGGGCAACAAAAAAGATGCCAGACTATGGGAGAGGGGTCAATGCCAGACCATAGAGAGAGGGAGAGTTTGCATGAAAGAGAGAGAGATCCTAGACTGCAGGGGATGGAGGAAAGAGAGTGAGAGACATGCTGGACCAACAAGAGATGTGGCTACACAGTTACCAATACCATGCTCCTTCCCACGTTGTATAGGTGGTAAATCATATTTAGCAGGCTCTCATGTTCAGTGTGCAATTTACTGCTTATACACCCCATGAAGGAGCACAGTATTGGGATTTGTGCAGCTGTGTCACCTGCCACAAGGCTCTGTTTTCTGCAGCCGTTCTCTCCCCCAAGCCACTGCCATGCTGAATATTGAGCTGCACTTGGGGGGGGGGGGGGAGAGTTGAGAGGACAGGGAGCTACTGGACCATAAGGGAGAAAGGGATAGAGGAGGAACAAGAGTTGCTGCACCATAAAGGGAGTTTCCGAAGGAAGAGAGAGGGGATAGGGAGTTGCCAAAGCATAGGAGTGGAGGGAAAGGGAGAGGAGACAGGAAGTTACTAGATCATATGGGTGGAGGGGAAGGGAGACTGTGGGGCGAAGAGATGGTGAGCACAAAGAGTAGAAGTGTAATGGGAAGTGGGTGAAAATAAGGGAGTAGAAGGAGTAAGACAGAAGAGAAAGGGAGTGAGAGGCAGAGATGGAAAATTGATAGGTAAGTGAAATATAGGTGGAGAATAAAAGAGTGAGTGGGCAGACAGAAAAGATAGAAAAAGGAAATATGCCAGAAATGGATGAATTGAGGGAATGGAAGAAGATTGGAGGAAGTGGAGAAAGAACAAATGGATCACACCTACTGGAAGGAGAGCAAAAGACAGCCAGGAAAGCAGAAAGGAAAAACTGGGACCAACATGCTTGTGTAACGCCCCCTTGGTTTCAGAGGCACCTTTTCTCAGTGTAATGGTTAAACAGCCATTGGACACAGTGAAAGTGAGTGTCAGATTTCCCCTGAGAAAGGTTCACTTCCACACAAGCAATACTTTGTTAGAGAACCAGAGTTGAGTTCAGGGATAAGTCTGCGCTTGCAATTGTGAGACAGCTTTTCTTTTATTCCCAGTAATAATTTATTACATTTAACTTTTTTTCTACTGCAAATGAAATGAGTAATTAACTAAGATTTCCTAAAGTTTCCAATTTTGAAATTGGGTTGCATCTTTTAAGTTTCAAAATTCAAAGTTATACCAGCCAATATTCTAAACAAACTCTTAAGCATCAAGCAATTTCAATTGTACTTTCCCAGGTAAGTATTTAACCAACTTTTCTCTTCCCTTTCCCTTCCTAGCTCAGCATTTAAAGAAGAGAGGCACTGGATTATGCCCTTCACCTATTTTCATAACTACCCCGTCAGCAAACTCAGCTAAGTATTTGTTCCACTTTGTTCTTAATTCATGTTTGCTCTTTTTTCCTTAAGTGCTTGTAACTCTGTGGTAAACTCCCCTGTCTCTATGTCTAGTTCCTTTCAGGCTACCTATGGTCTGAAGCAGCTATACAGGTAAGAACTATAGCATTTTGCTTTGACTGTGAATCAACCTGAGTTCTCAGCTTTGCAAAGACTAGAAAGGCTAAAAAAAAACATGTGTGCATACTAAAAGAGCCTTTTTAAATGAAACCTTCTTTCTTTGCCAGCTCGTTTCTTGCTTGCAGAGGGTACCATGGGAATCCGGAACAGGCGCAAGGAACTACCAGGAAACATGAATCAGGAACACAGTCTGGAGATACATACTACCTTACTAATAAAAAACAAAAGAAAAAAGAAAACCCTCTCTTCTTCTATAGTGCTAGAGTATATCCTGTCCTCCCAGCAGGAACCTGTATCTACTACCAGGGCTGACCCAGAGGTATACTTAGGCACTGCTTCAAGCAAGGCCACCAAAGAACAGGGCAGTACTGCTCAAGCAAAAGAGGAAAGAGGTTTGCCAACAGGGAAAACTTTTGTACTACTTTCTCCTCTTCTTTGGCAAAGTCTTGGTCAGGCTCAAGGCCTAACTTCCCTGCAGCCGCTGCCTACAGCAACATCTCCATTCCAACTTAACTGCCAACTGCTCACCAGCCACCCAAGCCATTGTCATGCCAACCAGACTGCTCTGACATCATTCCTTACCCCCACAGCCAATCAATATCCAGGTTACAAAAATCAGTTTCTCCCGAAACCACGGAACTCTAAGCCTGTAGTTCCCAGCGCCATTTTGAATCAATAAAACCCTATAAATTATAATGGGGAAAAATGTAAATGTTATATTTTAATCACAAATTTAATATCAATCTTCACCAAATTCGCTACTGTAATATGTTACCACATAACTAAAGCCCCTATGGTTCTACGTTTTCAAAGTAAACAATTTATCAGACGTTACACGTTTTCTTTTAAAAACTCCTAAAATTCCCAACAAAATTACAATCACATGAAAAAATTCTCAAATATTCCCCTTTAATGGCTATAACTATCAAAATTCCTGACTGCACATCCTAAGGTGCTCTAGCCCTCCAAACCTGAGACTCCCACTTCACGGGCAAAAACACAATTTTCTTGAGACCAGACCCCACAGCCCACCTAGGGGAAGCCCCTTGAGACCACTATCACCAAGAATTAACCATTTAAAATCTTCCCCAAAGCCCTGTTAAACACAACCCAAAAATCACGTTTTAAAAATTAAATAAAGATATCCAAGGCCCAAGGGACCTCTTCCCTGGCTCCCCTGATGCTGAAAAGGCTACCTCTCTCTACAGATTTGGTCTGGATGGATCCTTTGTGCTTCCGTTGAAAATCACAAATCCCCG
This sequence comes from Microcaecilia unicolor, assembly GCF_901765095.1. Classification (NCBI taxonomy): domain Eukaryota; kingdom Metazoa; phylum Chordata; class Amphibia; order Gymnophiona; family Siphonopidae; genus Microcaecilia; species Microcaecilia unicolor. Next base: position 51,558,973 of record NC_044039.1, read on the forward strand.
TAGCAGGGGCGTAGGCACGGGTGGGCCTGAGTGGGCCCAGGCCCACCCACTTAAGCCCAAGGCCCACCCAGAAATGGTGCACCCTGAGTCGCTCTAAGAGGCCCCACGTGGCATTCCTCCTTCCCTCCCTCGCCCGACCATCAGCCCTCCTCCGCTCCTTCTCCGTTCCGTTCCCCCCCTCAGTTCCATCCACCCCCCCCCACGCAAATGTTTAACCTGTCCTTTTTGTTTCAGTAGCAGTGAGCAACGTGAAGACACTGCTTCAAGTTCTCCCTTTCCTCTTCACGCAGTGTCCGTCCCGCCTTTACGATGACGTATTTCCTATTTCCGCGAAGGCGGGACGAACACTGTGTGAACAGGAAAGGGAGAACTTGAAGCTGGCGAGCGTTGCAGTGCCTTCACGTCGCTCGCTGCTACTGAAAGAAAAAGGATAGGTTCAACACACTCGTGTGCGCGGGAGGCGGGGGGGGGGGACGGAGAGGACTCGGAGGGCTTTTGGGGAGCTGAGGGAGGGCAGGGAGACTCACTGGCCATGGGTGGGAGGGGAGGGGGGAACAGAGAGGACTCGGAGGACTTTTGGGGAGCTGAGGGAGGGCAGGGAGACTCGCTGGCCATGGGTGGGAGAGGAGGAGGGAACGGAGAGGACTCAGAGGGCTTTTGGGGAGCTGAGGGAGGGCAGGGAGACTCGCTGGCCATGGGTGGGAGGGGAGGGGGGAACGGAGAGGACTCAGAGGGCTTTGGGGGAACTGAGGGAGGGCAGGGAGACTCGCTGGACATGGAGAGGAGGGCGGGGGGGAGAGAACAGATCGCTGGAGGGAAGGGGACAGAGGAAATTGCTGGACATCAGGACATGGATGGATGGATGGATGGGGGGGAGAGAGGAAATTGCTGGACATGGATGAGGAGAGGGGAGGGGAGGGCAGGGGGAGAAAACATAAGGACACAGGAGGATGGTGGGCATGGTGAGTGAAAAAAATATCAAATAGAAAGAAGACACTGCATAAAACAGAAGACACTGGGACCAACACGAATAGAAAAACTAAATGATCAGACAACAAAGGTAGAAAACATTTTTTAATTCAGAATTTATTAATTGGAATATGTCAGCTTTTGGAAATGTGCATCTGTGATATTTTGCATGTAAGTTTCAGTTTTTCTAGTATTGCTGCATGCTGAGTCTGACTTCTTGAGGTAACTTTCCAGTTCAGAAATTTGCCTTCATATCTGTTGTGTCATGTGTGTTTCATGTGTGATCAAGGTGCAGTATTCTGCTAGCGTGTAGTATTTGCAGCCTTTTTTGTTTTGTTTTTTTTGTTTCACTAGGTTGTGTACTGGTGTTTTAGAGCTTAGTGTAATTATAGTGCTGCCTTTCCATGCATAAGGTTGTAGCTCGTCCTGTCCTTGGAATTAGTGCTGTTATGGTTTGGTAAGGTTATAAGTGTGTTTTTGCACAAGTTTGTGTATAGTGTTTTGCAGTGGAGAATTTGTGTATTGGCCTTACTGAGGTGGCACCAAAACATCAGAAAGGGTGTAGAGCCTAAATCATGACACACTACCTCTTGAAGGATCTATATATGGTCGTTAATAAAAGGAGCGCATTATGAACACTATCCACCCTAAAAAGGTGTTTTGTGGCTCTACATGAGAAGGAGCGGAGGAGTGGCCTAGTGGTTAGGGTGGTGGACTTTGGTCCTGGGGAACTGAGTTCAATTCCCAGCACAGGCTGCTCCTTGTGACTCTGGGCAAGTCACTTAACCCTCCATTGCCTGCCACATTGAGCCTGCCATGAGTGGGAAAGTGCGGGGTACAAATGTAACAAAAAAAATTGTGATATGATCCCTTGTTTCATATTGTTGACGGTCTGCATTTTCCGTATCGGTGTATTAGGGTCTGCCCAGTGTAATATTTATGGTACAGTAAGGTTCTGAGTGTGTTTTTGCACAAATTTGTGCATAGTGTTTTCCAGTTGAGCGATTGTCGCTTTGATTGATGCTTTGTGCAACCACTTTATTCTTTGACATATGATACATATCTAAAATTCTTTGACATATGATGCATATCTAATATCTAAATTTAATTAAAGATATTAATTGTCAATGTGGTGGAGCTAGGGAGAGGTACCAGACCGTAGACTGGAGGCGGGGAAGGGAGAAAAGTGCTGGACTGATTGGTATTAATTGCCTTTGGAGAAAGTCTTCAGCTAACAGAGCTTGAGGATCCTCGTTAGCTATATATTTTGAGGTGAAGGTATGGTGGAGCAGAGATAATTTTGTGTCCACCCACTTTAGGCTCAGGCCCACCCAAAATTGGCTGTCTGGCTATGCCACTGCCCCGTAGAGCTCTGCTGGGTAGGCTCAAAAATTGAGGCCCCGGCTTTGTTTTGGGCCTGGTCAGAGTTCCAGAGCTGAACTGAGTATGCACAACAACTTGCACATGCTCAGTCTGCTTCTACCTGACAGGTCAGGCCCAAAGCCAGCCATTTTCCTGCCAGGCTGCCTTCTACCCTCCCGCATTCGCGGGCAGTGCTCCCTAGCGGCAGGTCACAGCTAATTACGGCTGCCATGATTTGGAGCCCTGCAGTCCCGGACCTCATCTGAAGCCCTTCCAGACCCTGGAACAGGCCGTTAGCCACCAATAAAATTAAAACATGGGTCAAGAACAGCCCAAAAAAACAGAAGCACCCAGCCATCTCCCAGATCCAACTTGGACCCGAACAAGTCCCTACTTGCCAGACTGGACCTGGGAACAGTCAGTCATTCCCCACAGTATCAGTAGCTTCCCTGATAAAACTTTTATTTTTTTACACTCGCCTCCCTCCACCTCCCCCAAAGATAAAATGTTGACCCTGACATTTCCTAAAGCTCACTTACTCCTTTGCTTATAAGTACAAAAGTATTGCCATACCGGGACAGACCAAAGATCCATTAAGCCCAGTATCCTGTTTCCAACAGTGGCCGATCCAGGTTACAAGTACCTGGCAAGATCCCAAAACAGTACAATACATTTTATGCTGCTTTTCCTAGAAATAAGCAGTGGATTTTTCCCAAGTCCATCTTAATAAAAGCTTATGGACTTTTATTTTAGGAAGATATCCAAACCTTTTTTAAACTCTGCTAAGCTAACTGCTTTTACTAAATTCTCTGGCAATAAATTCCAGAGTTTAATTACACTTTGAGTGAAGAAATATTTTCTCTGATTCATTTTAAATTTACTACTTCGTAGTTTCACTGCGTGCCCCCTAGTCCTAATATTTTTGGAAAGAGTAAACAAGCGATTCACGTCTACCCATTCCACTCCACTCATTATTTTATAGACCTCTATCATATCTCCCCTCAGCCATCTTTTCACCAAACTGAAGAGCCCTAATCGCTTTAGCCTTTCCTAATAGGGAAGTTGTCCCATCCCCTTTATCATTTTCGTCGCCCTTCTCTGTACCTTTTCCAATTCCACTATATATTTTTTGAGATGTGGTGACCAGAATTGCACACAATATTCAAGGTGCAGTCGCACCATGGAGCAATACAAAGGCATTATAATGACCTCATTTTTGTTTTCTATTCCTTTCCTAATAATGCCTAACATTCTATTTGCTCTCTTCACCACTGCCACACACTGAGCAGAGGGTTTGAATGTATTATCAATGATGACACCTAGATCATTTTCCTGGTTGGTGAATCCTAATGTGGAACCTTGCATTATGTAGCTATAGTTCAGGTTCCTCTTTCCCACATGCATCACTTTACACTTGCTCACATTAAATGTCATTTTTCACCCAAACTCAAACTAGAAAAGAATATAGTCTTTTAAATTCTCAGGTCTTTTTCCCTGGTTTAGGTGCTCAGGCAGTGTTCTCATCGATCCTTCCGGTTGAAGGAAAAGGCTGAATATGGGAAGCTTGGATCCTGGAGCTAACTGTGTGACTGCGTGATGGTGCCAATGGGAGCACTTCAGTTTCCTAGATCATGAGATGATTTTCAAAGAGCTACTGAGCGGTGATGGTGTTCATCTTTCAAGGAAGGGACAAAGTGTCTTTAGTAACAGACTGGCTACAGTACTAAAGAGGGCTTTAAACTAAATTTGCTGGGTATGGATTATAAAAGCCCCAAAGTAATTAATAGCTCTCAGGATGGTAAGACACAACCCAAAAATTGCATTTTAAAAATTAAATAAAAATGTTCAAGCCCAAGGGACCTCTTATCTGGCTCCCCTGATGCTGAAAAGCCCACCTCACTTTCTGGATTTAGTCCAAATGAACCCTTCGTGCTCCTGTTGAAAATTACAAATCCCTGTAGAGATCTGTTGGGTAGGCTCAAAAATTGAGGCCCGGCTTTGCTTTGGGCCTAGTCAGAGCTCTTAAGCTGAACTGAGCATGGTCTGCCTGCTCCCACACAGCAGGTCAGGCCCAAAGCCAGTCATTTTCCTGCCGGGCTATCTCCTACACTCCCGCATTCGCGAGCCCTCGCTGCAGGCCAGGGCTAGTCACGGCTGCCGTGATTTGGAGCACTGCAGTCCCAGCCTCCTCTAGTGAGAGAAACAAGTTAAATAGTAATGGAGCAAGGATGGATCCTTGAGGAACTTTGCAATCAATTATAACAGTTTCAGAAAACGTTTTACCACTAAAAAGCTGAAATAAGCGACTGGAGAGATAGGAAATAAACTAGTTTAAAACTGTAGATATGACACCCATAGATGTTAGTCTCTTAATAAGAAGGTTACGGCCGATTAAGTCAAAAGCAGATGATAAAGTGAAGAGATATTACCACAACAGATGATTTTTGATCTAATGTAAGATGTAATTCATAATAAAGGACAACCAATAAAGTTTTAATACTGTGTATGACTCTGAAACCAGCCTGTCTGGGGTGAAGGGCAAAAGATTTACCAATGAAGTCTTTTAATTGAAAGAGAGGTGGAGGCATAGCACTAATATACCGAGAAAAATTCACCACCGAAACCACAGCCGCCTCCATAACACCCCAACTAGAAATTGCCTCATTTAGAATCCTTAACAACTCCCTAACCGATCACCTGAATTGTGTATTATTCTACAGATCACCCGGCAACTGGAAGGAAAGTCAGCCCACCTTCATGGACTTCATATCAAACAACTGTGTAAACAACAACAACATACTGCTACTAGGCGACATTAACCTTCACCTAGAAGACCCCAACTCCACAAACACACTTGAATGTAAAGACTTCCTACAGTCCTGGGATTTAAATGCAAACTACCCATATCAAAGGACATACATTGGACCTCCTATCACATAAACTACCTACAGACAATAACCTATTAATAACAAACATCAAATGGACAGCAATACCTTGGACTGACCATTACAAACTGAACCTAACTCTAAACTGGCGGAAGAAGGGCTCAGAACGTACTACTTACACTACAAGAGGGCAAATCGATCCACAAATATTCTGGCAACAAACATACGACAACAAATGGACAACACACACTGATTCCATGCTTTATCTCAACCACTGGAATGGCAGATGCAACAGTGTACTAAACAAAATAGCACCCTTAAAAACAAAAATATCAAAAAGACAAAACACTATACCTTGGTTCAATGACGAACTAAAAAACCTCAAAACACAATCTAGAAAACTTGAATGAGTATGGAGAAAGACAAAAGATGAACACACACTCAATGCATGGAAACAAATACATAAAAAATAGAAATACGCAATAAAGCAAACCAAAAGGTCCTAATACAAAACCAAATTAGGACCAGACTACAAAGATATGAAGAAACTATTCCAACTCATAAATAAGTTACTAGACACCACCCCTATCACCACAACCAACACAGACATCCCACCCGCAGACAAACTTGCTAACAAAAAAATAATAAAACTATGCAGCACACTTCCTCATCACAATACTGACATTGAAATCTTCTTCAACGATCTGGACCCATCCTCGGAAGGATACCCAGCTGATCGTATTTGGACAACGTTTAATCTCCTCAGCACCGAATCAGTTACACAAGCGACTCACAGGTTCGCCAAGACCCACTGCAAACTGGATACATGTCCCAGTCATCTACTCAAGTCTGCCCCAGACCGCTTCAAAGCAGACCTTACATCCCATCTAAACTTCATGTTTCAACAAGGTCTCTTCCCTGAGGAACATGGCAACATCCTACTCACCCCAATACCAAAAGACGCCAAGAAAAGCTCAAACGATATCACCAATTACCGCCCAGTTGCGTCTATCCCATTAGTAGTAAAAATGATGGAGAGCTTCGTGACTAAACAGCTTACATAATTCACAATCAGGATTCCGATCCCACCATAGCACCGAAACTGTCCTAGTCACCCTCCTGGCCAAATTCAAACAGGAGATTGCCACAGGCAAAAGCATACTCCTCCTCCAGTTTGACATGTCGAGCGCATTCAACATGGTAAACCACAACATACTACTAAGAATACTAGCCTGCTTATAATCGAAAGAGAAAAATGCTTATATTGCGACCCAAATCGTGAAATGGGCGTCTTTCTCCCGTGGGCGCCCAAATCGGTATAATCGAAAGCCGATTTTGGGCGTTTCCAACTGCAATTCGTCGCGGAAACGGGTAAAGACGGGGGCGTGTCGGAGGTGTGGTGAAGGTGGAACTGGGGCGTGGTTATCAGCTGAGGAGAGATGGGCATCTTTAGCTGATAATCGAAAAAAAAAAAAGACGTTTTGACCGCGATTTTGGGTCACTTTTTTTGGGCCCTTTTTTTTCACGAACAAGTCCCAAAAAAGTGCCCCAACTGCTCAGATGACCACTGGAGGGAATCGGGGATGACCTCCCCAGACTCCCCCAGTGGTCACTAACCCCCTCCCACCAAAAAAAACCCACTTTAAAAACTTTTTTTCCAGCCTTTATGCCAGCCTCAAATACCTTACCCACCTCCATGACAGCAGAATGTGTTCTACCCTCTGACAGCTTTTCCCTGGTTCTGATGTGGCTCTCGGATGAGTGTGACACCTTTTCTGTTAAGGGCACTGCAGAGTCACATCAGCAATGCATTGTGGTGGGTGTAGGGTATTGGTCTCCGTGATTCCACTAGCTTGTGTTACATGCTCACGATGTTGGTAGTTGGTAGGCTCTACTCCCATGGTGCTTTTCCCTCTGCTTACTGGGTCAGAGTGTGCCCTGTTTTGTTTCCGGTAGTCTATGAGGTAGTGGCCATTTTTGTAAGCCAGTTTTAGATCCCTTTCACATGTTAGCCACGTTACAGAACTTAGTTCTTACCTTGTATGTGGCTGAAAGAGGGCATTGTACACCATTCTGCCAGCTCTGACCTACTGCTCATCTCAGTACCAGGGAGACTCGTTGCCAGTGGGGCACAACCTCTGATCTGCAGTTAACTGTGAGTAAGCGTGCTTATTCCAATAAAGGACGTTTTTGGAGAGATTAGTCTTCAGGTGTCAACTGGTGTGCCAATGTTATATAGCAGCAACAAGTCCTAGAGGCCTGCATGTAAGCAGGTCCCTGGAGCACTTTTAGTGGGTACCGCAGTGCACAGCAGCCAGGTGGACCCAGGCCTATCCCCCCCTACCTGTAACACTTGTGCTAGTAAATGGGAGGTCTTCAAAGCCCACTGTACCCACATGTAGGTGCCCCCTTCACCCCTAAGAGCTATGGTAGTGTTGTACATTTGTGGGTAGTGGGTTTTGGGGGAGGGGGATTGGGGGCTCAGCACCCGTGGTAAGGGAGCTATGCATGTGGGAGCTTTTTCTGAAGTCCATCACACTGACCTCTAGGGTGCCCAGTTGGTGTCCTGGCATATCATGGGGGCCAGTGTACTACGAATCCTGGCCCCTCCCATGACCAAATGGCTCGGATTAGGACATTTTTGAGCTGTGCGTTTTTAGTTTCCATTATCGCTAAAAAAAACAAACGCCCAGCTAAAAAACGTCCATTTTTTCGATAATACGGTCTGTCCCGCCTCTTCACATACTCGTTTTTGGACATAGACGCCCATGGAGATAGGCGTTCGCGTTCGATTATGCCCCTCCACACCACTTCGGGATTGAAGAAAACGTATTTAACTGGATCAAAGGCTTTCTAACCATCAGAACTTATCAAGTAAAATCAAAGTCAAACATATCATCACCGTGGAAAGCAGTCTGCGGAGTACCTCAAGGATCACCATTATCACCAATACTCTTCAACATGATGATGATTCCACTGCCACAGTCCTTATCCAACCGAGGCCTTAACCCATTCATTTACGCAGATGATGTTACAATATACTTCCTCTTCAGACATGATGTGACAGAAATAACCAACAAAATCAACGATAGTCTGAACATCATGGACTCCTGGGCAAACTCATTCCAACTACATAAGCGCACAACTATGGAATGGGCTCCCAAAAGCTGTGAAAACAATCCACGACCACTTGAACTTCAGGAAATCACTAAAAACCAACCTCTTCAAAAAGGCCTACCCCAATGACCCCACATAACCCTCTTCACCTACCAACACAGCATGACTATGATAGGCCAGGACAACACGCAATCTTCATCCATTCCGACCCTCCACTTATACCTCATACGATCACTATACAACTTTGTATTTGTTATCCACTAAATGGGCAAACGCCTTTGACGGTATTATGTAAGCCACATTGAGCCTGCAAATAGGTGGGAAAATGTGGGGTACAAATGCAACAAATAAATAAATAAATTGGCCAAAAACAAGCTTCTCAAGGAGTTTTGTGAACCATGAGGATGATAATTCAGGGGTAAAGTGAGATCTAGGCCAGCTTTCTTCAGAATTAGAATTGGTCGTGCCCCACCCCCGACTCAGCTGTGGACCATGGCAGGGAGTCATCCACTGAGGTGGCGGTAAGGGCTCCTGTGGTAACCCGGCAGTAACCGGGCAGCATAGTGCTGCCTGATTATTGCTGGATTAGTGCCATGCTAGAAAATACAGAAGTATTTTCTGTAGTGCTGGAAATGGCGCACACTCGAGATGGAACTACCGCCAGTGGCCTCGTTGGGCCCGAGGTAGATCCGGGTTGCTGCATGGCAACCCTTTAGTAAAAGGGCACCTCAGCGCAAAAGACTTGATATCCCCCTTTTCGCTGCTGGACTACTGCTTGCATCTTATTATTGGTGGTTTCTTAATTAAGTTGCTAATGGAGTGGTAATATATAAACTAAAGTCCCCTAAGATTGGTAGTTATATGTTATGCTATGCTAATATTTAGTTTTCATTATTATTATTATGTATGTTATTAGTAGATTCACTTCTATGGCTTTAAGCAAGCTGTTTTTCTAAAAGCTAATTACTGGCTAATAGAAATGCTCTAATTACATTTGTAGCCTCCTAATTGGTTCAAGGGCCTATAAATCAGAGATCAGGCCAGAGCTGGGTGGAAGGGAATTAAAACCTAAACTGAGACTTCCTGTGACTATTGTGCTTTATATTGATATTATACATACCATTATTACAAACTAATGCACAAAAATAATGAAAAAAAAATAACCAAAATAAAATACTTCTTCAAACAAGAAGCAAAAAACCCCAGAAACAATACAAAAACTGGAAAAATAAAATGTTTTTCCAATACACACCCCTATAAAACAGTCTAACCATAGCATAGTGCCAAAATGTGCAAACATCTTTATTAGTTTAATAGGGAAGGCCTTTAACAGTTGCCTAATGCTCTGTAAAAAGAAGCGAAGGCCTAAGACAATGTTTAGGGTCCTTGTATAACAGGTCATTTGACAAGCAGGATGAATATAAGATCCATTGTCCATCATAGCAAAGAAAATGTGGGTTGTTACAGATAGCTGAAATTGTGTGAGCATTAAAGCTCTGCTTTCATCAACACTCAGCCAATCATATTATGGGTCTGCTATGTAATTGTTCTGACCACATCCTTTGAAACTCATAATGTTGGCTGCCCTGACATATTACAGGGGTATCAATTATCATTTTCTTTTAAATTTGTATCACTGCAAACTAGAATTTAGGATTTGAAACCTAACTCTAACCCAGATTTTCTGCTGAATCTTAGCCAAATTACTTTATCCTGAATATTACAGTGTGTTTTGTGTCATAGAACTGAAAGGCTTTTATGAACGGCATATATGGTCAATAAACTATACATATGCCCCAACAGCAGAAGCTTGAGTTATAGATGGAGTAACACTTGGTTCCTTCTTTTTCTGGCATGATCCAGTCCATAGTTTACCACATTATGGAGGTTATTTTAGAAACCCTATTCAAGAATTTACATGTGCATATTGAATAAATGTATGCAATTCAATTTTAGAAAGCTTGGATATACACATGCAAATCGCGAATGCATGCAAATGGCAAGGGGACATGGTTTCAATGTGGTTAGATGAGGCTAGGTTGGGGACAAATTATACATGTGTATTCCTCATGCATGTCAATAAGCATCAAAACCAACATTAGATTTTACACCTGCTCCCAGCCACATCCTACACATCTAGGTATCATAAAAATGCACATTTGGGCAGCACTCTACAAGAGGGATTATAGAAGGTTGAACCCTTAATCCCCCTGTTTTCCCCCGGTGCCATATGATTGTGGGCTCATATCCTAACTGGGAAGACACAGACATCTAGGTTTCCAAGATAACAGATACAGATATCAAAGTGTTGTCATTTACTACGGCTAATTCCAGACTCCGTTCCTTTTATCTCGCTGCACCTCACGCCTGGAGTAGACTTCCCGAGCCTGTACGTTTAGCCCCGTCTTTGGCCATTTTCAAATCCAGGCTAAACGCTCACCTCTTTAACACTGCTTTTGACTCCTAACCACTACTCACTTGCCCTGTACCCTTTTATCCCCATCTCTCTTTAATTCCCTTACCTCTTAGTTGTTCTATCTGTGTGTTTGTCCTATTTAGATTATGAGCTCTTTGAGCAGGGACTGTCTTTTCGTGTATGATGTACAGCGCTGCGTATGCCTTGTAGCACTATAGAAGTGATAAGTAGTAGTAGTACATGTGTATGTTCCGAAATAACCACATATATGAGTAAGTGCTGGCACTTAAATATGTATGTTTCCATGTTGCCCCCTTTGATATTTTAGATGTTTGGCAACTGTAAAATAGGTGCTGCTGCCCAGAGCTGGCCCAAGTTTACCTGATGTCCTAGGTGAACCTTCAGCCGTGCAGTCTTTCTCCTGGGGTGGCTCAAGGCCCTACCCCCTGTACTCTAGTATTTTCCTTTCCTTCCTTTCCATAACCCCTTCTTGTAATCCAGCATCTCCTCTTCCCTTCTATAATCCCCCCATAGTTTAACATCTCCCCTTCCCCTCCATACCTTCCTCATAGGTGACCAGCATACCTCTTTTTACCTCTTTACCTCCCCCCCCCCCCCCATTCAATATCTCCTATTCCTATTCCAGTGTCCAGCATTTCCCCCTTCTGCTCTGCTGCCCCTGCCCTGCCCAGGTTGCAAGTAGACATAGTGCAAGCATGGGATCTTTAAACACAGGCCCATGTTCAGGTGCTGCCATGTTCAGTTCTGTCTCTCAGCAAGAAGTGTCAGGCAGAGAGAGAGAGAGAGAGAGAGAGAGAGAGAGAGAGATAGCAGGATGCAGCAGTACTTGGGGGCCTGTGTTTAAAGGCTCCATGCCAGCGCTGCATTAACTTGTGATGGGCTGAGGAACTGGTATGGCCATGGTGGCAGGGCAGAAGAGGGAAATGGTAGACATAGGATGGGGAAGTGGGAAGGGGGAGAGGAGATGCTTCTTAGCTGCCACCTCCCAAATGCTGCCACCCTAGGTGGATGCCTGGTCTGCTTAGTGGTAGGGCCGACCGTGCTGCAGCAGTACATACAAGTCCATTCTTGCATATATTTTAGAAAACTTTTATGTCAGCAGATAGTTTTCTAAAATACTGTTGACAAGTCCTGATCTGGGTGTCGCAATTTTGATTTGCATTTTCTATCTATGCAAAATCTGACTTCACATCTATAAGACTGTAGTTCTGATGGCACTATGAAACTCAGGACTGTGCCAGACATGCTGAGGGGTAAAAACACAAGTAGATCAAAGATAATTGGTAGTTTTGGTTATTGTCCTACAGAACAGGTGGTTTTCTAATCAACAATATCCCCAAGGGCAGTATCTATTTATAATTTTAAAGCATATATAAAATCTCCAACCACACAAACTAATGAATGGTGCAACGACATGTTGCTACAAAACAGACACAGCCATATGATCTGCCTTTGATCAGCTGCATAGATTTGACCCTTGCTGTAGTCTGTCAATTATTTTTCTTTGACTTTGAGGCAGCTTAAACACACTGGTCAGTACTGAACCTAAAAGAAAATGCAAAGTTTGTTAGAATCTTACTGACTGATATTCAGCCTGTAGTGGTTAGGAGTTTTTTAAGTCACTGTCAGCTGAAAGCAGATTTAACCCCAGATATTCGATGCGGAGTCTTGTCAAGGCACTGACATTGAACATCCAGGGTCAGACAGCACCCCATAAGTTATTTGATTTGATTTATTGACACTTAATGAATTGTCTTTTATCACAAAGATAACAAGACAATGTACATAGTAATTAAAATAAACAGAGTTCAGGAAGGGAAGCTAATATAAAAAGGAAAGATAAAATCGTCTTCTCCTTTTGTTAAATGTAAGACAGAAGGCTAGTGGATTCAGAGGGAGCCAGCTGGGCCTGGGGAGGTGGAAAAAGCCATTTCAAATAGGTATGTCTTCAAAAGGGTCTTACATTTATGGTAGGACTGCTCAAGGCAAATTGGCGTAGGAAGAATGGATAGGATCCAGATGGGCTTCATTTTGAGGTGGAATTCGGAGACAACCATCATTAAGTGATTGGAGGAGTCTGGGAGGGGTATATGAGATTAGGGAAGAGGAAAGGTAGGATAGGTGACCAGAGTAGAAAGCCCTATGGGAGAGAGCAAGAATTTTGTAGTGAATATGAGAAGAGATTGGTAACCAGTACAATTGAATGAGAAGGGGTGTGACACAGTCAAATCTGGAAGCGTGTAAGAGAGGATCCTGGCAGCAGTATTCTGAAATGTTTGAAGACGATGAAGAGCATATTGAGGAAGACCAGCATTATGATGTTGCAATAATATAAGTGAGAAATCAAAGAGCAAAGAGAAGTGTGTTTTGTGATGTGAAGTCTAAGTTATATAGGTATAACCTCCCCCCACCCCCACCACCTCCCCAGCTCTCCTGCCCCCCTCATCATTCCTAGCTCTCAACCTTCTACATCTCCTCCCCACCATTAACCCATCCCCATTCCTCCTTAACACATCCCGTCTTCGTCATCTTCATCAACCCTCCTCCCCCACCCTCCTCCGTACTCTCTTACTCCTTCTCCTACTTTCCGCAGGTGATGTCAATCCCCCTCACCTCTCCTCTCCATATCCACATAACTGATCCCAGAATGCCTCCAATCTCATCTCTATTCCCCTTCTCCCCCCCCCCCCCCCCGCTTCCCTCCCCTTCTCGTGTGCCCTATGGAATACCCACTCAGTATGCAACAAACTCTCCTTCACCCACGATTTATTCATCTCCCGTTCCCTTCAACTGCTCGCTTTAACTGAAACTTGGATAACCCCTAACGACACTGCCTCAATCGCAGCCCTATGCCATGGAGGATATCTTTTCTCCCACACTCCCCGCACAGATGCACGCGGTGGAGGCGTTGGGTTTCTTCTCTCACCCTCTTGTAGTTTCCAACCCCTCCTCCTGCCACAGTCTCACTGCTTCTCATCCTTCGAAACTCATGCCATCCGTCTATTCTACCCGACACCACTCAGAGTTGCAGTCATCTACCGCCCCCCTGATAAGCCTCTCTCTTCATTCCTTACTGACTTCGACGCTTGGCTCACCGTCTTTCTTGATCCCTCATCTCTAACCCTCATTCTTGGTGATTTTAACATTCACATTGACAACCCTTCCAACTCCTACGCTTCTAAATTCCTCACTCTGACATCCTCCTTTAACCTCCAACTATGCTCTACCACCCCTACTCACCATAATGGCCATTGTCTCGACCTCGTTCTCTTCTCTTCCTGCTCACCTTCCAATCTCTGCACCTCAGTCCTTCCTATCTCAGATCATCACCTTATCACCCTCACACTTCATCACCCACCCCCTCAACCTCACCCAACTTTAACCACTGCCTTCAGGAATCTCCAAGCTGTCGACCCCCCCTACCCTATCCTCTCACATCTCCAATCTCTTCCCTTCCATCTCGTCTTCTGAATCTGTCGATATGGCTGTCTCTACCTACAATGAAATTCTCTCCATTGCTCTGGATACCCTAGCACCATCTGTCTTTCGCCCCACTAAGCGCATTAATTCTCAGCCCTGGTTAACCCCTTGCATCCGTTACCTTCGCTCCTGCACCCGATCTGCTGAACGACTCTGGAGGAAATCTCGCACCCTGTCAGACTTCACCCATTACAAATTCATGCTATCCTCCTTCCAGTCCTCCCTATTCCTTGCCAAACAGGAATATTATTCTCAATTAACCAATTCTCTTGGCTCCAACCCTCGTCGCCTCTTCGCCACCCTCAACTCCCTACTTAAAGTGCCCTCCGCTCCCACCCACCCCCCCTCACTCTCTCCTCAAACACTTGCCGACTACTTCCGCGACAAAGTGCAGAAGATAAACCTTGAATTCACTTCCAGGTCTTCTCCTCCCTGTGACTTCTTGACCCACTCCCTCAACCAACCTAACCTGGCCTCCTTCTCCTCCTTCCCTGAGATCACCGAAGAGGAAACTGCTCGCCTTCTTTCTTCCTCTAAGTACACCACCTGTTCCTCTGATCCACCAATCTGCTTACCAACATCTCTCCTACAGTTAACCCCTCAATCTGTCACATCCTCAATCTCTCTCTCTCCACTGCTACGGTCCCTGACACCTTCAAGCACGCTGTTGTCACACCACTTCTCAAAAATCCATCACTTGATCCCACCTGTCCCTCTAACTACCGCCCCATCTCTCTCCTACCCTTCCTGTCCACAGCCGCTGCCTTGATTTCCTCTCCTCTCAGGCCATCCTCGATCTGCTTCAATCGGGCTTTCTCCCACTACACCCGACAGAAACAGCACTCTCTAAAGTCTGCAATGGCCTGTTCCTTGCCAAATCCAAAGGTCACTATTCCATCCTCATCCTCCTCGACCTATCCGCCGCCCTTGACACCGTCAATCATAATTTACTTCTCGACACACTGTCCTCATTCGGGTTCCAGGGCTCCGTCCTCTCCTGGTTCTCTTCGTATCTTTCCCAGCGCTCCTTCAGAGTATTTTCTAATGGCTCTTCTTCCACCCCCGTCCCGCTCTCTGTTGGGGTTCCTCAAGGATCTGTCCTTGGACCACTTCTTTTCTCGATATACACCTCTTTCCTGGGCTCGCTGATCTCATCACATGGTTTCCAGTACCATCTCAATGCTGATGACACCCAGCTTTATCTCTCCACTCCCGACATCACAGTCGAAACCCAGGCCAAAGTTTCGGCCTGCCTTTCAGACATCGCTGCCTGGATGTCCAACCGGCATCTGAAACTGAACATGGCAAAGACTGAGCTCCTTGTCTTTCCACCCAAAGACTCTTCTCCTCTTCCCCCACTTTCTGTCTCTGTTGACAACGCCCTCATCCTCCCCGTCTCTTCAGCCCGCAATCTCGGAGTCATTTTTGACTCCTCCCTCTCCTTCTCTGCCCATTTCCAGCAGACAGCTAAGACCTGTCGCTTCTTCCTCTATAATATTAGCAAAATTCGCCCATTCCTCTCTGAACAGACCACCCGAACCCTCATCCACTCGCTCAGTACCTCTCGTCTTGACTATTGCAACCTTCTCCTCGCTGGCCTCCCGCTTAGCCACCTATCCCCCCTTCAATCTGTCCAAAATTCCGCCGCACGTCTTATCTACCGCGTGAACCGATACTCTCATATCACTCCTCTCCTCAAGTCGCTTCACTGGCTCCCGATCCGCTACCATATACAGTTCAAGCTTCTCCTATTGACTTTCAAGTGCACTCAATCTGCAGCCCCCCATTACCTCTCTACCCTCCTCTCCCCGTATGTTCCCACCCGTAACCTCCGCTCTCAGAACAAATCACTCCTATCTGTACCCTTCTCCACCACCGCTAACTCCAGACTCCGCCCCTTCTGCTTCGCATCACCTTATGCCTGGAACAGACTTCCCGAGCCCATACACCATGCGCTCTCCCTGACCATTTTCAAGTCCTTACTCAAAGCCCATCTCTTCTCCCTTGCTTTTAGCGCCTAACCACCTTCCCCATTCATGATACCTACACTTACTACATAGTTTGTTACCTTTAGATTGTAAGCTCTCTTGAGCAGGGACTGTCCTTCCCCATGTTTAAACTTGTACAGCGCTGCGTAACCCTGGCAGCGCTATAGAAATGCTAAGTAGTAGTAGTAGTAGTAGTATAGGTGTTGACTGGTAATCAGTGCCAGCATACACATAGCTGAGTAGACAGATAGAACTACCTTTGCAGGCACTGGCACTGAATATAACTTCTGGGTGATCCCCATCTCTGCCTATGTACCACCCCTGCACCTACCGGACAGTGCCATGATGGTCAACGCCGCTATTCAGCAGCACTATCCAGTTATGTGCCACTGACTATCAGTGGCCAGCCAGCTCAGCGTTGTTTAAGTAGGCAGGAGCTTCTCCTGCCTGCTTAAACATGTTGAATATCGACTCTTTTAAACTAGTAACTGTAATAGGCTGCTGAGTTATGTGAGTAATTAACACCAAGTGATTCTGGTGACACAAGGAAATGGAAAGGAGTCGAAGAATTATAATGAGAAGCAATGCTGAAAAGCTGAAATCCTAAACCAAGTGGCACTTCTAATGAATCCCTCTTTATCCCTCATGATGGATGACCACTTCCAGAGAAACTCTGCAGAGTGGGAATGAAAACGGAACTCTGTTTTACCCTGTCCCTTCCAAATGGAATCTCTAGCCAGCCTCCACCCCAATCTAAGACAGTGCCGCTTTGGAAAGTGCTTCACAGCTTAGACTGTTGTTTTTATCTACACACAGGAGGGATGCCTGCTTTCAGCTGTGCAAATGTTTCAACTGAGATTCATGCTTGACTGTTCAGGTCATTGGTTTTCTTTCCGGCCCACACAGGCCAAAATATATCTATATAAGCATGAAGTATCCAAAACTAACACATTTTTCAATGGAACACACCTGTGGCACGTGGCTCATTCAAGCTGCAGCAGGGTTCAGAGCCAGGCAGTAAATCCATCCATTGCCCAATGCAAACTTAATTTATATCCCTGTTGTGAAGCTCAACATATTCTCTTTGGCACACACCCTGTCCAAATGAACAGCACAAAGAAAGTAAACTTTAAATCATTTCTTGGTTTCCAAATGAAAGCGAAAATGAGGACTCTAATAGTTTCAAATCACACTTTCAATTACTAAGGGAGCACTTCAATGTATGTAAAAGTTTTTATTTCCGTTATACTGGCCTTTGGCAGGCAGAAATGTCTAGTTTTTCTTCTAAATCTCTGTATCTTTGTTAGATTGATTGTTCTCCGCCTAGAACTTGATGGTGAAGCGGATTATAAATGCTTAAATTAGATTAAATTAAACATCAATTCAACCTAATAAATACAATCGGGTGTGCACCAGATCCTACAGGCCAATTTTTCAAAATGATTGGGGTGCTGAACACAAATTGCACCACCACCCAAGTAAACAAAAGTTGCAAACTAGTGACAAAATAGACACATGTACTTAATTAACACACTCATACTATAGCTCACAGCCATTCATACAAACCTACTACTTACCCTCTAATTACACTTTATCTTCCCACTTGTACACAGACACCAGATACATTTTCAGCATACTTTATCCCTTATATGCTGAGGTACACAGGCAACACCAAATCCTTGCTAAGGCGGATTGGCAGTTTCATAGTTATTCAATCACAGTCCTGTAATCCATGGTCAAAACTAATTAGTTTATTGAAATTACTTGAGGTATTAAGTCAGCTTACATAGATTATGAATGATGTTGTACCTCTTCCTAGTGTTGGCCTAGTTTTATTTTATATTGCAATCTGCACTGATCTTTTGGTGGTACATAGCGGAATAGAAATATTATTGTATTATATTGTCAAGACTGTCAAGAAAAAGTCAAAAAGAGACTTTTTTTTTTTTATCCGTGAGACATATTTTAGAAGAAAGAAGGTAGGCCTTCATTTTGGCAGTCAGCCCTCAGATGCATTTCATTACTGAACAATAGCATGGGTAATTTCACCTTCACTTCATGTGGACTATGAAACATAAGAACATAAGAGTAGCCATACTGGGCAGACCAATGGTCCTTCTAGTCCAGTATCCTACTTCCAAACAGTGGCCAAGCCAGGTCACAAGTACCTGGCAGAAACCCAATTAGCAGCAACATTCCATGCTAAATTGCTTCCCCACGTCTGACTCAATAGCAGACTATGGACTTTTCCTCCAGGAATTTGTCCAAACCTTTTTAAAACCCAGATACGCTAACCACTGTTACTACATCCTCTGGCAAAGTGTTCCAGAGCTTAACTATTCGTTGAGTGAAAAAATATTTCCTCTTACTTGTTTTAAAAGTATTTCTATGTAACTTCCTAGAGTGTCCCCTAATCTTTGTACTTTTGGAACGAGTAAAAAATCGATTTACTTCTACTCATTCTACACCACTCAGGATTTTGTAGACCTCAATCATATGGATGAAGGGAGATATGATTGAGGTCTACAAAATCCTGAGTGGTGTAGAATGAGTAGAAGTAAATCAATTTTTTTACTCGATTTACTTTACATCTCCCTTCATCCATCTCTTTTCAAAGCTTTTTTACTCGATTTACTTTATATCTCCCATCATCCATCTCTTTTTCAAGCTGAAGAGCCATAACCATACAGGTTCCATCCCCTTTATCACTTTGTTCGCTCTTCTTTGAACATTTTTTAATTCTGCTGTATCTTTTTTGAGATACGGTGACCAGAACTGAATGCAATACTCAAGGTGCAGTTGTACCAAGGAGCGATATAAAGGCATTATAGTATTTTTGGTCTTATTCACCATCCCTTTCCTAATAATTTCTAGCATTCTGTTTGCTTTGTTAGCCGTCTCCGCACACTGAGCAGAAGAATTTAGTGTATTATCTACAATGACACCTATATCTTTTTCTTGAGTGCTGACCCACAAGGTGGACCCTATCATCAGTTAACTATGATTCGGATTATTGTTTCCAATGTGCATAACCTTACATTTGTCCATATTAAATTTCATCTGCCATTTGGATGCCCAGTCTTCCAATTTCCTAAGGTCTTCCTGCAATATTTCACAGTTCGCACATGTTTTAACAATCTTGAATCACCTCACTCATCGTTCTGATTTCCATCATGTATAAATATGTTAAATAACACTGGTTCCAATACAGATCCCTGTGGCACTCCACTGTTCACCCTCCGCCATTGAGAGAATTGATCATTTAACCCTACCCTCTGTTTTCTGTCCAATAACCAATTCCTAATCCACACCAGAACCTTGCCTCCTATGCCATGACTCTTTAATTTTCTCAGGAGTCTCTCAAGAGGAACTTTATCAGAAACTTTCTGAAAATCTAGATACACTATCAGAAAGAGGATGACGCCCATCTTTCAACACAAATCGGAAGATGGGCGTCCTTCTCACAGGGTCGTCCAAATCAGTATAATCAAAAGCCGATTTTGGACATCCTCAACTGCTTTCTATCGCAGGGACGACCAAAGTTCAAGGGGGCATATCGGAAGCGTAGAGAAGGCGGGACTTGGGCGTGCCTAACACATGGACGTCCTCGACCCATAATGGAAAAAAAAGGGCGTCCCTGATGAGCACTTGGATGACTTTACCTGGTCCTGTTTTTCTTACGACCAAGCCACAAAAAGGTGGCCGAACTGACCAGATGATCACCGGAGAGAATCAGGGATGACCTCCTGTTACTCCCCCAGTGGTCACTAACCCCCTCCCACCCTCAAAAAATTCTTTCAAAATATTTTCTTGCCTGCCTCTATGCCAGCCCTAGATGCCATACTCAGGTCCATCACAGCAGTATGCAGGTCTCTGGAGCAGTTTTAGTGGGTGCAGTGCACTTCAGGCAGGCGGACCCAGGCCCATCCCCCTCCCTACCTGTTACGTTTGTGGAGGAAACAGTGAGCCCTCCAAAACCCACCACAAACCCACTATACCCACATCTTGGTGCCTCCCTTCACCCGTAAGGGCTATGGTAGTGGTGTACAGTTGTGGGTAGTGGGTTTTAGGGGGGGGTTGGGAGGCTCAGCACACAAGGTAAGTGAGCTATGTTCCTGGGAGCATTTTATGAAGTCCACTGCAGTGCCCCTAGGGTGCCCAGTTGGTGTCCTGGCATGTGAGGGGGAACAGTGCACTAGAAATGCTGACTCCTCCCACAACCAAAGGGCTTGCATTTGGTCGTTTCTGAGATGGGCGTCCTTGGTTTCCATTATCGCCGAAAATCAGAAATGACCAAGTCTAGGGACGACCATCTCTAAGGATGACCTAAATTTCAAGATTTGGGCGTTCCTGACCATATTATCAAAATGAAAGCTGGACATCCATCTTGTTTTCATAATACGGGTTTCCCCGCCCCTCCATTGGGATGTTTTGCGAGGACGTCCTCAACAAAACTTGGGCGTCCGTTTCGATTATGCCCCTCTATGTCAACCGGCTCACCTTTATCCACTTGTTTATTCATGCCTTCAAAGAAATGAAGCAAATTTGTGAGGCAAGACTTCCCTTGGCTGAACCCATGCAGACTCTGTCCCATTAAACCATGTTTCTCTACGTGTTCTGTAATTTTATTCTTTATATTATTTTCCACTTTTTTGCCCAGCACCGACATCAGGCTTACTGCTCTGTAATTTCCCAGGTCAACCCTAGAATCATTTTTAAAAAACGGCATCACATTGGCCACCCTCCAATCTTCAGGTACTATGGACAATTTTAACGACAAGTTACATATTACTATCAGCAGATCAGCAATTTCACACATGAATTCTTTGAGTACCCTTGGATGTATGCCATTCAGTCCAGGTGATTTACTACTCTTTAATTTGTCAATTTGGCTCAGTACCTCTTCTAGGCTCAACCTGTCCTTTTTTTGAGAAATATGGAAAGTTGCTGGACACTGCAATGTAAAACACTCTTTCTTCTCATTAAGCTTTTTACATATCATGGCAAAATTCTGGTGGCTTGCCAACACTTGTGCAGAATAATCATTGAAAGAATAATATTTATAAGAAAGCCACTTTGTGAGCAAAGGTCAGAATTCAATCATCACCGGGGTCTAGGGTTTCCCTTTGCAGGGCCAACCTAGTCAATGAGCATGTTCTATGTGCACTGAGCCCAGATGCTTGTCGAGAAGCAACTCTGTCATTAACCAGAACTCTGGACACCCCACCAGCTCACTCTCCTTCAATGATTCAGGTAATCCAATGAATCAAACATTGCTCTGCCTTGATCTATTTTCTAAATCACTGATTTTCTCTTTGTATCTGGAAAATTGCACAAAAAATCTCTTATTGATTCCTCAGAGTTATTAATATGGCATTCCAGCTCAGAAATGTGCCCATCAAAGAGGAAGTTTGCCAAATTTAACATCCAAAGTAGTAACTACCACTTCCGTCAACTGCCAAATTAATGTTTCATTCACCAGTGCTGGCCCTCTTATAATCTCCGTGCACTGAAGGTCTGATCTTATCTCTATCATTCTTCATGGTTTTTGTGACCATCCCTGTGGGAATTTTACAAATATACTTGTCCATTCAATGTTTTTGCCACCTCGGGGCCCTTTTACTAAGTCTTAAGTTTTACTAAGTAGGCGCCTACATGTTCCCAATGTGCACCAATTCGGAACTACCGCTTGGCTATGCGTGGCCTGGGCAGTAATTTCATTTTTATGCGCATCCAGTACTGGTGTGCTGCGCTAACTGGATGGTAATCATCAGTGTATGTACACTGATGATTACCGCCCAGTTAATACATGAGACCTTACCGCTAAGTCAATGGGTGGTGGTAAGGTCTCAGGCCCAAAATGGATGTGCGCCAATTTTTATTTTGCCGCTTGTTCATTTTTTGTCAAAAAAGGGCTTTTTTTGCAGGTATGCTGAAAAATGGACCTACGTGCATCCAATACACACGTCTACACCAGCGCAGGCCATTTTTCAGCGCACCTTAGTAAAAGGACCCTTTAGTGTGCTATAATTTGGCTGAAATAACACAGATTTTTGACTGATGGGGCCAGATTCAGGAAGGGCTGGGAATTTGGAGAAAATATAGCACCCTGACTCAGAACATCATGTGACAAAAAAACAATTAAAAACAAAGTACAGCAGGTTGTTAGTATGACTTATCAGACCATATCTAAATGTCAAGAGTGGAGCAGGTAATGTGGACATGGAGGAACTTCATGGAGGTAACTTTACATATGTTTTCTGCATGCAAAAGCATGCTTTACACATGGGAAAAATCTCTTATAGAATCATGAGGCTGAATGCTGACTGACAAGCTGGCATGTACTTATTTACATGCCAAAGGTAAGGCATTCCTGGGACATAGTATGGGCAAAGTAGGGGCAGAGATGTGATATACATGTGTATTTTATAAAATATGCTGATATCCCCTAAATTCTATATATCGCACCTTAATTTCCATTTAGAAATCAAAGCATATTCTATAACTAGCTAATCAGCGCTGTTAATTGGATGTTAACAAGCAATTATCAGCACTAATTGGCATTAATTAAGATTTATGCACACAGCTTGCTAAGCATAAGTACATAAGTATTGCCATACTGGGAAAGACCAAAGGTCCATCGAGCCCAGCATCCTGTTTCCAACAGTGGCCAATCCAGGTCACAAATACCCGGCAAGATCCCAAAAATGTACAAAACATTTTATACTGCTTATCCCAGAAATAGTGGATTTTCCCCAAGTCCATTTAATAACGGTCTATGGACTTTTCCTTTAGGAAGCCGTCCAAACCTTTTTTAAACTCCGCTAAGCTAACCACCTTTACCACATTCTCCGGCAATGAATTCCAGAGTTTAATTACATGTTGAGTGAAGAAATATTTTCACCAATTTGTTTTAAATTTACTACATTGTAGCTTCATCGCATGACCCCTAGTTCTAGTATTTTTGGAAAGCGTGAACAGACGCTTCACATCTACCCGTTCAACTCCACTCATTATTTTATAGACCTCTATCATATCTCATTCATATCTCCCCTCAGCCGCCTTCTCTGTAACATGGTGTGCCTAAATTCTAAGTCACATAGTTGAAAAGGGGGCAAGGCCATGGCCATAGGCGGGGCATAGGTTTTTCTAAAATCTATGTGTGTTATTTTAGAATACACCCACTCTCCCCTGGATTCTATATAGCGTGCCTAGAGATTGGTGCCAAAATCAGTTAAGCTTGTTAAAAAGCTAATGAGTGCTGATAACAGCACTTAATAAGCAATAAGTACTACTTGGCACTGATTAGAATTTAGGCACACAACTCACTAAACGTATGCTGTAATGATGTGCACTGAACTTCTATCATGTGCAGGCAAAAAGAGGTGTGGTTATGGGTGTTCCAAAATTTTGGAGCCTAGTTATAGCATATGACCCAGTGCGCTTAAATCTATGCATCGAGATTTACACCATGTTTTCATTTGGTGTAAATGGATGCACATAGATTTAGGTGCTGAAATATCAACTGAGCATATTCTATAATCAACGGGTACATTTAGGCACTGATTATAGAATACACTTTGTGAGTGCTGATTTTTTTCGGTACAATATATAAAATCTCTCCCTCTGCTCCTAATTTAGATATCAGGATTTACACTAACAGGCTTATTTTCGAAAGAGAAGGACGCCCATATTTCGATACAAATCGCAAGATGGGCGTCCTTCTCACAGGGTCGCCCAAATCGGCATAATTGAAAGCCGATTTTGGGCGTCCTCAACTGCTTTCCATTGCAGGGATGACCAAAGTTCATGGGGGCGTGTAGGAGGTGTAGCGAAGGCGGGACTGGGGCGTGCCTAACACATGAGCGTCCTCGACTGATAATGGAAAAAAGAAGGGCGTCCCTGACGAACACTTGGATGACTTTACCTGGTCCTTTTTTTCTTACGACCAAGCCACAAAAATTGTCCCGTCCGTAGCCGTGACAACCCTCAGACTTACCCTGTTTCTGGGAGCCAGTGTCTGTGCTGGCTGCTGCTTGTCTCTGTGTCTGTCTTAGCTTCTCTCTGGCTCTGTGTGCTGATTGCCCTACTGAACCTCACCTGTGTGGGCTATGCCTCTTCCAAGATGGCTGCCGCCTCTTCCTCTTTGCCAGTATCCAAGATGGCTCCCGCTGTTCCTTCCTATGGGATGACTGCTCTGTGTGTCAAGCCTCTGTTTGGTTGCAAGGTGATTGCTGCATCTGTGGCTCTGGTGTTGAAGGGCTTTATTAATCACTTGAAGACTACAGTCCTGGCCTTTGCATCTCATCTAAAGGTCCTGGTGTATAGAGTGCTCTGTACACAGTTTCAGTGTTTGCTCTGTGTGAGTTTCTAGGTTTGTTTAGACTAGCTAGCTTAGGCACCATCTGGCTTGTAGCCTGTGCATAGCTCTGCTAGTTCTCTGTGTTTGTTTCCAGTGCATGACTAGTTAGCTTAGGCACCGTTTGGCTTGTAGCCTGTGCATAGCTCTGCTAGTTCTCTGTGTTTGTTCCTAGTGTTAGACTAGCCGCCCTTGCTAGCCACTATCCCGAGACTGTGATTGTTCCTAGTGTTAGACTAGCCGCCCTTGCTAGCCACTATCCCGAGTCTGTGTTTGTTCCTAGTGTTAGACTAGCCGCCCTTGCTAGCCACTATCCCAAGACTGTGTTTGTTCCTAGTGTTAGACTAGCCGCCCTTGCTAGCCACTATCCCAAGACTTTGATTGTTCCTAGTGTAGACTAGCCAGCTTAGGCACCGTCTGGCTTGTAGCCTGTGCATAGCTCTGCTAGTTCTCTGTGTTTGTTCCTAGTGTAGACTAGCCAGCTTAGGCACCGTCTGGCTTGTAGCCTGTGCATAGCTCTGCTAGTTCTCTGTGTTTGTTCCTAGGGTAGACTAGCCAGCTTAGGCACCGTCTGGCTTGTTAGCCTGTGCTTAGCTTTGCTAGTTCCCTGTGTTTGTTCCTATTACTTGACTAGCCAGCTTAGGCACCGTGTGGCTTGTAGCCTGTGTATAGCTTTGCTAGTGTTCTGTGTTTGTTTCCAGTGCATGACTTGTTAGCTTGGGCACAGCTTTGTGGTTAGCTGGTGTATAGCTTCCTAAGTCTCCTGAGTTTGCTCTGTGTATGTTTCCTGTGTATGCCTGGTTTGCCTGGGTATAGCGTTCCTATTAGCCTGGGTACAGTTTACTAGTCATTGTGTGAAACCTGCCGACTGCCAGAACCCGAACAGTCCCTGCCTGTCTGCCTTGCCTCCGCCTAGGTGCCAGGGGGCACTCCTGGATCTTCATTCCTGCTGTTCCTGCTTGCAAGTTCCAGTTCCGGGTTTTCCTGTAAGTCCTACCGGCTGCCAGAACCTGAGGGCTCAACCCTCGGGGAAAGGCGGTCAAGTGTAGGTGAAGCCTAGGTCCAGTGTGTTCCAGTCCAGCGGGTTTCACTCCTGTATGTTCCAGTCCAGTGGGGCCACTCCAGTGTGTCCAGGCTAGCGGGCCCCACTCCAGTACGCACCCGTCCGGTGTGTTCCAGTTCCGAGTATTCCTGTGTAGAACTCCAGTCCGGGGTTCCGGTCCAGGGTTGTCTCATCTCCACCTGGAAGGTGATCTTGCCTGCCACTGCCGCTCCACGGTAGTGGCCTATGGACTCACAAACCCCGTGCTCCCGGGGAAGAAGCCTGAAAGGATGCCAAGGTCCCCGAGAGCGCGGCAAGCGCGAGAGACGTGACAAAAATGTGTACTAAATGACCAGATGACCACCGAAGGGAATCGGGGATGACCTCCCCCATCTCCCCCAGTGGTCACTAACCTATGCCCAGCCTCAAAAAGTTTAAAAAAAAATATTTTTCCAGCCTCTATGCCAGCCTCAAATATCATACCAAGCTCCATGACAGCAGTATGCAGGTCCCTGGAGCAGTTTTAGTGGGTGCAGTGCACTTCAGGCAGGCAGACCCAGGTTCATCCCCCCCTACCTGTTACACTTGTGGTGGTAAATGTGAGCCCTTCAAAATCCACCACAAACCCACTGTACCCACATCTAGGTGCCCCCCTTCACCCATAATGGCTATGGTAGTGGTGTACAGTTGTGGGGAGTGGGTTTTGAGGGGACTCAGCACATAAGGTAAGGGAGCCATGCATCTGGGAGCAATTTCTGAAGTCCACTGCAGTGCCCCCTAGGGTGCACGGTTGGTGTCCTGGCATGTCAGGGGGACCAGTGCACTACGAATGCTGGCTCCTCCCATGACCATAGGGCTTGGATTTGGTCGTTTCTGAGGTGGGAGTCCTCGGTTTCCATTATCGCCAAAAATCAGGGACGACCATCTCTAAGGACGACTATCTCTAAGGCCGACCTAAATTTCGCAATTTAGGCATCCCCGACCGTATAATCGAAATGAAAGATGGATGCCCATCTTGTTTCAATAATACGGTTTTCCCCGCTCCTTCGCAGGGACGTCCTGCGAGGACGTCCTTATGAAAACTTGGGCACCTCTTTCGATTATGCCCCTCCACGTAAATCATGACCTAAACGGATGTGACCAAATTTGGTCATGTGAGGAGGCACTTGACATATTCTATATACCACATGGAAATTTAAGCCTATTCTATAAAATTTAAGCATACTTTGGAGAATACACCTAGGCATAATTTTTTACCGCGTGGATTTTTCAGGCGCCATATATAGAATCTAGCCCTTTGTGCATAGAGTACATGTGCACACTTGCACCTTGTCCAGAGCAGGTTTGTATGTGAGAATTTCTGCAGTATTGAGTGCATATTTTATATACTTCCATTACAATTTGACATGTCGAGCGCATTCAACATTGTAAACCACAATATGCTACTGAGACTTTTAGACTATTTCGGAATTGGTGGAAACATACTCAACTGGATCAAAGATTTCCTAACCACCAGAACATACCAAGTGAAATCAAACTCAAATATATCACCACCTTGGAAAGCAGACTGTGGAGTACCTGAAGGATCACCACTATCACCAATACTGTTCAACATAATGATGACCCCACTGGCCAAGTCACTATCAAAGCAAGGCCTCAACCCGTTCATCTATGCAGACAATGTCACAATCTACATTTCCTTCATACATGTTCTAACAGAAATCAACAACGAAATTAAATTCGGTTTGAATACCATGGATTCATGGGCAAACTCTTTCCAATTGAAACTGAATACTGAAAAAACACAATGCTTCATCCTCTCATCTCAACATAATACCTACAAACCCACAACCTTAATCACCCCAGAACACACCCTCCCTATCTCAAACAGCCTGAAAATACTCGGCGTTACAATCGACCGGAACCTCACTTTCGAGAGCCAAGTGAACTCCACAACAAAGAAAATGTTCCACTCAATGTGGAAACTTAAACATGTAAAAACTTTCTTCCTGAGGGAAATATTTCGTAACCTAATACAATTGATGGTACTAAGTCACGCAGACTATTGCAACGGAATCTACGCTGGATGCAAAGAACAACTCACAAAGAAACTCTAGACTGCTCAAAACACAGCAGCCAGGCTAATATTTGGCAAATCGTGATTCGACAGTGCCAAACCCCTCCGAGGAAAATTGCATTTGTTGCCAAAGAACGTATCACTTTCAAAATCTGCACCCTGGTCCACAAAATCATCTACGGCCAAGTCCCAGGATATATGACAGAACTTATAGACCTACAACTAAGAAACACAACCAGATCATCTCGAACATACCTAAACCTCCACTACCCAAACTGCAAAAGACTTAAATACAAAACAACTTATGCATCCAGCTTCTCCTATGTAAGCACACAACTATGGAATGCACTGCCAAAGCTGTGAAAACAACCCTCGACCACCTAAACTTCAGGAAATCATTAAAACTCACCAACCCAACATAAATGTCTACACTCTGCAACACAGCATAACCAAAGCTTGTAATGGACACTATCCAACTTATTTTCGAAAGAGAAGGCCGGCCATCTTCTGACTCAAATGGGGAGATGGCCGGCCATCTCTCAAGGCCAGCGAAATTGGCATAATCAAAAGCCAATTTTGGCCAGCCTCAACTGTAGTCCGTCACGGAGCCGGCCAAACTTCAAGGGGGCGTGTTGGAAGGGTAGCGATGGCGGGACAGGGGGGTGCTGGGGCATGCTTAAGAAATGGGCGCCCTTGGCCGATAATGGAAAAAGAAGGGTGTCCCTGGTGAGAATTTGGTCCACTTTATTTAGTCCCTTTTTTTCAGGTCCAAGTCCCAAAAAAGTTCTCCAACTGACCAGATGACCACCAGAGGGAATCGGGGATCACCTCCCCTGACTTCCCCAGTGGTCACTAACTCCCTCCCACCCTCAAAAAAACAACTTTAAACACTTTTTTTTGCCAGCCTCAAATGTCATACTCAGGTCCATCGCAGCAGTATACAGGTCCCTGGAGCAGTTTTAGTGGGTGCAGTGCACTTCAGGCAGGCGAACCCAGGCCCATCCCCCCCTACCTTTTACACTTGTGGTAGAAAATGGGAGCCCTTCAAAACCCACCCGAAACCCACTGTACCCACATGTAGGTGCCCCCTTTCACCCATAAGGGCTATGGTAATGGTGTAGAGTTCTGTGCAGTGGGGTTTGGGGGGGATTTGGGGGGCTCACAACCAAGGTAAGGGAGCTATGCACCTGGGAGCTATTTTTATTTTTAATTTTTAGAGGTGCCCCCTAGGGTGCCCGGTTGGTGTCCCGGCATGTCAGGGGGACCAGTGCACTACAAATGCTGGTTCCTCCCATGACCAAATGCCTTGGATTTGGCCGGGTTTGAGATGGCCGGCCTCGGTTTCCATTATCGGCGAAAACTGAGGCCGGCCATCTCTGACATTTGGCCAGCCCCAACCGTATTATTGAAATGAAAGATGGCCGGCCATCTCGTTCGAAAATATGGTTGGCCCTGCCCCTTTGCAGCGCCATCCTCGGAGATGGGCGTCCCCGGTCGAAAATGCCCCTCCAGATAATCTTTCCTCTCCTTGATCCCCATTGTAACTGAAACACATGTACCTTAATCAACCACAGTATCACCTGTATTTGTTTCTTTATTGGACATGGCGAATGCCTTTACGATACTATGTAAGCCACATTGAGCCTGCAAATAGGTGAAGAAATGTGGGATACAAATGTAACAAATAAATAAATAAGTAAATATATATACACATAGGTGCTTATTCTGCCTTTACACCATACACAATCAAACCACTCTCATCAATACAAAATATGTAAAATGTAGGGGACCTTTTATTAAACTATGATATGATGATAAGAGTTAATGCACACTTAAAAGAGCAAAAAAGGCATACTGCAAAATGTAATTTGCCTATCAGCATGCACTAATCTCACGCTATTTATTTTATTTCTTATTGATTGGGAGGGGGGGTGTCATGGGCATGGAAGCGTTATCCAGCTAGTGCATTCGTATTAACGCATGCTAACTGGATAATGCAGACTTAACATGGGAGCAATTAGCACATCCTAAATAGGAGGTGGTAAGTGCTCCTGCATCATTATTTTTACAGGTCTCATATACTACTGGGAAAATTAGCATGTGAGCTGCAAAAAGAAAAATGAAAAAAAAAAAAAAACCACCCTTGTTTTTGGGCAGCATTAGAAATAGGCTTAGAGCATGGGAAAGTCCCATGTTAAAACATGCCAAGCTCATTTCTTAATGATTTTTTGTAAAATTGTTCCTTAGTATTTAAAGACCATCATAATGGAGAGATCATGAGCTGAATATTCAGACCATGGGAGGCAGCCGGCATAAATGCCGCAATTGGCGTTGACCCCGGGTATTCAATGACAGGTCATTTCTGGTGATTGGCACTGAACATGTGGGGGTTTGTTTTGACTGGCTCAAGCTTAACCGGCTAAGGGGCTCTTTTACAAAGTGGTAGTAGAGCTACCGCTGCTTTGCTGCATGCCAAAATGGGACTAATGCTGGGTTACCAGCAGTAGTTCCCACCCCTAGCGTGTGCCATTCCTGGCGTGATAAAAAAATATTTTTTTATTTTTGCAGCACCGGGGCTTAGCCGGTGGTAATTGGTGCTGCCCGGCTACTGCCAGGTTAGCTTGGGAGCCCTTACCATCACCTAAATAGATGGTGGCAGGGGCTCCTCTTGGAAATGACTGCACATCAATCACTGTGATTAGCACAGGGTCATTTCCTTTTTTGGGCCGAAAAAAACCTTTTACCAGCTGTGGTAAAAGGTGGCCTCGATGCATGGCAAATCCATGCGCCGACACCACTGCAGGCCCCCTTTTACTATAGCTTGGTAAAAGAGCCCTAAGTGAATATTCAGTGCTGACCAGTTAAGTTTATAGCGTCCAAAGATAGGACTACTATTTAGGCAGTCCAATTTGACTACTAAACATAGCTGGCCAGTGCTTGAATATTCCCAATATAGCCAATTAGCCACTTTGTGCTAACTACGAATATTCAGTGGAGATACCTGGCTATCTCCCACCGAATATTAGCAGTTAGCCATCTAAATGCTGTTTAACCGGCCAGGAGCCATTCCTGGTCTGTTAAATAGCGCTGAATATCGGCCAGCATATGTCACTAGTAAGACATCTTGCAATTTCTCAAGTCTAATTATCAGTGCAAAATTGTAATTCACTTCATATCATTTTTTAAGCAAGTTTCATTTTCAACTGCTTACTTGATAAGTTTTTATATATACATATTCAATAAATATTCAGAGTAAGAGCTCTGTCCCCCAGGATACAAAATTACCCACTAGACAAGAGAAGGAAAAAGAGGAGGAGGCATAGCAATAATCTATAAATCTCAATTCACAATCACAACAATAGCAGAATCTATTCTTCCCCAACTCGAAATAGCCTCAGTCAGAATCAATCACTCTAACTTACGTGATCACCTGAACCTAATCTTATTTTACAGACCCCCGGGCAATTGGCAAGATTCACAATCGCACTTCTTGGATTTCATATCGAATACTTGTGTTTCCGCCCAGAACCTTCTCATAGCAGGAGACATCAACCTCCACCTTGAAGATGCTAACTCAAGCAATGTACGCGAATGCAACGACTTCCTCCAACTATGGGAGCTCCAATGGCCAAACAAAACAACCCACCCATAACAAAGGACATACACTAGACATCATCACCCACAAATTCTCATCAGAATCAAACCTCACACTAATAGACACAAAATGGACAGCCAAGCCATGGTCCGACCATTACAGTGCTAACCTTTCCCTTAACTGGAGAACAAAAAAGATACAACAAAAACAAAAACAGCAAACCTATACTATGAGAGGCAAAATAGACCCACTAATATTCTGGCAACAATTATATACCAACGAATGGACAACACCTACAGACTCACCCCAATTTCTTCAAGAATGGGAGAACAGATGCAAAATAATATTAGACAATATAGCACCACTTCAAACCAGAATCTCACACAGAAATAACTCAATTCCATGGTTTAGCGAAGAACTGAAAGAATTAAAAACACAGGTCAGAAGATTAGAAAGAGCATGAAACAAGAAAAAAGACGAAAACGCACTCAAAGACTGGAAACAACTACAAAGAAAATACAAATACACTATCAGACAAACCAAAAGGACGTATTACAAAACCAAAATAGGGCCAAACTACAAGGACACACACAAACTCTTCACACTCGTAAACCACCTCCTAAATACTACTGCGGTCACCTCTAACAACACAGATACCCCATCAGCAACCAATCTTGCAAATTACTTCAAGGAAAAAATTATAAAGTTCCGACTAATGATACCCACCAACAATACAAACTACACAAATATCCTTGAATGTCTAGACCCAGAACCCGAGGAATACCCAGCAGATCGATCATGGACCAACTTCGACACACTTTCATCAAATGAAATCTCACATTGGCTGGGAAAACACGCCAAATCGCAATTTAAATTAGACATCTGCCCTAACAGTCTAATAAGATCAGCACCCAAACAATTCAAAATAGACATCACGAACTACGTAAATCACAGACTTCAAAATGGGCTCTTTCCCACGGACAAAGGAAATATCCTACTTACTCCACTACCGAAAGATGCCAAAAAAAGCACAATGGACCTAACTATCAACCAGTAGCATCTATCCCACTCATAACTAAACTCATGGAAGGCATAGTAACGAAACAACTTACCGAATACCTAAATAAACATTCAATTCTCCACGAGACTCAATCAGGATTCCGGTCAAATCACAGCACCAAAACTGTTCTAGTGTCTGCAATGAATTCATTTAAACAAACAATTGCAAAGGGCAACAACATACTCCTCTTACAATTCGACATGTCCAGTGCCTTTGACATGGTTGACCATGAAATATTATTACATATACTAGAATACTTCGGAATAGGAGGCACAGTTCTCAAATGGTTCAAAGGATTCCTGACCATGAGATCATACCAAGTAACAACGAACGCGGACAGATCACTCCCATGGACACCTGAATGTGGAGTACCCCAAGGATCCCCCCTCTCACCAACCTTATTCAACCTGATGATGATACCTTTGGCAAAACTTCTAGCCAATCAAAACCTCAACCCCTACATATATGCAGATGACATCACGATCTACATCCCGTTCAGACACGATCTAAATGAAATCACTAACAAGATCAACCAAAGCCTCCAAATAATGCACACCTGGGCAGATGCATTCCAGCTGAAACTTAATGCAGAAAAAACACAATATCTTGTCCTCACCTCACAACATAACACAAAAAACTTCTCCACCATAACCACATCATACTGTTCTCTGCCTGTTTCTCAAAACTTGAAAATCCTAGGAGTCACCATTGATCAAAACCTTACTCTTGATGCCCACATCAAAAACACGATGAAAAAGATGTTCTATTCCATGTGGAAACTCAAAAGAGTAAAACCTTTCTTCCCGAGACACATATTCCGTACCCTGGTACAATCAATGGTAATAAGTCATCTTGATTACTGCAATGCACTGTACGCAGGCTGCAAAGAGCAGAACATCAAGAAACTCCAAACTGCCCAGAATACTGCTGCCAGACTCATATTTGGAAAAACGAAATATGAAAACGCAAAACCCTTGAGAGAGAAACTTCACTGGCTCCCACTTAAGGAACGTATTGCATTCAAGATCTGTATGATGGTACACAAAATCATTCACGCAGATGCCCCAATCTACATGCTAAACCTCGTGGACCTACCTCCCAGAAACGCCACAAAATCATCTCGCAAATTTCTCAACCTGCACTTCCCCAGCTGCAAAGGACTAAAATACAAGCTGATGCATGCTACCACCTTTATTTATTTATTTATTTATTTATTTATTTATTGCATTTGTATCCCACATTTTCCCACCTTTTTGCGGGCTCAGTGTGGGTTACAATACATTATGAATGATGGAATTACAATTTGTTAGAATTCGGTTATGGATTACATTTTGAAGAGTTATACGAGACAAATCAAATGTCGCTAAGGAATATAGCAATGGAAAAGAACAGTGAAACATTGGAAGGAAACAAGGGAAACTAAAGGGCAATATATAATAGAAAACCTTCTCTTACATGAGCACGAAGATATGGAACACACTACCCAGAGACCTGAAAACAATCAACAAAACAACTAACTTTAGCAAATCCCTCAAGACATATCTCTTCAACAAAGCCTACAATGAAAAACCAGAATTTTACTAATCCATTTCTGAAAAAACACACCTTCTACTATATTTAATAGATTCCTTCCTTCTTCTCTTTACCTACTTCCATTAACTAATCTCTGCTCAATAATAAATGTACCTGACATCCAAGATTACATGTGTTAACAAACTATGTAAGCCACATTGAGCCTGCAAATAGGTGGGATAATGTGGGATACAAATACAATAAATAAATAAATAAAGTGTACAAAAACCAGAAGCACTTCTCTCTTTCTCTGATATGATATTATGTTTTGAGCTACTGGCTCAGCTACAGGGAAACCATCTTATATAATTCACAATCCACAAACATGTAGTTATTGAACTCTTGACTGCTATAATAGGAAACATACAAAATCACAAAACCAATGTGTAACAATGTCACAACTTATGATCCTGTTTTAACCCTAGAACGCATATTGGGGGCCTTTTAGGCCCCCATGCTTACATTTTTGCTATTATCTGCAAAATTACTTTAGTTAGAATTTTGAAACTCAAGGTATTACTCAAGTATGTCATTGTTGATAATATCCAGTTGTTCATATAATTTATTTTCATAGGCATTATGGTGTAACAATGCTTGTTTGGTGAAAACTACATCTGTACGAATTGGGGGCCTTTTAGGCCCCCGCTGTTTTTATCATGTTCTCAGAAGTGTTTGTGTCTCAAGTTACTTTAGTTGTACTCAGTAATGCTGGTGGAGGGGGCAGGGTGTGGATAATAACATGTGAGGATGTCATTTGATTTTTGGAGGGAGTGATAAGGCCATGACATCACCTCAGGTCCTCTGAACACTGAGGACAGTATACACTGTGAGCTAATTGCTGAAGGACCTGTGATAAGATAAGCTGTTGAGAGGAAATCTGTTTCATTTTCTAACATCTAGTCAGCAATGGCACAGTCTTCCTCCAAGTGTCTGACTGACCAAGAGATTGAAGCGATTATGTTTCAAAGCGATGATGAAAGTGAACTATCTTTGTCTGATGAAGAATATCTGCCACCAGCTAATCAAACATCCTCATCCAGTGATTCTTCTGATGATGAAGAAGTGAATCTAGTGGATCCTCAAGAAGTGATAAGTAGAACATCCAAAATGAATGTTTTTTGGGACAGTAATCCTACATTAGTCGGACGTACTCCAATACACAATATTGTGAGACAGGCTCAAGGAGCTGTGGGAAGTCCCAGTTACTTTACCCCTAAAGATGTATTCTGTACTTATTTTTCTGACAATATTGCAGAAGAGGTCCTATTATGTTCAAACCTAGAAGGAAGACGTATCGCTTCAGCAAAAAATAAGTCCTGGAAAAATATCTCAAAAGAGGAACTTTATGCATATATTGGACTTTTCCTGCTGGCAGGGAGTCAAAAATCGTATGATGTCCGAATACGAGAATTATTTCTGGACCCACTTTCTGATCCACACTATAAGGCGACAATGTCAGTGGGCAGATATGAGGAAATTAGAAGGATCATTCGCTTTGATGATAAGCGAACTCGTGCAGCGAGGTTTGAAACAGACAAATTAGCCCCTATCAGTTATATCTGGAACATATTTATCAAAAATTGCACAAAACTTTACAATCCTAGTACTAATGTTACTGTAGATGAGCAACTTGTACTGTTCAGAGGACGCTGCAAATTCATACAATACATGCCCAGCAAGCCAGCCAAGTACGGTATAAAAATCTTCTGGATGTGTAATTCTGCAAATTATTATGGCATAAATGGCGTAACCTACTGTGGCAAAGAGGTTGGTGCACCAGTACAGAAGGATCTGGGGTCTGAAATAGTCAAAACTCTTGCTGTTCCAATATTCAATTCAGGTAGAAACATCACCATGGACAATTATTTCACCAATGTTGAACTAGGCAATTTTCTGCTTGCAAAAGCTATTACACTTGTTGGTACTATAAAGCAAAACAGACGAGAAATTCCAGCAGCACTCAAACACAATCGTCAGCGAGCACTTTATGAGAGTGTCTTTGGATTCAATAACAAAGCGACTTTGGTATCTTACAAGGCAAAGAAGGAGAAATCTGTAATTTTACTCAGTACCATGCATCACGATTGTAGTGTTGACAGCAATAACCAAAAATTGAAACCAGAAATCATCCTGCATTACAATGCAACAAAAGGAGGTGTAGATAAAATGGATGAGATGGTGGGAGAATATTCGTGTAAGAGGCAAACAAAACGATGGCCTGTAGTACTATTTTCAAATATGCTTGATGTAGCAGCCCTAAATTCATTCATTATTTATACAGAAACTCATCCTGAATTTCATGCACAGAGGAAGGACAGGAGACGCTTATTCTTGAAGGACCTTTGTCATGAACTTGTAATACCTCACATGATAGAGCGAAGCGACTTGAAATGCTTGCCAAAGAAAACTAAAGAAGCAATGAAACGGTGTGGCGTACAGTTTCAGATTACTCCAGAGCCAGGAGAAAGAAAACGAAAGCGTTGTTTCATGTGTTCAAGAAACATAGAGAGGAAAACTGAGCGATATTGTTCCACTTGTAAGGAAACTGTTTGCAAAGAACACTCTTCTGAAAAAATAACATGTCAGAATTGTTTGGAAGACTAATATAATAGAAAAGAAAGTTAGAATAAAAATGTAGCTGCAGCTAGTTTGCTATAGATTTCTATGCATTTTTGTGTGTTTTCATGTCTTTGCGTGAAATTTGGGAAAAAAAAGATTTTTTGGTGTTTTCTGTGAAAAATTATAATTAAAATGTTGTCCACTATTCATATTTTATTGAGCAATTTTGAAATAAACTTGTGAAAGTTATTTAAGTGTGTTTTTCTACATTATGTGCATGGGGGCCTAAAAGGCCCCCATGACGTTAATATGTATATTTTTAACGTCATGTGTTCTAGGGTTAAGGACAAAATCTATCTATGAGAATAATATGTGAAAATGAAGAGAGCCTTCATAATTATTTACCCACACTATGCAGCTATCCAGCTCATAATCGAAAGTGATCGCCGGCCATTTCCCGACACAAATCGGGAGATGGCCAGCGATCTCGGAAAAGTGGCGAAATCGGTATAATCGAAAGCTGCTTTTTTTTGAGAGCATCGCCGCTTTCCCGTTGCCTCGTCGGTGAAAGTTCAAAGGGGCATGTCGGCGGTGAAGCAAAGGCGGGACATGGGCGGGTATGGGCGTGGCTACCAGATAGCCGGCTTTCGCCGATAATGGAAAAAAAAATACGGCGTTAAGCAGTATTTCACCAGGTTTACTTGGTCCTTTTATTTTCACGTCCAAGCCTCAAAAAGGTGCCCAAACTGACCACATGACCATCGGAAGGAAGCGGAGATGACCTCCCCGTACTCCCCCAGTGGTCACTAACCCCCTCCCACCCAAAAAAAACCACTTTAAACACTTTTTTCCAGCCTGTATGCCAGCCTCAAATGCCGTACCCACCTCCATGACAGCAGAATGTGTTCTGTCCTCCGACAGCCTTTTCCTGCTTGTGATGTGGCTCTGGGGTGAGTGTGACACCTTTTCTGTTATTTGCACTGCAGAGTCACATCAGCAATGCATTGTGGTGGGTGTAGGTATTGGTAGTTGGTAGGCTCTACTCCCCTGGTGCTTTCCCCCTGCTTACTGGGTCAGAGTGTGCCCTGTTTTGTTTCCTGTTGTAGTCCATGCGGTAGTGACCATTTTTGTAAGCCAGTTTTAGTTCCCTTTCCTGTGTTACCCATGTTAGAGAAAGTTCTTACCTTGAATGGTGCTGAAAGAGGGCATTGTACACCATTGTGCCAGCTCTGACCTACTGCTCATCTTAGTACCAGGGGACTCTTTGCCAGTGGGGCACAACCTCTGATCTGCAGTTAACTGTGAGTAAACATGCTTATTCAAATAAAGGACTTTTTCAAAGAGATTAGTCTTCAGATGTGAACTGGTGTGCCAAAGTTATACAGCAGCAATAAATCCTAGAGGCTGTATGCAGGTCCCTGGAGCAGTTTTAGTGGGTGCAGTACAAAGTACGGGAGCTATGCACATGGGAGCTTTTTTGAAGTCCACTGCAGTGACCCCTAGGGAGCCCGGTTGGTGTCCTGCCATGTCAGGGGGGCCAGTGCACTAAAAATGTTCGCTCCTCCCACGGCCAAATGCCTTGGATTTGGCCGGGGTTTGAGATGGCCGACATAACTTTCCATTATCGCTAAAAAACTACGCCGGCCATCTCAAACCCCAGCCAAATCCAAGGCATTTGGCTGGCCGGAACCGTATTATCGAAACAAAAGATGGCCGGCCATCTTTTTCGAAAATACGGGTCTGGCCAGCTGTTTGCGGCACCGCAAAAATACATCACCGGCCATGTATTCGCTGGCGCCGTTCGATTATTCCCCTCCACGTGAATCAAGCTGTTGTTGCATGGGTGGAGATATTTTTTTCTGTTTCATTGAGCACACACTCCCAAGTGCATGCATTCTTGCCCAAGTTTTCTTAGTGCAATAAAACTCACTCACAAATGAAACCACTTTCACAGAATGTAATAATCACTTTTGTCTTTACAACATCTTTCAAATATAAATGTCTTTTAAATATACTTTTCAATTGAATGTATTTTAAATGTACTAATCTGGTGTCCAATATAACACCATGTTGTTCATTTTCAAACTTTCACAAAATCACCCCTAAGACACCCGACACTGTGGTTTTTGTCAGGGTGACTACCTCAGGGACTTGGGTGAGCTCAAATCAAATAGCTTTTTACATCCTTCAAATGTCAGCAAGACTGTAAAGCATAACCACAATGGCGTGACAGCGTTCATGCTCCCAGTGGTTTTAGCAGTTCCAGAAAATGACATCAGTATATCAATAAATTTTATTAACACACAAAAAAGCAAAAATGCAGAAGAAGCTCAATTATAAATATCTGGTATTGAATATAATATATATGCAACTCAGCAGTCTATACCTCATGATGATTAATAACTCAATCATATAATGGACCACCTGCCCAGAAAACCTCAAAATCACATAGATGAAATACAATTTAAATGATAGATTTCCATTCAAAACATTCATTCAGACCATTAGGAATAAAACAATGAGTTTCAAAAATCAAAATTGCTCACGACATCTAAGTAACAAATTCATGTTCCCCCCCCCCCCACCCTCACCATACATTACCGCAAGGGCTACATGGTAGCTGGGTTGGTAGCTCAAAATTGATGTGCATTGGGCGCACATAGCTTACACATACTACATGGCTTAGTAAAAGGGCCCCTTTGTTATGAGAATACGGTGATAATGGCTGCATGGGGAAGGGAAAACTGAAATAGACCTAATTGGTTTCAACGTTTTTACGTCACTTGGGGGCCCTTTTACTAAGCCACATAGGCGCCTATGCGCACCCAACATGTGTCAAATTTGAGTTACTGCCCGGATAACATGTGGCCCTTGTGATAATTTCATTTTTGATGAGCGTCCGCTACACGCACAGGAAAATAATTTTTATTTTCTGGCATGTGGCAAAAAATAGGTAGTAATCATCTATGTGTGTAGATGATTACCGCATGGTTACCGTGTGAGATCTTACTGCTAGATCAATGGCTGGTGGTAAGGTCTCAGACCCAAAATGGAAGTGCAACAATTTTCATTTTGCCGCGCATCCATTTTCGGCAAAAAAAATTTTTTAAAAACATTTTTTATAGGTGCGCTGAAAAATTATTCTACACGCACCCCAAGCACGTGTCTACACTACCGCAGGCCATTTTTCAGTGCGCCTTAGTAAAAGAGCCCCTAGGTCTCCTGTTTTATCTAACCTCCTTGCATGGGATAGGGTGGGGATGGAGTTTGAGTTTGCGGGGACAGTGCGAGGATGGGGACAAATGCTGTCCCCATGTCATTCTCTACTATTTAATCAGGGTGACAAAAATTTCTTCAGGTATATTAGTGAAAGGAGGAAGACAAAAAAGGGAATTGTGAGACTGAAAGATGCTGCGAACCGCTATGTAGAAAATTATGAAGAAAAGCAAATTTGCTAAACAGATACTTTTGCTCTGTTTTCACAGAAGAAAATCCTGGAGAAGGACCACAATGGAGTGACAAAATGGAGTGGATAGAGCACCATTCACGGAAGAGAGTGTGTATGAACAACTTAAAAATCTAAAGGTGGACAAAGCCGTAGGACCGGACGGGATCCACCCCAGGATATTGATTGAGCTCAGAGAGGTTCTGGCGGGTCCTCTTAAAGATTTGTTTAATAAATCCTTAGAGACGGGAGAGGTTCCGTGGGAGTGGAAAATGGTGGATGTGGTTCCTCTTCACAAAAGTGGTGATAGGGAAGTAGCTGGAAATTACAGGCCGGTAAGCCTCACTTCGGTTATTGGAAAAGTAATGGAAGCAATGCTGAAGGAAAGGATAGTAAATTTCCTGGAAGACAATAAGTTGTAAGATCCCAGACAACATGGTTTTACCAAAGGGAAATTGTGCCAAACGAATCTCATTGAATTCTTTGACTGGATGACTGGAGAATTGAATCGTGGACATGCTATGGACGTAATCTACTTAGATTTCAGAAAAGCTTTTGGCATGGTTCCCCACAGGAGGCTCTTAAATAAACTTGGTGGGCTGAAAATAGGACCCGATGTGGTAAACTGGATTAGGAACTGGTTGACGGACAGATGCCAGAGGGTGGTGGTAAATGGAATACGCTCGGAGGAGGGAACGGTGAGTACTGGAGTGCTTCAGGGATCGGTGCTGGGGCCGATTCTATTCAATATATTTGTGAGTGACATTGCTGAAGGGTTAGAAGGTAAGGTTTGCCTTTTTGTGGATGATACTAAAATTTGTAACAGAGTGGACACCCGGGAGGGACTGGGAAACATGAAAAAGGACCTACGGAAGCTAGAAGAATGATCTAAGGTCTGGCAATTAAAATATAATGCGAAGAAATGCAAAGTGATGCACTTAGGGTGTAGAAATCCATGGGAGACGTATGTGTTAAGCGGGGAGAGTCTGATATGTATGGGCGTGATCTTGGGGTGATAGTAGCTGAGGATCTGAAGGCGACGAAACAGTGTGACAAGGTGGTGGCCGTAGCTAGAAGGTTGCTAGGATGTATAGAGAGAGGCGTGACCAGCAGAAGAAAAGAGGTGTTGATGCCCTGTACAAGTCGTTGGTGAGGCCACACCTGGATTATTGTGTTCAGTTTTGGAGGCTGTATCTTGCTAAGGATGTAAAAAGAATTGAAGCGGTGCAAAGAAAAGCTACGAAAATGGTATGGGATTTGCGCTACAAGACGTATGAGGAGAGACTTGCGCACCTAAACATGTATACCCTGGAGGAGAGGAGAAACAGGGGTGATATGATACAGACGTTCAAATATTTGAAAGGAAT
The DNA here is from genome assembly GCF_901765095.1 of Microcaecilia unicolor. Taxonomy (NCBI): domain Eukaryota; kingdom Metazoa; phylum Chordata; class Amphibia; order Gymnophiona; family Siphonopidae; genus Microcaecilia; species Microcaecilia unicolor. The sequence continues at coordinate 51,600,287 of NC_044039.1, forward strand.
AAATCCGCAAATGAACCTTTTCCGGAGATGGGAAGGCGGTAAAACGAGAGGACATGAAATGAGATTGAAGGGGGGCAGACTCAAGAAAAATGTCAGGAAGTATTTTTTCACGGAGAGAGTGGTGGATGCTTGGAATGCCCTCCCGCGGGAGGTGGTGGAGATGAAAACGGTAACTGAATTCAAAAATGCGTGGGATAAACATAAAGGAATCCTTTTCGGAAGGAAGGGATCCTCAGAAGCTTAGCCGAGATTGGGTGGCAGAGGCGGTGGTGGGAGGCGGGGCTGGTGGTTGGGAGGTGGGCCTTGTTCTGGGCAGACTTCTATGGTCTGTGCCCTGAAAATGGCAGAAACAAATCAAGGTCAGATATACACATAAAGTAGCACATATGAGTTTGAATTGTTGGGCAGACTGGATGGACCGTGCAGGTCTTTTTCTGCTGTCATCTACTATGTTACTATTTAATAAAAAGTGGGAGAGCGACCAAGGATACCAGAAACTGGAGGATGTTCGTTAATAAACAATTTTATTGAAAATTTTCAAATTTTCAATAAAATTGTTTATTAACGAACATCCTCCAGTTTCTGGTATCCTTGGTCGCTCTCCCACTTTTTTTACACTATTGTTTTTACCGTGGGGCGTTTGAGTTCTCCGCTTGTTGGTGGATTTCCTCTCACTATTTAATAAAAACACATAGGCACCTCACGCGTCTTTATAAAATACTAGAGTAAGAAGTAGAAATGTTGTCAGTTTTGTAGAACACAAATAGAGAGGATAAAACAGCATACAACCAAAGTATACAAACCAAAAAAGCAACACTGGGCCTTCAAGACTAGGACAACAGGAGTACTTTATTGACATGTGACCCGACACGGGCCGTGTTTCGGCGTCAAATCGGCTATTTGTGGACAGGAGAAGGCTTTTGCAATAACTCACCTTTTCGCGCTGTAGCAAATATTTTGTATAATAACACCTTAATGTGTCGAGGCATTTGACCTACACAATTTATCCAATGCAGAAATATAATTTTGACCCCTGAGGCAGGCATCATTTGACGCCGAAACATGGCCCGTGTCGGGTCACATGTCAATAAAGTACTCCTGTTGTCCTAGTCTTGAAGGCCCAGTGTTGCTTTTTTTGTTTGTCAGTTTTGTAGACACAGAGGGGCATAATCGAACGGCGCCGGCCAAATAGATTGCCGGCCATCTTCGGGGCCGGCTCCGCAAGGGGTCGGAGCCAACCGTATTTTTGAAATATGGTTGGGGCCGGCTAAATCGATCGCCGGGTTTAGAGGAGATGGCCGGCTTCGTTTTTCAGCCATAATGGAAACCGGGCCCCGCCATCTCAAACCCGGCGAAATGCAAGGCATTTGGTCATGGAAGGAGCCATCATTTGTAGTGCACTGGCCCCCCTCACATGCCAGGACACCAACCGGGCACCCTAGGGGGCACTTTTAGAAATTTAAAAAAAAATAGCTCCCAGATGCATAGCTCCCTTACCTTGGGTACTGAGCCCCCCCCAAATCCCCGCCAAACCCCACTCCCCACAACTCTACACCATTACCATAGCCGTAAGGGGTGAAGGGGGGCACCTACATCTGGGTACAGTGGGTTTAGGGGGGATTTGGAGGTCTCAACATTAACTACCACAAGTGGAACAGGTGGGCGGGGGATGGGCCTGGGTCCACATGCTGAAGTGCACTGCACCCACGAAATACTGCTCCAGGGACCTGCATACTGCTGTCAGGGAGCTAGGTATGACATTTCAGGCTGGCATACAGGCTGGCGAAAAACTTTTTTTTTTTATTTGTTTTGCGTGGGAGGGGGTTGGTGACCACTGGGGGAGTAAGGGGAGGTCATCCCCGTTTCCATCCGGTGGTCATCTGGTCAATTGGGGCACTTTTTTGTGACTTGAACCTAAAAATAAATGGACCAAGTGCAGCTGGCGAAATGCTCGTCTGAGCCGGCCATCTTTTTTCCATTATGGGGTGAAGCCGGCTATCTCATAACCACGCCCCCATCCCTCCCCCACCCCACCCCCCTCTTGCCTTCTGTACCCTCCCTTGAAGGTTGGCCGGCTCTGCGACGAAAAGCAGTTGGGGCCGGCTAAAATCGGCTTTCAATTATACCGATTTGGCCGGGATCAGGAGATCGCCGGCCATCTCCCGATTTGTGTCGGAAGATGTGCGGCGATCTCTTTCGAAAATAAGCTCAACAGACACCTAGACCTGCATTTGAGTAAGTGTAAATGGACATAGGAGGAGTAGCCTAGTGGTTAGTTCAGTGGCCTTTGATCCTGGGGAACTGAGTTTGATTCCCATTGTAGCTCCTCATGACTCTGGGCAAGTTACCTAACCCTCCATTGCCCGAGGTACAAATAAGTACCTGTATATACTATGTAAACCACTTTGAATGTAGTTGTAGAAACTACACAAAGGCAGTATATCAAGTCCCATTTCCATTTCCTCCATGCCTGGACTATGCAAGTAGGTTAGCATATTGTATAATGTGATCACCCAAACTCTGTCCTGTACATGCATGCCTACACAGTGTCATGGCATGTACTTTTACGTAAGTCAAGTCAATATTTTATAAGAGCCTATTTGCACATGTAAATCAGTGTTTTATATCCAAAAATGATTTATAAAATTACCCTCCACAGGGTTATGCAATAGTGTTCCACAGTCTGAAAGAACAGCAGTACTATACTTAACAGTAGCTGTTTTCATAAACAATTGCCTAGGATTTGAAGTACCACACACATAGGTGCCCCATATAGGAGGCTTGGGGAGGCTAAGCCTCCGCAACCCCAAGCCCAGTCTCCTCAAATTAAAAACCAACAGCACATAGACTGGTCTAGATGCCAGCATTTCTCCCTCTCCCCTTCATTCCTCCTCCCTACCGTCCATTCTCATGCCTTGATTGCTGCCAGTAGTAATATTGCAGTAATTAAAACAGGATGCTTCGGAGTCTTCCCTCTGTTTTGCACTGCCTCCTCTGAAGCCATTTCCTGTTTCCAGGCAGATGGGGTGCATCACAGGGAAGACCCCGAAGCAGCCTCTTGTAATTGCTGCGGTATTACTTCTGGTAGCAATTGAGGCATGCTAGGAGGACAGACCATGGGGAGGAGGAATAGATAGTTACTGGATCCGGAGGTGGGGGGAGTGAGATATGCTGCTTTATCTAGGGGGGGCAGGAAGGCGTGGAAAGGGAGAGGTGCTGCTGGACCTGAAGGGGGTGGGGTGGTGTGGAAGGGATACAGATGGAAGATGATGAATATAGTGGGAGAATAGGGACTTAGAGAAGAGTTATTAGGCATGGGAAGGAAGATAGGGACAGGGACATAGACAGGAGTGGCTAATAGGGAAGCAGAAGGAAGATGGATGGTGGACAAGAAGAAACGTCAAATGGATAGGAGCAGTGGCGTAGCCAAGGGTGGGCTTGGGTGGGCCCAGGCCCACCCACTTTGGGTTTAGGCCCACCCAGTAGCAGCATACCTATGATGTGGCTGGTAGGGATCCCCAAGCCCCATCAGCCGAAAACTCCCAACAAGTGTCCCTCCTGCATACCTTATCAGTAGCAGATCTTTGCTTGCAGTGAGCAGTGACGTACATACTGCTCGCACCGGCCCCACAGCCTGCCCTCTGATGTATTTCTGCCTAGGCGGAAACAGGAAGCTGCATCAGAGGGAAGGGTGTGGGGCCAACATGAGCAGTGTGTATTAGTTGCTGCTCGCTGCTTGTGCAAATCTGCTATTTAAAAGGTATACAGGAGAGGGGGGATGTTTGAGAGACCGTATGGCATGCAGGCAAGAGGAGAGACCAAATCACCTGTGGGACGGGGCGAGGTTCTTCTGCCCACCCATCTTGGGCCCAGGCCCACCCAAAATTGGGTGTCTGGCTACGCCCCTGGATAGGAGACCCTGGAAAGAGTGGAAAAAAACTGAGAAAAGCAGAAAAAAGAAATTGAGCTTAAAGCAAATGATATAATGCTCAGACCACAAAAGTAGAAAAGTATTTTATTCAGAATTTATTTATTTGGAATATGTCAGCTGTCTGAGGTGTGCACCTCTGACATCTTGTATTTCAGTTTGTTTCTCTAGTATTGTTAGTGGGATGTGTAGTATTGCCTTACATGCAGAGTCTGACTTCCTGAGATTTCCATTTCAGTTATTTGCCTTCATATTTCTATAAGTGATCTCTGGTCCATTGTCTGTTTTTGTGCATGTGACCAAGGTACAGTATTTTGCTAGCATGTATACTAGTTCAGTGTAGAGATCTTGTTGCAAATCAATTTGTTCTGTTTTCTAAGTCTCTGCTGTGTTCAAAAGAGCCCCTACTGTCCCTTCACTAATGGCATAAATGTTCACCATAACAAACAAGTTGTAGCTCTGCCTCAACTCTCTCACCTCTTCTCCACTTTACGATTCATCTCCAGCAGACACGAATGGTACATAGGAACTGCCACTTCTATCTTTCACCCAAACCTCCTGTCACTGGGTTCTGCTCTTTTCCTATATGAGTCAAATAATCAGAAATTTGAACTACACAGGCAAGTGGGAGGTGAGAGAAGAAAGAAAGGGGCAGATGGGAGGTGAGAGAAAGAGAGGGGCAGGTGAGCTGAGGGAAAGAGAGAGAGAGAGAGAGAGAGAGAGAGAGAGAGAGAGAGAGAGAGAGAGAGAGAGAGAGAGAGAGAGGTAGATCGACTGCAGGTTTCTATGGAGACATAGACATCATCTATGAACACTTTTTTCAACCTGCTTTAATTCAATTGCGTAAGAAACCTGTCTCTCTCTCTCTATCAATCTATCTGTCCTGAAGTTTGCACTGTTTAATTTTCTTGTCATGTTATTTGGTATTTGATACCTTATAAAAAAATTAAGATATTAAATATATATTACCTGTAACTATTTTGCTGACCTTTCTTTCTTACGTCAGGTAATTATGGATGCAGACTCTGCCCTAGCCCCGCCCTGGCCCCACCCACATTAGCCTCCCCAAACAGTGAAGCCACCAACCGCCTATGACCACACACCTCACCTGATAAATATTAGGACAGCTAGAATTCTTTTGCTTTAAATTTAATTTTAATATAATAACTTGCCATTGTGTGTGTGCCATGGTTTTGTAAAGGCAAGATCCGTATGCAATAAATTTTCAACTCATCACATCTACCCACATGTACAAAAAGATCTTAAACTAGGTCAAGCAGAAGTATTTATAATTTGAAGAAATTTTTGTAGTTTTGTTAAAGTTACAAACCATATCCTTTTGTATTCTGTATTGTATGCAGACACCGATCATCTCTATGCAACTTCATATAAATATTATAAAATGAAGAGAGCTGGGAAAGCCCCGTAATTAACTTAGAAAAGGTTATGAAATCTTATGCCATCCTATAATTACAGTATTGTTGGGTGTAAGATTTGTATAACTTATTCCAACATATAATGACAGCATGGCTCTGTCTGCATTTTTGTTTCCCCAATGATGAGCCAAAACTTCATTAAAAACAAGCAGACTCAACTAATTAATTAATACCTTATTTGCTCAGCTGTGAGTTAGTGCTGTAATTGTATTACTAACATGCTGGCAAAATTCAACATAATGCAAAGCGCTGTTTACTGAGGAGCAACAGAATAGTGGTTAGAGCAGTGGGCTGAAAATGAGGAAATCCGGTATTCAACCTGCACTGCCCTTCTGATGTTCCTTGAAGCCTTGAGCAAGTCATTTGGCCCTTACTTTGCATTATCTACAACTTGTATTGCAAGCCCTCTTGGGACAGGGAAATAACTACACTATAGTAACTACAGAATACTCACCTTGCACTCAAATGTGGAAAAGCCAATCTATTATCATTTTGAAAGAAGATGTCCGAAATATTTCCTAGATGTTCTGAATTAAACATTTCCAACAATCAAAAATACCCCACACAAAAACATCCAACAGCGGCCCTGGTCCCCATGTCCCTAAAATGTCTGTGGCAATGGTGGGATGTTCCCACCACATGCAAAATGTGCATATATAACTCTGCATGTAGAGGAACTCTCTTCAGTGCCCATAGACATGTCTTTGAGAAGGAAACCGAATTACAGCATTAATGAGACAGAGCTCCTGGTTCTCCTGGAGACACATCTTCAAGCACCTCCACCACCTGCCCACACATATCATCTCCATGAGGGCATGAAGAACAATCAGAGCCATCCTGGGAAAGTGAATGTGCAGCATTGTTCCCCAGGATCACAGCACCATTCAGGTGCATGCACCATACATAGGCAGAGTCACATGCTCCACAGAAAGGCCACCCTCCCCATGGCCACCTCAGCTCACATAGCACCTGTGCCTGGGTAATGCATACCTACCCCCTCAGTCCCCCTTCCCCATAATCTGCCTGGTGACTGCTACAGGCCATGTGAGGAGCATTGCACAGCATGTCTTAAAAATAATAATGTATATGAAGCCAAGAACACCTATCACCTGAACCCTGTTTCCACCAATTGTGCTTTTTCAGACACTTCAGGATGTCCTGGGACCTAGAGGTGTTCCAGCACCTGTACATGCGAGAGGACCCGCTGTAACCTGGAGCATGAGGGAGCACCTCAGGGCCCGATGTAAGTACCACTGACATAGCACACGTATGACTGCTCTTTTCCCAATCAAGGCGCACTGCATTCAGAGCACACAGCCCTAACCCTTAGGTCAAACATAAATCTGACATAGGAATGTGCAGGGAGCACAGTACATTGATCACAGAGGGTCCTCATAGCATCAGTTACCCTCTAAATGGATGATCTCTTATGGCCCCTAACACACACTCATTGGATATACCATTGTCAGCTTCAAAGGTTGTTATGCTGCCCTGTGAGACATCCCTCTAGGCCCAAGCTGGGGGCCCCTGAAATCTTCACATTAGAACTGGGTTGCAACCACCCCTTATGGAAACTCCCACTTAGATGTACACTTCTCCTCCCTCCTAGGTATGCATAAATTATGGCAATGATTCATGTTCATCCACCGCCATTAGTCAGGGCCGTAAAATAGCTAGCCTAAGTACTCCACAGATACATGCCCCAAAACCTAGGATTCCATCTTATATGTCTGGGAACTGCCTTTATCCTGGGGGTCCCAGCAGAGGTGGCCAGAAGGATGGGTGCCTCTCACACAGTCCCCAGTCATCTCCCACCCAGCTGTTGAACACATGGGGATGCACACACCCCCATATCCCTAACAAAAACTGTTACAATGGCCCAATCCTTCCAACAGTGCAGTGTCATACTATCTCCCAGCCAGTGTCTGCTCACCCAGGGCTCTCCATCAAAGCCAGAATCCATCTTGCTTGCCCATGGCCAAACAACCCTGTCAGGAGAAAAACTCCTTTGATATCATTGTCTCCATGGTTCCCTGCTATGTCATCTCATTGGTGCCACACCTCAGGCATGTCCCCCATGTTACAACAACTGCCCACAGTTGTCCCGGTCCCTGCATCCGACAGTCAGCTGCACCACTATGCAAGCCATGTAGGATGTCTTTATCACATTTCCACACCTTTTATACACACAGGGCATCATTCAGCTTCTCAACAGCCAGCCCAAGACCAGCCCAGGTCCAATGAGGACAAAGAAGACCTCCATTCCCTATAGCAGCTAACCCAAGACCATTCCAGACCCGATGAGAGCGAAGAAGACCCCCACACCCCATAACAGATGGGCCAGAAGGCTGTGTGGGAGGACGTCACCCAGGGCCAGAGCTGGAGGCCCAAGAAGGGGAGGACTTGTGGAGGGACATGCCCAATTGGAGGGGGAAGAAGATATGTTCAGACAGATAGATAGATAGATAGATAGATCTTTTTTTTTTTTTTTTGCTTAAGAATTGAGAGACTACTGGTAAAGCTTCTACTTGGGGATAGTTTAAGCTAGCTGTTGAAGGCATAAGAAACATGTGGATAAAGGTGTCCCTTCTCCACTACTGCCAACTCCAGACTTTGTGCCTTCTGTCTCGCTGCACCCTACGCCTGGAATAAACTTCCTGAGCCCCTACGTCTTGCTCCATCCTTGACCACCTTTAAATCTAGACTGAAAGCCCACCTCTTTAACATTGCTTTTGACTCGTAACCACTTGTAACCACTCGTCTCCACCTACCCTCCTCTCCTCCTTCCTGTACATATTAATTGATTTGATTTGCTTACTTTATTTTTTGTCTATTAGATTGTAAGCTCTTTGAGCAGGGACTGTCTTTCTTCTATGTTTGTGCAGCACTGTGTACACCTTGTAGCGCTATAGAAATGCTAAATAGTAGTAGTAGTAGTAGTTGATGTAGTATATCTAGATTTTCAGAAAGCTTTTCATAAAGTTCATCATGAGAGAGTCCTGAGAAAATTAAATAGTTATGGGATAGGAGGCAAGGTTCTGGTGTGGATTAGGAATTGGTTATTGATCAGAAAACACAGGGTTGTGTTAAATGGTCATTTCTCTCAATGAAGAAGGGTGAAAAGTGGAGTGCTACAGGGATCTGTACTGGAACCGGTGCTATTTAACATATTTATAAATGATATGGAAATTGGAATGACTTGAGGTGATTAAATCTTCAGATGATACAAAACTATTCAAGGTTGTTAAAACACGTGCGGACTGTGAAATATTGCAGGAAGACCTTAGGAAATTGAAAGACTGGGCATCCAAATGGCAGATGAAATTTAATGTGGACAAAAGCAAGGTGATGCATATTGGATGCACCTTGAGGGTCAGCACTCAAGAAAAAGACCTGGGTATCGGTGAAATCTTTTGTTCAGTGTGCGGCGGTGACCAAAAAAGCAAATAGGATGCTAGGAATTATTAGGAAAGGGATGGTGAATAAGTCTAAAAATACTATAATGCCTTTGCATCGTTCCATGGTGCGTCCGCACCTTGAATATTGTATTCATTTCTGGTTGCCGTATCTCAAAAAAGATAGAGCGGAATTAGAAAAGGTTCAAAGAAGAATAACCAAAATGATAAAGGGGATGGAACTCCTCTCATATGAGGAAAGACTAAAGAGGGTATGGCTCTTCAGCTTGGATAAGAGAGGGATGAGGGAGATATTTTGACCTGATCTCAATAAATGAACTCACACACTGGCTCAGTAAATATGCCAAATCTCAATGCAAACTTGACACTTGCCCTACCAGCCTAATAAGATCCGCACCCAACCAATTCAAACAAGACCTCATGAACCAAATAAACTATAGACTCATAAATGGACTCTTCCCCATGGAAAATGGAAATATCCTACTCACTCCTCTGCCTAAAGATACCAAGAAAAGCACAATGGACTTAACCAACTACCGACCAGTCGCTTCCATCCCACTCACAACAAAATTGATGGAAGGCATAGTGACGAAGCAACTCACGGAATACCTGACCAAACACTCAATTCTACATGAGTCTCAATCAGGATTTCGATCAAATCATAGTACTGAAACTGTACTAGTGTCGGCAATGAACACATTAAAAACAACGATCGCAACCAGCAAGAACATACTCATTCTACAATTCGACATGTCTAGTGCCTTTGACATGGTGGATCATGGAATACTATTACACCTACTAGAGTACTTCGGAATCGGAGGCCCAGTTGTCAAATGGTTTGAAGGATTCCTCACCACCAAATCCTACCAAGTAATAATGAATATGGACAGATCACCACCTTGGAGACCAGAATGTGGAGTTCCCCAAGGATCCCCCCTCTCACCAACTATCTTCAACCTAATGATGATACCACTAGCCAAACTCCTAGCCAACCAAACCCTTAACCCCTACATATATGCCGATGATATTACGATCCATATCCCGTTCAAAAGCGACTTAAATGAAATAACCAACGAGATCAACCAGAGCTTCCAGACTATGCACTCTTGGGTGGACTCATTCAAGCTAAAACTCAATGCAGAAAAAAATCAATGTTTAGCTCTCACCTCCCAATACAATACAAACAACTACCCTATAATAACCACACCCTACTGCACACTTCCTATCTCAGAAAATCTGAAAATCCTTGGAGTCACAATTGACCGAAACCTCACTCTCGACACCCATGCGAAGAAGACGACGAAAAAAATGTTCCAATCGATGTGGAAACTCAAAAGAATAAAACCTTTCTTCCCAAGAAACATCTTCTGCACCCTAGTACAGTCACTGGTAATAAGCCACTTGGATTACTGTAACGCTCTGTACACAGGCTGCAAAGAACAGACCATCAAAAAACTCCAGACAGCCCAGAACACTGCAGCCAGACTCATTTTTGGAACACCTAAATACGAAAGTGCGAAACCCCTCAGAGAGAAACTGCACTGGCTTCCGCTCAAGGAACGAATTGAGTTCAAGATCTGCACGACTGTACACAAAATCATTCATGCAGATGCCCCACTCTATATGCTAAACCTAGTGGACTTACCGCCCAGGAATGCCAAAGATCGGCCCACAAATTCCTCAACCTGAACTTCCCCAGCTGTAAAGGAATGAAATACAAATAGGCTTATGCTACTACCTTTGCGTACAAAAGCACACAGTCTTGGAACGCACTACCCATGGCCCTGAAAACCATAACCAATCTAACAAGCTTTTGCAAAGCTCTGAAAACACATCTCTTCAACAGAGCCTACAAAAGTCACCCTCAATGAAACAAATCATTCCTTAAACTACCCAAGTACACCTAAAACACGTCTCACACGACCTTACCTAACACCTTTCCATCTGAATTCCTCTTTCACCTCAACTTATGATTGACTGTTTTTTTTTTTCAAATCATGTAACGACATTTTCATTTCCATACTCTGTAAGCCACATTGAGCCTGCAAAAAGGTGGGAAAATGTGGGGTACAAATACAATAAATTAGATATGATGGAGGTCTACAAAATCCTGAGTGGTGTAGAATGAGTAGAAGTAAATCGATTTTTTACTCGTTCCAAAAGTAGAAATACTAGGGGACACTCAAGGAAGTTACATGGAAATACTTTTAAAACAAATAGGAGGAAATATTTTTTCACTCAACGAATAGTTAAGCTCTGGAACTCTTTGCTGGAGGATGTGGTAACAGCAGTTAGTGTATCTGGGTTTAAAAAAAGTTTGGACAAATTCCTGAAGTCCATAGTCTGCTATTGAGACACACATGGGAAGCAACTGCTTGCCTTGTGATTTGTAGTATAGAGTGTTGCCATGATTTGGGTTTCTGCCAGGTAGTTGTGACCTGGCTCGGCCACTGTTTTGAAAACAGGATACTAGGCTAGATGGACCATTGGTCTTACCCAGTATAGACAGTCTTATGTTCTTAAGACCAACCTTGAAGCAGATTGCAGTGAAACATTCATGTCAGCTTTGGTCTGTTCATCTTTTAAAGATAAGTGCTAAGTTTGCACATATGAAATTCTATATGCTGTGATAGCAATTGCTATTAATATAAAAGACACGTTTAAAATGAGATATGAGAGATTTGAAGATTTGAAGAATATTGATTTAAAAATAAGAAAATAAGAAATGACCAATGAAGAATATAACTGCTATCCAAACCAGGACTAAAAGTTACCAAAAACAAAAAATCAATCAAATCACAGCATTGGCTATGTAATTTTGTTCAATTTTATGAGTGTACCCTCAGAGTTCCCACTCAATATGGCAAGTAATATAACTGCCTGGTGGTTCAGCACTTCATTCATCGGGTAACTCCTTTTGTATATTTTTTATGTGCTTGTGTTCATATAATGTTATACCTCAGTTCACCAATTCACCGTCTTCATAAAGTGATAACAATTGATTGAAATCGTTAGCCAATACTGATAGTAACACTATCTATTAATCCACGTGCACTTATCTTATAGTCCATATGCGCTCCGGCTTGCTGAGTCGTGATGAGAAAACATCCAATTGCCTTCCCTACGCCAGCCCAAAATCTTGGAACGCTCTACCTAGGCAACTAAAAGTGATTGACGACCACCAGCTATTCAAGAAATCCTTAAAAACATTTTTATTCGAGAAAGCTTATCCCCCACTTAATGCTAAGCCTTCACCTTCCTCATGTTGACTATAGCCGTTTAGCCACTGACTTCTTCCACCTAGTAAAGTATCCTTGTATTATCCTCTTGATCTTTCCAGACCTTCTTACTTTTGTGTCACTACCCTCTATCAGTGGCGTAGCCAGACCTGACATTTTGGGTGGGCCCAGGGCTGGTATGGGTGGGCACTGTGTATACAGGTGAGAGTGGCATTTCTTGAGATACTCCTAGGTGATGCCTTAGAGTGCACTTGATGAGGGATTTCTAGGAGTGGAGGAGTGGCCTAGTGGTTAGGGTGGTGGACTCTGGTCCTGAGGAACTGAGTTCGATTCCCACTGCAGGCACAGGCAGCTCCTTGTGACTCTGGGCAAGTCACTTAACCCTCCATTGCCCCAGGTACAAATAAGTACCTATATATGTAAGTTGCATTGAGCCTGCCATGAGTGGGAAAGTGCGGGGTACAAATGTAACTAAAATAAAATAAACAGTCTGCCCAACAGCTGTCCAGCATCAATATGGACCACATACATACTCAAAGCCTATATAACAAACTTTAACACTGCCAATTCTGAACACACAAATACTAATAACAGTACCTTTAGAAGGGCAGCAGTGAATATACACAGCAGCAATATGCGTCACTGGAGGAGTCAGACTACTACTCAGACTGATATGGATCCCAGCACAGACCACATGCCAGAAGAGTCACTTTGGTCACATGCAGAGCACGGACCAAATCTCATCGATTGCCCATCATCGGCTCTGTCCTTCCCTGCCCCTCTATTCCTCCCTGTGGCCCGACATCGGTCCTGCCCTTCCTTCCCTGCTCGCCTCGTCCATTCCCTATGGCCTGGCATCGGCCCTTCCTTTCTCTGCACTGCACCCATCTATCCCTATAACCTGGCATCAGCCCTCCCCTTCCCCGCATCCATCCCGTGCCTGGGTGTCGGCCCCACCCTACCCTCGCCCCTCCCTGTGGCCTGGTGTCGGCCCTGTCCTGCCCCTGCTCATCCCGCCATGGTCTGGCATGTCTGGGGCACACCACTGCAGAGCTCACCCCACCCAGAAACCTACCTACATTAAATATAAAACTTTTTTTTAAAATTTTAAGCTGGGCACAGCAGAGAACTTCCCCACCCCAAAACTCGCCAATGTAAAAAGATATGCAACTTTAAAAAAAAATTATTTTAACCTGGGCATTGAGCGCACTCCCACCCAGAAACCCACCAACATTAAAATTAATTGTTGGCGGGTTTATGGGTGGGGATGGGCACTGCACTGCCTGGGGGGAAAATGCATATTTAATGATTCAGTGTACCTTTCTTCCCCTGGGCTTTGGGGAGCACACCCCCACCCAGAAGCCCACCACCAGCAAACACTCACTGTACATGCTGAAAAGCGTTTATTTTACCTGGGCAGCTGGGCTTCAGACCAGATTTGTATGTGTGTGGTGGCGGGTACGGACTCTGCTCCATGTTCTAACTCCTGGGGGGTCTCGCTCTAAGCTGAGGGCTGACCCAGGCGGCAAGGGCCCAATGACGTCTTTTCTAGCGGTTCCGGATGCTGCTGACTCGGTGGAGGAAACCCGGCGGCACTGGTACACACGGATGTTTCTGGGCGGCACCGACCTGAACACAGCGGGGGCACTGGGGAGTGATGCGGGGCGGGGGCTGGTGCTCTGGGGCTGGGAGAGCAACGGCGATGGGAGCAGTGGAGCACAGTGCTCCGGTGGCAGCAGCTGACTTCCTGGCCTCGACCCGCACTAGGAAAAGGCGGCGAGCGACAGCGGTGGGGGCACTGGAGCGCAGCGGCGCGATGGGGCACTGGAGAGGCTGACTTCCTGGCCTTTGACCCGTCCCACACTGGAAGGAGATGGCTGCTGCGGGTGGGAGGACTGGATCTCTGGAGAGCTGCTGCTTTTGCTGCTGGCTGCGAAGGCGCATGTGACTGGGGCTGAGCCAGGACGGACCTGGGGGGCTGTGCAGCACTCTCGCTGCAGCCTGGCCGGCACCTGGGGGACCAGCACTGGATTGGAGGAGCGGGACAGATTGGGTGGGCCTGGGCTGTGATTGGGTAGGCCTGGGCCCATCCGGGCCCACCCGTAGCTAAGCCCCTGCCCTCTATGCATTGTAATCCTTTGTAATTTTGTAAGCCACATTCTGCTCGCTATAGTGAGAAAATGTGGGGTATAAATGTACCAAAAATAAATACAATTACATAGCCAATGCTGTGATTTGATTGATTTTTTGTAACTTTTAGTCCTGGTTTAGATAGCAGTTATATTATTGTGTACCAGAGACCGAAGGATTTTTTTGATATTGGCAATGAAGAATATAGCAGTCTGGAGCACACTGGTGCAATGGTCTGTTAGCACATTTATATTCTGCTTCTGGTGATCATTCAAAAATTGCTTCATTTTTAAGTGAATATGATTTAGGTTATATCCACATGAGCATCAAAATAAATTTTCTATGGTTTGGATATGTGCGTTTGAGGTTTACTTATTTACTCCAAACTGTGAAATCTTAGTGCTCTTTTAAGTGATTTATTTGGTGAGTCTACCTGGGTAGACTCCCAACTCCAGCTCCTGCAGCAAGTCTCAGCCATGTACAGAGACTTGCTGCAGTGGCACAAAGACAATTACTGATGCAGGAGATGGGGGCACAAAGACAGATCCTGCTGCAGATTGCTGTCCTGCTCCAGAGGCTCTATGAGGAGTGGTGTGACCTTCAATGAGGTCAATGGACTGTCCCCACTATTTATCCTCCACTGTTTTAATGTTTTCAGTTACAAGGTTGAAATAATTTTGCATACAAAAAGTCTGTGTCTCCATTTCCTACAAAATCTGTTGAAATCCTGATATGCAAGGCTGACAGGTGCTAAGCTTCCAACACTACTAGGCAAGCACTGGGAAAGGAAGACTGCATGATTTTTGGGGGGGGGGAGCAGTGGCGTAGCAAGGGCGGGGCGGTGGGGGCAGTCCAGCCCGGGTGTCAACGGGTGGGGGGTGCATCCGTCCACACCCCCGGCGCAGCGCCTCCCACCCCCTGACACGGTCCCCACCTGCCTACGATCTCTATCCATCTGCAGCGCTGCTGTAAAGAAGAAATCGCTTCGTTGGCCCTTCCCTCACTCACTGTCTCCCGCCCTCTAAAGTAACTTCCTATTTCCTCAAGGGCGGGAGACAGTGAGTGAGGGAAGGGCCGACTAAGCGATTTCTTCTTTACAGCAGCGCTGCAGATGGATGGAGCTCGTAGGCAGGTGGGGACCGTGACAGGGTGGCGCTATGCCAGGGGGGGTGTCGACGCTGGGGGGGGGGGTTGTCGTGTTGGTCTGCACCCGGGGGGGGGGGGGGATGCAGCGGCGATCCGCCCCGGGTGGCAGCCACCCCTGCTATGCCACTGGGGGGGAGGTTCCAGACAAGGAAAGAAGTATCCAAAGCAGCTCCCCCTGAATGTCAAATGTTCCACCACAGGGCTGGCTTAAAGGAAAGGGATATAATGGGCTTTCCAGCAGAAGAAGGCCCTGTGGGACTCACAGCTGCCCTCCCCCCCCCCCTCATGATCCCAGCCCACATTCAATACCATCATGCTGTGCCTCATGTAGCCAACATTTAGTTGACGGCAAATGTCTTAGGCACTGTCTAAGCCTGCGATACTAGTTGAACTAAGGTTGTCTACCATAGCACTTAACACAGGTGTCAGGATTATGGAAGCTGCTATCTAGTTTGGTGAGAGGGAGGGGGTGAGAGGGAAAGACAGGCCTGCAGTCTCTCTTACCATTCCCTTCTCTCGGATCATAGGTGTAGGGCATCTGGGAGGTGGGGGCCTTTCCAGAGCTGAGTCTAGAGGCCAGATATTGGCCTACCAGATCCTGGGGGTAGGCCGTCCCCTCATTTGGTGAGGAGATGGCCAATATCTTAGAGATATGTGCATAGAATGTTGCTGCTGTATGCACATGTGTCTCAAGACAGATTCCTGGCTCAGCTCCTTACCAACTGGGAGGCCATCCACCCTCCAGGACATGGCAAGCCAATATCTGGCATCATGACTCTGCTTGGGAAGGTCTCTACCTCCAGATACCCTATACCCATGAGCTCAACCAGTGTCCCTCTGGAGATTAGGGCAATGTTTTGAAGGTACAAGCACTGAAGGAGATGATCCCTTAATGTAGCTACAGTTACCTGGAAATAAGAATGCAAAGTAGGTTACAGTAAGAGCAATGTGGGTCACAGTATGGGGCAGACTGCCCACTTATATCACCACTGAACTCTGTAGCCATCTGTCCCCTGGGGGAGAAATATCTGGCCATTCTCCTAGACCAATGCTGCCACTAGATATCAGGTATGAAGGAAATCTGGGGTTGATCGGACCGCACGGTCCATGACATAAGCATTGGTGGACACCTGGCATGATGGTTCCACATTCCTGCTCCATGCTGGAGGCTGGAACCTGGGTCCCATCACAGGTGTCCCTTGTCAAAGATCCTAGGTGTATAGTTGTACTGCTGGCCCCAGGTAGGGGGCCACATGTTCTGGTGTGGGCCACAATTTGTCTAAGCATTTCCCAGTCTGTTGCTGACAGCTTTTAGCAGGAGACCAACCTCATAACCAGGGCTTTTTTGTGGGGGTACTTGTGGGTACTTAGTACCGGCACCTTTTCCATTGTTTGCTAAAATTGACCCAAGGATCCCAAGTTTTAATGAAAGAGCTCAGGCTCTACACACCAATTCTGCCTTGTCATAGCTTCTGTGACTGGTTGCAGGGGGCCTGGCTATTGTGGGGTGGATCCCTCAGTGATCACCCCACCCTTGAAGGGTGGCCTAGCATTTGAGTACCAGCACCTTTTTTGCTAGAAAAGATGCACTGCTCATAACTCACCTTCACCCTGCAGCCCCACACTCTTTTGACACACTGCATTGATCTGTTCAAAGTAAAGAAATGTTATCTTACACTAGCCACCCATCTGATACCAACCAGCAGATGTGTATAGGCAGTGCCTAGACTGTAATTTACTCTCTATTCTGCCTGCTTCCTTACTGACAACCACATGGCTCAGGGGTTGGGAAGATGTGCAAATAGCTGCTTCCTATACACACATTTACAGCAACAGTGGACATTAGAGGGGAGGAAAGGGAAATCAACTATATACAACTATGCCCCATTTGTGGAGGAGTGGCCTAGTGGTTAGTGTAGTGGACTTTGATCCTGAGGAACTGAGTTCAATTCCCACTGCACCTCTTTGTGACTCTGGGCAAGTTACTTAACCCTCCATTGCCCCTGATACAAATAAGTACCTGAATATATGTAAACCACTTTGGATGTAGTTGCAAAAAAATAAAAAAAAAGAACCTCAGAAAGGCAGTATATCAAGTCCCCTTTTCCTTTCTCTGGACACCTTTAAAGCAGGTCTAATTCTGGATGTTTTTCTTCTTGCCTCTAGGAAGTCATTTTGATATCTGTTATGGGCTGGAGACATTCATCATGTAACACTGTCCATATTACCCCAAGTAACACACCCTTTGGGCATGTTTTCTTGTAAACGACTAGTGGTCTTGACCTTTTTTTTTCCTTTGTTTGATTATATGCTTTAGATGTTTTTCTGCTAGAAAAACATCCATCTGTCTAGTATGCCACTTTTTGGATGTTATTCTGTTTTGAAAATGAGCCTCATAATATTTTATTGTAAACAGTTTTGTAGCCATACGTTGGGGGGGGGGGGGGGGGGGGGGAGATGGTACATAAAACTGCTAAATAAATAAATAAATAAATAAAATTTTAAAACCTAATCTGAATTTCTTATGATCTCACCCTGAGTTATACTTTGAATTTGAAATGCAAATGGTAAGAAAAGTACAGAAGTATTCAACAAATGTGCCATTAGGCACCAGCCATTCCATTTCATATTTTATGCTGAATAATATCACAACCTCAAACAAACTGATTTATCCTTTTTAAAGGGAAGGTCTGGTCATTAGATTTTCCTAGGGATCTCTAGTATTTATTCATTTATGTGCTTGTTTTCTTTTCCATATTTAGGTTTCAGGCTGTAAGGGAAAAGATTATATCATAGGTGTACTTGGCATTAGATGTGCTCATATCCTGGGTAGGTATTGCCAATTGGTTCCATTTTAATGGATGTTTGCAGGCCATTTCTGAACAAATGGTGCCCTGGGCAAGGGTTGCTGTTAGTGCTTCCTCCATTCAGTACTAACTTCTCCTGGCTGGCTGTTAATTCAAGGATTGCCTACAATTTGTATGAAAGAAGGACCAGGCTGCACCAGGGAGAAGGAAGGAGTCCTAAATACCAGTTGATGCCAATTTTTAAGCTCTTCATATAGATTTTTTTTTACTTGGATTTTTGGATACTGAAGATAACTTCCCCCCCACCCCCACCCCCCCCAAAAAAAAAGAAACAGTAGGTAGTGATCACAGTGGTATATACTGACTAAACTATATATTCTTCACCTCTATGGCTGCATATGCATACTGCTCCACCATGGGTGTTTGCAAAATGTTCTTATCTTTTGTATAAATATTTTTCTCCCACTGAATGATGGAAAAATATAGCAATAACAATATAACAGCATAGAACATTACAACATTGATTCTACTGTATTGCAATCAGTATACCTTCCCAGATACCACAGGATATACTTGTTTTCTTTCAAAACAGATACAGTTTTCAGTTAAATCAAAGTACAGGAGAACAATACAGTATATTGTACCTTTTTTAAATTCCATAAGTTTTTATTAAATTATACAGTTATAGTGCACCCACAAAATACAGCATGATATATTTTACAATTAGCAGGACAGTGTGATATCCCTAATCACCCTAACTCCCACCCCCACTCACATGAAGCAGAGCAGGGCCGGTCAAATGCAGTAAGCAGGCTATGCAGTGCAGGAGGTCCCTTGCCTTTCAGGGGCCTCACTTACTTTGCAAGCAATCAAGCTCTGCTGAGGCTTTTGTTTTTCAATCTAATCTCTGCTGTTCATCTCAGTCTAGCTCCAAAGCTGTCAGCTCTCTGTCTGGTCCCCTCCCCCCTCCCAAGCAGAGAAATATCCTCCTTGTGTTTGTCAGAGGATGTCACTGCTCCAACTGAATCTGGTTCTGAAATAACTTGTGGGAGCTCAGCTAACCTCTGCCCAGAGAGGGCTCAGACAGAGACAGCACAGCAGAGCCTGGACCCTTGTTTTGTCAGAGACTGCTGTTTAGTGCTGCACCTGACCCACCCTTTTCCACTCCACCCCCAACACAGCAACTCACAGGACAGGAGGGCTAGATGCCTGCTTTCAATTCCTAACCATCACCTATCTCTCATTCCCACTTCAGTAACTCCTGTTAGTCTGTCCAACTCAGACTGTAGAATATGTTAGTTTATGCTGATTAAGTCTGTCCTAGCTAGATCCTAAGCTGTGCTTGATGGGAAGGCTATTGTGCTGCATGCAGAGTCTAACTTCTTAGGATTTCAGGTTAATTTTTGAAGAATTTGAAGAGGGGCTATCTCTGTTCTACATGTGTGACTGCAAGGCCAAGTGTCTGAATAGGGATCTGTTTGTTAGATTCTGAAATTTTGATAACACATTGTTTTTCAGAGTTGGCAAGACTGTCTGTTCTCCTAATTCCTGGTCTGTGTGCTAAGTTATTTTTCTTCTATACTGGTGTAATATTTTCAATGATGCCATGGCTGGTAAAAGGGGTGTGTCTACTGTGGGGGCGGAGCCATAGTGATCCCGCCTCTGGATGGGTGGGGCGCCGACTAATAGACTGCAGGAGGGCGCTAGAAACCCTAGGGCCGGCCCTGAAGCAGCGAAGTTTATATTGTCACTTAAAAAAAAATGAATGTATGGCTTTTTAGTAGTAGTTCAAGGCATATTACATTCATGTACAGTACCTATTTTCCTCTTCCCAAAGGGCATACTATCTTAGGGGCCCTTTTACTAAGGCGTGCTAACCGATTTAGCACAAGCTAAATGTTAAGATGCCCATTATGTTCTTATGGGTGTCTTATAATTTAGTACGCCTTAGTAAAAAGACCCCTTAGCTTGTACCTGAAACAATGTTGGGTTAAATGACTTGCCCAAGGTCACAAGGAGTATCAGTTGAATTTAAACCCTGGCTTCCTTGGTCCTCAAGCTGAAAAACAACAGCAAAGGTGGTCCAAGGAAGGAAAAGCAACATTGCTAAACCAAGTCAAACACTTTATTGTAGTTATGAGATGTTGAAAATTGACTTTTTTGTATTTACAATGTTGACTGAAGTGCAATATTCTAATTTGGTACTTTTCTATTCATTTGCAGGAGGATTTTCTCTATTTATGTGATTCAGGGCCACTGAGAGAGGGGGCAGGGGGGCAAAGTTCCCTGGGCCCAGGCCTTCAAAGGGTCTCTCTCTCCTGCTCCTGATAGGACCTGGGTGATCGTGTCCTGACAGGAGCAGGAGAAAGAAAACTCAGACGCCGGGACCCCCTTGGAGGCTGGGGAGGACCCAGAGGAGCAGACACAGCAGGACCTCTAGTTTAGCTGGTGGGTGTCCCCTAGGTCACGTCAGCAGAAGCGATCTTCCTCCAGCACTGCTTTTCACTCTGCCACATTGCCTGCCAAGTAGCTGCTTTTCCCCTCAGGTCGCACATGCTCAGTTTTAAAACCGAGTATATGCTACGTGAGAGAAAACGCAGCCACAGGGGCAGGCAATATGACAGATGAAGGAGCAGCACTGGAGGAATACATCTTCTGCTGGTGGGGCCTCGGGATCCCTGCCAGCCAAGGTATTTACAGTTTCGGCAGGCGGGTGGGCGGCAGTGGCGCTGATCCTGGGGGGGGGGGGCTGTCCCGGGCCCAGCGGCGGCGGCCCTGCCCTGGGCCCAGCTCAGTCTCTTGGTGGTCCTGATGTGATTATTTTGTTTTTGAAGAATCTGATGATAACTCTTCAGTTGTGATTTTAATTGTATTTTATTTTATATTTATATGCTTTACATTTGTGTGTGTTGTTTTTAATGTGTTGTTTTTAATCTACATATTTTTGAATGCATGTTTGTAGAACCCGGATGCAGGCAGTTGCTGAAACTTGGCCATGTTAGGTCCGTTTTCATTAAACTTGTTTTTTTAACAATATTGGTTGCGCCTTCTTCCTTGGACCACCTCTACTGCTGTTAAGTACATAAGTAATGCCACACTGGGAAAAGACCAAGGGTCCATCGAGCCCAGCATCCTGTTCATGACAGCGGCCAATCCAGGCCAATGGCACCTGGCAAGCTTCCCAAACGTACAAACATTCTATACATGTTTTTCCTGGAATTGTGGATTTTTCCCAAGTCCATTTAGTAGCGATTTATGGACTTGTCCTTTAGGAAACCGTCTAACCCCTTTTTAAACTCTGCCAAGCTAACCGCCTTCACCACGTTCTCCGGCAACGAATTCCAGAGTTTAATTATGCGTTGGGTGAAGAAAACGTTTCTCCGATTTGTTTTAAATTTACTACACTGTAGTTTCATCGCATGCCCCCTAGTCCTAGTATTTTTGGAAAGTGTGAACAGACGCTTCACATCCACCTGTTCCACTCCACTCATTATTTTATATACCTCTATCATGTCTCCCCTCAGCCGTCTCTTCTCCAAGCTGAAAAGCCCTAGCCTCCTTAGTCTTTTCTCATAGGAAAGTCGTCCCATCCCCGCTATCATTTTAGTCGTCCTTCGCTGCACCTTTTCCAATTCCACTATATCTTTCTTGAGATGCGGCGACCAGAATTGAACACAATACTCAAGGTGCGGTCGCACCATGGAGCGATATAACGGCATTATAACATCCTCACACCTGTTTTCCATACCTTTCCTAATAATACCCAACATTCTATTCGCTTTCCGAGCCGCAGCAGCACACTGAGCAGAAGGTTTCAGTGTATTATCGACGACGACACCCAGATCCCTTTCTTGGTCCGTAACTCCTAACGTGGAACCTTGCATGACGTAGCTATAATTTGGGTTCTTTTTTCTCACATGCATCACCTTGCACTTGCTCACATTAAACGTCATCTGCCATTTAGCCGCCCAGTCTCCCAGTCTCGTAAGGTCCTTCTGTAATTTTTCACAATCCTGTCGCGAGTTAACGACTTTGAATAACTTTGTGTCATCAGCAAATTTAATTACCTCGCTAGTTACTCCCATCTCTAAATCATTTATAAATATATTAAAAAGCAGTGGTCCTAGCACAGACCCCTGAGGAACCCCACTAACTACCCTTTTCCATTGTGAATACTGCCCATTTAACTCTACTCTCTGTTTCCTATCCTTCAACCAGTTTTTAATTCACAATAGGGCTTTTCCTCCTATCTCATGACCCTCCAATTTCCTCTGTAGCCTTTCATGAGGTACCTTGTCAAACGCCTTTTGAAAATCCAGATATACAATATCAACCGGCTCCCCTTTGTCCACATGTTTGTTTACTCTTTCAAAGAATTGAAGTAAATTGGTCAGGCAAGATTTCCACACACAAAGCCGTGCTGACTCGGTCTCAGTAATCCATGTCCTTGGATGTGCTCTGTAATTTTGTTTTTAATAATAGCCTCTACCATTTTACCCGGCACCGACGTCAGACTCACCGGTCTATAATTTCCCGGATCTCCCCTGGAACCTTTTTAAAAAATGGGCGTTACATTGGCCACCCTCCAATCTTCCGGTACCACGCTCGATTTTAAGGATAAATTGCATATCACTAGCAGTAGCTCCGCAAGCTCATTTTTCAGTTCTATCAGTACTCTAGGATGAATACCATCCGGTCCAGGAGATTTGCTACTCTTCAGTTTGCTGAACTGCTCCATTACATCCTCCAGGTTTACCGTGAAGTCAGTAAGTTTCTCCAACTCGTCCGTTTTTCAGCTTGTTGATTCTGCAGAGGTTTATGTCATGTTTTTCTGTCCTTTCCTTGGTCCTCAACCTGCTGCTCTGACCACTAGGCTACTCCTCTATTCTACTCTACTCTGTATAAGACAATGATGAGAAAAAGAGGAATGTCTTCCTTTGAAATTGAAGAGACCCTTCTCACCACTGTTATGTAAGTTTTTTTCCTTCTTCTTCACAGAAAAGAAACCTCCCTACTTTGTATGGAATCAGGAATGTAATCAATGATGCTGGCAACACGACCCTGTGCTAAAATAGCACAACTTGTAGTAAAATAATCTGACTTTAAAGTAGCCATTGTTGATAACTTCACCCCCTAAAGCTACTCTGAGAAACATTAAAGGAATACAACAAAAAGTGCAAAAATGTATTTGCAGATGTGTTAAAAATGGGCCAAATTATTCCATATTAATCAGTAGGCCCTTCAAATCATGATCACTAGATAGAAGAATAAACATCAAAATAAATTGCAGCTGACTAGTTAGGAGATTTGTAATATAGCCCATGGATTACACACTCCAGTTTGTGGCTGATGTTAATCATTGACAGTACCACACTGCTAGCAGCACTGACTTTTCATCTCAATCGAAATTCATTAGTAAATGGCAGTAGAACATTTGTGCATGGGAACTGCCATGTCAACTATTTTACAGCTGTATAAAATCACAGAAAGTGGTTGTTCATATACAAATTCTGCGTGTTATAGGTTACTACCACTGGAAGCACAGAATGCCATAGCTAAAAGATTTCTAGGATCATGTAGCTATTAATGCTACCCTGTATTTATAGGTAGAATGCCCACAGAACTCCATGTCAAGGAGAACAGGCTGAGCCAGTCTTGGAATCAGCTACAGTGCATGCATGGAGATGGATTTGGGGTGTAAGCATACTTAATTATTAAGACATTAGCAGTGTGAGGTCTTTTACCCAGGACTGTTGATGCAATAGCTGGACTACAGAGGAAGGAGGGCATTGTCCAGCTGTTGGCACCTTTTCACTTCACATCGGTGATACTTACTTTACTCAGCTCCACCCTGGAGACACATACCCTCCTCAGCTCCACCCTTGTGACACTTACTTTCTTTAACTCCACACCTGTGGCACTTATCCTCTCCATCTCCACCACCATGGCATTTACCTTTCTCAGCTCCATCCCTGTTGTACTTACACTCTTCAGCTCCAGTACCATCACACTTACCCTCCTCAGCTCTGTCCTTGTGACAGTTACCCTCCTCAGTTCCAGTGGCCTTTATGGGGAAAACACTGAGAAATTTAGAAATGAAGGTTTATGGTGCTGTTCTGATTGAGGTAGAAGTCTAAAAAGAGCAGGGACAAGCTGACTAGTCAAAATAAAACTCTTCCGATATATAGAAATGAGTTGTAGATTATTTTCGCTTATTAGACCTAACGCATTTGTCACTGACTTTCAAGGGGTAAACTCTCTCTGCCAGGTCAGTGGAGAATGAGTAATGGAGGATTTTTGTCTGAACATGCATATTAAGACAGACCCAAAGTATAGGGTTCTTAGCTGATACATTTTCCATTAGATACATTTGCAAGTTTCCTGTTGGGTTTTCTTATTAAGCACTGACAGGGAGGCTCCTTGTATCTGAGTACAGGAGATTCAGGTGATGTGTTTCCAAACCTATCAATGCAGTGGGTCTTTCTGTTCACTAGTTCAGAGTTGGCACCTGTAAATGCATTTCAGCAGAAAAACATTCAGCCCTTGTACAATGGTCACTACTGTTTCATTTCAGTTATGCTAGCTAAGCATGCCAGCAGTATAATTTAAAAAGCAAAATTTCCAAACAGGGAAACATTAGAGAAGCAAAGACGAAACATATCAACCCCCTTCCATCCAAGTGCTATACCAAGGGCTGTGCCAGTGGTGCAGTCACACAAGACACAAAAATTGCTTCCAGCCTACCATCTCCTCTCATTAGCAGTGGCAAAGTGGGCAGGGAGGGGGAGGGCACCAGTGGACAATTGCATAGGATGCAGCTATAGTTCAAAATGGTTCTGCCTTCCTTCCTCCACCTCACTCATCCCACAATTTGTGAAGCACTGGTCAGGATTATAAAACAAACACCAATCAAATCAAATGGATCATGATTGCATGACATCCGAAGAAGGGATCTACACAATCTCAAGAGTTCATATATGTGCAACCAGGGGCGTAGCTACGGGTGGGCCTGGATGGGCCCAGGCCCACCCAATTTAGCCTCAGGCCCGCCCGCCCAGAAGCAGATCCTTATCGTGACCGTCTCCCGCCCCTGCCGCAGTGCTTCATTTAATGTTGTCGGCGCTGCTGTTACAGTTTCCCACCCCCGCGGCGGCGCTTTACACTTTACCTAACAGCAACGCTACAGATGCAGCGCTGACGTCTGAGGAGCAGGACGTCAGACTCGGATGTCAGCGCTGCATCTGTAGCGTTGTTGTTAGGTAAAGTGTAAAGCGCCGCCGCGGGGGTGGGAAACTGTAACAGCAGCGCCGACAACATTAAATGAAGCACTGCGGCAGGGGTGGGAGAGGGTGAGGAAGTCAGTGGGGTGCTGCGTGCTGGCCCAGTAAGGGGAGGCAGGGAGGGGAGGGAACAGAAGGGTGCTGGACTTGCCAGGGGCAGAGGGTTGGAGGGAAGGGAGAGAGGTTTTGGGATTTGCAGAGGGGAGGTTGGAGGGAAGGGAGAGAGGTTTTGGGATTTGCAGAGGGGAGATTGGAGGGAAGGGGAGAGGAGAGGTTTTGGATTTGCAGAGGGGAGGTTGGAAGGAAGGAGATAGGTTTTGGAATTTGCAGAGGGGAGGTTGGAAGGAAGGGGAGAGGTTTTGGAATTTGCAGAGGGGAGGTTGGAAGGAAGGGGAGAGGTTTTGGAATTTGCAGAGGGGAGTTTGGAGGGAAGGGGAGAGATTTTGGATTTGCACAGGGGAGTTTGGAGGGAAGGGAAGAGGTTTTGGATTTGCAGAGTGGAGTTTGGAGAGAAGGGAAGAGGTTTTGGATTTGCAGAGTGGAGGTTGGAGGGAAGGGAGAGAAGTTTTGGGATTTGCAGAGGGGAGGTTGGAAGGAAGGGGAGAGGTTTTGGGATTTGCAGAGGGGAGGTTGGAGGGAAGGGAAGAGGTTTTGGATTTGCAGAGGGGAGGTTGGAAGGAAGGAAAGAGGTTTTGGGATTTGCAGAGGGGAGGTTGGAAGGAAGGGGAGAGGTTTTGGATTTGCAGAGGGGAGGTTGGAGGGAAGGGGAGAGGTTTTGGATTTGCAGAGGGGAGGTTGGAGGGAAGGGAGAGGTTTTGGATATATAGGGGGGGTGGAAGGAAGGGGAGAGGTGCTGGATATGCAGGGGGGGTGGAGGGAAAGGGGAGAAGTGCTGGATATGCAGAGGGTTGAACATGTAGGGGGGCTGGATGAAAGGGAGAGAGATGCTGGACGTGTGGGAGGGGGGGGGGCTGAAGGAGAGGTGCTGGATATGCAGAGGGAAGGGAGAGAGATGCAGGGAGAAAGAGCCAGATGCATAAGGGGAAAGAAAGAGAGGAAGAGAAGCTGGTTGGGGGGTGGGATCAGAGAGGAGAGGGACACATTGGTGTGGAGGAGGGAGAAATGGGACATAGGGAAGTATACAGATACAGAAGGGAGATGATGGGCATTAGGTGGGAGCATGGGGACAGGGACACAAATGTGAGATGCTGTATGGGGATAGCACATGGGCACAGAGGGGTAATGCCTGACCAAGGGGGGGGGGGGAACGGGGATATGGAATAGAGATAAAATGCTGGACACTGGAGAGGGGGGTATATTGACACGGGGGGGGGGGGAGAGATACCAGACAAGGGGGAGAATAGGAATGCAGAAGGGATATGCTGGGCATGGGGTGCATAGGTGCACAGAGGAATGATGATGGATGAGGGGATATGAACACAGGGGAGATAATGAACAAGGAAATATAGGAAAACAGAGATGGGAGATGGATGATGGACATGAAGAAAGAAGAAATGTCAAATAGGAGACCCTGGCAAGTGAGTTAAGAGAAGACAGAGGGAAGCAGAAACCAGAGACTGGGACCAATATGATTTGAGAAAAAATGACCAGACAACAAAAAGGTATAAAAAATATTTTATTTTCAATGTTGTGAATATAATATGTTGGATTTGGAATGTACATCTTGTCAACGTTGATGGTAAACATGGCTGGGGTCCAGGAAAGAAATCTAGGAAAGGACCCCAAAGTCCATTACCAGGCTGCGCCTTCAGCTTCCAGCATGCAGGCTTTCTCTGGCCAAGGAACTAAGCACAATTGCCCTAGTTGCATCCCCTAACACCATCCCTGGCATGTGCCATCTTTATATTTTGCACAGGAGCAAATGCCTTTCTTTCTTGTTTTTCTGGTGTTGTACTACATGCAAGGTCTAGTTTCTTGGGGTTTCCATTTAATTTATATTTCTAGAGTTTGTGGTCACTTATTCTGTATTTGGCATTTGTGTCTTGTGTGTGTGATTGAGGTATTCTGTTAGCATGAAGTTTCCATGTAGCATTCTGTAGTAATTTGGCTTGTTCAGCTTTCCTGATAAATGTATTTGTATTTTAGGGCCCTACTATAATATTTAAGGCACTTCTTTTTCTTAGGTAGGATCTTTGTTTTTGGAAGTTAGTGTTGGCATGATAGATTTGCTCAAGGTTCTGAGTGACTTTTGTTTTATAGATTTTTTTAAAGTTAATTTATAATATGTCTGTAATTGAGATTACACTAGAAAACAAAATGTCTTTATATGATGAGTTTTATGGAGAATTGTCCTTGCTGTGCTCTGTATCCATTGTTGGTGGAGGGCCAGGAGGTTCTCTGGATGCAGAATGTGTTTGGCTTCAATACCATATATGTGTTGGAGGACCATGGCTCAGTGGGGCTGAATAGTGCAGTCTATTGTACTTCCCTTAGCTCTAAATTGGCCTGCAGCCACTGAAGCCTGCACTGCAACCCTCATTGAAGTTATGGGGAGTGGGGTAGGGACAGAGCATGGGTGCATCAGGTTTGCTGTTTTTTTCTTTTTCAAAAAAGTTGGCAACTCTAGTGCCCACCCATCCAACCTGTTGGCCCACCCAAAAATTGCCTTCTGGCTACGCCACTGTGTGCAACAGCTTTGGATCATTGTTTTTATAATCAGAACCCATACAGAATGTTGGAATCAGAAGTCTCTAATAATTTCCTCAATGTAATACCAATCAGAACATCAGCCCCTCACTACCTCTCTACCCTCATCTCCCCATACGCCCCAACCCGTAACCTCCGATCACAGGACAAATCCCTCCTCTCAGTACCCTTCTCCACCACCGCCAACTCCAGGCTCCGCCCTTTCTGCCTCGCCTCACCCTATGCCTGGAATAAACTCTCTGAGCCCATACGCCAAGCCCCCTCCCTATCCATCTTCAAATCCTTACTCAAAGCCCACCTTTTCAATGTCGCTTTCGGCACCTAAACATTGTACCTCTACCCAAGAAATCTAGACTGCCCAATTTTTGATTGACTGCACTTTTTGTCCTTTTTGTCCTTCTTGTCCTCTAGATTGTAAGCTCTGTTGAGCAGGGACTGTCCTTCTTTGTTTTTTGTATAGCGCTGCGTAACCCTGGTAGCGCTCTAGAAATGTTAAATAGTAGTAGTAGTTATTTCTCTTCTCAAAGATTTTTTGCTCACCACATGCCTACTTTAAATAAATCCTAAGACCTACTCTCTGTAAATGAGGCATAGCACACTTTCAAAAATGTTTTATCTACTGCAGATTGTGATTTCTAAAATCCCAAATTAATCACTTGCCAGGAGAGTCATGGATAACAAAATTTAAATCAACCCATCCATAAATAAGGATGCTGGCAAGACACAAAATGATTTGACTAAATCAAAACTATGAAAATAGTCTTCTGCTAAGTGGCTGTGTTTAGCTGCTGTTAAAATGAGCATCTTGATTTACAGATATAGCAGTAATAAGCTATGTTGGTATTTTGTCCATGTGTAAACTTCAAGCAAATTTTCAAAGAGGAACTCTGCTTGGAGTTTTGTACCCACAGATCTTGCCACTTGATGCTTTAATGAAAATTACTTCTAGTACTTTTCTCTGCACATATCTGAAACTATAATCAGCTGTGTTCATATGTGCCAATGGAGTTGCTGAGTCCTCAGGATAGACTAAGTATTAAATTATTTATTTCATAGTTTGATTCTAATAAAAATGTTTTTCTTTGTTATTTGTTTTGGTTATTTTATTTGTTCATTGCTTAGGTTCAACTGAAATGATATGAGATCCTTATATTGACTTTTTCTTTCCTTAACATTAATTGTGAATAATTATTCACAAAGTTGGGGACTAATTTCAATTCAATTATCTTGTGTAAACAGCCCAGGCCATCCTCAAAGCAATTACATAACAACAACAACAACAAATCTTACTAAATGCTTTTTTACTGTCACGACCACCGCCATGATACCTGCCCTACTCACCTCCCGCTTCCAGAGACACCGGGATCAGGTCCAGTGGTTCTCCCTGGGGTCTTGGGTCTTCCATTGGGTTGTTGGACCGATTGCACCACCCTCCTCCCTAGGCGAGTGCATGTGCCGTGATCCAAGCTTTCTAAGGCCAGTGGCAGGAAACCCATCAGGATGCCCAGAGATGATGTCATGGGTCTAGGACTACTTAAGGTAGCTTCAAAGTCTCCAGTGCTGCCTTTGCAATACATCTCTTCAGTTGCCGTGTTTCTTACTTTGCCTTGCATCTGAGAAGCCTGCCTTCCTCTAGTCCAGCTTGCCTTGCCTTGCCTCCAGTTCCAGTCCACCCTTGCCTCAGCTCCTGCTGAGTCTACAGTTCCAGTCCAGGCCCGGCCTTTACTCACATATCTTCCCTTTGAAAATTGCCCCAACTGAAATTACATGCATACATTTATACCTCTTGTTTAGCATGTGACACATTTTTAGCAAATTTACTTTTGGAAATCTAAAAGTATGCATATAAGCCCAAATGTTGCTCCAATCCCCCCCCCCCCCCCCCCCACGAATGTTTCTGCTCGTTACAAGTAAAAGAATGCACAAAATGGCATTATAAACATACTTCTACCTTCATACAGTCTGTGCAGTGTATAACAAGCCTTTTTCATATATAAACACTCTTTTATGCTGCAAGTTAATTTTCAGGTTATGACCTTGGAATAAATAATTTTTTTCAAAATCATATAAAGGATATAACTCATCGGAAGATATCAATGACACATTTAAACTTTGATACTAAACTGTACACTGAATGCCCTTATAAAAAAATAGCCAGGAAGCCATTCATTGGGAGGATGGTTTTCAAAGCCATTTCTATAGGAAAAGAACAGAGTTTTACTTGTGTAAATTGTTCACTATATATTTGGGTAAATGAAGCCCTGTAGGAAGTAATTTTATAAAGGCTTTTTTAATGCTGTTATACATGCATAAAATGCCTTTGATAAAATTATTCCCTTCCATAAAAGCAATTTTACACAGGTTTGGTATAGATCTGTTTGGGGGTGAATTTTGGTAAGAGCACAAATGAAGTTATGTTTTATGCATTTTGAAGTCAATATTCAAAGGCACATCCAGTAAGACTACCATAGCACTACTGGGGTGGTCTGTAGTTATTTTTTGTGTAGAGCTGCAGGTTATGCGGAGAAGGCAAAATGGTCTTCATTTAAAAAAAAATTAAAATCGTTAATTTAAAATCTTTCAAAATGTTTACAATCTAATTTTAAGTCTCAGACTTGTAATTCATTAATATTAGCTTATCCTTCTGTTTTACAGATTAGATTTAAAGTTTTTTCTCATTCATTTCATTTTCTCGCGGTTCGGTTTTGGAATCGTCTTCCTGTTGGTATTCAAAGATACTTTTTAAATTTCAATAAAGCTTTGAAGATCTATTTATTTACATCAATGTAATTAATGTTTCTTTTTTTGCCATGATAATCTTTGATAGCTATTTATAATTCCTGATGATTATATCAGTTTTTTACCTTTTTGTATCTCACTTTGAATCCTAGATGGAGAATTGATGGCTTATAAGCTTTTTGTAATGTAATGTAATGTAATGTAATATTCTTATGTTATATTCTTATGTAAATGATTAAAATCAAGGCATGCACTGGATGTGGTTTACTTGGATTTCAGATAAGTTTGTAATACTGTCCCCAAGGTGGAAGACCTGGATTAGAAACTGGTTAAGTGATATACAACAGAGGGTAATAGGATATGAAATGTAAACTGAAGAAAGAAAGATGATTAATAATGTGCCTCAAGAATTTGTCCCCAGTGCAAGTTCTGTTCAATATCTTTCTAAGCAATTTTGTGGAAAGTTTGGAAAAACAGCGTTTTCCTGTTTTTGCAGATGACATTAAGATTTGCAACAAAGTGGTCAGGAGGAGGGAGGAGAGGAGGGAGTCACTAGACAACCAGGATCATTTTTGCTTTTTTGAGGGGTTGGGAAGGGGTCGGGGGGTTGGGGTCACTAGACCACCAGGGTCATTTTTGCCTGGGGGGCCAGGAGGGGGCTCGGGGTTTACAATTCTTACTTGGGGGGTGGGTGGGGGTGCGGGGGATCAGCGGGAGAGGGTCAGGGTCCACTGGGACCACCAGGGATTTCTTTGCAGAGTTGAAAGGCACTGGGAGGAGCTGGGAGGGGGTGCAAGGGGATCAGGATCCACTGAGACCACCAATGTTTTTTTTGCAGGGGGGTCACTGGGGGGGGGGGGGGTGGTAGAGGGGTGTCAGGTCAGGTCTGAATTTGACAGCTTAGAGTCACAAACAGCGACCAATGCACAAAGGGGTCCGTGCTACTCATTTGCATGCGATCCCCTTTGTGCGTAGGTCGCTGTTAGCAACTCACTAAATTTTACTGAGGCAAGTGTATTTTACAGCTGCCTTTGTGCATTGGGCCCTTAATAGTTTCATTGCATGCTTGCTTTGCCACTGCCAATAAGAGATAGTGAGCTGGGCGCAATTTTTGTACCCCTCTATATTTATGCTCTGTGCAGCTGCACCACTCGGACAGCCTTTGGTATGGCACTAAGCTCCTACACACAAAGCCCACTCAGCTTACCTGAAAGTGAAGTATTTATTTCACAGGAGGATGAGAACAAAGGTTCATAGCCCCATCCAAGTGAAAAGAGATGTGTGGAGAAGCCAAGTGATCCAAGGACTAGGGATCTTTGGAAATAGGAAACAAGGGGGAGCCTGCTTACTCAGTAAAATTGCAAAGGGGACATGGTCTAATGTCAAGAAGGTATTCAGCCCTTAAGCGATCAGGTTTACCACCTAAATGAGACTGTCCTATTTTTATGTAGTAATTCATGGCTGCTTAAGTGATGGATATTGACTTAAGTGGCTATCCTGCTTATTTTCAATAGAAATCACCAAAATAAACCATGGAAAAGAAAATAAGATGATACCTTTCTATTGGACATAACGTAATACATTTCTTGATTAGCTTTCGAAGGTTGCCCTTCTTCGTCAGATCGGAAATAAGCAAATGTGCTAGCTGACAGTGTATATAAGTGAAAACATTTAAGCATTACTATGACAGTCTGACAGGGTGGGAGGATGGGGGTGGGTAGGAGGTATGCATGGGGACATCAAAGCATATCATTGATATTCTAACAGGATGGGTGTGGATAGGTGAGGGGTGGGGTGATCAACAGAGAAATACAGCTTTATGGTTTATAATGGGCTAGGAACCCCAGATCCTTGTTAAGTCCTTTCTGTTGGGTGTTAAAATATTCAATCATTCTGACTTCAAAGGTCTTACGTTCTTGTATGGTTTTAAAGTTACCTTTCAGGATTCTCACTGTGAAGTCACTGGTACAGTGTCCTGGTCCTGTAAAATGCTGACCAACAGGGGTGGGAGCCCTACTGGCACCAGTATTGTTCATGTGATGTCTATGTAAATTGAATCTTGTCTTAAGCATCTGGCCTGTTTCTCCAATATAGCATCCCTCGTTACATTTTTTACACTGAATGATATATACCACATTGGAAGATGAGCAAGTGAAAGATTCCTTTATGTTGAATATCTTTCCTTTGTGGATGACTGTGGGGTCCTGTGAAATGTTTTGGCATAGTTTGCAACTGGATAAATTACAGGGAAGTGTGCCCTTCTGTTCCTTTTCAGTCTGTGATGGAAGTTTACTTCTGATTAGCTTGTGTTTTAAGTTGGGTGGCTGTCGGAAGGCCAGTACTGGTGGGGATGGGAATATCTCTTTCAGTAATTCATCCTCCTGGAGTATAGGTTGTAGATCTCTTATGATTTTCCTCAGTTTTTCCAGCTCTGGATTGTATGTCACTACAAGGGGGATTCTGTCTGTGGATTTTTTCTCCTTGTACTGTAGCAGATTCTCCCTGGGTGTTTTGAGGGAGGAGGCAATATTCTTGGAGATTATTTTGGGGTTGTAGCCTTTCTGTTTGAAGGATGCAGTCAGGCTTTTAAGGTGTCTGTCTCTGTCCCCTGGGTCAGAGCAGATACGGTGGTATCTTGTGGCTTGGCTGTAAATGATGGATCTTTTTGTATGTGAAGGATGGAAGCTGGAGTTGTGGAGGTAGCTGCATCTGTCTGTGGGTTTCTTGTATATAGATGTTTGTATACAGCCATCACTGATTGAGACTGTGGTGTCCAAAAAATTGACTTTTTCTGGGGAGTAGTCAATTTTGAATCTGATTGTAGGATGGTATGTATTGAAGGAAGAATAAAATTGTTTCAGAGATTCTTCACCCTCCGTCCAAATCATAAAAATGTCATTGATGTACCAGTAGTATTTTAGAGGTTTGGTCTGGTGTGTATTAAGAAATGTCTCTTCCAGCTCAGCCATAAAAAGGTTGGTATATTGGGGTGCTGTCCTGGTGCCCATCACAGTGCCCATTATTTGTAGATAGATATCATTGTTAAAGCGGAAGTAGTTGTGAGTTAAAATGAATTTGATTAATTTTGTAATAGTTTCTGGTGAGTATTGATGGTCCAGTGTGGATTTTTTTAGGAGTCTTCCACATGCAGCTATGCCATCCGCATGTGGAATGTTGCTGTATAGTGATTCTACATCCATCGTGACCAGAAGGGTGTTAGGTGGTAGTTGCTTGATATTTTTCAATTTATTCAGAAAGTCTGTGGTGTCTTGTATGAAGCTGTTAGTTTTGTGTACGAGAGGT
Organism: Microcaecilia unicolor; assembly: GCF_901765095.1. Lineage (NCBI taxonomy): Eukaryota > Metazoa > Chordata > Amphibia > Gymnophiona > Siphonopidae > Microcaecilia > Microcaecilia unicolor. The sequence goes on from NC_044039.1 coordinate 51,634,378, forward strand.
TTCAGAATTCCCTCTATGAATCCAGATATTTCTTCTGTGAGTGTGCCAATACCTGATATGATTGGTCTGCCAGGGTTTCCCGGTTTGTGAATCTTGGGTAGCATGTAGAATGTACCCACAGAAGGCTGGTTTGGTATGAGTTTCTTCAGGTGAGGTTGCGCTTGTGTAGGAAATGTTTTGATAAGGTCTTTCAGCTGTTTTGTGTAATCCTGTGTGGGGTCCTCAGTTAGTTTCCTGTAGTATTTATTGTCTGAGAGCTGTCTGTGCCCCTCTTCAATGTATTTTTGTATGTCCATAATTACCACTGCGCCTCCTTTGTCTGCGGGTTCGATGATAATGCGTTCGTTAGTTTGTAGGGTTCTTATGGCCGCTCTTTCTGGTGGGGTAAGATTGCTTATTTTCGAATGAGAAGGCCGGCCATCTTCCGACACAAATCGGGAGATGGCCGGACATCTCCTGAAGCCGGCGAAATCGGTATAATCAAAAGCTGATTTTCGCCGGCTTCAACTGCTTTCCGTCGCAGGGCTGGCCAAAGTTCAAGGGGGAGTTTTGGCAGGGTATGAAAGGCGGGACGGGGGCGTGGTTACGAGATGGCCGGCTTCGGCCGATAATGGAAAAAAGAAGGCCGGCTCTGAAGAGCACTTGGCCGGCTTCACTTGGTACATTTATTTTTAGGACCAAACTTCCAAAAAGTGCCCCAAATGACCAGAGGACCACTGGAGGGAATTGGGGATCACCTCCCCTTACTCCACCAGTGGTCACCAACCCCCTCCCACCCAAAAAAAATATATAATTTTTTTCCAGCCTCTATGCCAGCCTGAAATGTCATACACAGCTCCATGACAGCAGTATGCAGGTCCCTGGAGCAGTTTTTAGTGGGTGCAGTGCAGGTGGACCCAGGCCCATCCCCCCTACCTATTACACTTGTGGTGGTAAATGGGAGACCTCCAAACCCCCCAAAACCCACTGTACCCACTGTGCCCCCTTCAGCCACAAGGGCTATGGCAATGGTGTACAGTTGTGGGGAGTGGGTTTTGGGGGGATTTGGGGGGCTCAGCACCCAAGGGAATGTACCTTGGAGCTATTAATGAAGTCCACTGCATTGCTCCCTAGGGTGCCCAGTTGGTGTCCTGGCATATCAGGGGGACCAGTGCACTACAAATGCTGGCCCCTCCCAAGACCAAATGCCTTGGATTTTGCCGGGTTTGAGATGACCGGCATCGCTTTCCATTATCGGCAAAAACCGATGCCAGCCATCTCAAACCCGGCCATCTCTGACATTGGGCCGGCTCCAACCGTATTATCGAAACGAAATATAGCCGGCCATCTTGTTTCGATAATACGGTTCAGGACACCTTTTTCCGGCCCCAGCCTTAGAGATGGCCATCCATATAGATGGCCTGCACCGTTCGATTATGCCCCTCCATGTGTTAGCCAGCTTAAAAATAACCAGATGTTCAAAACTGAAGTCTGCACAGGTCCTGGCTTTGAATATCTGGGTTAATAATGCCATCAGAGGGGAGCAAAATGGTCACCACTGATGGCTGAATATTGGATCCCATATGTCTAAAGTACAGTGAGAGAACTTTGAGTTCCTTAAAATATATGTTTGGTTAAAAAGGCAAGTATTTAAAAGCTTTTTGAAGGTGGTGTAAGAAGGTTTATTTTTTAATTCCATTGGGAGGGTGTTCCAGAGCTTAGAAGACACAGGCGTCCTAGAGTCGATCAAAGAGTTCAGAGTTGAGTGGTGTGCTAGAGTGGAGATGCACTGTACAGGAAGAGAAGGGGTTCCACATGGGAGTCCACTTTAAAGGAGCAGGAGAGCTGCAAGTCACAAGGAGAATATAATGAAGAGTGGGGAGAGTACCTGCTAAAGGAGGGCAGGACCGAATAAAAGAGATTTTATAGGAGCTGCAAAGATTTCCCACATAGGAAAAAGGTATACCTGATCCTCTCAGGACCAGATTTAGCATTATCCAACAGATAGAGAGAAATTATAATTTCTTTTTAATACTATTTACCTTTTCTTTGGACTATTCACATTTCACCAGGACACTGAATGCCAACGCCTGCAATGCTTGAGTGGTTATTTAATTTATTTGCTTTTAATGCTTGCATGACTGGCTCTCCTTAGTGTGTTTTAACTTTCTTTTCATCTGTCCTATCAAAACATTGGTGTTCTCTAATTTTTATATTTTATGATATGTGAACTGCCCTGTAATGCTCTCAGATAGTGTTGCATAGCAAGTATAATAAACCATAAACCATCTTTGTTTGATCCTTTTGATTTTGCTGCATCTGTACATGTTTATCTATGTGTGGAATGTCCAATACAGGGTTTATTGCTTTAATTAGCTTAGGACTACTGTGCCTTTTTTGAATACCTGCTCAATTGCCCTGATAGCCGAAGGATTGAGAATTATTATCCCCCATTCCACTAGGATTCTTTGTATTTTGTAAAGACTATATGCTGAGAGGGGTACAAGTGTATGATTTGCTCCAGACCTCAAACCTAGGAGATCGAAACAGGGGCGAGCTTGGGCTGGAATGGTAAACAAAATGAGACCATGGGGGGGGGGAGTGAGTAAGAGAGAGAGAGAGATGGAGAAGGAGCAGGAGATAGATGGGATGAAGGGGGGTGTGGAGGGAGGGAGAGGGAGCAGAAGGAGGATAGGACTAGGGGGTGGGTGGGAGGGAGAAGGAGGAGAAGATGGATGGGACTATGGGTGTGGGGCGAAGGGAACAGAGAAGAAGATGAGTGGGACTTGGTGGGGGAGGGAGAGGGAGCAGATGATGAATGAGACTAGGGGTTATTGGGGAGAGAGAGGGAGGAGAAGATGGATGGGACTAAAGGGTGTGGGTGGGGGGAGGGAGAAGGAGCAGAAGATGGATGCGACTAGGGGTGTGGGGGGAAGGGGAACAGAGCAGAAAATGAGTGGGACTTCTTGGTGATTGAATGGGAAAGGAAGACAACAAGAGGAGAGAGAAGAAATGGAAAGCCAACTTGGAAAAAATGTAGAAGACTGACACATGGAAAGTGGAAGAGAGTGGGACCAGTCCAATCAGAAAAATAAAGTGCTCAGCCAACAAAGGTAGAAAAGAAAAAATGTATATGTATTTCATATTTTTTAAAGATTGAGATGTGCCTGCTTTGTGAAATGTACATTTATTTATTTTTTATTTAGTTTTGTATTTTGCAGAGTACAGGAGAAAAACACATTTCTGTTTTTCTCTTACCAGTATTTCCCTGCTTGTAGAGTCTGGCTTTCTTGGGTGGGAGGAAGGGGGATCTCCATTCAGTGTTCTAGGCTTGTGTGTGTTTTTAATAACTATAATAAATATGTATAAGATGTACGTATGCAAATGAATATGCTAATGTGCCATGCCCCACCCTTTACCCCCCCCCCCCCCCCCCCAAATGAAACTATCAAACTACGCCCATGCTCAAGGCCTGAAGCTCTGGAATCCTCAGGATTTCTTCCTCTCTTAGAGTGGAAAGAATAAGGCAACCCCCCTGACTTTTTTCATGGTGAAAAGGAAAGAAAAACCTGTAATGCCTCAATTTTTTCCTTTGTCTAGGAACTAGACCAGTACTCTACTTTGATCCTAAGACTATGAGCTGCTTTTGTTAGCTTGCTTTTGTGTAGTAGAAAATAGGCTACAGACAAATGTATTATTATTAATGATGGCTTCATGGTACAAGGCGTAAAACATTGGACATAAAGATTAACTTTCATTTTGCATTTTAGTATACAGTGAGGGGCATAATTGAACGAAAACGCCTATCTCCATGGGCGTTTATCTCCGAGAACGGGTCCGTGAAGGGGCGGACCGAACCATATTTTCGAAAAAAATAGACGCCCATGTTTTATTCAACAATGTGTGAGCTGGGCGTTTTTGTTTTTCAGCGATAATGGAAAATGAAAGCGCCCAGCTCAAAAACGAATAAATCCAAGACATTTATTCGTGGGAGGGGCCAGGATTCGTAGTGTACTGGTCCCCCTCACATGCCAGGACATCAACCGGGCACCCTAGGGGGCACTTTTACAAAACCAACAAAACAGGTAAAAGAGCTCCCAGGTGCATAGCACCCTTCCCTTGTGTGTTGAGCCCCCCAAATCCCCCTCAAAACCCACTGCCCACAAGTCTACACCATTACTATAGTCCTAAGGGGTGAAGGGGGGCACCTACATGTGGGTACAGTGGGTTTGGGGGGGTTGGACGACTAATAAGCATTAAGCAGCACAATTGTAACAGGTAGGGGGGATGGGCCTGGGTCCACCTGCCTGAAGTCCACTGCACCCCCTAACAACTCCTCCAGTGACCTGCATACTGCTGCCAGGGAGCTGGGTATGACATTTGAGGGTGAAAATAAAAATTTGTGAAACATCATTTTTTTGTGGTGGGACGGGGTTAGTGACCACTGGGGGAGTCAGGGGAGGTCATCCCCAATTCCCTCCAGTGGTCATCTGGTCATTTAGGGCACTTTTTGGGGCCTTATTCGTGAAAAAACAGGGTCCAGGAAAAGTGTCCTAAATTCTAGCTAAAAACGCATACTTTTTTCCCATTATCAGTGAAATGAACCCATCTTTGTTCGGCAGATAACCACGCCCCAGTTCCGCCTTCGCCACACCTCTGACACGCCCCCATAAACTTTGTCCGCATCCACGACGGAGTGCAATTGAAAACGTCCAAAAATCGGCTTTCGATTATACCGCTTTATTCGGTTTTGTGAGATAAACGTCCATCTCCCGATTTAGGTCGGAACTTGGGCGTTTTTCTCGTTCGATTATAAGCAGGAGTGTGATAAAGTCACATCCAGGATAGTTGGGTTAAGGCAGTGTCAGTTTGAAATACAAGTCCCAGAAGGCATTACAGGCAAGGAGCCAGGGGGTGAGATGAGGAACCCGGACTGGACTCCTAGCTGCAATGGGGGAAGACATAGGTGTAAACTGGCAGGACGTGTAGATGGGCTGCCACTAGGGGGAAGAGAGTTAGGAAACCCTGTGTGCAGGAGCTCATCATTAGTCTAATGCTTAACTCAGCTGGTATGGGTGTGGGGGAAGCTAATGGAAGGAGAATGATTGGTTGTGAGAGCAGAAGCCAGGGATTGATTAAGCAGGTGGGAAGTCCCAGAAGAGAGAAGCAGAAAGAGAGAAGCAGTTGCAGGCTGAAAACCCTTGGGTAAGAGAGGTCCCTAAAGAACTAAAGCAGGCTGAAATCCCTTGGGTGTGAGGAAGTCCCAAAAGTATTTGCAGGCTGAAAATCCTTGGGTAAGGGAGGTCCCTAAAGTATTGAATTTACCAGTGAAGCTGATGCAGGGTGAAATCCCTTGGGTATGAGGAGTCCTTAAAGTATTGAACTCTCCTGAAGGTAAAGAGTAGAAGGTAGAAACTGCTGCTTTGTGATTTAACTGTGATGATGAACTGAAAGAACTGCTTCTATTTGGAATTGAACTACTGCTTATTGTGCACTGGATAAAGAGCCCAGACTGGAGCTGACTGTGAGCCTGTATTGAATCCTGGTATGTGCTGATAGCCTACTGCTTAAAGGGGACTATTTGCCACACACTTTCAGGTGGCTTACATGTGCTTAAGATTGAAGGTGAATGCTGATGTTGGAACTGTATATCAGGTCTACTAGAAACCTGCATGGAATAAAGTCTTTAAGATTGAAGTTGCAGGTGGACATTTATTTCTTGACTGTACCGGCAGCCTGTGGCTGGAGGAGATTGTTCTATCCTTGACTGCACTTAGAGGTACCTGGTTACAACAGATGGGGGGAGGGCTGAGTTAAGTGCCATTAAAGTCACTATTCCCCTAATTCTATATTTATTTTATTTATTTACACATGCTTGATATACCACAGATTGCCTAAAAATGCAGCAAAGCAGTTTACAAAAGTAATAAAAGGCCATAAGAGAATCAAGCCAAAAAGAAAAGAATGATGGAGAAAGGAGAGAGAAAACAAGTATGGGCATGATCTTCAAAGCAATTTAGCCAGCCACTGACTGGTTAAATCACATGGTTGGGTCTAGCCGTTAATATTTAGCGGCACTTAACTGCCTAAAGGGGGGGTGGTCTTCAAGGTGTGGTAGAAGTTCTTCTTTTTACACACCTTTATTTCCTATGGGATTCACAACCTGTGGGATTTTGGGACCACAGGTTGCTGAATCCTACCTTATAGAAATAGCACTGCTTGCAAACTACTTGGCAAGCACCATTATTCCCGCTTCCCAGGACCATCAGGCTGCTGTGGTCCAGTACTCCTGGGCTTGCAAACCTGCTCCCCCCCAGAACCTGAGACAGCATCCACAATCCCTCCCCCAACAGCATCAAGACCCCTCCCATAGCGGCTACCTGGACCTGGAAGTGCTGGTCCTCGGGGGCTAACACAACTTGCGGTACACTGCAAGTCGCGTTTGGTATTTGCACAGTAATGAAAAACATGTGTTTGCATATTTTGTGTCTGATTACTAACAGGCTCATTTTTGAAAGGGAAGGACACCCATCTTTCGACACAAATTGGTATTTTAAGTCAAGCAACTGGAGGGCCAAATAACATGCATTAAGGGCCATATAATATGAGTTATGGCCTTAACGCCACTTGATGTATTGCCCCCAAGTGCCGCTGAATATCACATTTAGCTCAAACTCAGCTATGTTGGGTGTGTTATGTGGCGGAGTCAGCACTTGACAGCTTAAGTGCTGATATTCAGCCCTTAAGCGACCAGGTTTACCACCTAAATAGGACTGCATAAAAGTCTGTCCTATTTTTATGCAGTAACCCATGGCTGCAAAAGTGATGAATATTGACTTAAGTGGTGTTAAATAACCAGATATTCAATGCAGACACCTGCACAGGTCCTGGCTTTGAATATCTGACTTAATAACTACATCAGCAGGGAGCAAAATGCTCACCACTGATGGCTGAATATTGGACCCCTTATTTCTAAAGTACAGTGAGAGAACTATGAGTTCCTTAAAATATATACTTGGTTAAAAAGGCAAGTTTTTAAAAGCTTTTTGAAGGTGGTGTAAGAATGTTTAAATTTAGTTTTCATTGTGAGGATGTTTCAGAGCTTAGAAGACACAGGCGTCCTGGAGTCGATCAAAAGTTCAGAGTTGAGTGGTAGGGGATATTTGATCTTCACAGTAATCATGTTTAAGCCACCATAGTTAATGCACAACAGCAGCCCTTCATCCTTCTTGCCTACAAAAAGAATCCTGCTGCCCTAATTGGGGATGTAGAGGGTAGATGAACCCCCTCTGCAGATTGTCCTTGATATAGGTAGACATAACTTCAGTCTCAGAGCGCGACAGCAGGTAGACTTTGCTCGGGGGGGGGGGGGGGGAGCTCAATGGGACAGTCATAGGCCCAGTGAGGAGGAAGGGTCTCTGCCCGTTGTTTAGAGAAAACATCCTCAGACTCCTTGTCTAGTAATACAAATAATACTATTTTGAAATGAGTATTGTAATTAAAGTATGAGAATAAATGTATGTATGTTTATAATAGTATTATTTGTATTATTTCTGTAAGGTCTCCTGATGAAGTTAAACGAAACACGGCCTGTGTAGAGACCTGTTCTGATTTTTTTGTGTATGAAAGTGGTACAAGTGGACACACTTTAGATGGAGGTTCATTGAATGAAGATCTGGTTTCTTTTGGCCATACAATTGACGAAGTAGACGAAGGATTTCAAATGTTCCATCTGTTGTTGTGGAGTAATTCAAAGATTTGTTATCATCTTCAATTTTTTTCAACGTCTTCAATCTTTGGATACTGATTGTCTAATCATTGTGGCTAAGAAGATTTAAGTGGAGTTTCAACGGAACATTGGATGAATAGATTGAGTGATTACCTTGTAGCTGATCCTCTTCTATGGACAGAGATAGGAGGTTTAAACTCTGAAAAAGATAAGAACAATAATCTTTATTTCTGTTCAGTTGTTGTGTGGAACTGTCTGATGTCAATGTTAACCCCCATTTTTTTGAATGTTGTGTAGTATGATGTAATAAATATATAAATAACTGGCATTTGTGAGATGCTGTTTGTATTATATCTAATAATGAAGTAGATTAATGATTATATTAGTCCTGCAAGTTTTGATCATTGATTAATATGAGACTATTTGGAAATGAATTCACCCTTGTTATAGTTGCACACCTAAAGTTAGGCGCATAAATGCAGATTTGTGCTAGTATTCTATAATGGCAGCTCTGTACAGAACTGCGATTATAGAATTGATGCTTATCACCCAAATGTTTGGCTCCTAACTTTAGGTGTTCTTTATTGAATTTACCCCTATGTGGGAGGGATGAGGAATAGGAATGAGAAACATAGACACAGGTAGTAATAAATTTTCTCTTTGTTCAACACTGATCTCATGCCAGTCCCTATTTCATTCTGGTCAGCACCTGCACATATATTTTTAAACAATTTAATGTATCTTTTCAAGCAGGAAAATTGATGGATGCTGATGTTGGCCCACAGAACAGTTGTTAGTCAGGATGTGAATTAGAGATGACACACACAGACAGCAAAGGAGCTGTTTCTCCAGAGTGAGTCTTCACTCAACAGCATTTGAAGAAAACAGAGAGAGGAAGAAACTTACAGATCCAAAATTATCCAGAAAGAACTCACTCTCCTCCTTTTTTTCACCTACCAAATATCATCACAGGTTTGGAAATGAACATGAAATGTACACAAGAATTGGCATCTTTTCTTTCTCCTACCCTTAGCCAAAAAGGAAAAGGCTCAAGCCATACACCTAAACAAAGCACTTTAAACAAGTTGTCTCTAGCTGTAATTAACAGTGATTAACCAGGGAAGTTTAATACAGTGTTTTTTCAAAGCTTTAATGACAGCTCAAATACAACAAGACCTGGTGTTCCATCCAGAAGCTTTGCTTTCACTTTTTTTTTTAAACGGCAGTATCCAACTTGAACATACATTATTTTCAGTGTCCTGGAAAAACCTGTAGTATAATATATTTTACAAGACAACTAGTGAGGGTGGGAGGCCCAGAAAGAATAAGACAGCTATTTTTAAATCTGCTGCTGGGGTGGTGGTGGGGGGGGGGGGGGGGGGGAGAGGTAAACAACTCTCCACTTGCAACAAAGGAATGGATACTTTTACCTACGCCAAAGGTGGTGGTGGGGGGGGGGGGGGGGGGGAGCTGGGAGGAGGCTTAGGTAAAAGAAATACAATTGTAAAAAACATTGCCATAGGTAGAACAGTACATTATCTATGGAACCGGCAATAAGATTGTCCCAAAGCCCTTCCTAACATCACTGTAGTTTCAGGAGTCAATCTCAGTTAGGAAATAGCCTCAAAGATTAATCCAATTTTATGGCATCAGCTATTGTGTAGTTTTAAACAAATATTGTCATATTGCATCAGATCAAAGTTTGATCAAGCCAATATCCTGTTTTCAGCAGTGGTCAGTCCAGGTCACAAGTATCTGGCAGAATCCCAGATTTCATACTGCCAATCCCAGGGATAAGCAGTATTTATTTAATTATTTATTAGAATTTATCAGTTGCATTAATGAAGAGATTCACCCAAGACAATTTTCAAGAAGTATAGATTAATATCAACAACTTACATTGAATTAACAACATAGCAATAATAAAATGACCAAATGTCAGCAAAATACACAGGTCCCTTTTTATAAAGCCGCGCTAGCAGCTGGTGGTATGGTAATGCAGATATAGCCCACTAGCGCAGCTTTGTAAAAGGGGGCCACAATGAGGTAAACTTGGAAATAGGGAAATTAAATCCTAGTAATAGCAATAATGTGCATATTTAAATAGTATAGTTGAACAGAAATATCCAGAGTACCTGAATGTACAGTAACTCACCTTGAGCTGCTACTGAAAAAGGTGTGAGCAAATCTAAATAAATAAATAAATGTATACAACAAAAATGATAAAATTCTGCAGAATACAAATGATGCACCATACTAGGAAGCACAGTAGAACATTCATCTAGCATAAATTTGATGTTCACATAAGAATATTCATATAACAGATTTTATGTTCACAATGTAAGTAGCTTTCACCAAATCTACCTTAGGGGCCCTTTTACTAAGCTGCGGTAAGCGCTCATGCGTGCTTACCGCAGGTTAAAATGCACTACCGTGGGGCTCGTTTCGGCATCTTGTGGTAGTTTTTGTATATGTGCATGCTACCCAGTGGTTAAAAAATAAAATAAATATTTTAGGGCTGGGGGCATGTTTGGGAGTGGAGAATGGACGCAGCTATGCTAATCAATTAGCGTGTGGGCATTGCCGCATGTTAACTGCTTAGCACAGGATTAGCATGTGCGTCCTTACTGCCTACAAAATAGGTGCCAGTAAGTTCTCATATGGTAATGGTCATGTGCTAGCGCTAATGGGAAAATGAGCACATAGCCCTTATTGCAGAAATGGGGAAAATTAGCCATTTACCAGCAGTGTTAAAAGTGCCCTTAGCAGATGAGAAAGATCTGCGCTGTGGATAGCACTGGCCACTTTTTAGCACTGCTTAGTAAAGGGGCCCTTTAATAGCAGTTTATGGACTTTTCCTCCAGGAACTTGTCTAATTGTTTTTTTAAACCTAGCTACGTTACCTGCTTTTACCAAATCTGCTGGCAACAAATTCTAAAGCTTAATTACACGTTAAATGAAAAAAAAATCTTTTCTTCTGTTTGTTTTAAATATTCTAGTAACTTCATGGCATGTCCCTTAGTTTTTGTGGGGTTCTTTTACTAAGGTGCGCTGAAAAATGGCCTGTGGTAGTATAGGCATGGGTTTAGGGTGCACACAGAATCATTTTCAGTGCACCTGTAAAAAAAGCCTTTTTTAAATTTTTGCTAAAAATGGATGTGCGGCAAAATGAAAATTTCCACGTGTCCATTTTGAGTCTGAGACCTTACCACCAGCCATTGACCTAACGGTAAAGTCTTATGTGGTAACTGGGCAGTAATGACCTACATGCACCAAATGTAACTTGGCGCACATCTGATATGCGCGGCAGAAAATAAAAATTATTTTTCGGCCGCACGCATCAACCGCAGGCCAAAAATGAAATTACCACAAGAGCCATGGGGTAGCCATGCAGTAACTCCATTTTGGTACATGTTGGGTGCACATAAACGCTTATGTGGCTTAGTAAAAGGGCCCCTGTACTTTTTGAAACAGTATTTATTTATTACCCAGTATCTTATAATGACTCAAATGATCATTTGACTTATAAAAAATTGATTCACATTTACCTGTTCTAATCCACTCAGGATTTTACAGATCACTATCATATATCCTCAGTTGTCTCTTCTTCATGCTGAAGAACCAGGAATCCCCATTTAAATAAAATGCTGAAATTGGTATTCAGACATCCAGGTCAAGATGTGTCCAGTTTCAGTGATGTGTTAGTAAAGGCTCTGTCAAATCCAAATCCATTTGCAAAAAATATATAAGGACATGTAAGAATGCACATATACCTATATTTGACTTCACATGCATCAGGAGCAGCCATTTTACAAATATGCATGAGTTAAAAATAAGTCGTATAAAGCTGGTAGCTTCCATGTGGAAGTGGTGATTTTCCATCTTCCACACCTCTCTACCATCTTCCATATGTAACTGGTGTCACTTCCATAGGTAAGTGTCTCATTTTTACAAATATAGATGTATAAGTACAGCCAATTAATTAGTGAGGTGGCAATTTTTATGTTTCTTCATCTTGGATGCATAAATAAACTACATGGGATTAAGAATTATTCCCTTAAACCCCACTGTAAAGCCCTGGCCAAAGCAAGCCTTTTAAAAAATGTATGCATGCCTTTGAGCTGATGTAAAATCCAGTGGTGAAATTTCTTCCCATAAATGTTCATTCCCTTTGCAAAATGGAGCACACTGTCCTGCCTTAAGCATACCCAAATCAGAATTGAGGCATTCAGGTCAGAATGTCTAGAAGTCTTGCTAGTATCTTTGAAAAGGAACTTCTGACATAGATCCTTTCCTAAGATACACACAGGACTGAATGTCTCTGTTGAAGCTATGTTCAACGAGAGATACTATTTTAGAATAGTAAACATTCCGAGCTGAACGTGGAAAGCCCAACAACAGAGAGACATTTAAAGTCTGGAACTTGAATGTCTATGTGGAGATTTCAGAATATAGACATTTATGTGTCACGTCGCTGTTCCGCCGCTAGCATGAGTGGAAGCATCCAATCTTCAGGGCTGAGAGAAGTCTCAATCTCAAGCCGGGGGAGCGGGTCACTTCCCACCAATCCCTTCAGCAACGAGGAGTTTAGTCCCAAAAAAGGTCTGGGTGCAGTAAAGCGGTCCATAGGTCTTACCACGGGAATCGCAGGTATAGCGGGGCCAACGCGCTGCTTACCCCTCCTTTTATGCATAGATAAGTAGGAAAATTTCCTTACGAATCAGAGTGAAGGTTAGGAGCGGAACTGCTTGACCGCTTTTGCTTCACGCCGCCATCTTGTCTCTCAATCTAAGGCCTTTGATAGAATTATTTATACCTTGCACATTAAGGGAAATTATTTTACAACTGTGTATTTTAATATAATAAAGTAAGAAAATTGCCTAATAAGGGATTCTTCTTGCATGGTAGAGCTGAAAGCACTCCAGTTAAATTGAAAGGAAAAAAATATCTCTATGTTGCCAGATACTCAAACAACATAGAACCCATGCACACATAAAAACATTCACACCACAACAACAAAGTAAATACAGCCACTCTCCAAACTGAGAAACAGATTGGGGGAAATCATACACCTAGGGAGACAAATTCAACATCCCAGGATCACAGAGCATATCTAGAATATTATCTGCTCTACATATAGTACAAACCCAACAAACAATATTACATGAACAGCAGGAGAAAAGCTTAAGAATCCAATATATTTTTTTTGTTTTTGAAGCATGATTTGATAGGACAGGAAAGGTCATCCCTCCATGTTGTAATCAAGTTCAAGTTGTAATCTTAAGTAATGAACTCTTGCTTTTCTATAAATGTCTCCAGCAGGAAAAGATCTGTATAAGTTTTTGTGTGATTTTGATAAGTAATTGTCATTTGAGCTGGAACAAGCAGACTGTAGCAGACCTCCAACACTTTGAGTTGATGCCAAAGTGCCAGATATCTTCTGCATTCTTCTGCTGTGGTTTTGATACAATCTGCAGTGAAAAATATAGTTTGGCCCTGTCAAGACAGCTATCCTTGACAAGATGAAAACCTTCCAAAAACTATCACTTGAGGAAAACAAAGTACCTTCAGTATTCTATAAATTGAAGTAGACAAGTGACACTTAAATTTAGGCAACTTGTTACAGAGGGGCCCTTTTACAAAGGCGTGTAAGGGCCTATAGGCATCCAGCACGTCAAATCGCCATTACCTCCTGGCTACCGCGTGCCCTGGGTGGTAATCACACCGAAACTGCCTGAGTAGCATGTGAGACCTTACTGCTAAGTCAATGGGTAGCAGTAAGGTCTCAGGCCGAAAATGGACGTGCACTGGTTTTTATTTTGCTGCACGTCCATTTTCCAGCCCTTTAAAAAAAGGCCTTTTTTCCAGGATGAGGTAAAAACTGGCCTGGTGTGTGCCCAAAAGACGCGCTCGCACTGCCATAGGTCACATTTTGCAGGGGCTTAATAATGAATGAGGGGGTAACTGTGCAGCAACTGCATTACTTTACCACACTTTAGTAGAAGGGCTCCTAAGTGAACAGCTTGTCTTTTAAATGTTTTGTCTAAATTTGTTTTTAGGCATTTTCTAGATTAGTTTATTGACTTGACATACCACTTTAAAATTTCTTACCAATATAGTTTACCATAAAAATCCACAACAATATTCAGAGGGAGAAGAGACAAGAAGGGATTGCAAATGCATAGTGAAGAGCTGTTAAGAGAAGAGATAGAAAGAGATAAGAAGCACAGAATGAGTGTAGAGCAGTCACACTGTTTCCTGGCAAGTAGCAAATGCTGACAAAGCTGCATCCAACAGCCAGAGCAGACTGCAAGAATAAACAGTGATGAAGTCAAAGGCCATTTGGCTCAAAAGCCAAGCTAAAAAGGCAGATTTTCAACCCTACTTTAAAGCACGTATAAACTTTTTAGTCTTAGCTCCAATGTCATTGTGTTAAAAATGCAAAAACAAAATGTCCTCTTCCCCACTATATAACTGTAATACTGTTCTTAGTTGCATACACAATAGCAAACACTATTATCAAAAAACTAGTAAAAAAGGCCCGTTTCTGGAGCAAATGAAACGGCGCTAGCAAGGTTTTCCTCCCCAACACCCCCCTCCCTCCCTACCTACCCACCCATTCGTCGTTCTGAAGCCACTGACGCCATTGCTCCAGACTTCGTGAATGCATCTTCATGAGCTTCTTGATTCTGAAGCCACTGACGCCATTGCTCCGCCCTCGATGCTTGACGCCATTGCCCCGCCCTTGATGTCATCACGTTTGACGCGAGGGCGGGGCCCAGAGACTTGGTGCTTTCGGTGGCTTCACCACCATGAACCCTTCATGATGGAAGTGACGTCAGTGGCTTGGCTGCAGTGACGTCAGTGTCCTCAGAACATTGAGGGTGAGTTTTACTATATAGGATGGAGGAAAAAGCCTTAACAGACTCCATTCTTATAGGCACACTGCCTTTACATTATCGGAGCACTCGCTGTCATTGTGTTAAAAATGCCCAGATCTGCATTTAAAAAGATGGCTATAGGGCCCTGTTTACAAAGGCTTGCTAGCATTTTTAGTGCATGCTAACTGTACAGATGCCCATAAGGAATATTATGGGCATCTACGCGGTTAGCACATGCTAATTTTTAGTGTGCTCTAAAAATGCTAGTGTGCCTTTGTAAACAGGACCCCACATTTCCTATATGTCAATGACATTTAGACTAGTATTTAAATAGATGTCTATATTTGTTTTGACATCATTATCATTCTTCTGATTTGTTTTTGTCTGTTTTAATCATCTCTAAATTAACACTTTACCATTTTTCAGGTATACCTGCTTGCATTGAATTTAAAAAGTGCTATTTTTCTACTGATGGGCGGAGGAGACAGAAATGGAAGAGGAAGGGAGTGAAAGATAATGGGGAAGGGAGAGAGAGTGAGAGGAGAAGCAGGAAAGAAAGAAGGGAGGGAAAGGAGAGAAGAGCAGTCAGAGGTAGGGGTTAGGAAGAGTGAGAAAGTAAAAGAAGAGGAACAAGCATTATGGAAGGCTGATAGGATGGGATAGAAGTTGAATGAGAGGGAAGGGGTGGAAGAGAGATTTGGGTGGAATTGTCCTGGCGAGGGTGTACTTGTATCTTACAAGGGGAGCATTCCTGGAAAGGCTTATTTAAAATATTTATTCCTAAACCTTTTTGCCTCACTTATCACTACTTCTGAATGAGTTATACCTAAAACAGTAGCTAAAGCTCAGGGAGCAGCATTTTGGAGCCAGACAGGATTCAGTTGAACCAGGGATAGATCAGGAACAGAGACCAGATCGACTGCATATCTACAAGGTGAACTCCAAAGAAACTGTTGAACAGCAAAGGTGTGTCTTACTGGTTTTCCTTGTATTCACTCCTTAATCAAAACACACCCAACGCTGGTCCAGTGGATCTTCTGGGGCACCTGCCATTCTGATGTTTAAAGGTTACCTATCCCTTTAGCTCTGCTACAGGTTTTCAGACTCAGCTGTTGAAGGCCAGGGGTTCGATCACAGTTTACCCTGATATAAGGATGGGGAGAGAGGTAAAAAGGTGGTGGAAGAGTATGGGGGTGTCAAAAGAGCAAGGAGGAGGAGAAGATAGACTGGGTAATGGAAAATACTAAGGGGTCCTTTTACAAAAGTGTGCTAGTGTTTTTTAGCGTGCACTAAACGCTAGAGACACCCATATATCCCTATGGGCGTCTCTAGCATTTAGCGTGTGCTAATCAGCTTGCACTAAAAAACACTAATGTGCCTTTGTAAAAGACCCCCTAAGAGATGGAAGGTGTGGAGAGAAACTGAAGAACCTGAGATGACAAGAGTATTAAGTAGCACTGCAGCATCCTTGCAAGAGTATGACAGTGAAGCACTTTCCACTTCATCCTATATAATAATTCTCACGTCCAACATTCTATCTTGCTGCCTGTGTCTGTGGCTTTCTTCAGAGTTGGTCTGCTAGGCTCCTTAGATCAGGCTGACGTCACATGCAGCACTGACCAACCGCACAACAGCAGCACGAGGCCCCACCCCTGCTGCTCTCGCCACCAAGCCCCTCCCCCAAGGTCGCCGCCGCAGCCGACGCTCACCCTTCTACCCCCCCAAGGTCACCATTGCTGCCCTCCTCCACCTCCCGAGGTTGCCACCGCTCCCCTCCTCCACCCCCCACGAGGTTGTCGCAACCACTACTCCCCCCTCCACCCCCCGAGGTCGCCGCCCAGGTCCAGCCACTTTCCCTCCAGGCCCGCCCACCCAAGACAGACCTGCCAAGTCTCCCACGAAACACGCGGCGCCAGCTCCCATTTTCAGCCACTGCTGCTTCTCCTGTTGAGCAGCAGCGGCCACTACAAAAACAAAAACAGCTATTTTTAAAAAGAAAGCGCGGCATCGCAGGCAGCCATCAGGCATTGGCTGTTGGCTCTGCAGCTGCTCCTCTCGCCTCTCACATCACTGCCCCTGGAGGAGAACCCCGGAGGAGCGCAGCGACGTGAGAGGCGAGAGGAGCGGCTTTAGAGCCGACAGCCAATGCCTGATGGCTGCCTGCGGTGCCGCGCTTTCTTTTTAAAAACAGCTGTTTTTGTTTTTGTAGCGGCCGCTGCTGCTCAACAGGAGAAGCAGCAGTGGCCGGAAATGGGAGCTGGCGCCACGTGTTTCGCGGGAGACTTGGCAGGTCTGTCTTGGGTGGGCGGGCCTGGAGGGAAAGAAGAGGATAGGGAGAGAGACATGGGATGGAAGAATCGGGAGAGGGGGGTAGACGGATGGAAGGATAGGGAGAGAAAGAGGGAAAAAAGATGGAAGGATGGGGAGAGAAAGGGGGGATGGATGAATGGATACAGAGAGAAAGGGGAGAGACTGGAAGGATGTTGAGAGAGAAGGGACAATGAACAGAAAAGAGTAGAGAGATAGACACTGGATAGAAGGAGGGGGAGAGAGACATTAGATGGAAGGATCAGGAGAGAGGGTAGATGGGTGGAAGGATGAGGAGAGAAAGAGGGAAGACGCTGGATGGAAGGGTCCGGAAATAAAAGGAGTCACTGGATGGAAGGATGCAGAAAGAAACAAGGGAAACATTGGAAGGGTCCTGAGACGGGAGGTGGAGGGGGTCCTGAGACCAGAGGGGAGGGGTGATCCTGAGACCAGAGTGGAGGGTGTCCAGAAACCTGAGGGGGGGAGAAGGAGGGGGAGGGGGTCCTGAGACCAGAGAGGGAGGAGGGAGGGGGAGAAGGAGGGGGAGGGGGTCCTGAGACCAGAGAGGGAGGAGGGAGGGGGGAGAAGGAGGGGAGGGGGTCCTGAGACCAGAGAGGGAGGAGGGAGGAGGTCCTGAGACCAGAGAGGGAGGGGGAGGTATCTCTCTCACACACTCTCTCTCTCTCTCTCACAGTCAGTGTCTTTCTCTCACTCTCACACACTGTCTCTTACACACTCTATGTCTCATACTGTATCACATTCACTCTCTATCTGTCACACAGTCACTCTCAAACAGTCTCTCGATCTCATACACTCTCTCGGTCTCACAGAGAGTCTGTGTATCGCACACATACTCTCACACCCTATCTGTCTCACACACACTCTCTCACTCACAGACACACTCGTACCCACACTCACTCTCTCTCTCTCTGTCACACACACTCACACATTCACTCTCTCTCTCTCACACAGTCACTCTCACACACACTTTCTCAAACATACACACTCCGAGGAAAACCTTGCTAGCGCCCATTTCATTTGTGTCATAAACAGGCCTTTTTAACTAGTTTATAAATAAAATATAAGCTTATGGAAAAAAAGAAGAAAGAATATTTTTTGAAAAGGTAATATTATTTTTAGGTGATTTTTGAAAGCTATTGCTTTTATAAAATAGGCATACAATAGGCACCTTTTGGAACATTTCATATAGATACCCTGTTATAAATTTAGTCGCAAACTGTCTGGACAATTTTAAAAGCAACCCATTCTCCACACATAAACCACTGTTTTATATGCAGAAGTAGCTCTAAAAAGTTTCCCATGGAGGGTAAATTTCTGACAGAGCACCTAGGTTAAGAGGCATAGTAGGCACCCACTTAGATGCTATTTTATAAAGACATATAGGTGCCTATGGGGTTCATTTTTGAAAGAAATGTCCAAAAAGTGTCATAAAACAGCATTTGGATGGATTTCTTCTCAAAACGTCAGGGTGAAAACTTCAATGTTTTGGTCTAGACCTATTTTTCTAATGAATAAGACACAAAAATGTGCCCTAAATGACCAGGATAGATCAGGAACAGAGGCCAGATCAGAGATGAACCCCCCTTACTGCCCCAATGATCACTGACCCCCCTCCCACCCTTAAAAAATATGAATAAAAATAGTACTCACCAGCCTCTATGACAGTCTCAGATATTATAGCCAGGTCCATTTAAGCAGTATGCAGGTCTCTGAAGTAGTGTAGTGATAGATGCAGTGCACAGTAGACAGGTGGACCCAAGCCCATACTTCCCCCTACCTGTTACACTTGTGGTGGAAACTGTGAGCCCTCCAAAACCAGAAATGTACTATACCCATATATAGGTGCCCCCTTCACCCATAAGGGCTATTGTAGTGGTGTGCAGTTGGGGGTAGAGGGTTATGGGTGGGTTTTGAAGGGTTCAGCAGACAAGATAAGGGAACAACGGTGAGATGTGTACCTGGGAGCATTATATGACATCTATAGCAGTGCCTCCTAGGATGTCCCATTACTCTTCAGGGATGTCTGGGAGACCAGTCTGCTAAAAATGCTGGCCCTTCCTATATTCCAATGGCTTGATTTTCTCTGATTTTAACTTGTGCATTTTTTTAAATGGCCTCAAAAAATAAATGCACAGAGCACAAAACCTTGTTATAAATGGTATTTTCGGAAAAAGAATAAAAAAAAATAGATGTTTTGCTTTTTCAAAAATGGTCACATTCGTTATTTAGATTTTGGAAGTTTAGCACAAACATCCAAAAGTCCGACTTCGGCGTCATATCAAAAATATCCCTCCAGACGTCTTTAAAAAGTACTAGCGTAAATGGCAGAAATCGCATTTGATTGCAGGGGGCGACATTTACACCTACTCGAGAGCATTTAAATTTTACAAGAGAAGCATATTTAACAATCAATGCATGCTCTTATAAACTCTACCTGTGTCCCACTTAGAGGACATCCCTGGTAGATCTATAGTAAATTAGGTTGATGCCAATATGTGTACTTTTTCACCTGGTACAGTTTTATTGGAACCATTTTACTGTACATGCATTTATTGTCACAAGTCTATAACAGGGTATCTACATTTATGCACCCCTTGTGCATGTAAAATGACAGAATACTAGCACTTTTGCAAGTAAAGGTATACTTGCACACATAATTGCTAGCAAGATGTCTAAGTGCTTTTCTGTAAGGGCATGAGAAGTGACATAGCTGGCATAACTGTAGGCACATAAATGTTAGGTGCCCTGATGCTAGTATTCTATAACAGAATCTGGGCACTCAGATGCCATTATAGAATAGACTTTCACTGCATGACATTGGGATGCCTAAACAGAGGCACCCACCTATAGAATTGCTCCCTTAGGGGCCTTTTACTAAAGGGTTGGCATGCAGCAATGGCCTTGCCGCATGCCAATCTGGAACTACTGCAGGAGCCCAGTAAACACCATTTCCGGCGCTACAAAAATATTTTCTCTTTTTGTAGTGCCAGTGCCTACCTGGCAGTAATCAGGCAGTGCTGCATGCTACCTGGTTACCGCTGGGTTAGCGCAGGAGCTCTTACTGCCACATCAGTAGGTGGTGGTAAGGGCTCCCCAATTAAATGGCAGCTCTGTGTTTCACTTACTGCACGGCTATTTCCTTTCTTCAAAAAAAGACAGCCTTTTACCCAGGGGTGTAGCTACGGGTGGGCCTGGCTGGGCCCAGGCCCACCCAATTTCGGCCCAGGCCCGCCCAGCGCCCGCCCCAGCACCCATTGCCGGCCACTGCTGCTTTTCCTGTTGAGCAGCAGGGCCGGTGCTACAAAAAGAAGAAGCGCTAACGGCGCTAAGGAAGACGAAAAATGTTAAAAAAAAAAAAAAAAAGCGCGGCACCGGCAGGCACTGTCTAGGCAGCCTTGAGGCATTGGCTGCTGGCTCGCAGGCTCCTCCCGTCTCCTACGTCACTGCAGTGCAAAGTAAGTGTTGTCAAATTATGGTGCATATTTTTTCTGAGTTTTGATATTCTATAAGAGGTTATTAACACACGTAACTGGCCACATCTGTGCAAGTAAGGAGAGTGCCAAAATTCATTCATCTTCTTGCCGCCTACATCTAGAATTACCCCCTTAATGAGCTTCTGTTTGAGGGGGATGTTCTCTGGTGGGGAGGAGTCTCTGCTTGGAGGAAATGTGCCTTGGGGACAGGGGAGAATGTCCACAGGGTAGGTACTGAAGTGGAGCCAACTTGGGAAGGTCAGAAGTTGAAGAAGTGCTGGGGGGGGGGGGATTGGGAGGAGCTGCAACCAGTGCCACAGCTCCTTTTTTTTAAAACTTTGAGCACTTGGCCCGCATTTCATGCCTGGCCATTTAGTGTGGGTGCACCCAAGCTATCTGCCAAGACAGGAATTCAGACCCATTTGATAAATATCTGCCCTGTGCACATGCTGAGCATGACCCCTGCATTTATGTACAGACCGTGTACTTACTGCACCTTTACCATTATGGTTTGATAAGTACAAAAACTTACCGCCCTTATGTAAAAAGGTCCCTTAATGTTCCCTTTCAGATCTATCTGAAGTAGTGAAATGGAAAATGACTCTCTTTCTGAATAAGTTATTCTCCAGAATTAAACTGTACCTTTTATAGATGTCATTAAAAAAAATCAAAAAGAATTCCTACCTGTAACTGCTGATAAATAATTATTTTAATGACATAATAAATGTCTGGCTGATACAGACTATTTGGCACAGTGCCCATCCAAATGGTCCTTATCAATCAGAGATGTACTACTGTATGTTATTGAAATAATCATTTATCAGCAGTTACAGGTAGGAATTGTGTTATTAAGATAATTATTGACATTTGAGCCCAAATATAATCCTGAAAGTCCCTCAGAGAATCACAATAAAAAAAATACATGTGATAAAGTTCCAACTTATAATTTGCATGTCCAGATTTCCGCTCTCTGGGCAACACTTGTTTAACAGGGGTCCAGTAATTCTTATGAAGCAAAAAATAAGCTGACTGACTGAGAGCAGTAGATTTAGAAGTTTTGAACCCAGATACCCACACATTCTTCCAGTATATCCCCTCCTCCAAACAGCTCCCAGATCTGCCTTAATCCTAAGAAGGTGGCCTTTTTTGGACAGTGCAAGTATTTATATAAAGTGGAATCAACTGTGATTTTAATAAGGGCTAAATATCTCACAGTTCTCCAAGGTCCAGTCCACTATGCGTCAAGGCGTGGCACAATTGTATCCACCTAAAATATTGGGTCCCGGGAAGATATCATCTCACTTGCAGTATCTGAAATAGGAAGAACCTTCGGGAGACATAATTTGGGAAATGGACCAAATGCCAGATCGTTGCTAGCAGTGCTGGCTGATAACTTTATCTATCTTAAGGTAGGGATTATGCCAAAGCAACATAGAGGTCAAAAGAATTAGTTCAGAACTGGAATGCCGCAAAGGATGCTTTAATAGTACTCAGTTCCAATGGTAAGGCAGGAGAGGTACACCCCACATCAAAAGGAAATGAGAGGGGAGCAAGGACTTGCTCCTTTATGTGTTGCCAAGAGGATCACAGGGCAGTCCCCAGGTCATAATGCCATTGCTCCTCTTGTCTGTGGAGGAAAGCTATATGATAGTGTTGCATGTCAGGAAAATTGACCACTCCCCCCCCTGTTGCTTAGGCAATTTCAGAGTGCTTAATGTGATACAAGGACAGTCCCTGCTCAAGGGATTGTCCTTCCCCATGTTTAAACTTGTACAGCGCTGCGTAACCCTGGCAGCGCTATAGAAATGCTAAGTAGTAGTAGTAGTAGTATACAAGCAGATTTCCCTTTCTATAAAAAGGTGATCAGTAGTCATTCTAGGAATTTATAAAAGGAGTCAGGAAGCGGAATGAGAAGCATCTGAAAAAATGAATAAATTCTTAGATGCAAGTGCCATGCAAATTGTCTCTGATCTCTCCTACCAAGAAAGAAACAAAGATGAGCAAGCATGAATAAGTTCTTGCAGCATCATTTTTAGCTTTGCCATATTATTGGATATAGTATCCTCTATGTTTGTGGAAACTAGATTCACAAATACTTGAAACCCTGCAAGGATTTACAGAACAGTTGCAAATAAGCATCAGTAGGATGGATGTATTTATTGAGTAGCATTATCTCTGACTTCTGGCAGTTGATCACATAGCCAGAATATGTGCTGAATGAGTGGATACATTGCTTCAAAGCTGGGACGGAGTCTTTTTCCAGTAATAACAACAGGTCGATCCTGTGGATCATTTAAAGGTGTTTACTCTAAAGCTCTTCATTCTTTGTTAGATAAATCTTGAAACTTTTCATTAAGAACATAGACTGGAATTTAATATTTCAGTGTTGAAAACGATCTGTTTTTGTTGTAACCTTGTACTGCTTGGCACTTGTATAATACTACCAGACCTCCACATGCTGTACAAATATGTCAGCAGTTCTTTAAAGCTAGAGTGATAATTTCCAAAGCCTTTTATGCACATAAAACAGAGTTTTTAAGATGTGGACAAACATTCTTTATGAAGGAATTAAGTTGAGCACAAGCAACTCATTTCACTTAACACCAAGTAAAGGGCAGAATCTGATCCCAGATCTTAAGAAAAGAAAAACAACCTGTGAGCGTAGTCAATGAGCGTATTCTGTTCTTTGAAAAAATAAGGACTCTTTTTACTAAGTGGCGGTAATACCGCTTGCTATACAGGAAGTACTGCCACACTACCACATCAGCCTGGAGGTACTTCCCACCCCTAGCGCACCGTCATTTC
Source organism: Microcaecilia unicolor (assembly GCF_901765095.1). Classification (NCBI taxonomy): domain Eukaryota; kingdom Metazoa; phylum Chordata; class Amphibia; order Gymnophiona; family Siphonopidae; genus Microcaecilia; species Microcaecilia unicolor. Next base: position 51,657,573 of record NC_044039.1, read on the forward strand.
CGGTGCTACAAAAATTTATTTAGTTTTGTAGCGCTGGAGTGTACCCGGTGGTAATCGGTGCTGCCCGGTTACCGCTGAGTTAACGCGGGAGCCCTTACCACCATCTCAATGGGTGATGGTAAAGGCTCCCCCTGAAATGGCCGCGTGGCAAGTGCTTTACTTGCCACATGGCCATTTCCTGTAGGAAGGCAAGACTTCCCCTCTACCACCCCTCTACCAGCTGTGGTAAATGGGGGCTTCGGTGTACGTGTAAAACAGGCACCGGTGCCGGCCCCCTTTTGCAGCAACTTGGTAAAAGTGGACCTAAGTGTGTGAGGTGTGGCCTTGGATATTTAAAAACATAGAAACAGAGAAAAGTGTAGGCAGATAAAGACCACATGACCTATCCAGTCTGCCCATCCATGCCATCTACTCTCCCTATCACTTCTTTAGAGATCCTGTGTACTTGTTCCAAGGTGTGTTGAATTCAGATACTGTTATATTCCTATGAACATCAGTGTTTAGCGCATTCTGAATGTTTAGCATGCGCTAAAAATGCTATTGCACCTTTGTAAAAGACCACCTATGTTTCTAAATATCCAAGGCCACACTTCACATGGAGGGTCTTTTGGAAAGATGTGCTAGCATTTTTAGTGCATGCTAATGATTAACGCATGGTAAATGCTACAGTCACCTATAGGAATATATGGGCATCTCTAGCATTTAGCGCATGCTTATTTTTAGCACACAGTAAGAACGCTAGTACGCCTTTGTAAATGGCCCACATACTTATTTTTCAAAGAACAGTATACGCTCATTGACTAGGCTCATAGGCTGCCTAGAAATCAAGCATTAACTACTGGATATGCATTATAATGCATACAGCTGGCTCCAACCACATCCTTCACACCAAGCATTTTAAAGATCATGAAAAAAGAACTGAAGGCTGGAAAAATCCATATTTAACTCTGCCAAAATCTATTTTTAAGCACAGGGTCCACCAAAACTTTCCCAAACCAAATGGAGAATGAGAAAAGACCAAAAGAAAAAAATAATTGGCAGGTATATTTATAGCATAATGGTGGTTTTCCAGCCTGGAAATTAATTTGTGCAGTAAAAGCTATTTTTCAGTGTGGTGCTGCCCTAGCATTTTATTTTAAGGTTTAATTATAGGTGAAATGACAGAGGGTACATTTAGCAGGGCAATGTCTGTGTTCTCTTCTGCTTTGAAACCCACCCCTTAAAGTGCAATGCTTTGCAAGTTTATATACTCTTAATATGAGTGGCACCTAATGAAAGGGCATGGGAGGCTCTTAAAATATTAGTTTTGTATGAATGTATAAACATATATTCACCAAGCAGGATCACACAAGTAGAAATGCGAAGAAAAATACTGTTTTTAGATGTTAGAATCTATGGCGCTTTTCTTCTTTTTTGGGATAGGAAGGATCATAATTCAAAAAGATGTCATTTTGCTCACATGCAACTCTGAGGCAAATATACCTTTTTACATGTAGTTAAACTTGTCACTTGTGAGGGCAAAATACAATCAAATTATTTCAGATAAACGGAGTGATACAATAGTTAAACCAGGACTTCCAAACCTGTCCTGAAGACCACCCAGTCAGTCAGTCAGATTTCAGGATACCCACAACGAATGTGCATCAGATAAATCTGTATACATTAAAGACCCCATACTAAAATAAAAATCCCATAGGTAACTATTACATTTTGTGTAGTAGTTCATATTTATTTTACTTAACATTTATTCATCTTCGCGGGGACAATCACAGACTGACTGATCTTGAAATTCATCCACCCAGCAGCTAATCATCATACATTATTTTAGTTTTCCTCTTGTGCCATTAAGTGCCAGTCTTACATTAAAGAAATAAACAGCTTCTATTTAACTTTCTGTGTTAGGTTCTTGGGTGCAGACATGGACCATGTTTTGCAGGACTGTTGTAATAGTTTATCCTGCATTAAAGACCCAGCTTATGCATTAAAGACCCAGCTTATGCAAATTTATATTATACATATTTATTGTGCGATCCTAAAAACATGACAAGCTGCGGGGTCCCCAGGGCAGGATTGAGAAACCCTGAGTTAGACCATTTATTATGAGGCAGAAAAACTCCTTATGCTTTAATGTATCAGACCATAATCAGGTGCTATTACTAGTGCTATTAACTGACAATGATTTGTGACCTGTTTAGGCGCAATGGTCTGAGAGAACGAGCTGAAGAAGTTAAACTAAAAGTTGTAAAATAAATTGCTAAGTACAGCAATGGAAATACTTACTTTCCCATATGATGAGTGAGTGTAACAAAATTCTAAATATAACCACGATGCCCAATTACCTACTACATTTATTTATTTATTTGTTTATTTATTTATTTTTAAATTAGGATTCTTATATGTTGTTCTTGGCCCTTATCAATGAAATTTTTACTTAGGTATCTAGAGTGAAAAGAACAGATACCATATATAAATTAGAATCTGTAGATAATTTTTTGCAGGTAAGTTTATTATGCACTATATCCAGAGAGGAAAACGTTTGATTTGAATACCATTACATGAATTCTGTAGCAAGGAACCTTGGGATGGATTCTTTGAACCACTCTGGAAATATCATCACTCATGCTACAGAATATTATGGCTGATATTTAGCTGGAAGCGGACAACATTTATTAAAATTCTGACTTTGGACAGCTAAATTAGCCCCAGATATTCAGAGCGGGCCATGTCCAAATACTGGCATTGAATATCCGGTGCTTCATGAAATTGCAAAGGCCGCCAAACTTTATGGGGGAAATTCTATAAATGATGTATTTAGGATGTTTTTTGAGCTGTTCTAAATTTCTCTAATTAGTTATGCAGGTGCTGGTACTGAATATTATCGGCACCCACATAACTGCCAACTTCTCTCTAACACCGTCCCCTTTACTACTGGCAGGTCAGAGCCGATATTCAGCTACATGGTTTGCAATGGTAATTAATAACTATCCTGTTCCGAGGGAATGGATCCTCAGAAGCTTAGCTGAGATCAGGTGGCAGAGCCAGTGGTGGGAGGCGGGGCTGGTGGTTGGGAGGCAAGGATTTTGCTGGGCAGACTTATACGGTCTGTCCCAGAGCCGGTAGTTGGGAGGCAAGGGCAGTGCTGGGCAGACTTATACGGTCTGTGCCCTGAAAATGACAGATACAAATCAAGGTAAGGTATACACAAAAAGTAGCACATACGAGTTTATCTTTTTGGGCAGACTGGATGGACCATGCAGGTCTTTTTCTGCCGTCATCTACTATGTTACTATGTAACTACATGGTTTTTGCAATAATAATTAATAAAGTAACAATAGAAAGGAGGAAAAAATGAACATTAGTGTTACAAATGTATCCCTATAAGCCCATCCAACTCAAAAATAGTAAAGCTATAAATAACACAGTTTAAACCAAATTGTTTAACCATCCTTAGGCTTTGCCTTTGCGTTTAACAAGCAATACCATCTGCATGTAAGGTCTAGATAAACAAATTTAAACAATCTATGTTGAAGGCATATGCCCTAAATATGTAATACTTGGTAGCAATAATGAAACGGTGATGGAATATTCACATAGCAGGCAGCCATTAGATTTATTTTCCACTGAAAATAATTAACTTTTGTTTGAACTTGGCGGCTAGTACTGTGCTGCTTGCTATTTTGTATTTTGGTGGTATATTGTTTGCCTGCATAATAAAATCACACTTGCAAATATTTTTCTGCCACAGCTTTAATTAACATGATTTCCTACTGGATTACATTCATACATGTGACCTGACAAAACAGAGAAGACAGTTCTGTTTGAGAAGCTTCTTAACAAAGACTGCACTATTTCAAAACAAGAAACCGAAGAAAGCTAAACTGCTGGGCTAGCTGGATTTGAGATATGGCATCTAAAAAAATTTCACACTTAATACAAATTTCAAAAACATCTGTTGAGGGAAAAATAAGGCCACCTTTACTTTTCTGTGTTATCAATGTTTGCTGCCACTATCATCACTCAAAGCATTTATGCAGGGCTCACAATTTAGAGATATTTGCAACTTAAAAACAACATATCCAGGAATACATACAACAATTTTTTTCTGAACGCATGGACAAATGGGCAGGTCTTGGGATATAAGTGTAATCATGGTCTGGTATTACATTTTTATCAGGATCAATGAGGCTGTTTCCACTGATAGAATTGTTAAGGACTAATGCTGAGGGTGTTACTTCAGCTATGTAATTGCTTGATACAGTTAAAATGGGACTAGTTTCCAGAGAGAGGCAATTACCTTGAAGAATGTCTTACAGATCATTATGCACATGCATTTTTCTATATGCAGCAATGAACTGCCTAGCTGATGGGTTGTTGTTATAGCCCCCGAGATGCCAAGTTTTGCCAAAAAAAAAAAAAAAACAACTCTACATGATCTAGGCTTGGGGCCCTGTTTACTAAGGTGTGCTAGTGTTTTTAGTGAATGCTAAAATTAGCAGACAGTAAATGCTAGAGACACCCATATATCCCTATGGGTGTCTCTAGAGTTAGCATGTGCTAAAAATGCTCGCACACCTATAATGCAGCTTAGCAAACAAGGCCCTTACTTTAAAGGCATACAGGAATCTCATTTGATTTGCAGGTTTACCAATTAAGAGTCATAGAGCATCAGCAAACTGTCAATGCAAACTATAAACCCCTTGAACTGAGTCTAACATAGACTTGTTGTGTCTGGACTCCTTCAAACACATTATATAAGACCATACAGTGTGTAAAATGGACTTCCTATGATTTCAATGGAGCCTTGGAACCTCAACATTTCAAATTTCATGATGTCAGCACATCAAAAAGGAAATTAAATATGAAAATAAATTGAACAGTCACTTTACAGCCAACAAGCTAAAGAATGATTTATTCTGGTCTTACAAAAAGAACATACCATCAAGCTATGCATCTCCATTTGGAAAATATAAATATCATTCAGCTCCAACTCTTCCACTTCTGCTTTCCCTTAGCCATCATTATTCCTAGGACTAGTCTATATATAAACATACAGCTGGGAGACAATGATTAACCCCTCCCCCCCCCAAAAAAAAAACATGTCTTTTACAACCAAGCTTGAAGAAGAAATAAATATGTATCACAGAACTTGAAAATGTTGGTACATTTAGACTGACTCTGGACTTCTGCATAAAGGTAGCTCTGCCCTCATTATTCAATATCTCTCTTATAAATAGTAGTACTAAATAATATTAAGTGCATTTTTACAATATACCACTACAATCCACAAATTAAAAGGAGAAAAAATTCCACAAACCATCTTTCTCTTGTGATATACAGACAGGAAAAAAATATTTTAAATGCTCCCAGGTTTCAGCCTAATTCATGTTTAATGTAGGATATAAATGTCATAAATAAGTAAATACATATACAGATAGCCAGAAACTCTGAATGTTGAGCACCTGATTTTCATAACATGACGTCTGTTTTATTGGCCTTTTACTAGAAGAAAATGAATTCTCTGCGTTAATACAACACATGTTAGGGTGTCCCTATAATTATCTCCTCCAAATGACACACTGATTATAATTTATAACAAATTACTACTCTACCTTTTGAAAAGTTATTCTGTTATTATACTTCCTCTGTGTGCATCCGTATGCTGCACAAGCCAGCATGGTTAAAAATATAAGTAAGATTAAATAAAAATGCTACCAGCAATAAAGAATGACAACGTGGATGCAGTACCCCATAGGTTTGTTTGCTTTGTTTTGATTGTATGGGGATGACGGCTGCATGGTGGATGGAAAACAGATTAAGCTCTGTGGCTTCAGCTTTTTTTTTACGTCATGCCATCTCCTGTTCTCAATCAAACCTTCTTGGGAAGTGAATGAGCTGCTGGTAGCGCTGAAGACAGCTGTTTCCAGCTACCCCGGTCCATCTTGCTGCTTCATCCTGCCTTTTCAACTTCCTGTGAGTGGGACTAAGCAGCGAGATGGATTGGAGCAGTTGGAAGCAACTGCTTTCTTCAGTGCTGCCTGTGCCATGGTTCATTGCTGTGGGAATAGGGAGGAAAATTAATGTAGCCAGCTGTACCCGAAGGGAGGAAAGAAGGAAGAGACTGCGGGTAGCCCAAGGGAGCAAAAAAAAGGCTTTTGTCATGTCGGTTTTAAGAGTCAGCCAACAGCCTAGCTGGCCACCACTGCTGGGGGGACCTGAGACAGAAATGGGGAGGCCTGGGCCCCCAAGACCCCCTGTAGCTATGCCACTGGTCCATCTAGTCTGCCCAACAAGGAGGCCAGAATTTAATTTGGTGCTCTACACAGGTTCCACTTCTTCATATTAGATACTAGTATACTTAATCCCTGTCTCTCCCTTCCAATTTTGGGGCACAGTCCGTAGAAGTCTGCCTGACCCCGTTCCTACTTCCTATAGGAGAGTTGCCATCAAAACCTATTCCAGCCTTGATCCTTATCCATTTTTGCTATTTACGGGACCCATACCATTGAAATCTGCCCAGCCTTGGTTTTACTTCCCAACCTCTGAAGCTGCTGTCAATGCTCACTCCAGTTACAAGGCCTTTTAAGTTTGCTTTAATTGGAATCCATTCTTTTCTATATAGTAATCCTGTGTTTATCCCAAGCATTCTTGAATTCTGTCACCACTTTTGTCCTCACAACCTCCCACGGGAGATCATTCAAGGCATCTACCACCCTTTCTGTGAAAAGGTATTTCCTAACATTGCTGCTAAGTTTCCCACTGTGCAACCTCAACTCATGACTTCTAGTTCTACTGCTTCCCCATCTCTGAAAAATATTAGTTTGCATATTAATACCTTTTATGTATTTAAATATCTGTATCATATCCCCCCTATCCCTTTTTTCCTCTAGGGTATACATATTGAGGTCTTCAAGTCTCTTCTCATACATCTTTTGGCACAAGCCCCTTATCATTTTTGCCACCTTCCTATGAACCACCTTGAGTCTTTTGATGTCCTTAGTGAGTTATGGTCTCCAAATTGAACATAATACTCCAAATGGGGCCTCACCAATGACTTGTAGAGAGGCATTAACACCTCCATTTTTCTACTAGATATGTATTTCACTATGCAGCCTAACATCCTTTTGGCTACATCCACCACCTTGTCTCCTTGTTTCACTGCCTTAAGATCCTTTGACACTATCACTCTAAGGTCCTTCTCCTGTTCTTTGCTTACCAGCCTTTTACCCCCTAGCAAATACAACTCTTTGGGATTTCTACACCTCATGTGCATCACTCTACACTTGTTTGCATTAAATTTTAAGTGTAAAAATTAGAACATTTTTCTAATCTTTTTAGATCATTTCTCATGTTGTCCACTTCCTCCAGGGTGTCCACTCTGTTGCAAATCTTCATGTCATCCGCACAAAGGCAAACTTTCCCTTCCAACCCTTTGAGCAATGTCACTCACAAATATATTCAACAGAATCGGCTCCGATACCAATCCTTGGGGCACTCCACTGTTCACCTTTCTTTTCTCTGAGTGAATTCCATTCACTACAGTTTCAATAAAGCTCGTGAAATTTTTCATTATGCAAAAAAGGAGTATAATTCTTAAAAAAAACTTGCTCTACTGACCAACAGAAAATAATCTGGGTCAGGAGCTGGATGAGAAGAACAGACCAGAAGCTGCATGGTTAATCTACCACCCATTTGGAGACTGAGAATTCTAGGTTCTATGACTGAACAATCAAAAGCACATGGAACTATTTTCTTTCTGTCTCTATTCACTGGCTGACAGAAACAAGCCGACAGATACAACATTCACTGTCTGGACTGATCTGGTATGGACAATAAGGACATGTTCCCCCATCATGTTGATCCCAGTTTGTCTCTTTTGCTTTCCTATGTTTTTTTCTGCTAATTCTCTTTTCAGTGGTTGCTGTCCATTTGCTTTTTCTCCTGTCATGTTTCATTCTGTTACTACACCTGTCTCTGATATATTGATCTTTTCCTTTCAGCTCTTTCCTCCCATTTTTCTTTTCTGCCTCTCTGTCCACTCAAATTTCACCCATTTTCTCCTTCTTTTTACTTTTCAGCTACCTACCAGCTTTTTATCTCCTTCTCACAAATACTAGCTCTCACCGTTCCCATCTCCCTCCTATCTTTCTTCTACTCTTCATTACCACATCTCTACCTCTGTACTCACCAAACTACTCTCACTCATCTCCTTGCCACCTCCTTGGCCTCTCTCATATAATTCCACCATTTCTGGTATTTCCTCTCCTTCCACTCTTGTAGCCCAGCATTTCCTCTCCCTCTCCTCCATATGGTCTGATATCTCCCTGTTCCTTTCCCCCCACCATCTTGTTGTCTTTTCCTTCTTCCCTCCTGCCCTCCATCATCTCTCTTCCTCCCTTTCCTCTCCCCCATAGTCAAACATCTCCCCACCCCAGCCTAACATTGTTCCCTTTCCTGCTGGCCAAAGCAACCTCTAGTGGTAAAGATAAGCTTGAAGGTTGAAGGGGAGGTGTTTGAAAGAAAGAGAGAGATGCTGGATTGTGGATGGGGGAGGGGAGTTGAGGAGAGATGCTGAAACACAGTGGGGAGGGGAAGGGTGATAGACTGTGCCTTGGGTCTAGCAGCAGGTGACACCTACCAGTGAGTGTCTCTTGGATTTTTGCCAGGCTCAATCAATGGTAGCTATACACCTCTTAGTCATCTATAACAAAAGCTTCTCGAGTGCCAAAGAGCAGATGCTGTTGAAGGAAAATAGATCCTGACAGTCACACAAATGCAAATAAAGTCATGGGATAGGAGGTACTGTCCTATTGTGGATTAAAAACTGCTTAAAAGATAGAAAACAGAGAGTAGGGTTAAATGGTCAGTGTTCTCAATGGAGGAGGGTAGATAGTTGGGTTCCCCAGGGGTCTGAGCTGGGACCGCTGGTTTTTAATATATTTATAAATGATCTAGAGATGAGAGTAACTAATGAGGTAATTAAATTTGCTGACGACACAAAGTTATTCAAAGTTGTTAAATCGCGAGAGGATTGTGAAAAATTACAAGAGGATCTTATGAGACTGGGAGACTGGGCGTCTAAATGGCAGATGATGTTTAATGCGAGCAAGTGCAAAGTGATGTACATGGGAAAAGGAACCTGAACTATAGCTATGTAATGCAAGGGTCCACGTTAGGGGTCACCTACCACGAAAGGGATCTAGGCATCGTCATTGATATTACGTTGAAACCCTCTGCTCAGTATGCGGCGGCGGCTAAGAAAGCAAATAGAATGTTAGGTATTATTAGAAAAGGAATGGAAACAAAAATAAGGATGTTATAATGTCTTTGTATTACTCCTTGGTGCGACTGCACCTCGAATATTGTGTTCAATTCTGGTCAACGCATCTCAAAAAAGATATAGTGGAATTAGAAAAGGTGCAGAGAAGGGCAAAGAAAATGATAAAGGGGATGGGAAGATTTCCCTATGAGGAAAGGCTGAAGTGGCTAGGGCTCTTCAGCTTGGAGAAAAGATGACTGAGGGAAGATATGATAGAGTTCTATAAAATAATGAGTGGAGTGGAATGGGTAGATGTCAATCGCTTGTTTACTCTTTCCAAAAATACTAAGAGTAGGGGGCATGCGATGAAGCTACAAAGTAGTAAATTTAAAATGAATCGGAGAAAACTTTTCTTCACTCAACATGTAATTAAACTCTGGAATTCTTCGCCAGAGAATGTAGTAAAAGCACTTAGCTTAGTGGGATTAATAAAGGTTTGAATGACTTACTAAAGGGCATGTCCGTAGACCATTATTAAAATGGGGAAAATCCACTGCTTATTTCTATGATAAGCAGTATAAAATGTATTGTACTTTTTTGGGATCTTGCCAGGTACATGTGACCTGGATTGACAACTGTTAGAAACAGGATACTGGGCTTGATAGACCTTTGGACTGTCCCAGTATAGCAATACTTAAGAAACAACAGGGGATACTTTTATTCACAGTGGGGCTGGGCAGTTTTCAAATAGCCCATTTCCACAGATTATTCTAAAAAGGGTAGTGTTGAGGTGGTTTTGATTGTTGGAGTAGGAGGGTGGCCAAGGGGCCTGAAAGATAATTGTGATGGAAGCAGAATCATAGCTAGGACTGAATGGACCCTGGGTGGAAAAATTAGGATGAGTCCTTTATAACATCAGCTCTTTCAAAGTAGTGGTACAGGGAGGGGGAGGAAGAAGATGAAATCTCTTCAGAGCTCCAAAAAATAAACCCTGCAATAAGCAAATACATTCCAAACCTATATAGAACATAGTCCTAGAAATAGAAACTGAAATGCAAGATATCAGACATGCACATTTCCCAGTGCTATAGTGTAACAAAGAGAGGGAACGAAGCACAAAGTCCAAGCAAAAAAACAGTACAAAGGGCCTTTAAAAACAAAAGGGACACAGTGCTTATGTTAAAAACTTGTAATCAAATTTGATTGAAGGGAGACCCGACACGGGCCATGTTTCGGGGTCTACATGAAACACAGTATAATAAACATCTAAAATTAGATTGAAAATGCTGACATAATCAACTTAAGTATATACATATAAATACAAGCATATATATAAAATAACAGGAAAACAAAAAAGGAACCACAAAAAAACAAAAAAATGTATGTATATGTGCAATATCTGATGCACTCAATAAATAATGATGCAAAATTATGCATAAAGAGATGTACATAGTCATACATTTAAATATGAAATTTGATTACACATTGTAAATAATAATACATTACATAATTTCAAAATTAGTCAATATGTATACATAACGTAATATCACTTCAATCACATCAAGCAAGTCTGGCATCTCTCTTCCCCCCCCCTCCCCCCCCCCCCCCCCCCCCCCCCCCCCGCCAAAGGTCCTCCAGACTCGTGGTGGGTGGCTGTCAGAGGCAGCATTGAAAATAGGATGCTTCCATTCCTCTGCCATGTCCTGCCTATTGGATGTTACATCAGAAGAGGTGAGATGTGGCAGAGGAAAGGCCCTAGTAGGACCAGCCGGAACAGCCTATTTTTCTTGCTACCTCTGCCGACCACCCACCATGAGTTTGAAAGACCACGGGGGGGGGGGGGGGGAGCAGCTAGAGAGTGATGGCAGACCTGTAGGGGGAAGGGGCAGTGGGGGTGGACAGAGGGCACCTCGGTTTGACAGCAGGCGATTCCTACATTGGTCAGCCTGGGGTTTTTGCCAGGCTTACTCGATGGTAGACCCCCACCCCCCAGGTGGGAGCGCAAATTTGAAGATTTGCTTAGGATGTCTAGTACCCTTACACCAACTTTACTGGGACTATGTACCTTCCTCCAGTCCTCTTCTTTGAAAAAAGCTTCAGAACTTCAACTGGCTGGCTGAATATAGTTTCCCTATTGTCAGTAATTGGGACTGCTGATACTCCGATCCACATAAAAAAGCTCAATTCAAGTTCGGGGGGGGGGGGGGGGGGGGGGGGGGGGGCTATTGATCCATTTATTTTAAATTCTGGGGTAAGGAAGGCAGAGGTACAATTTGCCTTTTGGTGTGGGGGAAGATGTGGAGTGTAGAGATTTAGGAATCTGGGACATATACTTCACTTTTAGTGAGAGGAGGTACTTAACAGCTGGTTAGCATGGGAAATATTTAGCTGCCTAACACACCAGTATTACCAAAATTGTGCTGTCTTTAATGTTGTCATAAGAATGGTGCTTCTTTACACATTTCAATGAAACCCAAAGCACCAAAGTCTGGCAGGTAGCATGTATTGCTATTCTGGTGCTAAGACTCCTTTGTATATAAATAATGCAAAATATTTGTTCTACTCACATTTTGCATATGTTAGTATTAGCACACAAAATCACAGCACTATCCTGAAATGCAGAAGCACTAAATTTTTAAAGGATCACATACCTTATTATTTCTGGTAGAACTGATAATGGTATTTCTTATATATGCTCACAAGCCATTCAAGCAGTGTAATTCATGTACAGTGGGGGGTTTTCTCTGTCTCCAGAGGGCTCTCAACCTCAGCTTATACTCATTGTAATGTAGAGTTAAGTGACTTGTCCAAGATCACAAGGAGCTATAGTAGGATTCAAATTGCTCTAACTATTAGGCTACCCCTCCACCCCATAAAGACTTACTGTTGCAGCTACTGAGAAATGTTAGGAATCTGTGAGAGCACTGGGCATTTGCAGCAACTCATGGACGTTAATGATGCAGGGCCACCACAGATGAGTCTCATTCCTCAGTGGTTGGGACTGGACTCCTTTCCCCATAAACATATGTTCTGGTTTAGTAATACGTTTTTAATAGGAAGTCTTTTGAAATAAAAAGGGTATGGTGCTGCTCCTGAAATTCTTAAGTTATTTATAGCCAGACAGGATTATTTAAAAGGAAGTACTATATGTGATGGAAACACTGTTCATCAAAGGGATAGTCTCTTAGAATAACTCCCACATGGATACCAAAGGCAGACAAGAGGTACTCGCCTAACCACAAAGTTTAAAAAAAAAGTCATCGGACCATTCTGACAACAATAACTAGCATTTTTAATATGAAAGAAATATTAGTCCCAGAACAGTAATATATGGTTAAGCTTTATTTATTTCATGCTAATAAGCATGACTGTAGAATAAATTGTAAGCATGACTGTAGAATAAATTGGAATGGGAGTGATGTTCCTTTCAAGTTAAGAAATGAAGAAATGTGATTTTGCCATAATAATCTGTGGATCTTTTCTATTTTTGTTACTGCTTGCTTTTTCTTGCATATTTATTTGGAAGTCTTACATTCCTGTACCTTGATCCATTTTGAGTTTTCAGTTCAGTTTACTGTCTGATGTCATAACGGAAATAGCACAGAGATGATTCTGGAGTGGGGAAGGGATAAAGAGGGAAATAATATCATAACGTTTTCAACAATGGAGGCAGGAAGGCAAATTTTCATACAGGTTTCAGTCATAGCTCCTATCCTTAATTACAAACAAGTTGAAAAGTGCACACTTAGGAAGTATGGGCTCCTTTTGCAAAGTGGCACTATCGATTAGAAATGCATTGAATGCGAAGAAGCCCATCCAATTTCTACGGGCTCCGTCGCATTCAGCGCACACTAATTGATAGCGCCACATTGTAAAAGGAGACCTAATTTTCTAAACCTTTTTTGTATGTAAAGAGCAGATTTGCACGTGTAAAAGACTTCTTTTAAAATTAGGTTACACTTAATGGGCCTTATTCTATAAAGATTATGCTCCTAAATTTACACTCCTAAAATTTATGCTCCTAAATTACAAGCGTAATGTATGCTCCAAAATAGAATAGACTCGTAGTATAGGAGCGTAAATTTAGGACATAACCTTTATAGAATAAGGCCCAAAATGTATACTGCAAGTAGGTACGTATTTGTAGAGTTTGGGCACAGTGAAATAGAATTGTGATTTATTATGATTATTATTTTTTTGCTTACTATACTGCCTTTCGCTATTCAAACAACAAAGCAGTTTAAAAAATCACTCAACAAAGAAAAATAAAGAAAAAAAAATGCCAATCAATTAAATTGACATGGAAAACACAGTCAGAGAAAGGGGAAATATGAGAAAATAGAGCAACTATTGGTTCACCATGGCCCAGGTACCCCCTACTCCACCCTCCATTGAATGCAGCCTCAAAAAGGTGGGTCTTCAGAATCACCTCAAATTTCTTATAGGAATATTCACTATGTATAGGAGATGAGAAAGATTTCTACAAAGAGTTGAATCTAGGCAAGTGTGTGAAACTGGCAGAATTATCCCAGGAACAAAATGTCCTCAAGGATACATACAGAATCATCACAGAGGATAAATAGAGTGGAAGCCCTGTATAAAATGTTTTGTGGGCGAGCAGAAGAATTTTAAGTTGAGTTTGATATGGTACTGGGAACCATTGATTTTGATATAAAAATGATGAGACCTGGGTGTAGGGGAGGGTCTTGGGGTCTATGCCTCAGAAGGAGTCTGCTCCTCAAATTTTATAGGTGAGGTAGGTATTGAAGGAAACACCAAATATCACCTACCTTAAAAGGATGTTTTTCTCCTAATGATGAAGCATGTTAATATTGGAAAGATGGTCCATTAGCTTTCCTCTACCAACAATGCATGTATTCTCTATAACACTGATCCTCATGCACTTTAAAATGCTTCTACACCATTATTTTTATGGGAATTCTCTGCTTCTCTGGGGGCTGCTGCTTCTGAAACTGTGTATGACTATAGAGTAAAAGATTAAAGATTAGGGGCATCCTATACACTTTCTGCTACTTATTTTACCCATGGGGTGTGATTGGTCCTGGCAGATCACTGCCTGTTTCTTCACCAATTAGCATGTTAACAACTAGGATTTCTAGACCCCTTTAGCTAGGAAATTTTCAGCATCTGATTTTTCTGATGTAAATCCCTCAAATGAGGATTCCTCAGATTCTGTATCTGCCAAAATCCACTTTGTACACTTCTCAGCAGAGAACATTGGGCCAGATTCTGAAGTGTACAGTGTTGCGTACGTCTAGTAGCGCTTTAGCAATGATAAGTAGTAGTAGTAGTAGTAATTAGGCACCAGGAATATCCGTGCGTAGCCCATATTCTATAAAGAGTGCCTAATCTTTATAAAATAGTATAACACACAGGTCATACCTATCTTTGGGTGCCAGACACACCTGGTTCTATCATGTGTAACTCCAGTGCCCAAAGTTAGGCATGGAGAAGCGTTATTCTAAAATATGGCACCTAACATTTGGGAACATCCATGACCCACCCATGGCCAGGCTCCTTTTTGGTTTGTGCATGGGAAAAATAATGCACCATGTTATAGAATAGTGTGCAGAAGAGAACTGTGCGCAACTCCAATTAAGTGGTTATTAACACCAATTAAGTGCCTATTGTTGCTTGTTATCATCCATAAACAATTGAGGTACATGCAGATCTCAGATCTGAATGCAAATTCCAGGATTCAACTTTGGGCAACCTATGTAGAATCCGGGAGACAGTGTGCCTGCTACTCTGTTCTGTTTGCAATAAATTTGCCTGCTGTTGGTCTCTTTCCACCCCCACCCTGTACCACTTCTCCCTTTTTTGCATCTCTGTAGAGATGGAGGTAGACATCCTGTCTTCTATATTTCTTTTCTTTTTTAAAATTATTCACAATTTTTATTGATATCTGCAACAAGATTACAGCCATCGCAAAATAGAACTGCCACAACAGGAGAAATAACACAACCAATTGATTCAGTGTGGTATCCACTCCCACCCAACCCCCCCCCCCCCCCCCCACACACACACACACACTTCTCCTCCTACCCTTCCCCTATAAAGTCACAAGTCTAAAGCTCATCAGAGTATAGAATGATCAACAACTGTTAACTATTAACATTTTTTGACCAGTAATTATGGTGGTCAGCAAGGGACTTTAACCCATTTACATTCAAATTGTGCCTTTCTCCCCTTCAGGGCTGCTGCTATTTTCTCATATTTTCACACTTCAGTGCAGATCAGATGCCAAGACTCTATTGACCAGCCTCCTTTATTCTTCTAAGCCCTTACAAAAGTCATTCTATCAGCCAAAATAGCAAGCATAGTACTAGCTGCTCATTAAATGAGAAAGGAGGCAGGGTAGGAAAGAGACCTAACAGACAAATTCTGGATCCATCTTCCAGTTCACCACACTCTACAACTGTATCTGGTCCCAGACCCACTGCCAAAAATCTTTGCTTTTGGGACAATCCCATCATAAATGTTCATAGCTACCAACAGCCCACACTGCCTCCAACAAAGACCATCAGATGTGCTAGTAGAGGTTTGATTCTGGCAAAATACCAATACGACATAAGTATTAGCATATATTGGAGCTGTTAATAATTGGTCACCATACTGCAGTGTTTAATGTAATTATAAATTCATAACCAATCAGCAGATTCTAAAGCTTTTCCTAACCATCCTTCCAATGTCTTTTCGTGCATTTTCTCTAGAGGGGGTAACAGAGTCATCAGTGCGCCAAATTGTTTCACTATCAATGTTTAAAAAACAGTTAAATCCCTTTTTGTTTTGTGAGGCATTTTGTTTATTAACTTAATTTTATGATGAATTTTGATTTTTTTAAATGAGTTGCTGTATGTTTTATGTTTTTATTTTATTGTATGGTATAAGCAGGATATAAATTGGATACATAAATAAATAAATAAATAATAAAAACCAGTCTGTTATATATGCATGATAATTTCTTATGAGAGCTGGTTTTAAACAAAACAACCTGTACCTCTTTTGGAGTCCTAGACAGGTTGGATCGTACTTCCCTCCCCTGGAGAAAGTCACGTAGTTGATAATATTGATAAAAGGGGATCCTTGTCCCACCAACTCCTGCATTTGCTGATGCGACAGAACCACCCCTCAAGTGGTCAAGTGTTTACAGTACTCAAATCTAGTCTTTCTAAATATTCAATAGAAAAAGGCATGTGATCTTTCAGAAGACTATATGCATGAATCTACCCCAAAACTCCTAATTGGAACTTAAGAAGTGCCCATTGGTGCTGAAGCATATCTAAGAATATATGATTACTGAGCCCCAAATCTAGATCTCTGCTTTATTTTCCCCACCTGCTGGAGACTTAAAATGAAGTATGGTGATACGGAATCCCTCTCCATAACCACCCACTGTTTCTCCACACAGAATTACCTTCCACCAACTCACCACCCTCCTCCTTGCCATTTTATACAAAGATCAGCTGAAGCAAATTTATTATCAAGAACATCAAAACAACATTGTACAGTGAACTTTTTAGGCACAGTTTTAGATCGCTGGGCTCCACTAAGAAAGAGCGCGCAGAGATGGGCAGTTGCAAAGCTGTCTTCAATATCATGTATGGCACGCTTGTTTAAATAGTACAGCACATCCGTATTCACTGACACAAAAGTCAGCCTTGCCATCACAATACCTGGAGCACATGAAAAGAATCCAAAATGTGTCTAATCAAGCTCGGAACAAAACTGCGCCAGGTCACAGCTGCTTCAGCTCTCTGCTGACTGTGGCTCTAACTCGGCTTCTGTTGGACCTCAAGTATGCAATTTTCTATCATGGCTGCCTCCGAGCCATCCTCCCCCTCATCATCTGAGGAGTCTATCAGATTGGAGCTTGACATAGAGGGTGCATTCTGAGAGTGGCCAAGACTTGCTGAGTGGTCTAGCTTAGTCGTGGATCCCCTTAATGAGGATCCTGCGGAAAATCCTGGTTGTTGCCACCTGTCTGGATGAGGGTATGTATGAGATCAAGCCCCCGGCAAGCACATGCTTCGGTGAGTCACCTTTCGAGCAGCAGAATCAGGAGCATTTTTATTGAACACTTTTAAAAAGTTCTTATCTGTTTTGGCAGAGTAAGGAAAATACCTCTTCCCATCCACACTCATAAGTTGTCACGGTCTTAGGCTCTCAGACACTGAAGCAACGTGAGTCCTTGGACCACTTCCAACAAGCAGCAGCAGTAGGCAAGACCCCAACCAGGACTGGGTAACAAGCAAGGCAGGAGAAGCTGTAGACTGGCAAGGCTGCAACAACCGAACTGGAACCACAGGACTGGAACTACAGCAGTAGGCAAGCAGGAAATAAGCAGGACAGAGAAGCTGGTCTTCGCCTGCGCTGGTCTTCGCCTGCACCAGGGGTTGAGCCCCCAGGTGCAGGCGGCCGGCAAGACTTACTGGACTGAGCCTGCAGACAGACTGGACCAACAGGATTCTCACACCGGACACAGGACTCTAAACAAGCTTGACTAGAACAGGTTCTGGACTTCTGGATTCTGGAGACTCAGACAGGGTATCGGATACAGAAACAAGCTTGACTGAAACAGGGTTCAGGATTAGGGTACTCAGATAGGAGGGAAAGGAAGCCAAAAGCAGACAGGGTTGGAATCAAAACAGAGGTGCCCACAGGCACACAGACAAGACAAGGCTGAAGTGCAAGTAACTGACCAACACAGACAGAGAACAGAGCAATGGCTGAAGCTCCAGTAGCTGACAAACACAGACAGAGAACAGAGCAATGGCTGAAGCTCCAGTAGCTGACTAACACAGACAGAGAACAGAGCAAGGGCTGAAGCTCCAGTAGTTGACAAACATAGACAAAGAACAGAACTCAAGACAAGAGCAAACAGAAATTAGAAGCAAGGCAGAAATGCAAACTGCATACAAACTAACCTCAACCTTTGGAGATGCAAAGGCACTGAATAGAAGAACACCAGTTCCTTATCAAGCCCCTGACTGATGATGTCACAACTCCAGGACACAGGTAGAAAGCATACTGAAGCACAGAGAGGCTTAACACACACAGGTGCAGTATAGTGGAGTAATTAGAGCCATGCTGGAAGCAGCTAGCACACAGAGACAGAAGCTGACCACCAGAAATAAGGTGAGTCTGAGAGGGGTCACAACCACAATCGTGACATAAGTACATAAGTATTGCCATACTGGGACAGACTAAAGGTCCATCAAGCCCAGCATCTTGTTTCCAACAGTGGCCAATCCAGGTCACAAATACCTGACAAGATCCCCAAAAAGTACAAAACATTTTATGCTGTTTATGCCAGAAATAGTGGATTTTCCCCAAGTCCAATTTAATAATGGTCTATGGACTTTTCCTTTAGGAAGCCATCCAAACCTTTTTAAAACTGTGCTAAGCTAACTGCCTTTATCACATTCTCTGGCAATGAATTCCAGAGTTTAATTACACGTTGAGTGAAGAAACATTTTCTCTGATTCGTTTTAAATTTACTACATTGTAGCTTCATTGCATGCCCCCTAATCATAGTATTTTTGGAAAGCATGAACAGAAGCGTCACATCTACCCGTTCAACCCTACTCATTATTTTTTAGACCTCTATTATATCTCCCCCCAGCTGCCTTTTCTCCAAGCTGAAGAGTCCTAGCCACTTTAGCCTTTCCTCATAGGGAAGTCGTCCCATCCCCTTTATCATTTTCGTTGCCCTTCTCTGCACCTTTTCTAGTTCCACTATATCATTTTTGAGATACGGCGACCAGTATTGAACACAACATTTGAGGTGCGGTCGCACCATGGAGCGATAGAAAGGCATTATAACGTCCTCATTTTTCTTTTCCATTCCTTTCCTAATAATACCTAACATTCTATTTGCTTTCTTAGCTGCAGCAGCACACTGAGCAGAAGGTTTCAACGTATCATCAACGATGACACCTAGATCCCTTTCTTGGTCCGTGACATATGACATAGCTATAATTCGTGTTCCTCTTTCCCACATGCATCACTTGGCACTTGCTCACATTAAAGTGGAGGAGTGGTCTAGTGGTTAGGGTGGTGGACTTTGGTCCTGAGGAATTGAGTTCAATTCCCACTTCAGGCACAGGCAGCTCCTTGTGACTCTGGGCAAGTCACTTAACCCTCCATTGCCCCGGGTACAAATAAGTACTTGTATACAATATGTAAGCCGCATTGAGCCTTCCATGAGTGGGAAAAACACAGGGTACAAATGTAACAAAAATAAACATCATCTGCCATTTAGCCTCCCAATCTCATAAGGTCCTCTTGTAATTTTTCACAATCCTCCCGCGATTTAATGGCTTTGAATAACTTTGTGTCATCAGCAAATTTAATTACCTCACTAGTTACTCCCATCTCTTGGTCATTTATAAATATGTTAAAAAGCAGCGGTCCCAGCACAGACCCCTGGGGAACCCCACTAACTACCCTTCTCCATTGAGAATAATGACCATTTAACCCTACTTTGTTTTCTATCTTTTAACCAGTTTTTAATCCACAATAGAACACTACATCCTATCCCAGGACTCTCCAATTTCCTCTGCAGTCTTTCATGAGGTACTTTGTCAAACGCCTTCTAAAAATCCAGATACACAATATCAACCGGCTCAAGTTTATCCACATGTTTGTTCACCCCTTCAAAGAAATGTAGTAGATTGGTGAAGCAATATTTCCCTTCACTAAATCCATGTTGACTTTGTCTCATTAATCCATGCTTTTGAATATGCTCTGTAATTTTGTTCTTAATAATAGTCTCTACCATTTTGCCCGGCACCGACGTCAGACTCACCGGTCTATAATTTCCCGGATCTCCTCTGGAACCTTTTTTAAAAATCGGCGTTACATTGGCCACCCTCTAGTCTTCCGGTACCACACTCGATTTTAAGGATAAATTACATATTTCTAACAATAGCTCTGTACTAGCATAAAGACTAAAGCCACACTGTCTTGGATGAAGAATTAAAGTTTTGTGAATAAATGCCGATAATTGGGCATATACTACCTTTTCTAGCATTTTGGATAAAAAGTAAAGATTAGATACTGGATGGTAATTTGCAGGAGTCTGAGGATCAAGAGAAGTTTTTTAAACGAATTGGACGAACAATAGCCACTTTTCAAAGATTAGGTATATCGCCAGAAGAAAGATTGTTATTAAGATTAATGCTTTGGAAAGTAATTGTAGGTTGTCAAGTTTTAGCCACAATGATAGAAGGGGATCATGTAGGGATGTAGTAATGTGCATGGTGGAAAGTACCTTTGAAAGAGAATGTAGGGTCTGAGGTTGGAAGGAAGACCACAAAAAGTTCTCAAAACTGATTGGGTTACTGGGAGAGGTGTTAAAGCAAGAGAGGTTGCAGGATTGGTTCAAGGTGAAGGAGACACGGTAGGAAAAGAGTCAAATAGATTCTGTACTTTGGTGGTATTGTTTCTCCTATTCCTTTCTGACTATATAGTTTGTCTTTTCTCTAATGACATTTAGCCTGAGATATTTTTAAAACATATTTTTCTGTGACACTGAGGAAGAAATGATGTTACCTTCTCTCTGTCAAAGCCCTAGCTTAACCTTTGGATGATTTCTCTATTATTTTATACCTTTTGAATTTAGCAGGATAACTTTCTAAAGCCACCACCTTTCTGCCATCTTGTCTCTCTGAATGCACAAGAGAAAATGGTGTTGATGTTTGTTTTCCATTTCTTGCTGAGCTGTTGACCATAATCAGCCATGGGATTTTGGGAAGGTGAGACAGGAATAGGCTTATTTGGCTATGTATGAAACAAAATTCCAACATGATTACTGAAGTGAATCATGCTTCCTCTCCCCTTCCCTCCAAAGTAGCATTACTGTGTCTGGCCCTATAGACCACATAGGAGAATTTGGCTTATTCGGGCCTGAAGACATTCATTTCATTTAAAGTTATACAAACAAAAAAAAAATGGCCTCATTAGTCATATTTTGACATTGCTTTTAAAATGAATGCACTTGCTAGAAAATGTAGTAAACAAGAAACAAACTATGAAGCAATGGAACTAATAAGCAAGTTGCTAATCTTTAAGAAATATCTAGTTCTACTGCTTTAAGGTATGCTCTGATGCAGATTATATCTTTCTTCACAGGGTTGGGTCAATCAGATCAGGGGTGTAGCCAGAGCTGTGAATGTGCACTGACATTGAAACACAAAGGATTACGAGCAGGTTGAAGCACCAGACTGTCTAGTAAATAACTGCAAAATAATAATATAAGAAAAAGAGTGATCAAAGGCATGCATTTCAGAAAATAGAAGACAACGCTATCCAGGTCTAGCTCTACAGCAGAAATAGAACAAAATTATGAGACATGCATTTTAGGTCTAACTCAAGCAACTGATTTCAATAAATGTGATTTCCCCTTTTCTATTCTTCATGGAATTCTTTTGCAGTATAGAATATACAGTTTTGTATGTCACTGGCAATCATAGGCACAGGTTTCTGAGCGAACAAAGAAATCTGAATTCAAGCATACTGTAATTCAGTAAGCAATAACTTGATTCTTTGCATCTAATGGGCCAAGGGAGTGTTTCTCTCAAGATATAATTTAGCAATAAAATTGTGTCATCTGTAGCTTGCTTGATTATTTTTCTACCAGAATTGTATGAGAAATAGTGTTATTAAAATAGCCCACATATAGGATTAAACAAAATGCAGAATCAGAAGTTGGCAAACATGCGTTCAAATAAACAAGTCTTCCAATTTTCAATAAAAAATAAATTCTATATTCTATGCATTGAAATGTCCACGCTGACCTTGATGAACTTGCACACATCATGTCAGTAAAAACTATGCAAGTTGCAGCCAATAAGATGGAATTGGAGAAGTCAGAAAATCTGAAGGGTAAATTGGATCTGAGCCCAAAAATGTGGCCTGGCTCATGGCCAAGTTGCTTAGCTCAGAGGAAAAAGCATCCTTTCCTTGTCCCTGGGCAGACCAGCACCCAATCAATGCTGCAGAGGAAAGGAGATATAATTTCTGTGAAGCAGAAATGTGAAGGGGCCCTTTTCCTTTCTTGGCACCTTCCCCCCAGAACTAAGTTTGTGGATCTTGCATTGTATGAGAAATGGAGATCTCGTCTCCCTCACATGCCACACTACTTTATAGAGGTGATAGGGAGACAGGAATCCTCTCCAGAAATGAAAATAACCATATTATATAGAGGGGGAGGGGGTGACAAAGAATCCTCCTCATTTCCTCACATTTTTACCTATATCCCTCCACACTCTGTAGAAGAATCAGGAAATTCTGTATTTTGAGAGAAAAGTTTCAATCAGGAAGTTCCACCCATCAACAAATTACTGGACATTGCTGTGCTTGTTTCTCTGCTAGGAAGGAAGCTATCTCAGCTGTGACCACTGAATTCCAGTTCAAATCCTACTGCTGCTTCTCCTTGTGATCTTGAGCAAGTCACAAGTCACTTAATCTTCTGTTACTTCAGGTACAAACATAAACTGTAAGTCCTCCGGGGACAGGGAAATATCTAGTGCACCTGCATGTATACTGAAAGGGTGTGAACTAAATCCCAATAAAGAAATATCTGGTAACCGTATGACTAACTGTGTCACATCCACACCTATTACACCTCCCAGTTCTACCAATTATCCTTTTTCTTACCTTTCTCAAGAGGCTGCATTTTCACCCTGCCTTGCATGAATTTGGGCCACAGGTTCTTGAGAAAGGAAATCAGTGTTCACATTGTACGTATACTGGTTTAGTTCTGAAATTTTCCATAGCTCAACCAGCAGACCTCAAGAAGTAAATGTGGTGAAACATGTAAAGTCAAGGTTCTGCTGAGGAAAGAATATATGTGGTATCACAATATGTTACTGATATGTAAATAAGAAACTTAATTTATTATTTATTTGTGTTCTGAGCTAAGTATTACATGAAAATTGATGCAGCTAGCTTGAATGTTTACCCTTTGACAAAGCCTAGGCAAACCTTCAGCTTTCCACCCCTCCCAATTAATTTTCAGGCCTCGAGGGTCTCCCTCAGATTTTGATGATTACTGAACAATCATGATCACCCCAATACCACCCCTGCCAGAATGATTCTGCAAAATGCATAACTGGAATTATACCTTTAAATGCTAAACTTTGTTTTGAATATATACATACATAGTAACATAGTAGATGACCGCAGAGAAAGACCTGTAAGGTCCATCCAGTCTGCCCAACAAAATAAACTCATATGTGCTACTTTATATGCATACCTGACCTTGATTTGTATCTGTCATTTCAAGGGCACAGACTGTAGAAGTCTGCGCAGCAGTAGCCCCACCTCCCAACCACCAGCGCTGCCACCCAATCTTTGCTAAGCTTCTAAGGATCCATTCCTTCTGAATAGGATTCCTTTATGTTCATCCCACGCATTTTTGAATTCCGTTACTGTTTTCATCTCCACCATCTCTCGCGGGAGGGCATTCCAAGTATCCAACACTCTCTCCATGAAAAAATACTTCCTGACATTTTTCTTGAGTCTGCCACCCTTCAACCTCATTTCATGTCCTCTAGTTCTTCTGCCTTCCCGTCTCCGGAAAAGGTTTGTTTGCGGATTAATACCTTTCAAATATTTGAATGTCTGTATCATATCACCCCTGTTTCTCCTTTCCTCCAGGGTATACATGTTCAGGTCAGCAAGTTTCTCCTCATACATCTTGTAATGCAAATCCCATACAATTTTTGTAGCTTTTCTTTGCACTGCTTCAATTCTTTTTACATTCTTAGCAAGATACGGCCTCCAAAACTGAACACAATACTCCAGGTGAGGCCTCACCAACAACTTGCACAGGGGCATCAACACCTCCTTTCTTCTGCTGGTCACACCTCTCTCTATAGAGCTTAGCAACCTTCTGGCTACGATCACCACCTTGTCACACTGTTTCGTCACCTTCAGATCCTCAGATATTATCATCTCAAGATCCCTCTCCCTGTCTGTACATATCAGACTCTCACTGCCTAACACATACATCTCCCATGGATTTCTATTCCATAACTGCATCACTTTGCATTGAATTTTAAATGCCAAACAGACCATTCTTCTAGCTTCTGCAGATCCTTTTTCATGTTTTCCACTCTATCCGGAGTGTCCACTCTGTTACAAATCTTGGTGTCATCCACAAAAAGGCAAACTTTACCTTCCAACCCTTTGGCAATGTCACTCACAAATATATTGAACAGAATCAGCCCCAGCACCGATCCCTGAGGCACTCCACTACTCATCTTTCCCTCATCCAAGTGAATTCCATTTAACACCACCACCCTCTGGCATCTGTCTGTTAACCAGTTCCTAATTCAGTTCTCCACGTTGGGTCCTACCTTCAGCCTGTCAAGTTTCTTCAAGAGCCTCCTGTGGGGAACCATGTCAAAAGCTTTGCTGAAATCTAAGCAGATTACATCTATAGCACGTTCCTGATTAAATTCTCTGGTCACCCAGTCAAAGGATTCAATGAGATTCATTTGGCACGATTTACCTTTGGTAAAACCATGTTGTCCTGGATCCTGCAACTTATTGGCTTCCAGGAAATTCACTATCCTTTTCTTCAGCATCGCTTCCATTACTTTTCCAATAACTCGCTTCCATTACTTTTCCAATAACTGAAGTGAGGCTTACTGGCCTGTAGTTTCCAGCTTCTTCCCTATCACCACTTTTGTGAAGTGGGACCACATCCTGTGTTCTCCAATCTCACGGAACCTCTCCCGTCTCCAAGGATTTATTAAACAAATCTTTAAGAGGGCCAGTCAGAACCTCTCTGAGCTCCCTCAATATCCTGGGGTGAATCTTGTCCGGTCCCATGGCTTTGTCCACCCTTAGATTTTCAAGTTGTTCATACACACTCACTTTTGTGAACGGTGCTATATCCAGTCCATTCTGATATGTACTTTTGGTAGTCAATCGTGGTTCTTCTCCAGGATTTTCTTCAGTGAAAACAGAACAATAGTATTTGTTTAGCAAATTTGCTTTTTCTTCTTCATCATTATCCACATAGCGGTTCACAGCATCTTTCAATCTCACAATTCCATTTTTAGTCTTCCTCCTTTCACTAATATACCTGAAGAAACTTTTGTCACCCCTCCTTACATTTCTAGCCATTTGCTCTTCTGCTTGTGCTTTCGCCAGACATCTCTCTCTCTTGGCTTCTTTCAGTTTCATTCGGCATTCTTCTCTGTGTTCCTCTTCTTTTCTATATTTCATGAATGCCAACTCTTTAGTCTTTATTTTCTCAGTCACTTGCTTGGAGAACCATATCAGTTTCCTTTTTCTCTTGCTTTTATTTACTTTCCTTACATAAAGGCTTGTGGACATATTTATAGCTTCTTTCAGCCTGGACCACTGCCCTTACACTTCTCGTATGTCTTCCCAGCCCATCAGCTCCTTCCTCAGGTATTCCGCCATTTTACTAATTCAGCATGCTTGAAATACAGGACTTTGAGTTTGAGTGGCTGCCCTCTACTTCAGCTGTTATATCAAACCAAACTGTTTGATGGTCACTGCTGCCCAGGTGGGCACCCACTCGGACATTTGACACACTATCCCCATTTGTGAGCACCAGATCCAGCATTGCTCCATTCCTCGTGGGTTCTGTCACCATTTGTCTGAGCAGAGCACTTTGAAAAGCATCTACGATCTCTCTACTTCTTTCCGATTCCGCAGATGGAACTTTCCAGTCTACATCCGGCAGATTGAAATCTCCCAGCAACAGCACCTCTGTTTTCTTTCCCAACTTTTGGATAACTGTAATCAGATCTTTACCTAGTTCCTCTGATTGTGTCGGAGGTCTGTAGACCTCACCCATGTAGACAGAGGTTTTACCATCTCTTTTTAAGGTGATTCATATCACATCTTCCTTTCCCCAGGCCCTGAAAGTTTTACTAGGGTAAATGGTCTATTTGAGAAATACCTATCTTTTCTGCAAGTAAAAGTATACACCGTTTGTTGCATTTGTGTGTCTGTCAGGATCTACTTTATTGTTTTCACTCAAGTAGCTGATTGCTACCACCACCCCAGTGGCGTACCAAGGGGGGTGCGGTGGGGGCGGTCCGCCCCGGGTGCACGCTGCTGGGGAGTGCCACAGCGCACGCCTGTGGGCTCCAACTTCGTGAACTTCGCTCGTTCGCTGCAGCTCCCTCTGCCCCGGAACAGGGTACTTCCTGTTCCGGGGCAGAGGGAGCTGCAGTGAACGAGCGAAGTTCACGAAGTTGGAGCCCACAGGTGTGCGCCGCGGCACCCCCCCCCCAAGCGGCGTGCACCCGGGGGGGGGGGTCATTTGCCGGGGAGGAGGGAAGGTGTCATTTCGCAGGCGGGGGGGGGGGGGGGGCGCTTCGGCGATCTGCCCCGGGTGCCATCCACGCTAGGAACGCCACTGTCCCACCCGCACAAAAATGTGATGCCCTAGGCAACCACTTGGTATGAATCTGGATTATTATAATTCAATTTACATTGGGATCTTACAGAAAATGCTAAAGAAAATTCAACTTCTCTAAAATACAATTAGGCTAATTGTTAAATTAAAAAAAAATGTAATCAGGCTTCACCGGTGTTTATAAAATTGCATTTGTTGCTGGTGGCTGCATGGATTTTGTTTAAAATATCATGCTTTGCTTTTAAGATTATTAATGGGGAAGTCCCTATGCAGTTGATAGATATGGTGGGCATTTTTGATATGATGTCCAAATGGTGAGAAAAAATGTTTATCAGAAAATGTACAACAAACCAATACTCCGGTCAGTAAGCAGCGCTAGTGGCTGTCCATGCGCTAGTGCTGACATGGCCCATTCACAGGTTACAGATTACTAACAGCAGATCTGCAGTTTCATGTTGGAGTTCTTTCAGTATCCTTCGATGCATACCATCTGGTCCCAGGGATTTACTACTCTTTAAGTTGCCATTTTGGCTAGTACGTCTTCCAGGTTCACTGAGATTTCTTTCATTTCCTGCATCATTACCCTTGAAAACCATTTCTGGTACAGGTAGATCTTTTACATCTTCTTCCTTAAAGACCGAAGCAAAGAATTCATTCAGTTTCTCCGCTATGGCTTTGTCCTCCCTGAGTCCCCCTTTTGCTCCTTCATGATCTAACGGTCCCACAGATTCCATTGCAGACTTTCTGCTTCTGAATCACTGATCTAGCAGTGATATAATAAGAAGGAATTTGGGAAGAAAGAATCTTGTACTCCTCGAGTGGGGGGAATTTGAATCAAATTACTTTGAAGAATTCTCCTTCCATTGGCATTTGAAAATCTAAAACTTTGCTTACTTCTACCTGCGATGATTATAGGAATGAAATTATTCGTATGAGCAGAACAAATCAATCAGAATAGAATAGTATTCTGAGCTTAAAAATTTTTGATGTGAGTAATAATTATTTGAGACATACACTGAGATAGGCCAGCCTGGAGATCTTATCAATAGGAGACCCTCACCCCAACCACAAGACAAAAAAAACAACCCAAAACAAATAACATAAACCAATCCATCATAAAATCCAATTAACCTAGAGCACTGATTCAACTGAGATATCAGAATGAACTGTAAAAATTAATAGAAACAAAAAAATATTAAATAAAATATTTTCTTAATTTTATCACTGCTCAAATCGCAGTGCAAAGAAATACGCTAAGGAGTGTGTCTTTGGCTTGCACCTTAGCTGACGCGCTTAGCAGTGATGCAATACTAGGCACCACACGGTGTCTGACATCACAAATGGACAAAGCAAGCTCCCACGCCCCGATGGAGTTGGTGTTAACAGAGCCCACTGCTAGATGACAAAAGACCACAGTTCAGCAAGATAACGGCTCACAGTAGCTCAGAAAAAGATGATAAAGGTAACAACTCAGGTGCTGAGGAGGAAGCTCTTCTTTGCTGTCCCGCTGATATCAGCACAGTGTCTGACATCACAGATGGGCGGAGCATGCTTCCATTCCCCAATGTAGTTGGTGGTAACAGAGCTTGCTGCAGGATGGTGAAAGAGCAGCACAGTTCAGCAAAACAATGGCTCACTGTAGCTCATAAAAAGATGGTAAAGCTAAGAACTCTGGTCCTGAGTAGGAAACTCCACTTTGCTCTATCTTTTCTTTTTCAGAAATATCTAAAACCAGCTAAAGCTGTATCTTATTTAATTTTAATGTTTTTACTGATTGTAATATGTGGATCTTTTGTTAGCTGCATAGAACCAAATATGTGGAATTAGGTGGCCTATAAGCTCTGTGATTTTGATTACAATGAATTGATCCTGGTCATGGCACCTGAAGGTCAAGTTGCGCGTACTGTTTCATATAGCACAGTTAGGCTTATATGCAGTCTCAAATACCCACTACTACAGGTGATTCAATCCCCATGCTCCAAAGCAGGCACAACTAAAGAAAAGTGGCACTTCAAGTTTTGTACCAGGTTATAAGAAACAAAAGAACTCTTGGGAAAGGTCATATTACCTTCCCCACCCATCCAATAAAATGTGCATACTGATCAACACAAATCCTCTTGCCACACGCATCTTAATGCAATATTTAATTAAATTCTGGTACCAAAGCAAAACAAAAAAAGTGCTCACCAAGTCCTTTGTGTAACATTACAACATATAAAATCAACTCCTTGCCATTCCAGAGGGCTTAAACAACATACAGCTAATATTCAGATAGTGCTTTAATTAACTACAGACACAGACATACACTGGCATCCCTGAAGAAGAGCTTTGTCTTGAAACAGAAATTTCTGTAGGACGTGCTGAACCCCTCAGTTAACAAGCAGCATAAACCACTGCTCAGATAAGTCGGCTCCTGTGGGGTACTTTCATTCCAGTGTCTATTTTGGAGCTAAATTAGGCCTTGTTAACAGTCAAAACTAGGCTCTATTATTTCATAGTGACATTTTGCTTTTTTCCTCCAGGTGAACATTGGGGACGTGTATGCTTGGGAAGAACTTAAATACGTTATAGATTGATATTTGATTTTTCATCACTATTTATTGTATTTATTTATTTATTTATTTGTAGCATTTATACCCCGCTCTTCCCGCTCAATAGCAGGTTCAGTGTGGCTTACAGAGTATGGTACAAAGTATCACAGATACAATACAAAGTATGTTACAAAGTATCACAGAGACAGTGCAAAGTATATTACAATGTATCACAGAGGTAATACAAACCACCTTATAATTGAAAGAGAAAAACGCCTAGATTTCGACCCAAATCGGGAGATAGACGTTTATCTCACAAAAACGAATAAATCGGTATAATGGAAAGCTGATTTTGGACGTTTTCAACTGCACTCCATCGCGGAAGCGTACAAAGTTGACGGGGGCATGTCGGAGGCGTGGCGAAGGCGGAACTGGGGCGTGGTTATCGGCCGAGGAGAGATGGGCACCTTTCGCCGATAATGGAAAAAAAGTATGCGTTTGTAGCTAGAATTTAGGGCACTTTTCCTGGACCCTGTTTTTTCACGAATAAGGCCCCAAAAAGTGCCCTAAATGACCAGATTACCACCAGAGGGAATCGGGGATGACCTCCCCTGACTCCCCCAGTGGTCACAAACCCCCTCCCACCACAAAACATGATGTTTCACAACTTTTTATTTTCACCCTCAAATGTCATACCCACCTCCCTGGCAGCAGTATGCAGGTCCCTGGAGCAGTTGTTAGGGGGTGCAGTGGACTTCAGGCAGGTGGACCCAGGCCCATCCCCCCTACCTGTTACAATTGTGCTGTTTAATGCTTAGTCGTACAACCCCCAAACCCACTGTACCCACATGTAGGTGCCCCCTTCACCCCTTAGGGCTATAGTAATGGTGCAGACTTGTGGGCAGTGGGTTTTGAGGGTGATTTGGGGGGCTCAACACATAAGGGAAGGGTGCTATGCACCTGGGAGCTCTTTTACCTTTTTTTTTTTTTTTTTTGTAAAAGTGCCCCCTAGGGTGCCCGGTTGGTGTCCTGGCATGTGAGGGGGACCAGTGCACTACGACTCCTGGCCCCTCCCACGAACAAATGCCTTGGATTTATTCATTTTTGAGCTGAGCGCTTTCATTTTCCATTATCACTGAAAAACAAAAACGCCCAGCTCACAAATTGTCGAATAAAACATGGACGTCTATTTTTTTCGAAAATACGGTTTGGTCCGCCCCTTCACGGACCCGTTCTCGGAGATAAACGCCCATGGAGATAGTCGTTTTCGTTCAATTATGCCCCTCAAAGTATGGTACAATGTATCACAGAGATAACATAGCTATATAGAGTGGGACAATAATAAAAGATGTGGGGAAAGAATTGGAGTGTGGGTAGTACTGGTGGTGTGGTCTAGATTCGAGGATTAAGTTGGGTCGTTTGGGTAGGCTTGTTTGAAGAGGTAAGTCTTCAGCAGTTTTCGGAAGGGTAGGTGTTCATTGGTTTTTCGGATATGTCTAGGTAAGGTGTTCCAGAGTTGACTGCCTATAACAGAGAAGTTGGATTTGTAGTAGGTTTTGTATTTGAGGCCTTTGCAGTTGAGAAGATGAAGATTGAGATATGTTCGAGAAGATTTGGACCAGTTCCTGGCTGGAAGATCGATCAAATTGGACATGTACCTTGGAGATTCACCATTGAGGATCTTGTGGATCATTGTGTGGGTTTTGAAGTTTATTCTTTCCTTGATAGGGAGCCAGTGAAGTTTTTCACGAAGTGGTGTTGCGCTTTCGAATCGTGATTTGCCAAAAATGAGTCTAGCTGCTGTGTTTTGGGTGGTTTGGAATTTTTTCATGATTTGGGCTTTGCAACCGATGAAGATGCTGTTGCAGTAGTCGGCATGGGTAAGTACTGTGGATTGTACTAGATTGTGGAAAGTTTTCTGTGGGAGGAATGGTTTAACTCTTTTCAGAATCCACATCTTGTTGAACATCTTCTTCGTCGTGGTTTTTGCATGAGTTTCTAAAGTTAGGTGTTTGTCTAATGTTACTCCTAGGGTTTTTAGATTGTCAGATATTGAGATTGTAACGTCGGGGGTGTTCAGGGTGGTTGGGAGCAGAGTAGAATGTTGTGATAAAAGGATTAGGCCCTGAGTTTTTTCTTTGTTCAATTTCATCTTGAAGGCGTTGGCCCAGGAAGCTAGGATGTTCATGGCAGTGATTATTTTCTCCGAGATTTCTGTAAGGTTGGATTGGAAGGGGAGGAATATTGTGACGTCATCAGCATAGATGAAGGGATTTAGGCCAGACTTGGATAGGGATTTGGCCAGAAGGATCATCATGAGGTTAAAGAGGATCCACTTAATGATGTTTCCGCCTATCCCTAGTTTGTCTAGTAGTTTTGTAAGAATATCATGGTCTACCATGTCAAATGTGCTGGATAGGTCGAACTGCAATAAAAGTATTTTGTTACCAATTGAAATTTCTTGTTTGAACTTGGATACCAGGGTAAGTAATACTGTTTCTGTGTTGTGTGCAGTTCGAAAGCCCGATTGTGATTCATGTAGTATGGAGAACTTTTGTATGAATTCATTTAGTTGGGAGGTCACTCTATTTGCCGTCAATTTGGTCAGAAGAGGGATGGAGGCTACAGGTCGATAGTTGGTGATGTCATTCGCTGGTTTCTTAGGGTTTTTCGGTATTGGTGTGAGTAGAATATTGCTGTGTTCGGCGGGGAAGGAGCCTTATTGGAGTAGGAGATTTTATGTGGGTGGTGAGATCTGTAATGAATCGTTCTGGGGCGTTTTTCATAAGATAGTTGGGATCTAGGTGGCAGTGAGACTTGGAGAGTTTGGATAGTGCTGAGGACACTTCTTTGGTGTTGAGGGGGGCGAAATTTGTCCAATAGCAATCTGCTGGGATCTCTTCAGAGTCGGGGTCCAGTTCATCAAGGAAAGTGTCAATATTGGTGTAATCATGGGGAATTGAGTTGCACAAATTGGTGATTTTATCGTTGAAGTATTTGGCCATCTGGTCGGCAGATGGACAATTTGATGGTGAAGTTGTTACTGGATTCATATTAAGAAGATTCTTTATGATTTTGTATTGCTTTTTTATTTCTGTTCCGGTGTCTGTGATTTGTTTCATGTAGTATGTTCTCTTGGCTCGTTTAATGTCATTCTTATATTTCTTTTATGTTTGTTTCCATGCTTTCAAGGTGATATCATCTTTTGATTTGCTCCAGGCAGTGGCGTAGCAAGGGCGGGGCGGTGGGGGCGGTCCGCCCCGGGTGTCAACGGGTGGGGGGGTGCTCCGTCTACCCCCCTGGCGTGGCCCGGCACCCCCCTGGCATGGACCCCTCCCGGCGCAGCGCCTCTCACCCCCCCCATCCAACAGTCCCCACCTGCCTATCAACTGAGCTCCGTGCACCCGGCACCTTGAATCTGCAGCGCTGCTGACTGTAAAAGAAGAAAATTGTCCCGTCGTTGGCCCTTCCCTCACTGTGTCCCGCCCTCGAGGAAATAGGAAGTTACATCAGAGGGCGGGACACAGTGTGAGGGAAGGGCCAACGATGAGACAATTTTCTTCTTTTACAGTCAGCAGCGCTGCAGATTCGAGGTGCCGGGTGCACGGAGCTCAGCTGGTAGGCAGGTGGGGACTGTTCGGGGGGGAGTGAGAGGTGCTGCGCCGGGGGTCCACACCAGGGGGGGTGCCATGCACCCGGGGGGGGGGGTGTGCACAGCGGCGATCCACCCCGGGTGTCAGCCAACCACGGAACGCCACTGGCTCCAGGTTTTTTCAAGTTTCCTAGTTTCTTTTTTCAGTTTTTTTAGTTCTTCGTTGAACCATGGAGAGGGTTTTTTCTTTATGTTTAGGGTTTTGGAGTGTAGCAGAGCAATTTCATCTAGAATGAGTTTGCATCTGTGGTCCCAATCTGCAAGGAAGTGGTTTGAGTTTGGGTCTATCAACCAATTGTTGTCGTAGATAAGTTTCCAGAAGGTTTCCTTTTTGATTCGTCCTCTGGGTTTAATTGTTGTGGGTTCCTGTGGTTTGGGTTGATCTTTTTTCTGCCAGTGTACTGATAGGGTAGCTTTGTGGTGGTCGGACCAGGGAGCAGGGGCAGTGATGTAAGAGACGGGAGGAGCCTGCAAAGCCAGCAGCCAATGCTTCGAGGCTGCCTGCGGTGCCGCGCTTTTTTAAAAAACATTTATTTTTGTCGTTAGTGTTGGCGCTCAGCTCAGTCAGCTGAGCGCTTCTTCTTTTTGTAGCGCCGGCCCTGCTGCTCAACAGGAAAAGCAGCAGTGGCCGGCAATGGGAGCTGGGGCTGGCGGGCCTGAATCGGGTGGGCCTGAATCGGGAGAGGGAAAACGGATGGCAGGATGGGGAGAAAGAGGGAAAACGGAAGGATGGGGAGAGAAAGAGGGAAAACAGATGGAAGGATGGCAGAGAAAGAGGGAAAACGGAAGGATGGGGAGAGAAAGAGGGAAAACAGATGGGAGGATGGCAGAGAAAGATGGAAAACGGAGGATGGCAGAGAAAGAGGGAAAACGGAAGGATGGGGAGAGAAAGAGGGAAAACAGACGGAAGGATGGCAGAGAAAGAGGGAAAATGGAAGGATGGGGAGAGAAAGAGGGGAGATGGATGAAAAGATGCAGAGAGAAAGGGGAGAGACTGGAAGGATGTGGAGAGAGGAAGGACACTGAACAGAAAAGGGTAGAGAGATAGACACTGGTTAGAAGGAGGGAGAGAGACATTAGATGGAAGGATCAGGAGAGAGGGTAGATGGGTGGAAGGATGGGGAGAGAAAGAGGGAAGACGCTGGATGGAAGGGTAGGGAGAAAGAGGTGACATTGGATGGAAGGATGCAGAAAGAAAGAGGGGAGACTATTGGAAGGATGAGGAGAGAGAGGGGAGACATTGGAAGGATGGGGAGAGAAAGAGGAGAGCTGCTGCATGGAAAGGGGGAGTAGTGAAAGATTGGAGAATAAGAGGAAGGGGCATGGGGAGAACAAGGGTGAGAAAAAGATGAAAAGCCATAGGTAGATGAAGGAAAAAGAAGGAAATTAAAGAATGGATAGTAAGAACGAATTAAATCTGGACACAGAGAGAGGCAGAAAAATATTGAAGAAAGCAAAGAAAAAGGAGAGAAAAATGACAAATGGCCAGGAAACCCTGGCAGAAGAGTTAAGCGAAAACGAAGGAAAGCAGAATCTAGAGACTGGGAGCAACACAATGAGAAAAAGTAAATGGCCATACAACAAAGGTAAAGAAAATAATTTTATTTTTAATTTAGGATAAAGTAATATGGTGTTAATAAAGTTTCAGAGACCAATACTTCCTTCCCTAGGTCAGGAGAGGATACTGTAACAGCATTATTCTGACCTGAGGCAGGAGGTTTTGGCCTCTGAAAGCTCACTGAAAAGGATTAGGCTATTAAATAAATTGTCTGAAATCAGATGCACTGAAAAGCAGCACTTTACCCTATGTGACAAATGCATCTAAGTGTGACTAAATTTTGCTGGGGGGGGGGGGTAGAGAGAAAATTTTGTGCCCACCCACTTTGGGTTCAGGCCCACCCAAAATTGGCAGTCTGGCTACGCCACTGGTGTACACATAAAGTTGTGTCAGAGGAGGAAGGGCCCCTAATGATGCGCAAGATTGCCTGTGAGAGGCTCTGCTGGAGCGGAGTACTAAAACAAGTAAGGAGAGGAGGAAGGCGAGGAGAACAGACAGCAGGGAGCCTGAAGGCAGCTAAAGGGGGGAGGAGATGCTAGTGTGTGGAAAATTCTGGGGAGGGAGAGACTGAAGGCAGCAGCCCCACCACCAGCATAGGCGGGAAGATGTAGAAAAGCCGAGGGGAAGAGAAGATGCTGGCAGAACGCGGCGGAAGACTCCGAGGAGAGGAAAGGTACTCTCTGAGGACAAGCGGGACATTGTTTCTCACATATGGATGATGTCATCCAACAGAGTTGGGTGCGAATGTTGCCCAGCATAATAGCTCTTTAAAAGGCCTTTGGTGGAGGAAGTGACGTCATTGTGCCGAATGGTTTAACTCCTGGGCTCCTTACTCCTTCAGGCTAAATTGGCATCTATCACCTAGCAAAACACTTGGAACATAGCAAAAAGCTCAGTTTCTGCAGTGCAAACAATTGGAGGATAGATTCCCAGCATGACTGGCAAGAAAAAAAAAACATGGATCTGCAAGAATTTGCTTACCAAGGTGGAGCACAGCCACAAAAGTAAGACAGCAATATGACGGTGGTCCAGGCCATGAGTATAACGGGGTCTCCTGTAGAAGTTCGGGATGGTTCAAGGAGCTGAAGGCTGGTGTGGGGGCAATGTGAACAGAGATTGTTTCTTTGGACATGGACCTCAGGGCCAATATTCAGGATCTAGCATAGGCGGTCGGTGGCCCAACTGTTTGGGGAGGCTGAAGGGGGCGGGGCTAGGGGTGGGGCCAGGGGTGGAGCTTAAATTCATAATTGTCTGATAACACACAGAAAAAATAAATAAAAATAAAAGTCACAATTAATACCCTTTATTAAATTTAGATATTAGATATGTATCATATGTCAAAGAATAAAGTGGTTGCTCAAAGCATATTCTAAGCACAATCACTCAACTGCAAAGCACTATGCACAACTTTGTACAAAAACACACTCAGAACCTTACCGTACCATAAATATTACACTGGGCAGAACCTAATACCACCCATACGGAAAATGCAGACCGTCAACAATATGAAACAAGGGATCATATCATCACAATTCTCATGTAGAGCCACAAAACACTCAAATTAATGTGGGATAAAATGCCATAAATAAGTATATAAATATAAACTTTTAATGTTGAGCACCTGATTCTCAAAGTGGACATATTCCAAACACTATAATGAAAATAAAATGATCTTTTTACCTTTGTTGTCTGGTGACTTTTTCTGATCATGCTGGTCCAGTATCCGATTCTGCTGCTATCAGTCCTCAGTGCAGGTCAGGAAGTCATCCTCGTTAAATATCTCCCTGGCAACCCAGGACACCTCCAGCCAACCCCCCCCCCCCCCCCCCCCCCCACTCCCAGCAGTAAGGTAAACAAACCATAAACCAATTTCTACAACTGATTCACAAGGCTAGAGGGCTTTCACTGCAGCTCCTGCTGTGAGGATGGAGGTAAATCAACAATTTAAACCCTTCAGAGCACAGCAGGGGTGGCTTAGCCTCTCCAAGCCTCTTATACCGGGCGCCTATGGGATCTGGGCATTCTCCTGGAGGAGGCAGTGAACCACATGGAGGAATGTTCTGGACACATTAATGACTTACAGCAAAAGTATAGTGACTTAGCCCAACAGAATCTGGAACTATGGGATAAGAAAGATGATATGGAGAACTGGAGCCGCAGATGCAACCTGAGGTTCTGGGGAGGCCCAGAACAGCCGGAATATGTAGACTGTACTATGACTTATCAAAATAGTGCAACACCTATTTACACAAGCAGCAATATCTGTCAAGGAAGACAAGATTAAAATAGATAGGGTCCATCGGGCACTCAGCAGACCTAATTCTAATGTACCACTTCCACTATTACATAATCAAAGAGAAAATAATCATGGGTGCAAGAAAACTGGAAACATTTGCATAGGACACTTATCACATATCCTCAAAAAGCATGAACATGCAGTTTGCTAACAAAATTACTAACACAGATTATGGGAGGCTACAAACATTTCAAAATTTAACCAAAAAGGCCTCAAAGCTCAAAGAACATCGGTCAGATCAAATCTGTCAGTTTTCCAAAAAGAGTACCCCACTGCATTATTTATTGGGACTAATTGGAGATTTGATATGGAAAAGTTTGTATTTTGAAGACTAAAACAGACTGTGTGGGTTTTGGCTATTTTTCTCTGGAGTTTTGGTGAACAACTTTTTTCTCCATTTTTGGAGTTTTTTGGTTGCTCACTTTTTTTCTGGAGTTTGATGATTTATTGAGACCAATGATAATATCTGGGAATTCCTTTGGGAAAACTGACACATTTGGCCAGACCGATGCTCTCTGAGCTTTGCGGCCTTGTTTATTTAAAGTTTGAGATGTTTGTAGCCCCCCATAGTCTGTATTAGTCATTTTGTTAGCAAACTGCATATTTCATGCTTTTTGAAGATATTTTGAAAGTTCGCTATCCCTTGTATATTTTTACACTTATCACATAGACATTTTTGTGGATCTCTCACCTAATACCTTAAGGAAACAGAGAGATGAAGGACATAGTTGGCAGACTGAGAGAAGAGCAAGTGCAATATCATTTAACTTTTCCATTTTTCTTAAGCTTTGAAGGTGCAAGGGAAGAATCTTTGTGTAACATCGAGGGATGCTGTTATTGAAATACTACAGTCACTAGATTGGTGGTCTGCAAATGAAGACATACCAATACCCCTAAATCAAGGGGGAAAGTGTCCAAAGGGAGAGGAAGCCAAGGTGGGAAAGAATGTCCAAAGGGAGAGGAAGCAGATTGCAGACACAGGCTAACTCTCCCAGACAGGAACAAAGAGGGGTGAAGTGAAAAGTATAAAGATTCTGTGAATTGATGGTAGTTACTGCAGCACTGTCTGCACAGAGTTGGACTTCCTGGTGTTAAATGTTTTAGGTATCAAGAGCTGGACTTGGTCCTTATCAACTTTGAAGCTATGATAGTTTTCACTTTTATATGAGTTATCGGTTTGTAGTAGAGGTTCTAAGCATGTCTTGTTTACAGCATTTTGTTACTTGATGGTACATAGTCAACATTATAATTGGGTTGTTTAGTATCCCAGGAGGTGGGGTCCTTCCACTGTGTACTTTCTTCCCTTCTGCTATATGGAGGGGGGGTCTCTGATGGGTGAGAGGAAGTGAGGATGGGTGGGGAGGGTGGTTGGGGGGATGGAAAGGGGGTTGGTAGGTGGGTCGTCTTGGGATAGCTCTTAAATGGTGGGTATATATTACTGGGGTGAGGGCTGGATTAAGCTGGTGGGCTTTTGGTCCTTCTTATGGCAGATATTATTGAATGTGAACGGACTCAATTCCTCACACTTTTCACTTTTATATGAGTTATCGGTTTGTAGTAGAGGTTCTAAGCATGTCTTGTTTACAGCATTTTGTTACTTGATGGTACATAGTCAACATTATAATTGGGTTGTTTAGTATCCCAGGAGGTGGGGTCCTTCCACTGTGTACTTTCTTCCCTTCTGCTATATGGAGGGGGGGTCTCTGATGGGTGAGAGGAAGTGAGGATGGGTGGGGAGGGTGGTTGGGGGGATGGAAAGGGGGTTGGTAGGTGGGTCGTCTTGGGATAGCTCTTAAATGGTGGGTATATATTACTGGGGCGAGGGCTGGATTAAGCTGGTGGGCTTTTGGTCCCTCTTATGGCAGATATTATTGAATGTGAACGGACTCAATTCCTCACACAAGTGGAGGTGTCTCTTTAAAGAAGCACAGAGACCATCCACAACAATTTGTCTTATTCAAGAGATACATCTTATTAGGAAAGATGAAAAGTATCTGTGACATTCACATTATACACAGTGCTGGTTTGCATCACAAATGAATAAGAAGTTTTGTGGGGTAGCTATTTTGATATCATGGGATCTGTCGATGACACCCCTTCAAAGGATTGTAGATCCACAAGGGAGGTATTTGGCTTTACAGGTTAGTATAGCAGGGACTATTTACAATATAGCCTCTATATACGCTCCTAATCAGGGTCAAGGGGATTTCTATGCCATGTTAGAGTTCTGCTTTCTTCTGCTTGGTGCAGGAAATTGGGTAAGAGTGGGTGACTTAAATATGACTATAAATTCTCAGTTAGCTAATACTTAATACTTCTCCTGTTCAGTATGGTGCTGGGGGGAGAGGGGCAGATAGAAGAGCCTGCTACACAGTTTAGGAGTTGTAGATGGGTGGAGGGAACAGCATCCCAGATCAAAGTGATTCACCTATTTTTCTTCTGTCCACAAAACTCACTCCAGGATTGATTATATATTGCTTGATAAACAATGTGTAGCTGGACTTGTTAAATCCAGGATAGAGACCATAGTCTGGTCTGATCATGCCCCAGTTTGGGCTGTAGCTCAGGTTGTTCTCCAGAAGCCAAGCTGCAATTTTGGAGATTAAATGAGAGCATTCTAGGAGAGGCTGAGGTAATTGATGACCTTAGCAAATCACTGATTATTTTACTAATAATTCAGCTTCCTCGGTGTCTCCAGGAATGCTATGTGATGGCTTTAAAACATACATACGGGGCATGTGATTAAGTGAGCGAGTAGATTAAAGTGTAAGAAAAGGGAGAAAGATACAGCACTAAGAAAAAAACTACGGGATGGTGAAAGAGACTTATTTGTGGCCCCTATTGGGGCCAAGCACTATTGATGACACTTAGGGAAAGGCTGTGGAGCCTTTGAGCTGACCAAATCCAATATGATATGCAATTGACCGATTGTGTATTTTTTTTGTAGAGGGAAACAGAGCCTGTAAATTGCTTGCACATCATTTGAAAAGGAAACAGACCCAATCTCAAATCACATCTATTCAGTTGGATGATGGCACAATAACACAAACTCCTGTGTTTGTGTCTGCCTCTGCCAGAGGAGCTGGAAGAAGTTGGAAGCTCACAGATAAGACTATTTTCTGATTATCCCTACCTTAGAGCTGTGGTTTTGGGCAACTCTCCCCCCAATCCTAGTCTGTCACTGCATTTATATTATACAAAAAATAAAAAAAAATAGAACCCCCCCCCCTGTTTTTATCTGCTCAGCTAAGCTTGTGATCTGATAACCGTGTTTCCTAACTGCTTATTGGCTATTTCTAATTTCTAATTGATATCTGTAATCTAAGTAACAGATTTTAAAACTGCTTATTGGCTATTTGTATTTGATATCTGATAATCTGAAAACTGGATTTAAAAACTACTTTAAAATCTGTATTAGTTCTTTTTTTTCTGTTTCCATAGTGTGTGGAGCCACCCACCCACCTGGTTTTTGTTGAAAGCAATTTGTAAGGCATAGGTGTGGCTAAGCTTCTCCACGAGGTCTATCTCTGCCGGAGGAGCTGGAAGGAGTTGGAAGCTCACAGATAAGACTATTTTCTGATTATCCCTACCTTAGAACTGTGGTTCTGGGCATTTCTGGTGCATTTCAATGCAACTCTAGAGATAGGTTACAGCAAACACATTCTACAGGTCTTAAGCTTAAGCCCACCCACCCCAAGACTGACACTTCCTAAATAGCTTTCCCAAATACACTACTTCTCACAAATTAACTCCACCGTTATTACAACTGTCTCTGAAAAGTAAACCCTTCATTATCACAGGAATCCTCAGTCTTCTGTTCACCATCACGGGCTTACTGCTCTAGATAAAAAGGACCTCTGTTAACATATCCATTGGCTGCTATTCTCATTATATATCACATAGGATACCATTTACCTTCTCTTCCTTAAACTTGTTCATCAAGTTTCTCTCACTGTTGGCAGTACCATATTGGTAGGATAATCAAAAATCATAATTAATCAGCTATACCCATAGATCTACCCTCTTTCCTTTCCTGCCTAACTCTGATAGAGGATAAGCTTTTCTAACTGCTTCTAGTCCTGTAGTATTCTAACTTTGTGGAAAGGTTCTGCCAGTCCTAGTTACATTCTAGTGGAATTTGAAAGTTAAATCAACTGGAAATTCTTTGATCAGACGGTATCAGTTCTGGTCATACCTAGAGAACCTTATTTGATACAGCACTTGGCTGACTCACTGGGATTTATAATCCCATCCACCCCAGGGTTTTCCAGTCATATATAGACAAGCCAAAACTCATTAACTTTACTCCTCAGTCACACACAGGCAATCTTGCAGACTGTTAACCCCATCATAGTACACTTGTTCATACCCATTTCAACCAATTAGGATGGCTTTTATTCTCTGTAATAATTGTGGTGCTTTAGTTTCAAGGCCAATCATCTGGAGACTTAAGGCTTGTCCTATCTGTCTTCAGCTCGCTAGTTTAAAACAGGAACTCAGTATAGTAAAGCAGAAATTGGATGCATTAAAGCAGCTTCTGGGACTGCACAAAATCATACTGCACAGAATCATACCAAATTCTCACCACTGCCTCAAAGGATAAAACCACCTAAGAATAGATGGTTCACGGTAGGCTCAGGCAAACTTCGTTATGTGACACAGAAGCATCCGGCCTCACATCTGTTGCCCCTACGGAATTCTTTTGCTCCATTACAGCACTGTGATGTTCCTGAAAATAGAACTGAGGCGGAAGAAAAATCAATGAAGATGGAACGAAAAGATATGAAGGTACCCAAAGAGAAAAGACACCCCCAAATCACTAATGTTGAAACACATACTAGGAAATGTAGATGGAAAGCGATGACCACAAATGCTCACAGTCTAAGCAATAAAGTTCATGACATTCAAGCCCTGATGTTGGAGGCAGACTTGGACGTTGTTGCAATCATGGAGACGTGGCTCAATGGTTCCCATGAATGGGATGCAAACATACCAGGCTATAATCTATTTAGGAAGGATAGAGATGGTCGTAAAGGTAGAGGAGTAGCTCTGTATGTGAGAAATGATATTGCAGCGAATGAAATGACAGGGACCTGGGGAAAGGAAGAAGCAATATGGATCACCTGAAAAAGAGATGATAGAAACTCTGTCCGATTCCGCAGATGGAACCTTCCAATCTACATCCAGCAGATTGAAATCTCCCAGCAATAGCACCTCTCTCTTCTTTCCCAACTTTTGAATATCTGCGATCATATCTTTATGTAGTTCCTCCAATTGTGTCGGGGGTCTGTCCACGTGGGTGTTATAACATCCTCATTTTTGTTTTCCATTCCTTTCCTAATACTACCTAACATTCTATTTGCTTTCTTAGCCACAGCAGCACATTGAGCAAAAGGTTTCAACGTATCATCAACGACGACACCTAGATCCCTTTCTTGGTCCGTGACTCCTAATGTGGAACCTTGCATGACGTAGCTATAATTTAGGCTCCTCTTTCCCACATGCATCACTTTGCACTTGCTCACATTAAACGTCATCAGCCATTTACACTCCTAGTCTCTAGTCTCTTAAGGTCCTCTTGTAATTTTTCTCAATCCTCCCACGATTTAACGACTTTAAACAACTTTGTGTCATCAGCAAATTTAATTACCTCACTAGTTACTCTGATCTCTAGGTCATTTATAAATATGTTAAAAAGCATATGTCCCAGCACAGACCCCTGGGGAACCCCACTAACTACCCTTCTCCATTGAGAATACTGACCATTTAACTCTACTCTCTGTTTTCTATCTTTTAACCAGTTTTTAATCCACAATAGAACACTACCTCCTATCCCAGGACTCTCCAATTTCTTCTTCAGTCTTTCATGAGGTACTTTGTCAAACGCCTTCTGAAAATCCAGATACACAATATCAACCGGCTCACCTTTATCCACATGTTTGTTCACCCCTTCAAAGAAATGTAGTAGATTGGTGAGGCAAGATTTCCCTTCACTAAATCCATGTTGACTTTGTCTCATTAATCCATGCTTTTGAATATGTTCTGTAATTTTGTTCTTAATAATAGTCTCTACCATTTTGCCTGGCACCGACGTCAGACTCACCCACATCTCTTCTGGATCCTTTTAAAAAAATTGGTGTTGCATTGGCCACCCTCCTGTCTTCCGGTACCACACTCGATTTTAAGGATAAATGACATATTTCTAACAATAGTTCTGCAAGCTCATTTTTCAGTTCTATCAGTACTCTGGGATGAATACCATCCAGTCCAGGAGATTTGCTACTCTTCAGTTTATAGAACTGCCCCATTACATCCTCCAGGTTTACAGAGGATTCATTAAGTTTCTCCGACTCG
The DNA here is from genome assembly GCF_901765095.1 of Microcaecilia unicolor. NCBI lineage: Eukaryota > Metazoa > Chordata > Amphibia > Gymnophiona > Siphonopidae > Microcaecilia > Microcaecilia unicolor. The sequence continues at coordinate 51,700,651 of NC_044039.1, forward strand.
TCAGCTACGAATACCATTTCCAGCACCGGTATCACTCCCAAATCTTCCTCGGTGAAGACCGAAGCAAAAGAATTAATTTAATCTCTCCGCTATGGCTTTGTCTTCCCTGATTGTACCTTTTACTCCTTGGTCATCTAGCAGTCCAACCGATTCTTTTGCCGGCTTCCTGCTTGTAATATACCTAAAAATATTTTTATTATGTGTTTTTGCCTCCAACGCAATCTTTTTTTCAAAGTCCCTCTTAGCCTTCCTTATCAGCGCTTTGCATTTGACTTGACATTCCTTGTGCCATTTCTTATTATTTTCAGTCGGTTCCTTCTTCCATTTTCTGAAGGATTTTCTTTTAGCTCTAATAGCTTCCTTCACCTCACCTTTTAACCACGCCGGCTGTCATTTGGTCTTCCGTCCTCCTTTTTTAATATGCGGAATATATTTGGCCTGGGCTTCCAGGATGGTGTTTATGAACAGCATCCACGCCTGATGTAAATTTTTGACCCTCGCAGTTGCTCCTCTAAGTTTTCTTTTCACCGTTATTCTCATTTTATCATAGTCTCCTTTTTTAAAGTTAAACACTAACATTTGATTTCCTATGTATACTTACTTCAAAGCTAATATCAAATCCGATCATATTATGATCACTGTTATCAAGCAGCCCCAGCACCATTACCTCCCACACCAGATCATGCGCACCACTAAGGACTAGGTCTAGAATTTTTCCTTCTCTCGTCGACTCCTGTACCAGCTGCTCCATAAAGCTGTTCTTGATGTCATCAAGGAATTTTATCTCCCTGTTTTCACAGAAGAAAATCCTGGAGAAGGACCGCGATTGACTGGCAAAAGTACTAATGAGAATGGAGTGGATATAGCACTGTTCACAGAAGAGAGTGTGTATGAACAACTTGAAAATCAAAAGGTGGACAAAGCCGTGGGACCGGACAGGATTCACCCCAGGATATTGAGGGAGCTCAGAGAGGTTCTGGTGGATCCTCTTAAAGATTTGTTTAATAAATCCTTGGAGACGGAAGAGGTTCCGTGGGATTGGAGAACACTGGATGTGGTCCCTCTTCACAAAAGTGGTGATAGGTAATAAGCTGGAAACTACAGGCCGATAAGCCTCACTTCGGTTATTGGAAAAGTAATGGAAGCGATGCTGAAGATAGTGAATTTCCTGGAAGCAAATAAGTTGCAAGATCAGAGACAACATGGTTTTACCAAAGGTAAATCATGCCAAACGAATTTCATTGAATTCTTTGACTGGGTGACCAGAGAATTGAATCATGGACGTGCTATAGACGTAATCTACTTAGATTTCAGCAAAGCTTTTGACACGGTTTCCCACAGGAGGCTCTTGAATAAACTTGACAGGTTGAAGATAGGACCCAATGTGGTAAACTGGATTAGGAACTGGTTGACTGACAGATGCCAGAGGGTGGTGGTTAATGGAATTCGCTTGGATGAGGGAAAGGTCAGTAGTGGAGTGCCTCAGGGATCGGTGCTGGGGCCAATTCTCTTCAATATATTTGTGAGTGACATTGCCGAAGGGTTAGAAGGTAAAGTTTGCCTTTTTGTGGATGATACTAAGATTTGTAACAGAGTCGACACCCAGGAGGGAGTGGAAAACATGAAAAAGGATCTGTGGAAGCTATAAGAATGGTCTAAGGTTTGGCAATTAAAATTCAATGTGAAGAAATGCAAAGTGATGCAATCTGTCCCTAAAATCGAGTGTAATACCGGAAGACTGGAGGGTAGCCAATGTTACTCCGATTTTTAAGAAGGGTTCCAGAGGAGATCCGGGAAATTATAGACCGGTGAGTCTGACGTCGGTGCCGGGCAAGATGGTGGAGGCTATTATTAAGAATAAAATTGCAGAGCATATACAAAAACATGGACTGATGAGACAAAGTCAGCACGGATTTAGTGAAGGGAAGTCTTGCCTCACCAATCTAATGCATTTTTTTGAGGGGGTAAGCAAACATGTGGACAATGGGGAGCCGGTTGATATTGTATATCTGGATTTTCAGAAGGCGTTTGACAAAGTGCCGCACGAAAGACTCCTGAAGAAATTGCAGAGACATGGAATCGGAGGTAGGGTATTATTATGGATTAAGAACTGGTTGAAAGATAGGAAGCAGAGAGTAGGATTGCGTGGCCAGTATTCTCAGTGGAGGAGGGTAGTTAGTGGGGTCCCGCAGGGGTCTGTGCTGGGTCCGTTGCTTTTTAATGTATTTATAAATGACCTAGAGATGGGAATAACTAGTGAGGTAATTAAATTCGCCGATGACACAAAATTATTCAGGGTCGTCAAGTCGCAGGAGGAATGTGAACGATTACAGGAGGACCTTGCGAGACTGGGAGAATGGGCGTGCAAGTGGCAGATGAAGTTCAATGTTGACAAGTGCAAAGTGATGCATGTGGGTAAGAGGAACCCGAATTATAGCTACGTCTTGCAAGGTTCCGCGTTAGGAGTTACGGATCAAGAAAGGGATCTGGGTGTCGTCGTCGATGATACGCTGAAACCTTCTGCTCAGTGTGCTGCTGCGGCTAGGAAAGCGAATAGAATGTTGGGTGTTATTAAGAAGGGTATGGAGTCCAGGTGTGTGGATGTTATAATGCCGTTGTATCGCTCCATGGTGCGACCGCACCTGGAGTATTGTGTTCAGTACTGGTCTCCGTATCTCAAAAAAGATATAGTAGAATTGGAAAAGGTACAGCGAAGGGCGACGAAAATGATAGTGGGGATGGGACGACTTTCCTATGAAGAGAGGCTGAGAAGGCTAGGGCTTTTCAGCTTGGAGAAGAGACGGCTGAGGGGAGATATGATAGAAGTGTATAAAATAATGAGTGGAATGGATCGGGTGGATGTGAAGCGACTGTTCACGCTATCCAAAAATACTAGGACTAGAGGGCATGAGTTGAAGCTACAGTGTGGTAAATTTAAAACGAATCGGAGAAAATTTTTCTTCACCCAACGTGTAATTAGACTCTGGAATTCATTGCCGGAGAACGTGGTACGGGCGGTTAGCTTGACGGAGTTTAAAAAGGGGTTAGATAGATTCCTAAAGGACAAGTCCATAGACCGCTATTAAATGGACTGGAAAAATTCCTCATTTTTAGGTACAACTTGTCTGGAATGTTTTTACGTTTGGGGAGCGTGCCAGGTGCCCTTGACCTGGATTGGCCACTGTCGGTGACAGGATGCTGGGCTAGATGGACCTTTGGTCTTTCCCAGTATGGCACTACTTATGTACTTATGTACTAGGGAGTAGAAATCCATGGGAGACATATGTGTTAGGCGGTGAGAGTCTGATATGTACGGACGAGGAGAGAGATCTTGGGGTGATAGTATCTGAGGATCTGAAGGTGACGAAACAGTGTGACAAGGCAGTGGCCATAGCTAGAAGGTTGCTAGGTTGTTTAGAGAGAGGTGTGACCAGCAGAAGAAAAGAGGTTTTAATGCCCCCATATAAGTCGTTGGTGAGGCCCCACCTAGAGTATTGTGTTTAGTTTTGGAGGCCGTATCTTGCTAAAGATGTAAAAAGAATTGAAGCGGTGCAAAGAAAAGCTAGGAGAATGGTATTGGATTTTCATTACAAGACATATGAGGAGAGACTTGCTGACCTGAACATGTATACCCTGGAGGAAAGGAGAAACAGGGGTGATATAATACAGACGTTCAAATATTTGAAACGTATTAATCCGCAAACAAACCTTTTCCGTAGATGGGAAGGCAGTAGAACTAGAGGACATGAAATGAGGTTGAATGGGGGGCAGACTCAAGAAAAATGTCAGGAAGTATTTTTTCATGGAGAGAGTGGTGGATACTTGGAATGCCCTCCCGCGGGAGGTGGTGGAGGTGAAAACGGTAACGGAATTCAAAAATGCGTGGGATAAACATAAAGGAATCCTATTCAGAAGGAATGGATCCTCAGAAGCTTAGCGGAGATTGGGTGGCAGAGCCAGTGGTGGGAGGCGGGGCTAGTGATTGGGAGGTGGGGCTAGTGCTGGACAGACTTTTACTGTCTGTGCCCTGAAAATGGCAGATACAAATCAAGGTCAGGTATACACAAAAAGTAGCACATATGAGTTTATCTTGTTGGGCAGACTGGATGGACCGTGCAGGTCGTTCTCTGCCGTCATCTACTATGTCACTATTACTATGTCCTGCACTCATGAGATCTTCTTTTCTGACGTTTTATCAGGCCTTTTATACCTCAGAGATACATCCCACTTACACTGAAATGGAGGCATTTCTGACAGAGGCTGCTTTGCTGCAGGTTTCGGTTTCAACCTTCAATGTTTGAAGTGGGAATAACATTATTACCTAAGCCTGGGAAGGACCCCACTCAATGCAGCTCCTATAGACCCATATCATTGTTAAATTTAGATGTTAAGTTATTTATGAAAATGTTGGCTACAAGATTGAATGATGAATTGTATCCATAGTGGGAGAAAACCAACCTGGTTATACCTGGTAGCATGACAGGAGACAATATAAGGCAAAATTTATATCTGATGTGGTGGGCTAGGACTGACCAAATTCCATCAGTACACCTGGCTATAGTTGCAGAGAAAGTCTTTGACTGGGTCAAGTGGGTCTTCCTGCAAGCTGTGATTAAGCATATGGATTTTGCTCCCCATTTTAAACAATGGATACCGGCAATCTACAGAGCGCCAAGGGCCCATATCAGGGTTAATGGCGGTTGGGGGGGGGGGGGGTACTCTGATTCCTTCCCACTAGCGAGAAGAACCTATCAGGGATGTCCTCTATCACCCCGTTTCTTCACACTGGTGATGGAGCCTCTAGCTGCCTTTATTAGACAGAACCCTGAGATACATGGATTCACAGTTGGCAATGAAGAATTTAAAAGTTCTCTTTTTGCAGATGACACCCTACTAACTATCAGTGAACCACACAAATCATTTCTGGCCCTCATGCCTTTGCTCACCAGATATAGCCAGATGACAGATTTTAAAATGAATGCTTCCAAGTCAGAGCTTTTAAATATAAATCTAATTATTTATGTTGTCTAAGACTTAAAAAACAAATTTCCCTTTGGATGGGCTTCAGAATATATTCAGTATTTAGGAGTAAAGATTCCAGGGATATGAGGAAACTATACTCATTAAATTATTGCAAACTAATTCCTGAACTATTGAATAAGTTTGGTAGATTGCAGAAGCTCAACCATACTTGGATGGGTAGGATTGCTATATGTAAGATGGTAATTCTGCCCACCTAGTTATACCTATATCAGACTTTACCTTTTAATATACCTGCTTCCAAACTTGTCTCATTAAACAGGAAGATGTTTTCCTTTATATGAAAGGAGCACCCTCCAAGGCTTGCCAGATCCATTCTGACCCAGCACAGGACAGTAAGGGGGCTTGGTGTACCTGATTTAAAAAAGTACTTTTATGCAGCACAAGTAAAACTCTTGATAGACTGGTATGGGTATAAACCTCAAGTGTGAGTCAGAGGGAAAGACTATTTTTCAGCAACATTTTTGGTCCAATTTGCCCTGACATTCTTTGGGGACAAAAAAGTTACTTAGAGCATCAAACCCCTTCTTGAAATATATGATGTATATCAACTAAATCAGAAAGCAGTTGTGGGGGGGGGGGGGGGGGGGGGGGGGGGAGGGAGCTGATATGTATGAAGACCTCTCTTAAAGCCATGCTTTTGTTCTCCCCAGGTTGGGAACCAGCAGTATTTAATAGATGGGAATCACTGGGTATTTCTAAAGTGGGGCATCTTTATTGATGGGGACATCTAAGCTCTTTCCAGGACTGAGGGCACAATATACCATATCAAATAATGTTTTCTATATATATCTTCAGATACAGCACTTTTTGGTAAATAAAGCTATTGCACCCTTCTTTGGCAGTACCCTCACTCTCTTTGAAGAAATGCTGCAGGGGGGGTACAACCCAAAGGACACTTATTTCTAAGCTCAGTCTACTCCCACTTACCAAACAAAATGGGGCCAACATTTGGGGGGTATCTTTGACAGAATGATACCCCCCATCTCTGCCAACATCTCTGCCAACTTAATAGAACAAAATGTTAAGCTGCTGTATAAGTGGTATATGGCACAGGATCATATATCTAAATTTGGCAAGGGTTTTCAAATTTCTGCTGGCAGGGGTGTGGAATGATTGGAACCTATTTTCATGTTTGGTGGGCATGCCCTTGAATTTGAGTATTCTGGTCTGAATGGACAAAGTCTCAGTTTTGGAATAGATATACCATTGGAACTCTTGATTTTCCTTTTGCAAGTACAACCACTGGGAACTACCACTTCCCAAGTGAAAGCTATCTCTGCTATCTTGAGAAGGGACATCGCTTGCTGCTGGAAGGCTGCTCAAATTCCAAAATCAAAGCATGTACTCCATAGACTTTGGCTCACTTTCTACCTCAGCAAGCTGACAGTGCTTAGACAAGAGAGACTGAAAAAAGTTTGGAAATCTTTTGTTGAGTGGTATGCACAAAGATAGATAAGATTCACAGTGAAGACCTGAGTGGACATATTGATATTGACATTACTGACATTATTTGCAGTATGAATTGGATGATTAGACCTAAAAACCTTCTGACCCACCAGTCTTGGGGAGGGAAGGGATTGGGGTTTATTTTGGGTTCTTTATCTGGGGGTTTTCATTTCATTACCTTATTCTATGTTGCATTGGGCTCTATGATGTTGTGTACAATTCATTATAATTGTTTTGGAAAATGTTTTCTTTTCAATAAAAATTTAAGTTGTTTTTTTTTAAGAGGCCTTTGGCAGCTTCCCATTGCCTTCCCACTCAATGCATGAACGCGGGACCAGCAGTCTTTTATTTTACACAGAGCAGAGAGATCACAGATGTGATCTCTCCTCAGCTCATCAAATGTTTTCTTTTTCTGGTGCCTTTCTTTGTGGGTTTTTACACTCCTTTATATCTTTTTTTTTATTTTCTCTACTTCAGTGTGTGCCCTTATGAGTTTTGTGCACTTCTACATTTTTTTTCAGTCTTAAGACCTTCTTAGGCCCAAGTCCAGCCAGGTTGCATCAAGATTTTCAGGCGGTTTAAATTTACTCTCCTCACCCCTTGAGCTCTTTTTTTGGGGCCATTTCCCAAGTTTATTTAAGCGTTGTGCTTGGTGCATCAGGGTTATGTTGGGCACTGACCCTGATTCCATTGTATCCACTGCTTGGGACTGAACCATGAGGGTCTTAATTGTATTTTCTATCACAAAAGAGACTAGGAAGCTCAGTGTGAATATCTTTCTAGTGCTCAGTCTGGTCCTTCGACGTTGACATAGGTGACATCGGGTCCATAGCTGAGTAGTCTATTTCAGACACAGGGACTGCAAGCATCAGCATCAACATCGGCTACTGAACTGTGATCCCGAGACCAGCCGGTGTCAGGCTTGGCACCATGTGTGCATTCCATATCCTTGTCAGTACTGCACATTTCCGAGGATCAGCACTGTGCCAGCCATGGCGTTATATATATATATATATATATATATATATATATATATATATATATATATATATATATATATATATACTGTATATATATATATATAATGTGGTGGGCTAAGAACCTGGGGAACTGGGTTTAATTCCCACTGTGGCTTCTTGTGGTCCTGGGCAAGTCACTTAACTCTCCATTGCCTCAGAAAAAAATAGATTCTGAGCTCACTAAGAACAGAGAAAACTGCTTTGGTTGTACTACAGAAAGGTGTATAAAATCCATGAGCCTTTACCACCACCAGCTATCCCCCTTAAAGGGAGGCCAGTCTAATGTGGGAATGAAATAGCTTATTGCAGCTGCCTTAAACTTTGTGTGGCTGCTAACACAGTTACAATAGGCTTAGCACAAGCAATTGCTGCTGCTAATGCTGTATGTTTTAGAAAATGACAGTCGTTACCTAGGCAAAAGACATTAAGTTGAGGACAGAGAGGTCTCCGATTGGAAAACACACTTGAGGAACGCATAGAGGGGCATAATCGAACGGGGCGCCCAAGTTTTCCTGAGGGCGTTCTCTCAGGACATCCTTGCGAAGGGGCGGGGAAACCCATATTATTGAAACAAGATGGGTGGCCATCTTTCATTTTGATAATACGGTCAAAAACGCCCAATTCTCCACATTTAGGTCGACCTTAGACATGGTCGTCCTTAGAGATGGTCATCCCCGGTTTTCAGCGATAATGGAAACCAAGGACGCCCATCTCAGAAACGATCAAATCCAAGCCATTTGGTCGTGGAAGGAGCCAGCATTCATAGTGCACTGGTCCCCCTGACATGCCAAGACACCAACTGGGCACCCTAGGGGGCACTGCAGTGGACTTCATAAATTGCTCCCAGGTGCATAGCTCCCTTACCTTGTGTGCTGAGCCCCCCCAAAACGCCCCCAAAACCCACTGCCCACAATTGTACAACACTACCATAGCCCTAAGGGGTGAAGGGAGCATCTAGATGTAGGTACAGTGGGTTTGTGGTGGGTTTTGAAGGGCTCACATTTACCACCACAAGTGTAACAGGTAGGGGGGGATGGACCTGGGTCCACCTGCCTGAAGTGCACTGCACCCACTAAAACTGCTCCAGGGACCTGCATACTGCTGTCATGGAGCTGGGTATAACATTTGAGGCTGGCATAGAGACTGGCAAAAAATATCTTTAAAGAATTTTTTAGGGTGGGAGGGGGTTAGTGACCATTGGGGGAGTAAGGGGAGGTAATCCACGATTTCCTCTGGTGGTCATCTGGTCAGTTCGGACACCTTTTTGAGGCTTGGTTGCAAGAAAAAATGGACCAAGTAAAGTCGGCCAAGTGCTCGTCAGGGACGCCCTTTTTTTTCCATTATCGGCCAAGGACGTCCATGTGTTAAGCACGCCCCAGTCCCGCCTTCGCTATGCTTACGACATGCTCCCATGAACTTTGGTTGTCCCCACGACAGAAAGCAGTTGAGGATGCTCAAAATCAGCTTTCAATTATGCCAAATTGGGCGACCCTGAGAGAAGCACACTCCTGATTTGTGTCGAAAGATAGACGCCCTTGTCTTTCGAAAATAAGCCTGATAGTGTCAACAAAGGCATGGAACGTTACTTAAATCTTCAGTTATGGGTAACATGGTTTTGGCAGAGTTTGGGTGATTTTTTCTGTAATGTTATAATGAACCCATATTAATAAGTGCTTTATTCAATGTGCATAACATTGTTATAGCCATATCTAGTTGCACCTTCTCTGAATTACAGCCTATACAAACGCATCCTCCAAAGCATATTTTCTTCCCTTTTGTTAAGATGCTTTTGTTAAAGGAGCAGGAGGTGGCCAAAGCAGATCATGGAGAGCTTAACTAGGAGCTGGAAATGAGCCACTATTTTTCATCACTAAGGAGGGCACATAAGCCATAGACTATATTTGCTGGGTATCTTAGAGCAAGAGGGGATATAATGCTTCAGACTGAGTCCAGAGGCAAATATGGCCTTGTATAAGGAACAAAAAGAAGATCTGGATCCTCTTCCATGTAAGTTTCAACCCATAGCTGACCTTGTCAAGCTACTGAAGGGCCCATTTACTAAAGGGTTGGTGTGTGGCAATCCAGAACTACCACCGGGCTACCACAGGAGCCCGGTTAGTGTGGGAGCCCTTACCAACACCTGATTGGGTGGTAGTAAATTTCCCCCCGAAATGGCTGTGTGGCAAGTGGTTCACTTACAGTGACGATCTGGGTGCATTTTTGAGTGTCTAACAGAAGTTTCAAGTTGGTCACGAGCACCGCTGAGGCGATAAAAGTATATAAAAAGCATATGAAAGAATTTTTCACAATATTGTGTTAATGTGGAGGCTATAACATATATGAGCCTTGTTGAGTGACTGGTTGTGATTTAAGGGCTCTTAAAGAGTTAGTAGTGCCAAGTGTATTTCACTTACAGCACAGCCATTTCTTTTTGAGACAAAAGAGACAGACTTTTACCAGCTGTGGTACAAGGAAGCCTCAGCGTGTGTCAAGAAACACATGCTGATGCTAGCGCAGGCCTCTTTTACCGCAACTTAGTAAAAGGACCCCTGAGTTCATTGAGGGCAATTCTATAATCTAGGTACCCATGTTTACATGAGCATTAGGTATATAAATGTCTAGAGTAATAGCACTTATATGTGTGTATTTGCACATATCTTCATAAATACTAGCAAGGCACCTAGTTGCTCTTTTGCAAATTCCCATGTAACTTTCATAACGTGTATTTGTAAGGGAGGGGGAATATACACAGGCAGAACACAGGCCAGATATAAGTGGGGCTCCCATTGAAAACCCAACAGGATATGGGGTCACCAGCACAAGTATGGAAAACCTTGCTCTAGATAGTCAAGTTTTCAGAATATCCACATCAAATATGCATGAAATAAACTGATATACTTGGGAGACTGAATATATGCAAATTTATCACATGTAAATTCATTATGGATATCCTGAATACACAACTGGTTAAGGAATTCTGAGGACAAGTTTGATAAGTCCTGACTTCACCAATAGGCTCTAGAAGTAAAGGAATGGGGAAGAGATCAATCTACAACATCTTGACACTTGCTGTTATTGATTTTCTCTTCAGTGGGTTAGAAACCTATATGTAAAAAGCAGGTTGATATTCATAATACAATTAATATTAATTCTCCATTTATTTTTAATTCACAAGTTGTTTCTAAGTGAATATCCCACACTAAGATCAGTATACAGAGCTTAATGGAGTATTGTCCAAATTCCTGTGCTGTTCATGTTTAATGCTGGTAAAAAGCAAAACTATGACAACTTTTTAATGATTTTTTTTAAAAATAGGCATTAACCACCTAATTCTATAAATTTGTGTGCCTAACTTTGCAACTAGTGTGCAAAGTTTCACATGCAAGTTATAAGATAAGGAAATTTGCACATGTAACCTAATTAGATAACAAGCTGCTAATTGCTATTAATGACTAATTATTGTTAATTGTTATACATATTGGCAGTATTCTATAAATTACATGCGCAAATTCCAGAGCGTGCAACTGCAAGGGGTTTGAACCTGGGCAGGGCATAGGTGTATCAGGGACGTGTTTGGCAGTTGCATTAACAGGTTTTAGAATACTTGCATTTACACACCTAAATGCCTACAGTTAGACATGAGAATTTACACCAACCATTTGGCTAGCATAAGTGCTCGTACCTAAAGTTAGGTGCGTAAATGCAGATTTATGCTACCATTCTATAACAGCAATTGAACTCTCAATTGCAATTATAGAATCCATGCTAACTGCCAAATTCTATATAGCATGCCTAGAGATCCGTGCCAGAATCCAGGCATATTCTATAACAACGCATGTAACTTAATTGTTTTAACAAGTTAATCAGCATTGATAAAAGCAATTAACAAGCAATAATAAGCACTAATTGCCAATAATTAGAATTTACATGCACAACTCGCTAAGCGTGTTCTGTAATGAGCTGCACCTAAATTCTAATGTGCACAGTTCAAAAGGGTGGGAAAATGGGCATTCCCAAATGTACATGCGTAGTTATAGAATATGACCCAGTGAATGTAAGTCTACATACAAGGATTTACGCCATGTTTTCATTGGTGTACATGGAGGTGAGTAGTTTTAGGCGCTGGGATATCAACTAAAATATTCTATATATTACGCCTAAATCTAGGTACCACTTATGCAGAAATGTTTATCACGCGGATTTTCTAAGAGCCTTATATAGAATCTGGCCCTAAGTGCACAGTGTCCCAGCCCCCAACTTTAGGTGACCTTTTAATTTAGGGGTAATTCTCTACAGGTCACCTAAAATTAGGCATCATGATGATGCATCCTAAGTGCAAATTCTATTGGCAATTACATGTGTAATTGCTATTATAGAATACTAGTTTAAGTCTGCAGCTATGCTGCATCTAGCTTTATGTAAAAGAGCTTATGCTAACTCAATGACTTGCTCAATGACTGGCATTAGGGTTGTGCTACGCCATGGTCTGTTGAAAAAAGGGCCTGAAGATACAATTAGACATTTCAAAATCAGTAGGATAAATTACTTGCTCGATTTGGCTTATTTTTCCCTTCACTGATTTCTTGCTTGACATGGTGACATTCCAAAAAAGCAAAGGGAGCATCAAGCAAAAACGGCCGAGGCTATAAAGTGGAAGGACATAGACTAGATTCACAGCTCTGGAATGGATGATGAACGTAAACAAACCAGCAGAAATGAGTTACGTCTTAGAGGGTCTACTTCTATTCTGTCTGGCTTTCACTCCTCGGCGCAGACACCTTCTCCCCAGTTTGACTGAGCATGTGCTCAAGAACTGTGCTTAACACACAGCTGTTGAGCACATGCAACAGTCAAAATTCTCCCTCTGAACTCCCTAATGCTCAATGCTAACAGTGTACATATGTTTCCATGTCATTAGCATTGAGCATTAGAAAGCTGTTTTCTTATGCTGTTCTAGTGGTATTTTTCTGGCGCTGTTCCGAACAGCACTGGGGTTTTGATCATCGGGACATCAGTTTGATGCATAACTGATAATATAGGTCCATGCCCCCTTGCAGCTGTGTACTATGAATTTTCCATGCTGAGTTTGTAGAACACCAACTAAAGGCAAATTATTGCCAATTAATACCTATTAACACCAAATACAGTTAAGTATTGACTGTTAATACTAATGAGCAGCTAAATAACACTTAAGCTATGCCTGTAACTTGCACTATTGTATAACTTGCATGTACAATTCTGTGCGCTAAGGCTAAGCATCAAATTCTTCACGTAACTTTATAGAATTAGGGAGTAAAAGCATTTAGGGAAAGGGACTTGATATACCGCCTAATTGTGGTTTTTGCAACTACATGCAAAATGGTTTACATAGATGCTCATTTTCAAAGCACTTAGCCTCCCAAAGTTCCATAGAAACCTATGGAACTTAGCCTCCCAAAGTGCTTTGAAAATATGCCTCATCGTATATACAGGCACTTATTTGTACCTGGGGCAATGGAGGATTAAATGACTTGCCCCAAGTCACAAGGAGCTGCAGTGAGAATTGAACCTACTTCCCCAGGATCAAAGTGTGCTGCACTAACCACTAGGCTACGCCTCCACTATTTAATGCCATAAATAACTTTTACTTTTTTCCTGCATCTGGATCTTACTCAGCTTAATTTGCTAAAGACTGAGCCAAGAATGAACCAGATCCCTAATGTACATAAGGCTTGCTCCTCTCTACATTAAACACTGCACAAGATTTTTTTTACTTCAAGCATGTTGTTCCAATCTCTTTACATCTAACTTTTTTTATTTGTCAATTTACTGTTATTTGTCTTATTTTATTGTAAACCACTTTGACACTTTATTGTATTAAAAGGAATATCAAATCAAATGATCCTCAACATTATCACTTCTTGAGTAACATTAGCTAAGAGTCAAGCCTCAGAAAATTAATTCTAATGTCTACTAATCCTTAACATTTACAATTACTGTTATTTAGTTCTACTCATATATATTTTTTTAAATGTCTTCTTCAATTACTCTAATTCCTTTATGCTATACCAGCTCCTCCCCAAATGGTCAAGCAGGCAGCCAGATTCAGCGGATTCCCTCTTGCAGAGACGCCACCACTTTAACAAACATTACCTTTCTTTTCTCCCTGGGCTTCAATGTGCTCCTAGGTCCATCTACCCCTGTTCAGTGTTGTTCAAAGTACTAGGTCAAAGTACTTAAGTAAAAGTTTTAATTAAGTGAAAGTAAAAAATGTATTGCCTAATATAATACTTTTTTAGTAAAAAGTAAAAGTACCACAACTACAATGAATGCAACTATTGTTAACTTTATTGCTCTAGAATTCAATCCACTTTGCTTTTAGTAAAACTAAATTCTTGAAAATGAAAATGACTGTCACTCATGTGAGTGTGCTTGTGAGTCATTAATCCAGCACAACTAAAAAGGTTCAACAACTGCACTAGCAGAAAATGGATGGTTCAGTTTGATAATAAGTTCCTTCAAATCAGGCCAGGTAGCAATATTACCGATGTCTTCTGAGTGGGTCTGCAGGTCAGGATCAAGGGAATCTCTGAAACGCTTGAATTTCATATAGCAAAGAGTACTTTATCATCATTATTGTCATTATCATCTGCATTAGAAGTAGTGCTGTCTAATTCATCACTTGTATCTTCATCTTCTTTATTATTGTCATGCTGTCCAATTACAAAGAAGGCTTTCACAGTTCGAATAATTGTCTATTGTTGTTTTAACAATGTTTTGTCTGATGGCAAACTCTGTTTGAATATCTTTGAGAATTGATGCAAGAACATCAAATGTGTGGGAACCCTTCAGTCTTATGGTCAGACAAGCAGACTTCCTCCCTAAAGACTTTATCAATCCAGTGAACAGTTATCCCAATGCAAAATTTCCAATGAGATGACTAGCAGTCTGTTGTGATAGACACTAGAGAGCTGCACGGGAACAGGGTTTGTGGGAAGCCCACAGCTACCACAGAAATCCTGCAGAGATCCCCTCCAGGGCCACAGCATCCCCAGGGGGATGCCCTCGAAGTCTATGGGAATACCTTGGGGATGGACACACATCCTGCAGTGTTCCCACAGCTATGCCAGTTTACCTCCCTATTCTCAGTGCGGCCTCAAACTCCTCCTCTTTGGCAATTGGGCTCTGCAGAGACTTGAGCCGCGTGGTGCTGGAAGTTGGGGAAGTCTCACAGAATGTCAAACTGCAAGACTTCCCCAACTTTCTGCACCATGTGGCTCAAGTCTCTGCAGAGCCCTATCGCTGTGCAAGGGAAGAGGAGGAGTTTGAAGAAGCACTGTGAGTAATGGCTGTAGGGGGACCACAAGATTTATTGTGGGAAGGATGGATGGGGGCCTCAGAGAGACTGGAGAAGGCTGGGAAGGGGGCATGAGAGAGGCTAGGGGGCTGAAAGAGGCTGGGGGCATGAGAGAGGCTGGGAAGAGGTTATGAGAGAAACTGGGTGAAGGCTGTGGAGGGGGAATTAGAGAGGCTGGAGTTATGAGAGAGGTTGGGGATGGAGTATGAGAGAAACCGAGTGAAGGCTGTGGAGGGGGCATTAGAGAGGCTGGGGCTATGAGAGAGGCTGGGGAGGGGGCATGGGAGAGGCTGGATGAAAGCTGAGGGGGGAATGAGGGGCTGGATGGAGATGAGCTGGACCCTGGGGAGGGGAAGGGGGCTGGAGAGAGATGGCCTGGACCCATGGGGAGTAGACAGGAACAGGGACACAGAAGAGAGGTGCTGGACAGGAGAGATAGAGACACAGGGAAGATGAATAGCAGACATGTAGAAAGAAGAAATGCCAAATAGACAGAAGACCTTGAAAAGGCAGGAAAATCGGAAGACAAGGACAACATCAAATGGAAAAATAAAATGCTCAGACTACAAAGGTAGAAAAGGTTTTATTTATCAACTGTTTTTATCAGGTTTGGGAAATGTGCGTCTCTGATATCTTTCATTTCCAGAATGATGGCATAGGTTAGGTTATTTTAGTACTGGGGACTGGCAGGGATAGAAGAGATTACTTGTGGGGATGGGCAGGGACAGGTTAGATTCCAGCAGGAATGGGTTGGGATGGGTTAGATTTCTGCAGGGATGGACGGGGACAGGTGAAATTTCTACCCCTGTGCAACTCTCTATTAGAGACATGTGTCTGTTCACCATGAATTGCTAGCAGTTTCAGCTTAATCTCCACTTTAAAGTGACCCAACTCATTACTGTTCTGTTTGGCTGGAGGCCAGTAACCAGTTCAACAAACACAGGCAACTCTGCTGTTCTTATAGCCTATATTCACGGAACACCAACATTTAAGATGAGATAGTCCACTGTTTGTGTGACAAGTTTGGCAACAGCAAAATCCTGTTCCCAGTTTTGCTGTTTCATTTGGTTTACTGAGGAATCGTCATTTACATCTCCCTTCTGCTTTTTACTTTTAACT
The DNA here is from genome assembly GCF_901765095.1 of Microcaecilia unicolor. Lineage (NCBI taxonomy): Eukaryota > Metazoa > Chordata > Amphibia > Gymnophiona > Siphonopidae > Microcaecilia > Microcaecilia unicolor. The sequence goes on from NC_044039.1 coordinate 51,716,614, forward strand.
ACAAGCATCAGATGTAACTGCGTAAGAGTAGTAAAACTGGCAAAATTATTACTTCAGTAAAAATAAAAGTAACAAATGTTATCCTGTACTTCTTTACAAGTAAAAGTAACAAAACTTATAAAGTACAGTAACTAGTTACATTTACTTAGTTACTATACAACACTGCCCTTGTTGAATATGAGATCCAAACCTGTATCCCCTGGAGTCTGGACTGAAGCACAGAGCACTATGGCCTTAACCACATGGCTGGTCACTATTTTTTTGCTTCTCAATAAAATTCATTTGCTTGAAAGAACCAAAGTGACTACACTGAAGCCTAAAGGAATCATGGAGACTAACATATTTCAAACAGACAGTATATTAGAAATATTGTACAAGACAGTCATACATGTAGCGTTTCATCAGCACTAGTTTAACCAGTAATGAAGTAATTAGATTTACTGCACTTACACACACAATACTTTCCCTGCCAACTGTGGAGTCATAACACACCTTATTACTTTGATCTTTATAAACACCAAAGAAATTACGAGAGTCATTAGACTGCTGTTTGGCAGTGTTGTGAGTTACACCCTTATGGAGGCAGAAAACCCCATGAAATGTAATCTAGTCATCATAATACAATCTCTAAATGTCAACAGAACATTTTTTTTCTTCTTCTTAAAATTTTAGGCTTGGCAAGAGTGTAAAAAAAAAAAAAAACACCTGTATACGTTAAGCTGCAAAATTGAGTGGAAGATTATGCCAGTTATAAACCCAAGTGCTGATGGACAAATAGTAGGTGCAACTTTTAATATATGCCTGGCTGTTTAAAATCATACATATTTTCAATGGCACTTGAACACCTCAAATATAACACAAACCCCTTCATTGTGTCCAGAGACAGATCATTTGTGCTGATTTAGCAGCCCCAATTATTTTGAAAAGTTGGCTCCAATGATAACTAGGAGATAGAGGGCGAAACTAGTTTTGAGGGACTAATAAAATGTTATGAGGAATATGCAAGGCCAAATAAAATTTCAGTCTTCATTTTAAATGAAATTTTAGCAATTTTCTTGTGTTTTTTTTGAGGGGGTGGGGTTGGGTTCATATTTTTCCACACGTTTATGGGTTTTGTGCTCACTAAATATGTGCATGAACCTCTTGCATTCACAAATCAATCATACATATGTTAATTCGTAGGTATACACACATGTGATTTTTGTGCACTTTACAAGTTTAGGTGCCCATACAAACTGAACATGTACTCACAAATGCACACTCCTAAGAGCTACAGAACCTTTCGTTTCTAGTTTACTGGTTCAGGTCTGGCTCAGTGACAAAATTTCAGTACCATCTGATGCTATTTGGTAACTTATGTGGGATGAACTGGTCCTGTTCCAAGCAGGCAGCTGTTCACACCACTTGAAGCACCATCACAGTCTGTCAATAATTGATTCCGAACACTGACAGTATCAGCAAAAATGCCAAAGACTGTACAGTCAACATTACCTTAGATGTAGTTACTCCATAATAGTTTTGCAGAACTTAAGGAGCAGGATAGGCTGCTGCTCTTAATATAGCTGTTCTATTAATAAACAGGGAGCACTGGTTTCTAATATAGTCAAAATGTCCCCTTTTACATGCACTAAATTAATTAAAAGAACTTAAAAATTAAACCAGAGAACAAGAGCTGGTTTTAGTCTCTCCATTTTGAGTACTGTGATCCAATTGGTTTCTAGTCTCCCATTCAACAACAAATTCTATGGTTGTACATTTTTTGTTATGGTCTATTTTATTCCACTTTATCACCTGCTATTTCACTTAATTTGGTATTTAACACATATGGGCAGCCCCATTTTTTTTAAAGGTATTAATCCGCAAACCAAACTTTTCCAGAGACAGGAAGGCGCTAGAACTAAAGGACAAGAATTGATGTTGAAAGGGGGTAGACTCCGACATAATGTCAGAAACTATTTATTTCATGGAGATGGTGGTAGATACCTGGAATGCCCTCCCGCAGGAGGTAGTGGAGATGAAAATGGTAACAGAATTCAAAATGTGTGGGATAAACACAATGAAATCCTGCGTAGAAGGAATGGATGCAAAGAATCTTAGCAGAGATTAGGAAGCAATACCGGTAATTGGGAAGCAAAGCTAGTACCAGGCAAACTTTTACAGTCTGTGTTCTGATCTTGGCTAGATAGATTCAATTTCAGCTTCAGAAGATGGAGAACAAGGTCAGTGCTGGGCAGACTTCCACGGTCTGGGCAAGGACAAATCAAGACCTGGTATACATATAAAGTATCACATACCATATGTAATGAGTTTAGTTTGTTGGGCAGACTAAGTGGGCTGTATAGGTCTTTATCTGCCATCATCTACTATGTTACTATGAAATTGGAATTGAAACACCTGGGTTGGGACATTTCCAATTCCAGTAGTATGTTAGAAAAGGATTTGCCAGTGTAAAGCCTATTCTAAAATACATTGAGGAATGCACATGCATGTGCCAGCTATGTGCAGTGGAAGCAACCTTTTTACATGTATCAACATGTAAAACATCAATGGAGGCAACACAGCAACTTACATGTATAAGTGGCAGTACAAACATATGTAAAATGATATTTCAGAACACATACATAAGTAGGAACACTTAGGACATATGTGAGTGCTATTTTGGAAATCTTCATACCTAAAAGCCCCTAATTGAGTTCAGAAGCCTTAATCTTTATGAATTATCAACTTTGGGAGGAGGGGAACAAAAGACAATTAAGGAGGAGATCTCCCTTAATCCCCCATGTAAAGTTCTATCCAAAATGGCTACTTTTACAAAATGTATACATACCCACAGGGGAGTAGCTAACAATGAGTGAGCTCAGCTGCCCAGGCCGCCCAATGGAAGTGACCACCTGCCATAGCAAACCCCTCTTTCATCCCCACAAATTCAGCATTCCTCCCTTTCTTAGCCACAACCTCCACCTGCCTGCAGATCCAACGTCTCTCCAACCCACCCTCTTATCCCTGCGTAGCCCAGTAGCTCTCTTACTTCCCCTTTGGTCCACAAAAGATGCACAGATTGCTGCCAGAGATAGCAATTGAAGCAGGCTGTTTCTATCCGGCCCCACCTGAGCCTTTCCTGTGCCACATCCTGCCCACAACAAGTTATATCATAGAGGCTGGACATGGCATAGGAAAGGCTCTGGCAGGGCAAGGCAGAAGCAACTTATTTCAATCGCTGCCTCTGGCAGTGATCCATGCACGTTTTCAGGACTGTGGGTGGTGAGAGATACCGGGCCTCTGCAAGTTGGGGAGGAAGAAAGGAGGATAGAGAGGTGCCTGGCCTGTGGGGGAGAGGGTAGCGAGATGAGGGCTTGTGCAGCTAGAGAGGGGGAGGGGGTTAGAGATATGCTGGACCCCAGGGATGGGAGAGATGCTGCAAATGAGGGGGAATAAGAAGAGACAAAGATACCTGGAGGACAGGAGAGGGGGAGATGCAGAACCTGGGGGGAGGGGAATGTCTGGAGGAGCAGAGAGTGAGCATTGTTGTGCTGATCAGTTACCATGACCACATTACCACACACTAACTGGCTAGCGTAGGATTACCACTTGAGCCCCTACCACCTATAAAATAGGTGTAAGCGCTCAGATGGTAATTTCTTTTTAAATGCCCACATGCTAATGGCAACGTTAGCACATGACCATTAATACATAAAATGGAAAATCAGCCATTTTACTGCTGTGGTAAAAATTGCCTTAACAAGCAGAAAGAAACAGTGTTATGATACAAGTCCAGTTTTTGCTGCAGCTTAGTAAAAGCAGTGGCGTAGGTAGGGGGGCGCAAGGGGAGCAGTCGCTCCCCCAAACAGCTGTTTAGAAAAAATGGCGCCTATGCACCTCGTGCCAATAAATATTTTTTTCTGCTCCCTCCCTCCCGAGTCTTTCATCTTTTCCAGTCTCTTCTGCCTGTCTCTCCCATCCGCATGGTCACTTTTTACTTCCCTGAAGCTTTCTCCCTCCTGCGCAGCACTGGCGATTCACAGTCAGTGTTCTGCCAGCATCGGGGCCTCTCCTCAGGTGCATTCCACATCTGCGGAAAATAGGAAGTTGCAATACAGTAGGCGGGATGTGCCTGAGGAGAGAGAGGCCCTGACGCTGGCAGAACTCTGTGAATCGCCGGTGCTGCGCAGGAGGGAGAAAGCATCAGGGAAGTAAAAAGTGACCACGCGGACGGGTGGGGGCTGGAGAAAGCTGCCCATGGAGGTTGAATTGACTGGAGTGGAAGTCAGCCTATCTAGTCCACTTAACAAGGAAGCCAATTTGGATGATACTAATCTGTTTCCACCCCCCCACCCCCCGCGCAGCTGTCGCTGCCGTTCAGTTCAAAGCAAGCAAACTTATGATCTGCTGCATACACATTGTCGTTCTTTATTCTTGGTTCATTTGTAACAATGCTAAAGCTGTTTCAGTTGGATAGGCAGTGCCTTAAAAGCTGAAGGAGTAAAGAAATAACAGTTGAATATCATTAAAACAGCGTAAAAAATTATTGTTGCTGGTAGAATATGGTAATACTAGGGCCCAGCTAAGGAACAAGTTATTTTGAGTTAGTCTTCACTGGATCAAACTTGCTTTCCTTGTGCCATCACTATCCAAGCAGGATAGGCAGTGTCTTGATGGGTGAAGAATAAAGGATTTTAATAAAATTATTTATATCATACATTATCCCAAGCAAAGTCGGATTCAGTGTGGCTTACATTTGAAAATACAGTGATACAGAATAATAGAATTTAGTTATATAATGGGAATAAATAGATGGATATGTCTGAAACATTTGACAAAGTTGAGATTAGCTTATGTACCCAACTGGGCATTTAAAAGTTTGTCCTTTATTGATACCACATGTTCAGAAATCATAGCCATAAGTATAGACAGTTATTCAAAGATTATCACATGGGAGGGGAAGGAGATAGGGACACAAAGAGGGCACTACTAAAAATGGGAGGAGGAGATAGGGACATAGAGGGGCACCACTGGAAGGGGGAATGGGGATATGGGGACAATGGTGAAAAAGGGGTGAGATGGGGACAAAGAGGTAATGCTGGAAAAAGGGGGAAGATGGGGACACAGGACAATGTTAGAAAAAGGGAGAGGTGGGGACACCAGGACGGCAGATGCTAGAAAGGGGGAGATGAGGAGACCAGGTAGACTTGTGCTGAAAAAGGGGGCAGATGGGGACACAGAAAGGGCAGATACTGAACTTGGGGGTAGGATAGGGACAAGGGACACAGAAGGGAAATGCTGGGCAGGACAAATAGTGGTGCAGAGGAAAAAAGGATAGTGCACTTGGAGACAGAAGAAATGTCAGATGGACAAGAGACCCTGTAAAGGCAGAAGAAACAGAGAAAAACAGAAAAGAGACAGTGGGACCAAAGCAAATGAGAAATTGTTCAAACAGTAGAGGGGTCCGAGTGCATTTTCTTAAGTCATTTTGGATGTACTTCAGCACAGATTTTGATGGGTAGAATCAGGGACTGCAAATCACACATGAATTTGGGATATGAGTTCACACTAGGACTGGTTGAAAAATCTCCCTTCTGGAACTGGATCACTTGGCAGCTCTATACACAGCTATTTGATAGTGGGGACATAAAACGAAAGATCAGTGCCAAACAGATGTAGAGAAGGAAAGGAAGAAGACAAGAGGTGAGAGAAGAAATGGAAAGGCCAACCTGGAAAAGAATTTGTAAGGCTGACTCATGGAACATAGAAAAAAAGACTGGGACCAGTCAAATTCCCAGACAACAAAGGTAGAAAAAAATGATTTTTATTTAATACTTTGTAAGGACTGAGATGCACCTGCTTACATTTTTCTATCTTTTTTTTTTTTACCAGTATTGTACTGTTTAGAGTCTGGCTTCCTTGGCCGGGGGGGGGGGGGGGGTGTCTCTATTTCAATGTTTGTTGTTTTTTTGGGGGGAGGGGGTTGTGGCTCCCTATTCTGTATTAGATTGGTAGCATCGAATGCTGTCACAATTTGGGTTTCTGCAAGGTGCTTGTGACCTGGGTTGGCCATGTTGGAAACAGGATACTGGGCTAGATGGACTATTGGTCTGACCCAGTATTGCTACTCTTATGTTATATAGATGAGGGTCTGTTCGTGTTCTGTATGTGTGACTGAGGTGAAGGATTCTGCCAGCATGTAGTATCTGTGTAGGAATGTGTAACAGTGCAGCTTGTTCCAGTTTTCCCAATAGTAGGTATATTGGTGCTCCAGAGCCTATATATATATATATAGGTGGGTTAGGGCTGTTATGGTGTGGCAAGTTTTGTGTTCTAGGGCAGTCCTGGAGTACCCCCTTGCCAGTCAGGGTTTCAGGATATCCACAATATGCATGATGTTGATTTGCATATACTGCCTCCATTACATGCAAATCTTTTTCATGCAGATTCATTGTGGATAGCCTGAAAACCTGAATGGCAAGGGGGTACTCCAGGACTACCTAGGGAAACACTTCTCTATGTCCCACTGTAATATTTATAGCATTGTCTTTTCATAGGTGGGTTAGGGCTGTTTTGCTGTGGTAAGTTTTCAGTATAGGTTGTGGGTGTCTTTTTGCAGGGATTTGTGTTATTTCACAAAGTGTCTAGCCCTATTTGAAAGTAGGCTCTGGGGCAAGGCCCTTGTCACCCAAAATAAAAATGCTCAAGACTAATGTTTTTCACATCCTGTAGAGTCACCACACAAACAAAAGCCCATCTGATTTAAACAAGGTGTCTAGCAGTAGAAGGACTGGGTGTCCTATTCCTGAGGTGATGGTCACGATTTGAATATTTTTATTTGAAGTTAAGAAGACAGGTTTCCTGCTCTGGCCAATCCAGGGACCTCTTCTGCGTCCTGCCTCCTGATGTAACTTACTGTTTCCTTGTAGGCAGGATGCAACAGAGACAGCCTGTATTAATCATTGCCCGCCACAGCCCCTGAGCAACAACATAGACACTGCTGTCTAGCTGACACCAACCCGCCCCTGTTTTACAAAAGTCTGCTCCCCCTGAGATCAAAACCTGACTATGACTCTGAGTAAAAGGACCTTGTAGACTTTTGTTTCAGATCCAAATCTCAAATGTTACATGAGCCTGTTTTTTATGCTATGTGAGTCACACACAATTAAACCCCTAGTAGATCCCAGAAGTCTACAGATCCTGATTCATATATCATTTTTTCCTGACTAGACTACTGTAATTCCCTTTACAATAAATTTAGGCTTTCTACCATATAAAATCCCCAAATAATCCAAGACACTACTGTGAAGTTACTTCATAGTGCCACAAGATCAGACCATGTGGCCCTACTCTTATATGCCGAACACTGGTGTCCAATATCTTATAGAATCAGATTCAAGATATTAGTACTTATGATATATCTTCACTTTTTCTTTATAGAGTCATACAATTATGCTGGAACACTTGTTCAAGTCTTAACCTTCAGTAGTCAATTACAGAGCTGGTATTCTCAAAATTTTATAATATTCTATCCTTTTTGTTTCAATAAAATCACAGGACTGAAATGGCTATTATAAGGAGAACAATTTGGATGGCTGGAGATTTAAAACCAATCCTTCTGTGCAGAACAGCACTATGTTGAATATTATTCTTACAAGTCCTTAAATGAGCAGCAAAAGGCACCTGAAGAAACTTCTGTTTAAAGAGTGCAATGTCCACACAGGTTGATAAGGTACTACTGTTGAGCTAAAATAAACAGGCCCCATCTTATTAAGAGCCTTAAATGTTAGCATCGCTCTTTCAAAATCAACACGTATCTTTACCAGAAGCCAGTGTAACTCCTGCAAACAAGGAGTGCCGTGCTTATATTAGAAAATGGTCAAAGTGAAATAAACCTTGCATACATTTTTTTAAATGAATGAATAAATAAATAAATAAAAGATCTACTGTATTAGATCATATTTTTATTGTGTTTTAAACCACTCTGATATACATTTAAAGGTGGCATTCAAATACTGTTAAATAAATAATCCTATTGAGATATACAACATTTTTTTGTTTCAGAGCTGGGTCAAACAGATGCAAATTTTTTGAGTGTACTACATACAGTGGCCTACATGAAAATTAAGGAATCACTTGATTAATTCCTGCTACCTTACATGACAGTCCTTGAGCTTTATTGATGGAGAGATAGGGATCTTCAGCTTGAGAAAGAGATGGATCAGAGGAAATATGATTGAGGTCTACAAAATCCTGAGTGGTGTAGAACGAGTAGAAGTAAATCAATTTTTTTACTCATTCCAAAAGTACAAAGACTAGGGGATACAAGGAAGTTACAAGGAAACCCTCTGTCACATCAGGAGTATTATTCCAGACACTAATATAGGGGCATCCCAGCCTCTGCCTAACAACTAGCATCATACTCCCTTTGGTACCAAGAAAATGAGGACAAATTCTTCCTTTTCTTCAAGCAGACATCAGATGATGACCAATCCCATTGGCCTCTATTGATGTTCAGTGTCATGTGCGATAAAGACACTCTCAATGTTAATGCATCCTCAGCATTTGGTGTAGATCTGGGACCCATGGAGACTTGATGTTTCCAATGCCGATGAACCAGTGTTAACTGTATCAAAAAATTATTTTACATTGTTTTCAAGGACACAAAGCACTATTTTTGACATCTGCAAACACAGAATGCAATGCGAAGAGTCATGGTTAGGTCCCAGGCATTGCAGGTACTCCATAATGGATATGGTCCTGTTGCACCATGAATATCTCTTGAAGCTGCTGTGCGTCTTCTGTTGGAACACATCGTCTGGAAAAATAGCTGCAGTGAAATCAAACAACTTGATGATGAATATGTACTGTGAGGAATGGGTAGATAAACAGAAGGGGAAAGGGAGAAGAGGGGCCCTCCTTCCATATAGGAAGCTCAAGAGGAGCGAGGGGGACTACAGAGACTACAAGTCCCAGAAGCCTGAGTTGAGAAGGAAACAGGAGGGGGAGGACTTTCCTTCCCGGAGAAAGGGGGAGGAGGAGGCTGATTGGGAAATGAAGTCTGAGGAGGGGAATGAGGCACACCTGCTGGGGGAGGGAGTGAACGAGCATATGGACTGGCAAGCAGCAGGAGGGGAGGAGGAGCCTGAGGAGATGGACTTAACAGCTTTTGCTCGTAGCAGGAAAGGGGCTAAAGAAAAGTAAGTCCAGGGGAAAACTGTATGAATTCCAGACCTGAGTGGGTGGTTGTCAGGAAGCAGTGCTGACAAATGAGGGAGGTGGGTCCCTAGGGTAGCAAGTAGGAATTGCTAGCCCAAGGAGTGGATTCATATAGTAGAGGAAAAGCTTTGATCTGAAGAATATTTGAACTGGCAAGTGGATCTTTGTATTAGAATTCTACAGGAGGGGGGGGGGGGGGGGGAAAGAGACTGAAGGGCCTGTGCTCAGAACAGGACTAGTAGAGAAGCATTTGGCCTCCTAACCTGGGCTGGAGAGGGTCAGGGAGTAAGTAAACTCGGTGGCTTATCTTAACTCCCCCGAATACGGGGTCTGCTCTAAGTAGAGGCAGGACTATCCCTAAGGGAAAGCCCAGGGGACAGAAGGGAGTTCTCTGGGCTTCACAAAGAGAAATATCCTGTTTGGTAGTAGGGTGGGCCTGGAACTAATTGGCTTACTGTTGACTAGAGTGAACTTAGTCGCAGAAGCAGGAGTAGTGGTGGGATACTGACAAGAAGGAGCTTGCAGCAATAATAGAAGTAGGAGGATTAGCCCCAATTGGGCGGGCGAAGAAGGACAGCACGGAGGGGTGTCTAAGGGAGAGCGGACAGCAAGGAGAGGTGCGAGCTGACAAATGGTGGCAGTGGTGGGATCCTGAATCGAGCCCCATGTTCCAGTGAGCCGAAGGCGGACGTGGAGGAGAGGTCCAAGCAGGAAAGCTGGGGAGCTGAAACCCGCGGGCGGAAAACCCTCCAGCTTCTGGTGAGCATATCGGGAGCTGGGAGGGGTTGGAGGGAGAAGTAAGAGTGTTGTGAAAAGGCCACACTTGGTGTTTTTTCTCTCCTTTTTCCTTGTAGGTGGAGGGTCCAGGTAGTCGGGATGGATCCGAAGGAGATGTTCGCCTTTATGACCCATCAGTTCCAAAAGCAGCAAGAAATGGCACATAAGCTTATGGAGGAGTCGTTGGCGGCTTCCAGAGCTCAGCAACAACCCCTGTTGGACCTCTTTCAGGAACTCCTACGAGGCGGCGGCAGAGGGCAGGGGCCTGGCGAGGGCGGTGCTAATGGACGGGGCGAGGGACCTCCTGGACTGGTAGGGCATGTGGGGGTGAACTGGCTTCCGTGGGGAAAGTTGACTGAAGCAGATAACATTGAAGATTATCTGGGAGCCTTTGAGAGGGTGGCGGTAGCAGCGGGGTGGCCGCAGGAGCAATGGACGATAAGACTAGCTCCTGCTCTGTCTGGGGAGGCTTTAGCTGCCTTTCGGGCCCTACCTACGGGACACATAACAGACTATACCAGGCTGAAAGCAGCTATTTTGGACAGGTTTGGACTAAGTAAACATGCGTACAGGAGGAGGTTTCGGGAGTTCAAGTGGGTAGAAGGGGAAACGCCTAGGGTGCTGGCTCAGAAATTAAGTGATTTGGCTGGGAAATGGCTAGAGCCAGAACGAAGGGCAATGCAACAGATAATGGAAGATCTAGTTCTGGAACAGTTCTTGGAGTCCTTGCCAAGGGGGCTGCAAGTAGATTTGATTAAGCGGGGCTGCGGAACCCTGGAGGAAGCAATTCAGAGCATGGAGTGCTTCCTAGAATCGCAGCATTGTGCCCGCAAAGGGACCCAGCCGGGGGGTGGTCTGGGTAGTCCTAAGGGGAGCAAGGCTCCGGAAGGAAAGGCTATGAGGAGCTGGGAGGGGGGTAAGGGGGAGGAGAGAATGTGTTATCGGTGTGGGAGGAAGGGCCATGTGCGGAGGGACTGTGTGGTTAAATTGCAATTGGTGGCCGGTGGGAGGGGGGTCAGGCAGGAGTTCTGCCAACAAGTGGAGGTGATGGGGGTGGAGGTGGTAGGCCTGTTGGACTCCGGCGCGGATCAAACCATGATGGCCCAGTCCTTGTGGGAACAGATCAGGGTGAAAGGGGCTGGAAGGGTGGGAATGAGGCAGCAGGAGGTCACTATACAGTGTGTACATGGGGCTTTCTAGTAGATACCCGCTGCGCAGGTGAGGATAGTAGGACCGTTGGGAGCTCATTGGGTCTGGGTGGCGGTGCTGCCCAGGCTGCCTCAAACCCTTATCTTGGGAAGGGACTGGCCCCCATTCTCACAGTATTTAAGGGAGAGAGAAGGCTTAGTAGTTACTCGGTCGCAGCAGAAGGGGGGGGGAGGGGCAGGAGCAGACTTTATCGGGTATATTCCCTTTCCAGATGGAGGTATTGGGGGACCCAGGGAAAACCAGAGATACCGGGGGGCATAAGAAGGCAGTTCAGCGGCAGAGAGCTCTAGCTATGAAGGAGCTGGAGCAGGAGACTAACTTCCCAGATGAGGCAGGGGAGGTAAAGGAACAATTCCCTTCTTTTGAGAGGGAGCAGCAGGCAGACCCCCACTCTGCAGTATGCCTGGGAGCGAGCAAGGGAGGGGGCCAGAGGAGCTCAGGGCCCGGGTTTTGTGATTGATAAGGGACTTCTTTTCCGGGAAAATGCTGGGCAGGGAAGGGAGGACGGTAGGAGACAGTTAGTGGTGCCCCGGGGGTTTCGGGGTCTACTGTTACGGCTGGCTCATGATCACCCTTTGGGGGGACATAAAGGAGCCCAGAATACTGTCTCCCAGTTGTTAAGACGCTTTTATTGGCCCAGTATATATAAAGAAGTGGGAAATTATTGTGAGTCATGTCCGTTATGCCAGAAGGTATCCGAACAGAGTCCGGGGAGGGTCCCTTTGCATCCATTGCCCCGGATAGGGACTCCGTTGGGGCGGATCGCAATGGATGTAATTGGACCCTATTCAAAAATCTACCCGGGGGTTTCGCTTACATTTTAGTGATTATGGATATGGCTACGCGATTCCTGTGGGCGGTTCCTTTACGCAGCATATCGGCCAAAGTTATTGCTGCGGAACTGATTCACATTTTTTGTGAAGTGGGGTTTCCTCGGGAGGTGCTTACTGATAGGGGGTCCAATTTTAGAGCACGGGCACTAGCCCAGGTATGGGAGGCCTTCGGCATTGTCCACATTTGCACTTCGGCGTATCACCCTCAAACAAATGGACTGGTAGAAAGATTTAATAAGACCTTGAAGACATTGCTTAGGAAGGGACTGGGCCCTAGCTTAGAGAAATGGGATCAGTTACTACCCTTTGTCCTTTATGTAACGAGGGAGTGTGTCCAGGCCTCTCTAGGGGTGTCCCCATTCGAGTTGTTCTTTGGGCGAGCTCCCCGGGGAGTCTTATACATAGTGAAGGAGAGGTGGGTACCCCCGGAGCTAGAAGATAGCACCGTGGTAGCTTACCTACATGATCTAAAGGAACGCCTGAGGCGGTTGGGAGCCTACTCTAGAGAGAAATTGCAGGCGGCCCAGCAATATCAGAAAGCTTCATATGACAAAAAAAACTCAAGAAAGGGAGGTTGGAATAGGGGATAAAGTGCTGATTATGGTCTCGGATAATCCTCACAAATTTAGTGGTAACTGGAGAGGACCGATGACGGTAATCAGACGATTGGGGCCGGTTACTTATGAGGTGAGGAATGAGCAGGGAAGGAAACAGACTTATCATGTCAATTTAATCAAACCCTGGCATGTCAGAGAAGTAGGTTGGGCCACTGCAGAGGACTTAGTGGAGGAGGATCTAGGTCCCCAGATATCTGAGATGAATTCCAAGGGGGAGGTGCGAGTAGGAGCGGAGTTAGACGGACACCAAAAGGAGCAAATAAAGGCTCTTTTGGGGGAATTTACGGATGTGCTGACTCCTTACCCAGGGGAAACGCATTTGATTGTACATGATATCATTACCGGGGAAGGGAAGGTGATAAGGCAGAGGCCACATAGGTTGTCTCCCAGAAAGCAGCAGGAGGTGAATAGGCAAGTCAGAGAGATGTTGAAGTTGGGAGTGATTGAGGAGTCACATAGCCCCTGGGCAAGCCCGGTCGTGCTCGTGCCCAAACTGACGGAACATGGCGCCTTTGTATGGATTTCCGTCAAATAATGCCCTCTCGGCGCCGGATGCGTATCCGATGCCGAGGAATAGAGGAATTGCTGGATAGACTAGGGGCAGCCCGGTATTTGTCAACACTTGACATGACAAAAGGCTATTGGCAAATTCCGCTCTCGGCTGAAGCCAGGCCAAAAACAGCATTTTGTACTCCTCTCGGCCTGTTTCAGTTCAAACGGATGCCATTTGGTTTGAATTCGGCTGCAGCGTCCTGCCAACGCCTGTTAGATCAGGTGTTGAGACCGCACCAAGCTTATGCAGCAGCCTATCTAGATGATGTCATCATTCATAGTCAGGACTGGGAGTCGCATCTGTTTCAGGTGGGGGAGGTCTTGAAGGCTTTCAGGGAAGCCGGGCTTACTCTTAATCCCCGGAAATGTTATTTGGCTCAGAGGGAGGTGAAGTATTTGGGCTATAAAGTAGGGAACGGACAGATAAGGCCGTTACAGGGGAAAGTGGAAAGTATTCAACTGTTTCCGCGACCAGAGTCCAAGAAACTGTTGAGGGGATTTTTGGGGCTAGTGGGGTATTATCGAAGATTCATTCCTCACTTCGCGACCTTGGCCGCTCCCTTGACGGAAATGTTAAAAAAAGACAGGCCCCATCGGTTAAGGTGGGAGAAGCAGAGCAGGGAGCATTTTGTGGCCCTTCGGCAAGCACTATGTGAGGAACCAGTGCTTAGGGCAGTAGATTTCGATAGGGAATTTATCCTGCACACTGATGCTTCGGGTACCGGGTTGGGGGCAGTGCTCTCGCAAGCGTATGGGGAGGAGGAACACCCAGTGTTATATTTAAGCAGAAAGTTGCTCCCCCATGAAACAAAGTATGCAACCATTGAGAGGGAATGTCTGGCAGTAAAATGGGCCATACAGAAATGTCAGTTCTACCTGGATGGGAGGCCATTCAAATTGTTTACTGACCATGCTCCTTTAAAGTGGTTAGCACAAATGAAGGATAGCAATGCGAGACTGACGAGGTGGTATCTAGCCTTACAGCCCTTTCAGTATCGCATTGAGCACAGGGCAGGGAAGTTGCTGCCCCATGTAGATGTTCTGAGTAGGATTGCTAGCCCTGAAGGAGAAAGTAGGAGGAGGCAGAGGGCTAGCAATCACTTAAAGGGGGGGGGGGGTATGTGAGGAATGGGTAGATAAACGGGGAAAGGGAGAAGGGGGGCCCTCCTTCCATATAGGAAGCTCAAGAGGAGCGAGGGGAACTACAGAGACTACAAGTCCCAGAAGCCTGAGTTGAGTAGGAAACAGGAGGGGGAGGACTTTCCTTCCCGGAGAAAGGGGGAGGAGGAGGCTGATTGGGAAATGAAGTCTGAGGAGGGGAATGAGGCACACCTGCTGGGGGAGGGAGTGAACGAGCATATGGACTGGCAAGCAGCAGGAGGGGAGGAGGAGCCTGAGGAGATGGACTTAACAGCTTTTGCTCGTAGCAGGAAAGGGGCTAAAGAAAAGTAAGTCCAGGGGAAAACTGTATGAATTCCAGACCTGAGTGGGTGGTTGTCAGGAAGCAGTGCTGACAAATGAGGGAGGTGGGTCCCTAGGGTAGCAAGTAGGAATTGCTAGCCCAAGGAGTGGATTCATATAGTAGAGGAAAAGCTTTGATCTGAAGAACATTTGAACTGGCAAGTGGATCTTTGTATTAGAATTCTACAGGAGGGGGGGGGGGGGGGGGGGGAAAGAGACTGAAGGGGCCTGTGCTCAGAACAGGACTAGTAGAGAAGCATTTGGCCTCCTAACCTGGGCTGGAGAGGGTCAGGGAGTAAGTAAACTCGGTGGCTTATCTTAACTCCCCCGAATACGGGGTCTGCTCTAAGTAGAGGCAGGACTATCCCTAAGGGAAAGCCCAGGGGACAGAGGGAGTTCTCTGGGCTTCACAAAGAGAAATATCCTGTTTGGTAGTAGGGTGGGCCTGGAACTAATTGGCTTACTGTTGACTAGAGTGAACTTAGTCGCAGAAGCAGGAGTAGTGGTGGGATACTGACAAGAAGGAGCTTGCAGCAATAATAGAAGTAGGAGGATTAGCCCCAATTGGGCGGGCGAAGAAGGACAGCACGGAGGGGTGTCTAAGGGAGAGCGGACAGCAAGGAGAGGTGCGAGCTGACAGTACCCAGGCAGCTGCTCAAGGTCCATAGAGGTCTGTAATGAGCTGATGAGAAACAACTAAAACAAATTTGAGAAAGACCAAACCTCCATCTCCTAACTCAAGAATCTGCTGAGAAAAGTACAGCATGACATTAATAGGATTTACATGAACTAATTCAAATTTTAGAGAAAAAAGTGCTGAGGCAACCATGACTGAAAAACACATTTAATAGGGTCTACAGAATATGATAGACATGGTCACGTGTGACAGCAGCAGGTGGAACACGTGCACGTGCATGTTTTCTCCAGCTCTGTATTAGTGTCCAAATAAAGAACAAAAATACTTTAAAAATAAATAGAGATTTGAACCTTAGTTCTCTTCCTAATGGAATAGAAATTTCTTAGAATAGCTCATCTCTGTGCAGAGGGCACAGAGAGGGTCACGGTTAAGATTTCTTTTGGCCTTAATGTGCTATGTGATAAAAATGTGTCTGCAAAATCCACTGCAATAGCTGCTTCAGATGCCATCATGCCTGTGCTGTTTATAAACACCCACTTGTCTTTTTACAATGTGCTTTTATGACAAGACTCTTCCAAAAACACTGGTAGATAATTTTGTTTTAGTTTGCTCTAATTGCCCTATTAGATGGGTGTGGAGGCATAAGTCACTGCCTGTCTGAGAGCTACTGGACTACAAAGCAAAAACAATGCAGCAGGCTATGGAGTACCTGACTCCTTTTCTATAGTCTTCTTTCTCTGTGTGTGCACAAAACAGGAACTATTCTGTTTTAAAATGCAAAACAACAATAACTAGAGCCTTGTTTACTAAGCCGCGCAAGAGGCGTGTTAGCATTTTTAGGGCACGCTAAACATTAGCACGGGCATGAGATGGCCATAATATTCCTATGGGTGTCTACCCGGTTAGCGTGCACTAATTTTTAGCATGCACAAAAGTACTAGCGCACCCTTAGCAAACAGGCCCTAAAAGTCCAATAATTAATGAAGTATCCAATAGGGCTGCATTGCAATTAAAATTCTAATCACAATTAATCGAACAATGAAATGTATGTTTATTAGTTCTTTTTTTGCCCCAGTACAGCTCCTTGTGACTCTGGGGAAGCCACTTATCCCTCCATTGCCCAGTCACAAGAAGCTGCAGTGGGGGAGGGTGGACATACCTTTAATCATACAATTAATTGCGGTTACAAATTTTAAACAAAATGCAGCCTTAAAAAAAAATTAAAGAATAAAAAGTAATGAAAAGATAAGAAATACAAAATACAAATTGAACAATTACAAATTAAAGAATCTAAAACAGCTTGCAGAATAGCTATAAACAGCCTTACAGTTTTCACAGCCTACTTCAGAAAGCAAGCCTAACCTTTTTTAAATTAGCAGGTAATTGTTCCTTTGAGAATAGATTCATTTTTAAAGCTGCCTAGTAGAAAGATATAATATTAATTTCAAGCAACTGTGAAGAGGTATTGCTGAGCTCAGAATAAGAGAAAAGGCATGTATTCCATGAGCTTTATCAACTGAACCTGACATTCAGCTCTGTTAACATTTTCTTGCCATCATCCTAAGCTTTGGGCTCAGTTATTCTTGCACCATCTAATATTATTTTAAAATGACGATACTATACCTTGACGAGGATGGGGAAAGAGTAAGAACTGATACTGTTGGCTTACAATGTTTTCATTCTTTCTTCCCCTATCCTTTATAAGCTGACACTGGATTTTAACCTACCTCTTAAAAAAATTCTTCAACTAAGTAACTAAGGGGCCCTTTTACAAAGGTGCACTGAAAAATGGCCTGTGGTAGTGTAGATGCATGTTTTGGGTGCACACAGAATAATTTTTCAGCACACCTGTAAAAAATGCCTTTTTAAAATTTTTGCCAAATATGGATGTGCGGCAAAATGGAAATTGCCGCACGACCATTTTGGGTCTGAGATCTTACCGCCAGCCATTGACCTAGCGGTAAATTTTCACACAGTAACCAGGCAGTAATGACCTACACGCGTCAAATGCCACTTGGCGCAAACCCCAATAAACATGTTTGAATTTATTTTTTGGACACGAATATCGGACACACACCAAAATGAAATTACCGCAAGAGCCATGTGGTAGCCGAGTGGTAACTCCATTTTGGCATGTGCTGGGTGTGCGTAGACGCTTATGCAGCTTAGTAAAAGGGCCCCTAAGCCACCAATGATTTCTCTGTTTCCTAATCATGAACCATCACTGTTAACCAATTCCTAATAGTTAGTCACTTCCTGAACGTAAATCATTATTGTAACTTCCACCAGAAGGCAAACTGTAAACAATCATTATAATCATATCCTATAGTTTCTACACCCCAAAGGTGATTGACCTGACTCTGTCTTCCTTAACTATTCACAATGTAACCCATAATCGTAATGTAATAAACTGTATTTCCATCATTTACAATGTATTGTAAGCCACACTGAGCCCGCAAATAGGTGGGAAAATGTGGGATACAAATGCAATTAAATAAATAATAAATAAAATAATTTCAACCAGAATGTAAATTGTAAGCCACTTTGAAACAAAACTTGTTTTTGGATAGCAGTGGGATACAAGAATGCATAAATATATAAATAACTAAATAAGTAAGTAAGTAAGTAAAAAACAACCACCACCACCACCCCCTTGCACACACCACACACACACACACACACACACACACACACACACACACACTACTACTACTACTACATCATCACCCAATGTGTCTGGAGAGAGATCCTTTCCAAGCTGTTGCTTCTGATCCAAGAGATGGAATGCTGGAGAAAAACAAAACTGATACATTCCAACTGTGAGTGAGAAGAAGCTGCAGAGATAGAAAAAGAGGACAGTAAGACCAGTGGTTCATTGACCATTCTTGCTGGGATGTTATGGTGCAGTGGAAAAACTAGATCTGGAGCAGAAGAGCAACTGAGTTTTTTTGATAGCAGCATTGTCTGTTCAATGGTATCAAGGAAAAACACAGAAAGGCAAGGCAAAGTGAAAAGTCCAGAAGACCAACAGAGCTTGTCACACCACACAAAGTATTTAAAATAATTTTATTATGAAGTACAACCCGATATGGTCATGTTTCGCCCTCAAGCTGTGTCAGAGGTGAAACATCGCATGCTAAAATAGACATAAAACATGAAAATATAATTATTAAATATTTGTAATTTGATGACTAATGTAAATAAGGGCCTTCTTTTATCAAGTTGCATTAGCGGTTCCTGCACGGCAATGCTTATGGAGCCCATTCATAGTAAATGGGCTTTGTTGGCATTGCCACACCAGGAGCCATTAGCATGGCTTGATAAAAGAGGCCATAAATGAATAAATAAGTAAACATCATTGAAAAAAAGAAAAACAGAGAAAAAAACTAAGGCATATAAAGACCATATGGCCTATCCAGTCTACCCATCCATGTCATCTACAATCCCTTCTTGTCCCTTAGAGATCCTATGTACTCATCCCAAGTTTTCTTGTATTCAAATACAGTTTTCATCTCCACCACTTCTACCAGGAGGCCATCCCATGAATTCACCACCTTTTCCATAAAGATGTATTTCTTCAGGTTATTTCTGAGACTGTCCCCTTTCACCTTCATCCTAAGCCCCTCATTTCAGAGTTTCCTTTCAATTCAAAGAGACTTGCTTCCTGTGCATTTCTAGCATATTCCCCTCTCCCACCTTTCTTCCAAAGTATACATATTGAGACCTTTAACTCTATCCACATACTCTTTATGATGAAGATAACTGGCTGTTTAATAGCTGCCTTCTGGATTGACTCCATCCTATTTATATCTTTCTGAAGGTGCAGTCTCCAGAATTGTACACAATATTCTAAGGGCCCCTTTTACTAAGCGGCGGTAAGCCCAACACAGGCTTACTGTTTGCTAAACAGGAAGTACCACCGGGCTACCACATGTTGAGAATTTAGGGGTCCCGAGCCCCCCCAAGAAGGCTAGAGTGACTTTAATCTGACTCCATCTCCAAATAGTATTAGTACTGGGGTAATCAGAGAGTTGTGAAGTTCTAAGAGGAATTGCCACTGGGAGAGACGTTAGGTCTAAGGGACCCGCATTAGTCCGCCTCTCAGCACTGGCAAGGAATAGATACCAGCCTTATGACAAACTGGATTTAGGCTACAGGTTATACAATGCAGCGAATGATAGCCTGATGTAGCAAAAGCATTTATACTTACAGCCTTTCATCATTAAGTGAAGCCCACAAATCATCATTTGGAATGAGGAGTTTATTTGCAAATCAGACTTTAATCAGGTACATTCAGCAGACAGATTCTGAATTCAGCTGACCGGAGCTCTGCGTCCTAGATGCGTTGGGGAGAACCTCCAACGATCTATCTGATGCCCTTCTCTTATATAGTATCTGGTCCTAATACAAGTCTATGGGAAGGGACTTGTTTTTCTAATCTTGCTCAATCTCTCTGAATCATACCCGGTCAGGTGCCCTTCTTTCCGTTTTAGCTATTGCAAGTTATTGTGCAATTTCCCTGTTCTCTCCTTTCCATTTCAGCTATTGCAAATTATTGTGTAACTTCCTTTTTTGTCAACATCTCCCTAGATACGGACATCCAAACATCCAAACATGGACAAATCTGTCTCATATCATCTTGTGATCTGGGTGCCAACTTATTAAAAACATTCTCCATGTTATGAACCAAACTTCTATCATTTCTGTCTTTTATTTCTTCATCGTTGGTGTTACACTCAATTTGAAAGTTGCACCAGGTTTCATTAGAACTCACCAAGCAGTCCTTGCTCTTGCAGGCTCTCTGCTATAAGGCCATCATCTTGTTATCAGGCCTAGTCAGTGCTTTTCAGCTGTTTAAAGCTATGTAGCTTGGCCCACCACTATTCCAGTGGATAGGTCTTAAGCTAGAACACATATTAACTTGCAGGAAAAGCAAGTCCTTGCTCAGCCAGTCATAGATTTTTAAACCTAGCTGGTATTTTTACAGCCTGAGTCCTAAAATCTGGCCTTCCACCCTTCCGGTGGGCATCCAGTGAGGGCCTCTTGCTGTAGTATAATTATACACACAGTAGCCCAGAGGTACTTCCCACCCCTAGTGTAACATCATATCTGGTGCTACAAAATATATTTATTTTTGTAGCACCGGAGTGTACCCTCAATGGGTGGCTCCCCTCGAAATGGCCGCGCGGCAAGTGCTTTACTTGCCACACAGCCATTTCCTGTAGGAAAGGGAGATTTCCCTTTCACCCGCTACAGTAAAAGGGGGCCTCAGCACACGTGAAAAACATGCATCAAAGCCAGTGCAGGCCCCCCCTTTTCCACAGCTTGGTAAAAGGGGTCCTAAGTGAGGTCCAACCTGAGTCTTACACAGGGGCATCATCACTTCCTTTTTCCTACTGACCATTCTTCTCCCTATGCACCCATTGAAATTCAAAAGACATTAAAATAAAATTGCATCCTGTTTTGTGAATCTCATTTGCATTCTTGAAAATTCATAATATAATATGAGTGTAGTGTTGAATATAGTGTGCTAATAAAATTTTATACTCACATTATATTGGCTTCAGTCAGTTAACAACACTGTCATAGAAGTGACAGTTAAAAATGATAACATCTTCAGAAGTGAATCAGAGTAATAAAATATCCAGTAGCTTGAAAATGAATTTTAAAAATGTCAAAGCAGCAGTTCACATTAAATAAATCTTACGCCAACAACAACATCATAAAAAAACAAAACTGACAACGATGTCTCCAAGAAAATAACAAAATAATAACGTAAAAATGAATTAATTGGGTGGTAGATCGACTACTTATAATAATTTCTGTTATTCATACTCTATATGGTTCAAGTTCTAGCCAACAAAATGTATTTAGTGTCATTTTAGATGAGTAAATGGATATTGGAATATAGGTGCCAAGTCTGTGACATATTTTAGATTATCAGAGCTGTACATGTAAATGTTTAGTAAAATCAGCATATCCTCCCTCCCCCACAATCACTAATCACCAAAATGTCTAAAAAGCATGAAAAACATATAGCGGATATATGTCAGTCTCACAAATTGTCACAACTGTGAGGAATGATCCGGAGTAGTGAGCCCTTGGGCCGGTGCCGGGGACCGGCAGCACCAGCAGCAGGTGAACCACCTAACAGAAAGCGAGACTAGACACAGAGAGGCTGGTACAAGATTCAGGACTCTCAAACAGGCTTGGCTGGACAGAATTCTGGAATGGACTTGACTTGGCTGGACCCGGATGCAGGAACTGACTTGGCTTGGCTAGAGCCGAATGTGGGAATGGACTTACATAAGTAATGCCACACTGGGAAAAGACCAAGGGTCCATCGAGCTCAGCATCCTGTCCACAACAGCAGCCAATCCAGGCCAAGGGCACCTGGCAAGCTTCCCAAATGTACAAACATTCTATACATGTTATTCCTGGAATTGTGGATTTTTCCCAAGTCCATTTAGTAGCGGTTTATGGACTTACATAGTAACATAGTAACATAGTAGATGACGGCAGAAAAAGACCTGCATGGTCCATCCAGTCTGCCCAAGACAAACTCATATGTGTATACCTTACCTTGAATTGAATTTGTACCTGTCCTTTTCAGGGCACAGACCATATAAGTCTGCCCAGCAGTATTTCCCGCCTCTCAACCACCAGTCCCGCCTCCCATCGCCGGCTCTGGTACAGACCGTATAAGTATGCCCTCCCCTATCCTTGCTTCCCAACCACCACCCCCTCTTCCCCCCACCTGCTCCGCCACCCAATTTCAGCTAAGCTTCTGAGGAGCCATTCCTTCTGCACAGGATTCCTCTATGCATATCCCATGCATGTTTGAACTCTGTTACCGTTTTCATCTCCACCACCTCCCGCGGGAGGGCATTCCAAGCGTTCACCATCCTCTCCGTGAAAAAATACTTCCTGACATCTTTCCTGAGTCTGCCCCCCTTCAATCTCATTTCATGTCCTCTCGTTCTACTGCCTTCCCATCTCCGGAAAAGATTCGTTTGCGGATTAATACCATTCAAATATTTGAACGTCTGTATCATATCACCCCTGTTCCTCCTTTCCTCCAGGGTGTACATGTTCAGGTCAGCAAGCCTCTCTTCATACGTCTTGGAACGTAAATCCCATACCATCCTCGTAGCTTTTCTTTGCACCGCTTCCATTTTTTTAACATCCTTCGCAAGATACGGCCTCCAAAACTGAACACAATACTCCAGGTGGGGCCTCACCAATGTCTTATACAGGGGCAGTAAAACCTCCTTTCTTCTGCTGGTCACTCCTCTCTCTATACAGCCTAGCAACCTTCTAGCTACGGCCACCGCCTTGTCGCACTGTTTCGTCGCCTTCAGGTCCTCAGATACTATCCCCCCAAGATCCCTCTCCCCGTCCGTGCCTATCAGACTCTCCCCGCCTAATACATACGTCTCCCTTGGATTTCTACTCCCTAAGTGCATCACTTTGCATTTCTTCGCATTGAATTTTAATTGCCAAATGTTAGACCATTCTTCTAGCTTCTTCAGATCTTTTTTCATGTTTTCCACTCCCTCCGGGGTGTCCACTCTGTTGGAAATCTTGGTGTCATCCGCAAAAAGGCAAACTTTACTTTGTAACCCTTCGGCTATGTCACTCACAAATATATTGAACAGAATCGGCCCCAGCACCGATCCCTGAGGCACTCCACTACTCACCTTTCCCTCCTCCGAGCGAACTCCATTTACCACCACCCTCTGGCGTCTGTCCGTCAACCAGTTCCTAATCCAGTTCACCACTTTGGGTCCTATCTTCAGGCCGTCTAGTTTATTTAAGAGCCTCCTGTGGGGAACCGTGTCAAAAGCCTTGCTGAAATCTAAGTAGATGACGTCCATAGCACGTCCTTGATTTAATTCTCCTGTCACCCAGTCAAAGAATTCAATGAGATTCGTTTGGCACGATTTCCCTTTGGTGAAACCATGTTGTCTCGGATCTTGCAACTTATTGGCTTCCAGGAAATTCACTATCCTTTCCTTCAGCATGGCTTCCATTACTTTTCCAATAACCGAAGTGAGGCTTACCGGCCTGTAGTTTCCAGCTTCTTCCCTATCCCCACTTTTGTGAAGAGGGATCACCTCCGCCGTTCTCCAATCCCTCGGAACCTCTCCCGTCTCCAAGGATTTATTAAACAAGTCTTTAAGAGGACCCGCCAGAACCTCTCTGAGCTCCCTCAGTATTCTGGGGTGGATCCCGTCCGGCCCCATGGCTTTGTCCACCTTTAGCTTTCCAAGTTGTTGATACACACTCTCTTCTGTGAACGACGCTCTATCCACCTCATTCTCAGGTGTACTTTTGCCAGTCCCTCTCGGTCTTTCCCCAGGGTTTTCTTCAGTGAAAACAGAACAAAAGTATCTATTTAGCAAATTGGCTTTTTCTTCATCATTTTCTACATAGCGTTTTGTTGTATCTTTTAGTCTCACAATTCCCTTTATAGTCTTTCTCCTTTCACTAATATACCTGAAGAAGTTTTTGTCTCCCCTCCTTACATTTCTAGCCATTTGTTCTTCTGCTTGCGCCTTCGCCAGACGTACCTCTCTCTTGGCTTCTTTCAGTTTCATCCGGTATTCCTCCCCGTGTTCTTCTTCTTGAGATTTTCTATATTTCTGGAACGCTAACTCTTTAATCTTTATTTTCTCAGCCACTTGCTTTGAGAACCATATCGGTTTCCTTTTTCTCTTGCTTTTATTTACTCTCCTTACATAAAGGTCTGTGGCCCTGTTTATTACTTCTTTTAGCCTGGACCACTGTCCTTCCACTTCTCGTATGTCCTCCCAGCCCATCAGCTCCTTCCTCAGGTATTCTTCCATTTTGTTAAAGTCAGCTCGCTTGAAATCCAGGACTTTGAGTTTAGAGTGGCCGCCATCCACATGAGCCGTTACATCAAAACAAACCGTTTGATGGTCACTGTTTCCCAGGTGTGCAGCCACTCGGACATTTGACAGCGATCAGATCTTTATCCAGTTCCTCCAATTGTGTCGGGGGTCTGTAAGTCCCAATGGGTCAGCTTAAGTGCTGCTATCAAGGGACTTCTCTAGTTGAATGGACCAAAATGGTAGTGTCTGATCCAGCACTTTACAATTTATTATACTTTTTAAAACTGCCCTAGATATTAATAACTTTCCTTTTAAATAAATCTAGATATTGCCAATAATTATAGCAGTGTCAGCTATGTAAAAATGCCCCTCCCCTCTATCAGAGTTTGGCAGGAACAGAAAGAAAGAAAGACAGAAAGAGAGGTTTCCCAGTGCTAATTAAATTGATTAAGCAACAAGCCTTAAAAATTTTAGACAATATCAGGTAGGTTTCTCACCTAACGCCAGTCAATTTGAGAAGAAGTATGGGATTTAGGGGTCAGAATAAACCTGTCCTTTTTGCAGGAGCTTGGTTCAGTCCCAGCACCTAACGCCAGTCAATTTGAGAAGAAGTATGGGATTTAGGGGTCAGAATAAACCTGTCCTTTTTGCAGGAGCTTGGTTCAGTCCCAGCACCTAACGCCATTCAATTTGAGAAGATTGTCCTTTAGGAAACCATCTAACCCCTTTTTAAACTCTGCCAAGCTAACTGCCTTCACCACGTTCTCCGGCAACGAATTCCAGAGTTTAATTATGCGTTGGGTGAAGAAAATGTTTCTCCGATTTGTTTTAAATTTACTACACTGGCTTGGCTGGCTGGAGCTGGATGCTGGAACGGAATTGGCTTGGCTCGGCTGGAAGTGGATGCAGGAATGGACTTGGCTTGGGGCTTAACTGGAACCAGATGCTGGAATGGACTTGGCTTGGCTCAGCTCAGCTGGAAGCAGATGCAGGAATGGACTTGGCTTAGCTGGAACCAGATGCTGGAACGGACTTGGCTTGGCTGGAACCAGATGCAGGAACAGACTTAGCTTGGCTCGGCTGGAAGTGGATGCAGGAACGGACTTGGCTTAGCTGGATCCAGATGTTGGAACGGACTTGGCTTGGCTCGGCTGGAACAGGATTCAGGATACTGGAACAGGATACTGGAACAGGATAGGCAGGAATGAAAGCTGAAAGCAAACAGGGCAGCCACAAGTAGGTTGGGAACTAAAACTAAAGACAACCAGGGCAGACACAAGCAGGAAGGGAACTAAAGCTAGACAAGCAGGTCAGAGACAAGAGGGAAGGGAACTGAAGCAAAAGACAAACAGGGCAGACACAAGCAGGAGGGGAACTGAAGCTAAAGACAAACAGGGCAGAGACAAGCAGGAAGGGAACTGAAGCAAAAGACAACCAGTGCAGACACAAGCAGGAGGGGAACTGAAGCTAAAGACAAACAGGGCAGAGACAAGCAGGAAGGGAACTGACACTGAAGACAACAAGACAAGAACTAGCAGGGCTAGAACTGCAACAAACACTCACAGATGAAAACTCATCTGAAGACCTCTGTTGCAAAGGCAAGTCTGAAAGTTTCCAGGTGCTTAATAAAGGCAATTACAAATGAGGTCACAGGTGAGGCTTGGCAGCAGAAACACCAGGGCAAGTGCTGGAACATCAGGACTGGAATGAACTCTGGAACATGTCTGGGAAACAGGAAGAAGATCATCCACAGCAGCCATAGGCCTGGTCACCCGGAGGCGAGGTGAGTGTAGGCATGGAATACAGTCACAATCTTGATAGTACCTCCCCCTCAAGGCTCCCCTGGTCCCCACGGGAGGTTTGGGCTTCCAGGGATATCTTCGGTAGAACCTGCTGGTGAGTTTAGGTGAATGAACAGGAACCACAGAACTGGAAGTTAATAGCAAGTCTATAGGCGGAAGACAAGGCTGGATTTTGTCAACCAAGCTGGATCTTGCACACAGCGCTAGAGCAGTACTACAAGCCACGGACGGCCGTGGCCTGTCTTTGAGACCATAAGCTCCCCTGGTAACAGGAATGTCCTGAACCCTATAACCCGGGTCCTGTTTTTCAGACATGGCATGAGATAATAAGTTTTGAGGAGTATTCTTAGCACCTCCGTTGGAGGAAAGCTTAATCTGGGATGTAGTGCAGGTTTCAACCTGAAGCTCTCTGGCCTGGGGTGAAACACAAGCGGTGGCCAGAACAACCACAGAGGCATCAGAGTCCTGTGAGTCACTAATATCAGTCCAAGCATCAGAATCTAGGTACTGCTGTTCGCCGACCATACTGAAAGCAGTGGGGGCGAGACAAAGTTCTCTGCAAGAATTGCTTCAGTCTGTGATCTCATCTCTTTCCCAGTCTAGGGTCGGATTGTGTCTGTGTAGCCAAGGTAGACCCAGTATGATGGGTTGCACTGCTGTCTGGAGGACATATAGGGTGATGTCTTCCTTGTGGTCGCCAATACACAAGCGCACTGGAACCGTTTGTTTGTTTATATATCCTTGAATGCACCCATAAACTGAAAAGAGCGGAATGGTCTTAGGTAACTCTTGTGTAGGAATGTTAAATTAATGGACTAAAGATTCGTCTATAAAGTTTCCACCAGCCCCGGAATCCAGAAAGACTTTAGTATGCTCCTTTCTTTGACCTAGATCAAGCACTGCTGGAATTAAAAATTGAGTACAAAATAAACCAGAAGATAAGCCTACTATGGTGCCTGCAGTCAGACCCTGATCCAAGGACCCCAGTTTATTTGGGCACCTACCTGCATAGTGTCCCATATCACCGCAATAGAGACATAGGTGCAAGATGTTAGACTCACAGAAACAGAAGCCTGCCCTTGCAGATCAGCAACACGGCCGCGCTGGAGAAGAGGACTTTGGCTGGCAGGGGTTGGGGACCCCCACCAGCAAAGGTACCTGACGGCGGTGGTGGGGGAGTGTTTGCAGCAGCGGGAAGAGGGGGTCGAAAGGGTTGGTGCCGGGGGGGGGTCAAATGTGGTGGTGGCGGTGGGAGGGGTCAAAAATGAAAAGGGGGGGGGTTAAAATGTGCCCCCTCACCTCGGGCTCTGGATGCCCCTCCCGCCGAAGTTTGGCTATGTCCCTGGTGCACAATACAGAATATGACCAGATTTGCACACGTAACTTAGGTCGCACTATATAGAATTTGGGGGTATACGTCTGCGCCTAAATTTAACATGCTTATACTCCTGGACAATTTTATAAGTGCCTACTTGAGCATGTAAAATGCTGTTTTGCATGCTCAAGTCTCTGATAAAATCACCCCCACTGTGACTGCAATTTGTTGGAATTTGTATGTAATTTGTCATTGTTAAGCTATTAGAAATATTGCCTGTCTATAAAAAAAAAAGAAAATTAGGAGTAAACTATAATATATTATCTTTCTTGGATTCAGTCCTTTCAATATTTCTCTTGTAGTCAAAAATATGTCTATTTTTTTAATTTGCTGATTAGTATAGGTTTTGTCAACAGACAATTCATTTGAAAAATTAATAAATGGCTTGATGAACATAAGGAAACATATAGTAACTGAACACAAAGTCCCACGAGAGAATTAGCCACACACCAAAAAGTGGAAAATGAAGGAAGCCTGGACAAACAACTGGATCAACAGAAGGAATTTATTATTGTGATGTATAAAAAGCAATGCAGAATGACACAAAATTAATACTCAAGACTTGACATGGCACCGTGTTTTGGCACAAATGTGCCTGCCTCAGGAGTCTGATAAAATAGGAGTAAAAATGATACTGTACAGCTGAGTAGAAATGATGGAATGATCTTTAAAAAGACTGCACATACTTGAAAGATGCACTACTCAAACACTAGTACAATGTAGCCCCGAATACTCCGGTAAAAACAGAATGTTTGGTAAAGCATGAATGCTGGTCTTTTTAAAGACCATTTCATCATTTCTACTCAAATGTACAATATCATTTCTACTCCTATTTTATCAGACTCCTGGATCAGGCACATCTGTACCATGTCGAGCCTTGAGTAGTAATTTTGTGTCATTGTGCATTGCTTTTTATACATCGCAGTAATACATTCCTTCTGTTGATCCTGTTGTTTGTCCAGTCTTCCTTCGTTTCCCAATTTTTAATGTGTTGATGAACATAAGAACATAGGAACATAAGCCTTGTCATATTGGGACAGATGAAAGGCCCATGTCATGAATACAGAACGGTGAGCCCTTGGGCTGTGGCTGGACCCCAGTAGCGGCAGACAAGTTCCCTGGGCTGGCACAAAGCAAGCATCAAGGCTTGTTGATCCAAAGCAAAAACTGAGGCAAAGCTGGAACCATGGCAGGAACAGAAGCAAGGCTGGAAACATGACTGGGATGACAAGGCAAGACAGACATGGCTAGGCAGGACAAGACAGACAAGGCAAGGCAGGACAAGGCAGACATGGCTAGATCTGGACCCAGACAAGGCAAGGCAAGTAGGACAAACAGGGCTAGAACTAGATCCAGACAAGGAACAACAAGGCAGACAAGACAGGAATCAGATCCAGACAAGGCACAACAAGGCCGACAAGATAGGAACCAGATCCAGACAAGGCAAGGAACTCAGAGACAAGGCAGGAGTGGAGATTGGCAAGGAACTCGAAAAGTAGGCAGGATTGGAGTTTGCAGGAACTCAGAGACAAAGCAGGACTGGAGCCTGGCAAGAAACTTGGAGACCAGGCAGGACTGGAGCTTGGCAAAAAACCTCAGAATCAAGGCAGGACTGGAGCTTGGCAGGAACTCAGAGACAAGGCAAGACAAGGCTGGAACTTCAAGGCAAGGCAAAGCTAAGTTCAAGGCTATGCAAAGGCTGGGTCCAAGGCAAGGCAAAGCAGATCCAAGGCATGGCAGGAATTGGAGTTAGGGCAGGCACAGCTGGAACAGGAGCAAGGCAAACAAGGCAGGAACAGCAAGACAGGAACAAGAAGACCTCTTGTGAAGGCCATGAAGAAATGTTGGGGCCTTCCTTAAATCCAGACTGGCAGGAAGTGATGCTCTCTGTGGGATCCTCCAACATCGCTGCAGCAAGAGCGGCAATAGAATTCTTTGGCGAGCATGCACACCCCAGGGAGCCACCACAGGAAAGTGACACACAGGAGTGGGCTGCCACCCGGAAGACTACTAGAAAGGCAGTGCAGGACAAACCCCGAGATCCCTACGGCATCTGCAGGTTGGAGCCGTGACAGCCCATCAAGCCCAGTATCCTGTTTCCAACAGTGGCCAAGCCAGGTAACAAGTACCCAGCAATATACCAAAAGAGTAAAACAGATTTATCCTGTTTATCCTAGAAAACAGTAATGGATTTTCCCAAGTCTATCTTAATAATGGCTTATGGACTTTTCTTTTAGGAAATTATCCAAACCTGTTTTTAAACCTTACAAAGCTAACTGTTTTTTTACCACATTCTTTGGCAACAAGTTCCAGATTTTAATTACGTGTTGAGTGAAGAAATATTCTCTCTGATTTGCTCTAAATTTACTACTTAGTAGCATCATTGCACGTCACCTAGTCCTTCTATTTTTGGAAAACGGAAACAAGCGATTCACACCTACCATTCTCACTCCACAGTATTTTATAGACTTCTTTCATATCTCCCCTCAGTTATCTCTTCTCCAAGCTGAAGAGCCCTAGACTCTTTAGCCTTTCTTCATAAAGAAGTAGTCCCATTCCCTTTATCATTTTTGTTACCCTTCTCTGTGCCTTTTCTAATTCCGCTATATCTTTTTTGAGATGCGGTGACCAAAATTGCACAATAGTCAATGTGCGGTTGCACAATGGAGCAATACAAAGGCATTATAAAATTCTCAGTTTTGTACTCCAGTCTTTGCCTAATAATTCCTAACATTCTATTTGCTTTCTTAGCCACCACTCTACACAGAGCAGAGGGTTTCAATGTATCATCAATGACGCCGTGACTCCTAATGTGGAACCTCGCATCACATGGCTATGATTTGGGTTCCTCTTTCTTACATGCATCACTTTGTTTTTGTTCACATTAAGGCATAGGCGTAGTTTGACTGTTTCATTTGGGGAGCAAAGGATGGGGCGGAGCATATTAGCATATTCATTTGCATATATGTATATATGCAAATGATATGCTAATATGGAGGAAGGAAGGGAAAAAGCGCTGGCTTTTTTGGGGAATAACCATAATGAATATGTATGAGATATCAAGCCAGCTCTTCCTTCCTTCCTTCCTTCCTTCCTTCCTTCCTTCCATCCTTCCTTCCTTCCTTCCTTCCTTCCTTCCTTCCTCCTTCCCTCTGCTCCCCACCCCTCCCAGTCCCATCCATCTTCTGCTCCTTCCCTCTGCTCACCTCCTCTCCCAGTCCCATCCATCTCTTGCTCCTTCCCTCTGCTCCCCACCCCTCCCAGTCCCATCCATCTCTTGCTCCTTCCCTCTGCTCCCCAACTCTCCCAGTCCCATCCATCTCTTGCTCCTTCCCTCTGCTCCCCACCCCTCCCAGTCCCATCCATCTCCTGCTCCTTCCCTCTGCTCCCCACCTCTCCCAGTCCCATCCATCTCTTGCTCCTTCCCTCTGCTCCCCACCCCTCCCAGTCCCATCCATCTCTTACTCCTTCCCTCTGCTCCCCACTCCTCCCAGTCCCATCCATCTTTCCTCTGCTGCCCCCGCCCCCTGCGAGGTCCAGGATTGTGACTCCGTTTACCCCCTCTCTTCCTCCCTCCCTCCGGCGCAGGCAACAGTCTTCTTCAGCCTTTCTGTGTTCCTGGCAGCAGTAGCGACATACACGCTGCCTTCGGTCTGCCCCGGAAGCCTTCTCTTCAAGTTCCTATTCCCACCTATGCGGGAACAGGAACTTGAAGAGAAGGCTTCGGGGCAGAGCCGAAGGCAGCGTGTACGTTGCTACTGCTGCCAGGAACACAGAAAAGCTGAAGAAGACTGCTGCCTGTGCCGGAGGGAGGGAGAAAGAGAAGGGGTAGACAGACATGCGCTCGTCTCCGTCCGCTTCGCTTCCCTGCCCTCTCTGTCTGCGTCCCGCCCAAAAGGAAATGACATCAGAGGAAGGCGGGACGCAGACCGAGAGGGCAGGGAAGCAAAGCGTACGGAGACGAGCGCATGCCTGCTTGTTTTTTTTTTACTACTGGCACCAGTCGTCATGTCGTCGTCGTTTGGGGGGTCATTGCCCCCCCTCACCCCCCCCCCCCCCCAAGTCTACGCCCATGCATTAAGGGCTAGATTCTATATATCGTGCCTCAATTTCCATGTAGAAATCAAAGCGTATTCTACAAAGTATGCTTTAATTTAGGCGTACGTTATAGAATATGCATAGTAGTGCTCTGCATGACTAAATTTAGTTGTGGTCAATTATGCCCACTAAAACCCGGTGTAAATCCCGATGCCTAAATTAGGCATGGAGCAGGTGTAATCTATAACAATGTGCACAAATTTTAGAAATGTTATGACTCGCCTATTCCACTCCAATATCCATGCCTGCTTTTCAACTATGTGACTTAGAATTTATGCGCACCATGTTACAGAATACGCTCATCAATTTATGTGAGTAAATCTTAATTAATGCCAATTAGTGCTGATGATTGCTTAACATCCAATTAACAGCACTGATTAGCTAGTTAATCAATTAAGTTATGTGCATTGTTATAGAGTACCCTTTGATTTCGGCCAAGAAATTAAGGCACTGTAGGAGTCTTTTCCTGCTGTCTCACCTTTGCTGGTTAGGCCTAAACTATCTATTTCTGAACCAAATATGGATTCTGTAGCCCAGGGGCGTAGCCAGACAACAGATTTTGGGTGGGCATAGGCAAGAAATGGGTGGGCACCAAGTGTTCTTCCCAACCCCCACCAGAAAAATATCTGAGCTGGCAGGAAAACGCTTCTTTCCACCTTGGCAGTCTGCAGTAGGCATGCACTGAAAACTGAGCATGCACAAGTGCCAGTATCGTGGAGAGCAGCATTTTAATTACTATCAGGGGGATGTCTTCAGCTGGCAGAGCTTGGGATCCCCACCAGCTACCGCTATACGTGTGCTACTGTTGGGTGGGCCTGAGCCCTAAGTGGGTGGGCCCTGGCCCACCCAAGCCCACCTGTGGCTACGCCACTGCTGTAGCCTGAGGCCTGAATACAACATTTACCAACTTTCTACAAAGGAAAACTACTTCTTGACATAGCTGTGCTAGTGACTTCATCAAGGACATGTGTATGTGCACTAGCCTTCCAATTATCTCCTGGGAAGGTGCATAGGAGCATGCTTTATAGAGACAGAGTGTCCGGGAACATCTGGGAACCATGGAGGGGAGTTTGCTACCAACAGGCTTGTGACTGATATGATATTCTTGCTGGAAGCTCATAAAGCCTCATTGTTATGTTCGTGGGTATGTGCTGGGTGGAAGTACACAGTTTGTGATTGGTTCATTGATGGACCCAGAGGAAGGCCAATGCTGGGCAGGAGAGAAAGAAAGAGTGGGAAGAAAAGAAGATTTGATGGTGAATGGCTCTCTCTCAGAGGAGATAGAGAGACTGATTTGCCCCAAACACCTGTGAACTGAACTCTGTGCTGCATGAGGTACAGTTTAAAAGCAGCTCTGTGGCTTTCTATCAAATGTTTAACCAGCTGCACAGAGCAGGAGCCATTGACTTTTCCTGATCTACAAGGGCTTGCAGGTGCACTCTGCTAGTGTTGGAAGAAATCTGATTCTGTACATCACCTGAATTCTGGAACCTACGGGCCACAAGGGTGAGAGAAGCAGGAATTTACTTCTTATAGCTCAGGTTTTAGATAGGTTTGGTTTGCCTGTAAATGATTGGTTGTCTCAGGACTGGTGGTCAGTAGCTTAATAATGCTGCTGTTGGTAATCTTTTCTCAGGATATTATAGATGAATAATAGAGAGTTTTGTACCTTGCTTTGCATTTTGCCGTATTGTTATTTTTATATCTATAATAAATAATATATTTCCATTTTGGCATTATTCCTTTCATTGGTGCAGCCTGTCAGCAGAGTCTATTGGCCAATGAGGTACTCTCATATCCTCAGCAAATGAGTCCAGAGTAATTACTGTATAAGTGATTTTCTGCCCACCTAAGTACCTCTACAGCACCATATATAGAATCCCAGGGTAAGTGTCATCTGCCATTTACTCCCAGTCTTGAGAGTTCTTCTTCCAATTTTTAACAATTCTCTTGTGATTTAACAACTTTGAATAACTTTGTGTCATCAGCAAATTTAATTACCACACTATTTATTCCCATCTCTACATCATTTAAAAATATGTAAAAAAAAAAAAAAAAAAAAAAAAAAGCAGCAGTCCCAGCACAGTCCCTGGGGAGCCCACCTACCTACCCTTCTCCATTGAGAATACTGAACATTTAACTCTACATTTTGTGTCCACAATAGGACACTGCCCCCTATCTCATGACTATCTAATTTCCTCTGGAGCTATTCATGACATACTTTGTCAAATGCCTTTTGAAAATTCAAATACACAAAATCAACTGGCCACCTTACTCTACATGATTATTCACTCCTTTCAAGATATGTAACATATACCTAAAAAAGTTTTTATTGTATGTTTTTGCCTCCAACACAATCATCTTTTCATAGTTTCTTTTTGTCTTCCTTATCAACACTTTGAATTTGACTTGCCATTCCTTATTCTGTTTCCTATTTTCTTCTATCTGATCCATCTTCCATTTTCTGAAGAATGTTATTTTAGCTTTAATACCTTCCTTCACCTCATTTTTTAACTATGCCAGCTCTTGTTTGGCCTTCCTTCCACCTTTTTATATATGTGAAATATATCTGGTCTGGGCTTCCAGGATGGTATTTTTGAATAACATCCATCCCTGATGCAATTTTTTGACCTTTGCAGCTGCTTCTTTAAGTTCTTTATTTTTTACCATTCTCCTCATTTTATCATAGTGGGAAAAGGAAGAAAATGGGACTTGATATACTACCTTTTTGTGTTTTTTTTGCAACTATATTCAATATATACAGGTACTTATTTGTACCTGGGGCAATGGAGGGTTAAGTGACTTGCCCAGAGTCACAAGGAGCTACAGTGGGAATCAAACCCAGTTCTCCAGGATCAAAGTCTGCTGCACTAACTACTAGGCTATTCCTCCTTTTTGAATGTTAAATGCAAAAGTAATGGATTTCCTGTGTGAACATTAGTTTTACATCAAATCTGATCATGTTATGATCACAGTTATCAATGTCCCCAGCACTGTTACCGTCTGCACCAGATCATGTACTCAAATAAGGACTAGGCCTAGAATTGCTCCCCTCTTGTTGGTTCCTGAACTAGCTTCTCCATAAAGCCATCCTTGATTTTGTCTAGGAACTTTACCTTCCTAGCATGCCCTGATGTAACATTCATCAATATCTGGATAACTGAAATCACCCATTATTATTGTACTATCCAATTTGTTAGCCTCCCTGATTTCTTCTATTTCTGTATCTGTCTGTTCATTCTGGCCAGGTAGATGGTAGTACACTCCTATCACTATCTTTTTCCCCTTTACACATGGCATTTCTATCAATAAGGACTCCAAGGTGAATTTTGTGTCTTGCAGATTTTTTAGCCTGTTTAATTCAAGGCCCTCTTTAACATTTAACACTACCCCTGATATAATTTATACCCTGATATGACAGTGTCCCATCGGTTATCTTCTTTCTACCAGTTCTCAGAGATGCCTATTATATCTATCTTTTTATTTAGTACAGTATGTTCTAACTCTCCCATCTTATTTTTTTAGATTTCTGGCATTAGCATACAGACTCTTCAGACAATGGTTATTGTTTTTTTTTCCTATTTACAACTTGCTCAGCAGTTGATGGTGTTAATTTTCAGTCTTTAAAATCTATCTGCTCTTTATTTAAAGACACCTGATCTACTCTGGCCTTTATGGCAACCTCACTATCAGCAGGCCCTATCTCCCCTGTTTGGTGATATTCTTCAAAGATACCTTGCTCCAAACCATGTACTTTAGATCAACTGTCGGCCTTCCTCCAGTTTCTAGTTTAAAAGGTGCTCTATCTCCTTTTTAAATGTTGATGCCAGCAGCACGGTTTAACACTGGTTAAGGTGGAGTCCATCTTTCTAGAACAGGCTCCCCATTCCCCAGAATGTTGCCCAGTTCCTAACAAATCTAAAAGCCTCCCCCTGCACCATTGTCTCATCTATGGTTTGAGACTCTGGAGCTCTGCCTGCCTGTCTGCTTGTGAATGGACAGCACTTCTGAAAATGCTACCGGAGAGGTTCCTCTGCAATGCATCCAAATCACAATGGGGCATGCTGGGTGCAGGGTTAGGGCGGACTTAGGGAGTCCCTAACATTTGGACATTTTATAGCCATATTGGAACAAACGAAAATGTCTAAGGTTAAAACTTCAACTTTTTGATTTTAGCCTATTTTTAGAACAAATAAGGCACAAAAAGGTGCCCTAAATTACCAGATGACTACTGTACCCACATATAGGTGCCCCCTTCACTAATGTAGTGGTGTACAGTTGGGGTGGTGGATTTTGGGTGGGTTTTGGAGGGCACAGCAGAAAGATAAGGGGGTAATGGTGAGATGTGTACCTGGGAGCTTTTATATGAAGTCCACAGCAGTGCCCTCTAGGATACCCCATTGCTCTCCTAGGATGTCTGTGTGGTCAGTCTACTAACACTGTACTTCCTCTTACATCCCAATGGCTTGATTTTGTGCGTTTTGCACTTGGACATTTTTTTTTTCCAAAATGGACCAAAAAGATAAATGCACAGAGCAAAAAAACATCTAGCATTTGTCCATTTTGGAAAAAAAAAAAGATAGACATTTTCTGTTTTGAAAATGGCCATCCAGCTTATTTTCAAAAGAGACGGATGCCCATCTTCCGACACAAACCGGGAGATGGACGTCCATCTCAAAAACAGGTATAATTGAAAGCTGAATTTGGACGGCCCCAACTGCTTTCCGTCACGGAGACGGGCGAAATTCTCAGGGGCATGGCAGAACAGTAGCGAAGGCGGGACGGGGCGTTCTGGGGCATGGTTAACAGATGGACCTCCGCGCCTGATAATGGAAAGAAGCAAGACGTCCCTGACGAGCATTTAGTCCACACAAAGTTGGTCCTGTTTTTTTCACGACCAAGCTTCCAAAAAGTGCCCAAACTGACCAGATGACCACCGGAGGGAATTGGGGATGATCTCCCCTGTCTCCCCCAGTGGTCACTAACCCCATTCCACCCTAAAAAACAAACTTTTAAATATTTTTTCCAGCCTCTATGTCAGCCTCAAATACCATACCTAGCTCCATGACAGCAGTATGCAGGTCCCCCGAGCAATTTTAGTTTAGTTGGTGCTGCGCGGGACCCATGCAGAGAGCAAAAATCAGAAGAAAAAAAAAATGCAAGTGCAGTCAGGGACGTCCAAAAAAAAAACATGCAAGTGCAGTCAGGGACGTCCAAATTAAAACAATAGTAATAGGGGGACTCAAACCAGCCACCTTCTGATGATAAGACTTGTGCTCTAATCACTACATCACTTATTCAGTTGCTTAGAAGTTCCTTCCCTTTCCATTAAGTCCCTCCAAGTTTCTGTCAGCCAATCACAGCTCATTTACCTGACATCCCTGTCAGCTAAATGAGCTGTAATTGGCTGACAGAAACTTGGAGGGACTTAATGGAAAGGGAAGGAGGTCTAAGCAGCTGAATAAGTGGTGCAGTGGTTAAAGCACAGGTCTTGTAATCAGAAGGTGGCTGGTTCCAATCCCACTATTACTATTGCTTTAATTTGGACGTCCCTGACTGCACTTGCATGTTTTTTTTTCTTCCAATTTTTGTTCTCTGCATGGGTCCCGCGCAGCACCAAAATTGCTCCGGGGACCTGCATAGTGCTGTCATGGAGCTAGGTATGATATTTGAGGCTGGCATAGAGGCATCTCAGGGGGACCAGTGCACTACAAATGCTGGCCCCTCCCACAACCAAATGGCTTGGATTAGGTCCGTTTTTAAGATGGCTGGCAGCGGTTTTGATTATCGCTGAAAACCGCAGACGACCATCTCTAGGTCCCGCAATCTCACCATTTGTGTCATCTATCTCTAGAGTCGACACAAATGATGGGATTTCAGCGGGCCGAACTGTATAATGGAAACTGAAGAGGGACGGCCATCTTGTTTCGATTTTACAGTTCGCTCCGCCTCTTCGCGGAGCCGTCTCCGGAGATGGACGTTTTTACACATGGGCGTTCGCGTTCAATTATGCCCCTCCATATTTCCTATTCAGATTTGGGATAAAATGTTCAAAGTCCAACTTAGACATCATATTGAAAATGCTCCTCTATGGAATTTCTAAGAGCTAATTACTGCCTAATGAAATGTTTATTTTCCAGTATTGATTGTATCGTACTATCTGTGTAGTTGAGAATTTGTTTGTGAATGTTTTCCTTTGTAAACTACCTAGGACTTAGGATAGTGTGATCTATAAGCTGTTTTATAATTAAATAAATATAGTACATTAGAGGTCTTGCTGGGGGTATTCTAGGCCCTATGATAGGACATTCAACACACACACCCCCCCCCCCCCCCCCTGCAAACTATGCAGTATTTTGCTGAATTTTAAAATATTGTGTGCAGAATTTCAAATATTTGCAGGTTTTTAATGTTTGTTTGTGCAGAGTTTTCCCAGAAGTAAATCTTATGGTAGCAGAAAACACTGCTTAAATTTGTAAATTTATAAAGCTTGCTTGGAGTTTTGCTCGCTTATTCGTGCCACCTTCCTCACCCCACCACTATTGGCTCCCAGAAGAAGAATGAGCTGGAAGTAAAAGGGAGTAGGAATTAGACACAGTCTTCAGCAGTATGGTGACAAAATAACTTATACAAATGGTTAATTCTTTCGGATGCTAAAGTTTGCTAGTGTCATAAGTGCATAAGTATTGCTATACTGGGACAGACCAAAGCTCCATCAAGCCCAGCATCCTGTTTCCAACAGTGGACAATCCAGGTCACAAATACCCGGCAAGATCCCAAAAAAGCACAAAACATTTTATGCTGCTTATCCCAGAAATAAGCAGTGGATTTTCCCCAAGTCCATTTTAATAATGGTCTATGGACTTTTCCTTTAGGAAGCCGTCCAAACCTTTTTAAAACCTTGCTAAGCTAATCGACTTTACCACATTCTCTGGCAATGAATTCCAGAGTTTAATTACACATTGAGTGAAGAAACATTTTCTCTGATTCATTATAAAATTTACTACTTTGTAGCTTCATTGAATGCCCCTAGTCCTAGTATTTTTGGAAAAAGTAAACAGATGCTTCATATCTACCCTTTCCACTCCACTCATCATTTTATAGACCTCTATCATATCTCCCCTCAGTCATCTTTTCTCCAAGCTGAAGAGCCCTAGCTGCTTTAGCCTTTCCTCATAGGGAAGTCGTCCCAACCCCTTTAGCATTTTCATCGCCCTTCTTTGCACCTTTTTTAATTCCACTATCACGCTTATTTTCGAAAGAGGACGCCCATCTTTCGACACAAATTGGCAGGTGGGAGTCCTTCTCGCAAGGTCGTCCAAATCGGCATAATTGAAAGCCGATTTTTTGACACCCTCGACTGCTTTCCGTCGCGGGGACGACCAAAGTTCATGGGGGTGTGTCGGCAGGGTTGCGAAGGTGGGACAGGGGCATGATTAGGAGATGGTCGTCCTCGGCCGATAATAGAAAAAAGAAGGGCGACCCTGATGAGCACTTGGCCAACTTTACTTGGTCCATTTTTTTCATGACCAAACCTCAAAAAGGTGTCCATCGCAGCAGTATACAGGTCCCTGGAGCAGTTGTAGTGGGTGCAGTGTATTTCAGGCAGGCGGACCTGGGGGGGGGGGGGTTGGGGGGCTCAGCACCCAAGGTAAGGGAGCTATGCACCTGGGAGCAATTTGTGAAGTCCACTGCAGTGCCCCCTAGGGTGCCCAGTTGGTGTTCTGGCATGTGAGGGGGACCAGTGCACTACAAATGCTGGCTCCTCCCATGACCAAAGGTCTTGGATTTGGACGTTTTTGAGATAGACATCTTTGGTTTCCATTATCGCCGAAAACCGAGGATGACCATCTCTAAGGTCAACCTAAATGTCAAGATTTGGGCGTCCCCGACCGTATTATCGAAATGAAAGATAGACATCCATCTTGTTTCGATTATATACATTGCCCCACCCCTTCGCGGCACCGTCTTTACAGTTGGGCGCCCTTAGAGATGGTCGTCCCTGTTCGAAAATGCCCCTCCACATCTTTTTTTCAGATGTAGTGACTATAATTGAACACAATATTTGAGGTGCGGTCACACCATGGAGTGACACAAAGGCATTATAACATCCTCATTTTTGTTTTCCATTCCTTTCCTAACAATACCTAACATTCTATTTGCTTTCTTCACCGAGCAAAAGGTTTCAACGTATCATCAACGACGACACTTAGATCCCTTTCTTGGTTGATAACTCCTAACGTGGAACCTTGCATTACATAGCTATAATTCGGGTTCCTCTTTTCCACATGCATCACTTTGTAGTTGCTCACATTAAACATCATCTACCATTTAGATGCCCAGTCTCCCAGTCCATAGGTGCCCCATATAAGAGGCTTGGGGAGGCTAAGCCTCCCCAGCCCAACCATTACCTTTCCCTGCCTCCTTCTCAAATTCATTCCGGTGGCAGAGCCTCACTGTGACTGTGAGCCTGCCTGAGTGTTTGCAGCACGTGGCTCCACTATTTACAGTCAGTTACCGACCGAGGGAGCAGAGGCAGCAGCAGATCGAGCAAGTGCCAAAGAAGCAGGTAAATGTTGAGGGGGAGGAGTATTTGGGTCTCTTATTTATTGCTTTGCTTTGCTTAACTGAGAGGGGGGGCAAGACACTGGGGCAATGTTGGATTGGGGCAAAGAGAGAGGGTTTATAAGTCAAAATAAAAATAAATGGTTTGTTTCATGCAGATCCTTTTGTTTAAGCATAACTAAATGGGCTATAAGCCCCTAATGCAGTCCTTTGGTTTTCTTATATTTTGCCTTTGCTGAACAGGGAGGAGGGGCAAGACAGTGGGGCAATGTTGGATTGGGGCAGAGAGAGAGAGAGAGAGGGTTTATAAGTCAAAATAAAAATAAATATTTTGTTTCATGCAGATCTCTTTTGTTTAAACATAACTAAATGGGCTACAAGCCCCTAATGCAGTCCATTTTGTTCTTGTGATGACTTATACTGTGCCAAAATTGAAAACTCTTATCTCTGTCTGGTCATTAATAAAAGAGCTCGTTGTGAACGCTATCCACCCTAAAAGGCTGTTTGTGCATAGTGTTTTGCGGTTGAAGGATTGTGTGTTGGCCTTACTTAAGTGACATCAATACTTTAATTTAATTTTAGTTTGTTTGTCTTAACATCAGACATGATTTTAGAATATTTTGGAGGATATGATGTTGAAATGTTTCATAGATGTGTATGTGATAGTGATGGTAAGTGCTTGAAATAATTGAGTTTAAAATATGATATGTCATTTATGATATATAAATGCATTTTTACATGCACATAGAAGCATTTCTTGTCAATAACCAGCAGCCCTTCCTTGGGACTCAGTCTCTTCTCCACCATGACAAAATTATATACCGAATACACTGCAAGAAAACTTTCACTTGCTAACCTTCAATCTCACTAATTAGAGTGGTGCTTGTAACTTTTCACATTTGGGATGTTGTACTTATTTTTTTTCTGTGTGTTGACAATTATGGATGTAAGCCCCATCCCTAACCCCACCCCCTTTAGCCTTCCCAAACAGTTGGGCCACCGACCGCCTATGTCCCAGTCTCATAAGGTCCTCTTGTAATTTTTCACAATCCTCTCATGATTTAACAACTTTGAATAACTTTGTGTCATCAGCAAATTTAATTACCTCACTAGTTACTCCCATCTCTAGATCATTTATAAATATGTTAAAAAGCAGTGGTCCCAGCACAGACCCCTGGGGAACCCCACAAACTACCCTTCTTCATTGAGAATACTGACCATTTAACCCTACTCTCTGCTTTCTATTTTGTAACCAGTTTTTAATTCACAATAGAACACTACCTCCTATCCCATGACTCTTCAATTTCCTCTGGAGTCTTTCATGAGGTACTTTGTCAAACGCATTCTGAAAATCCAGATACACAATATCAGCCGGCTCCCCTTTATCCACATGTTTGTTCACCCCTTCAAAGAAATGTAATGTCACCCCAATATTACGGAGAGGAGAGATTTGTGAGCTGCATTGTTGGGGAAGGAAGGAGAGAAGGGTGATGTTTGTGTGGGATGGGGGAAAGAGGGAGGGTGCTACGCAGTTGGGAGGAGAAGAGGAGAAATGGGCTGCATTGTTAGGGAAGGAAGGGGAAAGGAGAGAGGTCACATTTTTGTGGCACAGGCACATTAAAAACATTTCCAACTCAAAGCATGCACTAAATTACCCTACCACAGGGGTATGTAGGTGCCCTGCGGGTGTTTCAAAGTTGGCATGTGCTGTTTCCCATGGTAGAAAATATTTTTCTATTTTCTATCATTCGGGGTGTAACTGGGGGTAATCAGCAGCGAGGCCACATCGGTGCACGCTGCCTGATTACCACAAGAGTAGCGAGTGAGCCCTTATTGTTAGGTAAATGGGTGGTGGTAAGTGCTCAGGCAGTAAATAGTCGCATACTACTTTTAATTTTAGTGCACAGCCATTTACTGTCCCATTAAAAAAAGCCCTTTTTTCATCAGTGGTAAAAAGTGGCCCGCCATGCATCAATTTCACTCATCAAAACTACCGCAGGCCACATTTACTGCTGCTTAGTAAAAGGGCCCTTACTTTATTCACAACTGTGAAGAGACAAAATGGCAACAGACAGTGATAAAGATTTGCTGAACACAACTATGTATAAATGCTAAATTAATTTCAACTCTTTTACATTTGGATCATGCAGTTATTCTCATGATTAAAAGTTTTAATTGTGATTAATTGTGCAATTACAATTTTTTATTGATTTATAGCTTAATATACATTATATTGATTACACATATCTATGCTTTTTAGGGCCTATTTTTTTTTTTAGCAGGATGCCTAGATTAGAAGTTCAAGAAGGTGCCAATTCTAAGCCTACTTCATAAAGGCAACATAAGTAGTTATGTTCATTTATAAAACAGACACTCAGAATCAGTACCTATAGCATGCAATTGCCAATGCACACATTTATTACACCTGTTCCAAAGAAGGTATAAAAACAGGGATTTTTTTGTGCCGGTACTGTCCAGCGATTCTCTGTCCTCTCTCCCCTGCCCTTCCCTTACATCGATGTCCAGCGATTCCCCTCTCTCCCCCCTGCCATCGATTCTTTCCCCAGTCCGTCCTTCTTCTCCACTGCCTGCCTGCTATGAAGCAATAAAGAAAGGCTGCA
The DNA here is from genome assembly GCF_901765095.1 of Microcaecilia unicolor. NCBI lineage: Eukaryota > Metazoa > Chordata > Amphibia > Gymnophiona > Siphonopidae > Microcaecilia > Microcaecilia unicolor. Next base: position 51,759,214 of record NC_044039.1, read on the forward strand.
GGCAGCGATTGAGAGAGGCTGGCAGCGTCTGAGCTTCCCTCTGCGAGTCCTGCCTACTTCCTTGCAACTTTGAGTCTTTCTTCAATCAAAGTTCACTATTAAAGGATTTCTTAATGAAAGAACTGTGTTGCCTTTTGTTTTTAAAGGCCCTTTGTGCTGTTTTTTTTTTGTTTGATCTAAATATCTTGTGGATGGTGCGTGTTATGGGCGCAAAGTAGGCATTCCCAAGTTGTACAGCAAGCATGTTATGATTAGCATGTGCTAACCAGATATTGCAGAGTTAACTGCATTAATTCATTATAGTTAGCACACACTAATGGGAACATTAGTACATGACCTGCAATTAAAACACCAGAAGAAGCCCCCCCAAAATGTGATATTCAATCTGGGCTTAGAGCACAGGAAAGTCCTGCATTAAGCCAAGTTAAACCCAGATTTTAACGCAACTTAGTAAAATGACCCCTATAATTTATATATTTTTGAAAGCAATCTAGTGGAGGAGTGGCCTAGTGGTTAGAGCACCAATCTTGCAATCTGCAGGTGGCTGGTTCAAATCCCACTGCTGCTCCTTGTGATCTTCGGCAAGTCACTTAACCCTTCATTACCTCAGGTACAAACTTAGATTGTGAGCCCTCCTGGGACAGAGAAATATCCAGTATACTTGAATGTAACTCACCTTGAGCTACTACTAAAAAAGGTGTGAGCAAAATCTAAATAAATAAATCTAGGTACTAGCATTTATACCACCTCTATAAATCAATCAGATGTGCTGATTTTGATAAAATGGGGGAATGCCTAAAGAAGGAGCTGATGGCATGGTAGGCACAGGTGAAGTGGAAGCTCAGTGGTCCATGCTAAAAACTGCTATAAGTATGGCAACTGATCTTTACACAAGGAAAGTAAACAAAAACAAGAGAAACAGGAAGCCTATAGGGTTCTCCAAGCAGGTAGCTGAAAAAATAAGGGTAAAAAAAGACTTTGTTCAAGAAATACAGAAGAATGCAACAGGAGGATCATGGAAGAGATTACCAACTTAAAAAAGGCAAACATGGCAAGCAAAAAGCACAGACAGAAGAAAAAAATAGCTAAAGATGTAAAGAGAAGTGACTAGACCTTTCTCAGATATATTGTGGAAAGGAGAAAGATAGGAATGGAATTGTAAGACTGAAAGATGCTGAGAATAGCTATATGGAGAGTGTTGAGGATAAAGCAAATGTGCTAAACATTTCTCTTCTGTGTTCATGGAAGAAAATCCTGGAGAAAGACTGCAGTTGGCTGCTTAGGGTATATCTGGGAATGGAGTGGATATTACGCCGTTCACGAAAGAAAGCGTTTATAATCAGCTTAAAAATCTGGTACTGGGCAAAGCTATGGGGCCGGATGGGATACATCCTAGGATACTGAGGAAGGTCAGAGAAGTTCTGGTGGGTCCTCTTAAAGATTTATTTAATAGATCTTTAGAGATGGGAGACATTCTTCAGGACTGGAGACAAGCTGATGTGGTCCCTCTTCACAAAAGCCGGTACAGGGAAGAAGTGAGAAACTACAGGCCATTAAGCCTCATGTCGGTGGTAGGAAAAATAATGGAGTCACTGCTGAAGGAAAGGATATCTAACTTTCTGGAAGCCAACAGGTTACAGGATCTGAGGTATCATGACTTTACCAAAGGAAAATTCTGCCAAACGAATCTGATTGACTTCTTTGACTGAGGTGCAAAGAACTGGATGAAGGACATGCACTAGATGTAATCTACGTGGATATCAGCAAAGCCTTTGATATGGTCCCTCACAGAAGACTCATGAACAAGCTGAGAGGGCTGAACTTAGAACAGGCAACAGAGGGTGATGGTAAATGGAACCTACTTGCAGAAAAGTAAAGTGAGTAGTGGAGTGCCTCAGGGGTCGTGTTGGCTGATTCTGTTTAATATATTTGTGAGAGATATTGCTGGAAGGTTAGGAGGAAAAGTTTGCCTTTTTGGAGATGACACAAAGATAGGTAATAGAGTGGAGTGGATACTATGGAGGCTGTAGAAATCATGAGGAGGGATCTCCAAACATTGGAAGAATGGTCAAGGGTCTGGAAGTTAAAATTTAAAGCGAAGCAGTGCAGAGTGATGCATTTGGGGTGCAAAAATCCAAAAGAGATGTACCAGGAAAGGAAAGATTGACAAGCTCGGCTCAGGAGAGGGACCTTGAACTGATGATGTCTAAGGATCTCAAGGCGTCGAAACAATGAGACAAGGCAGTGGCCACAGCCAGAAGATTGCAAGGCTGCATAGAGAGGGGTATAACCAGTAGAGGAAAGGAGGTGTTGATGCCCCTGTACAAGTTGTTGGTGAGGCCCCACTTGGAGTATTGTGTTCAGTTTTGGAGGTCGTATTTTGCTAAGGATTTAAAAAGACTGGAAGCGGTTCAAAGAAAAGCGATGAAAATGGTATGCGTTTTGCATAGTAAGACGTATGAGGAGAGACTTGTTGATCTGAACATGTATAACCTGGAGGAAAGGAGAACCAGGTGTGATATGATACAGTCATTCAAATATTTGATAGGTATTAATTCGCAAAAAAAAAAAAACCTTTCCAGAAATGGGAAGGTGGTAGAACTAGAGGACATGAATTAAGGTTGAAGGGAGGAAGCCTCAGGAATAATGTCAGGAAGTATTTTTTGACCGAAAGGGCGATGGATACTTGGAATGCCCTACTGCGGAGGTAGTGGAGGTGAAAATCATAACAGAATTCAAAAATGTGTGGGATAAACACATAGGAATCCTGTTTAGAAGAAATCGATCCAAAGAAGCATAGCAGAGACTAGGAGGCAACATTGGTAATTGGGAAGCAAAGCCAGTACGGGGTGTACTTCTGCAGTCTGTGCCTTGATCATGGCTGGATAGATTTAGATGGGCTGGAATGGAGCTTATCAAGGGCTTTGATAACAACTTCAAAAGTTTTTGAACAAGGACAGTGCCAGGCAGACTTTTACAGTCTTTGTCCTTAAAATAGCATGGACAAATCAAGTTCAGGTATATATATGTTGTATATATAACTCATACCTTATGTAATGTGTTTATCTCTTCAGGCAGACTGGATGGACCGTACAGATCTTTATCTGCCGTCATCTACTATGTTACTATCAGGCTCATTTTCAAAAGAAATAGACATAAAAAAAAGTGACATGTCAGCATTTGGATGTCTATCTCATAGAAACGTCCAAATCAGTATTATTGAAACCTCTTTTTGGACGTCTTTCTCTGAAGTCTGTCAGAAGGACATCCAGATCTCAAGGGGGCATGCCAGGGGTGTGTTCAAGGCGGGACTTGGGCGTTCCTAAGACATGGATGTCTTTCAGCAATAATTGAACAAAACAAAGATGTCCAAGACTAAAATGTTTTGAGCTAGACCTGTTTTTATAGCAAATAGCTGCAGTGGGAATTGATCCTACTTCCCCAGGATCAAAGTCTGCTGCACTAACCAGTAGGCTACTCCTCTTCTCCACAAAAGAGGTGCCCCAAATGACCAGATGACCACTGGAGGGACTCGGGGATCACTACCCCTTACTCCTCCAGTGGTCACTATCCCCTCCACCCCCAAAAAATATGATTAAAAATATTACTTGCCAGCCTCTATGCCAGCCTCAGGTGTAATACTCAGGTCAATCAAAATAGCATGCAGGTCCCTGGAGTAGTCTAGTAGTGGTGCAGTGCACTGCAGACAGGTGGACCCAGGCTTCTACCTCCCCCTACTTGTTACACTTGTGGAGGAAACTGTGAGCCCTCCAAAACCCACCAGAAACCCACTGTACCCACATATTGGTGCTCCCTTCACCTGTAAGGGCTATGGTAGTGGTGTACAGTTGGAGGTAGTGGGTTTTGGGGGGGCTCAGCAGACAAGGTACGTGAGCAATGGTGAGATGTGTACCTGGGAGCATTTTATAAAGTCCACTTCAGTGCCCCCAAGGAGGCCCTATTGCTTTCCTGGGATGTCACTTTTCCACTATTCTACCCGGTGCCAAGCTTTCTATTTTTTTAAATAACATCTGAGCCTTGTGACTATTGTTTATCATTAGATTTGGGCTTTGAATTCAGATCTATAGATGAAAAGGAGGTCTCATTACATATATCTAAATACCAGAGTGCTATTTTTTTCATACTTCATAGCAAGAGTGTGCATTCCCTAATTACCTGTCCCAATGCAACTGAAGCTTTTACCTCCTCAGTGCATGTAAATGGTTTCATCCCTGTGTGGATTCTTTGATGCCATATGATGCTTTCTTTCCAACCAAAGCTTTTACCACACTCAGGACATGTAAATGGTTTCAGTCCTGTGTGTATTCTTTGGTGCATTGTGAGGTTTACCTTCTGACCAATGCTTTTACCAGACTCTATTCATGCAAATGGTTTTTCTCCCGTGTGGACTTTCTGCTGCACTTTGAGATTTACATTACAACCAAAGCTTTTACCACACTTAGAACATGGTTTCACTTTATTATGGATTTTCTTGTGTATTTTGTACGTTTTGCATTTGGATGTATTTGTTTGAAAATGGACCAAAAATAAAACATCCAAATCACAAAACATTTTTCCAAACAGCATTTTCAAAAGGAAAAGATAGACTGTTTTTCAGACTTAGATGTCATATCCAAAAATGCCCCTTGTGCATTTAACTTGCCCAAAGTCACAAGGAGCAGCAATGGGAATTGTATCCATGTTGCCAGGATCAAATCCTGCTGCACTAACCATTAAGCCACTCCTCCTCTGTTTTGGATGGCTTGCATTTGGACGTGTTTTGGACCGAAAAAAAGGCTATCCAAATCACAAAATGTCCAAATCACAGGATGTCCATAGTATTTTCGAACACAAAAGATAGTGTAGAACTCCTACAAATGATGAGGTGTAAATAGGGAGATTGGATATTCCAGCCACGGTTCAGGGGTTCCCCACCTTACCACTCACCATTGAGAAGTTTTACAGGAAAAATAAGGAAACTCTACATTATAAATGTTAAGTAGTGTGCAATTCAAGATGGCAGCGGAATTTCCTTTGATGTTTCAATTCTTAAAGAGTTATGACAACATTACACACTAAATATTGGATGAACTTAATATAATTTATTGCACCAGATGGTTCCTTTAAAATGCAATAAATATTTGTTATAAATATATTAAGAAACAGCTGCATTAAAATTTGATATTTAAAAATGTAACTGTACAAAATGCAAATGATAAAATGCAATCAGTTTGGCATTGCATTACAAGAACAAGTACATACGATCTGCAACAATTTTCTGTTTTAAATTCTAGACATGTATACATCTACTTAGCAACTTTCATCTAACCCGGGTCTTCACTAAAACCAATCAGATAAATACTTAAAACATTATCATAAAATTAATATTTACTTAAGCCTTTCACCCCCGAATGATGTTTAAACACCTCTCTGTTTTTGTAAGGACTGATCCTTTGTTTTTTCTTTCTTTTTCAGGTTCCTCACCTAGCAAACAGGTAAGTGGTTATTAAAGTTTTTTTTCCTTTAATTTCTCTTTTGTAAGTCAGACTTTGGTGTAGTTCTGAATGGTATTACACTTAACTTTGCTTCCCGCTTTCTTGCAAACCTTCGTTTCTTCGCCTTTCTTTAACGTTGGGTACTGTAATACTGATGCCAGCTGGAAGCAGGAGTCCGTTTCGCCGAATCTACTACTCTGAGCTTTAGAGAAATCAAAAAGGCAAAACCCTACCCCTGACTAATTCAGCAAATCAATTCCCCATTAGATATAATTTTTAACTTATTTCCCTATATAATTTTAACTTATTTCCCTAACTAGTTTCCCCAAGTAAAGAAATATATAATCATTCAGCCCTGTTCTGGTCCCTCCCATCAACAATGCTTCCCATAATTTTAAATGTCTCAGTAAAACAATTTCCCTTTATAATCACTATTGACAACATCAGAGGGTTTCAAGAACCTCTGTTCCAACTTCTTCAGTGGTTCTGTCTCCACTGAATTTTTAAACCGTAGATTTATTTTTTTAACCTTCTCAAAGTAATTTACTATAGCATATGCAGGGTTTTTCACTTATCCTAGTTTTACAAAAACCCCTGTTTACACCTTAGCAATGCATGTGCATTTAAACTGTCACTTTAACCATCAACACTCAGTGTGACCAAATATTACAGGGGCAAGCCTCCTCAGCTTAACCGACTTTTACTATGGTCTGAGCTATTAATCTGCTATAATATTAAAGCTTTCACTATAGCCCCAGCACCAGTCCTCCCTCTAAAGCCAGTAAACAAAGGTGACAGGCTTTAAAGTTTACCCCTTAATTCAGTCACTCATCTCAATGTGCTTTAAGCACTTTCACACTCTATTAACCCCCTTAATACAGAATTTCACTCCCAGCTGACCTGAGACCACCTCTACAGGTCTTTTCAGCTTCACACCTACCTCCCAACTGTCAGGTTTAGAACCCACTTCCCAGCTCAAGCCACCAGCACAAGCCTCCAACACTCTAACCCCCCCCCCCCCCCCCAGCATATAAATATAGCACTTTAAAACAATTTAAACCCCTTTTAAAGGGGACACACTTTCATTTTAATTCCTTTACAATAGACGTCCATCTTTTTTGAAAATGACCTTCTTTCCTGTTTGGAATTTGGATGGCTTTGTAAAACGTTCAAATTCTGATTTAGACATTTCTTTCGAAAAATGCCCCTCTATGTTACTATGTAATTGTAAACCACCTTGTATTTACTACAAGAAAGGCAGTATATAATATTTTAGGGGCCCTTTTACATAGCAGTGGTAAGCCCAATGCAAGCTTATTGCACGCTAATCTAGAAGTACCGCCAACGCCTGGATTCCAGCTCTGGTGTGCTCCATTTGCTGCACTAGGAAAAATAGCTAGCTATTTTCTAGTGTGATGCTAACCCAGGGATAATCAAGCAGCGCCATGCCACGTTTTTGGTATGTGGCAAAAATGACCCCTGCCACTAGCACAGGGCCCTTTTACCACAGCTTCTTAATAACTGTAAACAATAATTATTGCCATTAATTGGATCATTAACCAAGTTGGACATGCATCTCAGAATCGTGCCCAACTTTTGGCAGATGAATTTGGGTAACCTATATAGAATACAGGGGATAGCGCCATGCAATTGTATAAAAGGCCTTGTTCATCTATAAAACAGGCCTTACACACAAGATAACCATCGTAGAATTATCCCCTCATGCATATTATCTTTCAATAGGCAATGAGCTGCATAATTAAATCTCCTTATTACATATGAACTCATATTTAAAATGTGTGTTAAAATGTGGAAATATTAATAGAGCCCCATTACAATGAGAAACATAACCACACCTTGGGGAAGTGAAGCCTTCTCATTTATTTTACAATAGACATATATTCAAAAAATATAGCCGGGTGGTAGTTCCGACTTTGGCGTGCATTGGGAGCATGTAGGCATGTAGGCAGTAGTAAAAGGGCCCCATAGTTTTGAAGAGGTAGATTTGAAAGGAAGGCAATGATGTCTTTATGATTAGCTATTTAATTTTTTGAAGAGGTAGGTTTACATTTCTTTTCTGAATTGCTGAATTATTTTTGCAGCCTAGCAGTCATAGACGCCCGGTATAAGAGGCTTGGGGAGGCTTAGCCACAGCAGGATGGATCAGCTGTTTCTCCCGGGAGTCCCGCTGCTCTGGGGGGTTTAAATTGTTGATTTACCTCCATCGCCGCAGCAGCAGCTGCAGTGAAAGTCCGTCTCTAGCCTTGTGTAACCAGTTGTAGTAATTGGTTTAATTTGTTTACCTTACTGTTGGGAGAGCAGGGGGGTTTGCTGGAGGTGTCCTGGGTTGCCAGGGAGATATTTAACGAGGATGACTTCCTGCACATGAGCAGTTCATACCAAAGAGACTTGCACTGACCTCTGAAATGTTTTAAGAGTGCTAAAAATAAGTTTTAAAGTATTTGTATTAAATTTAATTGCAGAATTTAGGTGCTAGGAAGTGGGATTGGTATGCTATATACTCAAATTTGCTCCAGCCATATGCAAATTAGTCAATTTTTGGGAGGTTCTCATTTGCATATTTATGGGTAAAAATTGTTGGAAATGTTTACAGCCTTAATGCTAGGGCATGGCTCTGATCAAAAATGTGAAGTTTGATCCAAAAACGAAGGGTTTATCTAGTGTTTTTGACTAAAAATTCCCATTAGAGTGTCTGTATGTTAATCTGCATTCAAATAGATCTCTCTGATTGGATGATCAGCTCCTGTTAGAATTCTGCCCGGGAACACAGAGAAGAGAGCAACTGAAGATTTGGCCAAGACAGACATGCAGCTGTGAGCTCTGCGTGTGTAAGAATTGAAAGAAAATTGTTGTTTGATCTAAGTTGACTGAAATTATAAAAGAGTACCTGATTATGTGGTAAATTAGAAAATATGAGTGAAAAGAGATTGGTGGAAATTTACAAGTTTGAGGTTTCTCTGTTGAGAAAAGGATCTGAATATTTCACTTGTAAGCCTTCCCGTCATTCCCGTCAGTGTCCAGCCTTCTTCTGATGTAATTTCCTCTTTCCGTGAGGGCGGGACACTGACGGAAATGAAGGGAAGGCTTACAAGGCTAGAGACAGGCTTTCACTGTGGCTGCTGCGACAGAGGCAGGGGAGCGAGGAGAATTGTTGAGGGTGGGTATGGATGGCTGGAGGGGGGAAGGGGAGTGAAGAGAATCGCTGGATGGGTGTGGATGGCTGGAGGGGGGCAGGGGAGAGGAGAGAATTGCTGGGTGGTTGTGGATGGCTGGAGGGGGGCAGGGGAAAGGAGAGAATCGCTGGGTGGGTGTGGATGGCTGGAGGGGGGCAGGGGAGCGGAGAGAATCACTGGGTGGGTGTGGATGGCTGGAGGGGGGCAGGGGAGAGGAGAGAATCGCTGGGTGGGTATGGATGGCTGGAGGGGGGGCAGGAGAGAGGAGAGTTGCTGGACATGGATAGAGGAGAGGGAAGGGAGAGAGAAGAAATGCTGGACATGGATGGAGGGGAGGGCAGAGTGAGGAAGGAGATGAGATGAGGGAAAAGGAAGAGAGAAAAACTGCACATGGAGGAAGAAAATAGGCAGAAGCTGGATCCACTGGACAGTCAAGTCTACGGAGGACCCAGCTTTTACTTACGGATGTAGGACAAGAAATAAAGAAGAAAGGCAGAAAGTAAAGAAATAAATGGGAAGGAAGCCCTGGAAACGGAGTTAAGAGGACAGATAGCAGCAGAATCGGATACTGGGCCAGCATGATCAGAAAAACAAAGTCACCAGACAACAAAGGAAGAAAAGATCATTTTTTTTTCATTATAGGGTTTGGAATATTTCCACTTTGAGAATCAGGTGCTCAACATTAAAAGTTTATATTTATTTATTTACTTATTTATGGCATTTTATCCCACATTAAACATGAATTAGGGTGTTTTGTGGCTCTACATGAGAATTGTGATGATATGATCCCTTGTTTCATATTGTTGATGGTCTGCATTTTCCGTATGGGTGGTATATTGGTGTATTAGGTTCTGCCCAGTGTAATATTTATGGTACAGTAAGGTTCTGAGTGTGTTTTTGCACAAAGTTGTGCATAGTGTTTTGCAGTTGAGCAATTGTGGTTAGTATATGCTTTGAGCAACCACTTTATTCTTTGACATATGATACATATCTAATATCTACATTTAATAAAAGGTATTAATTGTGACTTTTATTTTTATTTATTTATTTTTTCTGTATGTTATCAGACAATTATGGATTTAAGCTCCACCCCTGGCCCTACCCCTAACCCCGCCCCCCTTTAGCCTCCCCAAACAGTTCTGCCATTACTTTTCCTTTGAGTATTTTGGAGGTTTGCTATATTTGTATTTTTTTCAAACCATTTATAAATGCAGCCTATGCTACTATAACTAAAACGTTACAATTTTTAAGGTTCTTTCTTCACATAGGACACAATATATATACTTATTTAATTTAATGATACCACTTACAAACCTACCAAAGTAATTCTATGGAAATGATTATTTTATGCATACCCCATCTAGACCAATTTAAAATTATATTTCAAGGACCTACATGCAACTTTAAAATTGTTTGAATCTTTCTCCATGAGAAAGTTTTACACCCATTTCAAACTATATTAGCTTTTGATCACATGAGATTACTGTGAAATCATTTTTATATGTAATGTATCAAAAATTAAATGAAGGCTGCATTGTAGTTGCAAATGGAGGGGCATTTTCGATAAGAAGTCGAAATCCGACTTAGGATGTTTTGCAAAAAACATCCAAATATCCAATAGCGAACATGGCCATTTCCAAACCAGAAAAACATCCAAATTTCTATTTTGAAAATGGCCATTTGCTAGACCTTACTGTGCTCAGTGTCTATCTTTTAGGATCATTTTTGAAAAAAACAAAAACATCCAAGAGAAAAACACACAAAAACAAGCCATTGGGATGTATGGGGCAGGCCAACAATCTTAGTAGACTGGCCACACAGACATCCCAGCAGAGCAGCGGGGCACCCTAGAGGGCACTGCAGTGGACTTCACATAAAAAGTCCCAGGTACACATCTCACCATTTCCCCTTTATATTTTATGGTGAGCCTTCCAAAACCCACCAAAACCCTACTCTACACAACTGTACACCACTACAATAGCCCTTATGCCTGTCACTTCTAAGTAGGTACAGTAGGATTTTGGTGGGTTTTAGAGGGTTCACACTTTCCACCGCAAGTTAAAGTGTGATACGGGACCTGCTTGCTGCTCTAATAGGACTGGCCATAACATCTGAAGTTGCCATAGATGCTGTTATATACTCTTTCTTTCACAGCTTGGGGGGGGGGGAGGGAGTCAGTGACCACTGGAGTCAGTGATCATGGGGGAGTAAGGAGGTTTATACCTTAATCCCTCTAGTGGTCATTTAGGACATCTTTTGGTCACTTAGTTATGATTCAAACAGGTCTAGCTAAAAAGTCTTAATTTTGGTTCTATGCATTTTCATTTTATTTCATTGTTGTATAAAAACATCTATCTTTTGGTGCCACCCATGTCCCGCCTAAAACACACCCCCAACACACCCCCTTGAAATTTGGATGAACTGTGGAGCAAAATGTCTAAAACTGGGGTATCAAAAATTGCAGCTTGGACATTTTTTGAGAGAAAAAGGTCCTCTGCCACCTTATGAATTTTATTTTTAGATGTTTTTCTCTTTTGAAAATGAACCCATAGTATAGTTTAAGTTTCTGCAATGAACATGTTGCAAAATGCACATCTTAAAATCATAAAGGTTAAGGAAAGAAACCAGGTTTTTAATTTATTCTTTGTCTTCTTGAGATAACCTAGACCTTTTACAAGTAATATAAGAGCTTGGTTTATCATCTCCTCACTGCAACCAGCTGACAAATCTTGCTTTATGCTTAACCGTAAACCATACAGTAAGGAATCTGCCCTTCCCAATGTTTACCCTTTCACAGAAAAAGTCTCCACCCATCTTGGCATTATGGCGCCAATGGGACTGGAATCATAGACTCATGACCACTCAAGGCTAAAGGTGGTGCCTCAGCAAATCCACAATGCCAGTGCCTGTAAATGTAAGCCTCTCATAAAAGCTTTGAAAAAAAGGATGACACAGAAAGAAAAAGTAGCGATGGTTCTGAGACACCTACATTTTGTTAACCACAGTGACCCACCCAGCACTTTGGGAACTTTGAGCACTGAGACATGACTTAACCACAAGCATGGCTCTTAATCTTCCAAATACAGTCAATGTCTCCAGTTCTTGGAGACCTCCTAAAACATCATGATACCAGCTTAAAATTACTTTGACTGTTTAAAGTTCCTGTTTTCTTTATGTTTGTTCTATAAATGGAATTGTTTCCATCTTTTCTTTACAATATGCAACAGATTGAATTATATATAGTGAAAGACAATCACATAAAAATACAAAACATTGAACACAATATTCTAAATATATAGCTTGCATGTTTTGCCTCATACAATCAAAGCATTTGCTCCACTCACAAATCTAGTTGTATTCTGGATTTGCACACGCAACTTAAATAGTTAACAAGTCAATCAGTGCAGATAACTGCCACTTAACAAGCAATTATTGACACTAATTGGCATTAATTAGAATTTATATATACAACTGACTAAGGGCCCTGTTTACTAAGCAGTGCTAAGGGCTTGCTTTTTAGCGCACACTAAATGCTAAAGACACCCATAGGAATATATGGGTGTCTCTAGCATTTAGAGTGCACTAATTTTAGGCGCATGCTAGTGTCTTAGTAAACAGGGCCCTAAGTGTAATCTGCAATGTGATGTGTGTAAATTCTAAGTTGCATAGTTGAAAAGGGGGGGTGGCCAATGGCGTGGAAAGGTTATGGGCGTATCTCAAATCTATGTGCATTGTTATAAAAAACACCCAATTTGTGCCTTATTTGGCAGAACTGCCCGTGATTAAATTTAGTCACGTGGATGGGTGCTCAACATATTCTATAATCCACTTGTAAATTTAGGTTTATTCTGTAAAATATGCCTAAATTTAGACATGCTTTATAGAATATGCCTAGGCACATTTTTCAAGCATCATATATAGAATCTAGACCTTGTTGTCAAGATTGAAAAAGAGCCTTTTCATATTTATGCTTCCATGAGCTAACAATTTTTTTTGAATGTCATGCCATAATCAGATACATCAGCAACTTTGATATCACCAGAAAAGGTATTATGATTATCAGAAAAGAATTGCAGAGCAATATTCATGAGTGCTTTATTTCAATTTTGCATTTTCAGTTTTGGGTAAATCCTTAAGTTTTACAGGAAAATATTATTTTGGTTTCTAGTTTTTAGATAAATATGCCACTCTGAATGGAATAAGTGGATGTGGATGGGAAAAGTTCTTTCCCTTTCTCATATCACTACTTATATTTGCAACCAGTGGTGGCAGGCACTTGCACATGATTTGACTGTGCCATCATATCAAGAATCTAACAAATATAAACGTATTTACATCTGTTCTGGAGCAGACATAAATACACATAAAATCTAACAGGTTATATACAAAGAGTAGGGTTAAATGGTCAGTATTATCAATGGAGAAGGGTAGATATTGGGGTTCCGTAGGAGTCTGTGTTGGGACCACTGTTTTTTTTACATATTTTTAAATGATCTAAAGATGGGGATAACTGGTGAGGTAATAAAATTTGTTCATGACATAAAGTTATTCAAAGTTGTTAAATAACAAGAGAATTGTGAAAAATTTCAAGAGGATCTTATGAGACTGGAAGACTGGGCATCCAAATGGCAGATGACATTTAATGTGAGCAAATGCAAAGTGATGCATGTGGGAAAGAAGAACCCAAACTAAAGCTACGTGATGCAAGGTTCCACATTAGGAGTCACCAACCAGGAAAAGGATCTAGGTGTTATCATTGATAAGTACATAAGTAGTGCCATACTGGGAAAGACCAAAGGTCCATCTAGCCCAGCATCCTGTCACCGACAGTGGCCAATCCAGGTCAAGGGCACCTGGCACGCTCCCCAAACGTAAAAACATTCCAGACAAGTTATACCTAAAAATGCGGAATTTTTCCAAGTCCATTTAATAGCGGTCTATGGACTTGTCCTTTAGGAATCTATCTAACCCCTTTTTAAACTCCGTCAAGCTAACCGCCCGTACCACGTTCTCCGGCAACGAATTCCAGAGTCTAATTACACGTTGGGTGAAGAAAAAGTTTCTCCGATTCGTTTTAAATTTACCACACTGTAGCTTCAACTCATGCCCTCTAGTCCTAGTATTTTTGGATAGCGTGAACAGTCGCTTCACATCCACCCGATCCATTCCACTCATTATTTTATACACTTCTATCATATCTCCCCTCAGCCGTCTCTTCTCCAAGCTGAAAAGCCCTAGCCTTCTCAGCCTCTCTTCGTAGGAAAGTCGTCCCATCCCCACTATCATTTTCGTCGCCCTTCGCTGTACCTTTTCCAATTCTACTATATCTTTTTTGAGATACGGAGACCAGTACTGAACACAATACTCCAGGTGCGGTCGCACCATGGAGCGATACAACGGCATTATAACATCCGCACACCTGGACTCCATACCCTTCCTAATAACACCCAACATTCTATTCGCTTTCCTAGCCGCAGCAGCACACTGAGCAGAAGGTTTCAGCGTATCATCGACGACGACACCCAGATCCCTTTCTTGATCCGTAACTCCTAACGCGGAACCTTGCAAGACGTAGCTATAATTCGGGTTCCTCTTACCCACATGCATCACTTTGCACTTGTCAACATTGAACTTCATCTGCCACTTGCACGCCCATTCTCCCAGTCTCGCAAGGTCCTCCTGTAATCGTTCACATTCCTCCTGCGACTTGACGACCCTGAATAATTTTGTGTCATCGGCGAATTTAATTACCTCACTAGTTATTCCCATCTCTAGGTCATTTATAAATACATTAAAAAGCAACGGACCCAGCACAGACCCCTGCGGGACCCCACTAACTACCCTCCTCCACTGAGAATACTGGCCACGCAATCCTACTCTCTGCTTCCTATCTTTCAACCAGTTCTTAATCCATAATAATACCCTACCTCCGATTCCATGACTCTGCAATTTCTTCAGGAGTCTTTCGTGCGGCACTTTGTCAAACGCCTTCTGAAAATCCAGATATACAATGTCAACCGGCTCCCCATTGTCCACATGTTTGCTTACCCCCTCAAAAAAATGCATTAGATTGGTGAGGCAAGACTTCCCTTCACTAAATCCATGCTGACTTTGTCTCATCAGTCCATGTTTTTGTATATGCTCTGCAATTTTATTCTTAATAATAGCCTCCACCATCTTGCCCGGCACCGACGTCAGACTCACCGGTCTATAATTTCCCGGATCTCCTCTGGAACCCTTCTTAAAAATCGGAGTAACATTGGCTACCCTCCAGTCTTCCGGTACTACACTCGATTTTAGGGACAGATTGCATATTTCTAACAGTAGCTCCGCAAGTTCATTTTTTAGTTCTATTAATACTCTGGGATGAATACCATCAGGTCCCGGTGATTTACTACTCTTCAGCTTGCTGAACTGACCCATTACATCCTCCAAGGTTACAGAGAATTTGTTTAGTTTCTCCGACTCCCCCGCTTCAAATATTCTTTCCGGCACCGGTGTCCCCCCCAAATCCTCCTCGGTGAAGACCGAAGCAAAGAATTCATTTAATTTCTCCGCTACGGCTTTGTCCTCCTTGATCGCCCCTTTAACACCATTTTCGTCCAGCGGCCCAACCGACTCTTTGGCCGGTTTCCTGCTTTTAATGTATCTAAAAAATTTTTTACTATGTATTTTTGCTTCCAACGCTAATTTCTTCTCAAAGTCCTTTTTTGCCCTCCTTATCTCCGCTTTGCATTTGGCTTGGCATTCCTTATGATCTATCCTGTTACTTTCAGTTGGTTCTCTTCTCCACTTTCTGAAGGATTGTTTTTTGGCTCTAATGATTTCCTTTATCTTACTGTTTAGCCACGCCAGCTGACGTTTAGTCTTTTTTCCCTTTTTTCTAATACGTGGAATATATTTGTCCTGAACCTCCAGGATGGTGTTTTTAAACAGCATCCACGCCTGATGCAAGTTTTTTACTCTGCGAGCTGCTCCTTTCAGTCTTTTTTTCACCATTTTTCTCATTTTGTCGTAATCACCTTTTCTATAGTTAAACGCTAGCGTACTTGATTTCCTAGTTTCACTTCCTTCAATGCCAATATCAAAACCGATCATATTATGATCACTGTTATCAAGCGGCCCTCGTATCGTTACCCCCTGCACTAGATCATGAGCACCACTAAGGACTAAGTCTAGTATTTTTCCTTCTCTTGTCGGCTCCTGAACTAGCTGTTCCATGAAGCTGTCCTTGATTTCATCAAGAAATCTTATGTCCCTTGCGTGTACAGATGTTACATTAACCCAGTCTATATGCGGGTAATTGAAATCCCCCATTATTATTGTGTTGCCCAGTTTGTTTGCGTCCCTGATTTCCTTTAACATTTCCGCATCCGTCTGTTCGTCCTGGCCAGGCGGACGGTAGTACACTCCTATCACTATCCTTTTCCCCTTTGCACATGGAATTTCAATCCACAGTGATTCCAAGGAGTGTTTTGTTTCCTGCAGAATTTTCAATCTATTTGATTCAAGGCTCTCGTTAATATACAATGCTACCCCTCCACCAATCCGATTCACCCTATCACTACGATATAATTTGTACCCCGGTATGACAGTGTCCCACTGGTTATCCTCCTTCCACCAGGTCTCAGAGATGCCTATTATATCTAATTTTTCATTTAGTGCAATATATTCCAACTCCCCCATCTTATTTCTTAGGCTCCTGGCATTCGCATATAGACATTTCAAACTATGTTTGTTGTTCCTAAGTACATCATGCTTAGTACTTGACAGTATTAATTTGCAATCTTTTGTCTGATTTTTATTGTTATTTAAAGATACCCGATCTACTACAATCTCTTTTGCAACCTCACTATCAGGATACTCTATCTTCCCTGTTATGGTGATATCTTTGAAAGATACCTTATCCCGAACCATGCTCTTTTGAGCGACTGTCGGCCTTCCCCCCATTTCTAGTTTAAAAGCTGCTCTATCTCCTTCTTAAACGCCGATGCCAGCAGCCTGGTCCCACTCTGGTTAAGATGGAGCCCATCCTTTCGGAATAGGCTCCCCCTTCCCCAGAATGTTGCCCAGTTCCTAACAAATCTAAAGCCCTCCTCCCTGCACCATTGTCTCATCCACGCATTGAGACTCTGGAGCTCTGCCTGTCTCTTGGGCCCTGCGCGTGGCACAGGTAGCATTTCAGAAAATGCTACCCTGGAGGATCTGGATTTCAGCTTTCTACCTAAGAGCCTAAATTTTGCTTCCAGAACCTCTCTCCCACATTTTCCTATGTCATTAGTACCCACATGTACCAAGACAGCCGTCTCCACCCCAGCACTATATAAAATCCTATCTAGGTGACGCGTGAGGTCCGCCACCTTCGCACCAGGCAGGCAAGTCACCAGGCGATCCTCACGTCCACCAGCCACCCAGCTATCTATATGCCTAATGATCGAATCACCAAGTACAACAGCTGTCCTAACCTTTCCCTCCCGGGCAACATTTGGAGATATATCCTCGGTGCGAAAGGATAATACATCCCCTGGTGGGCAGGTCCTGGCTACAGGAGTACTTCCTACTTCACCAGGGTGATGCTCTCCTCTAGGAGACCTCCCTCCTCCAAGGTAGCACAGGGGCTACCTGACTGGAGGTGGGACTTCTCTACAACATCCCTGTAGGTCTCCTCTATGTACCTCTCTGTCTCCCTCAGCTCCATCAAGTCTGCTACTCTAGCCTCAAGAGAACGGACACGTTCTCTGAGAGCTAGGAGCTCTTTGCATCGGGCACACACATATGACACCTCACCAATTGGGAGATAATCATACATGTGACACTCAATGCAAAAGACTGGATAGCACCCCTCTCGCTGCTGGACTGCTGACTCCATCTTAGTGTTTTTTGAGTTTTTCCGTAATTTAAATCTTGCTAAAGTATTAAGGATATCAGCCTATCACTAACTTACAGTTCCTCCTTTAAACCCCAATCTTCAAGTTCCGAAAGCACAAGCAAAATTTGTTCACTTACCAGAGAAATATCCTCTTCTCCCAGAACTTATTAGAAGGAAAGCGCGCGGCACCTTGAGCAGAGGCCCCGAGTGGATCGGAACGGACCTGGGAGTCACTCCGGCGAAGGCTCCGAGGATATGCAGATGAGCTGCAAGTCCTCCACGTCACCTGAGAAGGCAACCGGTGGGAGAGCTGGGCACCTCTCAACCAAGAAAAGGCTTACTTTGAAACTGTCTGCTTAGTGTGTAGCAGTGGCTAAGAAAGCAAATAGAATGTTAGGTATTATTACAAAAGGAATGGAAAGCAAAAATGAGAATGTTATAATGCCTTTGTAACACTCCATGGTGCAACCACACCTCAAATATTGTGTGCAATTCTGGTCACCGCATGTCAAAAATGATATAGTGGAATTAGAAAAGGTACAGAGAAGGGCGACAAAGATCATAAAGGGGATGGGATGACTTCCCTATGAGGAAAGGCTAAAGTGGCTAGAGCTCTTCAGCTTGGAGAAGGGACAGCTGAGGGGAATGTGATAGAGTTCTACAAAATAATGAGTGGAATGGTATGGGTGGTTGTGAATCGCTTGTATACTCTTTCCAAAAATACTAGGACTAGGGGGCATGCTATGAAGCTATTAGGTAGTAAATTAAAAAAAATGGAGAATATATTTCTTCACTCAAAGTGTAATTAATCTCTGGAATTCATTGCCAGGGAATGTGGTAAGAGCAGTTAGCTTAAAAGGGTTTAAAAAAGGTTTGGATAACTTCCTAAAAGAAATGTCAATAAGCCATTAATATGATGGACTTGGGGAAAATCCACTGCTTATTTCTAAGATAAGCAGCATAAAATCTATTTTACTGTTTTGGGATCTTGTCAGGTACTTGTAATCTGGGTTGGACACTGTTGGAAAAAGGATACTGGACTTGATGAACCTTCGGTCTGTTCCAGTATGGCAACACTTAAGATCTTACGTTCTTATACATCTATACTTTGCATTTTGCAAAATATGGGGTTAATTTTGTAAAGGAATTTCTATGAACATATGACTGTTGACCAAGGTTTCCCAACCCAGTCCTCAGGACATATCAAGCCACTCTGGTTTTCAAAGTATCCACAATGAATATGCATCAGCTAGATTTGCATATACTGCCTCTAATCTATCTCATGCATATTCATTATGGGTATCCTGAAAATCTGACTGGCTTGGTGTGTCCCGAGGACCAGGTTGAGAATCCCTGCTGTAGATGCAGGTAAAACAACTCTTATAAAATTACTCCACAAATACAAGTACACGCTGTGACAAGTAGGCGTATGCAGTACTAGTAAGCAACCAGAATGTAGGCATGTTTGGGGGAGAAATTTGAGTAGTGTGTGTGCAGTCACAAAGTATGAATGTAGACTATAAATAAAAACCTATGCATCTACTTTAGCTGTATTTACCCTGTAAATGTATGGGCCACATTTCAGTCATAATTTTGGCTGGTTTTGTGCAGGTATACCCCACATTCTATAAATGGCACCTTAAGTTGTGTACACTAATTTAGCTGCACTGCTAAACTGTGTGCACAACTTAATTGATTAGCAAGCCAATCAGTGCTGATAATTGGTACTTAACAACCAATTAGCAGCACTAATTAGCTTTAATTAGAATTATGTACACAACTTTCTAGGTGTATTCTATGATGTGGTGCGCGTAAATTCTAATGTGTACAGCTAAAAAGGGGGCGTGGCCATGGGCATGGAATGAGTGAGTCATGGGCATTTCAAAAAACTATGCGCACTTATAGAATACACCTGATCTGTGCCTAAGTTAGGTGCAGGTATTTAGGCCTGGTTTAAGGTGGCCTAAATGGGGGCACCTAAATTTTAGTCGCAAGAATGGTGTGAGCACATACTATGAAATCAATTTGTGCTGACCTTTCCACACCCTAGAGGTGTTAAATCTACTAAGTATCTTGTTTCATCATTCTCCTATCAAGCAGCAAAATTATAGAATTTGTTACCATTAAAAATAAGATCTGAGACCAACTATGTTTATGTTCCCTTTAGAAGGACTATAAAAGCTATTTTGTTTTGTGACTATATTCTTGTCAAAACGTAACAATTTGATGCTATTTCTAGTCTTTTTATTGATATATTACCTTATTTGATCATTAACTCATTGTAATCTCCTAGGCAGAATGCCTTAGGGACCCTTTTACTAAGCTGCGCAGGCGCATATGTGCATCCTACGCACATCAATTTTGACCTGCCACCCAGCTACCGCGTGGCCCGTGTAATAATTTAATTTTTTACACGTATCCGCTACACACGTTGGAAAATTTTCCGGTGCACGGCGCTAACTGGGTGATAATTGTCATTGTGTGCACGCTGACAATTACTGCCCAGTTAATGCATGGGACCTTACCACTAAGTCAATGGGTGGCAGTAAGGTCTCAGATCCAAAATGGATACGCAGTGATTTTCATTTAGCCACATGTCCATTTTTGGCCCAAAAAAGGCTTTTTTACAGGTGCGCTGAAAAATGGACCTGCGCACTTCCAATACACGCATCTACACCAGCGCAGGCCATTTTTTGGTGCACCTTAGTAAAAGGATCCCTTAGTTCTGAGTATATAATCCTCTTTGAATTCACGTCGGGTACAGGTGGACTATAAGAAATGGACATTATGTTATGCTATGTTATCGCTATCTCTCTCGTGAGCTCCTCTGAACCTATCTCTACTCATCTCATCAGTTCATCTACTGAAACACTTTAGAGTGTGCCTGGCCAGCTCAAGACCACTTTCTGAACCCTGAGGGAAAGAGACTTGTCCTACCGTCAGATTACTTGACAAGCTCTCTAGTTGCCACCAGGTAATAAAACAAATAGCCTGATTGTATAGGGAGTGTTACCCAACTTGTTTCTGATAGGTGTTCATTCTAAAGCATTTAAAGAACATGTATTTCTAACTTCATACTAAGCTTACCTAGCATTTGTTCACAACTGTTAAGTCTTGATTATTTCTATTTTTATTCTTGGCTATATTATTTTCTTGTAAATAATAAAGCTTTCATTGTTATTATCTTTAGAATTTGTGTTACCTTGTCTGTCAGTAAATCTGAGAAGGGTGAGAACTCAGATTTGCCAAATTAGGGAGATGTGAGACTAAGATTATTCCAGAGTGGTTTACATAAATATTCTTTGCACGTCTGTACCTGCACTGTCCCATAGGAGGCAGTGTAATTACTGATCCACTCACACAATTCTATAACATGGGGCTTACAGTTAGGTACTATCCTCTGGGTTCTATATGGAGTGCCTACAGATGCATGCTGAAATCCAGGAGTATTCTATAATAGTACGTGTAACTTAATTGGCTTAACAAACTAATCAGCATTCAAAACAGCACTTAACAAGCAATAATAAGCACTGATTAGTAATAATTAGAATTTACGTGCACAACTCACTAACTGTATTCTGTAATGAATTCCACCTAAATTTGGATGCGCGCAGTTCAAAAGGGGCATGGCTATGGGTGCGGAAATGGGCTTTTGTGGGAGGTTCAAAGTTTATTTGCATAGTCAAAGAATATAGCCCAGTGTATGTAAATCTACATTCAGAGATTTACACCACATTTTCATTGGTGTAAATGGAGGCGCATAGTTTTAGGCGCTGGCATATCAGCTAAGCGTATTCTATATTCTGTGCCAAAATCTAGGTGCTGCTTATAGAATATGCTTAGGTGGAAATGTTTACCATGTGGATTTTTTATGCACCTTATATAGAATCTGGCCCTATCCCCTGGATTCTATTTAGCACGCCTAGAGATCTGCGCTGAAATCCAGGTGCAATCTATAATAGTGTTCATAACTAAATTGACTTAACAAGCTCATCAGTGTTGATAACAGCACTTAACAAGCAATAATCACTAATTGGCAATAATTAGAATTTGCGCGCACAACTCACTAAGTGTATTCTGTAATGAACTGCACCTAAATTCTGATGTGCGCAGTTCAAAAGGGGCATGGCTATGGGTGGGGAAATGTGCATTTTGTGGGCAGTTCAAAAGTTACCTGCATAGTTATAGAATATGGTCTAGAGCGCATAAATCTATGTGCAGGGATTTATGCCACGTTTTTCTTGGTGTAAAAAGAGATGTGTAGTTTTAGGTGCTGGGATATGAACTATTCTATATTCCACATCTAAACCTAGGCACCACTTATAGAATACGCTTAGGCAAAAATGTTTACTGTGAGGATTTTTTAGGCGCCTTATATATAATCTGGCCCTATTTGTGTGAATATGTTATAGAACCCTAACATTTATGCATGTAAGTGCAGATTATGTGTGTATAAGTGCTACGTGCTATTTTATAACTTACATGCACAAGTTGCTTACCCCCAGATTCTATATAAGGCGTGTGCACACCTGTGGCGAAACAGTGGGTTTTCAAGCCTGTGAATTGTAAATGTTTTAATGAAGTGTATTTCTTCTGATTTACCAGCAGATGGCATTTGTTTTGTGTTTTAAAGCTGTTGCAGAAAAAGCAGGGTTTTTTTCCAGTTTAAGTTTATGGAAAAGCAATCTGTAGTACCATTGGCCAGATACTTTCGAAGTTGTTGCCTTGGGCTCTGATTGGCCCTGGAATTCAAATATAGCCAGAAGGTACAGGATTTTCCCCAGTCTCAGCTAGGGAGAGCAGAGGGTGAACATCTGTGCCCTGAGACCCTGTTCAAGACTTGTAAGCAGTTAAGTTCCTGAAACTCCCCAGGTGCTACCCAGATAGTAACAAGTGTTAGATAGTTTTAATGTTGATCCTTGTTTTGGTTAGCTGTTATTGCTTGCTGTACCTTTTCACCTGTTTTTCAAGCATTCACTGTTCTACTAAGACAATAAACCTGTTAGTTTATTGGCTCTGTTGTCCTGGACTGAGTAAGAATCCTGGTGG
The DNA here is from genome assembly GCF_901765095.1 of Microcaecilia unicolor. NCBI lineage: Eukaryota > Metazoa > Chordata > Amphibia > Gymnophiona > Siphonopidae > Microcaecilia > Microcaecilia unicolor. The sequence continues at coordinate 51,781,821 of NC_044039.1, forward strand.
TTTGTGTGTTGGGTCTGTAGGTATGTTCCAGGAACTGTGGGACCCTGGAGAGTGTGACTTCAGTAGCCTAGAATACGCTTAAGGGAATAACTTAAGAGTGGGAGACTTGCCCAGTGGGACCCAGTCGGTGGAAGGAGGGTAGTAGTGCTGAGGGTAGACCCTCTAAGTGTCCACAGGGTTAGCCCCAGGTGGATGTTAGGCATTCCGTGACAGCACCTTAATTGAGTAACTGGCAATAATTGAAATTTATGTGTTCATCATTTTAGGCATATTCTAAAAAGAGACGCATGTAAATTCAGCCATGGGAGGAGTGTGGGCATCAGCACAAAGTGGAGGAACACACAGTCCCTACGTACATTAATGCTTTGCCAACAGAAGTTTATTTGTGTGCTTTACAGTACTTTGGATCTACTGTGTTGATTTAAAGTTGTTTGTTGCTTTTGAAACGTCATCTACCCTTGTACCACAAACAACACGAGATTCCTGATGCAGGAGTTTTGACGCCAAAATACAGCAGCTGTGTTGAGTCTTTTAAGTTGTTTTAATAAAGATCACCTGGTTGAACTGACGTCTCCCTTACTTTCTTGGAAGGGCCTTACTAGGAGTGTGGGCATGTCAGGGGCATTCCTCAAATTCACCCGCGTGGTTATAGAATTCGGGGGAACACATCTATATTTAGGTATGGATATTTACACCAGGTTTTCAGTGATATAAATGACTATGCCTAAATGAAAGCACATTCCCCAGCCCTATGCGCTATTCTGTAAATTGGGCCTAACTTTAGACGTGGTTTATTGAATAGCACTAAGCAATTTTTAGGGATGTGTCTATATTTTAGACGCCATTTACAGAATCTGGCCCTTAGTGCGTAAGTGTGAGGGGGGCAGGTGTCCCATTTATGTGCATATCTTACAGAACACTGTAAGTTACATGCTAAAATATAGAATTTAGGCCCCAACAGTTACGCCTGAACTAGACATGGTGTAACTGTTCACACCTATATTTAGACACGCTGGCAGACTTACGCAAATATTCTTGGAGTTACCATCGACTGAAACCTCACTCTCGATACCCACCTGAAGAACATGACAAAAAAGATGTTCTACTCGATGTGGAAACTCAAAAGAGTTAAGCCTTTCTTCCCGAGAAACATTTTCCGTACCTTGGTACAATCTATGGTAATTAGTCACCTGGATTACTGTAACACCCTGTACACTGGATGCAAAGAACAGACTATTAAGAAACTCCAAACAGCCCAAAATACCGCAGCCAGACTCATATTTGGAAAGACCACATACGAAAGTGCGAAACCCTTAAGAGAGAAACTTCACTGGCTTCCACTCAAGGAACGTATCGAATTCAAGATCTGCACAATCGTACACGAGATCATTCACGCAGATGCCCCACTGTACATGTTTAACCTTGTGGACCTACCGCCCAGAAATGCCAAGAGATCAGCCCGCAAATTCCTCAATCTGAACTTCCCCAGTTGTAAAGGACTTAAATATAAGCAGGCATATGCCACTACCTTCTCCTACAGAAGTACTACTACTACTATTTAGCATTTCTATAGCGCTACAAGGCGTACGCAGCGCTGCACAAACATAGAAGAAAGACAGTCCCTGCTCAAAGAGCTTACAATCTAATAGACAAAAAAATAAATAAAGTAAGCAAATCAAATCAATTAATGTGAACGGGAAGGAAGAGAGGAGGGTAGGTGGAGGCGAGTGGTTACAAGTGGTTACGAGTCAAAAGCAATGTTAAAGAGGTGGGCTTTCAGTCTAGATATAAAGGTGGCCAAGGATGGGGCAAGACATAGGGGCTCAGGAAGTTTATTCCAGGCGTAGGGTGCAGCGAGACAGAAGGCGCGAAGTCTGGAGTTGGCAGTAGTGGAGAAGGGAACAGATAAGAAGGATTTATCTATGGAGTGGAGTGCACGGGAAGGGGTGTAGGGAAGGACGAGTGTGGAGAGATACTGGGGAGCAGCAGAGTGAGTACATTTATAGGTTAGCAGAAGAAGTTTGAACAGGATGCGAAAACGGATAGGGAGCCAGTGAAGGGTCTTGAGGAGAGGGGTAGTATGAGTAAAGCGACCCTGGCGGAAGATGAGACGGGCAGCAGAGTTTTGAACCGACTGGAGAGGGAAGAGGTGACTAAGTGGGAGGCCAGCAAGAAGCAGATTGCAGTAGTCTAAACAAGAGGTGACAAGGGTGTGGATGAGGGTTTGGTAGAGTGCTCGGAAAGAAAGGGGCGGATTTTACGGATGTTGTAAAGAAAGAAATGACAGGTCTTGGCAATCTGCTGGATATGAGCAGAGAAGGAGAGAGAAGAGTCAAAGATGACCCCAAGGTTTTGAGCTGAGGAGACAGGGAGAATGAGAGCGCCATCAACAGAAATAGAAAACGGGGGGAGCAGGGAGGTGGGTTTGGGGGGGGAAATGAGAAGCTCGGTTTTGGTCATATTTAATTTCAGGTGGCATTGAGACATCCAGACAGCAATGTCAGACAAGCACGCTGAAACTTTGGTTTGGATGCAAGGTTAGATATCAGGGGTAGAAAGGTAGATTTGGGAGTCATCAGCATAGAGATGGTAGGAAAAGCCATGGGATGAGATTAATGAACCAAGGGAAGAAGTGTAGATAGAAAGAGGAGGGGACCAAGAACAGAACCCTGAGGTACGCCGACAGGCAGAGGGATAGAAGTAGAAGAGGATCCACCAGAGTGAACACTAAAGGTGCGGAGGGAGAGGTAGGAAGAGAACCAGGAAAGGACACAGATATGGAATGGGTTACCCCCAGCCCTAAAAACTATGGACAATCTAAGCAACTTTCGCAAATCTCTGAAGACACATCTCTTCAATAGAGCCTACAAAAAGAATCCTTAAAGACACAAATCACCTCCTAAACTATCCTATCTAACAGCACCTTCTCTAATTCCTCATCCATCTTTTGCTTACTTTTGCTTACTTTGTCATAACAACACTCTGTAAGCCACATTGAGCCTGCAAATAGGTGGGAAAATGTGGGGTACAAATGCAATAAATAATAATAATAATAATTTAATGGAATATGGGCTCACAGATACCATTAAAGAATTAGTGCTCAATGTGCAGTAAATTGTGGTGCCCAATTATAGAATTGCTCCCTAAGGGATTCTTTTACAAAAATGTGGTAAACAGGACCCTGCGGTAGTGGTGGGGGCTGTTTTTCTGCACGCCAGTGACCTTTATCCTGCAGTAGGCTAAAAACCTCTAAAAAAATGTCTATTCAGTAAGATTATTCTTACCTTGTGACCTTGTGGTGGGGAGCACCATTGAGGTGGTGGTAAGGGTTTCCGCGGTAACTGCTGGGTTAGTGCCACGGTGAAATTTAAGAAATATTTGTCGTTGCACCAGAAATGGCACGTTCTCAAGGCAGAACTAACACCAGAAGCCAAGTTGGACCGGAGGAAGTTCCGGGTTGTCGTGTGACAACCCTTTAGTAAAAGGGCTCCTAAATGTATGAAAATGTATGTAGGATTTCTCCCTGTGTATACTTTATATATCTATAGGGTGATGAATTTTACATAGTACACTTTCTCCCCCAGATTCTATATAGCGCAACCAAAATTGTGTGTGCAAATCCGGTCAAATTCTGGATTTGTGCATACAATTTAATTACTTAACAAGCCAAAAAGTGCTGATAATTGCCATTTAACAGCAATTATTGCCATTAATCGGCATTAATTAGAATTTACATGCACAACTTGCTAGATGTATTCTGTAAAGTGGTGCTCATAAATTCTAATGCCAAAAAGGAAGCATAGCCATGGGTGTAGACTACTCCACACCTAACTTAGGGGTGCTTGTACTAAGGTGCACTGAAAAATGGGCTGCACTAGCGCAGGCGTATGTTTTGGGCATGCACAGATCCATTTTTCAGTGTGCCTGTAAAAAAGGCCTTTTTTATTTTTGCCAAAAATGAATGTGCGACAAAATAAAAATTGGCACGTGTCCATTTTGGGTCTGAGACCTTACTGCCACCCATTGACTTAGCGGTAAGGTCTCACATAATAACGTGTGGTAATGATCTGTGCGTGTAGAATGACGATTACTGCCCGGTGTCCGCCGTGTACAGGAAAATTTTATTTTCTTGTGGTCATAGTGGACGCATGTAAAAAAACAAAATTACCGCCCAGGCCACTCGGTAGCTCGGTGGCAACCCCAAATTGACACACATAGGACACAAGTACGTGCCTACGTGGCTTAGTAAATGGGCCCCTGAGTGTCCTGTTTACAAAGGTGCATTCGCATTTTTAGCGTACACTAAAAATTAGCACATGCTGTGTAGATACCCATAATATTCCTATGGGCATCAATATAGTTAGCATGTGCTAAAAATGCTAGCATGCCTTTGTAAACAGGGCCTTTAGGCACCAGTATCTACATCTTTTACGCGCCAAGAGTTAGGCACAGACATGGCCACTAGGCATATTCTATAAATCTACTAGGTGTATTCAATAATGCGTGCCTGTTTACAGAATACACCTAGGCGGAAATATTTTCAGCACCGATTTTTCAGGCACTATATATAGAATCTAGTCCTCTATGTGTAAAACTGGGTTTAACACATAGAAAAGGTTTGTAAAATTGCCTTCCACATGTATACAAACAAAGCAAACAAGCAATTTTTATTAGAATATAAGTGCTAATAGACTTAAGGATCGAAGGTGCCTTTTCTTGTTATTACAAAGTAAAGAGAGAATTAAGGACTGTATATTGAATTGTCTCTGACACAGTCGTTCCCTGAAGCAATGGCAGCTCTTTGAAAGCAAGGAGTTTTCTGGATGGTTTGGAAACACCAGTGTACATTGGTCAAGTTCCATAGAAAATGTTGACAAAGCACCGATTCTCTCCAACTATAATCACTCTAATTAAACAGCATTAATTATTCATCAGCCTTTACAAGTCAATTGTTATGAATTCCAATAGTTGGAAATTTTGGCTGCTGTGGCTTTCTGCCACTGACTTCAAACAAATGACTGAAGAGAGCCCTGGTAATTCTGCTAGAATGCTTCACACAATGTTCTACATTATTTATTACGTTTGATTACTGTTTCTCAGAACATATCCTTTAAAATAGTTAACAATTTCAGGTCCAGCCTACAATTCCAATATAATCTAAACACAAATAAAAAAATATCCTAAATGAAACATTAAAAGGTAAACAATACGAAAAAAATGAAGGGTTAAGTACACACTAGCCCCTGGATTCTAAATAGCGTGACTTAAACTGCCCACAAATCCAGTCGTATTCCGGATTTGTGCGTGCAACTTAGTTAGTTAACAAGCCAATCAGCGATGATAATTGCTTCATAATAATTATTGACACTAATTGGCATTAATTAGAATTTACGCGTACAACTGTCTAAGTGTATTGTGCAACATGATGCACATAAATTCTAAGTCGCATAGTTGAAAAAGGGCATAGGTATGGGCATGGAATGGGTAGGTCATGGGCGTTTCTCAAATCTATGCACATTGTTATCCCGAGATGTAAGTTTAAAACCAGGACCAGCCAAAAAGTCTCCCACCTGGAATGGGTAACTTGACAGCTCTGCAGAGCAGTCAACACTGCCTCAAGAGGTGTAGTAGCTCTTTGCATCACAGGTTACCTGTTACATAGTGAACACATAGTAGCTTATATGCCAGTTGTAGAGCATGAACACTTGTAAGATAGCATTCCTTATCCAAAACAGATTCTGTAGTCTTCTTCCATTGTACTATATCGTCTTGGGTAACAAGCATACAAAGTCTCTTGATTCACTTTGAGCTAAGCAGTACTCTCAGTCTCATGCTGCTTGTAGAGTGCTGATTGATCTCCCCTAGCAGCAAAAGAACAATGTAGGACTTCTGGCACTATGGGGGCAGCATAGCTCAGAACTTAGCAGGAGAGATGAGCAATGCCAGCTGCAGCTGGAGGACAGAGAGTAAAGCAGCAGTTGGCAGCAAGGAGGGGGGGAATGGAGCATGGCAGGTGGGCAAAGTAACCCTAGTTAATCTCAGGATGAGCCAAGCTAGAGCCAGGTGCTGGGATCAAGCCTTCTAGGGTTCACCAAGATTAATTTTTGATACAGTAATTATGCTATAGCATTATGCATAACTTTAAACAATATTCTTGTAATAGAATTTCAGTATGCACACACATATATACATAACAAATACACGCACCAGTCCTACCCTGAAATTATATTGCAAGGATCTTGCTTAAAGATACAAAAATGTCATCCTATAGCATAATTACTGATCCCAGGACCTGGTACTAGTTTGACTTTTTTAGATTAGGTAGGACTATTTTGGCCCTCTGTCCTCCAGCTGCAGCTGGCTTTGCTCAACTTGGTAAATTCTGAGCTGTGCTCTCCTGTGGCAAAAGTCCTGCACTATGTTTGTGCTAGGGAAAATCAGTCAGCACCCTAAGCACAACATGAAAATGTGAGCTGCTTAGCTCAAGGTGAATCAAGGGAACTATGCAGCTGGGGAGTACAGGTTGCAATAGGAAAGGTGCAGAAGACAGAAGATAGCAAAAGACTGAATGAAAAGGGAGAAGAGAGAGAAGGGTACAGTGAGGGGGTAAGGAAAGGAAATGAAATGAAATGGAAGAGAGAAGGATTCAGTTGGCTTGGGAAGGGGATTTAGGGACAAAAATAGAAAAGAGATAAGGAATCAAGATGGGCTGACAAAGGAAGAACTTGGAAAGTGGAAGATGAATATGAGCTGATGAGAGAAAGGAAGAAAGTTGAAGAAACTGGTTGCACTATGGAGAGAAAGCACGAAAAGTTGAAAAGGAAAGACAGTGAGTGAGAGAAGAGAATGGGCTGTGGGGTGAAAGTACAAGGGAGATGTATTGTACAAGGGAGATGTATTATGCAGCATAGCATTTAAATGTTGGTAGCTGTGCAAGGCAGGTGTATACTTGCTGAAAGCATATTGTATCGATTGTAGCTCCATCTACTGTAGGTTCTTTGACTCTGTGAGGTCTATATTTAAAAGATTTCACTGGATGATTTTCAAAAACCTTGCTGTATTAAATATCTCCCCCTCTGATTGACTAAATTTTGCCTGGGCAAACCATAGCCACACAAAATTTAGGCAGACAAAAGAGGTAATGCTGGTAGTGTTCCTGGTAGCCAATTAAACCTTGACCAGACAGTGCAGCTATTTAGAATTGGTCAGCCAAAGGCACTCAGTGAACTGTGGTCAGTCAAATAACAGAACTAAAGTGATCAAGGCACTTGGGCTAGTTTCCATATAAGGCACCTAACAAAACCCATGAGGTAAACATTTCCGTCTAAGCACCTAAAACTACACGCCTCCATTTACACCAACAAAAATGTGGTGTAAATCCCTGTGCATAGATTTATATGGGCCATACTCTATAACTTTGCGCATAAATTTTGGAACACCCACAATACGCCCATTTCCCTACCCATAGCCATGCCCCTTTTGAACTGCACGCATTAGAATTTAGGCACAGATCATTACAGAATGCGCTTAGCAAACTGTGCGCATAAATTCTAATTATTATCAATTAGTGCTTATTATTGTCTGTTAAGTGCTGTTATCAACGCTGATTAGCTTGTTAAGGTAATTAAGTTATGCGCGCTTTTATAGAATACGCCTGGATTTCAGTGCAAATCTCTAGGCACACTATATAGAATCCAGAAGAAGATAATATAGAAAACAATGGGAACCTCTTAAAAAATGCATGGCAAACATACTGTATGCTTACAGAACAGGCATAGGGTATCTGTATTTAAAATACATGTAATAGGGTGTATAGGACACTGCCCCTCACCCTTAAGAGACGTCCCTCTCTATTGAGCCAGGGCCAGCTTAAGAGAGCAGATCCTGCCCCCCCCCCCCCCCCCCGGGAGAAAGCAAGTTGGGAGGGGCAGAGACACAATCAGGCAGGAGGCCCAGGGTAGAAAGAGGAGAAGCCCCAGGGTATGCTGCCTTAACTGAAGACATCCCAATGCTGTGATCAGGCTGAGGTAAGCCCTTGTTGCTAACAGATTGAACTTTTGCAAGTTTGCTGGAGGTATGGCCGGAGCCAGACCTGAGAAGTAAAATTGAACTGAAAAGCTGTGTTTGGGGCATGGCAACTCCGTAGCCACAGACTGTGTTTGAGACTACTGCTATTTGCTGAAACCACTGAGGTTTCCCCATTCTATGCCTCGGGCCTGTGAAGAAACAGGCCCGAGAGTACATGAACATAAATACCCTCACTACAATTCCTGTTCTTGTATATAAATACTTATTTTTGCATTCTACCTTTTGTCCGGCTATATTATTTTCTCCGACCACACCCAGCCCCACTCAGGGTCTCACATATGGTGGCAGTGATGGGATTTGGCACTTGTCCTGCTGAAGAAAGCTGGATCTTGATCTCCAGGGCTCTAGGCCGACTATAAAGACAACGCAGGAACAGTGGGAAAAAGAGATTAACCCTGCCCTAGTCAGGAGGGGCCCTATAACTAGCGTCAGACCAGCAGGCTTTTATTTTTGTATTGAGTGTACTGCATGGTCTGAGCTGCTACAGCAGAACCATGGAGAAGCTACTCCAAGCCCTGGTCGAGGGATAGCAGAAACAGCAAGAGATCCTGCATTGGCAGCAGCAGCAACAAGTACAGCAACAACAGCAATTTATGCAGGTGCATCTTGAGCAGCAACAACAGCTACAGCAGCAAGTGTTACAGAAGCTCATAGAGTACAACAGGGCTCTCAGGTTCAAGCAGGGATAAGCACCCAATCACCCAGTTTATCAGCAGCCCCTCCAGGTTCTGTGTTGAAGAAAATGGTACCAAAGATGATCTGGACTACTTTATGACTAATTTCAGAAATGTCATGGACCACATATTTGAGGAACTTACTGACAGGAAGCAGCCAGACAACATTCCAGGATGTTAATCCAGTGAGGACAGTTACCTATGCAGCCATCCTGGAGAGGGTGGGCTGTACCCCAGAGGCCAATTGACAGTGGTCCCAGAAAGGTTGGAATTTCTTTTACCACCTCAAGGAGCTGTTCTTGGAGGGATTATCATGGGCTATGAAACGCTGGGTATGGCAGTTCCCCAACCTGACCTCAGAAAGTGTGTTAGAAGCAGCTGAGGCCTTCTACCAAGCACAACCAGAGTTAGAGCCTAGAAAGGAGAAGAAGCAACCTGAAAGCCCTGTAAGGAGACCGGCGAGACCCGGACCAGGCAATACAAAGGTTCAGAGACCGCTCCCTATCCAGGGGTCTCCAAAAAAGGGGTCGGAAGCCCAACGAACATACCATGCCCCTTTTTCTTGGGCATGGGAAGGATACTCCCCCATCTGTTTCAGGTGTGGAGGAGAGGATCATATAGCCAAAGACTGCCTGGATACAGAGGAGGGTGCTATGGATGTGAATTTGGTGGCCACTCATGACTGAAGTTTTGTGGAAGCTGCTCATCTGGGAACCAGAAATTCTGTACTACCAGTGGAGCTGGAAGGGCACCCTTTCAAGCAATAGTGGACTCTGGCAGTGTCAAGACCCTGGTCCAAAGGGAAGTACTCGATCATTCACAGTTGAACTATGAATGAACTGTGACCTTGGACTGGGTACATGGGGACCAGAGGCTGTGTCCAACAGCTCAAGTGTCCTGTACAACACCTGTGGGGCAAACTCATCTGGATGTAGCAGTTCTACCATGGCTATTGTCAGTGCTTTTTTTGTGCCGGTACACGCCGGTACAGAGTACCGGCACCTTTTTTCCCTAGGGCCAGCTCACCTGCCCGCCCTTAGCTCCCCAGCCCTGCTTTCTGTTCCTGCCACCCTGCAAAGTGTTTAAATCTTTTATTTTTTTTACCTGATGTCGCAGCGCTGGTGTTAGTTAAAGGACTAGGCTCGCCTTCTCCAGCCTTCCCTTCGTTCCCTCTCAGTGTCCCGCCCTCTGACGTAATTTCCTTTTTCCACAAGGGCGGGACACTGAGAGGGAATGAAGGGAAGGCTAGAGGAGGCGAGCCTGGTCCTTTCACTAACGCCAGTGCTGTGACTTCAGGTTAAAAAAAATAAAAAATTTAAACGTGTCGCGGTGCGGCAGGAACAGAAAGCAGGACTGGGGAGCTAAGGGTGGGCAGGTGGGACTTGGGTACTGGAACTCGATGGGGGCTTAAAAGGTGGGAAGGTGGAGGCTGAGGCGAGCTACTGGATGTGGATGGTAGGATAAAGGGCAAAGGAGAATCACTGGACATTTATGGGAGGGGAGGGCAGGGCAGGGGAGAGAGGAGAAATCATTGGACATAGATCGGAGGGGAGGGTGGAGCAGAATCGCTGGACATGGAGGGCAGGGGAGAGAGGAGAATCACTGGCCATGGTTGGGAGGAGAGGATGGGGCAGAGGAAACCACTGGACATAGATGGGAGGGGAGGGCAGAGGAGAATCTGGACATGGATGGGAAGGGAGGGCAGGGGAGAAGGTCAAAGTTGCTGGACATGGATGGATGGAGGGAAGGGCAGGAGAAATGCTGGACATGGATGGAGGAGAGTGAATACAGGAAGGAGATGCACATGGATGGAGGGGAGAGAGGAGAAATGCTGGACATGGATGGAGTGGAGGGACCACAGGAAGGAGATACACAAGGATGGAGAGGAGAGAGGAGAAATGCTGGACATGGATGGAGTGGAGGGCAGGGAAGAGAGGAGAAATATTGGAGGGAAGGAAAGACAGAGGAAGGAGATGCACACGGTTGGAGCGGAAGGGAGATAGGAGAAATACTGGACATGGATGGAGGGGAGGGAAGACAGGAAGTAGAAGCACATGGATGGAGTGGAGGGGGAGAGGAGATATGCTGGACATGGATGGAGGGGAGGGAAGGCTGAGAAGGAGATGCACATGGATTTAGGGGAGAGAGCAGAAATTCTGGAAATGGATGGAGGAGAAGGGAGAGAGTTGAAATGCTGGACATGGATGGAGGGAAGGGAAGAGAGAGGAAGTGAGATGAACATGGATGGAGGGGAGGACAGAGGAGAAATGCTGGACATGGATGGAAGGGGGAGGAAAAATGCTGGACATGGATGGAAAGAGGGAAGAGATGCATACTGACAAGATAAGGGAAAGGAAAAAGAGGAGAAAACCTGCACATGGATGAATAAAATAGACAAAAGCTGGGTCTACTCTCTACCTCCTCCAGTCAAGTCCATAGAGGACCCAGCTTTTACCTATGGATGTAGGACAAGAAATGAAGAAGAAAGGAGGAAAGTAAAGAAATAAATGGAAATGAAGCCCTGGAAATGGAGTTAAGGGAATAGATAGAGAGCAGCAGAATCAGAGACTGGGACCAACATGATCAGAAAAGCAAAGTCACCAGACAACAAAGGTAGAAAAAATCATTTTATTTTCATTTTAGTGTTTGGAAGATGTCAATTTTGGAATTTATATCTATTGTCTTATTTTGCACTTGGTATACTAGAGCTGTAACAGTTTATAGAAATTATTTATAATGAAAAAAAATCACGTTATTTTTTTCTCCTATACTGGTAGAGTATTTTCAATGATTCTGCTTATATGCGCCACGGCTGTATAAGGGATGTGGCTACTGTGGGTGTGGCTACCATAGGGGCAGAGCCATAGATGGTGACCCCACCCATAATGAATACCAGTACCTTTTTTCCTAAAAAAAAAAAAAGCACTGGCTACCATACACAGTGTTGTTGGGTAGGGTTTTCCCAACTTCAGCACCATCTGGGCTTGGCTGATTGATGACCCAAAGAAAGGGGAGGAGTCTTTTTCAGAGATCTTCCTCCTAGAGGATCCTGGCTCAAAGTTGCCCAAACCCTGTCACCAGCTGCGGCAAGAGAAACTGCGGTGCTTGCTGAATTTAGGAGCAGCTGTTGATGGAGAACCAAAGCAGGAAGAAGATGATGGGTCGGAAAACCTCAACCCTTTGGACACCCTACCCAAACAGAGTAGTGAGGGAGCTACGAGGAATTTCAAAAGGGTGCAGTCACAGGATGAGTCCCTTAGGGCAGCCCGAGCTAGGGTATTTGCAGTAGACAGGAAACACCTGGGCAACCAGTATCCCTCTAAAGTACTAGTCCCTTACTTTGTGGTAAAGAATGACCTGCTCTATAGGGTGGCCAAGGAACCCTGGAGGGGGAAGAGGTAGAGCAGCTACTGGTACCCCAGCCCTATAATAGGCAAAACTTGCAGCTAGCCCACAGTCACCTCCTAGGGGGTCACCTGGGGGAGGAGAAGACCCCTTGCAGCATCTAAACATATATTTGCATATTTACAGAATAGTACTTAGGCAAAATTTTGGCAATTATGTTCATGTGTGTAAACATATGCATGTATATGTCATCATTCTAATCCTAACTTTATTTGGATAGCAGTTAGAATATTGTCATTAACCAGATAGCTTGGCTGCTTGCTGTTCTATCCAGGTATTCAGTGTGGCAGTGGCGTAGCCAAGGGTGGGCTTGGGTGGGCCCAGGCTCACCCACTTTGGGTTCAGGCCCACCCAGTAGCAGCATACCTATTATGTGGCTGGCAGGGATCCCCAAGCCCCACCAGCCGAAAACTCCCAACAAGTGTCCCTCCTGCATACCTTGTAAGTAGCAGATCTTCACCTGCAGTGAGCAGTGACATACATACTGCCCACACCGGCCCCACAGCCTTCCCTCTGATGTATTTCTGCCTAGGCGGAAACAGGAAGTTGCATCAGAGGGAAGGGTGTCGGCCAACATGAGCAGTGTGTATTAGTTGCTGCTTGCTGCTGGTGAAAATCTACTATTTAAAAGGTATACGGGAGAGGGGGGATGTTTGAGAGACCATATGGCATGCAGGCGAGAGAAGGAGAGATCAAATCACCTGTGGGACGGGACGAGGTTCTTCTGCCCACCCATCTTCGGCCCAGGCCCACCCAAAATTGGGTGTCTGGCTACGCCCCTGCAGTGTGGGCCTCGATCCAGATACTGGTGCTGAATATACTGATTTTATTTATTTATATTCTGCCTAAACATTAGGCAGATCACAATAAAACAGCCATACAAACTTTGCACATGCACAACAGTAAAACCACGGCAGCTTGCATTTATTAAAAATGCAGACTGTGGTGGCTGAATATCAGGCTGTATGGGTGTATTTAAACAAGTTCAGCTACTTTGCTCTTGATAAATTCATGCTGACATATCTTCTGCATCGCTCTCTTCAGTCACTATGGTGGACAACACAAGGAGGAAGATGCACAAAGAAGTGAGACTGGGCAGAGGGAAATGGGGCAAAGACTGTGGTATGCATACAAAGGTGGATGACAGAGAATGGGAATGAGAGGGTTGGAAAACGAAGAGAGAGGAGACAGAGAATGGACAGAGACAATAAAGAATTGGCTTTGCATTCTAACATTTTTGCTAATTCTTTCAGCATGTTCGCTGTTACGAATCATGCCAGACTTCTTGATTTGGTTCTGATCCATATATTAAATATTCTGGTTTCTACAACTCTAATCCAAATACACCAACCATCTCTGAAAACAACACATGACGTAATTCCAAGTAATTAAGACAATAAGAATGAACATCAAAACTGACATGCCTAAATGGTTTACAATTCAAATGAAGTAGTCAGAAAAATAAAAGATTATTTCTTACCTAGAAGGAAAGGAGAAGTAAAGTTCTCTAGCACAGCTCAGCATGACTCAGGATACCATGTTCCAGGAAACAACGATTCCATTGTTCAGTTGTGAACAATGAACAGCATTGCTTTCTTGGAAAACAGCATGCTAAACAATATTAAAGATGAGTTTACGACCAAGTTTATTCCCACTACTACAGTAGGGAATATAGTAAGCAAACATAGCAGCAGCACAGTCTTTGCATTTAATTATGAACAGAGGCTTTTAAATCAGTTCAGGTTAGATCCAAATCTCAACCAAACTGAGGGGCATTAAATCAGAACAGGCAGTGAGTCTGTTGGATAAAGCTGTTCCATTTGCAGCTGGACTTGGATCTTCATATTCACCAGCTTCACATCTGATTACATAACATAAGAACATAAGAGCAGCCATACTGGGTCAGACCAATGGTCCACCTAGCCCAGTATGCTGTTTCCAACAGCGTCCAAGCCAGGTCACAAGTACCTGGCAGAAACCCAAATCATGGCAACATTCCATGCTACCAATCCCAGGGCAAGCAGTTGCTTCCCATGTCTTTCTCAATAGCAGACTATGGACTTTTCCTCCATGAACTTGTCCAAACCTTTTTAAAACCCAGATACGCTAACCCCTGTTACTACATCCTCCAGCAAAGAGTTCCAGAGCTTAACAATTCATTGAGTGAAAAAAAAATTTCCTCCTATTTGTTTTTAAAGTATTTCCATGTAACTTCCTCGAGTGTCCCCTAATCTTTGTACTTTTGAAACAAGTAAAAAATTGATTTACTTCTACTTGCTCTACACCACTCAGGATTTTGTAGACCTTAATCATATCTCCCCTCATCTATCTCTTTTCCAAGCTGAAGAGCCCTAACCTCTTTAGCCTTTCCCCATATGAGAGGTGTTCCCATTGCTTTTTTTTGTGCTGGTACGTGCCGGTACGGCATACTGGCACCTTTCTTTTTTGAGGGCATCCCGCCCTCACGGAAAGGAAATTACATCAGAAGACGGTGGGAAGCTGAGAGTGCAGGGAAGCGACAAAGGCGGGACACTGTGCTGTGCTGAGAGGACAGGGAAGCGATGAGGAGGCGAGCCTGCCTGCTTGCTGTCTTCAATACTGCCGGTTCGCGCTGCGACTTCGGTAAATATTAGATTTGCAGGGGGCAGAACTGAAAGTTGGTGATCTGAGGTCCGGCAGGTGGGGATGGGGTTGGAACGATCTCAGGGGCAGGTGGAGGCTGGGGCGAGTCACAGGACATGGAAGGGAGGGGGAGGATAGGGGGGAAGGGAGAATCGCTGGACATGAAGGGGAGGGCAGAGAATTGGTGAACATGGATGGGAGGGAAGGATAGGAGCAAAGGAAAATCACTGGACATGGATGGGATGGAAGGATAGGGTCAAAGGAGAATCACTGGATATGGATGGGAGGGGAGGGCAGAGGAGAATCCTGGACATGGATGGGAGGGGATGGCAGGGGAGAGAGGAGAGTTGCTGGACATAGATGGATGGAAAGGAGGGCAGGAGAAATGCTGGACATGGATGGAGGAGAGGGAAGATAGAAATGAGATGCACATGGATGGAGGGGAGAAAGGAGAAATGGTAGACATGGAAGGAGTGGAGGGCAGAGAAGAGAAATGTTGGCGGGAAGGAAAGACAGAGGAAGGAGATGCACACGGATGGAGGGGGAGAGGAAAAATGCTGGACGGATGGAGGAGAGGGAAGACAGAGGAAGGAGATACACATGGATGGTGGGGAGGGGAGAGAGTTGAAATGCTGGGCATGGATGGGGAGGAGGAAAGAGAGAGAGAGGAAGTGAGATGAACATGGATGGAGGGGAGGGGGCGAGGAGAAATGCTGTACATGGATGTTGGGGAGGGAAGACAGAGGAGGAGATGCACATGGATTTAGGGGAGACGAGAAATTCTGGACATGGATGGAGGGAAGAGAGTTGAAATGCTGGACATGGATGGAGGGGAGAGAAAAGAGAGGAAGTGAGATGAACATGGATGGAGGGGAGGAGAGAAGAGAAATGCTGGACATGAGAGGGAAGAGAGAGGAAGGACAGGAGATGCATATGGATGGAGGGGAGGGAAGAATAGGAAGGAGATGCATATTGACAGAGAGGAGGGAAAGGGAAAAGAGGAGAAAAACTGCACATGGATGGAGAAAATAGGCAAAAACTGGATCCACTCTATACCTCCTCCAGTCAAGTCTGCAGAGGACCCAGCTTTTACCTATGGCTGTAGAGCAAGAAATGAAGAAGAAAGGAGGAAAGTACAGAAATAAATGGAAAGGAAGCCCTGGAAATGGAGTTAAGGGAATAGATAGAGAGCAGCAGAATCAGAGACTGGGACCAACATGATCAGAAAAACAAAGTCACCAGACAATAAAGATAGAAAAAAAATCATTTTATTTTCATTTTAGTTTAAGGAATATGTCCAATTTGAGAGTTTACATCTGCTATCTTATTTTGCACTGGATATTCTGGAGCTGTAACATCTTACAGAAATTATTTATAATGAAAAAAATTCAAGTTATTTTTTCTCCTATACTGGTATAATATTTTCAATGATGCCTGTTTATATGAGCCAAGGGGTGTGGCTAACATGGATGTGGCTATCATAGGGGCGGGGCCATAGGTACCGGTATCTTTTTTCCTACAAAAAAAGCACTGGGTGTTCCATCATTTTAGTCCCTCTTCTTTAAACTTTTTCTAATTCCACTATATCTTTTTTTGAGATATGGTGACCAGAAATGAACGCAGTTCTCAAGGTGAGGTCGCACCATGGAGCAAAATATCTGTACAGATTTTCTTTTATATTTGAAGTATTCCATTCTCTTCAATTACATGAAATACATTATCTCTGTGAATGTTCTCATCAAGTTCCATCAACTGAAATATAACACAAATTTACCTGTTCACACTGCATGCACCACACAATACATGCACCTGGACAGACAGCTATACAGAAACTGCAATACTAATGGGACTATTTGCTTCATCGGGAAATACACCTAAAACTTTCCAAGGAGAGAAACACACAAGCCTTTCAGAGTCAGCAGGCTAGTATGCAGATTTCCACAGGATATTCCCAAGAGAAATAATCAAACAACAGAATGATGCTCAAGGTGAAAGAAATCCTAATACTATGACCAGAAGATTATATGATTCTATAGAAAGATAACACCACAGTGAAACTATATCTTGTGGTCATGGTATTAGGATTTCTTTCACCTTGAGCTACTACTGAAAAAAAAGCATGAACAAAATTTAAAAAAAAAATAATAATTAAAAAAACATATATTTTTTAAAATTTTGCTCACACCTTTTTTCAGTAGTAGCTCAAGGTGAGTTACATTCAGGTATACTGTGAGAGATTAACAACTGCAGGCATGAATTATGGCTACGAGAGCAGAACCACTGCAGAAGATGGTGACTTGATCTGTTAACCCTCTCTTCCCCCAGAGGTATAGATGCTTTAGAAAACCCTGACTCATGCATTCCTTAAAAACTGGATTCTTGCTAAGCATTTGTGGTGCCAGTGTGGAAGCAATTGAGTACATGATCATTTAGAGGCAAGCAGGAATTTCTCATTAGGGGGCACCATGATAAAAGGGGTGCCTCCTCCATCCAGGTGGTACCCTATGTCCACCTTTTCTATGGATCCCAGATACACTGCTTCATTGGGCTTATCCAAAGCTTCAACTGATTAGGTATAAAAACTCTGGATAAGGTGAAATGTATTTATTTTGCATTCATAGGCATGGGGGGAGGGTAAGTTTACCTTTCTAATGATGTAGCAGCCAGAGGGTCCATTTTTGTCACCTTCCTCATAAGACTTGAAGCAGTTCAGAGGAAGGTGACAAAAAATGGTATGGGTTTACACCAAAAGACATATGGGAAAAGACTAGCAGACCTGATTTGACATAGACATTTAAATACTTAAAAGGTATTAATGTACAAACAATCTTTTCCAGAGATGGGGAAATGGTAAAACTAGAGGACATGAATTGAGGATATGGACTGATAGACTTAGGAGTAACGTCAGGAATTACTTTTTCATGGAAAGGATAGTTGATGCCTGGAATGCCTTCTCAATGGAGGTGGTAGAGACAAAAAGGGTGATAGAATTCAAAAAAGTGTGGGATAAACACAGAGGATCCCTAATTAGAAAGAGGATAATATAAAAACAAACTAAAATGACTGCATGTATGTTAATGTGTCAAGTGATGCTCAGATGGTGACTTTGGCTGTGAGGAACTTAGGCCAATACTGGGCAGACTTCTACAGTCTGTATCCCATGTATGACAAGATAGATTAGGACATACTAGAGAGAGCTTCAACAGCAACTCCAGTAGTTGGATGCAGACTTCTACAGTCTGAGTCCCGTATATGGCAAGATGGATTTTATTTATTTAATTTATTTGTTACATTTGCATCCCACCTTTTCCCACTTATTAGTAGGCTCAAAGTGGCTTACATAATTCCGGAGAGGTGGTTACAGACTCCGGTGTGAACAAATACAGTATAGGGGTACTATTACAGTGACAAGTAAAGTAAAGAAGTATCGGTAAATAGGTTGGGGTGATTCAGACAAAATGTTAGGGTGTGATCATGCATCAGGGTTGAAAACTGTCCGTTTCCTGATTAAAATGCCATATCTCATTATTCGGTGTTCATGTCAGATACTGTGGGGTATGCCTTCTTGAACAGGTGAGATTTTAGTTTTTTTCAGAATTCTAGATGATTATTCGTAGATTTCAGGCATTTTGGTAGAGAATTCCAGAGCTGCCTATGTAAGAGAAACTTGATGCATATATTAATTTATACTTCAGGCTTTTACAACTTGGGAAGTGAAGAGTTAAGTACATTCTGACTGATTCAATTGTGTTTCTAATTGGTAAGTAGATTAGTTCAGACATAAAGCTCGGAGCTAGACCTTATTATTCTGTGAATAAAGGTACAAATCTTGAACGCAATACGTTCCTTGATTGGTAGCCAGTGTAGTTTTTCCCGGAGGGGTTTTGCGCTTTCAAATTTAGATTTTCCATAGATAAGCCTGGCTGCCGTATTCTGAGCAGTCTGTAGTTTCTTTAGGATTTGTTCGCTGCAACCTGCATATACTCCATTGCAGTAATCGACATGTGTTAATGCCATAGTTTGAATCATGTTGCAAAAAGTTTCCCTCGGGAAGAATTGTTTTACCCGTTTGAGTTTCCACATTGTGTGGAACATTTTCTTTGTAATGGCGGTGGCTTGGTTCTTTAGTGTTAGGTTGCTGTCAATAATAATGCCGAGGATTTTCAGGTTATCTGAGATTGGAAGAGTGTGTTCCGGGGTATGTATGGCTGTAGGGTAGTTTGTAAAATGTTGAGATGAAAGAATAAGGCATTGTGTTTTTTCTTTATTGAGTTTTAGTTTGAATGTCATAGCCCAGGTATCCATTAGGCTTAGGATGTTTTTTATTATATTGGTGATTTCTGAAAGGTTCTATTTGAAAGGTATGTATATTGTGACATCATCCGCATACAGAAAAGGGTTAAGGCCTTGATTGAAAAGAGACTTGGCTAAGGGGGGGGGTCATCATTAGGTTGAAAAAGATGGGTGAGAGAGGTGATCCCTGAGGTACTCCGCAGTCGGTTTCCCAGGGTGGAGAGATGTTGGAGTTTGACTTTACTTGATATGAGCTTGTGGTTAGGAACCCCTTGATCCATTTACTACTACTACTACTTATCATTTCTAAAGCGCTACTAGACGTACGCAGCTCTGTACACTTGAACATGAAGAGACAGTCCCTGCTCGACAGAGCTTACAATCTAATTAGGACAGACAGACAGAACAAACAAGAGATAAGGGAATATTAAAGTGAGGATGATAAAATAAGGGTTCTGAACAAAGTGAATAAGGGTTAGGAGTTAGGAGTACAATCCCTCCAATTCCTATCCTATCGAGTATACTTAGTAGTATATTGTGGTCTACCATATCGAATGCGCTAGACATGTCAAATTGAAGTAGGAGAAACAGAAGTAGGAGAAACAGAAGATAAAAATTCCACGGAAATGTACATGGAAAGCGATCAGGGCCGTGCCAACACGGTAAGCGAGGTAAGCACGGCAGGAGGGCGCCGTCCTCTGGGGGGCGCCCCGCCGCACCATGCTTACCTCGCCCTCCCGCTCCCATGTCCCAACTGCCTGCCCTCTTCTCCCCCCAACAAGATCCCTTTTAAATTTACCTCCGTACAGCAGTGAAGGCGCAGCGTCAGTGAAGGAGGCGGCGCTCCCGATGTCTCTACTAGTCTTCCCTTCGCTCAGTGTTCCGCCTTCTTCTGACGTCAAGGAAATGACGTCAGAAGAAGGTGGGACATTTTTTTTATTGGACATAACTTAATACATTTCTTGATTAGCTACCACACCTCTTTACTTTAAACTGAAACAGTGCTGTAAGTGCTGTAACCACTCGCCTCCACCTACCCTCCTCTCCTCCTTCCTGTACACATTAATTGATTTGAGTGACATGTCTTATATAACCTCCCTACCAACCCACTCATTACTTTTACCTCACCCATTTCTATTCTTCTATCACCTTCTCCCACTACTCCAACCAGAGTTACACCTAATCACACTGACCACCCTTCAACATCTTCAGTCCTTCTGTGACTGTTCTCTTGTGCTTGACTGCTTAAATATTAAATGCTTTACTTTTTGTCTATTTAGATTGTAAGCTCTTTGAGCAGGGACTGTCTTTCTTCTGTGTTTGTACAGCGCTGCGTACACTTTGTAGCGCTCTAGAAATATTAAACAGTAGTAGTAGTAGTAGTAGACATTGAGCGAAGGGAAGACTAGTAGAGACGTCGGGAGCGCCGCCTCCTTCACTGACGCTGCACCTTCGCTGCCGGACGGAGGTAAATTTAAAAGGGATCTTGGGGGGGAGAAGAGGGCGGGCAGTTGGGACATGGGAGCGGGAGGGCAGGGGAGAGAGGAGTGTGGATGGGAGGGCAGCGTTCATTTTCACGGGGGAGAAGGGGCGCACACCAACTGTTCGTCTGCGGGGGGGGGGGGGCGCTGGGGGCGCCAACTGAACTTCTGCAGGGGGGCGCCACAGACCCTTGGCATGGCCCTGAAAGCGATGACCACAAATGCTCGCAGTCTAAGCAGTAAAGTACATGACCTTCAAGCCCTGATGTTGGAGGCAGACTTAGACGTTGTTGCAATCACTGAGACATGGCTCAATGGTTCCCATGAATGGGATGCAAGCATACCAGTCTATAATCTATTTAGGAAGGATAGAGATGGTCATAAAGGTGGAGGAGTAGCTCTGTAAGTGAGAAATGATATTACAGCGACTGAAATGACAGGGACCTGGGGAAAGGAAGAAGCAATATGGATCACCTTAAAAAGAGATGATCAAACCTCTGTCCATGTAGGTGTTGTTTACAGACCTCTGACACAATTGGAGGAACTAGATAAAGATCTGATCGCAGAAATTCAAAAGTTGGAAAAGAAGATAGAGGTGCTGTTGCTGGGAGATTTCAATCTGCCAGATGTAGATTGGAAGGTTCCATCTGCGGAATCGGAAAGAAGCAGAGAGATTGCGGATGCTTTTCAAAGTGCTCTGCTCAGACAAATGGTGACGGAACCCACGAGGGAGGGAGTGACGCTGGATCTGGAGCTCACAAATGGGGATAGTGTTTCAAATGTCCGAGTGGGAGCCCACCTGGGCAGCAGTGACCATCAAACAGTTTGGTTTGATATGACAGCTGAAGTGGAGTGCGGCCACTCAAAACTCAAAGTCCTGGATTTCATGCATGCTGACTTTAGTAAAATGGGGGAATACCTGAGGAAGGAGTTCGTGGACTGGGAGGACGAACGAGAAGTGGAAGGACAGTGGTCCAGGCTGAAAGAAGCTATAAATATGGCCACAAACCTTTATGTAAGGTGAGTAAATAAAAGCAAAAGAAAAAGGAAACAGATATGGTTCTTCAAGCAAGTGGCTGAGAAAATAAAGGCTAAAGAGCTGGCATTCCTGAAATACAGAAAAACTCAAGAAGAGGAACACAGAGAGGAATACCAGATGAAACTGAAAGAAGCCAAAAGAGATATACGGCTGGCGAAAGCGCAAGCGGAAGAACAAATGGCTAGAAAGGTAAGGAGGGGTGACAAAAATTTCTTCAGGTATATTAGTGAAAGGAGGAAGACTAAAAAGGGAATTGTGAGACTGAAACATGCTGTGAACCGCTATATAGATAATGATGAAGAAAAAGCAAATTTGCTAAATAGAAGAAGAAGAATCCTGGAGAAGGACCACGATTGACTGGCAAAAGTACATATGAGAATGGAGTGGATATAGCACCGTTCACGGAAGAGAGTGTGTATGGTCAACTTGAAAACCTAAAGCTGGACAAAGCCATGGGACCGGACGGGATCCACCCCAGGATATTGAGGGAGCTCAGAGAGGTTCTGGTGGGTCCTCTTAAAGATTTGTTTAATAAATCCTTGGAGACTGGAGAGGTTCCGTGGGATTGGAGAACAGTGGATGTGGTCCCTGTTCACAAAAGTGGTGATAGGGAAGAAGCTGGAAACTACAGGCCGGTAAGCCTCACTTCAGTTATTGGAAAAGTAATGAAAGCGATGCTGAAGGAAAGGATAGTGAATTTCCTGGAAGCCAATAAGTTGCAAGATCCGAGACAACATGGTTTTACCCAAGGTAAATCGTGCCAAACGAATCTCATTGAATTCTTTGACTGGGTGACTGGAGAATTGAATCATGGACATGCTATAGACGTAATCTACTTAGATTTCAGCAAAGCTTTTGACACAGTTCCCACAGGAGGCTCTTGAATAAACTTGACAGGCTGAAAATAGGACCCGACGTGGTGAACTGGATTAGGAACTGGTTGACGGACAGACGCCAGAGGGTGGTGGTGAATGGAATTCGCTCGGAGGAGCGAAAGGTGAGTAGTGGAGTCCCTCAAGGATCGGTGCTGGGGCCGATTCTGTTCAATATATTTGTGAGTGACATTGCCGAAGAGTTAGAAGGTAAAGTTTGCCTTTTTGCGGATGATACAAAGATTTGTAACAGAGTGGACACCCAGAAGGGAGTGGAAAACATGAAAAAGGATCTGCAGAAGCTAGAAGAATGGTCTAATGTTTGGCAATTAAAATTCAATGCAAAGAAATGCAAAGTGATGCACTCAGGGAATAGAAATCCTCGGGAGACGTATGTGTTAGGCGGGGAGAGTCTGATAGGAACGTTCGGGGAGAGGGATCTTGGGGTGTTAGTAGCTGAGGATCTGAAGGCGACAAAACAGTGTGACAAGGCGGTGGCTGTAGCTAGAAGGTTGTTAGGCTGCATAGAGAGAGGTGTGACCAGCAGAAGAAAGGGGGTGTTGATGCCCCTGTATAAGTCATTGGTGAGGCCCCACCTGGAGTATTGTGTTCAGTTTTGGAGGCTGTATCTTGCTAAGGATGTAAAAAGAATTGAAGCAGTGCAAAGAAAAGCTACGAGAATGGTATGGGATTTGTGTTACAAGACGAATGAGGAGAAACTTGATGACCTGAACATGTATACCCTGGAGGAAAGGAGAAACAGGGGTGATATGATACAGACGTTCAAATATTTGAAAGGTATTAATCCGCAAACAAACCTTTTCCATAGATGGGAAGGTGGTAGAACTAGAAGACATGAAATGAGATTGAAGGGGGCATCCTCAAGAAAAATTTCAGGAAGTATTTTTTCATGGAGAGAATGGTGGATACTTGGAATGCCCTCCCGCAGGAGGCGGTGGAGAGGAAAACGGTAATGGAATTCAAAAATGTGTGGGATAAACATAAAGGAATCCTGTTCAGAAGGAATGGATCCTCAGAGGTTTGGCAAAGATTAGGTGACAGAGCCGGTGGTGGGAGGCGGGGCTAGTGGTTGTGAGGAGGGGCTAGTGCTGGGCAGACTTCTATGGTCTGTGCCCTGAAAATGGCAGATACAAATCAAAGTCAAGTATACACATAAAGTAGCACATATGAGTTTATCTTGTTGGGCAGACTAGATGGACCATACAGGTCTTTCTCTGCCGTCATCATCTTCTATGTTTGGCAAGAAGAGATACCAGTACAGTTTCTGTACTATGGAGAGGTCTGAAACCGGATTGTGATTCATGAAGTATTGAGAATTTGTCGATATACTCCGTGAGTTGTTTGGCTACGATACTTTCCATAAATTTGGTTGTCAGTGGGTTCGATGCCACAGTACGATAGTTGGTGATATCATTTGATTTCTTCTTGGTGTCTTTTGGTAATGGTGTAAGTAAAATGATGCTTTTGTCTTTGGGGAATAAGCCTTGTTGGAACATGTAATTTAGATGGGATGTAAGATCTGCAATGAATCGGTCAGGTGGTGATTTCATTAAATAGTTGGGACATGAGCAGATGAGAGTTTTTCTGGTTACCTGTGTAACTATTTCATCTGTAGTCTGGATGCAGTTTGAACAAGACCGATCTGTTGGGTATTCTCTAGAGTGTGTGTCTAGTTCATCAAGGAAGGTATCAAGGTTAATGTTTTCATGAGACATGGTTTTGGATATGTTGGAAATTTTTTCTTTAAAGTATTTGGCAAGTTCTTCTGCTGGTGGAATGTCGGTATTTGATATGCTAACTGGACCAGGATAGGCTGGAGTGCACTTTGACAGCAACTCCAGTAGCTGGGATATAAGGACAGTGCTAGGCGAACTTTTTCAGGCTGGATCCTGAAAACAGCAAAGAAATATAAGGTCAAGTATCCGTATTTTATACCACATTTATTGTTGGTTTAATCATGAATCGATAATGAGTGTGACTGTTGGACAAACTGGATGGACCATTCAGGTCTTTATCTGCCATCATCTACTATGTTAAGAATTGCCATGGTGAAATAGGTATTTCCTTCTCCATGGGCTGGTCATCCTGAACAGTAGCATCCCACCAGACCTACCCATTAAACATATAGGAACAAAACAGAGATGATTCTACAATTCAAAAATAGCATGCATGTTATTTCAAAAAGTGGCATGCACATTTGCTGCATCAAAAAATGCCCAAACGATTTACATTTGTGTGTGATTTTCCAAGTTCACTACTGATGCTGTGGCGCAGAAGAACCTCTAACTTCCTGTGAGACTAATCTGGAAGGAAACTTTGAGAGGATGGCAATTCAATAGGGAAATAATATGATGTGCACTACCCCACCTCTTATTATGAAGTAATTGTTCCTTCTGTGTGAGTTGTTACCTTAGCATTGTACAACTGTTGGAGAAGCTTCCTATCTAGCCAATTTGAAGACCAATCTGGTGGTTCTGTGATAGTGCTGTTGTATGCTACAAGGTGGGAAGTCTAGGTTCAGTTGCAGCTCAGGTTGTTCACTCCCTAGGCTGGCAAACTTGGAAAATGATGCAGAAGCAGCACTCACAGACCCAGAGGAGTAGGATCAATTGATGGCATTTTTCAAAATGGTGCTGCCAAAGCAGGAGCTAGTGGTGATTGCTCCTGCCCCTGATGAAAAGAGCAATTTGCATTAAACTTGAAGTTGGGGGCAGGAGCAAAGTTTGTGAACAGGAGATGGGTCTTCCTAAGGGGAGAGGGGCAATTTTTTTTTGAGTCCTGGAGTAGGTCTTCCAGGGCCACTGCCACATCAAAAATTTAAGGTCCTTACTAAGGCCTCTGACACAACCCCAAAGGCCCCCTTGAATATCAAGCTACTGACATGTGAAGATAAGCACCTTTTTGGACTTCTCATAAAAGGGTCCTGATAGAAAATCAAGCTCATACTCCCCAGACATACACTCCCATCACACAACCCCCTACATATCCACACTCCCTCATGTCCACAAATGTTGCTTATATTCAGTCATAAACATACCTCAGAACCATACAGCAACCCCTCCACAAACTCTCCTTAACTGTAAAACCCCTATCCACCCAAATACCACCCCCCCACCACACACAAACACACACATCCTTCCATTCAATAGACAACCTGTGTACCCCATACTACTGGGGCGTGCTTAACACATGGGTGTCCTTAACCGATAATGGAAAAAAGAAGGGCATCCCTGACGAACGCTTGGCCGATTTTACTTGGTTCTTTTTTTCCTACGACCAAGCCACAAAAATGTGTACTAAATGACCAGATGACCACTGTAGGGAATTGAGGATGACCTCTCCTTACTCCCCCAGTGGTCACTAACCCCCTCCCACCCTTAAAAAATTTAAAATATATTTTTTTTCCAGCCTCTATGCCAGCCTCAAATACCATACCCAGCTCCCTGACAGCAGTAATCAGGTCCCTGGAGCAGTTTTAGTGGGTACTGCAGTGTACTTCAGGCAGGCGGACCCAGGCCCATCCCCCCTACCTGTTATACTTGTGGTGGTAAATGTTAGCCCTCCAAAACCCACCACAAACCCACTGTACCCACATCTAGGTGCCCCCCTTCATCCCTAAGGGCTATGGTAGCAGTGTACAGTTGTGGGGAGTGGGTTTTTGGGGGGCTCAGCAGACAAGGTAAGGGAGCTATGCACCTGGGAGCTTTTTCTGAAGTCCACTGCAGTGCCCCGTAGGGTGCCCGGTTGGTGTCCTGGCATGTGAGGGGGACCAGTGCACTATGAATGCTGGCTCTTCCCATGACCAAATGGCTTGGATTTGGTCGTTTCTGAGATGGGCGTCCTCGGTTTCCATTATTGCTGAAAATCGGGGACGACCATCTCTAGGGACGACCATCTCTAAGGTCGACTTAAATGTTGAGATTTGGGTGTCCCCGACCGTATTATCGAAACGAAAGATGGCCACCCATCTTTTTTTCGATAATACGGGTTTCCCCGCCCTTTCACGGGAACGTCCTGTGAGGATGTCCTCAGGGAAACTTGGGCACCGTGTTCAATTACGCCCCTCCATGCCAGTTAAATATGTTTCCTGGTCAAATCTGAGCACCATAGAAGTAGAGAATTACATGAAACCCTGTGTTAGCCAAAGACAGAACATTTTCCTGGAGCACAAATTAATGACCTAGAGCCCAAAGATCCATTATATGACTAATTTATGAATGTTGGGTAGTGACATAAAATTTACCCAGGCAGCTCTTAGGGGCACACATAGGTGCTTCCATATCTTTTGAGGTGCATCCCCTGCTCTGGGAGCTCTTTCCAATATTTTGCTTGAGGGCTCTTAATTTGAATTTCTGTCACTGCCAACAGGCTGTCATTTTAAAAACGATCCAAGGCTCAGCACCTAAATTAAGTTATCATAAAAACCTTAATTTAGGCATCTAAAAAAGGGAGTGAAGACTGGATAGTTTGAAATTAGGTGCTCAGAAGTGGTTTCTAGCATTGTGGAGGTAATGCTATAAGGAGTCACCTAAAGTTAGACAGCATGTATGCACATAAATGCCAGTATTGTAGTCTTTTATGTGTGCATACAAATATACACCCACATAAATGATAATGATCCAGCTATGCATTATTTTGTAAGCACGTGCATATCTTCAATAGCACATATATGGCAGGTAGATAGTCTGGGTAGGGCATGGGCAGGCTGCATACTTACACATCTGACTTATATAATACTATAAGTTACAAACAAATCTCATAGATTCTAGGTGTGATCATTTACACTAGTTCTGTGATTAGCGTAAGTGCTCTCACTCTGGTTCTACTAATATTCTATATAGGAAAGTAGGTGTCTACTTTCCTTTATAAAATAGGATCCAAACAAATGCTCTCTAGGCATCTAAATGTAGGTGCCCTTTTATAGAATTACTCTCCATGTGCCTAACTGGAGCATCTATTCTTAGGACAATGAACAGCAAGCTAAACTTTAGTCATCTCAGCTTGAATTTAGTCACTTACTTTCAATCAGAAATTAAGTCTTCTAAGTTCAGATGAAAATAGACCCCTAAATTTGGCTCCTAACTAAGCATCTAAATTAGAGTACTGTGCCCTCTTGAATATCTGGCTCAAAGAACTTACAGAATGTTGTCATTTCTATTGCATGGTATTCTTATAAACATTTAAGATTTATTATTATTTTGCTACTTTTGTCCTCCAAGAAAACAGCTGCATTGGTTTTAACTATCTCATAACATCTTCAGCTTATAATCGTTAGACAGCCTGTTTATTTCCATGACTGGAGCTTTTAAAAAACTGACCTCTGCCCTTGCACAGATTGAACAGACTAGCAGATTCATGGCATTCATGACATACTTTCTGTAGTTCTCAAACTGCCCTGCATCTGCACTTCTGTATGTTTCTTCTACTTGATAAAATAAGCCTATATTTTATTTTGGAACATCTCTTCAAATAATCAAATCTATAATCCTTTCAGCTTGATAGACCTTATTTATCAGAATCTGAGGTAAAACTGTTTTGGAGTAGCAATGCATACAGACATTTCTAAATTTAAACAAGGTCAGTTAAATATGCAATCCAGATTTGCTAATGCATTTTCAGGCATGCTACTGAACAGTCTAAGATGAACTGGATGTGTGATAACCAAATGCAAATGCTCAACTCTGAATTTTTTACAAGCAGTAATGGTGAAGGCATGCTAAGACAGCTTTCTAACCTAGAAGTAGTTGATCAAGGAGGCCTGCCAGCACATTTTCAAAAGGAAATCTCCCACAGAGTTTCCCTTTGAAAGTTAGCGGCTAGTCACACCACAGATACTTTGGTACCTGTGGATATTACACCTGCTACTACTACTACTACTATTTAACATTTCTAAAGCGCTACCAGGGTTGCGCAGCGCTGTACAATTAACAAAGAAGGACAGTTCCTGCTCAAAGGAGCTTACAATCTAAAGGCTGAAACCTCATAAGGATTTCAAAATGAAAATCCAGGGTGTGGTCATCCAATTCTGCTCAGTTCTAGCATGCGTAAAAGCACCTGCAGAAGGTGAGGTTAATTCTCAATAACCCCCCCCCCCCCCTCTAAAAATCAAAAGAAAGTAATGCTATTACAGATTTTTTAAAAACAAGCTGGTTGGAAAGTGCTCAGACAGACTAAAATGAAGAGTCATACAAGCTATAGTCATTGTTCTATAAAACTGCTTATTTTGTGGTTGCATTGTTGCTTCTGTGAGTATTCATCCTCAGTCTCCTTTTAACTTTGTCTTGGAATGTTTTTATTTCCCACCTTCCTACAATGTTTGTCCAATAACATGTCTATATCTGTATTTTGTTGATCCAACAGTTTACTGCTGCTATATTTACAGCTCAATTGAAGTCTTCTCCAAATGGGGTAAAGTGCCAAGAATCATCATTCATAATTATTCAGGCTTTCCACCATTTTTATACTCTCATCCTTATAACCTAATTAATGCAGTGCAGTAAAAAAAAAAACACCAACTACAATCCCTTCAAAACTTGGAACACACACATGAATAGGTACCATTGTTGAGTAAGGGGGAGGGAGTGGGACTTCTTATCTCAGTGAAATCCATGTGGCAGTCTCAATTCAAGGTCCTCCAAGCAGTATTTTTTTTTTAATCCTAGTCCTCTTCCATTCTTCAATAAGCACATGCATCCTTTTATCCAAGAAAGTAAGTTCTTTCTATGGGGAAGGAATTTCCCTTCAAGGTCCAAGTATGTATTTCTCTTTCACCACAAATGATCAAGAGACAGATATGGAGTATTCCAATAAACTTTACTAATGACTTGTGCAAATCAAATACTACTTTGAGGCAGGTTTTCTTTATTTATTTTTGCTGGAGCTGTATGGCATTAAGGGGCCCTTTTACTAAGCGTCTACGCTCACCAAAATGGAGCTACTGCCCGGCTAGCACGTGGCTCTTGCGGTAATTTCATTTTTGGCGTGCATCTGATACACACATCTGAAAAGTAATTTTTATTTTTAGATGCTCATATTGGACACGCACCAAATGGCATTTGACGCACGTAGGTCATTACTGCCCGGTTACCGCGTGAGACTTTACCGCTAGGTCAATGGCTGGTGGTAAGGTCTCAGGCTCAAAATGGATGTGTGGCAATTTTCATTTTGATGCATGTCCATTTTAGGCAAAAATTTGAAAAAGGCAATTTTTACAGGTGCGCTAAAAATGATTCTATGCGCGCCCAAAACACATGTCTACACGTCGCCGCATCTCAAAAAAGATATAGTGAAATTAGAAAAGGTGCAGAGAAGTGCGACAAAAATGATAAAGGGGATGGGATGACATCCCTATGAGAAAAGGCTAAAGCGGCTAGATCTCTTCAGCTTGGAGAAAAGGCGGCTGAGGGGAGATATGATAGAGGTCTATAAAATAATGAGTGGAGTTGAATGGGTAGATGTGAATTCGTTGCCAGAGATTGTGGTAAATGCGGTTAGCTTAGCGTAGTTTTAAAAAGGTTTGGACGGCTTCCTAAAGGAAAAATCCATAGACCGTTATTAAATGGACTTGGGGAAAATCCACTATTTCTGGGATAAGCAGTATAAAATGTTTTGTACATTTTTGGGATCTTGCCGGGTATCTGTGACCTGGATTGGCCACTGTTGGAAACAGGATGCTGGGCTCGATGGACCTTTGGTCTTTCCCAGTATGGCAATACTTATCTACCATAGGCAATTATTCAGCACGTCTTTGTAAAAGGGCCCTTAATATATAGTCACACATCACACATATCCTTCAGTTGTGTCTGCTATCCCTTTCAATGCTTACCAGTATTTTGGGGAGGTCAGAATTTCCTGAGTACTAGGCAAACCTACTCCCGTTTCTATTAGGATCCTCTTCTATATCTCCTTCTTTCTCTTTTTTGTTTCTTGTGGCTCAGGGTCTCAAGTTCGCGCCTATCTTTTGCAGTCGTTCAGAAGGCTGGGCAAACCCTCTGACTTTTTACAT
The DNA here is from genome assembly GCF_901765095.1 of Microcaecilia unicolor. NCBI lineage: Eukaryota > Metazoa > Chordata > Amphibia > Gymnophiona > Siphonopidae > Microcaecilia > Microcaecilia unicolor. The sequence goes on from NC_044039.1 coordinate 51,812,321, forward strand.
GCATGTCACACTCAGACAATGACTTAAACTCAAAGGAAGCTTCACATTGGACATCAATTAATAAGACCCAAAGATTTAGCCTAAGATCCAAAGGTTTAGCCTTAGACATGTGCTACATCTTTCGCAACAGGCAAGAGAAAATCTGTACCATGCCCTAGGGGTCTCTGGCTTATATAGGACACACAGAGCTACTGCAGCCATCACAGCAGAGGATGCTGTAGCAGAACAGCATACATCTCCTTACTATACTAAAGATGGTATGGTCCTGAAACTAGGCACTCACTGAACTATTGAGGGTCCTGAAATGATCCTTACAGATGTGTTATTGTTCGAAGTTTTTACTCATTGGTGGAAAAGGGCTGTGAATGCTGCCCTTACCAGTCCTTGCTGGTCCAGCTCCAGCTGGTATAAGCTGAATCCACAAAACTGAAGCTAGATCTTTTGCTAGATAGTGTGCAACACTATCTTTAACTTTTGTACATCCTTTACATTAAAAAGTCCTTTCTAGACTCCAGCTTCTCATCCTTTATGAGATTAATGTGATACCAGCATACGAATGGAAGTTTTAGAAAACAGGTGGGCAAACGATCCACTAGTCCCTTGCTGTGAATGAGCAGAGATCCTCTCTGTACTGAATGTTCTGTTTTTCTGGGTGTTGATATTACCCTACCCCTGGTTTTCTACCTTGAGGAAAGTGACAGGATTGAACCTTGAGGTATTGTATCACCCCTGAAGCAGCCCTGCAGGGCAAAACACGGCTGTGTCAGGCACCGTTTTATACGCTTTTTATAATAAAAGTTATCATTCATCTTTCACCGTGTCTGCTTCTGCACCTTTCATTCTACTAGGAATGCAACTATTACAGCCAGCCTTAGCAATATATTTGAGAGAATGAGATCATACTACACGTACCCTGGCTTAGGAGTGAGGCTCATTCCTATTATAGTATGTACAAAACAAATCAGACAGGATGGTAGGAGGGGTGTTATTTCTTGACTATTGCACCAGAGAGAACAAAAATGGATTTACCATTTGCACACAATGAATCCAATTGGTCTTAACGGACCCATGGTGCAGGAAGCATTCTTTTGATAGACTGCTCCTTTAAATTATCGAAGGGTAGAGAGAGGCTATGAAGACTGGAAGTATTTTTGAGGAGAGGGCTTTTTTCAACATCTTTAAATACCATAAGTGCCATCTTGTAGTAGGCTTATGTTAAACTGGATCATCCTCCTGATGCAGCTGAGCGAATCAAGGGGGCTCTTGTTGGGAATTCTTCTGAAACTGGAACACAGGTTATTGTATGACTCCAGAGTGGAAGAGGACAGAACCTCTTGTAGTATTGGACATTGATTTACAGATAAGCTATTTTTGATTTTTTCATTGTCCACATTTTTTCAACTGGAGTTTAGAGGTGGCATTTAGCCTTTTCTTTAACATTGATTGTAACATAGTAGATGATGGCAGAGAAAGACCTGTACGGTCCATCGAGTCTGCCCAACAAAATAAACTCATATGTGCTACTTCATGTGTATACCTGACCTTGATTTGTATCTGCCATTTTCAGGGCACAGACCATAGAAGTCTGCCCACCACTAGCCCCGCCTCCCAACCAATGGCCCCGCCTCCCACCATCGGTGCTGCCACCCAATCTCCGCTAAGCTTCTGAGGATCCATTCCTTCTGAACAGGATTCCTTTATGTTTAACCCATGCATTTTTGAATTCCGTTACTGTTTTCATCTCCACCACCTCCTGTGGGAGGGCATTCCCAGTATCCACCACTCTCTCCGTGAAAAAATACTTCCTGACATTTTTCTTGAGTCTGCCCCCCATTCAATCTCATTTCATGTCCTCTAGTTCTACTGTCTTTCCATCTCCGGAAAAGGTTTGTTTGTGATTAATACCTTTCAAATATTTGAACGTCTGTATCACATCACCCCTGTTTCTCCTTTCCTCCAGGGTATACATGTTCAGGTCATCAAGTCTCTCCTCATACTGTAACGGGGGTAGGAATTAAAAAGAAAAAAAAATACTTACCTGGGGTCCGTTTTGGGGGCTCCGGGGCTATTTTTATGGCTGGAGGGCGTCCGGGTGCCTGGAGAGGAGAGCAGAAGTGCTGCAGGGAGCAGCAGCGTTTTTTTGGCCCGTTCTGGGAGGGAGTGCCAGATTTTTTGGACTCCCGGGAGCGAATGGGCGCGTTCCCGGGGATGTGGAGCGAGGGAAAAGAGGATTCGGGCTAGATTTCGGGCCCGTTTTCTGTTTGGGACGCTGGGAGGAGCGAGCGCCGTCAGAAGACGTCGAGGGATCGTCTGGTGTGTGCATGAGGCGGCGCGCCTCATGCACACATCGCGAACGCGCGTTTTTCCGTTTAGGCCGAAGCCGGGGCCTAAATTTTGGGCCCGGCTTCGGAGCTTTTTTATTTTTGCCTCCGTTTTTGCGGGAAGACAGCGAGGACCGGAACCGAAGGCAGGGGTCGTGTAAGGGGAAAATCCCGGTCAAGGTAAGGGGTCTTTTGACCCGAAATTTTAATGTATTTATTTTTAAAATGTGTAAATTTGGTTTTTTATTTTTAAAAAATCAGGGATTTGTTTAATTTAAATTCTGTTTTTGGTTTTGGGGTTAGGGAATTTTTTAGGATTTTTGTAATACTTTAGTTTTTCAATTTTTGTATTTTAAATAGGAGTTTTTGACAGGAGTGGGTTTTATAGGGTTAGGAAAGGGTTAATTTTTTTAATTCGACAGGGTAGGTCCGGGAGGGAAGGTTGAAATTTTTGGGATAGTTTTTAATTGGATTTGGGAATTTTAGAGGGGTCTAGGATAGTTTGTTTGAAGGCGGACGTCAGAATTTGGGATTTTTAAAATTGGAAAACAGGGATGGATAGGGAATGGGGAGTTTAATTTTTGGGTGAAGTTTAGAGTGATTTGAGAAAAATTTAAGGTGATTTTAGTTAATTAGTATGATTTTCCATTAAAGTCTATGGGGTTTCATTTTTTAAAATGGAGCTGTAGCAGCGCTGGCCAACATTCCGCAGGTCAGCTCAGCCAGCTTGGAATGTTTAAAAGGGATAGTGATTGGCTGAGCTGGTCTCGGAATGGCAAGCCAGCGCTGGTCTCCCTGGAAACAGTGGTTGAGGCAGTTGGTCAGAAGGTGTTGGTCAGTCAAGGAGAGAGGTGTGTGGTGTGTGAGGGGAGGGAGTGGAAGGTGTTTGAAGGGTAAAAGTGAAGGAATTTGAGAAATTTTGACTGAAAAAATTATTAGAGAATAGTGTATTATTGAGGGGGTTATAGTGGTTTAGTGGGGAAGTTTGGTTAAAATTTATTAAGTTTAGGAAATAGGATTAATAGTAACTAGGTTTGTAAGGGGTGCGGGGTGTGAGTTATATAAGGGGTGTTTGGGAATATAGTAGGGGTGTAATAGTTAAGGAATTTTTGGAATTTAAAATAGTTTTTTTTAGGAGTTAAGTGTTAAATTACTGAAGTGGTTAGAAAACAATATAGAAGTATGAATGGAATGTAAAGTGATATAAAGTATTGTGAAAGGGTAGTGAAAGTGTCTAAGACCGGCCAACACTATTACATTAGTGTTAGTTAGGGAAAGAAAAAATAGTTAGAAAAGGAGAAGACTTGAGAGAAAGGGACAAACTGAACTTATTTTAATTTTAAGAGACAGAGGGCCACAGTGTAAAATTCTCCTAGAAGCAGAATTTCTGCCGTTACCCAGAGCAGACAGGGTTTTCTCTTCATTTACTTTGTTTTTGAGGGGAGGTTTAGGAGGAAGACCAGCTGTGCATTTAAGAAAATCTACACGGGCCCCGGCGCAAGAAAGATTTCACCAGCACGCTTGGAACCAAAGGAATTGAGACCCCGACAGCTAAGTGACTTAGATACTGGGACTGAGTATCAAGGGGAAAGTGGGTGCTACTTACCTTAAAGGGGAAAAAGGGGAAAAGAGAGAAGAGAAAAAAATCCAAATCAAATACTTACCTGTTCCTGAAGGGGGGGGAAGAAAAGAAGACGTTTCCTGCAAAACATAAAGGGGAACACAAAGTATCAAATTCCGGAGAAACATCTTTTGGGAGAGTACAAAAAATTGTTAACAGGGGAAAGGTTTAGTGAAAACAAAAACATTATACTTATCTGATGTCTGTTCTGATTCTGTGGTAAGAATACCTGAAAAGAAAAAAAGGAAGCAAGTTTATATTTCCTTTTAGAAGAAACGGGTTATTTATGTACATAAATTGTAGGATCATTGTATAATTTTGTAAGTTGTCTTTAATTTACTTTGAGATTGAATTTAAAGAATTTAAAATAAATACCAATTTATTGCATTGAAACGAACCCTGTGGCTGATTGAGTTGTGTGGGAGCCCAATAGGGAGAATCCTAAATTTAGTTTCATTTTCCTCTTCCATTCTTAGAGAGTGGAAAACGAGGATAGTGATTCTAACCCATTTCCGGTAACTTATAGTGTGCTCGCATTCAGGCCCGACTACAAACACCTGACTTTGGGTGAGCACACAGTTACAACTGAGGTACCGGACGTGACGGTTAGAATACGTCTTGTAACGCAAATCCCATGCCATTTTTTTAGCTTTTCTTTGCACCGCTTCAATTCTTTTTACATCTTTAGCAAGATACGGCCTCCAAAACTGAACAAAATACTCCAGGTGGGGCCTCACCAATGACTTGTACAGGGGCATCAACACCTCCTTTCTTCTGGTGGTCATACCTCTCTCTATATAGCCTAGCAGTCTTCTGGCTATGGCCACCGCCTTGTCACACTGTTTTGTCTTCTTCAGATCCTCAGATACTATCACCCCAAGATCCCTCTCCCTGTCTGTACATATCAGACTCTCACTGCCTAATACATACGTCTTCCGTGGATTTCTACTCCCTAAGTGCATCACTTTGCATTTCTTTGCATTGAATTTTAATTGCCAGACCTTAGACCATTCTTCTAACTTCTGCAGATCATTTTTCATGTTTTCCACTCCCTCCGGGGTGTCCACTCTGTTACTAATCTTGGTATCATTCGCAAAAAGGCAAACTTTACCTTCTAACCCTTCGGCAATGTCACTCACAAATATATTGAACAGAATCAGCCCCTGCACCAATCCCTGACGCACTCCACTACTCACCTTTCCCTCATCTGAGCAAATTCCATTAACCACCACCCTCTGGCGTCTGTCCGTCAACCAGTTCCTAATCCAGTTCATCACGTCGGGTCCTATCTTCAGCCTGTCAAGTTTATTCAAAAGCCTCCTATGGGAACCGTGTCAAACGTTTTGCTGGATTCTAAGTAGATTACGTCTATAGCATGTCCATGATTCAATTCTCTGGTCACCCAGTCAAAGAATTCAATGAGATTCATTTAGCACGATTTACCTTTGGTAAAACCATGTTATCTTGGATCTTGCAAATTATTGTTTCCAGGAAATTTACTAACCATTCCTTCAGCATTGCTTCCATTACTTTTCCAATAACCGAAGTGAGGCTTACCGGCCTGTAGTTTTCAGCTTCTTCCCTATCACCACTTTTGTGAAGAGGGATCACATCTGCTCTTTTTCAATCCCACGGAACCTCTCCCGTCTCCAAGGATTTATTAAACAAATCTTTAAGATGACCCACCAGATCCTCTCTGAGCTCCCTCAATATCCTGGGGTGGATCCTGTCCGTTCCCAAGGCTTTGACCACCTTTAGATTTTCAAGTTGTTCATACACACGCTCATCTGTGAATGGTTCTATATCCACTCCATTCTCATATATACTTTTGCCAGTCAATCGTGGTCCTTCTCCAGGACTTTCTTCTGTGAAAACAGAAGAAAAGTATCTGTTTAGCAAATTCACTTTTTCTTCATTATCATTATCTACATAGCGGTTCGCAGCATCTTTCAGTCTCACAATTCCCTTTTTAGTCTTCCGCCTTTCACTAATGTACTGTAAGAAATTTTTGTCGCCCCTCCTTATATTTCTAGCCATTTGTTCTTCTGCTTGCACTTTCGCCAGACGTATCTCTCTCTTGGCTTCTTTCATTTTCATCCGGTATTCCTCTCCGTGTTCCTCTTCTTGAGGTTTTCTGTATTTAATAAATGCCAACTCTTTAGCCTTTATTTTCTCAGCCACTTGCTTGGAGAACCATATCGGCTTCCTTTTTCTCTTGCTTTTATTTATTCTCCTTACATAAAGGATTGTGGCCATATTTATAGCTTCTTTCAGCCTGGACCACTGCCCTTCCACTTCTTATATGTCCTCCCAGCCCATCAGCTCCTTCCTCAGGTATTCTCCCATTTTACTAAAGTCAGCATGCATGAAATCAAGGACTTTGAGTTTTGAGTGGTGTAATAACTGTAATCCCGGTAGCAAACCTTCAGGGGTGGTAGGCTCCCTTTAGCAATCCACAAACAAAGTCCTTCTAGACAACACAGCTTTTAGTTCCAAACAGTTTATTTCCCCTCCTCCACAAAATCTCAGTTCAAGGGGTTAAAGTCCCATTCAGTTTCCAAACTAAAGCAACAAGAAAAAACTTCCCTTTAAATCCAAGTTCTCCCCCAGTTCAACAGCCTGGGTTTCAGTTTTAAAAGTCTTTCCGCTTGGGTGATTGCAGAATGGCAGTACACTGCCCAAAACACAGCTAATTGACTCCTGTGACCACCCACTGCCTTCAGTCCCTGCAACTCTGCCCCAAAGTACAATTACAGTCCATGTCCACTAGTTCCTCCAAACCTGGTGTGTTGGTCTCTCCAGCCTCTCCTTCCTCCAAACACTCCATTAACTCTGCTTCTCTGCTGTTGGTTGGAGACCTCCTCCCCCTCCCAGGTGGAAGGAATCTTGTACTGATTTCTAACCCAAGGGTATTGAGGTTTGTCATCCCTGCTCCCCCTTCTGGCCCTCGCCTGCCATCGCAGCTGCTCTCTCCAGTCCTTTTCCCCCTCCCTTCCACGTGGGAGCCATACCGGGTTTTGGGACCTACCACCCCGATCCCTTCTCTCAGGGCCTTGTGGGGAATGTAGTCTGGCCCCATATCTCCTCCTGAGCTGCTGATGGGAAAGCGACAACTGGAACAACCCCGTGTGAAAGCGGAGAAGAAAGAAAAACGGGAAGAGATTGTGGATTTCTCGTCCCTTGTTAGAGAGGAAGCGATACAAGAGCAGGTTTCAGCGGCATGGAAAGAGAAACGGGCATTTAATCACGACGTTATTGTGATGGACACACATCCTTTTCTTCACTGTGTTATACCAAACTTCATTCAAAGTCAAACCTTCTTAGAAGGCCTTGAGATTGAGCTGTTGAACCTTAACTTCCAGGAGAAATCAAATGATTTGTACAAGTTTAAACAGCCCCTGAAGCAGCCCCTGCTGGGCGAAACACGGCCTGTGTCGGGCTAATCTTTTTTTTTCTATCTTTTTGTAGAGTCTTAACTTTTCCCCCTCCCTTCCATGTGGGAGCCATACCGGTTTTTGGGACCTACCACCCCGATCCCTTCTCTCAGGGCCTTGTGGGGAATGTAGTCTGGCCCCATATCTCCTCCTGAGCTGCTTAGACCCTCCAACCTCCTTACAGTGGCCGCACTCCACTTCAGCTGTAATCAAACCAAACTGTTTGATGGTCACTGCTGCCCAGTTGGGCACCCACTCGGACATTTGACACACTATCCCCATTTGTGAGCACCAGATCCAGCGTCGCTCCCTCCCTCGTGGGTTCCGTCACCATTTGTCTGAGCATAGCACTTTGAAAAACATCCACGATCTCTCTACTTCTTTCTGATTTCGCAGATGGAATCTTCCAATCTACATCCGGCAGATTGAAATCCCCAGCAAAAGCACCTCTCTCTTCTTTCCCAACTTTTGAATATCTGTGATCAGATCTTTATCTAGTTCCTCCGATTGTGTCGGAGGTCTGTAGACAACACCTACGTGGACAGAGGTTCTATCATCTCTTTTTAAGGTGATCCATATCGCTTCTTTCTTTCCCCAGGCCCCTGTCATTTCAGTCGCTGCGATATCATTTCTCACATACAGAGCTACTCCTTCACCTTTACAACCATCTCTATCCTTCCTAAATAGATTATAGACTGGTATGCTTGCATCCCATTCATGGGAACCATTGAGTCATGTCTCCGTGATTGCAACAATGTCTAAGTCTGCCTCTAACATCAGGGCTTGCAGGTCATGAACTTTATTGCTTAGACTGCAAGCATTTGTGGTCATCGCTTTTCATCTACATTTCAGTGGAATTTTTATCTTCTGCTTAGTTTTTTGTTTAGTCTCACTTCCTGCTGTGTTGGTAAGAAGTGATTTGCGAAGATTGTTGTTTTCATTGCTTTCTTTTCTACTGTCGCATCTTGTCTTTAGCTTTAGCTGGTGGTGACCACTTGAAGTGAACTGCCTCCATATGCCACCCCCGCCTTCTAGTTTAAATGCCTAGAAATATATTGCCTGAACTTCTCCCCAAGGATTTTTTTTCCTGCCACAGTGAGATGCAGCCCATCATTATAATATAGTCTTTTGTTTTTCCATGTATTGCACCATCCTCTTATGTACCTAAATCCTTCTTGGTGACACCAGTCTTTGAGCCAGCTCTTGAAATTTTCAGTACTTTGCAATCTTTTCTCTCCCTTTCCAAAGGTGGGTAGTACTTTAGAGAAAGCTATTGTTTGTATCAAAGGTTTTAACCCCTCTCCCAGCTCCTGAAAAGCTCTCTGCATATGGCAAGTGGGGTATTACTGGACAAGCCACATTGAGCCTGCAAATTGGTGGGAAAATGTGGGATACAAATGCTACAAATAAATAAATAAATAAATAAGTAATTTGTTCCCAGGTGGATAACAACATCAGTGTTTGACTCCTTAGTTTCTTCTCTGATTATAGATATTATTTGCTTGGTACTCCTGGTTGCTGAAGAGCCTGGAAGGTATTTCACTTTGCATGGCCCCTTGAACTGTGTTTCAAAGTTAATGGAATGAATGTGGTAAAGGCGGTTAGCTTAGTGGAGTTTAAAAAAGGTTTGGACGGCTTTCTAAAGGAAAAGTCCATAGACCATTATTAAATGGACGTGGGGAAAATCCACTATTTTTGGGATAAGCAGTATAAAATGTTTTGTACTTTTTGGGGATCTTGCCAGGTATTTGTGACATGGATTGGCCACTGTTGGAAACAGGATGCTGGGCTTGATGGACCTTTGGTCTTTCCCAGTATGGCAATATTTATGTACTTATGCCTCTGATAATGGAATCCCCTAGTAGCAACAGTTTCCTGGTATGAGTTTCAACATTAGTGCTTTGGGGGTGTCTTTTCTCTTTTGGCACCTTCATATTTTTTTGTTCCACCTACATTGCTCTTTCTTCCACCTCAGTTCTATTTTCAGGGACATCACAGTGCTGTAATGGAGCAAAAGACTTCTGTAGGGGCAACACTTGTGAGGGTGGATGCTTCTGTGCCACATAACGTAATCTGCCTGAGCCTACCGTGAACCATCTATTCTTAGGTGGTTTTTTCCTTTGAAGCAGTGGTGAGAAGTTGGTATGATTCTGTGCAGCATTAGCAGCTGCTTTAAGTGCATCCAATTCCTGCTTTACTTTACCGAGCTCCTGTAGAAGTAATAATTACTGTGTGACATTTTATGCCCAAATTTTTGGAAGGAATAGTTTTTTTTTCTCCGTATAGGAGTTGTTTTCTATTACTCTTGGGTTAATTTTGATAAAACTGGTGGTGATAGTAGCCAATATTGGAGGTGAGGCACTTGAGGTTTTGTTTTACTAAGAACATATTTCAGTCTGGTAATTTTATTGCTCTTAGTCAATTTAAGCAACATATTTTTCAGAGATTTAGTATGCACAAAAGTAACCCAGTTGGAGAAATTTGTCCCTGAGAGAAACCATCTCAGCAATGTCCTGATTTGCATATGAAAGTGGCAAGTGGTGGGGGTAGCTAGAGGAGCTGGAACAAGATGGCTGTCTGAGGGTAAAGCTCAATCCAGATTCTTTCCCCCTGTTTCTTAACCTTTTGCTCCACTGATTTTCTTGGCAGATCAGACCTACAATGACTTCCATCAAATCACTCAAGTTAGACTTTGGCACCAATTCCACCCAAGCCAAAAAAAAAAAAAAAGTGAAATCTTACTCCCCCTCCCCAATAAGATCACAGGTTTGAAAGAAGAGAACACTACCTGTACTCGTGTATGAGCTAGGTCAGTTGAAGAATTTAATGAAAGATAATCGTCACTTCAAGAGGTTAAAACTGAAATCCTGCATATGAAAAATCAACTTGAGGCTACTAATACAAAAACAGATTTTCTTAAGAAGCAGGCAGCCAGGGGTGGATTGACCATTTGGGCAACCGGGCAGTGCCCGAGGGCCCAGAGGCTCTGCCCAGATGCCTGGTGCACCGCTGGTGATTTAGTGGCCTCAGCAGAGGGAAGCATGTTCTTTCCTGACCGGCCTGCTGGGCTACCGCTATTCCTCCCACCCGGCACCACTATATTTTAAAAATGGCGGCCGAGACCCCCTGCAGAAGTCTTGCGAGACTGTCAAAACCTGCGAGACGACTGCATGAAGCCTCGGTCTCCATTTTGAAAACATGGTGGTAAAGGCAGGCGGGGGGATAGCGGCAGTGCAGCTGGCAGAAAAGAACATGTCCCCCTGCAGAGGACTCCAGACCACCGGGACCCCTCAGGTAGATCCAACGCAGTGGGGGTGGTGGCTGCGGCTGCAGGGGTGGCAGGGGGGTGTCAGACAGCGGCCGAGTGGCGGCTCAGACCACCCTCAGTGCTGGGGCCCAGACCACCCTCAGTTCACCCATGCAGGCAGCAACTAATTCTGAGGCACTTTTGGCCTTGAATACTGACACCATTTGATTATTGTAATATTATCTATGCAGGGTGCTCGACTTATCTTTAGAGTATCTCATTTTGAAAGAGCTTCACCTTTATTACTTAAATTACATTGGCTCCCAATTAAAGCCAGGGTCACTGTGAGGGGGTATAGAGAACACTGCCCCTCACCCTTAAGAATAGTCCCTTAGATAGCCTAAGCCACCTGTAGTCCCACCCAGGGAAGAAATGAGACGGGAGGGGTGGAGTCAGAAGCATGAAGTATAAAAGGCAGGGTCACAGTGGAATTAAGGAGGCCTGGGGAAGGAAGAACTGAAGCCCCAGTATATGCCGTGACCTGGCTGAGGTAAGTCAACTTTTGGAACTGAGACTTGTAAGCTCTGTTCTGAGATCTGGCTGGAGCCAGAGTGGAAACTCAGAGAGAGAGAGAGAGAGAGAGAGAGAGAGAGAGAGAGAGAGAGAGAAGAGAACTTATAGGCTGTGTTTGGGGCATGGCAGTCAACAGCCACAGACTGTGTTTTGGGTTCTGTCATCTGCAAGCCCTGGTTAAGACTGTGTTTATCTGAAGTAAAGAGACTTTTCATCTTTTGTTCCTGGCTCTGTGACATGACAGGTGTCAGGTTTCTGTTAATAAAGCACTTGTTCCATTTTACACCTTTGTCCAGCTGTGTTATTGTGGAAGCCCGCCCTCAACCCTCGCTCACCTTCAAACTCTGTGCCTTCATTTTCCAAATTTTATATGGCTTAGCTCAGTGGTTCCCAAACCTGGTCCTGAAGGCACCCCAGCCAGTCAGGGTTTCAGAATATCCACAATGAATAATCGTGAGAGAGATTTGCATTCACTGCCTCCACTGTGTGCAAATCTCTTTCGTCAATATTTATTGTGGTTATCCCGAAAACCTGAGTGGCTGAGGTGCCACCAGGACCAGGTTTATTGAACCACTGGCTTAGCCCATGACTACATGCAACACCTTGTAGAACTCCCTCCATGAAATGCTGTCCTTGAGGCTTGAGATTACTCATCACTTCACTTCCCAAACTGCAAGAATCTAGTTTATAAATCAACTCATTCATCAGATTTCACCTATCAGAGAACAAAATAGTGCACACTACATGGTTACCGCACGGGTAGCACTGGTAGCACATGAGCCTTTTCTGCAACATAACTACTACCGAAGTTCTGTAAAATTTTAAAACCTTTCTTTTTTAAAAAATTTGTATATAATGTTCCTCCTATCTCCAGTCTTTAATTCTCTGTATACTTTACTTGATATTCAGTTGCTCTTTATTTCTATTACACTTGTATTATGATTAACCATCCTTATGCTGTTATTGTATCACAGATATCCTACTTTCTTGATGCTTTGAATAATCTCTGATATAAACCACATTGAACTTGAGAATTCTTGGGATAATGTGGGATAGAAGTCTCTTAAATAAATAAATAAATTGCAGCTCTGGAGAGATGTTTAAAAGACCACAATAATTACACCTGTAAGAACGGTTTATGAATATTCTGGAAGAGAGGAAGAAATGAACCCTTTAAAATTTGTTGAACATATTTTCTTGGAAATTCAACGGGGGGCACCAAAACCCACAGCATATCATGCTTTTTGTTGAGCCAAGCCCAGAATACTCTACCTTCCCAAACTTCCCACAGATCTGGCATCTCCTCCTCCTCCCTCACCCCCCCCCCCCCCAGGTACTACCTCACATCTTGCCCTCTCCCTCCCTCCCTTCCTGTGCATAGTCCAACATCTCTCTCCCTTCCCTCCATTGACCCATTGTATCTTCCCCTCTCTTTCTCACCCCTCCTCCCCAATGCAGTCCAGCATCATTCTCGCTCCTGTCTCCCCTAAGTCCAGCACCTCCCTTCCTCCCACATAGTGCAACATCTCTCTCCTTTCCCTTTTCCTCCAGCAGTCCTGTAAACTTGCCTGGGTCACTGGCAGCGGTCAGCAATACAAACAGATTTCCTTTATTCAGCACCAAGGGCCTTCCTGAAACTGCATCCCACCCTCGCAGAAACAGGAAGTTGCATCAGAAGAGGCAGAACACAGCAGCAGGAAGCCCATTGGGGTTGAACTGAGGAAACCTGCTCCCTTTACTGACCACTGCCTGAGAGGAGGAGAGAAGAGACAGAGAGATGCTGAACTAGGTGTTAATGCAGTAGACCCATGGGAGGCAGGGGAGGGGAGTGATGGACCATGTGGAGGGGGAGGGAAGGGAGTAGGAGCAGGAGCCGTGAGGGGAAAAGGGAGGCAGTGGTGGTGGAAGTGGACACATGAGATGCAAAAGGCAAGAGGGAGAGGCGAGGCGGTAGACCTGGAAGAGGGGGCAGATGAGGTCCCAAGGAAGGGGCCGGTGGTGGTGGTGGACCCAAGGAAGAGGACAGCAGTGGTGACCCCGGGGAGCCCCTAGGGAGGGGAAGGGAGGGAAGGGGAGGTAGAGGTGGTAAACCTGGAGAGGGGGAGGCACTGATGGTAAATAAGGGGGAGGAAGAGGTGCCAGACTCCAGGGGGGGGGGGGAGGAGAGGGAGAGGGAGAGAAGGTTAGAGACACTGGGCCAGCAGAGGGAAGTAAAGATCTGATGAGGGGGTGAGGAAGAGAGGGATACAGATTCTTTGTCCACAGAGGGCATGAAGGAGAGAAAGTGAGATGCTGGGCCTTGCGAAGAGGGGCAGAGATGTATGCCTGGGAGGTGCTGGACATGGGAAAGGCTAGGGACACAGATAAATAATTCTGTACGAGGAGGGGATGGGGACATGGACATATGACATATGCTGAACATGGGAGGGAGGGAGGATAGGGAAATAAACATGGGGAAATGCTAGACAGGACAGATAGAGATGCAGAGAGAATAATTGATGGACATGGAGAGAGATGTTGAATAGGAGGAGGGGAGGGAAGAGAAAGAGATACTGTACTGTGTGGGTTGGGGGTGGGGTAGAGAGAAAACAAGAGGGTGGAGGAGGGTACTGATTTACAGATTGTGGGGGAGTGCCAGAAATCCTAGCAAGGCCTTGAAATGCTTTTATTCTTACTCATGAGTGGCCCATTGAAGTTGAACAGCTAGAACTAAATTCCCTAGTCTGATAGTTATACAAGTGCTTCACTACTTACAGGTCCTCCAGGTAATACAAGCAGCAAAGCTGAAAGTCCTTATTCGATACCAGAGTAATTTTTTAATCATCTTACCTGATCTCAACAAGAGCAAGGCAGAAAGAAGAAAATGCCTACCTGCTGAGAGTGGCTATAGTAAGAGCTGTCAAAAACTTTACATACAGATAACTTGTTAGGAAAGAAATATAAATCAGAATTCAGAAGTGTAATCTTAAGGATATTTTGTTATTGCCAATGGAGTATTCTCCTTTTATTTATTTATATTTTATTAATTTGGGGGGTAATATTCAGCCTGCAGCAGGAAGCGGCATGTAAGCTGCTTTCAGCCATGGGCTGACCTAACCCTGATATTCAATACCAGGGCATGCATGGCTCCTGGTATTGAATTTCTGAGTATGTGTGTTGACCTGGAAGGTAACCAGGCACTGGTGGATATTCTGACCAGTGCCTGGTTAACTCAGCGCATAAAGGGGCCCTTTTCCAAAGCCGCGGGAGGGCTAACGCACGGGTTGCACGTGCCAAATTGGCATTACCGGCAGGGTAGCGCATGCACCTGGTGGTAATTCTGGCATGTGCTGAATCCACTAGAAAATATTTCCTATTTTGTACCTCGGGGGGGCATTCCCGGGAGTAATAGGCAGCGCAGTCTTGGTGCACACTACATGGTTACCACACGAGTAGCACATGAGCCCTTACTGCTAACTCAATAGCTGACGGTAAGGGCTCAGGCCAAAAATAGGTGAGCGCTAGTTTTAATTTTGTGCACACCCTTTTTCTGGCCCTTTAAAAAAATGGCCTTTTTCCCTGCCACGGTAAAATAGTGGCCTAGTGTGTGCCCAAAAGATGCACTCACACTACCGCAGGCTACCTTTTACTGCGGCTTTGTAAAAGGACCTAACTTTATGCACTCACTTAGTTGGTTACTGGACTGAATATTGCTGCTAACTAGGTCCTCCCCCATTCCACCCCAACCCATCCAGCTAGGTTAGTGGTTCCCAAACCTGATCCTGGAGTCATCCCAGCCAGTCATGTATTCACTATCTCACTGCATGCAAATCTGTCTCATGAATATTCATTGTGGATATCCTGAAAACCTGACTGCCTGGGGTGCCTCCAGGACCAGGTTTGAGAACCACTAGGCTAGGGAATGGCTGGTTAGCAGAGCTACTCAGTGGCACTATCCGATTAATTACCGCTGAATATCGGTGATTGGCCAGTTCAGTAGGTTTTAACCAAGCAAGGACCGCTCATGTCAAGCTAATCACTGTTTTTTTTAATATCAACCCCTTTGTTGCTTTAATTGAGCTTTCCTTTGGTTGAGTACAGTTGACAAGTTCATTCATGCCTTTAAAAATAGCAGCCTTTGGACCATTTTTGCCGAAGCATGCTTTCAGAAAGATATGTGCAGTGCCAACTTTTGACAATGAGCCCTCTGTTTTGATTAAAACAAACATATTACAGTTGTTGTTCAATGGGCAGGATGTTTTCTAAGGAGTATTTCTCAACCAAATTTACAGTAAATATCAACCTGTGAAATGTACCTCAGCAAACCCTTTACCAATGTAATTAGGAAAGCAGGTCTAGCCTAGATCTGGATAGAAGCTGAAGGGAAAATGTCCTTTCTTATGACCTTAAGGACACTGGTCACACAGTGCCCTCCTTTTTGTACAACTCATCTAAAGCATGGGATTCTCTGTAACTAAATGTTTTTTTTTTGTTGTTGTTGCTTTTTTTTTGCTGCTTTCTGGGACAATTCACATACCTAGACTGAAGCAGACTTTATTGCAGTCTGAAATGCAATGCTCACCACAAGTTAAACCAACACCCTTTCTGTATCAGCAATATTTCTAGGGCTCATTTCTAATGAGAAACAGCAAAACAGTACTTTCATTTACTAAGGGGCCCTTTTCCAAACTGCAATTTGCACTTACTGTACATTTAACATATAAATTAACTTACAGTAAATGCAATGCAAGTATGGTAAATGCAAGGGGTGTGCCCAGCATCTGCCCTGGATTTTCAACACAGGGCAGAGAGTTACTTTTATTTTAATGTAATAAATCTTTTCTTATCAGAAATTTAATAGGGAGGTGAGCTTTACCTTTATTACTGAAACCTGGATTGTAGATAATGACTCAATTGTATTATTTGAGCTGTGTCCTTCCGGTATGGTTCCATGGAACCTTAGCGGAGATTGGATGGCAACGCCGGTAATTGTAAAAACGGGAGCTGGGCAGACTTCTACGGTCTACGCTCTGATCGTGACTGAATAGATAGGGATGGACTGGAGTGTAAATTTTAAGGGGCTTCGATGTTAGCTTCAGAACTTAGTACAAGAACAGTACTGGGCAGACTTCTACGGTCTGGGCCCTGAGAAAGGCAAGGACAAATCAAACTCGGGTATACATATAAAGTATCTCATACCATGTAAAATGAGTTTATCTTGTTGGGCAGACTGGATGGACCGTACAGATCTTTATCTGCCGTCATTTACTATGTTACTATGTTATAAGTAGTTCTAGATTAGCAAAAAAAAGGAGGTGGTATCGCAATTGTTTATAAGGACTATTTTAAGTTGCCACTGGCTGATTCGTTCTCCAGTCCAGATTTGGAATTATTATGTTGTAAACTGAGGACCCCTTTTACCAAGCTGTGGCAAAAGAGGGCTGGCAATGGCATCGGCGAGTGTTTTACACACGCGCTGAGGCCCCCTTTTACCATAGCTGGTGAAAGGGAAGTCTTGCTTTCCTACAGGAAATGGACGTGCAGCAGGTAAAGCACTTGCTGCGCGGCCATTTTTTTTTGGGGGGGGGGGGGCCCTTACATCCACCCATTGAGGTGGCGGTAAGGGCTCCCACGTTAACCTGGCGGTAACTGGGCAGTACGCGGCACTGCCTGATTACCACCAGATACACTCCGGTGCTACAAAAATAAATACATTTTTGTTGCATTGGAAATAACAGTGTTCTAGGGGTGGGAAGTACCGCTGGGCTGCTGCAGTAGCCCAATAGCACTTTCTGTATAGCACGCGGTAAGCCCACGTTGGGCTTACCGCTGCTTAGTAAAAGGATCCCTGAGTGATTCCAATTTTATTGCTATCCTGGGAGTTGGGGAAAAATGAGAAATTCTCTGAGTTTCTACTCTGTCAATCCTCACGTGTTACTTCTATTTTATTATTAGGTGACATCAATCTACATTTAGAAGATTCCACTGATCCCAATGTTTTAGACTTTGTGTCTATTTTAAATTCAGTGGGATCAATATTCAGACCACAAGAAGCAGCCCAGCTAACTCCCGCAGTCAGCGGTGAGACCAGATTTTCAATGCTTGGCTGTTTCCAGTGACCGACACTGAATATCCGGTTTATTTTTGGCTGGTTTAAACTTAACCAGCCATACCAATATTCAGCACTGGCTGGTTAAATTTAAACTGGGCAAAAGTAGGCCTGCTATTTCAGCAGCTCGATTTGGCAGTCAAACTTTGCTTTAATTTAGGGGTACTTTATAGAATACGCTGAGCGCTGGTCCATGTGACCAAATTTAGTGACGGTCAATTACGCCAACTAAAACCTGGTGTAAATCCCAACACCTAAATTAGGCGCAGAGTGGATGTATTCTATAACACCTTACAGAATACACTTAGCAAGTAGTGCTCATAAATTCTAATTAATGCCAATTAATGCTGATAATTGCTTGTTAACATCCAATTATCAGCACTGATTAGCTTGTTAACTAATTAAGTTATACGCATTGTTATGGAATACACTTCAATTTCCATGCAGAAATCTTGATATATAGAATTTGGGGGTAAACGGACATAACCAGCTATCTCCACTGAATATTCATGGATTGCCGGTTAAGCACTATTTAACTGACCAAGAGCTGTTCCTGGTCAGTTAAATAGCATTGAATATGGGGGGGGGGGGGGGGGGCGAGAGTGTGTTTATCTATTCCTCATCTCCCACTCATGAGAAAGGTCATTGGGATTTTCTAGGTTCCGTTATAGAAACTTCCTCACTGCTCTCTCTTTCTGATTTTTGTTCAAAATTGGTACCTTGGTCAGATCATTTTTAATCTGAATTTACACTTTCTTTTAGGACTGATATTGTTCAACCTCGACGGAATTTGAAACTTACAAGGAAGAGGATTGACTCTAATAACTTTTGGAATACTGTTGTTACAACTGGCTTATGATTTTTCAGAACCACTTTATTCTTAAAAAGCTTGGCACAGGGGCTCATTTTCAAAGCATTTAGACTTACAAATGTCCTTTGGTTACTATGGAACTTTGTAAGTATAAGTGCTTTGAAAATACACCTCACAGTGTATTTTCCTCTACTTTTGATAGTTTAGCTCCTTTAGTTAATAAAACTATTACTATTTCCTCCTCTCAGAATGTTAAATGGTTTACGCAAGAATTACCAAAATTAAAATCCTCTTGCTGTCCCCTGGAACGCCTCTGGAGACATTCTCATAGTCCTGTCCTGAGATCTGACTGGAAGAGGGCCATTAAGATATAAAGCAGCTATTTTTGCTGCTAAGAAATATTAGTTTGTCTCTCAGATAGATCATTCTTCCAGACAGCTTTTCAGCATTTTTAAAGGCTTCTCTTCTAGTCAGGCAATCAGAACTGTTTACCTTCTGCCACAAAATTGTCAAAGTATTTTTCAGATAAGATATTCAATATTGGGGATTCTGTTTTTACCCCAACCTGCAAGCAGTTGCGGATATGTCCGATTCTATGTCAATAGCTAATTTAGCAGTTTCCACAGATAGTTCCTTCTCAATTATTGGAAAGGGTAAGATTAAATCTTTATTAACTAAGTTTTCTTCATCATCCTGCTTGTTAGATAGTTGCCCCTCTTATCTTATGAAGGATCCTCCTCTTACGCACTTTAAAAATAGCCTTAGGTCATTATCTATGAAAAACCAGGTTGGAAACATAATAGCAAAGGTATTTTATAAATTAAGAATTGTGTGGCGTATTAGATCACTGGTTTCTGTTGAAAGCTTTCGTAAAATTGTTCAGTCTGTAGTTTGTCCACTGTTAGATTACTGTAATGGTTTGCTAATGGGGATTACCGATATCATGCTGAAGGCACTACAAGTAGTTCAGAACCCTATAGCCTGAGTAATTAAAGGAGGCTCTCGTTATGATCATGTTACTCCAATTCTGAAATCACTGCATTGGCTCCCTGTAAAATTTCACATTGAATTTTAAATCTGCGGTACCCACTAAAAGTGCTCCAGGGACCTGCATACACGCAGGCCTCTAGGACTTGTTACTGCTGTATAACATTGGCACACCAGTTTACGCCTGAAGACTAATCTCTCCGAAAACGTCCTTTATTGGAATAAGCATGCTTACTCACAGTTAACTGCAGATCAGAGGTTGTGCCCCACCACTGGCAACGAGTCTCCCTGGTAGTGAGATTAGCAGGTCAGAGCTGGCAGAATGTTGTACAATGCCCTCTTTCAGCCACATTCAAGGTAAGAACTAAGTTCTCTAACGTGGCTAACACATGGAAGGGATCTAAAACTGGCTTACAAAAATGGCCACTACCTCATGGACTACCGGAAACACAACAGGGCACACTTTGACCTAGTAGGCAGGGGGAAAAGCACCATGGGAGAAGAGCCTACCAACTACCAACATCGTGAGACTGTAACACAAGCTAATGAAATCACGGAGCCCAATACCCTACACCCACCACAATGCAATGCTGATGTGACCCTGTAGTGCACCCGAGAGCCACATCTGACCCAGGGAAAGGCTGTGACAGGATCGAACATATTCTGCTGTCATGGAGGTGGGTACGGCATTTGAGACTGGCATAGAGGCTGGAAAAAAAGTTTTAAAGTGGGGGTTTTTTTTGGTGGAAGGGGGTTAGTGACCACTGGAGGAGTCCGGGGAGGTCATCCTCAATTCCCTCCAGTGGTCATCTGGGCAGTTGGGGCACTTTTTTGGGACTTGTTCGTGAAAAAAAAGGGTCCAAAAAAGTGACCCAAAATCGCGGTAAAAGCACCTTTTTTTCG
The DNA here is from genome assembly GCF_901765095.1 of Microcaecilia unicolor. NCBI lineage: Eukaryota > Metazoa > Chordata > Amphibia > Gymnophiona > Siphonopidae > Microcaecilia > Microcaecilia unicolor. The sequence continues at coordinate 51,832,306 of NC_044039.1, forward strand.
ATTATCAGCTAAAGACGCCCATCTCTCCTCGGCTGATAACTACGCCCAAGTTCCGCCTCCACCATGTCACCGACACGCCCCCGTCAACTTTATTCATTTCCACGACGGAGTGCAGTTGGAAACGCCCAAAATCAGCTTTCGATTATACCGATTTGGGTGCCTTTGCGAGAAAAACGCCCATCCCCCGATTTGGGTCGAAATATAGGCGTTTTTCTCTTTCGATTATAAGCTGGATAGCGGGTTATAAAGTTTTATTATTATTATTATCCTTCAAGTTTGGGTGGCATCATTCTTGCCCCCATTCTTTAAAAAGCCGCTTTGGATACCAAATTACCTTCTAGTTTTGTGCCAGTGGCCAGTATTCTGTTACATCCAAAAATCTCAGAGGCACAATTGCTTCTGTGCAGTACAATTTGGCTTCAGAGCATTTCATAGCATGGATGCTGCCTTGTTAGTTTTGGTTTCCGATGCCAGATCTCTTCTTTCTAAAGGAAAAGATCTTATTCTGCTGCAGTTCAACCTTACCATGGCATTTGATACAGTGGATTTTGAAATTCTTCTATTTAAGTTTGATTGGTATCTTGGGCAATGTTCTATCATGGTTTATAGATTTTCCACTGAACAGACATTACATTGTAAAAATTAATGCTGCTTTTTCAGAGGATTGGGTCCCCCCTTGTGGGGTTCCACAGGGCTCTCCACTCTCGCCCATTCTGTTTAACATCTATATGTCTTTTTTTGACTCGATATTTTCTGCATTAGGAGTAAATTTCTATTCCTATACGGTTGATATGCTTTTGTTGGTCCCAATGAGTGTTAATCAATCAGTCACTTCATCTTTTGTCGCCTCATGTATGTCTGTGATTGAGTTTTATAGCTCAATACATGGGTTTAAACGTAATAAAGACAAAACATTTTTCTATTTTGGTTCAGGCTTTTATTTTATCGCACTTAGATTACTGCAATAGTTTGTATTCCTCTCTTACTATCAGGTTGCATACTAAGCATCAGATTCTCCAGAATACTTCCACCAGATTTATACAGTATAGTCTCAATTATCCGACCTTTGCTGTTCCGACCATCTGGCATATCCGACAGACCCCAGTAACATCACGTGGCTTTTCTTTCTGTTTTCTGAATTCGGGACCTTACTTTTACCACTGTTGTGAGCCAGGACCCTGCTTTTACAACCTTTGTTTCTTCAATGTTTGACTTTTCTTTTCATTTTCCAAATCCAGGACCCTAATTTTACCACCGTTGTGAGCCGGGACCCTGCTTATACTGCCTTTGTTTTTGCATTGTTTGAGGGGTTACCATTGTTTTCTCTATGATCCAACTTTTCATTTATCCGACAACAGGTCAGTCCCGTTTAGATCGAATAATCAAGACTTTACTGTATTTCATTTTAAAAAGTTTGACAGAGTTACGCCTGCATTGATTTTTCTTCACTGGCTTCCTGTTTAGGCTCGTATTCTTTTTAAATTAGCCTGTATAGTATTCAAAATGTTTGATAGGATTTCCCCCGAATGTCTTCTTGGTTTCTGTTCATTTCCCGCTAATCAGAGGCTTTATAGGCCACATGATCCATTTCTTCTGTTTCTTTGCCAACTTTTTCAGCAGTTAGATTCAAGAAAATACTGGAAGATTCTTTTGGCTATCAGGCAGTACATTTTTTGCTGTCTTTACCTTTTGATATTCGAGATTCTCTTTTTTATTATTACTTTGGAAGAATTAGAAAACCTACTTTAAAATTTCTAGTTTGATTACTTCATTTCTGTTTTTTATTGTTTTCTGTATTTCAATTATTAACCTTTTGCTACCCACTTTCAGCCAGTGTATTGTGGGCTTTAGCGGGATACAGGTACCATATTACCTTACAAATAAATACATCCATAGTGACAGAGCTCCTGTGGATGTGCACCCAAGTACACACATCTCCTCCCCCCCCCCCCCAACACACACATTCCACATGCTCTGATACCCCCACAATTCAGTTTCATCCTTTGATCCCCTTTCCCTGAAATCCCCCAATTTAGTTCCATCCTCCAATCACCTTCCCTTGACACTGTAGGGGTATCCCCTGTATCTCACCTTTTGTAGGCCTGAGGCCTGGGTAGGCCATGAACCATATTTTCTGAACAATACCAACATGGATTCTGCATGCACTGTGCTAGCTGACATGCTGTACACCTGCACTAGCCATCCCAAGGAGGTTTGATAATAGAAGATGGCATTAACCTATCTGGCCCATTATGTAGGCTGAAGCCAGTAGGCAGAGCTTGTTGCCCTATCAATGTTATTGATTTGAGTGTATCAAAATGGCAGTGACTACATTGGGGTGAACTAAAACCTCCTTGGGTTGAGTGGGTGGAGACCAGCTTCAGCCTTGTGGTATCATGCCGTCTTTTGTTATCAAACTTCCTTGAGCCATCCAGTCTATCTCGTGTGAAGCTGTGGAGGAAGGAGTTTCACAGAAACACTGGAATGAGGTAATCCTCATTAGCTAACTCATTAGGGAGGCAGCCAGTACCACTCTTGATAAGGTACACCATCTGGAAAGCCAAGCCCCCTCATTATTAGTGAAATATATTACCTGCTGGACAGATGAATATGGTTCTTAATTGGTCCAGCAGAGTCACCTGTGGACCACTGAGGCTGAGCCAACACTGGGCTTGGTAGAAGTGTGGACTGGTGGAAGCAGAGGAGGCTCGCTTCTGCCCAGCACCACTGATCGCCAATGTTGATATGAGGTAGGACAGGGGATGGGGTCATGGGAGGGGGGAGGAAAGGTGGCAATTGCTGGTGGGGCAGGGGTTGTGGGGTTGTGTCTGGGGTGGCAAGGTTACGGATGGGGGTAGGGATTATACCCAGGGACAGAGAAAGTGCTTGCATATAATACATGTAAACTGCTTTGTTTATATCACAAAAAAAGGCAGTATATCAAATCCATAACCCCCCAAAATTGGGGGTGTTGGAGAGAGGGGAACATGGGATAGAACTGTGCTGGAATGTTGCGGAGGGGGGATTGGAGGATAGAGCTGAATTGGCAGATGTCAGAGGAAGGGAATCCAATTTTGGAACTGTGCCTGGGAATGGGGATGTGTGTATGTGTGTGTGTGGAGGGGGGGGGAGCACTGCTGCCAACTGTGACAGCAGCTGCACTAACGGACTGCCTTTAGTGCAGCTGCACTTACTGCCTCCTCTTGAGGTGTAAACTCGGCTGTACTATCAGTAATCCTGAAAGATAGTGCATGGTAACAACCCATGCACTAGCCGGCTAGCTTTCATAGCCAACCACTCCTCTATCTGCCCCTGTCACACCCAGATCCCACTCACTCCTGAGTTAAGCAACTAGCATGGGATTTTTTTACCACAATGGCTCCCTTTTAGTGCATGAGACAGTAGTGCAGACCTGTGCTACTGTCTAGCATGCTAAAAACCCTGTATTAACTGCTTAATGCAACTTAATAAAAGGGCACCTAAGGGCAGTAACATTTTGCATTTACTGCATGATAGGTGCACAAATTACTGCGTAGTAACTGCAAAATCTTTGTGGTAACTGATTGAGGTATTCCTAGAATCTGCCCACAGAGAAAACCGTTCACACAGTAAGTGTAGTGACAGTGTGGCTGCACTTACCACCTCTTATATAGTCCTATTATAAAATTATTCCTTTTATGCCTTTCTCTTTCTCTGTCCCTTGCACACCAAGTTATGGTATAGATTTACTGATCCTAGGAGGTAAGTGCATCCATGCTGTCTTCATTAGTGACAGCATGTGATCCATCCCCATTCCCCAGCTATAACTTGCCCGTTTCCCGCCTGTTCCAGGATATGGTTTATGGTTTATTAGCTTGATATACCACACTTCCTCAAAACGATAAAGAGAGCATAACTAAAATCACAACAGAAAGAACACCAGTATTTGATAGGAAGGGGTATAGAACAAGTAAGTCAAAGTTAGAGATAGTAGTAGTGACAACAGAAGACTGACAGAAAAGACAAAGGATACATAGAGATTCACTGGAGTCAGTGGATCCTGGGAGAAACAGCCATATCCAAGTGCAGGTTGAAAGCCTTCTCAAATAAGTGTGTCTTCAAAGGGGACCTAAATCTAGAGTAGGATGGCTCTAGTCATATGTCTCAAGGAAAGGAATTCCATAGAGAAGCAGCTACGAAAGAAAAGCTTCATTTCTTGTTGAATGATAATGAGTTTCTCATGTTGATGGAATCTGAAGGCATAGATCATCAAGGGAATGATATGCAGTTAGTGCATGAATTAGTATGCGCTGTCATGCTAGTGCAGTAACTTACTATAGCTATACACTAATCACATACTAACTCATGCGGTAACTGCTTACAGCACTTTAGAAAAAGGGGCCCTAAGATTCCTAAGTGGAGGAATGTACAGGGAGCTTTCAATGCTTATGAATGTTGATGAAACCTCAGAAACAAAGTGAACTTCAGAAAAAAATAAATATGAGGTTTCTCAGTCATTGTGATGACTTTGCTCTAGTTTCAGTCAGGTTTTTTTTTTTTTAATTACTGCCGCCTTCTAGACAATCTCTCTTTTTTTTTTAATCTGAGAGATTCATGTCTATTATTTGAAAGTCTTTGTTTGGCACTGATGGTAAAGATAAAGCCCTCACCACAGGGACGAACTGCCTTCACTCCCTCTTCTCCCTCCCTCCCCCCAGCATACACACAGCTGTGCTCAACTCTTCTGTCCTTGGCTATATTTTCATTATTGTTTGCATTTTGGAGTAGATGACCAAAAGACAGTCATAAGATCAGAGGGGCTTCCTTTGATGGCTTATATTAAGGAGCTCTCCCTACCTTAAAAGGATCCCAGCCCTTCACAGACAAAATCTGAACAGTGACTGAACAAACTGGAAGAGGGCTAAGAGCATCCATCAAAGGGCTGAACACACTGATCTAGCTAGACAAGGAGGGTCTGGTTTAACCATAACATTACCTAATGAAAGATGTCCCATGGTGGCTTCTTCTTTGATGTATTTGGACAATACAAACCCAACAAGGCAACGATAATGGAAACTGGGGTAGGAGATGTGTGTATTTTCTTTTGTGCTGACAGCAAAAGGCTTCCTTACCAGTCACGCCATGCTCAAGATTTGGAAAGTAAGGAATGTACGTCTTTCTCCCCCCCCCCCCCCCCCAATAATTTCTGTGCACATAAACTAATTACATGACCAGCATTGTTTGAAGAACTTGTTGGACCTTTGAGTCCCTTTGCATGTTTAGAGTGTTTCTTATAAATAGAAGAAAATAGTAAATGCTTATTTAGGTTTTCTGAACCACTGATTGACCTGTGTGTTGAACAGATTTCCTTTTAATGATAGTTTACATTACATTTCAGCTATTTATTCACTGCTGGCCAGTGGGCATCTTGTGCAGTGTGTTTCAAGGCTAGAGGTGAAGACCCCTGTGGTCGGAAGCACATAGGACATCCCCTTAAAGTCCAAAATACAGCCAAACATGCACTGGACTAGATTTTATATATCAAACCTAAAATTTGGCACCAAAATGAAATTCACCTAAGTGCATTCTATAAAGTACACTTTAATTTAGACGTACTTTATAGAATAAGCCTAAATTTCCACGCGGTTTATAGAATACGCCAAGTGCCCGTATGTGTGACTGAATGTAGTCGCAGGCACTTATGCCAAGTAAAACCTGGTGTAAATGCTGATGCCTAAATTAAGTGCAGTCTGGTGTATTCTATAACTACGTGCATAGATTTTAGAAATACCCATGACCCGTCCATTCCACACCCATTGCCATGCCCCCTTTTCAACTATGCAACTTAGAATTTATGCGCAGCACATTATAGAATATGCCTAGACAGTTCTGTGCATAAACTCTAATTAATGCCAATTAGTGTCAATAATTGCTTGTTAATTGGCAATTATCAGTGCTGATTGGCTTGTTAACCAATTAGGTTATGTACATTGCTATGGAATACACTTTGATTTCTACGTGGAAATCTCAGCGCAATATATAGAATCCAGGAGGACTGTGGGCAACTTCTAAAATATGTGGATTGCTTACAGGTCTAAGGATACCTTTCAAGTTGCTATTCCTTAAGAAAGGACAGAATTTGAATATTCTTCTTTTTTTTTGTATGCTAAGTAGGAAGGAGGAACATCTCAGTTTTGGTCTATTCAGCAAGCAAATCCAACGCAAAAGGAAAACATTTGCACTCGAGCAAAGCCAGCAGATCATCAATCACCAGAAAGTGGCATATGCTAATCAAATGAAAGTGTTTATTGCAACCATCTTCAGATGATTAATTAGTAGGGATTACTTGTCATAGTAACATAGTAAATGACGGCAGATAAAGACCTGTACGATCCATCCAGTCTGCCCAACAAGATAAACTCATTTTACATGGTATGTGATACTTTATATGTACACCCGAGTTTGATTTGTCCTTGCCTTTCTCAGGGCACAGACCGTAGAAGTCTGCCCAGTATTGTTCTGTCTGTGCACCCAGAATTCAGCGAGCACCCTGAGATCACATATCGCCGTAGGGCCCATTTGGGGGAGTTATTGAAGAGGTCCACTTCTGACATGGTAGTTGGTCAGCACTCCCCTTGCGGTAGATGTGTTTATTGTAAGTATTCAGTCACTGCTAAGTGGGTTATAATACCGAGTCCACTAAAAGGTTTTATTTGCAAGCCAACACATCTTGTAATAGTGAAAGTGTGGTTTATTGCATCATGTGTCGGTGCTCGTTATACTATATTGGACACACTAAGAGACAACTAGGTTGGCTGAACACATAAGTAATCTTAGAATCCCCCCAAAAAAGAAGCACCGTTGGTAACCAATTGGATTAATCAAAACCATGCTATAGAGAATTTAAAATGTTTAGTGTTAGTACAAGTTGCCCCCCCCCCTATTAGGGGCGGCGACATCAGTGCACAATTACTTGCAATAGAACAGCGCTACATCTTTACATGGGATACGGTGGCCCCCAAGGGTCTTAACCTTGAAGTAGAATGGTTATATGTTTTGTCAAGGGACGGTCCCAAAGGGGTATTTAATCCCTGGAAGAATGAGATACGAGCGTTTCGCCTGGGGGCGGTGATTTGGACTTCTCGCTTAGACAGCAGTCTCGATGGCAAGCAGCCATTAAGCGTATTAATAATGTGCTATAAGGTTACAAGAGTATAGGAGTTTGAGATTGTGACACAGTTTGTTTTTGGGTATGTTTTAATTGAATTGTTACAGGCTGCGGCATATGGTTCCTCCTGATGAAGTACACCTCGAAATACGGTCTCGCATTGAGGAACTAGAAGATTTAAAGTTATGCCGTTGAGCTGACTTTTGTGGTTTCCTTGGAAGCCTTCTCCCTGCCGCACAGTGCTGCCACACAAGCAAACAAGCATTACATGCAGCTGGTGATGGTATATATGTGAATGCTCAGCACTTACCAAGATCCTTCATTTAAATTTGGAGCTTGTTTATTTAAATACGGAGTTCTTTGATTTTGGATTTTGAATTTTCAAACAGTTATTACCTGCTCTTTGACACTATCAAATGGTTGCTATCTTTATGATAGTGATTTGTGGTCACCACTTTGGAACTTTGTTTGCAATGATTGGATGGTAAAAACATTTTACAAGTCTGTCAAAGTTACTGTAAGTGAGACCATTTGTTTTGTACTTTTAGTACAAGTTTGTTAAATTCTCCACATAGAGCTGGATTATTTGATCGAGGTGTATGCGCTTTGAGGTGCTTGTGGGTGTGTCATTGTAAAAGGTATGTGGAAGTGAGTTCCGTAGAAAATTGTGTATGTTTGTTGATAATATATGTACATGTATTTGCTACAATTAAAGTATTGTTATTTAGCTATTGGAGTACTTTTGTGATACATGTATGTAGAGATAGTACTCTGATATTAAGCTATATTCCCCTGAGTTTATAGGATTAAATTTTAACTGCCAGACCCTCGACCATTCTTCTAACGTTCAGAGATCCCTTCTCATCGTTTCTACTCCCTCCAGGGTATCCACTCTTAGTTATTTTCGTGTCATCCACAAAAAGGCACACCTTTCCTTCCAAACCTTCAGCAATATCTCCCACAAATATATTAAACAGAATAGGCCCCAGCACCGACCCCTGAGGAACTCCACTGCACACCTTCCTTTCCTCCAAGCAGATTCCATTTACCACCACCATCTGCCACCTGTCGGTCAACCAGTTTCTTATCCAGTTCACCACTTTCGGTCCTAAGTTCAACCCTTTCAGCTTATTCACGAGTCTTCTGTGGGGGACCATATCAAAGGCTTTGCTGAAGTCCAAGTAGACAACACCTAGCGCACGTCCCTCATCCAGTTCTTTGGTCACCCAGTCAAAAAAGTCAATAAGATTTGTTTGACAGGATTTTCCTTTGGTAAAGCCATGTTGCCTCGGGTCCTGTAACCCGTCGGTTTCTAGAAAGTTAACTATCCTTTCTTTCAGCAGCGACTCCATTATTTTTCCTACCACTGACGTGAGACTTACCGGTCTGTAGTTTCCCACTTCTTCCCTATCTCCACTTTTGTGAAGAGGGACCACAGCCGCTCGTCTCCAATCTCACAGAACCTCTCCTGTCTCTAAAGATCTATTAAATAAATCTCTCTGAGCTCCTTCAGTATCCTGGGATGTATCCCACCTGGCCCCATAGCTTTGTTCACCTTCAGATTCTCCAGCTGTTTATAAACTCTTTCTTCTGTAAACGGCGCAGTATCCACGCCATTCCCAGATGTGCCCTCGGCAGCCAACCGCGGTCCTTCTCCTGGATTTTCCTCCGTGAACACCGAAGAGAAATAATTGTTTAGCAGGTTCGCTTTATCTGCATCACTCTCCACATAGCCATTCTCATTATCTTTCAGTCTCACAATTCCATTCCTATCTCTTCTCCTTTCTCCAATATATCTGAAAAAAGTCTTGTCACCTCTCTTTACATCTTAAGCCATTTTTTCTTCCGCTCGCACTTTCGCTAGCCGTATTTCCCTCTTCGCTTCTTTCAGTTTAATCCGATAATCTTTTCCATGATCCTTTCGTTGCGTTCTTTTGTATTTCTTGAACAAAGCCTCTTTTGCTCTTATGTCATCAACTAATTTGATATATTTATTGTGCAGCTAAAAGTATCAGGTGATTTCCTGATAAAGTGCTCTGTTTGTGTCTTTTTTGTTGACTTTCAGGGGTATTTTTTTTTTTTGTCTCCTGTCCTTCCCTGGCTGTAGCTATAGCTGTGTACCGCCTGAAGATGTTTGCTACAGATGCTGTGATGTGATTCAAAGAGGCTGATTTATGGTGATAGATGAGTTTGTCTGCTTTGCCTGATTACAGATCTTTCTATTTCTCCAGTTCAAGGTCAGCCTGTGCACTGGTTACTGGTTCTCCTACCTCTATGTCAGAGCTGCTCTTGCAGATGAGACTTGCTTTTATTCTAAAGGAAATCCAGAGCTCCTGTTAGGGTTGTTTTATGAATCACCTACATTTGGACACAGACAATGAATCATGGTGTGGTTAACATGCTTATGAAAGCACATGTGTTACAGCAGGCCATGGGATGGGAGGCCCACTGAAGGAGACAAGAAGCACAAATTAATAATAGAAAGCAGAAAGAATTCCACTGAGCACAGACAGATTACTTGTTGCCGAACTGATTTGTGACTGAAACAATTTTGTCCGCTAGTTCCTTGACACATTGGTTATTATGCTTGCCCCTATGCCTATCATATATAAAACCCAGTGCAAGGATGCTATTCATGTTCATGTCCCAGCCCTTCATAAACACTAAGCTTGAAGTATGCAGGTCTAACATTATTATGGTTTATATTATTCATAGATAATTTAAAAATTGCTTCTTACTGGAATGAGAGAGCAAACAGCAAAAAAGAGGAATCTTATCTTAATCATTGAAATTGAAACATGGTGTGTTTTAGGAAAGTTAAGAATAATAAATCTGTACTATACTTGAGAATGCAAAGGGAGAGAGAAATAAAAGGAATAATTTGGTAATACTCAGGAAGAAAGACCCTATCATGAGTTAAATAAACTTGATTTATTTAGAGGAGGTTCAGACTGGTGTAGTCTAGATTAGATCACTTGGCTGACATCTAGGGCAGCCCGGTTCAAATCCTGCTGCAGATCTTTGCGATTTTGCACAAGTCACTTAAGGGTCCTTTTATCAAGCTACGGAAAAAAGGCCCCCATGCTAGCAGTGGGGCCCATTTTTCCCTCACGCCAGGCCCCTTTTTACCACAGTGGGTAAAAAGATCCTAGGCACACATGGCCATGCAATAAGAGAACTGTTACTGCATGGCCATGCGATGAGGAGCCCTTACTGCCACCTGATAAGGGCTCCTGCGCTAACCTAGCAGTAACCGGGCAGTGCACGGCGATACCCGATTATCGCTGGGTTACCACCACACAAGCCATTTCTGGGGGCTTTCTTTTTCCCTAACTGACCTGAAGAACCTGCTTCAGCTGCGGCCTTATGTCATGGAAGCTACCTTTTCTACCAAATCTCTTCACCCAGTTGGCTATGGAGGTGGTGTCGGACTACTACTTTCACCCTCCTGTAGATTTCAAATCCTTCTTCCACCTCAGTCTCACTGCTTTTTTTCCTTCAAAGTCCACTCCATCCGTCTAGTCACTCCTCTGCCTCTTCGAGTAACGGTCACTTATCGACCCCTTGATAAGTCCCTTTCTTCCTTTCTCACTGACTTTCAGGCTTATTTTCGAAAGTGATCGCCGGCAAGCTTCCGACATAAATCAGGAGATGGCCGGCGATCTCTGAAAAGCGGCTAAATCGGTATAATCGAAAGGTGTTTTTTTGACACCTTCGCGCTTTCCCGTCGCCGAGCTGGTGAAAGTTCAAGGGGGCATGTCGGCGGTGTAGTGAAGGCAGGACATGTGCGGGCATAGGCATGGCTACCAGATGGCCGGCTTTTGCAGATAATGGAAAAAAAAAAGCAGCGTTAATCAGTGTTTCGCCTGGTTTACTTAGTCCTTTTATTTTCACGACCAAGCCTCAAAAAGGTGCCCCAACTCACCAGATGACCACCAGAGGGAATGGGGGATGACCTCCCCATACTCCCTTGGTGGTCACCAACCCCCTCCCACACTAAAAAAAATAAAAATAAAAACCTTTTTTGCCAGCCTGTTTGCCAGCATCAAATGTCATACCCAGCTCCCTGACAGCAGTATGCAGGTCACTGGAACAGTTTTTAATGGGTGCAGTGCACTTCAGGCAGGCAGACCCAGGTTCATCCCCCCCCCCCCCCCCCCTACCTGTTACACTTGTGGTGCTAAGTGTTGAGCCCTCCAAACCCCCCAAACCCACTGCACCCACATGTAGGTACCCCCCTTCACCCATAAGGGCTATGGTAATGGTGTAGAGTTGTGGGGAGTGGGTTTGGGGGGATTTGGGGGGCTCAGCACCCAAGGTAAGGGAGCTATGCACCTGGGAGCTATTTGTATATTTTCTTTTAATTTTTAGAAGTGCCCCCTAGGGTGCCTGGTAGGTGTCCTGGCAGGTCAGGGGGATCAGTGCATTACAAATGCTGGCTCCTTCCACGAGCAAATGCCTTGGATTTAGCTGGGGTTGAGATGGCCACTTTTAGTTTCCATTATCGCTGAAAAACAAAACCGGCCATCTCAAACCCGGAGAACTCTGGCATTTGGAGGGGCCAAACCGTATTATCGAAAGAAAAGATGGCCGGCCATCTTTTTCGATAATACGGTTCGGCCAGCTCTTTGCGGCGCCACCAAACTAGATCGCCGGCAATCTATTTCATCGGCGCCATTCGATTATGCCCCTCCACATCTCCTGGCTTTCCATCTTTCTTGAACCTTCATATCCTTCCCTCATTCCTGAGGATTTTAACATTCATGCTAATGATCCCTCTGACTCTTACGCTTCTGAGTTTCTCGCTTTAACATCCTCTTTCAATCTTTAAATGTGCTCCACTACCCCCACTACCAGAATGGCCACTAACTTGATTTTATCTTCTTCTCCAACTGCTCACTCTCCAGTTTCTGCGCCTCAGCTGTTCCCTTCTCTGACCATCATCTGAAAACTTTCACACTTAAACACCACCCCCCAAGTCCCATCCATTCTATACCAATACATTAAGGAATCTTCAGGCTATTGACCCTTCTACTCTGTCCTCCAGTGTTTCAAATCTCTTCTCAACCACCATGTTATCCAAGTCTGTCAATGAGCTGTCTCTTCCTATAATACTACACTCTCCTCTACTCTGGATAATTTCACTCCTCCCATTCACCCTTCTGTAAGGTGTACCAAACCCCAGCCTTGGCTGACCTCTAGAATCCTCTACCTATGTTGCTGTGCCCTCTCTGCCGAACACCTTTGGCTGAAATCCGGTGCCAATGATGACTTCATACATTTCAAATTCTTGCTGACCTTCTTCCAGTCTGCTCTTTCACTTGCCAAACAGGACTACTATATCCAGTTGACAAATTCTCTTGGCTCAAACCCTCGACATCTGTTTGCCACACTGAGCTCTCTCCTCAAAGTGCCTTCACCTCCAACTTCCCTTTCACTTTCTCTCCAGACTCTGGCTGATTACTTTCATGATAAGGTTCAAAAGATTAAACTTGAATTCTCAACCAAGTCACCTCCATCTCTCCTGCCCTTAGTCCATTCTCTCATCCCTCCTTCAACCCCTGCCTTCTCTTCTTCCTTTTCTGAAATCACTGAAGAGGAAACTGCACATTTTCTTTCCTCCTCAAAACCAACTACCCGTTCCTCTGATCCTATTCCTACCCATCTACTTAGCACTATCTCTCCTACTGTCATCCCTTCTATCTGTCATATCCTCAATCTTTCACTTTCCACTGCAACTGTTCCTGACGCCTGCAAACATACCATAATCACATCACTCCTCAAAAAACCTTCATTGGACCCTACCTGTCCTTCCAACTATCGCCCTATCTCCCTTGCCTTGACTTTCTTTCATCTCAGACTATTCCTGATCCACTTCAATCTGGATTTCGCTTCTTCTTTCGACTGAAACAGCGCTTGCTAAAGTCTCCAATGACCTGTTCTTGGCCAGATCCAAAAGACTCTATTCTATCCTCATCCTTCTCGATCTATCTGCTGCTTTTGACACTGTTGACCACAGCCTACTCCTTGATACGCTGTCCTCACTTGGAGCTTGAGGTTCTATTCTTTCCTGGTTTTCTTCTTACCTCTCCCATCGTATTTTTAGTGTATACTCTGGTGGATCCTCCTCCACTTCTATTCCACTATCTGTTGGTGTACCTCAGGGATCTGTCCTGGGACCTCTTCTTTTCTCCATCTATACTTCCTTCCTTGGCACTCTGATCTCATCCCATGGTTTTCAGTATCACCTATATGCTGATGACTCCCAGATCTACCTCTCCATACCAGAAATTTCAGCAGGAATCCAGGACAAAGTATCAGCCTGCCTGTCTGACAATGCTGTCTGGATGTCTCACTGCCATCTGAAATTAAACATGACCAAGAATGAGCTTCTTATCTTTCCCCCTAAACCAACCTCTCCTCTTCCCCCATTCTCTATCTCTGTGGATAAAACTCTCATCCTCCCTGTCTCATCAGCTCGTAACCTTGGGGTCATCTTTGACTCCTCTCTCTCTTTCTCTGCACATATTCAACAGACTGCTAAAACCTGTCATTTCTCTATAGTATCACCATAATTTGTTCTTTCCGTTCTGAGCACACTACCAGAACCCTTCTCTACACTCTTATCACCTCTCGCTTAGACTATTTTAACTTGCTGCTCCGAGGTCTCCCACTAAGCCATCTCTCTCCCTTTCAACATGTTTAAAATTCTGCTGCACGATTTATATTCCACCAGTGTCACTATGCTCATATTAACCCTCTCCTCAAGTCACTTCATTGGCTCCCTATCCATTTCCGCATACAGAAACTCCTCTTATTGACTTACAAGTGCATTCACTCTGCAGCTCCTCAGTACCTCTCCACTCTTATTCCTCCCTACACTCCTGCCTGGGAACTCCATTCACTGGGTAAATCTCTGTCAAAGTTGTGGCCGTGCCCGGGTCTACACTCACCTCTCCTTCCAGTGACCAGGCCCTGTGGCTGCTGTGGACTGCTGTCTCCCTCTTTCCCAAACATGTTTCAGAGATAATTCCAGTCCTACTCTGATGTTCCAGCATTCCAGCCTTGCTTTGGTGTTCCTGTAGCCAAGCCTCGCTTTGGTGTTCTTAGAGCCAAGCCTCATCCTGGTGTTCCTGCTGACAAACCTCGCTTTGGTGTTCTTGCAGCCAAGCCTTGCTCTGGTGTTCTTGCTGCCAAGCCTCATTCTTACTCGTGACATCATCAGTAAATGCCTTTATAAAGCGCCTTGGAACCTTCCTGCTTTGCCTTTGCAATAGAGGTCGTTAGACAAGTTCTTGTCTGCATGTGCTTGTTGCACTACTTTTCTGCTTTGTTCCAGCCCTACCTGCCTTCAGCTTTAGTTCCAGTCCTGCTTACTCCAGTCCTGCTTGTTCCGGTCCTGCCTGTCTCCAGCTTCAATTCCAGTCCTGCTTGTACCAGTCCTGTCTGTCTTCAAACTCGATCCCTGTTTGGCTGGTTTGCCTGCTGCTGCCAGTCGCTGGCAGTGGCCCAAGGACTCACTAATCCTGATTCTGTGACAATCTCTCTTATCTGCACCTTTCTCCTCCACTGCTAACTCCAGACTCTGTTCCTTTTATCTTGCTGCACCATATGCCTGGAATAGACTTCCTGAGCTGGTATGTGTAGCGCCATCTCTGGCCATCTTCAAATCTAGGCTAAAAGCCCACCTTTATGATGTTGCTTTTAACTCCTAACCCTTACTCACTTGTTCAGTATCCATGTTTTATCATTCTCACCTTAGTAATTCCCTTATCCCTTATTTGTCCTGTTTGTCCTAATTAGATTGTAAGTTTTGTCAAGCAGGGACTGTCTCTTCATGTTCAAGTGTACAGCACTGCATACATCTAGTAGTGCCATAGAAATGATAAGTAGTAGTAGTAATTACATGGACAGGCGCTTCATGTGTTTTATAATCCACATGGAAATTTAGGCGTACTTTATAGAATTCACCTAGGTGTATATTTATCGGTGTGGATTTTTCAGGTGCCATATATAGAATCTAGACCTTAGTGGCTAGCCACTAACTTGGATATTCAGTGGGAGGTATCTGGTTATCTCCCACAGAATATCTGCGGTTAGGTGCTTAAATCCTATTAAACCAGCCAAGAGTCATTCTTGTCCAGTTATATAGTTTTGAATACTGGGGGGGGGGGGGGGGGGGGGGGGGGGGTTAAGAAAGCATCCTGAAATTTTAAAAAAGCCTTCGATCCAATTTTACATTTCTCAAAGGAATTTTCCAGATGGAAGAAAAGGGCCAGTGACACTGAAAATCCAGCTTGTAATAAAGTCAAAATAGATGTGCCTAAAAGATAGGTTCAGCAGAAGTCTCGCGAGTGCGCCATTGGAAGTCTCAGCGGCCATTTTGAACAGCGATCCGGCAGTGGGGGAGCGTCAGCAGCGCCAGCACCAGCACCAGCAGCGGGCAGGCAAGGACCAGGGATCTTTCCTGCCTGCCCCGAAGAATTGGTTACACAACCTGGGTGGTTGAAGGAGGGGCAGGTGAGAGAGCAGGGTCATTGGACATGGGTGGCTGGAGGAGGGGCAGGGGGAGAGTAGGGTCGCTAGACATGGGTGGCTGGAAGGGGGGCAGGGGAGAGGAGGGTCATTGGACATGGGTGGCTGGATGGGGGCAGGAGGAGAGTAGGGTCGCTGGACATGGGTGGCTGCAGGGGGGGCTGGGGGAGAGGAGGGTCACAGGACATGGGTGGCTGGAGGGGGGGCAGGGGAGAGGAGCAGTGGCGTAGGAAGGGGGGGCAGTGGGGCGGTCCGCCCCGGGTGCACGCCACTGGGGGGTGTCGGCGCCTCGCTGGTTCCTTGCTCTCTCTGCCCCTGAACAGGTTACTTCCTGTTCCGGGGCAGAGAGAGCAAGGAACCAGCGAGGCGCCGACACCCCCCTAGCGGCGTGCTGTCAGTGGATTGGCCCTCCCACCCGCCCCTCACCGCCTTCCAGGTATGTTCTCGCGGGCGGGGCGGGGGGTGTTGCGCTACGGAGGGGGGAGGGTGCGTCGCGCTGCACCCGGGGGGGGTGCGCAGCGGCGACCCGCCCCGGGTGTCAGCTGCCCTCGCGACGCCACTGGAGAGGAGGGTCATTGTTTGATGCGCCGCTCCCTGCCACTTGCTCCGCGTGTTTCCCTACTCCTCCCCCTGCCTGGGAATCAGCTGTGAGTGACATCAGCCTGGGTGGCTGGAGGGGGGCAGGGGAGAGTAGGGTTGCTGGACATGGGTGGCTGCAGGGGGGGCATGGGGGGAGGAGGGTCACTGGACATGGGTGGCTGCAGGGGGGCAGGGGGAGAGGAGGGTCGCTGGACATGGGTGACTGGAGGGAGGGGGTGAGGGGGGTCCTGAGACCAGAGAGGTGGGGGGGGGGGGTCCTGACACCAGAGAGGTGGGGGTGGAAGGGGGGCCTCAAACCATAAAGGGAGGGGGAGGGGCACACACTCACTCACTCTCTGTCTCTCACATACACTCTCTCTGACACACTCTCTGTCTATCACACTCTCCATCTCTCACACACACTCTCTCTCTCAAACATACACTCTGAGGAAAACCTTGCTAGCGCCCGTTTCATTTCTGACAGAAACGGGCCTTTTTTACTAGTTATCTATAAAAGAATTTAAAATAGAGGTTGTCTCTTTGCTTTTATTTGATTTTTAGAATGCCTGTTTTTTTTAAATTGAAAAAGTAAATAAAAGTAAATGTAATACTATTCAAACTTAAGGAATAGCAAAAGAAAAAAATGTCTGTTTTTTACTCCTGAAACAGGCATGTGCTGAAACATAGCCATGTTAGGTTTTAGTAGGAGCACTATCTTATTAATTTATTATTCATTGTGTACCTAAGATAAATTCCTTTATTTGGCATATGTTTTTATCCCTAACTATTGCTGACATAGTAATTGGATTATCCCATTCAGTTGTCTTTTGTTTTTGAAAACATCTGAAGAGACACAGATTAACTGAGATTTTATCTTGATATGTAGCATTTTATACTTGTAATGAGTTACTTTCAGATCATCTGACATAAATTTTCAGGCATATGGGGCCTCAGGCAAGTAGAAGAGGATAAGAGATAATTTTTAGGTTTGAAGAGAAGAAAAATACATTTCAATTTTCAGGAATAGGTTCAATTTTTTGACGCTTGGAGATACATGGAAAGAGGTTTACAAAATTACAGCGAAGTCTGGCTTAAAATTAGAGAGCATTCATGATTGCATTCTTCTTTTTATATCTTCATGTGTGTGACACATCACGGCCAATGTTGACTAATTTTAACTCCATTAAGCAGGATAGTTATCAATGGGGACTACTGTTAAAGTCAGGTTACTTTACTGTAAGTTGTTTTTATGGGTTTTTTTTTAGCACTGGGTCTCAATGCATAAATTGGGACCCTGTGCTAAAATAACCCAATTTATGGTAAAATAGCCCATCTTAACAGTAGTCCCCTCCTTCAGGTCCTACCCAAAGATATGGGATTCATAGAGATATCAGTGCAAAATGTTCGAAGTAGGGTATTTTTTAAAAAATTTATATTTGAATCAATTACATCTCCATACATAACGTTTCCACTTTTGTATCCAAGTCTTGAAATTCAGTAATAAAGGTAAAAGAACGTAATCCAGAAATAGTGCCTTACAGTGTTCTCTCCATCCATGTAGAAACTTGATATATTTATGTTTATACTTGGTCATTTTACTATTGCTATCCTGTTAACAAAATTGTAATTTTTATGTTAAACTGTACCTGCTGTACACTACCTTGGGTGAATCTCTTCAAAACAGCAGATAATAAATCCCGATAAAAAATATATCATTTAAAGAAACCTCACAATTTGAGGTTACCCCATGAGAGACAGAATCACCAGTGAAAGAAAAGCCACAGCAGCAGGAACTTCTATATCTGACAATCATGAGAAAAAAGAATCAGAAATGGCTGAGCCTTCATCCAAAGAAAATTCAGCCAAAGATTTTGAAATTTGATACAACAAACATTATAAGATTAGGAGGAGGTGTTTGGCCACCCAAACTGCGGAAAATATTCTCTGTAGGAGGAGGAAGAGAGGAGGAGGAAAGTTGGGTAAACCTCCAGCAACAACCTTTGAAACTATTGGGTTGATAAGCAGAGGTCCTTTTATTAAGGTGTGCCGAAAAATGGCCTGTGCTGTTGTAGACGTGTGTATTGGACGTGCACAGGCCCATTTTTCAGCACACCTGCAAAAAAGGCCTTTTTTGGGGCCACAAATGGACGTGTGGCAAAATAAAAATTGGTGCATGTCAATTATGGGCCTGAGACTTTACCACTATCTATTGACTTAGCGGTAAGGTCACATGCGTTAACCGGGCTGTAATTGTCAGTGCATGTACGCTGCCAATTACTGCCCGCTTAGCACCATGCTGTAGAAAATAAAAAATATTTTCAGACTTGCGTAAAAAATGGAATTACCGTCCAGGGCTCATGGTAGCCTGGCGGTAGTTCCAAATTGACACGTGTTGGACGCGCATAGGCACCTACGCACCTTAGTAATAGGGCCCCAAACTAGCCAGAAATGGCTCCTGGCTGGTTAAATCACCTGTTTAGGACTAACCAGTCATTTTCAGCAACATTTAACCGGTTAGTGACTATTACAGCACACCACAGGGAAAGTGCAATAGAAACCAAACGTGAGACAGTAACAGGGTAGTTGGCTGAAGATGGAACAATGAGGTGGAGCCTAGGATCTGAGAAACCAGATTTCTTAAGACCCAACACAGCTCGGGTTTCATTGGACCCAACACCACCACATAGCTTTCTGTGTCAATTGCACAATCATGGTGTTAAAATGTCAAATAGACTCCAAATAGTTCCAAATCTCTTAGACCTTCAACAACCAACCTATCAGAGACCCACCATAGAAACAACATGGAACCTGGTGCTTGCAATAGGTC
The DNA here is from genome assembly GCF_901765095.1 of Microcaecilia unicolor. Classification (NCBI taxonomy): domain Eukaryota; kingdom Metazoa; phylum Chordata; class Amphibia; order Gymnophiona; family Siphonopidae; genus Microcaecilia; species Microcaecilia unicolor. The sequence continues at coordinate 51,851,394 of NC_044039.1, forward strand.
TGCAGAACCGGGTTCCATGTCATTTCTATGGTGGGTCTCCAACAGGTTGGTTGTTGAAGGTTTAAAAGATTTGGAACTATAGTATTTGGAGTTTATTTGGAGTGGAGGAGTGGCCTAGTGGTTAGAGCACCAGTTTTGACATCTAGAGGTGCCTGGCTCAAATCCCACTGCTACTCCTTGGGCAAGTCACTTAACCCTCCATTGCCTCAGGGACCAACTTAGATTGTGACCCGGACAGGGAAATACCCAGTGTTCCTGAATATAACTCACCTTGAGCTACTGCTGAAAAGGTGTGAGCAAACTCCAAATAAACAAAATTTAACACTGTGATTGTGAAATTGAAACAGTAAGCTGTAACAACTTTCTGAACCTTGATGCAGGCATATGCTGAAATATGGGCCATGTCAGGTTCAATAAAATCTGCTTCCTGTGATCCTAGGCTCTTCCTCATTGTTCCATCTGCAGTTTGTACCTATGCATGGCTATTTTGGGGGCATTCCAGGGATGGAATCAGCACTTGGCCTAACTGCTGAATATCAGCACTTAACCAGCCAGCCAGGAGTAACTGCATAAATACGACCGCATAAAAGTCAGTCCATAGCTGGTTAAGTATTGAATATTGCACTTAAGTGACTATGTTTTAGCAAGTTCTGCAAACCCAGAAATTCAATGCCAAAGCCTGCACAAGGCCTAGCATTGAATATCCAGGTATAACACTGGCAGCAGAGTGCTGCCAGCTGAATATCAGCCCCTACATATTTATCTAAAGGGCACAATGCAATAAGAGTAGAAGCTACAGCAGGTTTCACTTTAATTTTCTGTTTACCCATAATTTTGATAAGAGAAAGTGATTTTATTCACTGAGTCCATCCATTGCCTAATTCACAGTGTTCACCAACAAAGAGAATAGGGTACAAAACCCTCCAAAGTAGCTCTTAAGGAGCTCCAAAGGAGTATGGGTTGCCCCTTGGGCACATGCCTGCAGCTATGTGTAACAGTGCTCATCTGTACTTAAGGGTGCTCATATTATGTCAGTGCTATACCAAGCTCCAATGTTCCAATGGAAGTATCATAGATCCAAACCACCTCTCTTTAGCACCAAACAGCAAGACTCAACTGGCCCCTCCCTGACCCAAAGCTCTGCCCACATGTAGTGTTCAGAACCCTCTCCCCATTCTCCCTGGCCCCTCCCCATCACCCCTGGGAATTACCTTAAGGCAGTGGTTCCCAAACCTGGTCCTGGAGGCATCCTAGCCTGTCAGGTTTTCAGGATATCCATAATGAATATTCAAGCAAGAGATTTACATACACTACCTCCACTGCATACAAATTTCTCTCATGAATATTCATGGTGGATATCCTGAAAACCTGACTGGCTGGGGTGCCTCCAGGACCAGGTTTGGGAACCACTGCCTTAAGGTGATCAATGGTAACATGGGTTGGAACGGGAACAGCTTCCCTCTGCTTCCACCCATCAGACTGTGGTGCATAAAATGGCCACTATGACCCCTAGCGGTAGTCACACATTACTACATCTAGAGGGTCAGCCTTCCATATGAAGAGGATGCCTCCTTATATGGAAGGCTAACCCTTTAAAAAGTGCCCTTTGTATAGCAGCCTGAATAGGAGGGCCCCTGAGGTCCTGCCTTCAAGTTTCCTCAATTCCCTGGTTGCCCAGTGGGCTCAATGCACCCCCTCTCCTAAACCCTAATATGGGACTAGGACATTTTTAAACCTACCACCTCCCCATTGCCCCACTCCTTCCCAAAGTTTATAGTTTATTTAAAACATGTTATACCACCCAAACTGACTCGCAGAACTGGGCAGTATACAAACTCAAAAAAGAAGGAAAGAAAAGAAAATAGTTCACACATTCTTAAGCAGCATTCAACCAAAAACTAAAAATTATAGTTATAGTTAAGATAGAGTGTGATGCTAGAGAGAGAAACACTGACCCTAACCAGTGGTAAATAGTGGTAAAGTGCTCAGTACATCTTGCCTTAATCCTGTTATGAAACAAGGAAGAAATTACATTACTAACATCTGCGCAGCATAAAGGACAGCTATGCAAATATTAAGCCACAGGCTATCCAAATGTACCTTTGCCATTCTGCATATTATGAGATTTAAAAAATGTCACTTTCTAGTACTCTATTTTCCTTATGAACTGATCAGATTACACTCAGCCTTCAGACTGCAAGCCCACCCTCTCATAGTAACATAGTAACATAGTAGATGACGGCAGAAAAAGACCTGCACGGTCCATCCAGTCTGCCCAAGAAGATAAATTCATATGTGCTACTTTTTTTATTTGTACTGTCCTCTTCAGTGCACAGACCGTATAAGTCTGGCCAGCCCTATCCCCACCTCCCAACCACCAGCTCTGGCACAGACCGTATAAGTCTGCCCAGCACTATCCCTGCCTCCCACCACCGGCTCTGGCACAGACCGTATAAATCTGCCCAGCACTATCCCCGCTGCCCAACCACCAGCCCCGGCACAGACCGTATAAGTCTACCCAGCACTAGTCCCGCCTCCCAACCACCAGCCCCAGCACAGACCGTATATGTCTGCCCAGCACTAGCCCCGCCTCCCAACCACCAGCTCTGCCACCCATTCTAGGCTAAGCTCCTGAGGATCCCTTCCTTCTGCACAGGATTCCTTTATGTTTATCCCAAGCATGTTTGAATTCCATTACCGTTTTCATCTCCACCACCTCCCGCGGGAGGGCATTCCAAGCATCCACCACCCTCTCCGTGAAAAAATACTTCCTGACATTCTTCTTGAGTCTGCCCCCCTTCAATCTCATTTCATGCCCTCTCGTTCTACCGCCTTCCCATCTCCGGAAAAGGTTCGTTTGCGGATTAATACCTTTCAAATATTTGAACGTCTGTATCATATCACCCCTGTTCCTCCTTTCCTCCAGGGTATACATGTTCAGGTTCGCAAGTCTCTCCTCATTCGTCTTGTAACGCAAATCCCATACCATCCTCGTAGCTTTTCTTTGCACCGCTTGAATTCTTTTTACATCCTTAGCAAGATACGGCCTCCAAAACTGAACACAATACTCCAGGTGGGGCCTCACCGACGACTTGTACAGGGCCATCAACACCTCTTTTCTTCTGCTGGTCACACCTTTCTCTAGTAACCTTCTAGCTACGGCCACCACCTTGTCACACTGTTTCATCGCCTTCAGATCCTCAGATACTATCACCCCAAGATCCCTCTCCCCATCCGTACCTAGCAGACTCTCACCGCCTAACACATACGCCTCTCTTGGATTTCTACTCCCTAAGTGCATCACTTTGCATTTCTTCGCATTGAATTTTAATTGCCAAACCTTAGACCATTCTTCTAGCTTTTTCAGATCCTTTTTCATGTTTTCCACTCCCTCCCGGGTGTCCACTCTGTTACAGATCTTAGTATCATCCGCAAATAGACAAACTTTACCTTCTAACTCTTCGGCAATGTCACTCACAAATATATTGAACAGAATCGGCCCAGCACCGATCCTTGAGGCACTCCACTACTCACCTTTCGCTCCTCCGAGCGAATTCCATTCACCACCACCCTCTGGCGTCTGTCCTTCAACCAGTTCCTAATCCAGTTCACCACTTCGGGTCCTATCTTCAGCCCATCCAGTTTATTTAAGAGCCTCCTGTGGGGAACTGTGTCAAAAGCCTTGCTGAAATCCAAGTAGATTACGTCTATAGCACGTCCACAGTTCAATTCTCCGGTCACCCAATCAAAGAATTCAATGAGATTCGTTTGGCACGATTTCCCTTTGGTAAAACCATGTTGTCTCGGATCTTGCAACTCATTTTCTTGCAGGAAATTCACTATCCTTTCCTTCAGCATCGCTTCCATTACTTTTCCAATAATCGAAGTGAGGCTTACCGGCCTGTAGTTTCCAGCTTCTTCCCTATCACCAGTTTTGTGAAGAGGGACCACCTCCGCCGTTCTCCAATCCCTCGGAACCTCTCCCATTTCTAAGGATTTATTAAACAAATCTTTAAGAGGACCCGCCAGAACCTCTCTGAGCTCCCTCAATATCCTGGGGTGGATCCCATCCGGTCCCATGGCTTTGTCCACTTTTAGTTTTTCTAGTTGTTGATACACACTCTCTTCCGTGAACGGTGCTATATCCACTCCATTCTCAAATGAACTTTTGCCAGTCCATCGTGGTCCTTCTCCCGGATTTTCTTCAGTAAAAACAGAACAAAAGTATCTATTTAGCAAATTTGCCTTTTCTTCATCATTATCTACATAGCGGTTTGCAGTATCTTTTAGTCTCACAATTCCCTTTTTAGTCATTCTCCTTTCACTAATATACCTGAAGAAATTTTTGTCACCCCTCCTTACCTTTCTAGCCATTTGTTCTTCCGCTTGCGCTTTCGCCAGACATACCTCTCTCTTGGCTTCTTTCAGTTTCCTCCGGTATTCCTCCCCGTGTTCCTCGTCTTGAGTTTTTTTTGTATTTCTGGAACGCGAACTCTTTAGCCTTTATTTTCTCAGCCACTTGCTTGGAGAACCATAGCGGTTTCCTTTTTCTCTTGCTTTTATTTACTTTCCTTACATAAAGGTTTGTGGCCCTATTTATAGCTCCCTACTCTGACTCACCCTCAAGAGGTCTGGGGACAAAATGGGGGCAAGGATATGGCCCAGCATTGAATTTCCAGGCATAACACCAGCAGCAGTCAGCAAAACACTGAGCACCACCAGCTGAATATTGAGTCCTACATATTTATCTAAAGGGCCCAATTCAATAGGAGTAGAGGTTACAGGAGGTTTCACTTTACTTTTCCTTTTATCCATAATTTAAATAAGGGAAAGTGATTTTATTCACCAAGTCTATCCATTCCCAAATTCACAGAGTTCATCAATGAAGAGAATATGGTACAAAGTCCTCCAAAATAGCTCCGAAGGGGCGTTACTATGCAGCACACAAAGGAGCCCTTTTACAAAGGCATATAGGCGCCTACGCACGTCCAGTGCATGTCAAATTGGCACTGCTGCCCGGCTAACACATGTCCTGGGCAGTAATTCCATTTTTGGCGTGTGCCAAAATCACGTGGTAAAAAATATTTTCTATTTCCTACCATGGGACGCTTAGTTGATAGTAATCGGTAGTTGGTGCGTGCTGGATGCTTACCGCCCAGTTAGCGCTTGAGACCTTGCCACTAAGTCAATGGGTGGCATTAATGTCTCAGGATGAAAATGGATGCATGCTGGTTTTCATTTGGCCACACGTCCGTTTTCCAGCACATTAAAAAATTCCCTTTTTTCTAGGCGTGCTCAGGAAATGGACCAGCGTGTGTCCAAAACACACACCTACACTAGCGCAGGCCACTTTTGGGTGCGCCTTAGTAAAAGGACCCCTGAACGTTTTGTGGCTATGTGAGCACAAGAATTCTCTTTCCCCTGACGCAGGATCATGAAACATGATAATGATGGCACTGAGAATGTTTCATTGAAGTGTGGATTAAAGATAAATTTCATATTTTACATTTTATATTTTTCAAATGATTGATAAAAGAAAAAAGTATTTATAAAGAGAAACTGAGTTTTTTCATATGAAGAAGATTGTTCACTATACTTTAGAACATTTGAAGTTGGTGTGTTTGGCTTAAAAAGTTTAGGGGCCCTTACACTAAGCCGTTTAAGCATCTACGCGCGCCCAACATGTGCCAAAATGGAGTTACCGCATGTCTACCACATGGCCCTTGTGGTTATTTAAATTTTGGTGCACACTCGCTACATGTGTCCAAAAATTATTTTTTATTTTCTGGCGCGCATCAGCTACGCGCACCAAGTGGCATTTGGCGCATGTAGGTCATTACCGCCCGGTTACCGCATGGGACTTTACCGCTAAGTCAATGGCTGATGATAAGATCTCAGACCCAAAATAGATGCGCGGCAATTTTGATTTTGCCGCACGTCCATTTTCAGCAAAAAGTTTTAAAAAAAGCTTTTTTTACAGGTGCGCTGAAAAATGGATTGGTATGCACCCAAAACCCACTCCTACACTACCGCAAGCCATTTTTCAGCGCACTTTAGTACAAGGATCCCTTAGAGCCAATGCCATTTGAGGTCCTTTCACATAATTTTAAAGATATTTTTGGAAGAATCTTGGAGAAAATATTTCATATTTAATGGTGTACAGTTTATAAGAAAATATTTAACTCCTTATGTTGTCAATTACATGAAAGCTTTTCTTTGCTTTTCTATGTATGGAAAAACCTTTATAAAGCCCCCCCCCCCCCCCCCCCCCCCCCACACACACACACGCAAAATCACTATTAAAGTTTTATTTGGTTGGTAAGAGTTGATGGCTTTATGCCAAGACAGATTCCAGCAGTTGTCCCATGCCAGATTCACCAGACAATAGAATCTAAAATATTTTGAAAATGCAAACCAAATGCAATTGCAATAATGTTGTTTATTTTAATTATTGAATCAGTTATTTCAATATTGTTTTGGTTTGGCTTGGAAATTTTAATCTACTCTAGGCTGCATCCTGAAATTATTATGACAGGAACTCATCCAAAGTTCACAGTCAATGGCCGCAATAATCTACATTTTTGAAGAGCCTTTTTTTTATTAAGCATGTCTTTATAAGAAGAGGAACTACTTCTTTTTCCAAATAAATTATGGCTGTATATATCATGAGGATAACTTTCTAAAGAAAACAAATCCAAGTCTCCAGTAATAAGAATAGCATTCCATCTGAGCTGTCATGTTTGGTCCTATGCTTAACGTTCACCTTTAGGCAGATTTAGGCGGAAGCCACATAGGCAATTGCCTAGGGCATCACATTTGTTATAGATCTGGAGTATTGCATTGCCACTACAACTCCAGAGCCACATGCATATACATCTTCAATGTGCTGCCACTGTAGCACCCTGGCCTTTCTCCGTTCCTCTTCTGGATATCTATCTTATGCTCTCTGCAATCTGCTTTTGGCTTTACCAGCAGGTGCCAAAATCTTAAATCCGGCCTTGCCATCAGGAACAGATAAAGACCATTGCAAATTGCATTCTCATTTTAATTTTGAGAGTTCATTTCATCAAAGCCCTCACATTTGGCATAATGCACAGATAAATAATACTTTACTAGAATCCTCAGTAGTTTTTCTGGCAAATTCTTGTTCCTTCCACAAAAGAATATTTGATTTCAGGGGCAGTTTTCAAAACTACCTGAATTAATGACAAGTCCACTGATAATTTTCTACTTTCTCTTTGAAAATTGTCTTAGTAAAAAAGTATCCACAGAGATTTCATCTGTATTTTATGCGAGCACCTTTTTGTCTACCGTGACCAAAACCCTCCTAAAGCCCATCTACTTTTTTTTGTAAGATTTTAGAAAGAACATACATGGAAATCAAAATTGAGACATCCGGGATCTGCCAATATAGAACCTTTTCTAAAATACATATTGGAATTGAAATGCTACATGTGGAAACAACACCCATTTTGTGCAGAAATAATTCTCTTTAAGAGCTAACAAAACGAACTGTATAATAAATGCAGTAGGAATTCTAGTCATGGGATCGGAGGCAGTGTATTATTATGGATTAAGAGCTGGTTAAAAAATAGGAAGCAGAGATTTGGGTTAAATGGTCAGTATTCTCGATGGAGAAGGGTAGTTAGTGGGGTCCCTCAGGGGTCTGTGCTGGGACCGCTGCTTTTTAACATATTTATAAATGACCTTGAGATGGGAGTAACTAGTGAGGTAATTAAATTCGCAGATGAAACAAAGTTATCCAGGGTCGTCTCGTCGCGGGAGGAGTGTGAAAGATTACAAGAGGACCTCGTGAGACTGGGGGATTGGGCGTTCAAATGGCAGATGAAGTTCAACGTTGACAAGTGCAAAGTGATGCACATGGGAAGCAGGAACCCGAATTATGGCTATGTCATGCAAGGTTCCACTTTAGGAGTTACGGACCGAGAAAGGGATCTGGGAGTCATCGTGGATAGGATATTGAAATCTTCCGCTCAATGTGCTGCAGCGGCTAAGAAGGTGAACAGAATGTTGAGTATTATTTGAAAAGGGATGGAAAACAAGCATGAGGATGTTATAATGCCGTTATATCGCTCCATGGTGCGACCGCACCTGGAGTATTGTGTTCAGTTCTGGTCGCCTCATCTCAAAAAAGATATAAAGGAATTGGAGAAGGTGCAGAGAAGGGCGACAAAAATGGTAAAAGGGATGGGACGATTAGCTTATGAGGAGAGGTTAAGAAGGCTAGGACTCTTTAGCCTGGAGAAAAGGCGGCTGAGGGGTGATATGATAGAGGTGTACAAAATAATGAGTGGGGTAGAGCGGACAGATGTGAATCATTTGTTTACGCTTTTTAACAATAATAGAACCAGGGGACACAAGATGAAATTAGAATGTGGTAGGTTTAAAACAAATTGGAGATAGTTTTTCTTTACTCAGCGCGTGGTTAGACTGGAACTCATTGCCAGAGAAGGCAGTGATGGCAGCTGGCCTTGCTGAGTTTAAAGGGGGTCTGGACAGATTCCTGAAGGAAAAGTCCATTGATCGTTATTAAATTTTGGGGTTTTGCCAGGTTCTTGGGGCCTGGATTGGCCGCTGTCGGAGACGGAGTGCTGGGCTTGATGGACCTTTGGTCTTTTCCCAGTGTGGCAGTGCTTATGTACTTATGTAGTCAGTTCTATCATTTAGAACATTAATTATTATTTTTAGGGCCTGTTCTTGAGGTATGTTTGCATACAGCGCTTCTAGATCGAAAGTAACCAAAACGATGTCTGTGAAATCGCCACTAAATTCATTTAACAAATTGATGACATGAGAGGAGTCATGAATGTAAGATTTCACCAGAGGAATGAAGGGCCTCAAAAATGTTTCAAAAAACTGAAAGAGGTTCAAGAAGGGAACCTATAGCAGACAGGGAGATCTGAGGAATTTATGGATTTTTGGTAACATATGTCATGTCATAGCTGTAAAAAGCTTAGTTACAAATCAATCCATAATGCCAATTTCTGATATCAAGGAATCAAAATTTGGAACTCTGTTTCCAAAATAATAAAATGCATATACAACTACCTGCTATTCAGAAGCCTTCTGAAAATATATTTCTTTAGATCAGCCTTTCATGACAATAACAATCAAATTTAAATTGAATGTAACTAGTGACTCTGCCAAATCATACCCTCCAACAACATTTTTTTGCTTCCAGATTAATTGAAGCCTGTTCAACTCAACCCAACTCCATCATTAGTATATCTTTTCTATCATTTTACTTCCAAGAAGTACCATACCCTAAAACAATTCATCTCACTTCATGTAATATAAGCTCATATTTAGCTTCTGCAGCGGTTCACATGCTGTATCTTAATCTTCTGTTAAATTTCAAAAATGTATTTCTAAATAATGTTTGTTTTGTAAGCCACATTGAATTGAAGTATACTAAAAATAATTAATTTTTCTTCATGTAATATAAAATCATACTTAGCTTCTGTAGCGGTTCACATGATGTATCTTAATGTCTGTTAACTTATAATGTATTTCTCAATAATGTTTGTTATGTATGCCACATTGAACTGGAATATACTCTCTGGATAAAGTGGGATATAAATGTCATAAATAAATAAAATATATGAAAGCTTGGCTCTTCAACCAGACCTTTAATGGAAGAATTAAATGACACTTTCTGCACATATTATAGCAGGACATGTTTATCCACTCCTACCCTAGCCAAGATAATGTTCAAGCACCTTTCTGATCTCATTTACAATTCTCTTTAGCTAGTCCCTTTTCTTACTCCTGTTATTCTATCTTATCTATCTATATGTTCCATCTTTGCTTATACCCTATGCTGTCCTATTAAAATGTTCTATTGTTCATTGTGTTGGCATTATAATGTAGCATACACGTCATACTTTGTATCATTGCTTGAATGTTTTTTTTACTGCTGTAATTGTCTATTGCTTATGTTTGATTTATTCTTGCTGTACACTTCCTTGAGTGAATTCCTTCAAAAAGGCAGAAAATGAATCCTAATAAATACATAAATAAAAATAATTGTCAATGTCTAAAATATCAATAAAGGAACCTGGGCAACATACAGTCTACATGTTGGCACTTACATGATTATGCTTGGAATTTCAGGACATACATGTGCCAACACTTAGACATGTATGTCTGTCATTTTGGAAACTTAGACATCTGTGTTTTCCCAATTAGGTATAGAGCCTGCAATCATGTGGCACTATTGAATTTATGGAGACAAAAAAATGGATTAAGCAAGCAATCTCTCCTAATCCTTCCTATAGAGCGCTTCCAAGCGCTTTCAAAAAGGAGCACTTTTATGAAACCTAGATGTTCCCAGAGGAAGGTATAAATTGCGACTTTGATCTTGGTGCTCATAGACATGCATTCCTCTTCTGAGAGGCAGATGCTCAAAGGTTTGTGATAGAGTCCTCATTCTACTGCAAAATTAGCACAAAAAATAGCTGCAGTATGCTCAAACTAACGAGCATGCAGATTACTGCTGCATTAAAATCACAGCTCTAATCTGTGGCTTAGCACTAAGTGTCAACTTTCCTGTCAGTGCCTGAGCGGTGATTGGCTCAAGCACTGACAGGAAAGTTAACATTAAAAAAACAACATATGCTGTGGCATGCTTACCTCCAATCTCCAACCTGCCACATCTTCCCAGCACCTCAAAAAATATCCCTGGTATTTAGTGGCACCCCCTCTAACATGGCACCCCCTTGCTACCCCCCCCCACCCTGATAACAAAATAAAGATTTCTCTAGTCTAATGGTCTCCTTCCCTCCCTGCAACACAAATTCCTGGTAGTTTATGGTCTTCTTCCTCCCCCACATCCCATAAAAAGCTCCTTTGTAGTTTAGTGCCCCCCACCCCACGACCCTAACTCAAGGCCCCCTGACCCTAAACCTGGAAGGATGCAGGAGTGATGACCACTCGCCCCTGACTCCATTGCTGTCTTCTGCAAAATTGTGGTGGCCCACTCTACCTGATGCATCCTGGGAAGCACTGGGTAGGGCCTGTATAGCATGTAAGGGAGTTTCTCTTGTATATGGTAAACAGGTCCCACCTGGTACCTCCCAAGTGGGAATCGTTTATGACTCCTTTGAGTTATTGGAGTGGAGGGGGATGGGGTCCACTATACCACCATACCACCAGGGCAATTATTTTTAACATTATGGGAGGAGGCTGGGTCAGGAGGGAAGCTGGAGGACCACTAGACCACCAGGACTTTTTTTTATAACTTGGGAGAGTTGAGAGGGGGGACCAGAGGTCCACTTGGCCACCAGGACACTTTTTTAATGTTTGTGGAAAAAAGGGAGTGTCAGGAGGGGGTTGAATTTAGTTTGGGGACACTTCATAAAGCAGTCTGGGGCAGAGTGATTGGGTTGGAGGAAGAGATGGGGTGCCTCTAGACAACCAACCCTTCTATGCTGCCCTAGACCTGGTGAAACATTTCCCATGCGAAACACGCATGAGAAAATTATTGGGCTTTTTTAGCATGGCTGCGGGGTGGGTAATGCCTGCTTTAACATGCATTTAAACTCATTTTAATGCAGTCTACAGTAATGGTTTCAGCACGAGTTAATACACGTGCTGAAACCATTTGAACATTCAGTACACAAGAAAGTGCACACAACCCTGGCATTAACCATATCCATAGGCCGTAGATTTGAGCCCCTGAAATGGAGAATACATGTGTATACTGTGGCCCCACCCTAGCCCCTCCCTAACCACACTCAAACCATACCCCTTTACAATTTGCTTGTATAAATCCTAGCATTCTAAAATTGAGGTTTCTATGTTTATTTGATAAATGCCATTATTTACAAGTGCAAATCACAAATAGGGCTTCTAAAATGACCATCATATTGTTTATCCCTACTAATATGTTAACCTGCGTACATGATGTGCAATTTTCACAGTCAATTTACCTGAGTAAATAGCCATTTACACCAATAAATTACTTTTCAAAATTGCCCTTTTAATTTTTTTTCTTAAGGCTTTTTTTTTTTGCTTGCATTTCTTTTCATATACTTCATATGTCTCATACTGCTGTAGAAAGATAAACTCCAGGCGAGTTCATCAATTATAATTTTTTAATGCTTTCTGACATGTTACATAAGTACATAAGTAATGCCATACTGGGAAAAGACCAAGGGTCCATCAAGCCCAGCATCTTGTCCACGACAGCGGCCAATCCAGGCCAAGGGCACCTGGCAAGCTTCCCAAACGTACAGACTGTGCTTCTTTTTCTTTATCAACTTCCATTTTACAGCATGTTTATCTGCCTTTATTTCTTTTTGACATACATTCATGCTTTCAGTGAGTTAAAACATAGGGCCCCTTTTACTAAGCTGCGGCAAAAGGGGGCTGGCACTGGTGTCAGTGGGTGTTTTACATACGCGCTGGGCCCCCTTTTACCATAGCTAGTAAAAGGTAAGGTCTCGCTTTCCTGCTGGAAATGGCTGGGCAGCAATTAAAGCACTTGCCGTGTGGCCATTATGGGGGGGGAGCCCTTACCACCACCCACTGAGGTGGTGGTAAGGGCTCCCACGCTAACGGGCAGCGTGCGGCACTGCCCAATTACTGCCAGGTACAGTCCAGCACTACAAAAATAAATACATTTTTGTAGCACTAGAAATGATGGCACGGTAGGGGTGGGAAGTACCGCTGGGCTGCTGCTGTAGCCTGGCAGTACTTCCGTTATAGTGAGTGCTAAGCCTGCATTGGGGTTACCGCCATTTAGTAAAAGGAGCCCATAGTAAATTACATACATATTGGCTTTGAACTCGGTTAGCCCGAGACGGCCGGCTAACCGGCCGGCTTTCTCCACGAGCGGCGGCGGGCCCCTTACGGGGAACCGTCCGCTCCCGACCCGTGAAAACCACCGAAAGAGAGCCTCTTCGACCTCTCGGCCGTCCCCACCCGCTTACGTTTCCGTCGTTTCGCCGGTCTGCCAGAAGCCGGCACTTCCGCTTCGAGACGCGCGGAATTTGACCAGGGTCCGCGCCGCGTCCTCGGGCGATAGACGCTCGGCTCTGCTGTTTTTTTTTTTTAAAATTTCTTAAGCGCTTGCTTCCGTTCTTTCACACGAGGTTAAAGTCTCGTTTTCGCGTCGTTCCGTGGCACACTGTAGCCGGCCGCCTTTCCTTCGCACCCGTGCCGGCCGACGAGACTTCGGACCCCTCGGGGAGGGTCGGCGGCAGCGTCGTCCCCCGTGCTCTCGACGGCTCTTTGGAAAACGTCAGCAAAAGTGTTGCCGGCCGGGAGCGATACCGCTTGCGGCCACCAGAGGGAGCCCGCCACGTAAGTCGGAAAGGGATCTTTTTTGCTTCCCTGCAGCCGGGCAGCAGTTCCACAGGGTCAGCTAGAAAAGCCGAGTCTCTCCCCTCCGGGGGGGGGGGGGGGGGGGCCCGGCTTTCCCTTCACACGGGTCGGAGAGGTTTCTCCCGATTACTATGTTGGTGGTGCTCGCCGCCGACCAGGGCGCCTTGACCGAGAAGCATGCCCGGGATCGGAGGGACCTCCACGGGGCCGGACCAGAAGGGAGTCGCCCGTCGGAAACGGCCGCGGAGGGCGCTCCGGGAACCGCAGAAAGAACGGACCCGCACGGAAGTCGCCGGCAAGGGGAGAGAAGGTCCCGAAAGCCAGCCAGCCAGCCGTCGGAGAGCCGCCCCCGGGCTCCCCGAGAGGGACCCGCCCGCCCCCCGGTGAGCGTCCACCAGGGGGCGCTCCCAGGAAGCCCGAACGAGGGCTAGGGTCCCGGAAGGTCCCGAAAGGTAGCCCGCCTGCCCTCGGAGAGCCGCCCCCGGACTCCCCGAGAGGGACCCGCCAGCCCCCAGTGCATGTCCACCGGGGGGCGCTCCCCGGAAGCCCGAACGAGGGCTAGGATCCGTTCTGGGAGGTCGGACCGAAAGCCTGGGATGCCCCCTTCCGAGCGGGAGCCCTGGCTTTTCGTTTTGACGGTGCGGCAATAGAGAGGCGTGCCTGCCTATCTCTGTGCGTGTGTCCATTTCTCTCTCCCAGTAGGTGAGGGTGATTTCCCCCCCTCCCCCGCTTGTCCTCTCTCTCTCTCTCTCTCTCTCTCTCTCACACGTCCGCCGATCGATTTGGCACTTCAGACCCGAACGGGGAGCGCCCTCGCGGGCCGGCTAGTCCGGTGTTCAGGCGATGCGGTTTCTCCCTACCTGTTTGGGTCCTCCGGGGAGGGCTCCCTCCGAGGGTAGCCCGCGGTCTCGGGTGAAGCCGAGGCGTCCGGCAGTCTCCGCGCAGGTGTCCGAGAGCTCTCCGGGAGCGGGGTCCGGGCCTGTCCACCCTCTCACGCGCCCCTCCCGGGTGAAACGCGTTCCTCTGGCCGCCGGCGATGCGCGTGTCTCTCTCTCCACGGGCAAGGTTCCCCGTCAGGTGAACCCTGCGTGCCGACACCTCCTTCCCGCCGCCGCCCCCCTATCAGTAGAGAAAGACACTCCCAGACAGAATTTTATAACTCAAAATTTCATAGGTATCAGACAATCACTGTCCATGTTATGTTGATCCCAGGCCGTCCTGGTAATTTTATAATGCACATTAATGTATTAAACACAGGTGTTTTATTTAGTACATATATATTCAAATTGTTTGCATATTCATTTTTCATTGATTATTTGCTTTTTTATGCTTAGTAACATACACATGCGTTATATCTTTGTATTATATTCATAATATATATCTGCTATATATCTGTAGTCTTGTACAAGCACATAGATTTAACTACTTCCTTTTTTGATATTGCATAACTGTACACCACCTTGAGTGAATTATTTCAAAAAGGAGGTAAATAAATACTAATACAATAAATAAATTATAGTTGTCAGCATTCGTTGTCTAGGGATGGTCCCAGGTCCAGTTCACAGAGGCAGTGGGTTCCCAAAGAAGACACAATCCACACGGGTTTAGATATATATATAGAAAGTATATTGTATGTACATATATAGGTTCACAGCACTTAGTGCAGGTAATGTGTGTGGGTTTAGATGGGAATCAATGAGAGAAAGGTAAGAATGGGTGGGTGCAGAGAAAGAGATAAGCCTTGAGGTAGGGCTGAAGGTGAGCGTGTGCAGAGAAAAAGAAAGAGCCTAAGAAAGCAGAGCCATGTGCTCTGAGAGAGAAGGGCTGAAGAAGAAAGGGGGGCCAGTTCCAGGGGCTCTGGTGGCTGAAGATGTGTGTGTGTGTAGAGAAAGAAAGAAAGAAAAGCAGAGCTGACCAGAGCCATGTGGTTCTCCTTTTTATACCTCAGGAACAGAAACAGATCAAATAACTTCTTTCCTTCCCAGCCAAACTCCAGCTTAATTTCCTTGATGCAAGGAAAGTGACCATTTTCACAGGTTCTACTCTTTGAAGTCCCTAGTTTTGGAGCCTATCTGTCTGGCTTTCTTTGTTCTCACAGAGAGCCCTGCTCCCAGATGCCCAGAGAGGACAAAAGGTATGTTAATTGAGAAACAAGCTGGGTAGCATTTGGTCCATTTGCCATCCTCAGTGCTTCCTGAGGGAGGGGGGAGTTATCAGAGGTCCATTTGCCATCCTCAGAGCTTCCTGAGGAAGGGGGCAGTTATCAGAAGCTGATAGCTGGTTTCATATTAATCTAAGTATGTCCAGCAATCCTGACAACAGTGCTTCTTGTTAGATGTGACATTTAGCTTAGGTGAGTTTGCTGCAGTTAGTCCACAAATCTGTTTCTTTTCTTGATATGGTTTATCAGATATTAACATCATCCTCATTAGGGAAAGAAAAGGGGATGGGACTTGATATACCTCCTTTATATGGTTCAATCAAAGTGGTTTATATATTATATACGGCTACTTATTTTGTATCTGGGGCGATGAAGGGTTACGTGACTTGCCCAGAGTCCCAAGGGGCTGAGGTGGGAATTGAACCCAGTTTCCCAGGATCAAAGTCCACTGCATTAACAACTAGGGGTAAATCATAGCAAATAAAGAGCTAAGAAATCTAATTAATAAAGAATAAAAAGTAACATCCAAATCATACTAATCATACAAATCATAAATTGCTAAGATGGCTGCTGACTGAAAGTCAGGGGAGCAGATAGCTCCATGGCCCAGAAGACCCGCCGGACGACTGGCAGGGAGCCAGCTGGATTGACTCAGCCATTAGACCCAGAGGAGGTCGAGGAGACTAAACGGGACAGCTGGACGGTTGAACTCATCCAGAGGGAAAAGCGGAGAACACCGGACCACCTCCCGATCATAAACCCAGGTCAGAGGCTGAGGGCCAATGACGGCATCCTCTCCCCAAAGCAGCGATGCTATCCCGGTCTGACTGGGGGCCCGGGGCGACCAGCTCCACAGACCCAAGGACCCTACAGGCAGCGATTAGGAACCGGACCACTCAGCAGGGCTGTTAATCCCAGATGCAGCGCAAGCCCGAGCCTCAGCACCCCATCTTGCCCGGCCACCATGAGGGAGAGGGAATACTCACCAGAGCCAATCAGAGCCACTGACTGAGCAAACCACCTATGCTGACCAGCCCCGCAGCTCGTCATGAGGAGTGACGGCTGGCCAACCACTGGATCAGCCACTAGCTCAGAGCTGCGAGAGACGAGCAGTGTAGGTGACCCGGACACGTGGCTGCTGAGTCATCAGAGGGCTGTCCATGCCGCAGTTCCGGTGGCTGCCTGGCTAACCCGACACAGAAGACCGGAAAGGCGTGCAACCAGTCGACTGCCTCGACCACACGAGCCGACAACGGTATCGAGAGGAGCCCATATACTGGAAGGAAGACTGTTGTTGCAGTCCAGATGACAAGTTTCTCATTACTGGAACTTCTGTCAAGAAAGGAGTTGGCAGTGGGAAACTTCTCTTTTCCTTAATCGAGAAACATTCCAGAAGATAAATATGAAATAGAGGCTGCAGATTCTCAAGCGCGCGGCTGTGTGCTGGGAGGTAGTCAGGAGGAGCAGACCGACGGAACATCGAGCCATGACGTGAGGGCCCGACTGCGAGTGTCCAACGCCACGGCCCCACGCTCCCCTCAGAGATTGTGGTGGGACCAGACGGGAAAGAGACCGGAGCCCCATAAACTAGGTGCAGACGTGGCCCAATGCCTGGGCACATCTCATGCAGCCGGTCAAGCACCCAACTCCTGCTTGAGTAGCTTTCCTATACTGGATCTAATCCCTCTACCGCTGCATGCTGCAGCTGACTGAGGATAGACTCTTCTTCCCAAAAAGCAATACCATGCATGATCCCTTATCCCAACCACAGATACAGAACCCAGAATTACGGAGTTTCTGCGTCTGGAGCACTACTTCTGAACACCCTGGGCTGCCCCTACCTGCTCCAGCTGTATGCCCATCCTGGACCACAACCATCGCTCCGGAGACCACTACCCTCGACCATTGATACAGCTCTAGGACCACACATCTAACTGAGTAAACCAGTCATTTTTAACCAATCAACCCGCTCACCATTACCATAGAACATCAAAGCCAGACCGCATATACACCATCCTATGAAGAAGGACCAACAACACAACCATCATACCTGATCATCTAACAGCCCAAAGCGAACCAACACCAAAATGAACACCGCCAAACTGCTCCTAATAATTTACTCCCTATCCCTAATTCACCACACACTAACCACTCCTCTCACAGATACCAACAACATACCCACAATACACAAGCTCAACAGACTACCCAGATACAATACATCTCACCAAAATAACAACAACCAAAACAATGGAAGAACTATCATACGCAGACAAAATCAATACAAAGGAAAGAAAGGACACAACAGACCCACACTACAAGAGAATAGATAACTAACAAAAATTAACACAACTTCAAACCTAGTTGACCCCTACCAAACAATTCAAGTGGGATACATAAACGCCAGATCAGTAGTCAACAAAACAACAATAATAACAGACTGGATCACAGCAGACAACCTCGACCTACTATTCATCAGTGAAACCTGGATCCACGATCATAAGGACCCCATACTTTTAGATATATGCCCCCAGGCTACAAAATCACTCACTGGACAAGAAAAGAAAAAAGAGAAGGAGGCATAGCAATAATACATAGATTCCACTTCACCGTAATAATAACAGCCGAGTCCATAACACCTCAAATTGAAATCGCCTCAGTTAGAATCCACCATACAACCTTGATTGACCACCTAAACGTTGTCTTGTTTTATAGACCACCAGGTAACTGGCATGAATGCCAACCACACTTTATGGATTTCATATTGAATACCTGTGTATCTAACTCCAGTTTACTTATAATTGGGGACATAAACCTACACCTAGAAACCCTAACTCAACCAATGAACATGAATGCAAAGATTTCCTTCAACTATGGGACCTCAACTCGCCAAACATGCAAGCAACCCATGTCAAAGGACACACACTCAACCTCATCACACACAAACTGTCCTCAAACATAAACCTAATATTTACAGATACAAAATGGACTGACATACCATGGTCAGACCACCACAAATTAAACCTATCCCTACAATGGCGAAAAAAAGGCTCATACCACAATCAAGAATGCAAAACCTACACCACGAGAGGCCAAACTGACCCTGTAATGTTCTGGCAACAGATCTACAAGAATGAATGGAAAGCACAAACTGACTCGAAACACTATCTTCTAGATTGGGACAACAGATGCAGAAGCATATTAGACAAAATAGCACCACCACAAACAAGAACCTCATGAAGACACAACTCATTACCATGGTTCAATGAAGAACTGAAAAAACTAAAAACACAAGTTAGGAGGCTTGAACGAGCATGGACACACTTAACGCATGGAAACAAACGCAAAGAAAATACAAATATGCAATAAGACAAACCAAAAGGTCATACTACAAAACCAAAATAGGGCCAGACTACAAAGACACGCATAAACGTTTCCAACTCGTGAACAAACTACTACATACCACACTGGTTACCACAACCAACAGAGATACCCCATCAGCAAACAACCTTGCTAAATAATTCAACGACAGGATGCTGGGCTAGATGGACCTTTGGTCTTTCCCAGTATGGCACTACTTATGTACTTATGTACTTATAAAACTATGAATCATGTTACCACTCAATACCACCGACCATGAAAAATTCATTGACTGTCTGGACCCAATCCCTGATGAATATCCAGCTGACCAAACCTGGACAAACTTTGCTCTACTTACTGATTAAACTGTCACCCAAGCAATAAACAGGGTTGCCAAATCCCACTGCGAATTGGACATATGTCCCAACAACTTAATAAAATTCGCCCCTCAACGCTTCATAGCAGACCTCACGTCACACCTAAAGGATAAAGGAAACATACTACTCACCCCAATACCTAAAGATTCAAAGAAAAAAGCAAACAACATAACCAACTACTGCCCGGTAGCATCTATCCCTCTGGCAATCAAACTAATGGAAAGTATGGTAACCAAGCAGCTTACCTACTACTTAAACAAATTCTCAATACTACATGAACCACAATCAGGATTTCGATCCAACCACAGCACCGAAACAGTACTAATCACTCTCTTAACCAAATTCAAACAAGCAATTCCAACTGGCAATAGCGTTCGACATTGTAAACCATAAAATACTATTAAACATCCTAGAATACTTCGGGATTGGAGGAAGCATACTTAGTTGGATCAAAGGCTTCCTAACCGCAAGAACATACCAAGTGATATCAAATTTGAATATATCATCACCATGGAAACCAGAATGCGGAGTACCCCAAGGATCACCGCTTTCACCGAACCTTTTCAACCTAATGATGACACCTCTAGCCAAATTGCTATCCAACCAAGGTCTTAATCCTTACATCTATGCAGACGATGTCATGATCTACATCCCATTCAAATATGATCTAACACAAATCACAAATGAAATCAAACACAGCTTCCAAATCATGAATTCATGGGTGGATGCATTTCAGTTAAAACTTAATGCAGAAAAAACACAATATCTCATTCTCTCATCACAATATAACATGAACAAACCCACCACTATAAACAACCCAGACTACACTCTTCCTGTTTCAGATAGCCTGAAAATTCTCAGAGTTACAATTGACCATCTCACACTAGAAAGCCATGTGAAAAATACAACAAAGAAAATGTTCCACTCAATGTGGAAACTCAAAAGAGTAAAACCTTTCTTCCCAAGGGAAATATTCCGCAGCCTGGTACAATCAATGGTGCTAAGCCACCTAGATTACTGCAATGTAATCTATGCCGGATGCAAAGAACAAATCATTAAGAAACGCCAAGCTGCCCAAAACACAGCAGCCAGACTCATATTCGGAAAAACGAAATATGAAAGCGCCAAACCCCTAAGAGAAAAACTACACTGGCTCCCACTTAAAGAACGTATTGCGTTCAAAATCTGCACTCTGGTTCATAAAATCATTCACGGTGTGGCCCCGGTCTACATGTCTGACCTCATAGACTTACCAATCAGGAACACAAAAAGGTCAGCACGCACATTACTGAATCTCCATTAGCCCAGCTGCAAAGGACTAAAATATGAATCAGCATATGCATCCAGCTTTTCCTACATAAGCACGCACCTATAGAATGCACTACCATACGCCATAAAAACAAAGCGCGGCCCATCAAACTTCCGAAAATCACTAAAAACCAACCTATTCAATAAGGCATACCATAATGATCCATCCTAAATACCAGACAACGAAACTTATACCAGAACTGGACAAAACCGAACTCTCTATACTTGACTGCTTCATTTACTTGTCACTAATAAACTTTAACGCAATACCACTTTATTTCTCATTCCGGAAATGAATTGTCTATTATACTTGACTGCTTAATTTACTCTGTCACTTATGAACTTTAATACAATACCACTTTGTATTTCTCATCCCGGAAATGACGATCGCCATTACGGAATAATGTAAGCCACATTGAGCCTGCAAATAGGTGGGAAAATGTGGGATACAAATGCAACAAATAAATAAAATAAATAAATACTACAATAAAATGAAAAACTCAAGACATACTATAGGTAAAAAAAAATGTGTGTGGGAACCAGGCAAGATACATTACATACCCTTGCAGTGTAAGCCATTCACCTCATTCAAGGCATTACTGCAGTAGTTAAAAAAAGTATATTAGCATACTTATTCCAACAAAAAAATATAGTACATAACCCACAGTTTCAAATCGCCCAATGCTTGCTACAGAAATTTAACAGCACTTACAAATGAGGGCGGAATTAACATGGTGACATGGTTTGGCAGTTTGTTAGTGCTTGAATTAATGTTTGGGGGATTTTGGGCCTTTTGTATGGTTGTAGATATACTGATCCGTGAAGCAGGCATTGGATTGCTAAACCGTTGTTCCATGTCAAGTCTGTTTATATCTGATTGATTTTGAGACATCTAATAAATTTGTATTATATTTACATCAACTTCTGGAGTTGGTTTGTTCAGACCTTTGATCTGAGCAATAGCAACATAAATCTCTCCAATACCAGGCACATGGTGAAATAATATAAAACCTGAAAAAAATGTAATTCACGTACATGTGTCAAACATGCCATACAACAGTAGCACTAATCATAGACAGCAGGAGTATTATCTATGAATAGGCAGCAGTACAAATATTACACTGGGCCCTAAAATGCCAAAAGAAACAAGTAGGACTGCTACATTGTTCTATACAGAATCTATATGCAAACAGAATACCATACCTCAGTTATACGCAAAACCCCAGCAGAGCCTCACCAAATACAGAACAAGGGATCACAAATTACAAATAGAAATATGAAGACAAAAATTGAACTAGGAACCTCAAAAAGCCAAACTTAGGGCCCTGTTTACAAAGGTGTGCTAGTGTTCTTTAGTGCGTGCTAACTGTGTAGATGCCCACAATATTCCTATGGGTGCCTATATATTTAGCACACACTCATTTTTAATTCATGCTAAAGAATGCTAGCGTGCCTTTGTAAACAGGGCCCTTAGCATGTACTGCAACACTGAAGAAATAAAACAGAAATGCATTTCCTGTTATGCACAATACAATACCAAGACATTCGCAATGCACATTTCCCAAAGCTAACATATAGGATAGACTAGGTAGAAGCAGACACAGTTGATAGATGATAAAAGAAACTTTTATTATAAAATCAAACATGGCCATGTTTCGCCTAGAAGGAGCAGTTTACTGCTAAAATAAACAAGATAAGTCAATAACAGAACAAATAATAAAGCTATAAGAAAAACCTTTAATCATAGCAAATAAATTAATACATAAAGAGCTAAGAAATCTAATTAATAATGAATAAAAAGTAACATCCAAATCATAGTACAATAAAATTAAAAACTCAAGCCATATTGCAGGTAAAAAGCATAAAACATTACATACCCTTGCAGTGTAAGTCATTCACCTAAATGGCAGATGACGTTTAATGTGAGCAAATGCAAGGTGATGCATGTGGGGAAAAAAGAACCCAAATTATAGCTACGTCATGCAAGGTTCCACGTTAGGAGTTACGGACCAAGAAAGGGATCTGGGTGTCGTCGTCGATAACACACTGAAACCTTCTGCTCAGTGTGCTGCTGCGGCTAGGAAAGAGAATAGAATGTTGGGTATTATTAGGAAAGGTATGGAAAACAGGTGTGAGGATGTTATAATGCCGTTGTATTGCTCCATGGTGTGACCGCACCTTGAGTATTGTGTTCAATTCTGGTTGCCGCATCTCAAGAAAGATATAGTAGAATTGGAAAAGGTGCAGCGAAGGGCGACTAAAATGATAGCGGGGATGGGACGACTTTCCTATGAAGAAAGACTAAGGAGGCTAGGGCTTTTCAGCTTGGAGAAGAGACGGCTGAGGGGAGACATGATAGAGGTATATAAAATAATGAGTGGAGTGGAACAGGTGGATGTGAAGCATCTGTTCACGCTTTCCAAAAATACTAGGACTAGGGGGCATGCGATTAAACTACAGTGTAGTAAATTTAAAAGAAATCGGAGAAAATGTTTCTTCACCCAACGTGTAATTAAACTCTGGAATTCATTGCCGGAAAATGTGGTGAAGGCGGTTAGCTTAGCAGAGTTTAAAAAGGGGTTGGACGGTTTCCTAAAGGACAAGTCCATAAACCGCTACTAAACGGACTTGGAAAAATCCAAAATCCCAGGAATAACATGTATAGAATGTTTGAATATCACCTGCACCCAACACACCCTATTGCCCGCCCCTGATCGGCCCACTTTTTGGGGGGCCAGTCAGAGTCGATATTCAGTGGCACTGCCCAGTTCAGTGCCACTGAATATTGGTAGTTGGGTGGAGACAGGCAATATAAATTATTTATTATTTGTTGCATTTGTATCCCACATTTTCCCACCTATTTGCAGGCTCAATGTGGCTTACATAGTACTATAAAGGCATTCACCAATCCGGTAGAAACAGTTACAATGTGATATTGTGGTCGGATAAGGTACACGTGTTTCAGGTACAATGGGGTCGAAGAGATGAAAGGTTGTAAAGTGTCCATTTTGAGCTGTGGTTTTGCTGTGTTGCAGTTTCAGTGGGGGTTGAGGAGAGGAAGGTTATGAAGTGTCCATTTCGAGCTTGGATTTGCTGTGTTGCGGGGTGTAGGTGTTTATGTTGGGTCAGTAAGATATGCCTATTTGAACAGGTTGTTTTTAGTAATTTTCTGAAGTTTAGGTGGTCTTAGGTTGTTTTCACAGCTTTTGGCAGTGCGTTCCATAGTTGCGTGCTTATGTACGAGAAGAAATATAAGTGTGCCAGACCCTCTCCAACCCACTTAAATCGCTCTGAATATCGGCCAGTATGTGAATATAGGGGGGAATTCTGTATAGGGCACCCAAAATTAGGTGCTGGGGTGATGCATGGTAACCCTCTAATTCTATAGGAGTCGCCAAAAATTGCACATGCAAATTTGGGTGCGTGTTCAATTTGTGTGTGCAATTTACTTGAATAACAAACCAATTAGTGCCAATAATTGGCTTTTTAACAAGCCATTATTGACACTAATTGAAATCAATTAATATGTATGGGCCTACATTTCACACGCGTCGAGGAAATGGTAAAGTCATGGGTGTTTCAGGGCAGAGCATGGGTGTGGATTAGAGTTACACATGCAATTATAGAATATGGGGGTTCAATGTGTACATTTAGGCAGGGGCATTTATACCACATATTTATTGGTGCAAATGGGTGCACGTAAATTTATGCATGAGCCTTGTGCTTAAGCGCTATGCTATAAACCATGTCTAACCTTAGACGCAGCTTATAGCATCCCTAAGTGTGAATTCTATAAAGGCAGTTCTGTGTAGAACTGTTTTCATGGAATACTAGCTTAATTCATTTTCACGCCTGAGCATTTGCACCTACACTTAACTAGTCAATCAGGCACGGAAATGGAAGTATTCTATAGCTCCACACCTAAATCCTGGGAACACCCTTGGCACGCCCATGCCCCTCACTTGGACATGCCCCCTTTGGAGTTGCACATAAGATGAATTAGGCACCTAGGTTATAGAAAAGGGGCACATAGAAGATTGTGAGTAACCAGTAATTAGTGCCAATTAGGGCTTGTTAAAGCCAATTATTGTTATTACTAACTTCCAATAACTTTATACTTGTATCTGTGATCCACACCCAAAATGGTATGCCTAACTTTGGAAAACCTATACAGAATTTGGGGGATAGTGTGCATTCTTTGAGAAAAGTGTGCACTCTGTGCAAATAGTGCACACTCTTATTGGTGAATGACATTTGTTTCAAACAATTACCTATCCCTTGCTGGGGATAGCCATCCTGCCTCAGCAATGGATTTATTGTGGGGATGAAGTATTCATGTGCTTCCGGGACATATCTGGGATCCACTACAAACTGCTTTCCTACAGATGAACAGAGGGAAAACTGTATTTAGACAGACTGTATGTTCCAATGATAATCTTTTGAAAACAACTGTAATTTTGGACTCATCCAGTCATACACCATCTGGTTCCTTGTCAAGGGAAACATCTTTAGTGCATGCTTTTTCCAGGATGGAAGAACTTGACAAAGGAAAAACTGAGCTACATATCAAGTTTGAAGACCATATTATTAAATGAGACAGTTGTTTCTTGTGAAGTTAAAGTTTCCTCTATTAATAACATTTGTAATGTCCTTGTTAGAGACAATACAGTAATCCATTACAGAAAATATTTTCAGGAAAAAAATTGCATTTGATTAATTTTCGAGGATGGTAAATTTTTTTAAAAGTTGCCTAATAAAGTTTATTATTTACTTAGGTAGAAAGGATAAGGTTCAGGAAGCAGGAAAATAAAATAATTTGCATTATTTTGGGGGAGACAGAGGGACAGGGTTGCATTTGACTGTAATGAAGCAGATTAAGATAGATAAATACTACTACTTATCATTTCTATAGCGCTACTAGACGTACGCAGCGCTATAGAATGATAAATCTTTAGAGGATAATTCCTCTGAGTTACTGCTAGATTGTTGGACAATGCAACATTGTTGGTAACATTAAAGATGATATCTAAAAGCACTTATATGGTCCACATTGGAAGCTGGACACATGAGTGCTTTCCTTTAAACTTTACTACTACAAAGCTCAATATCTGGTCAAAATATATCTGTAAAGTTGAAGAGGCCCATGACATCCTGGGAGTGTGACCTAAAAGTACAGCAGGTAAACATCATACAAAAAATAGAAAAATATAGGCAAATAAAAACCATATGGCCTGTCCAGTCTGCCCATCCATGCCATCTACTCTTCCTATCACTCCCTTAGAGATCCTATGTAATTGTTCCAAGCTCTCTTGAATTCAAATACTGTTTTAGTCTTTACCATTTACACTGGGAGGCCGTTCCATGAATTTGCTGCCCTTTCCATGAAGAAGTATTTCCTTGGGTTACTTCTGAGTTTTTCCCCTTTCACCTTCATCCTATGCCCCCTCGTTCCAGAGCTTTCTTTCAATTGAAAGAGACTCACCTCCTCTGTATTTATGTTGCATAGGTATTTAGATATCTCTATCATATCTCCCCTCTTCCACCTTTTTTCCAAAGTATACATATTGAGATCTTTAAGTCTGACCCCATACACGTTATGACGAAGACCACTGACCATTTTAGTAGCTGCCGTCTGGACTGACTCATAAGGACATAAAAGTAGCCAAACTGGGTCAGACCAATGGTCCATATAGCCCAGTATCCTGTTTCCAACAGTGGCCAAGCCAGGTCACAAGTACCTGGCAGAATTCCAAATTGTGGCAACATTCCATGCTACAAATCCCAGGGCAAGCAGTTGATTCTCCATGTCTTTCTCAATATCAAACTATGGACTTTTCCTCCTGGAACTTGTCCAAACCTTTTTTAAACCCAGATACGCTAACCACCGTTACCACATCCTCTGGCAAAGAGCTCCAGAGCTTAACTATTCGTTGAGTGAAAAAATATTTCTTATTTGTTTTAAAAGTATTTCCATGTAACTAACTTCCTTAACTGTCCTCGTCTTTGTATTTTTGGAATGAGTAAAAAATCGATTTACTTCTACTTGTTCTACACCACTCAATGTTTATATCGTTTTGAAGCTGCAGTCTCCAGAATTGTACACAATATCCTAAATAAGATCTCACTAGAGTCTTATACAGGGGCATCATCACCTCCTTTCCCCTACTGGCCATTACTCTCCCTATGCACCCAAGCATCCTTCTATCTTTCACTGTTGCCTTTTCTACCTGTTTAGCCACCTTAGCATCATCACATACGATTACATCCCAGTCACGCTCCTTTCATACATAAAAGTTCTTCACCCCCTAAACTGTACCGTTTCTTCAGGTTTTTGCAGCCCAAATACATGACCCTGAATTTTTCAGCATTAAATCTAAACTGCCAAATTCTAGATCATTCCTCTAGTTTCGCTAAGTCCTTCCTCATGTTATTCACACCATCACCTATTGTAGATTTTGGTATCATCTGCAAAAAGGCAAAACTTACAAGACAGCCCTTCAGAAATATCACTTTCAAAAATGTTTAAAGAACCGGCCCAAAACCGAACCTTATAGCACACTACTGGTAACATCCTTTTCCTCAGTATGAGCTCCATTTACCACTGCCCTCTATCACCCTTCACTTAACTAGTTCCTAACCCAGTCAGTCAGTTTAAGACCCATACTGAGGGCACTCAGTTTATTTATTAGTTGTCTATGCGGAACATTGTCAAAGGCCTTGCTAAAATCTTTTTTTAATGATAACTAATACATAATATCCAAACAGCATCACAACACTAGGATAAAAGAAAGAAAAACTCAAAGGTATACAAGTAATCAACAACTCATGAGAAAAAAGTTCTAAATTTCATCTACTATATTTATGTATTTATTATTATTATTATTTATTAGGATTTATTTACAGCCTTTTTGAAGGAATTCACTCAAGGCAGTGTACAGTAAGCATAGATCAAACATGAGCCATAAGCAATTACAGCAGTAAAAATATTCAACTAACAATACATATGGCATACTTACAATGTTAACACAATACATAATGGAACATTATAATTGATAGTGAAGGGTAAGGCAACGTTGTAACATATAGATGGGTAAGAAAGTAGGAAGAGTTAGAAAGTAAGGTGATTGATTTGTAGAAAGTTGCACATGAGGTCAGAAAGATGGTTAAGTATTATCTCAGCTAGGGTAGGAGTGGATAAACATGTCGCGTTGCAGTATGTGCATCCCAAGTTACTCCTTGTGTGTGTGAGTGAGACTAACAAGTTAGTTACTTCTTCCATTAAAGGCCTGGTCGAAGAGTCAAGCTTTCCCCAGCTTCCTGAAGTAGAAATAGTCTTGTGTTAAGCGGATCCTTTCAGGCAATGCATTCCAGAGTGTAGGGGCTACTCCGGAGAAGGCTTGCTTGCAAATATCACATCGTGTAATGTATTTTGGAGAGGGTGTGGTTAGTGAAAGTCCTTGGGAGGACCTTAGTGTCCTTGGTGGTTTGTGGAGGATCATCCTATTCTTCAGATACTCAGGGCCACCTTTCAGGGCCTTGAAGATCAGACGTGGAGTTTTAAATTTAGCCCAGTATTGTACTGGTAGCCAATGAAGTTTTTGCAAAAATGGTGTGATGTGGTCACATCGCTTGCAACCTTCTATGAGTCTTGCTGCTGCATTCTTAATCAATTGAAGCCAGTGCAGACCCTTTCTAGTCAGACCATTGTACAGTGCATTCAAGTAATCCAATCTTGATGTTATCATGGCATGCACAACTGGGATAAGATTTACCTTCTCGACATAAGGAGAAAGGCAGCTTAGCTGTAGCAAAATAGTAGAAGCAGCTCTTGAAGGTTGCTTGGACATGAGAGGTCAGAGTAAGCCTCCCCAGCCCAACCGTGTCCTTCCCCTGGCTGCTACCCCCACAGATGCAGGCATGGTCCCTCCTTCCTTCCCGCTCTCAGCTCCCCAACCAGTAGCCCTCCTCCTCTTCTCCGTTGCCCCCCTCAATGTGTGCGTGTGTCCAGTGCTTTTTTTGTGCCAGTACAGCGTACTGGCACCTTTTTTGTGAGGTCCGGCTTACCTGCCCGCTCCCTTCCATTCGTGCACCCGTACTCCCCCCCGCCCGCCTGCCCGCCCACCCTCCCTCCCTCAGCTCCCCGACTTTCCTTGAAATCTTTAATTTACCCGAAGTTGCAGCGAACCGGCAGTAAAAACAGCTGGCAGGCAGGCAGGCAGGCTTGCCTCCTTGTCGCTTCCCTTCCCTCTCAGCGTGTCCCGCCTTCCTCTGATGTAATTTCCTTTCCGCTAGGGCGGGATGTGCTGAGAGGGAAGGAAAGCACAGAGGAGGCAAACCTGCTGCCAGCTGTTTTTACTGCCAGTTTGCCGTGACTTCGGGTAAATTAAAGATTTCAAGGACAGTCGGGGAGCTGAGGGAGGGGGGGGGGGGCTGGGGTTTGAATGAATTGCTGTTGAGCTTTACTTCTGAGAGTCTGAGATAGTCACCGGACAATGTGCTTTGATTTAAGAATGAGGTTCATTCCTATAACTGTTATGGAATACACAAAACTAGCCCATCTGAAGATGTTATTCTGGAAGATAAGAAACTACTTGCTGGCCCCTCAGTTGGTGAAGAGTTGGCCCAGGAGTTTGTCAGAGAGACACATGGATGCACCTGGCAGGGCAATATCTGATCTCATAAGTCAGCTGGCCTTTCTATGAAGCATGTGTGAGGTGCTGGGAGGTGCTGGGAGATGGGGATGGGCAGTGAGGTAAAGCAGGTGCACATTTGGGTGGTTCAATGTACTTTGCATGATCTGCTGCCAACATTCCCATCAGTGTGTAGGTGTGGCCAGGATGTGGGGAAGGGACTTGAGGTGCAGATATATGCAGCTCCTCATTTTAGCATTGTATGGTAAGTGGAGGGTGGGCTCCATAATTAGTTGTCATTGGATATTCTGTACATTCTGATTTCAGCAATGTTTTTTTCTTTATTATGAAAAAGCAATAACATGTATTGCAATAACAAAGGGACCTCAGTGCATGTGACCCTGCCTATGCATGGTGCTTGCACATAAGTAGTGCTGTGATCCTGGGGAGCAATGCTTCATACTCACTTTCCAGTCTGCTCCTTATTGATCACCATGCCAGCA
The DNA here is from genome assembly GCF_901765095.1 of Microcaecilia unicolor. NCBI lineage: Eukaryota > Metazoa > Chordata > Amphibia > Gymnophiona > Siphonopidae > Microcaecilia > Microcaecilia unicolor. Next base: position 51,881,077 of record NC_044039.1, read on the forward strand.
TGGAGACATTGTGTGTTGTGAGGCGGTGGTGGTGATGCCTGAGTATTTGCTTCCTGTGGCTGAGGCACAGAGGACAAGTAGCTCTGTCTTCTCCACAGAGAAATTTGATTTGCTTCTCAGAGACATACCTGGACATTCTGAGGAATGTTCCTCCATGTGCAGAAGTATATATATGCACATTTTGCATGTGGAAGGAACGTCCTGCCATTGGTAGGACCAGTACCACTGTTGTATGTTTTGCATAGTGTATTTTTGATTGGTAGAAACGTTATTTCCAGACGTCTAGGACATTTTCAATACATCCTCTTTCATAGAGTTTTTTTTGGGGGGGAGGGGGTATTTTCAAATGTCAGAAAACATTTAGTTTTTTCTTTCATTATGCACTTCAGTTTGTAAATATTTTCTGATAAACGTTTATCTCACCATTTGGACGTCATATCGAAAATGCCCCTCCATGGTTCTTTCCATTCTTCTTTACAAAGTCAATATCCTTTCAAGCCAGGACTACTATCACAGTCAACAAATCACTTCATTTCATAGAGATCTCTACATGATCTGTTGTTGTTTTGGTGTATCCAAAAAGCATTACTAGTGCCAAATCACTTGCATATGAAAACAGTTTTCAAAGAGCCTGACTTGGGTAAAGAATACTTTTTCTGTATTAACTGAATGTCTGAAAATTGTCCTCCCTCAATGTGACTAAAAGTCCACACATTGGTCCACCAAGCAATCTCTTTTAGACATACTGAGAGGAGGTGTTTAGATTGGGGAAAGAAAAGAACACATATACAGTAGATGGCATTTTCACATCTTCACATGTACTCTTCTAGAATAAATATGCCCACAGAAAAATCAGGTACAAGCGACCATGTAAACATGCTTATGTTTATTCACATTTTCTGAAAAGAACAGGTCAAAACAGTGTAGAATATCAATAAAAAAAGTAAGAAAAATAAAATAAAGAAAAAAATATGAGAAACAGAACTCCATTAAATTGACAGAATATGGTTTACGGTTTATTAGACTTGATATACTGCCCCTCACAAGGGAAACATTGGAGCGGTTTACAACATAAAATCAATCAAACTGACAGGAAAAGAACTCCAGGACAGACAACTCTCAAACCTAGACTAATCACTCAAATCATATCAGTCATTCACACAGATCAAATGGCCTGCAAAAATCTGTCTACCTGGGCTGAAGACTAAAAGCTACAGAAAAGAAATGCATTTTTAAAGACTTACACTTTTTCAAAGATAATTCTTTATGAAGGGATACAGGTAATGCATTCCACCAGAGAAGGGCAATAAAGAAGAAAGCAGAATGGCGAGTAGATTCCAGGTGAGCCCGTGAAGGAGGGGGGAATAGATAACAGCTGTTCAAAAGTGGAATGCAAAGAATAAGCAAACACGGTAGAAGAAATCAGATTAGACAAGTAAGAAGATGTTCCTTCATAAAGAGCATGATGAGTGAAAATGAGTATCTTAAATTGATAATGAAACTGAACCAGAAACCAGTGAAGAGTTATGAAAAGAAGACTAATAGGATCACATTTTTTTAGCATTGCAATGAAATCTAGCCATCATATTTTAAAGACGTTGTAGTCATCTAAGTTGATATTGGATCCCTGCATAGACCATGTTGCAGTAAGCAAGACGAGAAAAAATAAGAGTAATTATGAACGAGTGCAAAGTTTGAAAATCAAATAGGTCATGAATTGTACAGAGAGGTCTAAGGACCAAAAAACCCATCTGAACCACCAAAGATATTTGTTCTCTAAGCCCCCCTCCCCCTGTTTACTAAGCTGCACGGCAATGCCGACACAGTCCATTCAAAATGATTGGGCTATGTCAGCATTAGCGCACCAGCAGCCGCTAGCATGGCTTACTAAACAGGGGGTAAATGGCAAAGCTGAATTAAAAAGGATACCAAGATATTTGAAGGAATGTACTGGCAGCATAGGAAAATCCCAGAAAGTTACAGGAGAGGAAATGGGCCTCATGTGCTCTGTAAGCCAGCAAATAGTAGTCTTTGATGTATTTAGGACTAATTTTTGAGCCGTTGGCCAACAGGCCACTTTATTCAGGCAGTTACAGAATGGTTGTAAATCGATAGAATTGAATGAAGTTAGAAAAATAACTAAAATATAATATACTTAAAAATATGCAGTTATTCCACATTCCTGGATAAGTAGAGCCAGAGGACTTAAAAAGATATTAAACAGAGATGGAGACAAAATGGAACCCTGTGGAACCTCACAAGTAATTTGAAGTGTACTCTGTACTTGTGACAAGTAGCAAAACAAAAGTATGCATGTACTGGTAAATGTATGAATTTACCAATACTTTATATCCAGAACAAAAAAATTAGGGCCTCTTTTATCAAGCTAAGCTAATGGTTCTCGGGGCGGTAATGCTGACCAAACCCATTCACTTTGCAAAGGCGCCATCAGCATTGCTGCAAGGGAACCGCTAGCGTAGCTTGATAAAGAGGCCCTTAAAGCCTAATATCAATAGGAGTCAGTCAGACCGTAGAAAAATAGAAGAGTCAGAGTTGAAAGTTTGGTATACCAACAAAACAGCCCTAACGGCAACAATAACTTGATGACCTGTTTACGATCTGGCAAGGTATCAGCATTCAGTTTTTGTTCTGAACTGGTACGACAATTGTGATCCTCATCTGAAATTCACACAGGGCTTGCCAGGCCTATGAACATGAATTTTTATGCCAACCATGATTTGCTTTTTCTATTATGGAATGAGTGATACTTTTACGATGATGTGTTCTTCTTGTCTGTGGCCAAACTGGCTCAGCATGAATAATAATTAAAAAGCACTGGCTGATTTTAAGTACACACTGTTTTTCAAGAGTCTCCTCGCACCACCCCTGTTTTGTCTTCCATCATAGCAGAAAGTTTAGAGACTTGCTTGTGGTTTCTGATTTTATTTTATTACAAGAGGTCACAGCTGTTTGAAATATAGAACATTATCCCTGTGGTAAATGTGCAGCATGTAAATATTCATTATCTTTAATCTCCTTTGTTCATCTAGAAACTCAAAAATGATACTGTTTGGATTTTTTTTTCTAACTGTATGACTTCAGAAGTGTTTGTGTTGGTTTGCAGTTGCCAAGTACTGTACGTTAGCAAGACATTATACTGCTAAATTTTGGATTTTTGAACACTGCAGTTGCTAAAGACAGTTGGATGTTCCTTTGGTCACCCATTGGACATAGTAGCATATAGTAACATAGTAAGTGGCGGCAGATAAAGACCTGTACAGTCCATCCAGTCTGCCCAACAAGATAAATTCATTATACTTAATATGCGATACTTTATATATATATCTGAGTTTGATTTGTCCTTGCCATTCTCAAGGCACAGACCGTATAAGTCTGCCCAGCACTCTCCTTATACTAAAAGTGCTGAAGCTAACGTCGAAGCCCCTTAAAATTTACACTCAAGCCCATCCCTATCTATTCAGTCACGATCAGGGCTGATTGTGACTGAATAGATAGGGATGGGCTTGAGTGTAAATTTTAAAGGGCTTCAACAATGACAATGTACCAAAGAGGACTTAAAGTTTTTGATACTAAGACATTGTAATAGTAACAAATAGGGAATTTTTCTCTATAGTTAATTCAAAAGGAACAACGCTGAATTTTTCAATTACAATCTATAAAAGCATGAACCATGTTTAGATATACTGTAGAATGAGGGAGTGGGGTTTCTCGGGTTCTCTGATTTTTCTGACCTTTTAGATTTCTTGGTACATGTTTTTCAGATAGAGAAATTTCAATACCCCGCCAATGAGTTTTTTTTTACAATTTTTATCCGTTTTTTTTTCTTTTTTCTTTTCTGTTATTTGTTGCTTTCTGACTATTGGTTATTTGTGTCCTTTTTAGTGATGTCCAACATTCAGAGCATAATATTCCTTTATGAATGGCTAATTTCTGTCAGATGCTTTTGCACAATTCCTTCCCTAGGTAAATATTGGGAGGTACATGGCCTCCAGCAATGCACAAAGGAAGCCATCTTTGTGAAGTTCATCAGGGATCTGACAAAGAGGAGAAATGATCCCAGTTTCATGTTTGATGTACCTGAAGCTCTAGAGTAGCAGACTTGGAGGAGCTGTGGGAGACACAGGTACATAGAGGAGACCTACAGGGACGTTGTAGAGAAGTCCCACCTCACCTCCAGTCTGGCAGCCCCTGTGGGTGGTCTCCTAGGACAGCATCACCCTGGTGGAATAGGAAGTACTCCTATACTGCCCACCAGGGGATGCACTATCCTCTCACACCAAGGATATGTCACCAAGAACTTCTGCCCAGGTGGGAAGGGTTAGGACAGCTGTTGTAGCTAGTGGTTCGATCATCACCATGGAGAAATAGGAAGTACTCCCATAGCCAGGACCTGCCCACCAGGGAATACACTATCCTCTCGCACCGAGGCTATGTCTACAAGAACTTCTGCTCAGGCGGGAAGGGTTAGGACGGCTGTTGTAGTTGGTAATTATATCATTAGGCTGTTGTAGTTGGTGATTCGATCATTAGGCATGTATATAGCTGGGTGGCCGGTGGACGTGAGGATCGCCTGGTCACTTGCCTGCCTGGTGTGAAGGTGGAAGACCTCACACATCACCTAGACAGGATCTTAGATAATGCTAGGGAGGAGCCAGCTATCTTGGTACATGTGGGAACCAATGACATACCTGTATACAATTGCTAGAAGCCTAAAAAATAAGACAGGAGAGTAAATGATGAGATAGATATAATAGGCATCCCAGAGACTTGGTGAAAAGAGGACAATCAATGGGACATTGTGTTAACAGGGTACAAATTATATCGCAGTGATAGAGCAGATCACGGAGTGCCACGGAAATACAATTTCTAGATTTAATAAATGACTGCTTCTTGGAGCAACTGGTCCAGTAACAGACATGAGGGGGAGCCATTTTGGATCTAGGCCTTGGTGGCAGGCAGGGCATAGTGCGAGAGATGGCAGTGTTGTGTCCCCTGGGAAACAGTGATCATAACATGGTCAAGTCTGAGCTACTATCTGGGATAAACCCGCAAAGGAAATCTACTGTAGCTGCATTTAATTTTCAAAAGGGCGACTATAATAAAATGAGGGAAATGGTTAAAAAGAAGCTAAAAGAATTGACTGCTAAAGTTAGGACACTAGCCACCTTATAATTGAAAGAGAAAAACGCCTAGATTTTCGACCCAAATCGGGAGATAGATGTTTATCTCACAAAAACGAATAAATCGGTATAATGGAAAGCCGATTTTGGACGTTTTCAACTGCACTCCATCGCGGAAGCGTACAAAGTTGACGGGGGCGTGTCGGAGGCGTGGTGAAGGTGGAACTGGGGCGTGGTTATCGGCCGAGGAGAGATGGGCGCCTTTCGCCGATAATGGAAAAAAAAGTATGCGTTTGTAGCTAGAATTTAGGGCACTTTTCCTGGACCCTGTTTTTTTACGAATAAGGCCCCAAAAAGTGCCCTAAATGACCAGATTACCACCAGAGGGAATCGGGGATGACCTCCCCTGACTCCCCCAGTGGTCACTAACCCCCTCCCACCACAAAAAATGATGTTTGACAACTTTTTATTTTCACCCTCAAATGTCATACCCACCTCCCTGGCAGCAGTATGCAGGTCCCTGGAGCAGTTGTTAGGGGGTGCTGTGGACTTCAGGCAGGTGGACCCAGGCCCATCCCCCCTACCTGTTACAATTGTGCTGCTTAATGCTTAGTCGTCCAACCCCCCCAAACCCACTGTACCCACATGTAGGTGCCCCCCTTCACCCCTTAGGGCTATAGTAATGGTGTAGACTTGTGGCCAGTGGGTTTTGAGGGGGATTTGGGGGGCTCAACACACAAGGGAAGGGTGCTATGCACCTGGGAGCTCTTTTACCTTTTTTTTTGTTTTTGTAAAAGTGCCCCCTAGGGTGCCCGGTTGGTGTCCTGGCATGTGAGGGGGACCAGTGCACTACGACTCCTGGCCCCTCCCACGAACAAATGCCTTGCATTTATTCGTTTTTGAGCTGGGCGCTTTCATTTTCCATTATCACTGAAAAACAAAAACGCCCAGCTCACAAATTGTCGAATAAAACATGGACGTCTATTTTTTGGGAAAATACGGTTCGGTCCGCCCCTTCACGGACCTGTTCTCGGAGATAAACGCCCATGGAGATAGACGTTTTCGTTCAATTATGCCCCTCTAAATCAGGCGTGGAAGCTATTAAAAAATACCATCTTGGAAGCCCATATCAGATGCATTCCACGTATTTACAAAGGTGGAAAGAAAATGACAGCTAGCATGGTTAAAAGTGAAGTAAAAGAATCTATTACAGCCAAAAGATTTTCCTTCAAAGAATGGGAAAAGAACCCAAATGAAGAAAATAAGAAGCAACATAAGCACTGGCAAGTCAGATGCAAAGCATTAATAAAGAAGGCTAAAAGAGAATATGAAGAGCGGAGGTTAAAACTCACAGTACATCAGAAGCAGAAAGCCTGGGAGGGAATCTGTGGGACTCTTAGATCATAAAGGAATGAAAGGGCACTCAGGGAGGGCAAGGCCATAGCAGAGAAACTGAATGAATTCTTTGCTTCAGTCTTTACGGAAGAAGATATAAGATATCTGCCTGCACCAGAAATGGTTTTCAAGGGTGATGCGGAGGAACTTAAAGAAATCTCTGTGAACCTGGAAGATGTACTAAGCCAAATTGACAAATAAGAGTAGTAAATCACCTGGACCAGATAGCATACATCCAAGGGTACTCAAAGAACTCAAGCATGAAATTGCTGATCTGCTGTTAGTAATATGTAACCTGTGATTAAAATTGTCCATAGTACTTGAAGATTGGAGGGTGGCCAACATGATGCTGATTTTTAAAAAGGGTTCTAGGGATGATCTGGGAAATTACAGACTGGTAAGCCTGACATTGGTGCCGGACAAAATAGTAGAAACTAATATAAAGAATAAAATTACAGAACATGTAGACAAACATGGTTTAATGGGACAGAGTCAGCATGAGTTCAGCCAAGGGAAGTCTTGCCTCACCAATTTGCTTCATGTCTTTGAAAGCATGAATAAGCATGTGGATAAAGGTGAGTCGGTTGATGTAGTATATCTAGATTTTCAGAAAGCTTTTGATAAAGTTTCTCATGAGAAGCTCCTGAGAAAATTAAAGAGTCATGGGATAGGAGGCAAGGTTCTGGTGTGGATTAGGAATTGGGTATTGGACAGAAAACAGAGGCTCTGTATAGCAGAGAAAAGTATTAAAGGCTGAACTGCTCCCAGAGAAGCTGCAGCTGGGGCAGTTCAGGAACTTCATTTGGAGTAGAAGTTATAGCAAGAAATGGAGCTAGGTGTCCTGAAACAAGGCCAGCTCCTGAATACACAGCAGACCGGAGGGAGTAATACTCCAGGCTCTGGGCTGAAGTAGAAGCTGCTGCACTGTATGCTGCAACTGGAGCAGTTGGAAATCCTGGAGTGGAGTAGTTGTTCCAAGTCAGTACTTCAGCACATACTGGTGGGGGACCAGTGAGTGTGACTTAAGAATTGAAGAAGTAAGACCCAGAATGGGCATTTGGGACAAGGAATGGCAAGAAACCTGGTTAGCCCTCTAGCAATGCCCTGTAAATTTAGAGGACTACCGACCCTGGGAGTGGGACACAGCTGAGAAGCAGGAAAAGGTCAAAAAGAGGGCCCTGGAACAGCAGAGAGCCTACTGGTATAGCCGAGAAAGTCCCAAGAGGAAGGAAGATTTAGAGGGGCATTTTCGAAAGGGATGTCCAAGTTTTGATGAGGACGTCCTCGCAAAATGTCCCGATCCAGGGGAGGGGAAACCCGTATTTTCAAAACAAGATGGATGGCCATCTTTTGTTTCGATAATACGGTCAGGGACGTCCAAATCCTTAAATTTGGTCGTCCCTAGATTTGGTCATCCCTAGACTTGGTTGTTTCTGATTTTCGGCGATAATCGAAACAAAGGACGTCCATCTCAGAAACGACCAAATGCAAGCCATTTGGTCGTGGGAGGAGCCAGCATTTGTAGTGCACTTGTCCCCCTGACATGCCAGGACACCAGCCAGGCACCCTAGAGCGCACTGCAGTGGACTTCAGAAATTGCTCCCAGGTACATAGCTCCTTTACCTTGTGTGCTGAGCCCCCCCAATCCCCCCCCCCAAAAAAAAACCCACTACCCACAACTGTACACCACTACCATAGCCCTTATGGTAGTGCCATTGAAGGGGGCACCTAGATATGGGTACAGTGGGTTTCTGGTCGGTTTTGGAGGGCTCACTGTTTCCTCCACAAACGTAACAGGTAGGGGGGGATGGGCCTGGGTCCGCCTGCCTGAAGTGCACTGCACCCACTAAAACTGCTCCAGAGACCTGCATACTGCTGTGATGGACCTGAGTATGACATTTGAGGCTGGCACAAAAGATTTTTAAAGAGTTTTTTTTGAGGGTGAGAGGTGGTTAATGACCACTGGGAGAGTAAGGGGAGGACATCCCTGATTCTTTCTGGTGGTCATCTGGTCATTTCGGGCACCTTTTTGTGCCTTGGTCGTAAGAAAAACACGATCAGGTAAAGTCATCCAAGTGTTCATCAGGGACGTCCTTGTTTCTTTCGATTATGGGTCAAGGACGTCCAAGTGTTAGGCACGCCCAAGTCCCGCCTTCACTATGCCTCTGATACGCCCCCTTGAACTTTGGCCGTCACTGCAACGGAAAGCAGTTGGGGTCATCCAAAATCGGCTTTCGATTTTACCGATTTGGAAGACCCTGGGAGGGAGCAAGTAAAGTAGCCTGTCAAAGGCAGGAAGCCAGAAGTCAGATAAATGGCTGGGCAGAAAAAGGAGAATGATGACTGAGCGATGGAGTGAGTTACAACCCAAGCCCACAAGCCCCAAGAAAGGAAAGGAAACCTGTCATGAACAACAGGTAGAGGTTAAGTGCCTATCATATGTGCAGCCCAAGAGGTGGAAAGAAGTCCACTCCTGTGGTTTAGAGGTGACCAAAGACCTAGATTGTTTGTCTGCCATGGTGTTTCAACCAGGGGAAAAGACAGAACCCCTTGAGGTTCACCCAGTAGAAGTTAAGGACTCACCACAGGATCTAGCTAGCATGTTGGAGGAGGCTGACTGCTTATTAAGATGCTGGCAGATGAGTTGCAGCAAGTCGCTGAGTATGCGTGTCAAGTAACGGAAAGAATTGTAAGTGAACATTGCACTTAACTGGGTAAACGTTAGCCACCTCTGAAAACATGATAATTCAATGCTGCTACTTGGACATGGCCCAGCACTGAGTTTCTGGCTCGACGGACCCTTGGTCTTTTCCCAGTGTGGCATTACTTAATGTCGGCAGAAGTCAGCAAAATGCTGATTGCCGCCAGCTGAATATCGGGCCCCACAGTGTTTTTTAAAGTGTTTGTTTCAGCCAGTGCTTTTGTATGAGAGATTAAGAAAGTAATTCTCCTTAATCCTCCTTTGCTTATTTCTGCCTCTAAAATGGAAAAAATAAAAATTGCATCTTCACTACTTAGCTGGTGGCCCTTATGGAGGTAATTCTATAAATTAGCACTTAGCACCATAGGGGCCAATAATTGATATTTACATGTGAATATGCACTAGGCACTATGCTATAATGCATAACTGCAGGGGGTCGCACACATGGACATAGCATGGATGAGCCATGGGCATGTCTTCAACATATTTAATTTATAGAATACTATTAGTTACATATACCACTCGGCACATGTAGGCACACTCATTTACACCTACCATTTGACATGGCATAAATTGTCATGGCTAAACTTAGGTGCAAACCAGCAAAAGTAGAGGCTGACAAATGTACAAACCAATAGGGAGATAATATCAAAGAGCAGTTTATTCAGAATATTCATATCAAGGACCCAACACGGTCCGTGTTTCGGTGCCAAAGCGCCTGCCTCAGGGGTCACAAACAACTTTCTCTGACAAGAAGCTGATTGGCTTAGATAAATCCTTTTTGTATGCACGTGGTTATATAACAATTTAATCCATGGAGAGAACAAAAGAACAGCAAACAACACCTTGTGACAGTCGCATCATGGACCGATACAAAGGCATTATAACATCCTCATTTTGTTTTCCATTCCTTTCCTAATTATACCTAACATACTATTTGCTTTCTTAGCCGCTGCAATGCACTGAGCAGAGGGTTTCAACGCATCATCAATGACGATGCCTAGATCCCTTTCTTGGTCGGAGACTCCTAATGTGGAACCTTGCATTACATATACATAATTTGGGTTCCTCTTTCCCACATGCATCACTTTGCATTTGCTCACATTAAATGTCACCTGCTATTTAGACACCATTTAGACAGATGTTCAAAACAACTTTTAAAAAAGCTTCAAACAATATAAAATACGTCACTTGGTTAAAATTCTTGTTGAGGAAATTTGATAGTTTGTCTCAATATTATATTGAGTTGCACTGGTTGCCAATGGGTGCCAGAATTTTGTTCAAATTGTCATGTTTTGTTTACAATACCTTCCATGGCCTGGTTCCATCTTACTTTTATGGACATTTCAAGTTTGTAATAAATAAAAGGGATAGTAGGAAGGGGTCTGATAATTTTTTTTTCTTTTCCTTCTGTTAGGGCTACAAAATCTTAAAATTCTTTGAATATTTGTTACCTTTCCAGCAGTGGCGTAGCCACAGGTGGGCCTGGGTGGGCCAGGGCCCACCCACTTAGGGCTCAGGCCCACCCAACAGTAACACATGTTTAGCTGTAGCTGGTGGGGATCCCAAGTTCCACCAGCTGAAGACTTCCCCCTGATGGTAATTAAAACACTACTCTCCACGATACCGGCACCTGTGCATTCTCAGTTTTCAGTCATGCCTGCTTCAGACTGCGAAGGTGGAAAGAAGCATTTTCCCGCCAGCTGAGATATTTTTCTTTTTGGGTGGGGCAGACACTTGGTGGCCACCCACTTCTTGCCTAGGCCCACCCAAAATCTGTTGTCTGGCTATGCCCCTGCTTTCCAGGCAGCTAGGATTGGGAAAGAAGTTTCAACTATAATTAGATTATCTGGCTCCTATATGGAATTTTGTCATAACATAAGAACATTTTTATTTAGGAAATATGTACTAAATTTATCACAGCGTTAATTAGATGGCTGTAGATTAAGACATTTTCCATTTTATAAATTGTCACGATTATTATTGGGTCTTTTTATGAAGCTGCACAAAGCATGTTTTTGATGCATACTGAGGCCCCCTTTTACCGCAGCAGGTAAAAGCAGGGTTTTTTAAAAAAAAGAAATGGACATGTGGCAAATGAAGCACTTGCCGGGCGCCCATTTTGAGTGGGAACACTTACTGCCACCCATTGAGGTGGCGGTAAGGTCTTTCATTCTACCCCAACAGTAACTATGCAGCTCACAGCATTGCCTGATTACCACTGGGTACATACCTGTGCTACAAATATAAAAATATTTTGTCGCACCAGAAATGGAGTATGCTGGGGGTGGGAACTACCGCCGGGCTGCTGCAGTAGCCCGGTAGTACTTCCCTTTTAGCGAGCAGTCAGCTCACGTTGGGCTTACTGCCACTTTGTAAAAGGGCCCCTACGTGAATAGTGTGTAGGGATAGGTCTCTTTCTGTAACTTCCTGGATATTGACCAGATTCTTATTATGTAAACTGCTCTGAACTGAAAGGCAAGTGCGGGTTATATATTTTGGTATTATTATTAGTTAGGATTCTGCCAGATACTTATGCCTGGATTGACCACTGTTGGAAGCAGGATACTGGGTTAGATGGACCATCAGTCTGCCCCAGTATGGCTATTCTTATGCTCTTATGTATCTTACAAGTATCTGGCTCTGTTTCATTGCAGGATAGGCTATCACTTTACCATAAGGTGAAATTGTTGTAGAAGAGAGCTAGACATTGAAATGTGAGGGTATTAAGCTCTCTAGCTAGAGTTGATTGAAAGATTCTATTGGATACTTTCAAGATTCGCAGAGAAGCAATGAGGGTCATAATCGAACGCAAACGCCCATGTGTAAGAACGTCCATCTCCGAGAACGGGTCCGTGAAGGGGTGGGGCGAATCGTATTTTCGAAAAAGATGGACGTTTATCTTTAGTTTCTCAAATACGGTTTGTGCCAGGCAAGTGCATTGGATGTGGGCGTTTTTGACATGTGGGCGTTTGTTTGAGCTGGGCAATTTCATTTTTCAGCGATAATCGAAACTGAAGCATCCCAGCTCAAAAATGACCAAATCCAAAGCTTTGGGTCATGGGAGGGGCCAGGATTCGTAGTGCACTGGTCCCCCTCACATGCCAGGACACCAACCATCAATTTAAACAGTATCACTATCTTTTAACAAGGGGCACCAACCGGGCACCCTAGGAGGCACTTTTAAAAAATAGGAAAAAACATTAAATTACCTCCCAGGTGCATAGCTCCTTTACCTTGGGTGCTGAGACCCCCAAATCCTCCCAAAACCCACTCCCAACAACTCAACACCATTACCATAAGACTTAATGGTGAAGGGGGAGCACCTACATGTGGGTACAGTGGGTTGGGGGGGGGGGGTTTAGAGGGCTCCCATTTACCACCACAAGTGGTACAGGTAGGGGGAGATGGGCCTGGGTCCACCTGCCTGAAGTGCACTGCATTACCCACTAAAAGTGCTCCAGGGACAGGACTTGTTGCTGCTGTATAACCTTGGCATAGCAGTTCACACCATAAGACTAATCTTGCTGAAAACATCCTTTATTTCAATAACCGCGTTTACTCACAGTTAACTGCAGATCAGAGGTTGTGCCCCACTGGCAACGAGTCTCCCTGGTACTAAGATTAGCAGTAGCTCAGAGCTGGCAGAATGGTGTACAATGCCCTCTTTCAGCAACATTCTAGGTAAGAACTAAGTTCTGTAACGTGACTGACACACGAAAGGGATCTAAAACGGACTTACAAAAATGGCCACTACCTCGTGGACTACCGGAAACAAAACAGGGCACACTCTGACCCAGTAAGCAGGAGGAAAAGCACCATGAGAGAAGAACCTACCAACTACCAACATCGTGAGACTGTAACACAAGCTAGTGAAATCACGGAGCCCAATACCCTACACCCACCACAATGCAATGCTGATGTGACCCTGCAGTGCACCTGAGAGCCACATCTGACCCAGGGAAAGGCTGTGAGAGGATCAAACACATTCTGCTTTCATGGAGGTGGGTATAGAATTTGAGGGTGGCATAGAGGCTGGGAAATAAGGTTTTTGCAAGTGGTTTTTTTTTGGTGGGAGGGGGTTATGATCACTGGGGGAGTCAGGGGAGGTCATCCCCAATTCCCTCCGGTGGTCCTCTGGTCATTTAGGGCACTTTTTTGGGACCTGTTCGTGAGAAAAAAGGGTCCAAAAAAAGTGTCCTAAATTCTCGCTAAAAACGCCTTTCTTTTTTCCATTATCGGCCGAGCGCGCCCATCTCTGCTCGGCCGATAACCACGCCCCAGTCCCGCCTGCACCATACCTCCGACACGCCCCCGTCAACTTTATTCATTCCGGCTTTCGATTATACCGATTTGGCCGCCCACGGGAAACGGATGCCCATCTCCCGACCGTGGGTGTTTTTCTCCTTTCGAAAATAAGCAGGAATGTGTCCTAACTTACCATTCAAGAAGCAGGCAGTGTCATATGCTTTGAAATTCTCAGCAGTTTCAGTAGGCAGATTAGACCTGACTATCTTTTTAAAAAGAACAATTGATGGAGGGACCTGTGCTACTGATCTTGTGTGGTTTTGAGACTGAACATGAATTTGTTATTAAATTGTTTATCCAATGGAAATATGTTTTATGGGTCAACAGGTTTTGTGCTTTTCAGACATCTGTAAGTATTTCAGATTTTCACATGTCATGTTTATTTAATATACCACAAATAAATATTGTCTAAGCAGTTTGCATAAAATTACAATTCATTTTTAAAAAGTGGGAGGAATGAAACATGAGGTGACCTAATTTACAATAACATGTATTAAATCATATAGCATAAAATTTACTCCAAAATGCATTAGGGAAGGAGGATGTGGTAAGAAGCAGATACAAAGGAGAGTGAAATAAAATCTTGCTGCCAGGGACCACAGTAGGGGATACAACCATAATACATGTTATTGAGGTTTAGAGGGAAACACTTTAGAGAAAAAGTATGTTTTAAGAATAGTCTTGGATTTTTGAAGCAATAATTCTAGTCATAGTTCAAGAGGAATGGTATTCCAGAGAATAAGTGCTATGGCAGAGAAGCAGGATATTCTGGCAGAATGCAAACGGACTTGAAGATGGGCAGGCACAATTAGTAAATGCTGAATAGGCAAAACATAGTTACATAAAAAATGTCCCTGCTAGTCTCAGGTCACAGATTGTAGAAGTCTACCCTGCCATCAAAACCTATTCCTGCTAATCCATAAGCAGGTCACAGAACCATAAGTCTGCCCTGTTTTGCCAAATTTGGGACACAGACCATAAAAGTCCACCCAGTACTGACCTTATTTCTCAACTACTGGAATTTCCATTTAAGCACTGGCAAGTTTTGTTTTTATTTTATCCTTTTTTTATATAAGGATCCTTTGTGCTTATCCATTTTTGAATTCCATCACTATTTTTATCTCCACCCCCCCCCCCCCCATGAAGTTCTTCCTGACATTACTCCTAAGTCTACCACCCTACCAGCCACTGCATTGTCACATTATTTCACTGTATTCAGATCCTCAGACTCTATCACTCCAAGATCTCTCTCCTGGACCATGGCTGCCAGTCTTTCACAACCTGTCTCATATATTTCCTTTGGATTTCTACACTCTAATTGCATCACTCTACACTTTCTTGCATAACATTTTAACTGCCAGACTTTTGACCATACTTCTAATTTTTAAGATCCCTTCTCATGTTTTCTGCTCCTTCTGTAGTGTGTACTCTGTTGGATATTTTTGTGTTATCCACAAAAAGACAAACCTTTCTTTCTAAACCTTTGGTGATGTTGCTTACAAATATATTAAATAGAATCAGTCAGTAGCATTCCTAGGGTGGCTGACACCCGTGGCGGGTCGCCGATGCCCCCCCCCCCCGGGTGCAGCGACACCCCCCCCCCCAGCGAAAGGACACTCCCCTGGGTGCAGCGTGACCCCCCCCCCGGCGAAGGGACACCCCCTGGGTGCAGTGCGATCCCCCCGGCCAAAGGACACCCCCCGGGTGCGTTTTTACCTGCTGGGGGGGGTGCCATGCACCTGTTGGCTTCGTATGTTCCATGCTCCCTCTGCCCCGAAACAGGAAGTAACCTGTTCCGGGGCAGAGGGAGCACAGGACGAGCGAAGTCGGCAGGCGCGCGGCACCACCCCAGCAGCGTGCACCCGGGGCGGACCGCCCCCACTGCCCCCCCCCCTTGGTACGCCACTGGAATCAGTCCCTGTACTGATCCCTGAAGCACTTCACTATTCATCTTCCTTTCCTCCAAATAAATTCCATTCACCACCACCCTCATCTGCCAGTCAACGAGTTTTCTATCCAGTTCATCACCTTGTGTCCTAACTTCAGCCCACTCAGTTTATTAGGGAGCATTCTGTGAGGAACTGTATCAAAGGTTTAGCTGAAATCCAAGTAGATTTTATCCAGTTCTCTGATCACCCAATCAAATAAATCAATCATTCATTTGTCATTATTTTCCTTTATTAAAACCATGTAGCTTCAACCCATTAGTTTCTAGGAAATTCATCATCCTTCCCTTCACCAGTGTCTCCATTAAGTTTCCAACCACCAAAGTGAGGCTTATCGGCCTGTACTTTCCCATGTCTTCCTGTCCACACTTTTGTGAAGATGGACCACAACTACTTTCCTCCAATCTCATAGAACTACTCCAGTCTCCAAAGATCTATTAAATAAATCCTTGAAAGGTCCTGCCAGCATTTCTCTAAATTCCCATAATATTCAAAGTCATTGAGATAAACAGGTAGCTAAATTGAAGGCAAAATTACCACCTGTAGTTCCTTACTTCTGCTTTTGTGCAGAGGGACCACATCTACCCTTCCCCAGTCCTCCAGGACCACTCCTGACTCTAGAAAAGCATTGAAAAGGTCAGCCCGCAGAGCTATCAGAACTTCCCTAAGTTTCTTCAGTACCCTTGGATGTATGCAATCTGTCCCCATCGCATTGTCTACCTTTAGTTTTGCTAGCTCCTCATGAGTACAGTCCTCTGAAAATCTTTCAGGTTCTACACACCTCCATTCCTATTTGTGTTTGTCTTCTGTGGTCCTGCTCCCTGTCTTTTAACTGTAAACATAGAACAGAAATATTTGTTAGACAATTCTACCTTATCTTTATCAGCTTCTACATATTCCTCCCCATCACCTTTGAGTATCACAATGTCACTTTTGCACTTCCTCCTATCACTAACATATCTAAAAAATGTCTTGTCAGTTCATTTTACTGTATTGGCTATTTTTTTTTCTTCCATTTGCATCTTTGCTTTCCTGACTACTCTACCAGCTTCTCTTTGCTTTTGCAGATATTGTTGCCTGTCTTCCTCTTTCTGTGATCTCTTATAGTTTATGAAGACTAATCTCTTTTTCCTTACCTTTTCAGCTATTACTTTTGAGAACCAAAGCAGCCTTCTTTTCCTCTTACTTTTATTTACTTTCCTTTCAAAAAGGTTTGTTGCAGAACTGAAAGGAACTATTGTCCCTGCCCATTTCCCTAACAGACCAAATGATTTAAATTGCCAGGAGCCTATCCAGGCCATTTCAATTGCTTTGAATTTCAACCCCAGATATGTATATATATTTACTTTTAAGCATACTCCATTCATCTTTCTGTGACTTCCACTTATATCTTTATTCTTTTTTTAATTAGAAGTTTTTGAATTAGCCATATAGGCAAAATGATGGCATCAGCAATGCCAGAAATGACTGATATATAATATTATATTTATCAAAGTACTTTGGGCCAACTGGAGAAGATACATTATGGAGCTTATTTTTGAAGTGCTATTTGAGATTTAAAAGGGTATTTATTCAGGTATGATGAAAGTCAGACTTTTAGTATACCTTAATTTCCCACGAGAGTTACTAACCTGTAGAATATGAATAAAGCAATCAACCATGTAAGCTGCACTATTCCTAGTGCAGGGGAGCATTGGGCACTAAGCCATGGCCCGATGATCCTAAGCCATTTCTTAAAGGGGCCGGCATGTGATTTTTTTAGCTACACCCTCCTCCATCCTTCCCAAATGAGCCCCTCTAATCATAAACCCTGCTCTTGAAGACCCCTTTGCGGCCATACCCCCTCCTGAAGACTTTCCCATCACCAAAACCCCCTTCTTTCTTCCCATATGTCCCCTGGACTTACCCTCCAAAATCTTTAGGGGCTAGTGGGTGTCACAGCAGGTACAATTCACAGTTGCTCCTGCTCCTGCTGATGCCAAGTTCAAAATGGCACCAGCGACCCTAGTGATAATCTCATGGTACATTGGTGATTGTCGCATATGGCTATGTTTTTACGTCATAAAGCACCAGATTGACACTCATAATATTGGATTTGGGAAGCAGTATAATAATGACAGCTGTTAATGACCCTTGATGCAGGCGTGATGTTGAAATATGGCCATGTTGAGTCCTTTAATAAACATAGTAAATGACGGCAGATAAAGACCTGTACGGTCCATCCAGTCTGCCCAACAAGATAAACTCATTACATATGGTATGATGTGGTGCTTCATATGTATACCCGAGTTTGATTTGTCCTTGCCTTTCTCAGGGCACAGACCATAGAAGTCTATCCAGTACTGTTCTTGTACTGCCCAGTACTGTTCTTGTACTCAACAATAACTATGGAGTTTTTCCACATATTTTAATACATTGTTTTTACTGAGAAAGATAAATAATGTTTAAATTTTACAAATGTAAATTAATACAAGATACTTCTTGAGTTGTTACATTGGTTCAATTGCAAAGTATTTCCTTATTCCTTGATGACCTTTATTTCTCTGTATTTGTGAACTAACATGGCAATATACTTATGCCCGAGGAACGAAGCAGAAACCAGAAAACAGGCAAACATTGGATGATAAGTCATTTTAGGCTCTGTTTACTGAGGTGCGTGTTTTTAGCACACCTACACTTAGCGCGCGCACTAACCATGTAGGTGCCTATAGGGATATTGTAGGCACATTCATGGTTAACACGCATAAAAAATATTAATGCACCTATAACGCTGCTTAGTGAACAGGTAATCCTGTTGCTGATGGAATTAATTGAAAGTTTCTTTCACTGACTGTAGTGCAACTTAAATTACTCCTTTCCCCTTGTAGCATCTGGGCACTTATTTTTTAAACTTCATTAAAGTTTTGCAACTCATGTTAATAGCCAATAATAATGTGTGGTAAGTGGTAATCTCTGCATTAACTATTGGGGTCTATTCAGTTAACACAAAGAAAAAGCATCTACAACCCATTAACAGCATGGCCCATAACATGGACACAGTTAGCTATATCTCCTGAGGTGGCATTAATTGCACTTCCACATTAGCAGTCCCCACCAGTTCTACATCCCCTTGTTTATTAGCTGTTGAATGCGGCAGTTAACATGGTGCCACAGTGTTATTGCATGTCAATTCTTGGGTTAAACAGATAATGCAATTTAGTAAATAAGCCTCCTAATGTATTATCATAGTGTAGAATTTAATGTACAGCTGCCTCCCTTAAAGGCAAACAACTTCTATGGTAAATGAGCATGTGGCTTCTAAATTTGCTTTTAGAATATTGCATCCAGATTAATAGGGAATTTCCCTTTGTCCTGCTCCATAAATGATGACAATTAAAATGTATAACATGGAATTAAAATACTGGCAGTAAGTCAAAAGCTTACAAATTAGTTATGGCTTGTTTTACCAAAGCGTGACTATATAACAAGATTTATCAAATATGTTCACATAACAAAGGATATTATATTTCTGCTAGAATTTCCATTTTGTGCAATTTAAAAAAAAAAAACCTCCCTTAACATACCAGCGTAGTTGAGTTGTGAAAATCTGTGGTGTTTACAGTTCAAGCACATTATTTTTGTTGGTTTACTTTCCCTAACTTTGAGTTTATTCCAGCCTTATTTTACTGCATGCCATATTGTAAAATGGCAAACTATCCAGCTTATAATTGAAAGTGATCGCTGGCCATCTTCCGACACAAATCGGGAGATGGCCGGCGATTTCTTAAAAGCAGAGAAATCGGTATAATTGAAAGCGGCATTTTTGACAACATCGCCGCTTTGCTGGCAAAAGTTCAAAGGGGCATGTTGGTAGATTAGTGAAGGCGGGACATGGGCGGGCTTGGGCGTGGCTACCAGATGGCCGGCTTTCGCCGATAATGGAAAAAAAAAGTGGCGTTAAGCAGTATTTTGCCGGCTTTACTTGGTCCCTTTATTTTCACGACCAAGCCTCAAAAAGGTGCCCCAACTGACCAGATGACCACTGGAGGGAATGAGGGATGACCTCCCCATACTCCCCCAGTGGTCACCAATCCCCTTCCAAACTAAAAAAATAAAACTAAAAACCTTTTTTGCCAGCCTGTATGCCAGCCTCAAATGCCGTACCCACCTCCATGACAGCAGAATGTGTTGTATCCTCCGACAGCCTTTCCCTGGTTGCGATGTGGCTCTCGGGTGAGTGTGACACCTTTTCTGTTAGGTGCCCTGCAGAGTCATATTAGCAATGCATTGTGGTGGGTGTAGGGTACTGGGCTCTACTCCCATGGTGCTTTTCCCCCCTGCTAACTGGGTCAGAGTGTGCCCTGTTTTGTTTCCTGTTGTTGTAGTACATGCGGTAGTGGCCATTTTTGTAAGCCAGTTTTAGTTCCTTTTCCTGTGTTACCCACAATACAGAACGTAGTTCTTACCTTGAATGCTGCTGAAAGAGGGCATTGTACACCATTCTGCCAGCTCTGACCTACTGCTAATCTTAGTACCAGGGGACTCTTTGCCAGTGGGGCACAACCTCTGATCTGCAGTTAACTGTGAGTAAACGTGCTTATTTCAAGAAAGGACTTTTTCAGAGAGATTAGTCTTCAGGTGTGAACTGGTGTGCCAAAGTTATACAGCAGCAATAAGTCCTAGAGGCTGTATGCAGGCAGTGGCGTACCAAGGGGGGGGGGCGGTGGGGGCGGACCGCTCCGGGTGCACGCCGCTGGGGGAGTGCCGCGGTGTGCGCCTACTGCGAGAGTTCGCTAACTTCTCTCGTTCGCTGCAGCTTCCTCTGCCCCGGAACAGGTTACTTCCTGTTCCAGGGCAGAGAGAGCTGCAGCGAACGAGCAAAGTTAGTAAACTCGCAGCAGGCGCGCGCTGCGGCACCCCCTCCCAGCGGCATGCACCCGGGGGGGGCTCTTTCACGGGGGGGGGGGGGGGGTCCGTGCTGCATCGGGGGGCGCTGCACCCGGGGGGCGGGGCACCGCCCCGGGTGTCCGCCCCCCTAGGAACGCCACTGTATGCAGGTCCCTGGAGCAATTTTAGTGGGTGCAGTACATTTGTGGGTAGTGGGTTTGGGGGGCTCAGCTCCCAAAGTAAGGGAGCTATGCACGTTGGAGCTTTTCTGAAGTCCACAGCAGTGACCCCTAGGGTGGCTGGTTGGTGTCCTGGCATATCAGGAGGGCCACTGCACTAAAAATGCTGGCTCCTCCCATGGCCAAATGCCTTGAATTTGGCCGGGGTTTGAGATGGCCAACATAACTTTCCATTATCGCTGAAAAACAAACCCGGCCATCCCAAACCCGGCGAACTCCACGGCATTTGGCCGGGCTAAACCATATTATCGAAAAAAAAGATAGCCGGCCATCTTTTTCGATAATATGGTTCCGGCCAGCTGTAGCGCCGCCACCAACATAGATCGCCGGCGATCTATTTGGCCGGCGACGTTCGATTATGCCCCTCTATAGGTGCTCATTTTCAAAGTATATAGACATACAAAGTTCTATAGGTTACTGTGGGGCTCATTTACGAAAGAGAAAAACATCCAAAAAGTGTCATAAAGCAGCATTTGGACGAATTTCTTCTGAAAACATTCAAATTGATATTTTCAAAATCTATTTGGCAGACGTTTATCTATGCAATTTGTTTGCAGTGCATCCAAATCACAAGGGGACATGTTGGGGGCGTTTCATGGGCAGACTTAGGGCATTTTTAACACTTGGACATTTTACAGCCATAGTAGAACAATATGAAAAGGTGTAGGGCTGAAACTTCAATGTTTTGGTAAAGACCTGTTTTTAGAATAAATAAGGCACAAAAAGGTGCCTAAATGACCAGATGACCACTAGAGGGAATCAGGAATGACCCCCTCTTACTCCCCCAATGGTCACTGACCTCCTTCTACCCCCAAAAATGTGAATAAAAGTAGTACTTCCTTTGGTGTGTTGTTGGGGTACCTGACACTTAGTATAGATTCTGAAAGAAATGGGTTACAAACAGAACTAACATTAATGAGTGAAGTGTCAGACGTGTTCCTCTTTATCCTTAGATCCAAGCCCACTATACCTAAATAAAAAGAACTAACTCCACACCAAGTGTATTATGAAAATAAAGGGTGCTCTTTTATTTACAATAGCAGCAGAATAGCATGGAAATGCAAGTGTAATGAAACCACAGTGACTTTATCATGAGAACGCACATCCCCCTAACGCTCTTAAGGCATTCTGTTTCTATAAACCCCTCATGCTACTCAAAGGTACATTGCAAAACATATGACCTCAGATGATGCAGGTGTCCAGGAGATAGCAGAGGCTACATACAGGACGTGCACGCAGGACTTCAGGAGTTAGAAACAGATCATCAGCAAAGGCGCCGGAGTAGACCGGCGCGGAAGAAGACTTTGGCTGGTGGGGGTTGGGGACCCCCACCAGCAAAGGTACCTGGCAGCGGTGGCAACGGTGGCGATGGCGGGGGGGGGGGGGTTCGGTGGCTGGAGCTCCCAACTCGGGCTCTGGACCCCCCTCCCGCCGAGGTCTGGCTACACCCCTGGTTACCAAGGGACTTCCAGCAATCCTTGGAGATCTAATACTACAAGGCCCTGAGGCTTCAGCAAGGAAAAATGGAATTGGCCAAGGTCTGCAAGTTTAAAGTTCAGGTTTAAAAGCTGAACAGTACCTTATAGCATTGCACATACTACTTCTATGTAGGGCAGTTTTTGTCCCAATTGAAATTTAAGTTGTTCTTGAGGGTTCACAGTATCCCAAACCACACCAACTCTGGTCACTACTTCACTGTCTCTCCGAAATGGGCAAACATCCATATATACCTAAGTGGCTTGTCCACTGTGCTCTTCACTATACAGCAAATGGTGCAGAGACATATCTGCCACAACACTGAGAGGAGCAACAGGGGTAATTCCCTCTGGGTTAAGATCTTACATAGCACAGTCATGTGGTTCAGCTAGGCACTGCGCTATCATGCTCTTGTGCCTTTGAGCATACTTTACCTTCATGGGCCAGCCCTGTAATGCCAATAATTCGACTGTTGGTAACCTGGTCACTCTTGAGATGTTCACTACCTAGGAACTTCGAGATTTGATGAATGGTCTTCATTACCAGTTCTTATCCTTGGATATAACTACAAAAATGTTGCAGGGCCCATATAGCCATCAATAGTGCCTTTTCACAATCACTATATTTCTTTTCAACCTCAAACAAGACTTTGCTGGCGTAGGCTACCACCTGACAATTGGCATCTTATTTTTGGTATAACACGGATGCAGTTCTCGTTGAAGCCTAACTTGAGGTAGAAGAACGTGACTTAGTGGGGGTAGGCTAAGCATGGGGCACAACCTAAGATATCCTTTAACTCTTGGACAGTGGAGCTCTGCTCTGGGCCCTATGCCCAGGGCTTACCTTTTTAAATAGCTTGAGAAATGGTCATGTAATCTCTGCATATTGATCTACTAACTGCAGGGAATAGTTGCATATCCTTAGGAAAGACCATAGTTCAGAGACACTTGTGGGCATCTTTAATTGCTGTAATGCTTGACAGAGTCCCTCTGCAGACACCTCATACCCTAGGTAATTGAGTAAACTGCAACACAACTGTTCTTTTGCCAGGGATAATTTAGCACCTGCATCCTTGAACTGTTGAAAGATGCTCAATCTCCGTGAGATGTTCCAAGAGAGTTGCGCTTTTAATCAAGGTGTTATCTACATACACTAAAGTACCCCTAGTCTTGGCATCTGGAAGTGCCTTGTGTAGGAAAATGTTAAATTCCACTGGGGAATTGAGATATCCAAAAAGCATTCTATTCCAGGTGTATTGTTTATCACCAAAAGTAAAGGCTCACTTGTATTGATCATGAGGATGTACGAGCATGGTTCAAAAGCCTGAAGCTAAGTCTAGACTGGTGAAATATTTGGAACCTCTTATGGTGGCAAGTTTCTGGCCTAATGGGGCCATTGGCCACTATGACAGTGGTATCCGCTTGTTCGGTTGACGAGAGTCCACAGCTAGTATCCAAGTGTTGTTTTTTCTTCAGAATGGACCATATGGGTGAATTATATGTGCTGTTGCATTGTCACATGATTCCTCAGGAATCTCTTGGACAGACTTATAAGATGCCAATTGGATTTTATATTGGTGCCAATTGGATTTTATATTGGTGCACAAAAACAGGCTTACTGTTGGGCTCGGATGTTATAGCCAGGTCGAATACGGCAGCATGGGCTCAGATGTTATAGCCAGGTCGAATAGAACAGCATGCAGGTTCCTGCAGTAGTCTAGTGGTTGATGCAGTGCACTGTAGACAGGTGGACCCAGGCCCATACCTCCCCTTCCCTGTTACACTCACCAGAAACCCCTTGTACCCACATATAAGTGCACTCTTCACCCATAAGGGCTATTGTAGTGGTGTACAGTTGGGGGTAGTGAGTTTTGGTGGGTTTGGGAGGGCTCAGCAGACAAGATAAGGGAGAAACTATGAGATGTGTACCTGGGAGCATTTATATGAAGTCCACAGCAGTGCTCCCTAGGGTGCCTAGTTGCTGTCCTGGGATGTCTGGAGGACCAATCTACTAAAAAATGCTAGCCCCTCCTACATCCCAATGGCTGGATTTTCTACGTTTTTCACTTGTGCTCTTTTTTTTTCCTGAAAATGGCCTGAAAAGATAAACACAAAGAGCACAAAAACTTGTTGCAAACTGTATTAAAAAAAAAAAAGATAAGATGTTTTGTGGTTTCAAAAATGGTCTTGTTTTCTATTAGGATATAGCGCAAAATGTCCAAAGTCCGACATGGTCATCATATCAAAACTGCCCCTCCACATAACTTTGTAAGTGCTTAGAAAATATGCCTTAAATTAACCTATGTAACTTTGTAAGTCTATGTGATTTGAAAATGAGCCTTTAAATATACTACCTGGAAATAGGCCCATGCTTCAGGTCATAGGTCTGCATTCTGCAGTATGGAAAATTGCTTCTGAATTCTATATCTGAAGGGCTGAACAGGGCATATGCCCCTCCCCCATCCCTATGGGGCTTCACCCCTCTCACCCCATGGCTAAGCAGCTGGTGGCAGCCCAGGCCTCGCTGCAGCAGACCTAGAATTGTCTCCTGTAGGTCTGTCAGTCCCCTCTGAGTCCACAAAGCAACCTGCTGCTTGGCTACTCTCTGGAAATCTGGCCAAAGAGTGTCCTGCTTCGCTCTGGGCACAGGACCCAGGATGGAAGTTTGGGCTTGCTTAGCTGTAGCCTTGATGGCCCACTGGTCTGGGGTGTAGAGGGTACTGTCCTGCTGGCTGTTGTGCACTTTCAAAGGCTACTACTTTTTGACATCATGGATGTTGTTGGAGGAGACCTGATGTTGCCCTTGCTGCCAGGTGGAGCTGCAGAGATCTGCTGTGTGTGCCCAGAGAATGTGATGGCTGCTGTATGGGCATGCAGATCCTCATGTAGGCCTTGAATTTGATGGCTTATCCCAGCCAAACCCTCCTGCAGGCCCTGGAGCAGCTTGGCACATTGCTGTTGTGCCTCCACCCCCTTGCAGAGCAGCTGTAGCTCCTTGCAGCGATTGTCCATGAGCTCCACAGTGTACTCTAATACTGATACAAACTGTTTCCAGCCTATGTGCATACATCTCATTCTCAATTAGACACACCCAGTTGTGGCAGCTTGCAGAGGGTTGGGGGGGATGCTGAGAACGGATCTGTGCACCATCTTCTTCACTGGACTCAGGGTCTAGGAGTCCCCTTCTGGTGGCTTTTCCCCAGCTTTGCACCCCACGTCTCTTCAGCTGGCTCTCTCTCTATTTGTATGATAAACCCCATGAACCTTTGCTCATGTGCCCATCCATTCTCAGGGTTGGAGGGGGGCACTTTATGTACTGATTGTCATTTCCAGAACAGTGAACTCACCCCTACAATCCTCAAAGGTCCTTCATTTTGTAACCTTCTCCCTTTACAGTATATTGGGCGGGGGGGGGGGGGGGGGTATGCTCATCCTGTAACAATTCCTATTCTTCATCCCCTGCAGGCACTTCTAGCCAGGTGCCTACACTATTCACTGAGCCTGTGACCTGCTGAACATAGATTACAGATTAGTAGCTACTGTGCAAAAGCTCCCCTGTTGTGTAAGACCTGACTGGTTGTAATTGTGATAAAATAAACATGTGTCTAACAGTTCCTTTGCCTTCTCACTCATGTCTTGAACCCCCATACTTGTATGTGATTGATTGCTGTAAATCTGTAAGTATTTCAATAGAATGCATCTGTTTGCATGTTTTTCCAAGCCCTCAACCATGTTTGTTGTGGGTATGGAAGCATGGCGAACAGAAAGTAAAGTATAGTCTATGCATATCTCCTGGTTGGTACTAGGCAGGTTGCTAGTGCGAGACAATGCACCTCTACTTTGAGCAGCTCTATGCTGTGTTTCAAAAGGGTGTGGGGCTGCAGAATCTGTGGGGGTTTATGGGGCTGGTCTCTTGATGCTAGCTGTAAGGCACAGATAGGAGAATGTCTTGAGTAGGCTAATTGTGGCCCACTGACTTCTGGACAATTGGGCAGAGCCTGGTTCTTTCTTGGATAGATTATTGTAATTATTTGTATTTGGGAAGGTCATGTGCCTGATTTCAGGCTCTGTAGAATGTCCAATATGCAGCTGCACTGTTGATTATTGGTAGCTCAAAGGTTGCTCACATCACTCCTGTACTGAAGGAATTAAATTGGTTGCCAGTGTTGCATTATAAGTTTTTTAAAAATTTATAAACAGATATATGCTGAAGTACCTAGTTACTTTAATGACATTTTGGAAATGTATATTCCATCACGCTCATTGAGATCTGTCACAGACCATGCAGCCCCATTGATCCAAGCATTCCCTCACACCACATAACTGGTGGCAGAATAGGTATTATAGAAAGAGCTGATATTCCCCTCCTCCCCCCCCCCCCCTCCCCCCCACAGACAGATGGCTACAGAGTTCAATGGTGAGATAGGTGGTTAGTCTGACACATATTGTGGCCTGCTTTGTATTGTTATGTCCAGGTCACTGTATCAACATTAAGGGATCATCTCTTTTAATGCTTCCACATTCAAGACCTTCCCCTAATCCCCAGAACAACACTGGCTGAGCTGATGGGTGTAGCGTATCTGCAGATTGAGCCCTTCCTGAGCAGAACTAAGAAGCCAGATAGTGTCCCCAGAACAACACTGGCTGAGCTGATGGGTGTAGCGTATCTGCAGATTGAGCCCTTCCTGAGCAGAACTAAGAAGCCAGATAGTGTCCATCTGAACCTCCAGTTGGTGAAGAGCTGAGCCAGGGATCTGTCTGGAGACACATGTGAATGCAGTGGCCACATTCCCTACATATGTCTCTCAGATGGTAGTCTCGCTCATCTCTTTGCCAACAGAAGGGCCAGGATGCCCACAGGGCCAGGCATCTTGACTCAGCTCGGGAAAGGCCCCCAATCCTTCATGTCCTGCAGCCATCAACTACCAGAAAGGAGTGGTAAGGGAGACTGGAGGCTTGAGTCCCCCCCCCCCCCCCCCCACGGAACTACATAGCAGCTTCCTGTGGTGGTATCCTTAGTGCAACTGGTATTTGAGTCTGGGACAGGTCCTCAGACATATGCCATCACCTGAATGGTGGCTACTAAGGGCACAGCATGAAGGTTTGGGGTATGGCCTGTGAATGGGAGGGGAAGGTCTGAATCCCTCAGGGCACATTGGATCCCTCTCCTTTAGGCTATCCCTCTGCTACATCACTTGACAGCCGGGGGAGCTGGTCAGCTTGTGGTCACAGAGGACTCTTGGCACAATCCCCTTCACTTCCATACACCACTTTCCCCCTCCTGTTCTGTAGTTTCCCTTACCCAGGGCTGGACTTATACAGTTGCCAGCACATCACCTGCCAGCCTTGCATGTTAGGCTATCAACACATTTGTGTACAACGTGGATACACAGACCTTACAAAACCAAGAACAAATTTTATTCCAAAACAGGAACTCTGTACAAAGGTGGGGGGGGGGGGGGGGGGGGGGAGAAGTCCTTTGCCTTCACTGAGAGTGGCTGTGCTGCTCACCAATCCTCTGCATCAGCCCCACTATCTGCTGCAAGATGTTTTTTGGGCTCGCAGCTCCTGCAGCAAGTCTGTGTGCATGACACGGACTTGCTGGAGGTGGAGCTCAGCTTTTCAAGTAGCAGGTCTCTCTGCCATGACTGTGGCAGTGGTAGCCACACCAGCTGGCCCTTCCTGCATCATTGGGGGTGTGTGTGTGTGAAAAATCTCTTCCCCCTCCAGGAGAGGCATATCCTTCCAAGAGTCCTGCTCTTGTTCCTCCAACTGGGGATAGGGACTGGCACTTCCTCAGTGGCAGCCTGCTTCTCCTGGTGGGGGTCAGGGGGTGGCAGCCTGCTCCTGCATGGTTACGGGTTCAGGATTATGGGTGCCCGAGAGGTTGCAATTGAGATCCAGACATCCTACATGACTGGTATAGTGGTGTAGCTGGCTGTCAGGAGGTAAGGATGGGGACAACTGAGGGCAGTTGTTACCTGGGGGACACTAATGAGGTGTGGCACTAATGAGATGACATAGCAGGGAACCCTGTAAGTAATAGGATCAGAGATGTTAGTCCCCCAAGAGGGTGGTCAGGCTATAGGCATGCAGGATGGGTTCTGGCCCTACTGGAGGGCCCTGGGTGAGCAGGCACTGGCTGGGAGGTAGTATAGTGTAAAAGACCCCCCCTGAGTTTCAGCAAAGGTGATGCATCAGAATATCTGTTATGAGTAGTCGTGACCAATATTCAGGCTCACCACTGAAACCGGAGAGACTTACAAATCACTAACCTCGCCACCTACTCTCAAAGAGTGTGTGGGGAAAATAAACTAAAGTTAGATTTTTCCTGTTTTAGTAAGCACAAATTCAAATCTTTGGTTTAACAAATGCAGCATTTATTTGCATGTATTAAAATAACCATTTAAGTACTATCACTCTGCATAAAATTTCTTTTCTTTGCAAAATATTTCAACTATACATAACCATGTGAACACTTGTATGATTTTACTTCATTACAGAACTGTGTCCCACCCACAACCAGCTAGATGCCTATCAGATAAGTACATATATCATTAAAACACTTAAAATATTCAAATCTCCCTTTCCTTCCCTTTTTCAAACTATAACATGTAAAATCACCCTGCAAGAAAATGATTCTTTGTGGGGGGGGGGGGGGGGGGTTCTCTTCCTTTTTCAGTCACTTAGCTGCACGGCAAGCTTCAGATGGAGCAATTGCTTTCTTGCGTGGGGGCCCAGACGATCGCTGTAATATTCTCCTTCCCTTCCGTATTCTTCTTCCTAAACCTCACACTCTTTAAAAAAAATAACTGGAAGCAAAACCTTATCTTCCTATCAGTTCTCAGCAACCTCAGTGGAAATTTTAATCAGGACTTAAATACTATGGTCAGCTTTTCTAATTAAAATAAATTTAATTAAATATTCCCTTCTAAACACCTATACTGTACTGAAGCTCCCTAATCTGAGGCGCTGCACTGCTTTGGTTGTCACTCACTCTACACCAGGTTCCATTTTCATTCAGGCAGTGAACATTCTATTCTGCTCTCTCTTGGTACATTGGATACAAAAAACCCTCATAAACCATTTAACTCCTTTTTAAAATTTTAAATAAATGGTTTTCTCCCTTTTCACATCCGACCTCATTCAATCCCCCCTTCTGCTCACTCAAACCCAATCACCATTTGGCTTTCATTCTCTGTCAACCATCAATTCCCTTTACTTTACCTCAAACAGATTCTCCTGCACTTTCCCTTATTACCACACCTTTACCATACTAATTCACACACCTCACTTCTGAAAATCCCATTTTTACCCTCAATTTATCCTCAGTTTTTCACCAGCACTCAGAGCTCAATCAGACATCACCTTTCCCCATCAAAGCAGCAAACTCCTCTAAACTGCCACTAACACCCGTTTCCTAGGAAACCCAGCCTTGGCTTGCCATTCCAAGCACTCCCCAGACAATCCCAAGCCTTTTTCAGAATTCCAAACCTTCCTGCTGACCAACGGAATGTTGGTCAGCCCTACTAAATCCCTATTATTAATACCTGCTCCAGCCTGTCCTGCTTCTCTAACCTGCAGGACTCCTTCTGAATGGCCAGAATCAGCCACAACTACCCAGCACTGCCAGTTCATCATCTTCTGGGACCCAGACACACCCCAGAAAACCCAGGTAAGTATTTATTTATTTTTTTCCATTAACCCTTAGTTACATTAGCACTGCGCTGTTGGACGGATGCAGCCATTATTTCCAGTGTTGACAGCCATGTGGGTACATGGGCATCCCCATGTGTATGTCTCCTATGCCTGGGTGGGATATGGCAGGGTCATTTCCACCAATCCTTCTGTCCACTTCTGCTGGAAGCCCCAGGGGAATGGCAGTTCTTTGCATCAAAGTGGGAAACCTAGATTTAGGGCTTTCTATCTGCGGGGTAATCACAGTAGCTGTTTAAAGGGTTTTCCTGATGGTGTTGGCTGCACATAAGCCAGTGGCGTAGCAAGGGGGGCTGCCACCCGGGGCGGTTCGCCGTTGCGCACCCCCCCTGGGTGCAGCACGATGACACCCCCCCCCTCAGCACATCAACACCCCCCCAACCCAGTGCCTACCCTCCTCAACTCCGTCCAACCAGCTCCCGCACCCTACCTTTAAAGAAATCTCAGAAGCCGTGGCGAGGCGAGGCGCAGCGCCTCGTGTCTGCATGTAAAAGAAGTGTAGATCATTTCATCGGGCTTTCCCTCACTCTTTCTGTCCCGCCCTTGCGGAAATAGGAAGTTGCGTCAGCGGAAGGCGGGACAGACAGAGTGAGGGAAGGCCCGATGAGACGATCCAGTCTTCCAGTTCTTTCTCTCCTTCCAGCCCTGTGGCTCCTGGTATCGCCCCCACCTCCTAGTCTTCCAATTCCCCAAGCCACCGGTAGCCTGAGCGAGAAAGCAGTATGCATGCTGCTTTAGACCTGCCCCCGAAGCCCTTCTCTCTCCTACAGTTTCCCATCTACGTGCGAACAGGAAGTTGAAAGAGAAAGAAAGGCTTCTGGGGGCAGGTCTAAAGCAACGTGCTTACTGCTTTCTCACTGAGGCTGCCGGTGGCTCAGGGGATTGGAGGACTCAGGGGGGAGCGATACTGGGTGCCACAGAGCTGGAAGGAGAGAGAGAACTGGAAAGCTCTAGTACTGTGGTGGCAGCGGAAGGAGAGAAAGAGAGATACTGCTGCAGCTGTACCACTCAGGGGGATGCCAGGCAGAAAAATGGGGTGGCAGCTCATTTGGGGGGGTATTTCCCCCCTCGCCCCCCCCAAACTACACCCATGGGCCCTTCCCATGTCATCTCATAACTTGGGATTTGGCAGCAGCACATTCACAGAGATATGGGCGTTTGGGGCATACTGTAAGGAGTTTAGCTGCATCCTGAGGCCTGATAAGGGGAAACATTATATGGGGGATATGTGTGTGGTACTTATGTTATGCCCTGAGCTGCTCCCGCATGTGCCTTATCATGGCCAGGTCTTCTCTGCACATGCGTCAATACTGGCACTGGAGCAACTCAAGGTCACGGTGGAATCCAAAGCACCTGCAAAAACACAAGTTGGTAGAGAGAGAGTTGAGGAGCTGGACCTCCTTGGCATCACATACATTATTTTGACTACCATGCACTGCTCCTCACATACAGTAGGCTGGGACACATAGCACCATGTAAATTAGGGGGGAGGCTGAGGGGATGGGTATGCATTACACAGGGACAGGTGCTGTGTGAGCTGAGGTGAGCATGGAGACAGAGGATTGAATGGTGGCCTTCTTGTGGAGGGAGTGTGCTAGTGGTGTCAGGTGAGGATGGGCAGAGTGGTAAGGCTTGTGTGCCTTTAGGCTTCTCTATGTAGTCTGCCAACATTTCCATTACTATGTGCGTGTGGCTGAGAATTGGAGGGCTGAAGGGAGAGCTATGTGCAGCTCCTCATTGTTGGATAGTGGAAGGGGACCCCCCCCCCCCATACTAATTTGTCAGGACATATTCTGTACATTGTGATTTCAGCACTGTTATTTTTTTTCCTTTCTTCTCAAACATGTACATGTCTAGCAACAAGGGGACCTCAGGGCATGAGACCTTGCCTATGTATGATGCTTGCATATTTATTTATTATTTTATTTTAGCACATTTATACCCCACTTTATCCCACGCAAGTGTGGGCTCAAAGTGCCTTACAATGCACCGAAAAGGCTATTGCCTGACCAGTGGTTACACAAATACATAAAATTTGTAGCAATCAGATAGGACAGAAGGAACAGAGTAAGAAAGAAAAAGGGAAAAGGGTAAAGATGAAGAGTCCAAAATGGTCCGTGAATTAGCTGTTCTGAAGAACTACAGGATGAATGGTGAGGCCTGGGTACAAGTGGTGTTAACAGCTTTCGGCAAGGCAATCCATAAGTGGGCGCTGTTGAAATACCCATCCTGAACAGGTGAGAAAAGTTTGCCGCGAGTAAAACCTTGAGTGAATAAAGATGATTTCTGGCTGGAAGTGATGAGAATCGTCTTAACAGTCCATGTTGATTTCGTAAGGAAGGAAAGAAGGGGAAATCCGCTCTTACCATCTGTCTACACCAGCCCCCGAGACAACTGTTGCAGCGATCAGTTAACGATAAACAGCTGGTTGAAAGATGGAAGCCAACAAACAGTAGCATTAAAATCCAGCTGCTTGCGTCAGTTGGGATCGGCAAAGTAGGAGGAAGCGAGGCTCCCATCTATGAGGGATACTGTGATCCTGGGGGACACTGTTGCACACTTACCTTCCCAGAACCTCTGTAATTGTTCTCCATGCCCTCATGAAGATAACACATGGGGGCAGGTGATGGTGCCTCTTAAAAAATATGTCTTCCAGGAGCTCAGTCTCTGCCACAGAGTAGTTCAGGTCTCTCTGAAGTGGCACTGGGCACTCTGAAGGACGTTCCTCCATGTTCAGTGCTATATATAGATGTCTTGCATGTCACAGGAATATCTGGACATTACTGTGGTAACGTCTTGATGCTATAGTGGACATTTTTAGTTAAATATTTTCCGTAGTGTATTTTCAAACTGTGGTGACATTTTTTGCTCCTGTTTGGGGACATATTATTTCTAGACATCTATTTGGTATATTTTTGAATCTTGTGAAATGTTTATATATTTTCTTGATTATGGCTTCCAGACTTTGGATGTTTTGCATAAATGTCTGACAGCATTTAGATGTTATATCAAAAATACCCCTCCATGTATCTTTGTAAATCTAAGTGTTTTGAAAATACACCTCCACGTAACTTTGTATGTCTATGTGATTTGAAAATGAGCAGCTTTATATAATAAAACATATACACACAAACTCAATTTTTCAGTCTCTACTGCTTAGCAAGATAGACATTATTAACTAGACAGTAGTTAAGTGTCAATTCTGGTTGAGGTTAAGGGTCACATCCATACAGATCTAAGGGTCACACTTTTGAGATGAGGATCACACTTGTGTCTACATACAGATTATGAATAATGCCAGTGTTATATTTTAAATGGTATTATTATTATTATTATTATTATTATTTTTAATCATACATTTAATGGTTGCCCAGGTCATGGTGTTGTGTTGTGACCATGAGGGCGGATATTTTCACTTGGCCATAAGTGCCAAATTGCTTGACTAACACTTAAAGAAAGAACAGTGGAATGCCTCATAACATGTTCTAAATATGTGGTACATTTTTACAGGGGTGCATATAAATGTACATGTATCCTCAACAAGCTGCTTTTGAAGCTCTTCTATTCATCCTAGCATTTTAGAATTCTGTTCTGTTCTGCTTATTTCCAAAAGTTCT
Source organism: Microcaecilia unicolor (assembly GCF_901765095.1). NCBI lineage: Eukaryota > Metazoa > Chordata > Amphibia > Gymnophiona > Siphonopidae > Microcaecilia > Microcaecilia unicolor. The sequence continues at coordinate 51,914,481 of NC_044039.1, forward strand.
GTGGTTTCACAAAGAGAGGCTAAAGCCTTTAGAGAATCAGGTATGGCTGCTGAGCCTCAGACTTGTAATATAACAAAGATTTGCTTTCTTTTTCAAACTCTTACTAAAAATGTTGGCTGATTGCTTTTAAACAGTTTTTGTCATGCCCTGCTACTTATCATAAAAGGTATATTAGACACAGTAAACCTTAATCCTTTTTTTAATTAACAAGCACACAGTAGGGAAAAGTTCTTTTTTTGATAAGATATAGAGACTTTTTAAGAGTTTTCCTGCTTTATGCATGGTCCACTGTGTGTGCATTCTGAGAGGAAAAGAGAGGAATGTATTTCAGAACATACTTTTTTTTTTTGAATGGAAGGAAAGGGGATTTTGCCATATCACATGTTTATCAGAGTAAGACAAGAAAAGGTTTTCTATTTTATCTCTGGAAATACTGTAGCTGTACTCTGAAAAGTATTAGCTTCTGAAAATTAAAATTATCTGTTTGACACAATGTAACACAATGCTGGCAGAAAATATCCCCATGAGAGTGACTCGAATTGCATTAATTTCTGATGCTCCGAGCAAAATAATAGCCAAGGTTTCACTGACGTAATCATTTTTTTAAAAAGAAACTTTGCATAGAATCTGGCACGTACACATATCTCTAACACAGCTGTGTTGGGTCGTTGTATCATGACAATCCCATTTAGATATTGTAAGGAGGTTTATAGAACGCTGCCCCTCACCCTCAAGAACAGTCCTTTAGACAGCCTGAGCCACCATTATAACACTAGTTCTGCATGGACCCCTTGAGGAAGTGAGACAGGATGAGGGATGGAGCCTAAACCACGAAGTATATAAGACAGGGCCTGACTGAGGTTAAACAGGCCCAAAAAGAAGGAATTGAAGCCCCAGTATATGCCACCACCACCTACGGTTAAGAATTGTGACCTGGCTGAGGTAAGCTGCTTTTGCTTCTTGTTTGAGACTGACAAGCCTTGCTCTGAGGTCTGGCTGGAGCCAGACCCAAGTACTCGGAGAAGAAACAAGAAAGACTCACAGGCTTTGTTTGGGACAGGCCCGCCCTACCAGCCGCAGACTGTGTTCAGGTCTTGCCAGCCTGAAGCCTGCTTAAGACTGCGGTTTGAACTACAGAGGCATTTTGTCTTTTGTTCCGGGTCCTGTGATGTAACAGGCCTCAGGAAGCAGAATACTCTGCTAGATGGACCATTGATCTGACTCATTATGGCTATTCTTATTTACCAATAGACACAAATGGCCCAAACAGAAATGAAATTATCCTATATAATAAAACTCACCCTCAACGTTCTGAGGACACTGACGTCACTGTCAGGTCCTCCGGGCACTTCCTTCCGGTTCGAAGCCTTCGTGCTGGTGAAGCCACCGAAAACACAGTGTTGGGGCCCCGCCCTCGCGTCAAATGTGATGACGTTGAGGGCGGAGCAATGGCGTCAGTGGCTTCACAACTAGGGTTACCATATGGCTCCAGAAAAAGGAGGACGGATTGAGCCAGCCGGGTTTTACTTCCATTGCTTTCAAGCAATGGAAGTAAAACCCGGCTGGCTCAATTACTTCCATTGAAAGCAATGGAAGTAAAACCTGGCTGGCTCAATCCGTCCTCCTTTTTCTGGAGCCATATGGTAACCCTATTCACAACCAACGACGCAGCAGATTGAAGGTGGTGTGCCGAGGTCTGCAACAATGGCGGCCAGTGCCATCAGAATGCCGAAAGGGGTGAGTAGGGAGGGGGGAGGTTCGGAAGGAAACCGTGCTAGCGCCTGTTTCATTTGCGCAAGAAACGGGCATGTTTTACTAGTATTATATAAGTTCAATAGCAGAGATTTCACTAAGAGTAGCTGGGACTCAGAAGGACTAGCTCTAGTTTCTTGACTGCAAACCTAAACCCAGCTCCAAATAGGTGGCCTCAAAGGCTCACATTAAGTCTGGTTAGCCAGTTACTGTTGTTCTGGTGATCAGGCCTTGCCAACAATGTCCTAAACGGATAGGCCTCTCAGTCTGGGGATATCCCCAAGAATCAAATCAAATCGCAATCTCCTTTCTCAAGTCTGAGAAAAAGCTCCAAAGACTCAAACCAGTAGTTAAAGGCAGAATGACTATGTCTCAAATATAAACTGCAATTTGTTGGCATTGCTTCTTTACCCACAGCTTTGAGAACCTAGTCATGGAGAAATTTCTATACTATCCAAAGCAGGCTTGCCTGGAGGTTAGTTCAGACCCCATGCTAGGCTGTTCTCACTCTCCCTGACTTCCAAGAACCAATTTTAAAACTTTGAGTTTTTCTTTGAAACTATATATTGGTAACATAGCTTAATGTGGAAGAGCCTTAGGAAGGCAAGTTATGCCACCTTAATTCATTGGAATTCTTCAAGGATCTTATGCTATTTTATGGATGTAAAAATGTACTTGAATAAAGGCAAGCTAGTCAATATAGAGAGGCATTTTCAAAAAGTTGTCAAGTCAGAATTGGGATGTCCTGCACATAACATTAAAACAATTGTATCTCACAGCCAATTTTATCTATTTTATCTCTGGAAATACTGTAGCTGTACTCTGAAAAGTATTAGCTTCTGAAAATTAAAATTATCTGTTTGACACAATGTAACACAATGCTGGCAGAAAATATCCCCATGAGAGTGACTCGAATTGCATTAATTTCTGATGCTCCGAGCAAAATAACAGCCAAGGTTTCACTGACGTAATCATTTTTTTAAAAAGAAACTTTGCATAGAATCTGGCACGTACACATATCTCTAACACAGCTGTGTCGGGTCGTTGTATCATGACAATCCCATTTAGATATTGTAAGGAGGTTTATAGAACGCTGCCCCTCACCCTCAAGAACAGTCCTTTAGACAGCCTGAGCCACCATTATAACACTAGTTCTGCATGGACCCCTTGAGGAAGTGAGACAGGATGAGGGATGGAGCCTAAACCACGAAGTATATAAGACAGGGCCTGACTGAGGTTAAACAGGCCCAAAAAGAAGGAATTGAAGCCCCAGTATATGCCACCACCACCTACGGTTAAGAATTGTGACCTGGCTGAGGTAAGCTGCTTTTGCTTCTTGTTTGAGACTGACAAGCCTTGCTCTGAGGTCTGGCTGGAGCCAGACCCAAGTACTCGGAGAAGAAACAAGAAAGACTCACAGGCTTTGTTTGGGACAGGCCCGCCCTACCAGCCGCAGACTGTGTTCAGGTCTTGCCAGCCTGAAGCCTGCTTAAGACTGCGGTTTGAACTACAGAGGCATTTTGTCTTTTGTTCCGGGTCCTGTGATGTAACAGGCCTCAGGATTCAATTAAATAAACACTTGTTTTCATTTATATCCCTTTGTCCGGCTGTGTTATTTCACAGGCTCACCTCAACCCTCACTCAGGCTGTCAGTTACCACAATAAACTATTTGCAACCACAGTGAACTCTTGAGTACTTTTGTTCCCCTCTTGGTCATCACCACTTCTCTGTGGTTGTTTTTACCTTATTGTGGGGATTAATCTTCTTCCTTTATCTACCCCAAGAATGAGTATATCATTTAAGGTATACTCTGGCCACATGTTTACAGCTGGCACTTAGTTTCAGATCAGAGCAATTATAAATATGCACCTGCTGACATGAGAGATCCTCTAGAAGTGTTTACCTCTAAACATGGAGGTCAATTTTGAAATGATATCGGTGTCTAATTATGGGCCTTAATTCCTAACCTGTGCCAAACAATGCATAGGCAGTAGTTCCCAAACCTGTCCTGGAGACACCCCAGTTAAGTTTTCATTATATCCACAATGAATATTCATGAGATTTGCATGCAGTGGAGGCAGTGCAAGCAAATTTCTCTCATGAATATTCATTGTGGATATCCTGAAAACCTGAGTGGCTGGGGTACCTCCATGACCAGATTTGGGAACCACTGCATTATAGCTTTGTTTTATTACATGGACATTACTACTAGATTTAATGATCAGGATATTATGATTTAGTAAACCCTGTGATAATTTTCCTAATGTTTCAGTGCCCAGAAAATTGTGTATTCCCAGTCATAGCATCAGGTGATATGGCCTAGCCCAAGTTTTAAGGGACATATAGCACCATGTAGGAATGGCTCCTGGCTGGTAAAATAGCACTTAACCAGCTTAATGCTAATATTCAGCATGAGATAGCCAGTTATCCCCGCTGAATATTAGTGCTTAGGGCCAGATTCTAAGAGTGAAGCACGTTAACTTATTTTGTGCTACCTTAGAGGATGGAGGTCTTCTAGAAGGAGAGCATCACCCTGGTGAAGTAGGAAGTACTCCTGTAGCCAGGACCTGCCCACCAGGGGATGTACTATCCTCTCGCACCGAGGATATGTCTCCAAGTGCTGCCCGGGAGGGAAAGGTTAGGACAGCTGTTGTAGTTGGTGATTCGATCATTAGGCATATAGATAGCTGGGTGGCTGGTGGATGTGAGGATCGCCTGGTGACTTGCCTGCCTGGTGCGAAGGTGGTGGACCTGACGCGTCACCTAGATAGGATTTTAGATAGTGCTGGGGAGGAGCCGGCTGTCTTGGTACATGTGGGTACCAATGACATAGGAAAATGTGGGAGAGAGCTTCTGGAAGCCAAATTTAGGCTCTTAGGTAGAAAGCTCAAATCCAGATCCTCTAGCGTAGCATTTTCTGAAATGCTACCTGTTCCACGCGCAGGACCAAAGAGACCAGCAGAGCTCCGGAGTCTCAATGCGTGGATGAGAAGATGGTGCAGCGAGGAGGGTTTTAGATTTGTTAGGAACTGGGCAACATTCTGAGGAAGGGGGAGCCTATTCCGAAAGGATGGGCTCCACCTTAACCAGGGTGGGACCAGGCTGCTGGCGTTGGCATTTAAAAAGGAGATAGAGCAGCTTTTAAACTAGAAATGGGGGGAAGGCCGACAGTCGCTTAAAAGCGCATGGTTCGGGATAAGGTATCTTGCAAGGATACCTCACAAACAGGGAAGATAGGGTTTCTGGATAGTGAGGTTGCACAACAGACTGTGGTAGGCCAGGTGTCCTTAAATACAACTAAAGATCAGACAAAAGATGGCAAATCAATAGTGTCAAGTACTAAGCATCATGCAAATAGAAACAACAAACATACTCTGAAATGTCTATATGCAAATGCTAGGAGTCTAAGAAATAAGATGGGAGAGTTGGAATATATTGCACTAAATGAAAAATTGGATATAATAGGCATTACTGAGACCTGGTGGAAGGAGGATAACCAGTGGGACACTGTCATACCGGGGTACAAAGTATATCGTAGTGATAGGGTGGACTGGACTGGTGGAGGGGTAGCATTGTATATTAACGAGAGCCTTGACTCAGATAGATTACAAATTCAGCAGGACACAAATCACACCTTTGAATCATTCCATTCCATGTATAAAAGGGAAAAGGACGGTGATAGGAGTGTACTACCGTCCACCTCGCCAGGATGAGCGGGTAGACGCAGAAATGATAAAAGAAATCAGAGACGCAAACAAAATGGGCAATGTGATAATAATGGGTGACTTCAATTATCCAAATATAGACTGGGTAAATATAACATCGGGACACGCTAGAGAGATACTATTCCTTGATGAAATCAAGGACAGCTTTATGGAGCAGCTGGTGCAGGAGCCAACGAGAGAAGGAAAAATCCTAGACTTGGTCCTTAGTGGAGCACATGATCTGGTGAGGGACATTATGGTACTGGGGCCGCTTGATAACAGTGATCATATAATATGATCAGTTTTTATATCGACCTTGAAGTAACTATACATAGGAAGTCAAATATGTTAGCGTTTAACTTTAAAAAAGGAGACTATGATAAAATGAGAAGAACGGTAAAAAAAAAAATTAGGGGGGCAACTGAGAGGGTAAAAACTGTACAAGAGGCATGGATGCTGTTCAAAAATACCATCCTGGAGGCCCAGGCCAAACATATTCCGCAAATTAGAAAAGAAAGATGGAAGTCCAAAAGATAGCCGGCGTGGTTGAAAAGTGAGGTGAAGGAAGCTATTAGGGCTAAAAGAAACGCCTTCAGAAAATGTAAGAAGGAACCATCTGAAAATAACTAGAAGCAGCATAAGGAGTGTCAAAGCAAATGCAAGGCGCAGATAAAGAAGGCCAAGAGGGATTACAAAAAAAAGATAGAATTAGAGGCAAAAAAACATAGCAAAAATGTTTTTTGGTATATTAAAAGCAGGAAGCTGGCAAAAGAATCGGTTGGGCCGCTGGATGACCGAGGGGTAAAAGGGGTGATCAAGGAAGATAAAGACGTAGCGGAGAGATTGAATGAATTCTTTGCTTCGGTCTTCACCGAGGAAGATTTGGGTGGGATACTGGTGTCGGAAATGGTATTTCAAGCGGACGAGTTGGAGAAACTTACTGACTACACGGTAAACCTAGAGGACGTAATGGGGCAGTTCAACAAACTGAAGAGTAGCAAATCTCCTGGACCAGATGTTATTCATCCTAGAGTACTGATGGAACTGAAAAATGAGCTTGCAGAGCTACTGTTAGTGATATGCAATTTATCCTTAAAATTGAGCGTGGTACCGGAAGATTGGAGGGTGGCCAATGTAACGCTGATTTTTTAAAAAGGTTCCAGGGGAGATCCGGGAAATTATAGACCGGTGAGTCTGATGTCGGTGCCGGGGAAAATGGTAGAGGCCATTATCAAAAACAAAATTACAGAGCACATCCAAGGACATGGATTACTGAGACCAAGTCAGCACGGCTTTTGTGTGGGGAAATCTTGCCTGACCAATTCTTTGAAGGAGTAAACAAACATGTGGACAAAGGGGAGCCAGTTGATATTGTATATCTGGATTTTCAAAAGGCATTTGACAAGGTACCTCATGAAAGGCTACAGAGGAAATTGGAGGGTCATGGGATAGGAGGAAATGTCCTATTGTGGATTAAAAACTGGTTGAAGGATAGGAAACAGAGAGTGGGGTTAAATGGGCAGTATTCACAATGGAGAAGGGTAGTTAGTGGGGTTCCTCAGGGGTCTGTGCTAGGACCGCTGCTTTTTAATATATTTATAAATGATTTAGAGATTGGAGTAACTACTGAGGTAATTAAATTTGCTGATGACACAAAGTTATTCAAAGTCATTAACTCACGACAGGATTGTGAAAAATTACAGAAGGACCTTACGAGACTGGGAGTCTGGGCGGCTAAATGGCAGATGACGTTTAATGTGAGCAAGTGCAAGGTGATGCATGTGGGAAAAAAAGAACCCAAATTATAGCTATGTCATGCAAGGTTCCACGTTAGGAGTTGCGGACCAAGAAAGGGATCTGGGTGTCGTCGTCGATAATACACTGAAACCCTCTGCTCAGTGTGCTGCTGCGGCTAGGAAATTGAATAGAATGTTGGGTATTATTAGGAAAGGTATGGAAAACAGGTGTGAGGATGTTATAATGCCGTTGTATCACTCCATGGTGCAACCACACCTTGAGTATTGTGTTCAATTCTGGTTGCCGCATCTCAAGAAAGATATAGTAGAATTGGAAAAGGTGCAGCGAAGGGCGACTAAAATGATAGCGGGGATGGGACGACTTCCCTATGAAGAAAGACTAAGGAGGCTAGGGCTTTTCAGCTTGGAGAAGAGACGGCTGAGGGGATACATGATAGAGGTATATAAAATAATGAGTGGAGTGGAACAGGTGGATGTGAAGCGTCTGTTCACGCTTTCCAAAAATACTAGGACTAGGGGGCAAGCGATGAAACTACAGTGTAGTAAATTTAAAACAAACCGGAGAAAATGTTTCTTCACCCAACGCATAATTAAACTCTGGAATTCGTTGCCGGAGAATGTGGTGAAAGGGGTTGGCTTAGCAGAGTTTAAAAAGGGGTTAGACGGTTTCCTAAAGGACAAGTCCATAAACCACTACTAAATGGAGTTGGGAAAAATACACAATTCGAGGAATAACATGTATAGAATGTTTGTACGTTTGGGAAGCTTGCCAGGTGCTCTTGGCCTGGATTGGCCGCTGTCGTGGACAGGATGCTGGGCTCGATGGACCCTTGGTCTTTTCCCATTGTGGCATTACTTATGTACTTATCATCCACCTTAGTAATTCCCTTATTCAGTGGTGTAGCAAGGGCGGGACGGTGGGGGCGGTCCGCCTCGGGTGTCAGCGGGTGGGGGGGGGGGGGGGTGCTCCACTCCTGCTGCAATCCACTCTGTCCTGCCTTAAAAAATTTATTTTCAAAGCGCCGGAGTGGCAGGCAGCGCCTCACGTTTGCCCTGCTAGTAAAAATCTCCTGGACGTCGTCGTCGGGCCTTCCCACATTGAGTCCCGCCCTCCTCTGAGGTAATTTCCTATTACCGCAAGGGTGGGCGGGACTCAATGTGGGAAGGCCCAACAACAACGTCCAGGAGATTTTTACTAGCAGGGCAGACGCTGCCTGCCACTCTGGCGCTTCGAAAAAATTTTTTAAAGGCAGGACAGGGTGGGAGCAGGAGAACGGAGCTGGTAGGTGTGCCGTGTCAGGTCGGGTGGGGGAACTCAGAGGGGTGCTCAAAGGGAAGAAGGGGATTGGGGAGGGTGGGGGTGCCCAGAGGGAAGAAGGGGATTGGGGAGTGTGGGGAGCCCAGATGGGGGCCCAGAGGGGAGAAGGGGATTGGGGAGGGTGGGGGAGCTCAGATGTGTGCTCAGAGGGGAGAAGGGGATTGGGGAGGATGGGGACAGACCATGGATGGAAGGGGGGAGCGTGAGGGAGGGCAGACCCTAGATGGATGGGAGAGGGAGGGCAGACGGATTGAAGGGGCAGAGAGAAAGGGCAGATGGTGGGTGGAAGGGGGAGAGAGAAAGAGGGCAGACTGGGGCAAATGGTGGATGGAAGGGGCGGAGATAGAGGGCAGATGTGGATGGAAGGGAGGGAGAGAGAGAGAGAGGGCAGATGTTGATGGAAGGGGAGAGAGAAATGGTAGACTGGGGCAGATGGTGGATGGAAGGGGCAGAAATAGAGGGCAGATGTGGCTGGAAGGGAGAGAGAGGGCAGACAGTGGATGGAAGGGGCAGAGAGAGAGGGCAGACAGTGGGTGGAAGGGACATTAGAGAGGGCAGACACTGGATGGCAGAGAGAGAGCGAAGACAGATGCTGGATGGAAGGAAGACAGTAAAAAGAAGATGAGGAAAGCAGAAACCAGAGACAACAAACTGTAAATATATATTTTTATTATTTTGCTTTAGGATATAGTTTTGTAGCTGTGTTAATAAATGTTTATAAATAGAACATGTAAATAAGGTAATCTTTTATTGGACTAATTTTAATACATTTTGACTTAACTTTCAGAGAACAAAACCCCCTTCCTCAGATCAGGATAGGATACTGTAACAGCACTATACTGTATTGACCTGAGGAAGGAGATTTTGGCCTCTGGAAACTAAATGTATTAGTCCAATAAAATGGTATTATTTTATTTTCTGTATTTGTTTTATTTCTATTTGTTAATTTGTAAAGTGGTGATTGGTATTTGTTAGTTTTTTCAAATTTACATCTGCTGTCTTTATATTTTGCACAGTACTAGGGGACATTTTCTGTTTCTGTGGTGTTGCATTGTATGCAGAGTCTGGCATCGGGGGTTCAGTTTAATTTTTGTCTAAATAGAAAGTTTATGATTACTTATTCTATAGTGGATTAGGGTGTATCTATGTTTGTGAAAAATACATGGCTTTCAATTGGCATTGGCTGTGCAGGATCGACGATCTATACTATTGTGTCTGGTTTCGTTTTACAATAGGTGAATTGATGTTCTAGTGCTCACTGTAGTGTTTAAGATGCTTTCCTTTTCCTTGTGTGACTCATAGAAATTACTGCTTATGGTATGGTAGAATTGCTCTATAGGTCCTGAGTGTTTTGTATTCTCGGTATGCCTAGTACTGGATTTTGGGGGGGGGGAGGGTGTTAAAATATGACCGGCCCCGGGTGTCAACTACCCTAGCTACGCCACTGCCCTTATCTCTTATTTGTTCTGTTTGTCTGTCTTAATTAGATTGTAAGCTCTGTTGAGCAGGGACTATCTCTTTATGTTCAAGTGTACAGCGCTGCGTACATCTAGTAGCGCTATAGAAATGATAAGTAGTTGTAGTAGTAGTAGTTAAATTGGGCCGACACACAATTTAACACACAACTTAATTGAGTAATGAGCCAATCAGCACTGATAATTGGGTGATAACCAAATATCAGCACTAATTGGCAACAATTAGGATTTACATATATAACGCATTCCATAACGATGCGTGTGTAAATCTTAATGTGCATACATATTTGGGGGCTTGGATAGGGGCATTCTAGGGGTATTCCCAAATGTTTTGCGTGTTGATATAGAATATGGCCAAACTGTGCCTAACTATAGGCGCTAAATCAAATTTATAAGACCTAACTTTATAAATGTGGGGATCCTTCCATATATATCACTATCATCTCCCAAACAGTCACTCTTTTACATTTTATAGGTATATTCCAACTGCTTTCAGTATATGTTAAAGAAGTGTTTTCATTATGGGGATCATCAGAATCTTCATCAGCAATCCCTTCCGGGCACAACGTCCCTCATACTTGGGCTTCGTGTAACTCCTCACAGATCAACCCAATAATATCTGTTTTTTTCTTTTTTTCTTTTCTTTTATGTCTTTTAACTCTTCATAGTTTTCACTTAGCAATTTAAACAAGTACTGAACTGTTTCACTTTACTTATAAGTAACAAAGTACTTAGCTTTTTTAGCAGCAATTTTTGCAAACGAGCCAAACTTCCGCCAACATGGCCAGGTTTCGAAATTCTTCGTCGGGGTAGTGGTTTGCTGTCAAAGAAGTATATAACTTTAGTCATTAGTTATTCTTTCCCCCAAAAACATAGTTCTTGCTTCTTTAACATACAGCTAGCAATCTTACCACTTCATCATCTGCTCCACAACTACAACAAAAATGGCCACGGCGTCTAACGCGGACTCCTCCATTAAATAGCTCTCAGCTGATCAAAAATCCTTCCTTCTAATAGGACCACGTAGCACTGCTCATAGCCTATCATATCAAAGACCACCAGTCTAGCTCCGAATTTAAACCACCCAGACTTAGTGTGTGAAGATAAAAAATCCACCTTTGTTCTTTAAAATTCAATAAACTTCCAGCATTACCACCCTCCCTCCCCAACTGGACATGATCAATAATAAGCCATTGAATATCTTCAAGAGTATGTTGATAATCCACCCAGTGCTGAACCATTGGAGCAGATAGTAAATGATTTTTTATCCTTGATTTATGCTCATTCAAACGTTGTTTAATAGGGCGACTAGAGCACCCTATATATATATTAGCTGACATGGGCATATGATCGCATATGCTGTATTACATGTATTGCAATTCGTAGGGGAGTGTGCAGAAATGGCATGTGAAAACCCTGGTGGTGTCCATACAGTACCCTCAATCGTATACATACACCATTGACACGATTCACATTTCATATGTCCCATGTTAGCAGATGTATCCATTTCATAGTCTAATCGTTTGTATGTTAGTAGTTCACCGATGGTTTTACTTCATTTAAAGGCACAGATGGGATGATCTTGAAAACATGTATCTATTTGTAACATTTTCCAGATGGAGTGTATGCTCGCATTGATTTTAGAACTGAGCACAGAGTAGGGAAGAACCAATGTCAATTTTTCTTCCTCCTGAGTCTGATTATATTGTAGTAACCAATCCTGCTGGGAGTATTTAGCCCGCAGATAAGCTTTTTTAATTATAGAGCGCAGGATAACCTCTCTCTAAAAAGCGAGTTGTCAATTTATCTGCTTGTATTTCAAAGGATATAGTCGTAGAACAAATTCTCTTAAGTCTTAAGAACTGGCTTATTGGTAAGCTAGCCTTCAATAGGAGGAGTAGCCTAATGGTTAGTGCAGCAGGCTTTGATCCTGGCATCTTGGGTTTGATTCCCATTGCAACTCCTTGTGACCTTGGGCATGTCACTTAACTCTCCATTGCTCCAAGTACAAAAACATAGATTGAGAGCCCTCTAGGAACAGAAAAAGTACCTGCATATAATGTGTAAAATACTGAGTATGTCTAGTACCACTATAGAAATGATTAGTAGTAGTAGTAGAGATGGAGGGTTTAGCATAAAAATGACATGGGAGGGATTTGCTTGGCTATACCCTGAAAAATGTCCTCCACCAGCACAGGCCCCCTTTTGCCACAGCGGATAAAAGGGAAGTCTCTCTTTCCCGCAGGAAATGGCCATGCGGCAAGTAAAGCACTTGCCACGCAGCCATTATGGGGAGGAGCTCTTACTACCACCCATTGAAGTGGCGGTAAAGGGTCCTGCGCTAACCTGGTGGCAACTGGGCAGTGCGTGACACTACCCGATTACCACTGGTTACACTCCGGCGCTACAAAAATAAATATATTTTTGTAGCACCGGATATGACAGTGCACTAGGGGTGGGAAGTACCACTGGGCTGCTGCGGTAGTCTGGCAGTACTTCCTGTTTAACGAGCGGTAAGCTTAGTGAAAGGGGCCCTATGTAACTTTGTAAGTCTAAGTGCTTTGAAAATATACTTCCATATGTCCCTTCTACCCCTCCCTCTAAGTTTGTCAATTGTCTCCTGCCAACTCTTCTTGCTGCTGCTGTGCTACTTCTTTACACTCATATAGCCCAGTGCCCCTACAATTTCTACCTCCTGTGGGATATAATAGGGGAATAATATTTTTAATTTTTGTAAGGAATTGGAATAGTGCTACTCTCCAATCCCCCTCAGTTTAATCCCTGATCATAACCCTTGTCAATATCAGAGCTGCCTAGATAAAGTAAGTTTTTAAAGGGAGATTTTCAGTTCATGGTATTCCATGCTTCCACAACCTCCTCCCCCATTCTAATGAAATAATTTACCCCAGTGACTGCAAGGTTGGAACAAAAGAGCAGATACCAGCAGCTACCCAAAACTGACCCAGCTCAATTAGCAATATTATATATTCCCACCCAGTGATTCTTGGGCTCTCTCAATTGTGTGGAGCTGCTGGTAGATTCAAACCATGAGCACAAAAATCTGAAAATTCTTTTCTTTGCTTGTTCTTGATTTTCTCTTCCTAGTCTCACCTATCCTGCCACTTCAGTCCTCTCTTAACCCCTTAGTACTTCTTCCCTCCAACCTGATCCTTTCTCTTTTCAGAACCATTTTCTCAGCATATCTCCCCTATCAGCCCCCTCGTGTCATGTTTGAATCCCGCACAGTTCCTCTCCCTGTCCTCATCATCTCTTTCTTCAGCTCCTCCCTCATCTACTTATCTTTGTATCAAAGCCCACACTCCCTCCCTCTCGCATTCATTTCAGCTCTGTTTTTCCTTTTACATTCCATATCTCTTCCCTCAGCCTCTCTTCCCCTTACAACCCATGTCTTCCAGTTCTCAGTACCTGTGTCTACTCTTTCCTTCCTCATTCCTTTCCCAGTGCCTCCCTTAGCACTTCCCCCCTCTCTATGGTAGACCAAAAGCAGGAAACCTATCTGATAATGACACTGCAGGTCTTCTCTGCTCCCTGCTATTAGCCTGTTGGTCAGATATTCCTTTGCCAGTCAATAAAGCTGCAGAGGAGGCAGGACCAGTATCTTAGAAGACGCAACCTTCTGTCCTGCTTTCCCCTGCAGCCTATTGGCTGACTAAGGAATGCCTGACCAATGGTGTCTCTTAAGCTAACTGGTCCTGTCTCCTTTCTAGCTTATTGGCTGGCTAAGAAAAGTCTAACTAATGGGCTGCAAGCAGCGGCATAGCTAGGTGGGGTGCCAAGGGAGCGGCTGCTCCCCCAAACGGAGTTCTGCTGGCGCCAGCGCCTATTTTTTTTTCATTGTGTAGCACTGAAAATGTGCGCCGGTGCCAGCGGAAGTCCGCTCTCGCTCCCCCTATGCCGTCAACCTGGCTGAACCTAGCTATGCTTCTGGCTGCAAGGGGAGGTGGCAGCAGTAACTGAGGGGACACAACAAGGAGGTTTAATAGACAGGAGATGAAGTGACGTCAAAATGCTGAAACCAATTAGGTCAGACTGAGTTTTCCCTTCCCCACACAGCTGTCATCCCAGTATACTCAAAATAAAGCAAGCAAACCTATGAGCTGCTGTATCCACGTTGTTGTTCTTTATTGTTGGTAGCATTTTTATTTAACCTCACTTATATTTTCAAACATGCCAGCTTGTGCAGCATATGGATGTACAAAGAGGAAGCATAAAAACGGAATAACTTTTCATATGTAGAGTAGTAATTTGTTATAAATCTTAATCAGTGGTCAGCGTCAGTTGGAAGGGCTGGTTACAGGGATACCCTAGCACAGTAATGGCGAACCTATGGCACGCGTGCCAGAGGGAGCACGCAGAGCCCTCTCCTTTGGCACATGCGCCATTGCTGGTCCGCCCACTCTCCCTCCGAGCACCAGGCCGGCCTCCATCCCTCCCACCAAGCACCAGGCAGCCCGCCTTCCCTCCCTTTTCCAACCAACCAACCAACCAACCAAGCACCAGGCCATCCGCCCGCCCTCCCTCCCTCCCAGCACCAGGGCCCCCCTCCTCTGAAATTTAAAAGGCGTACCTCGGGAGTTAAGGTGGCATCGGCATCGGCATAGGCGGGACCAGAGCTTGAGAGATAGAAGGGAAGGCCAAGCAAAGAACACGCTTTTCACTGCTACTGCCAACGCCGCCTTAACCCCGAGGTACGACTTTTAAATTTCAGAGGAGGGGGGCCCTGGTGCTGGGAGGGAGAGAGGACGAGTGGGCGGCCTGATGCTTGTTTGGTTGGTTGGAAGAGGGAGGGATGCCTGCCTGATGCTGGGTGCTGGGTGAGAGGGAGGCCTGGTGCTTGGTGGGAGGGAGGCCTGCTGCTGAGTGCTGCTTGGTGCTGGGTAGGAGGGAGGGAGGGAGGCCTGCTGCTGGGTGCTGCTGCGTGCTGGGTGGGAGGGAGGCCTGGTGCTGGGTGGGTGGGAGGGAGGCTTGGTGCTTGGTGCTGGGTGGGAGGGAGGGATGCCTGTCTGATGCTGAGTGGGAGGGAGGCCTGGTGCTGGGTGCTGCTGGGTGCTGGGTGGGAGGGAGGCCTGCTGCTGGGTACTGCTGGGTGCTGGGTGGGAGGGGAGGCCTGCTGCTGGGTGCTGCTGCGTGCTGGGTGGGAGGGAGGGATGCCTGCCTGATGCTGGGTGCAGGGTGGGAGGGAGGCCTGGTGCTGGTGTCACGTTTTCAAAACAGGAAACTAGGTTGTGAGCCCTTGGGCCACTGCCGAGGAGTGGCAGCGGCAGGCAAAACCATCCCACACCAGTGACAAGGCAGAGCTTTAATGAACAGTTAGGCTTCACCTGCACCTGGCCACTTTTCACCAAAGGTTGAGCCCTTGGCTTCAGGTGGCTGGCAGGACTTGTAGGACAGGGCAGGAACAGGATCCCAACTAGATTGAACAGGGACTGAGGGTCAGAGGGGAAAGGAACATACAGGGACAGCAGGGCAAGGAAAGGGAAAAATAAAGGACAGGACTGAAAGCTGAAAACAGCCACTAAAACAGGGAGCAAAAAACTGACTAACAAGACACAAAACTAAAAGCTGCCAAGCAGCCACTAAGATACAAACAGACAAGGACTACACACAAAACTATAACCCAGAGACAAGACTAACAAACAAACAACAAGCTAATCTAACTATCCATAGACTAACTAGAACAGACAAGAATCAAGGCAGGAAACCAAACTAGAAACTGGACTCAGCAGAAGTGCACCAGCACCCCAACATACCAGGGCCTTAGACGCGATGCAAAGGCAAAGCCAGAGAGTTTCAAAATGGCTAATAAGCCCAGACAGGAAAGACTCAGCTGCAGCAATCACCAGGAAGCTATGGTGGCTGTGCAGGCTCAATCCAAGCAAGCAAACCTGGCAGCCTAGAAGATCCGGACCGGACTCAGCTAAAATCTGGAACAGGTGATGGTCCATAGCAGCCACCTGTACTGGCCACCAGAGGGCGAGGAAAGCACAGACGTAACAGCTGGGTGCTGCTGCGTGCTGGGTGGGAGGGAGGCCTGGTGCTTGGTGCTGGGTGGGAGGGAGGCCTGCAGCTGGGTGCTGCTGCGTGCTGGGTGGGAGGGAGGCCTGGTGCTGGGTGGGTGGGAGGGAGGCTTGGTGCTTGGTGCTGGGTGGGAGGGAGGGATGCCTACCTGATGCTGAGTGCCGGGTGGGAGGGAGGCCTGCTGCTGGGTGCTGCTGGGTGCTGGGTGGGTGGGAGGGAGGGATACCTGCCTGATGCTGGGTGCCGGGTGGGAGGGAGGCCTGGTGCTGGGTGCTGCTGCGTGCTGGGTGGGAGGGAGGCCTGGTGCTTGGTGCTGGGTGGGAGGGAGGCCTGATGCTGGGTGCTGCTGCGTGCTGGGTGGGAGGGAGGCTTGGTGCTGGGTGCTGTGTGGGAGGGAGGCCTGGTGCTTGGTGCTGGGTGGGAGGGAGGCCTGCCTGATGCTGGGTGCTGGGTGGGAGAGAGGGAGGCCTGCTGGTGGGTGCTGATGCATGCTGGGTGGGAGGGAGGGATGCCTGCCTGCCTGATGCTGGGTGCTGGGTAGGAGGGAGGCCTGGTGCTTGGTGCTGGGTGAGAGGGAGGGAGGCCTGATGCTGGGTGCTGCTGGGTGGGAGGGAGACAGGCCTGATGCTAGGTGCTGCTGGGTGGGAGGGAGGGCTGATGCTCAGTGGGAGAGAGGGATGCCTGGTGCTGGGAGGGTGGGCAGGAGGGCAGGGGGGAGAGTAGGGTGGCTGGACATGGGTGGCTGGAGGGGAGGGCAGGTTGGCTGGACATTTGTGGCTGGAGGGGAGAGGAGGGGGAGAGGAGGGTGGCTGGACATTTGTGGCTGGAGGGGAGAGGAGGGTTGCTGGACATGGATGGAGGGCAAGAAATGAAGTGGAGGAATGGCCTAGTAGTTAGGGTGGTGGACTTTGGTCCTTGGGAACTGAGGAACTGAGTTCGAATCCCACTTCAGGCACAGGCAGCTCCTTGTGACTCTGGGCAAGTCACTTAACCCTCCATTGCCCCATGTAAGCCGCATTGAGCGTGCCATGAGTGGGAAAGCACGGGGTACAAATGTAACAAAAAAAAAAAAGAAAGGAGGAAAGTAAAGAAATAAATGGAAAGGAAGCCCTGGAAATGGAGTTAAGAGAACAGATAGAGACTAGGACCAGTATGGATAGAAAAACAAAATCACCAGACAACAAATGTAGAAAAAATCATTTTATTTTCATTTTAGTGTTTGGAATATGTCCAATTTGAGAATTTACATCTGCTCTCTTTTGCACTGGGTATACTGGAGCTGTAACAGCTTACAGACATGATTTATAATGAAACAAAATCATGTTATTTTTTTCTCCTATACTAGTATAATATTTTCAATGATGTCTGTTTATATGCACCATGGCTGGTGTAAGGGGTGTGACTATCATAGGGGTGGAGTCATGTGGTGACCCTGCCCATAATGAGTACCGGCACTTTGCGATAAATAATTAGATTTTGGGTTGCTGTTTGGGTACTCGGTCTCTGAAAGGTTCACCATCACTGCCCTAGCATGTGCTATGTTCGTGCAGAGATTTTTTTTTTCCTGGTAATGGGCCACTAAAGCAGACATCATGTTATGAAAATCAGGTGCTTAACATTCAGAGTTTCTACCTATTATTTATGACATTCATATCCCACATTTAACATGGGAGCATTTGAAAGCTTTTATTTTTTTTTTACCTGTGCCTAGATGGTTTGTGGGAACTTGCTCCTTTTGTTTTGAAGAATGCAGTGGTATATTATAAAAATGCACTTAATATTGTTACCGTCGCTATTACTATTGTTTACTATATGTTGATATACAGCCGAAGTTAACCAAGTCAACTTCATGCTTTGTAATATAATTTTTAATAGTATTTTTCTCAGTCAATACCCAAATACAAATACAATTATAATGTTATTTATACAACTGTGTCTACCTCTTATGGTAGCTTTTTTTAATTAAAACCGTGTCAGAAAAATATTTGCAAGTGCGATTTTATTATGCAGGCAAATAATACACCACCAAAATAGCAAGCAGCACAGTATTAGTTGCCAAATTTATAAAAAGTTGATTATATTCAGTGGAAAACAAATTTGTTGGCTGCCTGCTATGTGAATATTCCATCACTGTTTAATTATTGCTACCAAGTATTACATATTTAGGGCATATACCTTAAACATAGATTGTTTACATTTGTTTATCTAGACCTTACATGCACATGGTATTGCTTATTAAACCCGAAGACAAAACCAAAGTGTGGTTAAACAATTTGGTATAAACTGTGTTGTTTATGGCTTGTTATGAAATGCTTTCAGTCCTACTGATCTATACATCTATTGTGTTATTTTGGCGGGTGGAAACAGTCAGGTGGCCTTATAGGGAGGGAGGGGAGTATGGGAGGGGAAAGGTTCTTGGGATAAAAGTAAAAGTTTTCTATTGTGCCATCTTTGATGGCTTACTGTTTTTTCTTGTTCTGTAGGAAGCTTATGAACCGTAATAGCAATGATGAGCTGAATGTTTTTGAATTTCTAATCGAAGTATTAAACGGTATCCTTTTTTATTTAAAAATATTTTTCTTTTTTCTTTTTTCTCCTTTTATCTATAATACACTCAAAGCAGAGAAAAAGACCTCATCAGTCCTAGCTTGGCGTTGCTGCGCTTAATGTGCTCAAACGCCAGCGTTCTTTGGACTCCGTTATAATCCTCGGTCTTAAAAAACTCTGCTCCTATATAGTAAATAGTGAATATTATAATCAATGATAATCAATCATGATCTTTCTTTCTTCTATATCGAATATTAGAAACAATACTTTATGTTACTTAGCTTTAATCTTGCCCTACGGGGCTCTCCGTTTCGCTATATATAATAAGCTTCTTCAGGGGGCCAAGCAACTTTTTGGCTGATCACGATATCTATAATCAAACAAAATGATACCATATAAACCTTATAAACCTTAATGTAGATGATCATTCTTTAATATGAACCAACATGTTTTGCTTTTAATAAAGATGATTAAAACATAAAAAATAAGTTTTGGATGTTACTGAATTGTATTATTCTGTCTCACTGTATTTCCAGTTTTGGCACAGTATGAGCCATCACAAGAACAAAATATAAGAAAACCAATGGGCTGCATTAGGGGCTTATAGCCCATTTAGTTATGTTTCCACAAATGAGAAATCTGTTTGACAGAAAATATTTTTATTATTTTGACTTATAAACCACTTGTCCCTGAAACATGCTCAAACAACAGAATAATCCATTTGTGTATCTGAAAGGTAAAGTTCTAAAAAACAGATGAAGAGGTGATTACATGTGCCCCAATGAAAGGTGAGTTTAATTCTACTTCAATTTAATTTCAATATATTCAATCATCTTTATAACACCATGCTTCCCAAGGCAGATTACAACAACATTTAAGATGACCCCATCAGGAAACAGGATATCCTCACTGAAATTTGGCCATCTGTATTGTATGCAGTGTATTTATTTAGTTTTTAGTGTAGAAAAATGAGCACAAAATACAGAGTTTAAAATTGCTGTTTCTACCAGCTATAATAATTTTTAAGCTGTGTTAGCGATATTCAATTGTTATTTCATGATATTTATATCTACATTTGGGAAGCTTTCAAATAAATTAAAAAGCTGTCCAATAAGTAAAAAAACAAAACAAAACTGTTGTCCTCTAACTTTTAAGGCACTGCCTTTTGAAGAATACTGGTACAGCTTGCCTTTGGGGAAGGACAGGTCAATTACTTTCTAGGCAGGCTTATTACTTATAGCAAGGCCTGGATAAAGATCATAAAACCTGTCTCTTTCAGAGGGTTACAGCAACCCAGTTGTTGACAGCTTAAGAGAAGTTTGTGAAACTTGGCACTGACGTAAATAGCAAAAATAACTTACAAAATACCAGGTGGACAGTCCAGAAAGGGGAAGAATGGTCCAAAACAAGAAGCTTGGGGTTAGATATCCAGGAACTGGTAAACAAAGGCCAGGTGCAGGGGGTTTGCTGAAATTTGTGGTTGAGAGATGCAATAACGGTTGAATCTAAAGATGTAAACATGTTTACAAGATTTGAAGCTACTCATTACCATAGCCAATCAGTGTTAACTATGACATTAACATAGATCCAATCAGGTGTGCTTACTATCATATTACCCATATCCTGAGTGGACCTATAAAAATAAGTGTACTTCCTACTTCAAATCAGAGAGATAGCCTCAGAGCTGCTCTCTCCCTATGAGAAACCAAATCAAATTGTATCTGAATTGACAAGAACCCAAATGCTTTCTCATAGGTAACTTAAAGTCTTTTATATCTATTAATTGGCTTTGGGAATGTCTCATAAGAATATGATTTTATTCTTATAACTCCTCTGTGTTGCTTGCTTTGGTAAGTGAATAAAACTATAAAAGAAAATATCACTTTCATTCTCTTCATTACTTCTGAACTGTCTTTCTATTTGGTAAAATTTAGCTCACCGGTATACTTGGTGAAGGAGTCAGTAATGATTAACAGCAGCCTGTGGTGATTTGTTCATCTCTGGCTAGTGGTTTGACCGCTGTCCAGGGAGGGATAAATACACCCAAATATTTACAGTATCCAACTGAAACAGCTTTAGACTTGTTACAAATTGACCAACGATAAAAAAAAATGACAAAGTGGATGCAGCAGCTCATAGGTTTGCTTGCTTTGGTTTGAATAAACGGGGATGATGGCTGCACTGGGAAGGAAAACTCAGACTATCCTAATTGGCTTCCTTGCTTACAATGGACTAGATAGGCTCACTTCCTCTCCTGTTTATTAAATCTCCTTGGGACACAGCCTTCATTCTTGTTTTTCTCTGCAGCTCTACATCCCAAGGAGGTTTATGACAAGAGATGGTATTATGTCAGAAGACTGAAGCCTGTCCACCCAAGGAGGTTTTCATTCTCCCCAGTGCAGCTACCACCATCTTGATATACTCAAAACAATGTAATTGATAGGGCAACAAGCTCCGCCTAATGGCTTCTGCCTACATAATAGGCTAGGCATGCTCCTGCCATCTCCTGTCATTAAACTTCCTTGCTACATCCCGAAGATTTCAGCTCTGATGTCTGGGTAGTGCTGGAAAGAGAGCTGAAGCCTATGATTCATTTAAAGAGTTCCATGGTAAATATACACATGAAATTCATACAATATTAAGAGATAATGTGATAGGTTCTGTTGGGTTCAGTGAAACTTACAAATTTGGAACTCTAATTCTTACAATTCTGAGCACTACAGCTACAGTGCAAAGATCTTTCTGCTTTAAAAAGAATTAAAAACTATTGCAGGAATGCAACAGGGCAGGGGATACTTTCATCTCTGGCAAAACTATCAATTGAAAAAGAGCTACTGCTGACTTTAAAGTCAAATGCAAAATTCTATGATGATGCCACTAAGCATTTAATAAAAAAATGTGGAGAATGGAGTTTCATTTTAAATGAGCATTTCCAGAAAGCTTTCACCTGTACACACAATTCAGTCTAAGCCCTCGTTGACTGAAAGCTTGTTATCTGGTTCTGTTTCAAATGTTAAGGGCATTTCATGTATGTTCAAATTGTCTACTGTCACCCGTATTTGAGTATGACCTGAAGAAAGAATGAGTGATAAGGCAAAACGTATTTTATCTTGTTGTATGCACCCTGGAAGTCATGCGTCTGCTGCTCTCTGCTTTTACATATTGTTTGTGGGTACAGAACAAATTTCTGCTTTAGCCTCAGAATATCACACAGTCTGTATTGCTCAAAGTATGTTGCGTGGGCACTGCAGTTCTATACCACATGATGTCAATCTGTGTATAACTCTAAAGGATAGATTTCAGAAAGGTGATGGTGATACAGAACATAAGTTTCTTCAAATCAATATAGAATACAATATAGATTGTAAGCTACTTAGTGTATAACCTTTAGATTGTAAGCTACCTACACTGACTACATAGTTTGTAACCTTTAGATTATAAGCTTTCCTGAGCAGGGACTGTCCTTTCCCATGTTAAACTTGTACAGCGCTGCGTACAAATGCTAAGTAGTAGTAGTAGTAGTAGTAGTAGTAAGTCAAAAGGAGAAGTGGTAAATGTTATAGGTGACTCTCAGGAAGAGACCAAAACATATCATTGTTCAGCACAAACAGTGAGTACAATAACCTTAGTTAAGGGTACACATTGCACAAATGTTTAGCACATCTACTGAATTCCCTGCTATAAATGTCACCGCATTACACTGCTCCCTGGTTCTTTCGCAGCTGGATTACTGTAACTCATTATAAAAGGGACTAAGGCAAAAAGATCTATGCAATTGATCCAAAACACCACAATTAAACTAATTTCAGGCTCAAAGAAATTTGGAGGTGGTTTTGGAAAGATTCCAGGAGAAAATCTCACAGAGCTACATTACTGGTTTCACTTGTATTTCTTCAAAATAAAGAGGCATTGCTACAGCTGTATTTTAGAAGCCTAGGTGTGACCTTTATAGGTAACAGAATTCAAATATGTCTGGATGTTTCTTGTTTCTCTATGTCAGGAGGTTGTATCCATTGTGGCTAGATTTCCAAAATGTATTATTAATTTGAATAATGTGTCATTTCTATGAACCTTCTCAATTGCATTCTTTTTTGGATATCAGCAGAGCTATGTGATGGATGGTCCTATTTGACTTTGTTAAAATATAAGTAGAGAGGTGTGGTAGCCGTGTTAGTCCACTCTTAAGGGTAATCAATAGAAATCAAACAAAATCAAACATGGAAAATAAAATAAGATGATACCTTTTTTATTGGACATAACTTAATACATTTTTTGATTAATTGTTTGATTGAAATATAAGGATAGGCGTCACTATAGGGTGGCAGGTGCCACGCTCAAACAATGGCTTTGCCATCCCGGTTTTGGTATGCATCTTGTTCACTTGTCTGGCTTTCCTCCCTCATCCCCACCATGGTCTGGCATCTCTTTTATTTCCTCCACCATGCTGTAGTCTTCTAACCTTGCAGCAGTGTCAACAATCAAACCAGACTACCTTCAGCTGGACCAGGATACCGTCACTGTTCCACACAAGGATGTTTAATAAGACATGAGCTGATGTGGTGGCACAAGGCTGAAGCTGGTTTCTCCCAGCACCTGCCGTTTTGGTACTTCCAAAACAAACTATCAACTGCTGCATCCACGTTGTCGTTGTTCATTGTTATTTTATCTCAGTTATAATTAGAAACATGCCAACTTGTACAGCATACAGACCCCCTTAAACTCCCCAAACCCACCCCAACTCCCCTTACATCCTCCTCCAATCCCCTCCTAACAGAGAGAATGCAAAACCAAGGAGGTTTAGTAAAACAATATAAACCTCACAAGTTTGCTGTTTTTCAATAATGCCCTCCCCTCCCATCCCTGTCCAGCGATTCTCATCTCTCCCCTGCCCTCCCCTCCCATCCATGTCCAGCAATTCTCCTCTTTTCCATGCCCAGCAATTCTCCTCTCTCCCCTGCCCTCACCTCCCATCTATGTCCAGCAATTCTCCTCTCTCCCTTGCGCTCCTCCATTCATCCATGTCAAGCAATTCTCCTCTTTCCCTTCCCTTCATCCATGTCCAGCGATTCTCCTCTTTTCCCATGTCCAGCAATTCTCCTCTCTCCCCTGCCCTCCCATCCATGTCCAGCAATTCTCTCTTCCCTGCCCTCCCCTTCCATCCATGTCCAGCGATTCTCCTCTTTTTCATGCCCAGCGATTCTCCTCTCTCTCCTGCCCTCCCATCCATGCCCAGCGATTCTCCTCTCTCTCCTGCCCTCCCATCCATGTCCAGTGATTCTCCTCTCTCCCCTGCCCTCCCATCCCATCCATGTCCAGCGATTCTTCTCTTTTCCATGTCTAGCGATTCTCCTCTCTCCCCTGCTCTCCCCTCCCATCCATGTCCAGAAATTCTCTCTCCCCTGCCCTCCCATCCCCTCCTATCCATGTCCAGCGATTCTCCTCTCTCTCCTGCCCTCCCATCCATGTTCAGTGATTCTCCTCTCTCCCCTGCCCTCTCCTCCCATCCATGTCCAGCGATTCTCCTCTCTCCCCTGCCCTCCCCTCCCATCCATGTCCAGCAATTCTCTCTTACTATTACTACTTAGCATTTCTATAGCGCTACAAAGCGTACGCAGCGCTGCACAAACATAGAAGAAAGACGGTCCCTGCTCAAAGAGCTTACAATCTAATAGACAAAAATAAAGCACAAGGTAAAGAGAAAATGTTTGTACTTTCTGTTTGAAATCTGCTGTAAAAATTGTGGGCAAAAAGTACCAGGAACACTGCCCCAAAGTGGACAGTCTGAAAACGGCCCTCCCACTGTTGCATGCCTTATTTTCTGCCATTGTCGCTATGCTCACAGAACTCCTCTTCTTAAGTCACTCCAATAGCTCCCTGTTTCTGTACATTTCAAAATTTTTTTATTGGTTTACAAGAGCATTCATTCTGTAGTTTCTCAGCATCTCTTCCTATACTCTCCCCGCCCTCCAAACTCCTCTTCCATCTTGTTGTGCAGTACATCTGGATAGACTTCCTGAGTCAGTGTGTCATGCTCCATCTCTAGCCTTAGTCAAATCTAGGTCAAAAGTCTACATTTTTGAGACTGCTTTTAATTCTTAACCACTTATCTACCTGTTCAGTCCCATATTGTTTTAACCATTCCCGAATAGGTGTAATCCCTAATCCCTATTTGTCTTGTTTGTCTGTCTTGAACAGATTGTAAGCTCTGTCAAGCAGGGACTGTCTCTTATTTGCTTGTGTACATCACTGTATATGTCTTGTAGTTCTAAAGAAATGATTATTAGTAGTTGTAATTTTTATTGAAACATGAAGCTTTTTTTAACCAAATGGTTTAGAGTACTGTCCGAGATGAAACTTGGATTTTTAGCATTGCCATACTAGGACAGACCGAAGATCCATCAAGCATCTTGTTTGCAATATTGGTCAATCCAGGTTACAAGTACCTGGCAAGATCCGGGCAAAATGGTACAGACTATCATTAAGAACAAAATAGCAGAGCACATTCTAAAGCATGAACTGATGAGACACAGTCAGCATGGATTTAGTGAAGGGAAGTCTTGCCTCACCAAATCTATTGCATTTCTTTGATGGGGTAAACAAACATGTCGACAAAGGTGAGCCAGTGGATATTGTGTATCTGGATTTTCAGAAAGCGTTTGACAAAGTCCCTCATGAAAGGCTCCAGAGGAAATCAGAGAGTCATGGGATCGGAGGTAGTACATTGTTATGGATTAAAAACTGGTTGAAAGGAAACAGAGAGTAGGGATAAACGGTCACTATTCGCAATGGAGAAGGGTAGTTAGTGGAGTCCCTCAAGAATCTGTGCTGGGACCGTTGCTTTTTAACATTTCCATAAATGACCTGGAGGTGCGGGTAACTAGTGAGGTTATCAAATTTGCTGATGACACAAAGTTGTTCAAGGTTGTCAAATCGCGGGGCGAGACTAGGAGACTGGGTGTCTAAATGGCAGATGACATTTAATGTGAGCAAGTGCAAAGTGATGCACGTGGGAAAGAGGAACCCAAACTATAGCTACGTTATGCAAGGTTCAGCATTAGGAGTCACGGAACGAGAAAGGGACCTGTGAGTCATCATTGATGATACGTTGAAATCTTCTGCTCAGTGTGCTGCTGCGGCTAAGAATGCCTTCCCCTCCCATCCATGTCCAGCGATTCTCCTCTCTCCCCTGCCCTCCCATCCATGTCCAGCGATTCTCCTCTCTCCCCTGCCATCCTCTCCCATCCATGTCCAGCAATTCTCTCTTCCTTGCCCTCCCCTCTCCCATGTCCAGCGATTCTTCTTCCTGCCCATCCTCCTCCCAGCCCGTCCTCCTTCTCCACTGCCTGCCAGCGTCGTACCAACACCTTTTTTTGCCCCCCAGCGAACCCCCCTGACAAGTCCTGCACTTCCTCTCAGTCCCCTACTTACTTTTTTTTAAAGACTCAGCAGCGCGAACGGTACAGGCAGTGATTGAAAGAGACTGTCAGCGTCGGAGCTTCCCTCTGCGAGTCCCGCCTATGCGAAGCAGGAAGTTGAAACAACATAGGCGGGACTCGCAGAGGGAAGCTCCGACGCTGACAGCCTCTTTCAATCGCTGCCTGCACCGTTCGTGCTACTGAGTCTTAAAAAAAAAGTAAGTAGGAGACTGAGAGGAAGTGCAGGACTCGCCGGGGGGGTCGCTGGGGGGCAAAAAAAAAGGTGTTGGTACGCCGTACCGTTGCGTACTGGCACAAAAAAGCACTGGATATACCTTGCCCCCTTATTGTGGATTGAGCTTGATTATTTGCCTTATTTATATTTGTTTCCTTTAATTGTATATCTGGTAGACGTTTTGGTGCAAAGATTCTCTGTATGTAATTTTTGTGAAAACATAAAATAAAGTTTAAAAATGACATATTTATTTGCCTAACACAGAGTTAGAACCCATGACCTGTTTGTTTACTAAGACCCACAGAATAGCTAGCTTTGCTCTAGTGAACAGTCACAGTAAGCATATAAGACCAACCCTACTGCAGGCACCCATCCACAACACTGGTGCAGCTACACAATCTCGATCTCATGAAATAATGGACAGTCTGCTCTATATTGAGTCTGCAAAAAATTAAAGAGGTACAAAAATGTTACAAAAACCCCATCTAGGGAAATAAAAATAAACAAGTATTAAAAAATAGCCTAACAGGAACCTCACAATAAATGCTTAAAGCAATAAACTTTATATATATATAAAGCTGTTTGTTTGATGCACAATCACACGATTGATTTTGAATATATGCAGACACACACACACACACACACTCTCTCTCTTACAGGGACACACCCAGGACAGATACCAGTGACTTTAGATACATATATACATACACACACACACACAAAAACACACCTACTCTCACTCAGGAATGGAATATAAAACCAGGGGGAGAAATGAGGGTGGGGGACAAAAACATTAGGTGTGTAAGGAGGAATAGATGGACAGAGTTGGCGTAGGTGTGGGCAAGAAGGGAGTGAGCAGGAGTAGCAGTGACAGACTATTAGTGAATTGAGTAAACCAGAGGGTCTACCACACACCAAAATTGCAAAAGTTGCAAAAAATGCAGAAAACACTAGCACACTCTCCAGGTCCCAAAAGACAACCTTGGCAGACTTAGGCACTGTTTATAGCAGGTGCAGATTGGGCACTGGAGATTTGTATCACCGCACACTGCGCCATTTGCAGTATGAGATCAATGCAGCATGAGATCAGCGTACATACATGCAGGCCATGCCCAGTTCTACCCATTCTCTGCTTCATTCCCCCACGCCTCCCCCCCTCCCCCCCCCGGTTTCAGGACAGAAAAATGTGTGCAATTGGGGAGATGTATGGCTGACTTGCAGGCTCCCAGAGTTGCATTTAGCATGCTTCTGGCTTTCCGGCACCTAATGGACCCTTCTGTGCCCGTTTGGCGCCAAACCTTTATAGAAAGTGGGGGAGAATAGTGGGGGGGGGGGGGGCATGGAAGAATTAGTGAACTGGACCTTAAATAATTCTCAAGCAGTGTTGAGGATAGGCAAGGCTAAAATAATAAAGCTATAATCTTGTGAAGTTGGATCATTAAGCAACTTACAGGATATGACTCACATAAAGGTTTTATATATCAAATGAAAATTAAATTGGTGCTAGTTGGCAAGATTTGTTTAAAGAGCTTTTAGTTTCTTCACATCAGCTGAATCTTTTCCAAGATATACATGGATCACATTCATGATATGCTTTCCTGCAGTATACTTAAAATACTGAGTGTCAGCTATTTCCAATAGGAAGAAACTGGCACAGCATAATACAATATTTAAGAGAAGCTGAAGGATACCTGAGAAGAAAAAAATATCAAGAATTGCAATTTCTCATCTGAGAGTGCAAGTAAATCCTTTGAACAATCATTAATTGGAAGACAAGTTTGACCCTCAGCACTTTGCTTGTAGGCCCATGGATATTTGGTAAATTTTAAAGGGAAACTCCCTTATACTTTAGATAGTTTAGACAATGGTGTGTTATAAATATTTGAATCTTACATGGGAAGTGGTGATTTCACAACTTCCAATGTAAGTGGTGCCATTCCATATATTGTTGCCCTATTTTACAAACCTGTAAATGTAGTGAGGCTGCAATTTTAGTGGGATACAGGAGAATGATTCCCTTAATCTCTCATACAAAGCCCTGGTAGAAACAAGCACTTTTAAAAGCCCACGTATATCTTTGAGCTGGTGTGAAGTTTAATGTGGATACTTCTGCCCTGACATGTACATTCCCTTTGTAAACTGGGGAATACACATATAGATTTTATTGCTGTACATGCCATGCCCAAACCACGCCCTCTTGAATTCTTCATGTGGTGTGGATCTTCACTTGTAAATAGTGATTTTTCTGAAACGGATATTTACATATTTATACAATATGTGTGTGTGTAAATGGCACTATTTATATATATATATATTTTTTTTGTTACATTACCCCACGCTTTCCCACTCATAGCAGGTTCAATGTGGCTTACATATTATAAACAGGTACTTATTTGTACCTGGGGCAATGGAGGGTTAAGTGATTTGCTCAGAGTCACAAGGAGCTGCCTGTGCCTGTAGTGGGAATCGAACCCAGTTCCCCAGGACCAAAGTCCACCACGCTAACCACTAGGCCACATTTGTCTCTAAAATAATGGTTGTAGGCAGCATTGGTTCTTTATAAAATAGACTTAAAATAGGTGCTGCTTTAACTGTCAACGTTGGTGACGTGATATAAAATTAAACTCATCCACCCTGATTCTATATGTGGTGACTAAAGAAGTACACGCAAATCAGCATGCACTCTTCCAATTTGCGTGTGCAAATTAATTAGCCCCAATAATTGACCGCTAACATTAATTGGCCTTAATTTATGCACAGATCGTATTTTATAACAATCTGCGTGTAAATCCTAGGATGTACATTTTGGAGGGGTGTTTAGGGGGTGTTATGGAGGCATTCCTATGAATTACATACATAATTTAGGTGCCGGCATTTACACTTGCTTTGATCAGGCGTAAATCCAGATGACTTAAGTTAGGCACAGATCAGGTGCTTAGGCATTACTCTATAAAGTGCAGATATCCTTTGTAGAATACCACTCAACACATAATTCTTTTCTGAATCTAGTCCATTGTGTGTCACTAAGGCATGGTTACTTTGAACCAGTTCTGCCTCTTGCCCTGTTCATTTACCAAGAAAAGCACTTCTTCACCCCCTCCTATTGAGTTCTTTAAATCATTAGGTAAACTGTTAAGGCAACTAGACATCGAATTTCAGGTCTACACAGAAGATATGTGGCCAGTTGCTCCATTTTACATAGTTGGCGATCCTCATAATTCAGGTAGGGCGTGGAGGCAAGGTAGGAACTGAAGAGCAAGTCTGGAGACAAGGCAAGGCTAGCCAGTCTGGAAACTTAAGGCAGGGAAAACTGAAATGGGGACAGGCAAGGCAGGGCAAATTGGAGGCAAGGCAGGACTAGAGATCAGACAAGGCAGGCCGGGGGTCAGGCAAGGCACCATGAGAGATCTAGGAAGCCAGCGTCTGCTGGCACATAGAGCTGCAGGATGGAAAGGGGTCACTGTGTCACGGGACCCACTCACCTAGGGAGGAAGGTGAGTCAGGGCGTGGGGTATGGTGACAGCTGTGAGGGCACCTCCTCCCCAGAGTCCTAACTTAAGTTTATGAGGAACTACTTGATTTAATCTCCTCAGGAGCAGCAGAACAAGACAATGGCTGACAGCCTTCCATGACTTGTCCTTGGAACCATAGGCTTTCCTGGAATCAAGAGTGTCCTGGATCATGCTCCCCTGGTCTGATTCTTCAGGCATGGTACAAGAAGTAGGCAGTTCCTTCGGTACACCTGTAGTCATAGTGACTCCCATGGCCTGGGTCTTAGATGCTAGGAGTAAGCAAGCTTTACCCTGAAGAAGCCTCCCTTTCAGTAGGAGATCCACAGCCTCCTTGTTCTCCTGTTCTCTTGCTGTTCTGGCATACCTTGGTCAGAACCACATTGGTCCAGGGCAAATCATCAGGAATGCTAGCAGTGGCTACAGTAACATAGTAACATAGTAGATGACGGCAGAAAAAGACCTGCACGGTCCATCCAGTCTGCCCAACAAGACAAACATATGTGTATACCTTACCTTGATTTGTACCTGCCTTACTCAGGGCACAGACCGTACAAGTCTGCCCAGCAGTACTTCCCGCCTCCCAACCACCAGTCCCGCCTCCCATCACCGGCTCAGGCACAGACCGTAGAAGTCTGCCCTCCACTATCCTAGCCTCCCAACCACCAACCCCTCTTCCTCCCACCTGCTCCGCCACCCAATTTTGGCTAAGCTTCTGAGGATCCATTCCTTCTGCACAGGATTCCTTTATGTTTATCCCACGCGTGTTTGAATTCCGTTACCATTTTCATCTCCATCACCTCCCGCGGGAGGGCATTCCAAGCATCCACCACCCTCTCTGTGAAAAATACTTCCTGACATCTTTCCTGAGGCTGCCCCCCTTCAACCTCATTTCATGTCCTCGCGTTCTACCGCCTTCCCATCTCCGGAAAAGATTTGTTTGCGGATTAATACCTTTCAAATATTTGAATGTCTGTATCATATCACCCCTGTTCCTCCTTTCCTCCAGGGTAAACATGTTCAGGTCAGCAAGTCTCTCTTCATACGTCTTGGAACGCAAATCCCGTACCATTCTCTTAGCTTTTCTTTGCACCGCTTCCATTTTTTTAACATCCTTCGCAAGGTACGGCCTCCAAAACTGAACACAATACTCCAGGTGCGCCTCACCAATGACTTGTACAGGGGCATCAACACTTCCTTTCTTCTGCTGATCACACCTCTCTCTATACAGCCTAGCAACCTTCTCGCTACAGCCACCGCCTTGTCACACTGTTTCGTCGCCTTCAGATCCTCGGATACTATCACCCCAAGATCCCTCTTCCCCCTCCGTACCTATCAGACTCTCCCCGCCTAACACATAAGTCTCTCTTGGGTTTCTACTCCCTAAGTGCATCACTTTGCACTTAGTGACAGCAGGTGCCTCACAATCCAAGCAATTTTGGTGACAGGTATCACTCTAGGTGGTAGTTTCATCTCTCTGCCAGTCTAAAGTTGGGTTGTGTTTCTGTAGCCATGGTAAACCCAAGATGATGGGCTTCACAGATATCTGAAGGATGTATAGAGCGATGTCCTCCCTTTGATCATCTATGCTTAGGCATACAGGTACTGTCCAGGTTTTCAGATGTCCTTGAATATTCCCATAGTCTGAGGAGACTGGAATGGTCTTGGGCAAATCCTGGGTAGGAACTTTGAAATGTTGGACAAGAGCTTCATCAATGAAGTTCTCACCTGCTCCAGAATCCAAGAAAACTTCAATACTTTGTTTCCCTTGCTCCAACTCAAGCACTGCCAATTTGGAAATTGAGTACTAGGAGCCCCAGGGGGAATCCAGCATCATACCCCTGGCCAAAACTAGGCTTGAAGATCCTGATTTGTTATGGCATTTAAGTGTGTAGTGTCCTTTCGCGCCACAATAGAGGCATAAAGTCCAACTCCTCTGCTCCTCCTAAATTGAAATAGGGGAGCAGTCTACCTACATGGGTTCCTTGAGATCAAGAGCTGGGTCCCCACAGAGGATGCAAGAATTTTGCTCCTAACTAGGCATCCAGCAGGCCATCCTTCCAGATGATTGTCACTCCTGGGCTTGTTCTTCGAACCCGATATCAACCGAGTTACAGAGACCAATAAGATCATCCAGGTGGTAGGTATGTCCCATCCTGCCAGTTCATCTTTGATTTGGGGTGCCAACCCTTGCCAAAAAACCATAAGAAAACTCTCATTGTTCCAGCTTAGTTCAGAAGCTAAGGTACGGAGCTGTATGGCATAATCCCACATTCCCTGTTTTAGTCTAAGAAGCTCAGAAGTTGCTGATGTGACCTTTCCAGACTCCCCAAAGACTCTTCTGAACTGAACCAGGAAACTACAGAGGTCATTGAGCACTGGATTGCTGTATTCCCAGAGTGGTGATGCCCAAGCCAGAACTTGGCCAAACAGCAAGAAAATAATGTAGGCCACCCAGTCCATATCAGAAGCGAGAGCTCTAGCTTGGAATTCGAAAATTATCAGGCACTATTTGATTAACCCTCTACAATCTTTGGGGTTCCCATCATATTTCAGTGGAGTCAAGAGTCAAATACCTGGAGTCATGGATGCAGCCATTGGGGGTGGATCTGGACCTGGGGGAGCTGGAGCCTCTTGGCAACCAACGACTGGAAGTGGTCCATGCAAGCAGATCAGTCTTGGACTGAGTCAGCGAGCTTCTGGACACAGAGTCAGTTTCTGGAGTAGCTGTAGTGCAGTTGACACATCTGAGCTAATGGTCTTCGAATCTGTCACAATTCAGGTAAGGTGTGCCCCCTGGGTCACAGCCGAGTTGACGCCACCCAGTCAACCTGGAGGTTAGCTGGGCCCTAACTGGTGCCAGGTGAGTCACTGGGCCTGGGCACAGGACAGATAGGATTAAGCACTAGGCTCAGCAGGAACTGGAAATAAGGCACAGCTGGGACTGAAGGCTTGGCAGAAGTTGAAGAGAAGGCTAAGCATGCAGGTAAAAAACAAGGCAGGAAAGGCTGGCTGGAGTCAAGACAAGCAAGGTGGACAAGGCAGGAACTGAACAGCAGGTCTGGAGGCAAAGCAAGGCTAACTGGACTGGAAACAGGCAAGGCAGACTAGAGATCAGGTGAGGTAGGCAGGTCAGAAAGCAAAGCAGCACGAGATACCTGTTGCGAAGGCGCCAAGACGAAGCCAAGAGCTTCCTTAAATCCCATGAGGCAGGAAGTAATGCTCCCCACAGGGTCTCCCAGCATTACTGCTGCTGGAAATAAAGAAGACTTCTTCAGTGAGTGCACACCCTAGGAAGATGGCATCAGCCAGCATACAGAGCTGAAGAATGGTAACAGAGGAGCACTGCAGGACCCACTCACCCAGGGAGGAAGATGAATTGGGATGTGGCTATGACAAATATATTAACATAAGCTACAAACATATAAAAGAAATAAAAAATAGTAAATCTACCATACTGTTGTATCTAGAAAGATGCTTGCATGAAAAAATTAAAACAGGTGTATAAAATTATTGTAATATAAACACTTTTGCAAATATTAATAAATAGTACATTTGCCATACTTTTCTGTATAGAGAAATATCTCACACATAAGGATCAAAGCAATAGATATATAAAATCAGTGTGAAGGAATGGGTATGGACAATAAAAGCAAATACTAAATAGAATCTAATAAAAAAGAATTGTGCAATTATGGATACACACGAAGTATACAACCACAGAAATATATGCAAATTTAACATACCTGAAGGTACTGATTCCAATTTTATGCAATGAGGCCTAGGTACTAATAACACAGGTTAAAAGTAAAATAACCCATCTTAATGTTGGCTCATGTGGATAATGTCCCCCCTTACCTTAATGTCGGTTTAATATTCTAAAATAATCACCCCGTCCACTAATAGTGCAAACTCTGTAAGCATTACAACATTAATGTGCCGAAAAAGCAATGTGACCTGGGACATCCCCACCCCGACTGATAAAAAGCTGGATGCTAGAAAAACGGATATAGTGGTAAAAGAGAAAAACACCAGAACAACTTTGATTATTGAGGTGAATTTGAGTGACTGAGATCACACTCTACAGTATATACTTTGGCTTAGGTTCATTCCTGTCATGGTAGGCACAAAACTAAGTAAAATATTAACAAACTACTTGTTGGTAAATACAGACCCTACAGTGTTTAAGAACAGCCCCTTTTATCAAAAAAAATGGCAAAAAAGCCTTAAAATTAAGTGACCAATATTGGGCTCATTTTCGAAAGAGAAGGACGTCCATCTTTCGACATAAATAGGAAGATAGACGTCTTTCTCCCAGGGACGTCCAAATCGGTATAATCTAAACCCGATTTAGGACATCTCCAACTGCACTATGTCGCGAGGATGGCCAAAGTTCAAGGGGCCATGTCGGAGGTGTAGCAAATGCGGGACTTGGGTGTGCCCAACACTTGGATGTCCTTGACCCATAATTGAAAAAAACAAGGACGTCCCTGACGAACACTTGGACGTTTTCACCCGGACGTGTTTTTATTACAACTAAGGCACAAAAAGGTGCCCAAAATGACCAGATGACCACCAGAGAGAATCGGGGATGACCTCCTGTTACTCCCCCAGTGGTCACTAACCCCCTCCCATCCTCAAAAAACATCTTTAAAAATATTTGGTGCCAGCCTCTATGCCAGGCTCAGATGACATACTCAGGTCCATGACAGCGCATGCAGGTCCCAGGAGCAGTTTTAGTGGATACTGCAGTGCACTTCAGACAGGCGGACCCAGGCCCATACCCCCCCCCCACCTGTTACATTTGTGGAAGAAACAGCGAGCCCTCCAAAACCCACCACAAACCCACTGTACCCACATCTAGGTGCCCCCTTTCACTCGTAAGGGCTATGGTAGTGGTGTACAGTTGTGGGTAGTGGGTTTTGGGGGGATTTGGGGGGGCTCAGCACACAAGGTAAGGGAGCTATGTACCTGGGAGCAATTTATTAAGTCCACTGCAGTGCCCCCTAGGGTGCCCGGTTGGTGTCCTGGCATGTCAGGGGGACCAGTGCACTACAAATGGTGGCTCCTCCCACACCCAAATGGCTTGCATTAGGACGTTTTTGACATGGACATCTTTGGTTTCGAAAATCGCCGAAAGTCAGAAACGTCCATGTCTAGTGACATCCAAATCTAGGGACGTCCAAATTTAAGGATTTAGACGTCCCTGACAGTATTTTTGAAACAAAAGATGGAAGTCCATCTTGTTTCGAAAATACAGGTTTCCCCGCCCCTGGATTTTGCCGTTTTGCAAGGACGTCTAAATCGCAGCTTGGACGTCCCTTTTGAAAATGTCCCTCCATGTAACTCAATACCTAGCTGCCATTATTACTATCATATGCAACTGTAAAACTCGTGCGACTCTATTCTACTTACTGCTACTCATACACACAACGCCGTGGTAGATAGAATTATTTGGAGTAAATGACTGTTATGTTTTTTTTTTGTTTTTTTGTTTACTACAACTAGCTGATACCACCTCATACCATGAACTGTATGCAGACCCGACTCCAGAGTTGAAAGAAAAAATCAAAGACACCACACAAATAGGTCTAGAACAGGGATATTTAACACATAGAGAACATCAGTTTCTTAACAATAGAGCCCCGGTGGTTCCAGTGCTATACATTTTGCTGAAGATACACAAAGATCTAACCAATCCTCCAGGCAGACCAATTATGTCCTTCAGGGGTTCTCTATTGGAGCCCCTATCGGTAAACGTTGACACATTTCTGAAGGAGGTGGTGACCAAAAGCCCATCATATGTAAAGGACACTACACACTTCTTACAGTTGTTAGAAACGTGGTATTACCAGGTACACTGATAGTGATGGTCACTTTTTTTTTTGTTACATTTGTACCCCACGCTTTCCCACTCATGGCAGGCTCAATGCGGTTTACATTTTCAAATTTCAAATTTTTTTTTCAAATTTTTCTTACATTTGTACCCCGCACTTTCCCACTCATAGCAGGTTCAATGCGGCTTACATATTATATACAGGTACTTATTTGTACCTGGGGCAATGGAGGGTTAAGTGACTTGCCCAGAGTCACAAGGAGCTGCCTGTGCCTGAAGTGGGAATTGAACTCAGTTCCTCAGTTCCCCAAGACCAGACTCCACCACCCTAACCACTAGGCCACTCCTCCACTCCACTCCACATTGGATATAAAATCCCTGTATACAATGATCCCACAGGATGAGTTATTGGACATAATAAAGAACACATTGGAGGCACGACCTAGACCGCATGAGGTCCCCTCAGGGTTCATATTTACCATAGGCGTAGTTTGACTGTTTCATTTGGGGGGGCAAAGAATGGGCGGAGCATATTAGCATATCATTTGCATATATAAATATGCAAATGAATATGCTAATATGGAGGAAGGAAATTAAATTTACAGGCAAAATATCACAGATGCACATTTCAAAAAGCTGACACATTTCAATTAATAAATTATGAATAAAATACTTTTATTTACCTTTGTTGTCTGATCATTTAGTTTTTCTATTCGCTTTGATCCCAGTGTCTTCTGTTTTATGCAGTGTCTTCTTTCCAGTAGGCTTCCCTCTGCTCCCCACCCTCCCAATCCCATCCATCTCTTGCTCCTTCCCTCTGCTCCCCACCCCTCCCAGTCCCATCCATTTCTTGGTCCTTCCCTCTGCTCCCCACCCTCCCAGTCCCATCCATCTCTTGCTCCTTCCCTCTGCTCCCCACCCCTCCCAATCCCATCCATCTTCTGTTCCTTCCCTCTGCTCACCATCCTTCCATCCCATCCATCTTCTGCTCCTTCCCTCTGTTGTGCCTGACCTCTCCCAATCCCATCCATCTCCTGGTCCATCCCTCTGCTCCCCACCCCTCCCAGTCCCATCCATTTCTTGGTCCTTCCCTCTGCTCCCCACCCCTCCCAGTCCCATCCATCTCTTGCTCCTTCCCTCTGCTCCCCACCCCTCCCAGTCCCATCCATCTTCTGTTCCTTCCCTCTGCTCACCATCCCTCCCAGTCCCATCCATCTTCTGTTCCTTCCCTCTGCTCACCATCCCTCCGTCCCATCCATCTTCTGCTCCTTCCCTCTGCTGTGCCTGACCTCTCCCAATCCCATCCATCTCCTGATCCATCCCTCTGCTCCCCACCCCTCCCAGTCCCATTCATCTCCTGCTCCTTCCCTCTGCTTCCCACCCCCATCCATCTCTTGCTCCTTCCCTCTGCTTCCCACCCCTCCCAGTCCCATCCATCTCTTGCTCCTTCCCTCTGCTTCCCACCCCTCCCAGTCCCATTCATCTCCTGCTCCTTCCCTCTGCTTCCCACCCCTCCCAGTCCCATCCATCTCTTGCTCCTTCCCTCTGCTTCCCACCCCCATCCATCTCTTGCTCCTTCCCTCTGCTTCCCACCCCTCCCAGTCCCATCCATCTCTTGCTCCTTCCCTCTGCTTCCCACCCCTCCCAGTCCCATCCATCTCTTGCTCCTTCCCTCTGCTTCCCACCCCTCCCAGTCCCATTCATCTCCTGCTCCTTCCCTCTGCTTCCCACCCCTCCCAGTCCCATCCATCTTCCCTCTGCTCCCCCCCCCCCCGAGGTCCAAGATGGTGACTCCGTTTACCCCCTCTCTTCCTCCCTCCCTCCCTCCGGTGCAGGCAACAGTCTTCAGCTTTTCCAGCGTTCCTGGCAGCGGTAGCGATGTACACGCTGCCTTCGGTCTGCCCCGGAAGCCTTCTCTTCAAGTTCCTGTTCCCACCTATGCGGGAACAGGAACTTGAAGAGAAGGCTTCGGGGCAGAGCCAAAGGCAGCGTGTACAACGCTACCGCTGCCAGGAACGCTGGAAGACTGCTGCCTGCGCCGGAGGGAGGGAGGAAGAGAGAGGGGTAGACGGACACGCTCCTCTCCGTCCGCTTGGCTTCCCTGCCCTCTCTGTCTGCGTCCCGCCTTCCTCTGACGTCATTTCCTTTCGGGCGGGACGCAGATAGAGAGGGCAGGGAAGCCAAGCGGATGGAGAGGAGCGCGTGCCTGCATGTGTTTTTTTTTTTAACTAATGGCGCGGCGGCGCCTCGCGTCGTTTGGGGGGGGCATTGCCCCCCCTCGCCCCCCCCAGTCTACGCCTATGATATTTACTTTGGCAAAACTAGCACTTTGCAAGAATTATTTTCTGTTCCAGGACAGGTTATTTGTGCAAACCTCGGGTGTGGCAATGGGAGCAACCTTTGCCCTAACATTGGCAAATCTTTTCATGATCGCCTTTGAGGACAAGTGGCTTTCACAATTGCCCTGGCAGAGCAAGGTGTCTTTATGGTGCCGGTACATTGACGACATATTCATGCTATGGCATGGAAGCTCTAGTGAGTTGGAAGACTTTAAGACGTGGTTAAATCAACGCCATCCTAGGATACAATTTACCTTGTCCCACTCAAACACTGTAATAAACTTTTTGGATGAAGAAATTCACCTGATTCATCGTGCGTTTGTGACAAAGGTATTCACCAAAACAACAGATAGGAATACCGTCCTTGAATTCAGTAGCTGCCACCCGAGAGCGTTACGAGCAAGCCTCCCCTTCTCACAATTTCTTCAATTCAAATGAATTTGTACAAAGAATGAGGACTTTAAGATGCAAGACAAGCGCTTTCACAATAATTTGAGACAAAGGATGTATCCACAAAAAGTCCTGCGAAGGGTATATCTTTGGGCCAAATATAACAACAGAGACTACTCCTATAAGGGAGACCACAGACAGATCAGATGGACACGATGATGACATTCGTAATATGTTTCACTCCAGGAGGAGAAGTGGCAGCTAGGATCATTAGACAGCACTGGGACATTTTGAAGACACACCCTTTATTCACGCAGTATCAATTAAGAACAGCTTTGTCGAGGGCAAAAAACCTGAAGAAATTGTTAAGTCCCACTCAGTTACCAGCGGAGGGGGGAATTGAAACAGTGGTAACACCCGGTCATTATAAATGCAATAGAACTAATTGCAAAACCTGCGAGATAACATTAGAGGCGAGTGGCTTTTCACATAATGGGCGATTATACCGTTTACGACATTATATATCTGTGAAAGGAATAGAGAATCAACAAAAGAATGATCAACCTGTCGACGTCTCAGCTTTGCTTGAAATGTCTGATACAGCACAGATTACTGCGACAACATTATTGGCCTGGATTCTAAAGAAATTCTTTCAAAAGAAGGATAAAGCTTTTCGTGGTTTACAAGTTAGTGTTTTTCCAGACCTTGCCAAGGAAACACAAACGTAGGAAAAAGTTATTACAATTGAAACAAGAGGTGTTACAATTGGGTGCTACATTTTATCTTAAACATCCCTGTAAATGTATAATCCATTATCAATCTGTGAAATATGTATACTTTGAGCCTGATCAGCTTTCCTCTTTTATTTCAGCTAGAAGCGTTCCAATATAAGTTTCTCGGATAAAACACGTTTGTATCTCAATCTTAATTTAATAAGTATATATATCTTGAAGTCTCCAGTTTATGGATATTGGACTCCCATAGTGGACTTTTAGTACGCTAAAAAGAATAATTTCTTAATGTATCTCATTGAATTTCTTTGTATTAACTAGTTATAGCAGTACTTTTCTTAAAGCAAGTGATATGCTTATGTATTATAAGAATTAATTATAAATAAAGAAATAAAAAAAAAATGCTGAGAACAGCATGAGACAACTTTAAATAAACAAAAAAAGTAAAAAAGTAAAAAAACAGATTAAAAAATCAGTTTCCAACAGAGTTAGAGAGCACATGACAGAAGGAAGGGTTTTTTTGTCGATGATTACAAATTGTCGCAGAAGGGGCCTGTGAAATGGTGAGTGAAATGGTGAGTGAAATGACACAAGAGCACCCAGTGACTATATATGAGACTTTCTCCTTGAAAAAACAAAAAAACAACAAAAAACCGTAACAGTCGTTTACTCCAAATAATTCTATCTACCACGGCTTTGTGTGTATTATTACTATCATAGGCATAAAAAACTCGATCCAAAGTTCAAAGGTGCAAGCTCATTTAGTAAAAGCATTGTTGATCAAGAACTAGGAAAAACAAAAATGCACTTATCTCAATTGCTTCATTCCTTGAATCCAGAGCATCAAGCAAATCTCATCCATACAATCATCCTCAAGGCAAGCTCTTCATTATCAAAGCTCCCACAGTTCAACATCAATTCTAGTTCCTGCACTAACCCTTTTGGAGAAATTGCCCCCAATGCAAATTACCGAGTAACAGTGTGCAATAACTGAAAGAGTGTATACTATTACAAAATTAAATGATGGGATATAAAGATGCATATCCCTAATTTGTTCATCATATGAATTCATCAGTACTGGAAAATGTTTAAAGATAGTTATTTTGTAACTTCCAATTTGTTTTTTACTTTCACACATAAATGGTCAGTCTTTCATTGTCTTTTTTCTGCTTATGATTTATTCCACCAGTCAGATTTGAACAGAGTGATTCAGCTACAAGGACAAATCTTTCATTTCAGAAATATCCATTGAACTATATCTAGTCATCTTTCTCTCTCTCTCCCTTTACATATCTATATATATTCTTATATCGCTTTCTTTCTTTTCTTTTCTTTCTTTCTTTCATTTGTCTCTGAGGAGAAGTGGACAATCTGGCCAATAATCAGCACTATTTAACAAGCCAGAAATGGTCACTGACTGGTGAAATAGCATTTCAGCGCCTAACCGTTAATATTCAGCGTGAGATAACCAGTTATCTCCGCTGAATATTGTTGGTTAGCACCAAAAAGAAAACCGGTTATATCGCACGATAACTGGCACTATTCAGCACAGACTGGTTAAGTTTAGCAGCCAAATCAGACCACCTAAATAGGACTGCTATCTTTGGCTGCTATAACTGGCCAGCACTGAATATTGACATAGCTGGTTAAGTTTGAGTCATACAAAAATAATCCCAGATATTCAATGCCAGTCACCGGAAACAACCTGGCATTGAATATCCAACGTTAGCGCCGATCGTGGCACTTAGGCAGGCCGCCTCCCAGAGGCTGAATATCGGCCTCAATGTCTTTACATAACTGAAGACTGAAGAAGGCAATTTGTTTAATGATGTCTCTCTTTGTTATTTAGAGAGAGTCAATCATATGGACAGATCCATAGTTTGTATTAAGTAGAAGGGGCCAAGCAGGGATAGTTTTAAATCAGCAGAGAAAGGGTGATTTCCAGTGACAGAGATTTATTTTCAATGTGTGTGGTGAGAGGGGAAGCTGAAGAGCAGAAGACGGAAGAAGAAAGATGCCCATTTCAAAAAATTTAGCTTTGGGGGGTATTGTCTTCAAAGATTTCTAGCACTTGGAACATCTGTGAAAAAAAGCCTTTTGCCTCCCCTTGTCATCATCTGTCATCCCTGAGAATATGCAGCAACTTGCCATTGATATATCCTAACACTTGCTGAAACTTTATTCCTCTTTCTTAACCATATGAATAGAGGAAGTAGCACTCAGCAAAGAAATGAGTGCTCCCCTACAACAGCTGATACTGATAGGTGTGATTATGAGGTATGTTTTGTACCTCTATAACCAATTTGGAATTCTAATGGTAGTTGTAAGGTTTTCTAAACATGACTTTAAATTTAACAGTAAATAAAACAGCACTTGTTAATAAATATAGAAAAACCTGTTAATTAGCAATAGATTTCTGGTTTGTTTCGACTGTGTTTTAGGTTGCTTTTTAATCCATAGAATTATCAGTACATGTAAATTAAGTAACCATTAATGGCAAAGGCATGTAATGATAAACTATATGCCAGTATCCCTCTTACTTTCAGAACTGATTTGGACACCTAGGAGCACAACTTACACATGTGGGGATATTTTCCAATTTTTTTTCCTTGTATAAATCCTGTCATATGCAGAAAAGGATTTTTATAACATTCTGTGATTTCATGTTATTATTATGGTTGGCTTCTTGATATACCACCTTTCTGAGGTACAACCAAAGTGGTTTAAGCACATTTGGAGGATAATTGTATAACAGGACACATGGTCTAAGAGGGCAAGTAGTCACCTACTTAAGTGCTATTTTATAGAAACACATAGGACTCATTTTCGAAGCATATGGATGTCTCAAAAAAACCAAAATGGACGTCTAACACCTGCACAGGGAACATCTAAGTGAGCTAGATGTACCAAAATCAATGTTCTTAGAATGGGCATTACGGAGGTGTGCAAAGGCAGCATCATGATCTGGATGTTTGAATGTAATAATGGATAGCATGCCAATGTCCAGGGCTACAAATGGGAATGTCCTTCTCTTGACCTGATATATAAATGAACAAGAAAAGCAGCAACTTGTCTTTTGTGATTTATCTGTGGGTTGCTGAGTTAAGGATAGTGAAGAGATAACTATGAAAAAATGAGGATAGTGGTTTTACGGAACCTAAAAGCATTGGCTGCAAAGGTTAGGACTTTAAATCAGGCTCGAACGTTGTTTAAAAATACCATCTTGGAAGCCCAGACCAGATGTATTCTATGTATTTACAGAGGTGGAAAGAAGAGCAGATGACAGCCAGCATGGTTAAAAGAAGTGAAAGAGGCTATTAGAGCCAAAAGAACAAAAAATGGAAAAAGGACTCGAATGGTGAAAATAAGAAGCAACACAAGCACTGACAAGTTAGATGCAAAGCATTGATAAAGGCAGCTACAAGAGAACATGAAGAGAAACCATGAAGGAGCGAAATTGGCAAATTTAAAATCACCTGGACTGGATGGAATTCACTCTAGGGTACTGAAAGAACTCAAACATGAAATTGCTGATCTGCTGTTAATGATCTGTAAGCTGTCATTAAAATCATCAATAGTACCTGAAGATTGGAGGGTGGCCAATGTAACTCCGATTTTTAAAAAGGGTTCCAGGGGTGATCCAGGAAATTACAGACCAGTAAGCCTAATGTCAGTGTTGGCAAAATAATGGAAAATATTATAAAGAATAAAATTACAGGACACGTAGATATATATGGTTTAATGAGACAGAGTCAGCATGGATTCAGCCAAAGGAAGTCTTGCCTCATCAATTTGCTTCAGTTCTTTGAAGGTGTGAATAAACATGTTGATAAAGGTAAGCCAGTTGATGTAATGTATCTAGATTTTCAGAAAGCGTTTGACAAATCCCTCATGAGAGTCTCCTGAGAAAAATAAAGTCATGGGATAGGAGGCAATGTTCTGTTGTAGATTAGGAATTGGTTACTGGACAGAAAACAGAGGGTAGGGTTAAATTACCATATTTCTAAATGGAGGAGGGTGCCGCTGGGATTTGTAGTGGGACCAGTGCTATTGAACATATTTATAAACGATCTGGAAATTGGAATGACAAGTGAAATAATTAACTTTGCAGATGACACAAAACTATTCAAAGTTTTTAAAACACAGGCAGACTGTGAAAAATTGGAAATTGGAAAACTAGGTTTAGAAATAGCAGATGAAATTTGATGTGGACAAATGCAAAGTGATGTATATTGGGAAAAATAATCCAAATCATAGTCATCTGATGGTAGGGTCCACCTTGGGAGTCAGCACCCATGAAAGAGATCTAGGGGTAAAAAATACACTGAATTCTTCTGTCCAGTGTGTGGCGGGGATGTTAGGAATAATTAGGAAAGTGATGGTAAATAAGACCAAGAATACTATAAATCTGTATTGTTCCATAATGCAACCTCACCTTGGGTACTGCGTTAAATTCTAGTTGCGTTATCTCAAAAAAGATGTAGCAGAATTAGAAAAGGTTCAAAGAAGAGTGACCAAAATGATAAAGGGGATGGAACTCCTCTTATATGAGGTTAGGGCTCTTCAGCTTGAAAAAGAGACAGCAGTGGGAAGATATGATTGAGGTCTACAAAATCCTCAGTGGTGTAGAATGAATCAATTTTTTACTTTTTCACGGAAATACTTTTAAAACAAATAGAGGGAAATATTTTTTCAATCAGCAAAGAGTTAAACTCTAGAACTTGTTGCTGGAGGATGTGGTAACAGCGGTTAGTGTATCTGGGTTTAAAAAAGGTTTGGACAAGTTCCTGGAGGAAAAATCTATAGTCTGCTATTGAGAAAGACATGGGGAAGCCACTACTTACCCTGGAATTGGTAGCATTTTGTTATTTTTGTTACATTTGTACCCTGCACTTTCCCACTCATGGCAGGCTCAATGCGGCTTACATGGGGCAATGGAGGGTTAAGTGACTTGCCCAGAGTCACAAGGAGCTGCCTGTGCCTGAAGTGGGAATTGAATTCAGTTCCTCAGTTCCCCAGGACCAAAGTCCACCACCCTAACCATTAGGCCACTCCTCCACTCCATGAAGCTTGCTACTATTTGGGTTTCTCCCAGGTACTTGTGACCTTGCTTGGCCACTGTTGGAAACAGGATACTGGACTAGATGGACTATTGGTCTGACCCATAGGAGCCAACTTTTTAAAATTATTGGGGGTGCTAAGCCCAATAGAAATAACCCCTCCCTGGACACATACAAGGAATTTTCTCAATATTGGGGGTTCTCAAGCACCCACAGAGTCGGCTCCAATGGGTCTGACCCAGTATGGCTGTTCTTATGTTCTTATGGTTTGTTGAAGAGGTAGATTGTGGTTTGCTTGCTGACTGTGTTCCCCAGTGTGAGCCATCTGTACACCAAATCTCCAGTCCTTCCTATTGTGTTTGTCTCTCCCTGAACCTGTTGCCTACATATGCCTCCCACATACACACTCATCCCCTGCTGCATACTAGGCCCCATCCCCCTTTGCTGTGTCCTTCCCCCACCAACCCCTCATTATTTACAACCCAGCATACATCACATTGTAACTCCTCACCTGCCTGTTCTGTGTTTCTCTTTGTCCCTGTGTGCAGTGCTCATGTGTTTGTACAGTCCCTGTTTGTTAGTGTGCAAGTGTCCACGTGTTGTCTACTTGTGTGGTGTGTTCTAGTGGTGGGTGAGTGTGTCCTGTGTGCTATGCTGGTGCTGGCCGAGTGTGTGCTGATGCTGGCCCTGG
Source organism: Microcaecilia unicolor (assembly GCF_901765095.1). Lineage (NCBI taxonomy): Eukaryota > Metazoa > Chordata > Amphibia > Gymnophiona > Siphonopidae > Microcaecilia > Microcaecilia unicolor. The sequence continues at coordinate 51,959,280 of NC_044039.1, forward strand.
GTGAGGGTCTCACTAAGTGGTGTTTAGTCCTGCAGTAGGTGACAGTGTATACAGTAGTGTTACTGGTTTGCCCCTGTGGTGATGGGACAGCTGCACAATCAGCATGAAGGAACAGAATTGGTATGTGATATATGCATTGCTGAATGTGGCTGAGAGTCAGGAGGGGAGGGATAGCAGGAGGCACCCCTATCAAAGAATATTCAGGCCAAGGACCCAGTTCATGGAACTTACTGATAAGCAGTGCATTACAAGATTCCAGTTCGATAGGGCTGCCTCTGTCAGCAGCTAGAACCCATCCTTCAGGCCAGGACATGCAGGAGCAATCCTGTGCCAGTCCACCTCAAGATCACAGCCGCCCTTGCCTTTCTCACTACCAGAACTTTTCAGTCTGTGATGGCAGTCACAGAAAGCCTCAACCAGTCTGCTATCTCACACTGATTATCTCAGTTCCTAGATGCCTTCCTCACACACACATCTGACTACATAACCTTTCCTAGTACAGTACAGGAGACCCAAGACACCATGACTCAATTCTATAACATGGACTGTTTCAGCTCGGTTGAAGGGGTAATATACTGCACTCATGTGGCCCTCAGACTTCTAAAAGCAAGTGAGGCCACCTGCCAAAACAGAAAATAATTGCATTCCATGTACATGTAGGTTGTGTGTAATGCGTAGGGGGAAATAGTTTATCAAAATTTGATATACTGCCCAGCCTTAATGGATCACAGCGATTTACAATAAAATATAAATACAATATAAAACATAAATAGAAAAGAATTCCATATATCACAAAGAAAAGACTTAACTCATCCACACTGAAGATGCCTGTGCACATAATCTGGGGTCCTGCCATGGCTCATTCATTCTTTAGCACTCAGGAATCTACCAGCTCTTTGACAGAGATGAAATCATAGGAGGTTGGCTCCTGGGTAAGCATAACTGTGATTCCCTCCCCCCTTTCCCAGCAACTCTCATCCCCTCAAACATTTCCACAGATGCTCCCACCACTCAGCAGGCTCTCTCCTTCACTTCAAGGTGCCCCATAGCTGCCTTTACACACCCGTATCTTTAACATTTGCTCTCTCCCTTATAGGTGACAGAGGGTACCCCCATCGTACCTGGGTCATGACACCCATCTTGCACCCCCAAAATGTGGCAGTGCTACAATGCAGCCCATTGCATCACATGTAGCATCATTCAATACACATTTGGCAGTCTGCTGTACAGATTCTGATGCTTCAACTACTCTGGGGGGGGGGGGGGGACGACACTACTCTACCCCCATGAAAAGGTGCAAGATCGTCAAGGCCTGTTGTATACTGCATAATTTTGCCCAACAATGAAGGCAGCCCTTGCCAGTGCCCCAACAGGAGCAGGCACCAATAGACACAGATGAGGATGATGGCCCCTGCCCCCCAGGAGAGCTGGCACACCACAGGTTGATCTCTGCAGCTACCACGATTTGATACAGAGACACTTTCAGTGAATGTAAGTTCAGTGATTGTTGGTGAACACACACAACATGAAATCCCCACCCCCACACCCTGTCCTACCCATCCCATCTACACAGGCCCCTCCTCTCAACAAGAACCATGTCATTACAATCATGTAGCTCAGAGCACAGCCTTATATCGTGAAACAATTATCCACCCTTTCTCTTTCCTTGTACTCTCCCGTGTGCACCTTTCACACCCCTCTCTCTGACTCCAGCTGATAGCCCTGGCCTCTCAGGAATGGATGGAGTGTCTTCACTCTTCCCCAAGAAGCTTTCACTCTAGTCCAAATCCTCCAGGCACCAGCTGCCTGTGCAGTCCCTGTCAAGTCAGGAAAGTTATAGGTACTGGGGGTCGACGGCAGCTGCTTACTCCATTCAGCACAGTAGTCTGTTTTGGCCCTGAGGCCACTGCCTTGCAGTGAGAAATACTGGCCAGTGTGTCCCAGCTGAGCTTTCTCGGCAAGTCCTGCCATCCTAGCACTTGAGGTGCAGGCTGTCTTGCCAGTCTGATGCCATGAGCTGAGGAAGAGGTAAACGGTGCTGGCTAGCTGTTGCTGTAACCATTGCCACATGCTGAGGAAGCTGTAGACTGCATTGGCAGGGTACATCTCAGATCAGTAGTGTACTCCCACAAGTCCCTGCGAAGTCCCACCAACTCCTGAAAAATGTTCTGCAACACCTAATGCATCTCCCACTGCAATTCCAGGCTCCTCTCTTGTAGCTGTGGACTCAGAAACATGAGGTCCAGCTTTTCCTGGTGTTGGGTTACCAAACTCTGGTTCTGAAGCAAAAGCTTGCCAGCTATGTTTACCACCTGGCATCTGTGCTTCCAAGCTCCTCTGCAGACCACCCCGGCACTGCATTCCCTTCTTCTGGTTCAGCTGGGGTTTGGATGGGTTTGATTAACAGCACCTTCTGTTCTTCCTCAGCAGCTTTCCTCTGCCTAGCATCCTGCTGCTGTTCCAATTGAGCTGTAGTGCTCCCTCCTCCATATTCCTGTGCCACCATCTATTGCTGCTGCTCCTGTACAGGAGGCTAGCACCCTCGCCTCTTTTTGAGTCTGACTCAACACCTGCAGATCAGTAGAAAACTATCTCTCAATAGCTAGTGCTTAGATGTCACCTTGTCACACCCCTCTTGACTGAATTCCTCCATGTGCACATTGTCATTACAGGTGGTGAGGACTGGCACTATATAGCCACACCCTATCTATGTTATCAGACTCAGATGATCATGTTTTGTAAATAATTCTAGGTTCAAATTCACTCTGTATTTCACCAGACATCAGCACTATGACTCCAGCAGCTCACAATCTCATCATTGCCTTAGCATTATGCACCTCATCATTACTAGTCTATTATTTACTGAAACATTTCTAAGAGCTTATCCAATATTTTATTAACTCCAAATTACTACTCATCTTATTCATTAACTTTAAAAACTAAGATGATTTCACTTAGTTTATTCTGGTCCAAAACTTCATAATCCAAGTTGGTAAATTTTAAAGGGACTCTTAGCCAACTTGCATCATGTTTCAACTGAGGCTTCCTCAAGGACTATCCCTAGAAAAATCATAATCAGCACTCAATACAACTCCATACTCAAACACAACTCTCTTAAAACAATAAAGTATATCTCAAATACCTTTTAAAATGGTTACCATCTCTGCAACCATCTCTTGCTTCTTCTCAAGATGGCGGTGATGTTTTTCTAAGCTCCTTATATCTACTGAACAACCTGTCATATGACCCTATACAGCCAATCACAAGGAACTTCCACATCAGATCAAGCTTATCTATTCAAGTTCAGCATTGAGCCCAAATGGAACCACAGAGTTAAACTTAAAAATCCAATATTGTTGTCTGTAATTTCAAAAACCATTCATAGTTGCCACCTTCCCACCCTTATTTTACTAAATCAATGACCCTCCATCTAATATCACATACTTTATGCTGATTGTATATCCAATGTTGCACTAGGGGAGCCTGAACAGCTTTGGTAACTATACGAAACTTAACATAAGAACACAAGAGTAGCCATACTGAGTCAGACCAATGGTCCATCTAGCCCGTTGATTTAAACGGAGCTATACAGGTCTACTGCACAGCCCACATAAACTTAAACATAACATAAACATAAGTTTGAGGTATGCCTATTATTGCACACCCTATCTATGGCATAACATCCCACAGTCAAGCAGAAGATGGTTATCCTGCTCTGCACACCTTATAAGACTAGAAGAAGGGAAACCATAACACATTTAATCCAGTCAGGTGACGTGCAGCCGACTCTGACAACACAAAAGGTAATGGTCCCGAGGGAATGCCTTGTAGGCCCTTAAATCTGTGTAATGTTTGCTGCCATAAAAGAGGAAGAGATACCCAGAGTCAAGCAGAAGTGACATCCATCTCCTCAGCAGCAACCACGGTCTCAATAGTAAGGAGCCCACAAATGGTCTGAGAGGCTTTGAAATCTCCCAATGGGCACTCTGCCTGCGCGACAGGAGAAGAAACATGCAAGGCTTCAACTGACTAAAAACCAAAGCTGAAAGCACATCTACATAGACCATCTGTTGCATAGCCAAGTGTATATATACTCCCTTTCATCAGGAGTTCTCCCTTCTCTAAGGAGCCCCTGAGAAGGCAGAACCAGGAGGCTAAGGAATAGGACTGCACCCTGTATGAGGGAAGCATGGGCCATTCAAATCACCACTCCCAGGTATCTTGTGGTTCCAGTGTGAAAGCTTAGATGCAGATGATTCTGAGGTAGCAGCTAAGTGGATTACGATGAGAAGGCCAGTTGACCCAAGTACAGTCCAGACAACTGGAAAAGTAATGGAACAATTTCCCTATCAACATTCGCGTTGAATCATCCTTACCAAAATTTAAATTTAAAACAGCAATAAAGACCTGCTTTTCTGGAAAGCCTTCAGCAACTAGTTTACCAGATTACCGGTGACCCTTTACCTTCCCCTCCCTACTGCCTCTCTTCTCTGTCATCCCTCCCCTGTATTTTTTTTACCTTTCTCTCCTATACCTACTTTTTAGTTGTGTTATTGCTTTTTGTAATGGTTTGCTTTGCTTTCCTATTTTACATTGTAGATCTTTTCTGACTATTTTATTGGTCTTTAAACCACTTAGATCTGTGTTCAACTACAGCGGTAAAACAATTGTTGAAATAAATAAATAGTGGTGATACCCTCTGTGCAACCAGAAAGACCAACACTCATGCCCTCCAACTGTGAAGGAGCAGGACAGAAATGCAAGCTGCAGCACTGGAATCACAGGAAAACAGACTTTGGGGAAAAGTCCAAGTAACAGAGATTGTAAAAGACAAACAATTGAGAAACAGATGAACCACTGTGGCCTAATCATCCAGGAATTAGGGTAGTGGCATGTGCTTAGCATGCAACTGTCATGCACATAGTACGAAAAAGGAGCTGGTGAGTCAAGGAAAAAACATGAGTACCAAATGGCGGCACACTAAGTAGGACCTATGGATCCCAGGACTTCTTGGGAGGAATCTCACACAGCTTCACCTATGCTATGTCAGACGTGCAAGCTGAAGCTAGACACAACGTCTCAGCTGCACTAAATCAGAGCAATAACCTAGGTACAGCATGTCTCACCCCACCATCACCTAGAAAGTGAAAGGTAGGAAGATGAAGGCAGAGAATAGGATCGGTGGACTACATGGTCCTCTGCCTGTCCTAATATAATATTGATGGTAGATCACTCTAGTCCAGTCTGAGTGTGAGCTGCTTGAAAGTACAGGAGGCTTGGCAAACAGTAAGAGGATGCCTTGTCATAGTTGAATTCTACCTGTTTGCCTGCTCCCAGATCGGGCGGATACAGAAGCCAGAACTCAGAAGATGAAGAACATATGTATCACACGCCAAAATAGTTGGTGCTTTTAGTATTTAATAGAATAAGTGTGGCAACCTAGCTGTTCCAGTACAGCTGAAGTTTCCAGGATGCAAATGAAAAGAAAATCTGCCACTTACACACTTACATATCTGTATTATGTGCTTGAAATTCTACATGCAGCAAAGCCTAAAGGGAGCAATAAGCGATGTCAAGTTACCCAGTTCCAGGCTGGAGATTTTTGGCTAGTCCTGGTTTTGAACTTATATCTCAAAGCAGTGTGGGATTTGTAGTGCCTGATCCTGCCAATCAGTGCTGCCAGTCCCATAATGCATAGTAATGGCATGGTTAGAAACCCAGGACTGACCCAAAATCTCCAGCCTGGTACTGGGTAACTTGGCATCTCTGAGCTTGAATGCCCTTGGTATTGAGTGTACCCACCTTCCATCAGGAAAGCCTAGTCCGGCTGGCTTTTTTTTTTTTTTAACTTGGTAAAGCTAGTAGGCACTGCTGGAGAGAAAAACAAAATGTACCTCTTCATGAGAGGTATACACCAACTACTTGAAAAGAAATTGAAAGGATTTGATGGAATAAACAGAGGTTGGGACCATCTCTGATTTCCAAAATTCCCCAAGGGGACTATTTTTCTATTTATTTATTTATTTTTATGAACAGTCATGTACTTAAGGAAATAGGCCCTCTAAAGGCCAACTTCCTGCAACAACTATCCTAAACACGAAGAAGATGAAAGTAGAAAAGTTTCTTCTAGGACAAGGGCAGCGGTTGCATCATAGCTACATAAAAGCAGAAATAAAAGCAATAGCAGCAGTTATAGCAAATGACAGCAGAAGAATCGCAATGAGGAGCATAATCGAAAGGGACGCCCAAGTTTTTCTGAGGACGTCCTTGCAGGACGTCCCCGTGAAGGGGCGGGGAAACCTGTATTATCGAAACAAGATGGACATCCATCTTTCATTTCGATAATACGGCCGGGCTTTAGATTGTAAGCTCTTTGGAGCAGGGACTGTCCTTCCCCATGTTTAAACTTGTACAGCGCTGCGTAACCCTGGCAGCGCTATAGAAATGCTAAGTAGTAGTAGTAGTAGGGATGCCCAAATCTGGAAATTTAGGTCGACCTTAGAGATGGTCATCCTTAGATTTGGTCGTTTCTGATTTTCGGCGATAATGGAAACTGAGGATGGCCATCTCAGAAACGACCAAATCCAAGCCCTTTGGTTGTGGGAGGAGCCAGCATTCATATTGCACTGGTCCCCCTCACATACCAGGACACCAACCGGCACCCTAGGAGGCAGTGCAGTGGACTTCACAAATTGCTCCCAGGTGCATAGCTCCCTTACCGTGTGTGCTTAGCCTCCGAAAATACCCCCAAAACCCACTACCCACAACTGTACACCACTACCATAGCCCTTATAGGTGAAGGGGGACACCTACATGTGGGTACAGTGGGTTTCTGGTGGGTTTTGGAGGGCTCACATTTACCACCACAAGTGTAACAGGTAGGGGGGGATGGGCCTGGATCCGCCTGTCTGAAGTGCACTGCATACACTAAAACTGCTCCAGGGACCTGCATACTGCTGTGATGGGCCTGAGTATGACATTTGAGGCTGGCATAGAGGCTGGCAAAAAATATTTTTAAAGAATTTTTTTGAGGGTGGGAGGGGGTTAGTGACCACTGGGGGAGTAAGGGGAGGTCATCCCTGATTCCCTCCGGTGGTCATCTGGTCAGTTCAGGCACCTTTTCGTGGCTTGGTCATAACAAAAACAGGACCAAGTAAAGTCGTCCAAGTGCTCTTCAGGGACGCCCTTCTTTTTTCGATTATGGATCGAGGATGCCCATGTATTAGGCACGCCCAAGTCCCACCTCTGACATGCCCCCAAAGACTTTGGTCATCCCCGTGACGCAGTGGCGTTCCTAGAGGGGCTGAAACCCGGGGCGGATCGCCGATGCGCCCCGCCCCCCGGGTGCAGCCCCCCCCAGTGAAGTGCAACCCCCCCTGCGAAAGGACACCCCCCACCCCAGCGAAAGAATCCCCCCTGGGTGCAAGCCGCTGGGGGGGGGGTGCCGCGCACCGGTCAGTGCCGTTCGTTTCCATGCTCCCTCTGCCCCGGAACAGGTTACTTCCTGTTCCGGGGCAGAGGGAGCATGGAAACGAACGATGTTGACCGGCGCTCGGCACCCCCCCAGCAGCGTGCACCTGGGGCGGACCGCCCCCACCTCCCCCCTTGGTACGCCACTGCTGCGACGGAAAGCAGTTGGGGATGCCGAAAATCGGCTTTTGATTATGCTGATTTGGGCGACCCTGGGAGAAGGACGCCCATCTTCCGATTTGTGTCGAAAGATGGATGTCCGTCTCTTTCGAAAATAAGCCTGAATATGTCCACCTTCCCTATTGCGCCACAAAAGTTCATGGTGAGGCAATCCCCACCTCCTTTTTTTTCAATATAGTGTTGGAGTTTCACAGGAAGTCCAACATAAAGCCTAAGTAGCATGTCAAGGAAGAGAGAGCCCCAAATGGGCTCAGTGAACAGCTCATGCCAACTATGTTTCACATACTCTGCCAGGGCTGCCTGCTGAGGTGAACAGAAATCACACCAAGCACTTACAGTAGCCGGACCTCACAACTGAGTGTTAGAGCTTTTCCCTGAGAGGGACCTGGCAACAGCTCTGCAGAAGAACGGTGAGGGGCACATCTAAGATGGTGACTGCAGATGTTCGGGCCCAGCAAGGGACTGCAGAACTTACAAAAACTGCTGCCAATGGCTCCTCTTATATCCCCAGATCTGCATTTGCAACCAAGTTGGGAGGTGGGGGTCAGTAAAAGATGCATGATTGCAGGATGTCATAAGAACATATACATAAGAGTAGCCATACTGGGTCAGAGCAATGGTCCATCTAGCCAGGTATCCTGTTTCCAACGGTGGCCAAGCCAGGTCACAAGTACCTGGCAGAAACCCAAATTATGGCAACATTCCATGCTATAAATCCCAGGGCTTGTACCATCAGCATTACTTAATTATTTAATTCCATTGAGGAACCTACCAATAGGACATTTCCCATGCGGATCTTGTTCGATCTGTCCAGTTAGTATGAAAACAAATGTTTTTTTGTATCCCATCTTCAGATAAAAAAATATATTTGAAACAATATTCAATTTGTAAAACTACTAAGGTTATCTATGTAGCTTTATGTCCATGCAGTTTAGCATATATAGGCAAAACTTAGAGGAAGTTTAATATTAGGGTGATTGGAGTGCCTTGAAACACAAGTTGCTAGACAAGCGCTAGGTGAGCATTCAGTTGCTTTGGGACATGTTTGATGACTTTCGTTTTTGTATATTATTTGTCTATAAACAAACATGGAGAGGTGGGCCTATTGATATCCAACTTTTGCGTAAAGAACAACTTATCTTTGAACTTGAGACTTTACACCCTAAAGGTTTAAATATGGAGACAGATCTTTCTGTATTTCTTTGATTATGTTCACTACCGATAGGACATCACCAGCCCATTGATTCATATATTTGAACTTTGTTGAATATCTTTGTGAAGTATGGCACTCCTCGTATTTGTTTGTACGTTTTTTTCTTCTTCTTTTATTTCTAGATTCCTTATATATTTTTTGATGCTTTGGGTTTACTCTACATGCATTCCTTTTATCTGCATTTTAGATTACATCAATAGTATATCTTTTGTTTGCACTTTAGATGGCATCATTAGTGGATTTGATCTTTTTTCTAGTTATTTATTTTTATTTCAAGTATATTATTTTTCTAGTTATTTTTTTTCAAGTGGACGATGATTCTGTGACATCATATACTCACACTTGCCCCGTGGCAGTGAATCACTCTTTAAAATTTTTTTTTTACATTGTTTGGTTTTTATCTTTTATATATGAGTTATTGACATATTTTATATTGAGAACTCTTTTGATTTGCATGTCATAGAGGGGCATAATCGAACACGAACGCCCATCTCCATGGGCATCTATCTCCGAGAACGGGTATGTGAAGGGGCGGGAAAAACCGTATTTTCGAAAAAAATGGGCGTCCATCTTTTTTCCGATAATACAGTCTGTGGCAGCCAAATGCAGCGGATTTGTGCGGATTTGAGCTGGGCGGTATCATTTTTCAGCGATAATGGAAACCAAAGGTGCCCAGCTCAAAAACGATCAAATCCAAGGCATTGGGTCGTGGGAGGGGCCAGGATTCATAGTGCACTGGTCCCCCTGACATGCCAGGACACCAACCGGGCACCCTAGGGGGCACTTGTAACGATTAAAAAAAACAAAGCAAACTACCTCTGAAGTCCATAGCTCCCTTCCCTTTGGTGCTGAGCCCCCCAAATCCCCCCAAAACCCACTCCCCACAACTCTACACCACCATTACCATAGCACTTATGGCTGAAGGGGGGCACCTAGATGTGGGTACAGTGAGCTTTGGGGGCGGTTTGGAGCGCTCCCATTTACCACCACAAGTGTGACAGGTAGGGGGGGATGGGCCTGGGTCCACCTGCCTGAAGTCCACTGCACCCAATAACAACTGCTCCAGGGACCTGCATACTGCTGTGATGGAGCTGGGTATGACACTTGAGGCTGGCATACAGGCTGGAAAAAAAATTTAAAGTTGTTTTTTTGAGGTGGGAGGGGCTTAGTGACCACTGGGGGAGTCAGGGGCGGTCATCCCCGATTCCCTCTGGTGGTCATCTGGTCATTTAGGCCACTTTTTTGGGGCGTGTTCGTGAAAAAAAGGGTCCAAAAAAAGTGACCCACATTTGTGCTAAAAACGCCCTTCTTTTTTCGATTATTGGCCGAGGATGCCCATCTCTCCTCGGCCGATAAACACGCCCCAGTCCCGTCTTCACCACGCCTCCGACATACCCCCGTCAACTTTGGCCGTTTCCGCGACACTGTTTATGTTATCCACTATTGACTTATTTATTTTTATAGTAGCAATTTATCGGCTTTTAGTGATATAGTTTCGATTTATATATATACTTGCACGAAGTATCACTAAGCTTTATTCATATTTATCAGACTCCATGATGAAGCATAGTTATGTATTACAGGATTTATTCATCACCACTTTTAATAGCTCCCGGTTTCACATATAGATACAGTTCACTTTCGACATATACTTTGAGTCTCTTTTAAAGTTGTTTGTGAGACACTGATTCCTATTTTTGTATCATGGGGGACTGAGCACATATGTTAAGCTAGTTTTTGCTCAATAATTTTGGTTTTTGTTTATTTTTATTATATGTTTTGGTTCCCTTCATTATGTTTCAGGTCATCCCTCAGTCATATACATATGTTCTATGCTGTTTTTTTTCTGACCTCAGTGCAGTGGGTTTTGAGTGAGTTGCCTTTTCTATTTATGTTTTTATATCCTTGTCATTTTTGTTTTTGCTTTTAAACAATCATTTGTTTTATATATATTTTTTCTTTTACTTTCAGTAACACATCTTTTTAGAAGTGTTTCATAGTAAGGATCACTGAGTAGGTAGGTGTCCTATCCATCATTTGTGTGCTAATTTATGTTTGTACTCAAGAGAGATGTTCTGGGGTTTTTTCTTTGTACTCAAGAGAGATGATTTGTTATTTATGCATTATTACATGTACTTGAGAGAGTTGTTATATTCATTATTTATATATTTGTACATTTGTATATCTTTAGTCTTTATGTCCCTTATTATAGATTTATTTATATTGGATGTATAAGATTTATTCATTTGGTTTTAGCTTATTGATATATATATGTATATTTTATTTGTTGTATATTTATTTCATAAGATTTATTTATGCTGGACATATAAGATTTATTGATTTAAGTATTACTAGTTTACATTGCATTTTTTATATAAACCATGAAGGGTATTATATATATATATATATATATATATATATATATATATATATATATATATATATATATATATATATATAAACCATTAAGTGTATTGTATATTTGTTTTTGTCATAGTATTATTGTTTTCTCAGCTGATATTATTATTTTTAATACATTTCTTATATTTGTTATTTTATTTGTTTTTTTGTTTTTTTTTTATAGCCCCTGACGCAGCTCTGCTGGGAGAAACGCAGCCTGTGTCAGGCAATATATTTTATATGCAATTCTATTAATAAAGTTTGTGTTCATCTACTACTACTACTACTATTTAACATTTCTAGAGCGCTACAAAGTGTACGCAGCGCTGTACAAACACAGAAGAAAGACAGTCCCTGCTCAAAGAGCTTACAATCTAATAGACAAAAAGTAAAGCATTTAAATTTAAAATATTTAAGCAGTCAAGCACAAGAGAACAGTCACAGAAGGACAGAAGATGTTGAAGGGTGGTCAGTGTGATTAGGTGTAACTCTGGTTGGAGTAGTGGGAGAAGGTGATAGAAGAATAGAAATGGGTGAGGTAAAGTAATGAGTGGGTTGATAAGGAGGTTATATAAGACATGTCACTCTAGGGGTGGGTGGGTAGAGGGGTAGGGTGGGTAGGATTAAGTCTAAAGCAGGAGAAGGTATTCTCTGCAGCCTATCTGTGAGATGGAAAATGCTCTCTGAAGCTGCTGCTATAAGTTGTTAGTTTTCTCTCCCTGAAAGAGATCCAAGCCACACCCACGAAGTTCAAACTGTCAGTGGGGAGGGTGAGGGGAGGAAATGGCAGTGCTTGATGAAAAAGAGAGCTCAGTTTGATAGGAGATATACTATAGGATGTCATTCTGAGGCCAGGCTAAGTCTAAAGCAGGAGAAGGTATTCTCTGCAGCCTATCTGTGAGATGGAAAATGCTCTCTGAAGCTGCTGCTATAAGTTGTTAGTTTTCTCTCCCTGAAAGAGATCCAAGCCACACCCACGAAGTTCAAACTGTCAGTGGGGACGGTGAGGGGAGGAAATGGCAGTGCTTGATGAAAAAGAGAGCTCAGTTTGATAGGAGATATACTATAGGATGTCATTCTGAGGCCAGGCTAAGTCTAAAGCAGGAGAAGGTATTCTCTGCAGCCTATCTGTGAGATGGAAAATGCTCTCTGAAGCTGCTGCTATAAGTTGTTAGTTTTCTCTCCCTACTGATCTGCTTTGTTGTTTTCCACTTTGGAGTTTGTGGATTGTTTGCCTTGTTGTGTCCTCAAACCTTTTAAACCCAAATATGCTAACCACTGTTACCACATCCTCCGGCAGTGAGTTCCAGAGCTTAACTATTCCTTGAGTGAAAATATATTTCCTCCTATTTAATTTAAAAGTATTTCCATGTAACTTCCTTGAGTTTCCCCTAGTCTCTGTACTTTTGGAATGAGTAAAAAATTGATTTACTTCTACTCATTCTACACCACTCAGGATTTTGAAGACCTCAATCATATCTCCCCCCATCCATCCAGAGTCCCGATGCTGCCCGCTGGCTCCCACACCAGGAACAGCGTTTGACTTATTAGTCAGGACATCCCTTAGCATGGAAAACTGAACAACTTCTCAGCCCAGAGAAAGATTAAACAGCAAGTTTGATGGCAAAGACACAGGCAAGATGAATTGGTGCTAAACTCTGTTCACCGCTAACTAAAGAAAGCAGTATTGCTTGTTCTCTGTTCTGGCAACAGTCTATGCTTTTTTTTTTTTTAAGAGGCAGGGGATTTTTTGTTTGTTTGTAAATATGTCAGCCAAAGAAACGAGGGGAAGATCAAGAAGGGGAGGGGAGGGACCTGGCACCACCAGATGTACCCTTGAGTCCACAAGGGTCACTCTTCAAAGCCCCTAGCTCAACTGAACCTGAGGAACAGGCCATGAGCCAGCACCTAATCAAGAGCTGCACAGGATGTGTATCTACCTGTTGAGACAGAGAGAATACTGAAGGGGAAAATGCTGCTCAGTATCCTATATGGTAAAGCTCTGTTGTTCTCTCTAACTCCACCTGAGGGTAGATGGATATAACCCGCAAGTCTCTGGATTGATCTGTGGGACGAAATAGAAGTGGGGATTGTGGCTGCCAGATTAGGCTAAAGAAAAGAGAAAGAGAGAAGAAGAATGGGGGGAGGGAGGAGACAGAGTATAGATCCCGAAATTGCTGCAGTCTACTACTGTTAGTCGAAGGCCCACCCGAACAGCCAAGCCTATGTAAGCATAGAGCAGATGGCCTGAGATTAGATAGGAGTGTCTCAGAGATGTGCAACCCATCATTTCAGCCTTGCTTGCTGGTGGGAATTCATAAGGGGATGGGGAACATGTAGTCTTTCCTGCACATGTGGGCCATGGGGACAGGGGAGGGGCCTGGACCACCAAACTCAGAATCTGCATGTGACCTTGGGAATGTATGGTGATTGCACATGGCTGATGCTGGGCTCATAGTTACACTGCAAGGGTCCCCCTGATGTGTCTCCAGACCCATATGCCTGACTCATGGGGTGGCAGCTGTCTGTAGCACCTAAACAGCTGTCTCATGGGTATTAGACACAATATTACTTTAAATCATGCTGGCCAGGTGATCCCCAGATTTTCAGTGGCACATAATCAGATAGTGCTGCTGAAAAGTTGCAGAGACCATCACAACGTTGTCTGGTTAGTGACAGAGTGGTCTGGGCAAAGCCACGATTTACTCAGTTAACAGTGATTTTCAGACCACACAAAAAAATTCAAATATGGTACCGAAAGATTGGAGGGTGACCAATATAATGCCAATTTTTTAAAAGGGGTTCCAGAGGTGATACAGGAAATTATAGACCAGTGAGCATGATGTTGGTGCCTGGCAAAATGGTAGAGACTATTATAAAGAACAAAATTACAGAGCGTATTCAAAAGCATGGATAAATGAGACAAAGCCAACATGTATTTAGTGAAGGGAATTCTTGCCTCACCAATCTATTACATTTCTTTGAGGGGTTGAATAAGCATGTGGATAAAGGTGAGCCAGTAGATGTGGAGGGGCATAATCGAACGCGAACGCCCATCTCCATGGGCATCTATGTCCGAGAACGGGTACGTGAAGGGGTGGGCAGACCGTATTTTTGAAAAAAATGGGTGTCCATCTTTCGTTTCGAAAATACAGTTTGTACGGACCAAAATGCCATGGATTTAGTCGTTTGTGAGCTGGGCGTTTGTTTTTTTAGCGATAATGGAAAATAAAAATGCCCAGCTCAAAAACGTCCTAATCCAAGCCATTTGGTCGTGGGAGGGGCCAGGATTTGTAGTACACTCGCCCCCCTGACATGCCAGGACACCAACTGGACACCCTAGAGGTCAGTGCGGTGGACTTCAGAAAACGCTCCCACATGCATAGCTCCCTTACCACTGGTGCTGAGCCCCCAACCCCCTCCCCCAAAACCCACTACCCACAAATGTACAACATTACATGTGGGTAGTGAACAGGGCACCTACATGTGGGTACAGTGGGTTTTGGAGGCCTCCCATTTACCAGCACAAGTGTTACAGGTAGGGGGGATGGGCCTGGGTCCGCCTGCCTGAAGTGCACTGCGGTACCCACTAAAAGTGCTCCAGGGACCTGATACTGAGATTAGCAGTAGGTCAGAGCTGGCAGAATGCTGTACAATGCCCTCTTTCAGCAACATTCAAGGAAAGAACTAAGTTCTGTAACGTGGCTAACACATGAAAGGGATCCAAAACTGGCTGACAAAAATGGCCACTACCTCATGGACTTCCGGAAACAAAACAGGGCACACTCTGACCCAGTAAGCAGGGGGAAAAGCACCATGGGAGTAGAGCCTACCAACTACCAACATCGTGAGCATTTAACACAAGCTAGTGGAATCATGGAGCCCAATACCCTACACCCACCACAATACATTGCTGATGTGACTCTGCAGTGCGCAGAACAGAAAAGGTGTCACACTCAATCGAGTCCCACATCAGAACCAGGGAAAGGCTGTCACAGGATAGAACACATTCTGCTGTCATGGAGGTGGGTACAGCATTTGAGGCTGGCATAGAGGCTGGAAAAAAAGGTTTTAAAGTGGGATTTTTTTGGTGGAAGGGGGTTAGTGACCACTGAGGGAATCAGGGAGGTGATCCCCGATTCCCTCCAGTGGTCATCTGGTCAGTTGGGGCACTTTTTTGGGACTTTGACCTGAAAAAAAAGGGTCCAAATAAAGCGGACCAAATTCTCGTCCAAAACACCCTTCTTGTTTAGATTATCAGCTAAAGACGCCCATCTCTCTTTGGCCGATAACCACGCCCCAGTCCCGCCTTTGCCTCGCCTTTGACACGCCCCCGTCAACTTTGTTCGTTCCTGCGACGGAGTGCAGTTGAAGATGACCAAAATCGGCTTTCGATTATACCGATTTGGTAGCACACGGGAGAAACACGCCCATCTCCCGATTTGGGTCGAAATATGGGCGTCTTTCTCTTTCGAAAATAAGCTGGATTGTGTATCTGGATTTTTGAAAGGCATTTGACAAAGTACCTCATGAAAGGCTCCTGAGGAAATTAGAAAGCCATGGGGTAAGATGTAATATCCTATTGTGGATTAAACCCTAGTTAAAAGAGTAGGGTTAAATGGTCAATATTCTCAATGGAGAAGGGTAGATAGTGGGCTTCCAAAGGGGTCTATGCTGCTTTCTAACATATTTATAAAATCTTCGGTCATGTGGTGTCATTACTCATGAGCGAGTGAGGACGCATTTCTTGATGGCTCTCTCTCAATGAAATTTTACTCATCTGCTGGTGTACCATTTTACTTTTTCTCTACTTGCTTGTGGAACACATGGCCAAATATTTGACCAAATCTCAGAGCAATATGTCTAACCACACGGAGAAAAAACTGGAGACCGCGGGAGAGCAACCAAAAAGACCATGGAGGTGACCATTGGAGCAGCAGTATTGCAGTTTATAGAGTCAGCACTGACTAAGCTCATTGCAGCGATTTCCAAGGTTCTGGACCCACGATTGGAACAGTTGTCGGCTCACATCTCCCATCTGGATTGTTTGTTGTCTGGCCTTGGATCTTATACCATGGAACTTGAATCTTGGGTATCCAACATGGAGGATGGCACGTGCTCATTGAAAGCCAAATTGGAGGCTCTGTGCACCCAGAGTGTGAAAAACTATGAGCGCCTTGAAGAACTTGAAAATTGCTCGGGCAAAGCAAATTTGCGTTTTCTGGGCTTCCCGGAAACTATTCCAGAAACCAGTCTGTTGGCCACGCTAGAGGCCTGAATATCTGAAAACTTTCCTTTCAAGGAGGGCATGGGACCTGTGTGCCTCAACCACGCTCATAATTTGGGGCGCTGCCATGATGATGCAACCAGACCATGGATAGTAATCGCCAGGTTCCAAAGTTACCCGCATCGCCTGGAAGTTCGACATTATCGGTTGCAGCCAGATTCCTTTACATATAATTTGGTTTCTATTAGAATCTTTCAGGATTATTCTGTAGACCTGTTAGAACACTGACACCAATTTAGCCCCGTTTGCTCTGCACTGGCGAATAAAAACATGTGCTTCATGTTTTTGTACCCCACTTTGCTCAAAGTACAATGGGATTTGGAAACAGTTTGATGCTGTGGACAAGGCTCAAGAATTTTTGAATGCAGGTAAGTTAGTGCAGGGAGAGTGTTCTTATACTGATTGAGTGCAGCCAGAGCATTCTTACTGTCATGTTCTTTTCCCATGCTCCTGCAGGTTCATGTACTATGATCTCTGTTGGTTCTATATGATTTTTTAAATGCTTTGTTACAGGTGTTTCATATCTGTCTAGGGACATCAGGCATGTCTTTATGCTCTCCTATGTATACTGTTTGGGGAGGGTGGGGATCCCCGTCACATGTTTCATGGCCCATAAGCAGGCCTATGCAGGTGGTGAGTGGTGTGCTTTAATATGGGGTTGATTAAGGTTTTTGGATTGGGTGCGCAGGGTGGGGTTTATGGGCAGGGTGTGGGGTTTCATGCACACTCTTGGGATGTTTGTTTCTTATTTTGATACTGCTCTAGCAGGTTTCTTTCTGTATCACACATTGGGCCAGTGTGGGGGCTGGGTGCCCTGGCTCTACACCACGTGTTTTCATCCCTGTAGCATCTGGTCTTTTGGTGGATTGTGATGACTGCTCCAAGCTGCCATATCGCTACCTGGAAGGTAGGGGGTATTAGCTCTCCAGTGAAGCGCACTAAAATATTAACAAGCTTGCGGCGGCAGGGAGTGGACATCACGTGTTTACAGGAAACACGGCTGTCCCCTCATGAACATTTGAAACTAAAGAGTAGTCTGGTGGGTGAAGTATACTTTGCCTCCTCTGGCACCAGATGTGGAGGTGTGGCGGTCCTACTCTATAAGTCATTGGCCTGTACGGTGGAAACTTTGCTATCCAATTCTGGTGAGCAATACCTCATGCTCAAACTTTGGGTGCAAGGGAGAGAACTTTACCTGCTTATAGTGTATTGCCTCACCCTGTATGATTGTACATTCTATCCTTCTCGCTTCCTTATCTGGGAAGGGATCTTTTGGTAGTTGGGGTGGAGCAACTAGACCTGGCCATGGAGTGTTGTATGACTAAAGAGTACCCCAGGAACAAGGCCAGTTTCAAGGGAGACAACAGAAAAAATGATCAGAGCCCGAAAACCAGTCTTTAATGTGGGTGCATACTGCAACACTCCATGGCCAGGTCTAGTTGCTACATACTGCTAGCCACTTGCCGCCAGGTGTCTTTGGACGTTACCCATTACTGCGGGCATCCAGAGAGGTCTGGCACTGGATATGTCGAAGATTTCATTTTCTCTGCTGTTGTTACACCATATTTATCCATTTGTAATAACACTGCATGTCCTCCAGAGCAGAGTCCCAGCATTTTTACTACTTGCCCACGTGGTAACTGGAGAGGGTAAATTTAAAACTTTTGTGAAATTACAGCGTGTTTATCAGTTTCTTGCCTCACACTATTTTGGATATTTACAGTTACACCACTATCTGTTGTCTTTGCAGTGAACGGATCTCACAGAAGATGTTCAAGAGACACTCTCAGAGGCTTACACGCTGGATCTCAACAAAAGATGCCTCTTATCTTTCATCACCAATATTTAAAGTATTCTACTTCTGAACTTAATTATAGTATACTGGCCAAGAAATGGTCAGTGGACCTTAATTGTGACCTTTTGGTGGAGTTCTATAGGGGGTTTGTTTTGGGACTTCACAAACTCTTGCTATTAATGGTATTGAAAGAGATTCTTTACAAATTTGCCTTGCAACTGCATATCTCCCCTCAAAGGGCCTATTTAGCAAAATTGTGGTCCCATGGCCAGTGTCCAAAGTGTGGAAGATCATCGGTGATGCTGGGTCACATGTTTTGACATTGTTCACACATTATTCAGTTTTGAAAGGCTTTGCTTCACATTACTACTGTATATTGGAACTGCACTTACCTATAACTCTCGCATGCTTTTTGGACAATTTATTTGTACGTACACAGTGCCTTTGGGGTTTAAGAGATTTTTTCAGAGGGTATTCCTGTTTGGTATCAACGCCATTCTTTTCTATTGGATGTTCCGTTGGGTCCGACTATTCAACGCTGGCATTTGTTGTTAATTTTGCAGAAGAGAGTCAAACATCAAGGGATCCATTCATTGGATAAACCCCCGGGACATCGGTTCCATGAAGAATGGGAGCCCTTTTCGTTATCCCTGCCCTCTCAAGCCCTTAGTTGTTTACTGAATCTGTAAGCAAGCCTGTTTCTGCATTCAGATGTTTTGCTTGGTTTATCCAGTAATGTACATGACCCGGGGGGAGGGGTGTGTTCAGTGCATTATAGCCCCATACTGTAAGAGTGATTGTACCTGTTCTTTGTTTGCTTGAACTGGAATAAAACTACTACTACTACTATTTAACATTCTAGAGCGCTACAAAGTGTACGCAGCGCTGTACAAACACAGAAGAAAGACAGTCCCTGCTCAAAGAGCTTACAATCTAATAGACAAAAAGTAAAGCATTTAAATTTTAAATATTTAAGCAGTCAAGCACAAGAGAACAGTCACAGAAGGACTGAAGATGTTGAAGAGTGGTCAGTGTGATTAGGTGTAACTCTGGTTGGAATAGTGGGAGAAGGTGATAGAAGAATAGAAATGGGTGATGTAAAAGTAATGAGTGGGTTGATAGGGAGGTTATATAAGACATGTCACTCTAGGGGTGGGTGGGTAGAGGGGTAGGGTGGGCGGGACTAAGTCTAAAGCAGGAGAAGGTATTCTCTGCAGCCTAATCTGTGAGATGGAAAATGCTCTCTGAAGCTGCTGCTATGTTGTTAGTTTTCTCTCCCTGAAAGAGATCCAAGCCACACCCATGAAGTTCAAACTGCCTGTGGGGAGGGGGAGGGGAGGAAATGGCAGTGCTTGATGAAAAAGAGAGCTCAGTTTGATAGGAGATATACTATAGGATGTCATTCTGAGGCCAGGCTAAGTCTAAAACAGATTTAAACATAAATGATCTAGAGATGGGAATAACTAGTGAGGTAATTAACCCCCCTGATAATTAAGCCACACTATGCAATGCCAACGCAATCTATTCAAAGTGAATGGGCTGTGTCGGCATTAGCGAACAGCAATCACTAGCACGGTTTAGTAAACGGGGATAAATTTGCCAATGACACAATGTTATTCAAAGTTGTTAAATCGCAAGAGGACATTACAAGAGTGGGAGACTGGGCATGCAAATGGAAGATGATGCTTAATGTGAGCAAGTGCAAAGTGATGCATGTGGGCAAGAGGAACCCGAACTATAGCTACGTGATGCAAGGTTCCACATTAGGAATCACTGTTCAGGAAAACGAATCTAGGTATTATTGTTGATGATAAATTGAAACCCTCTGCTCAGTGTGCATTTGCGGCTAAGAAAGCAGATATAATGTTAGGAATTATTAGGAAAGGAATGGAAAACAAAAATGAGAATGTTATAATGCCTTTGTACCACTCCATGATGAGACCGCACCTCGAATACTGTGGGCAATTCTGGTCACAGCAACTCAAAAAAACTACAGCAGAATTAGAAAAGGTACAGAGAAGGGCAACAAAAATGATAAAGGGGATGGGACTACTTCCCTATGAGGAAATATTAAAGTGGGTAAGGCTCTTCAGCTTGGAGAAGAGACAACTGAGGGGAAATATGATAGAGTTCTATAAAATTCTGAGTGGAGTGAAATGAGTAGACGTGAATTGCTTGTTTACCCTTTCCACTAGGACTAGGGGGCATGAAAAGAAGCTACTAAGTAGTACATTTAAAACAAACCAAAGAAAATATTTCCTCACTCAATGTGTAATTAAACTCTGGAATTCATTGCCAGATAATGTTGCAAAAGCAGTTAGCTTAGCAGGGTTTAAAAACGGGTTGGACAACTTCCTATATGAAAAGTCCACGAGGCATTATTAAGATGGATTGGGAAAATCCAATGCTTATTTTTAGGATAAGTAGCATATAGTTTGTTTTAGTGTTCTAGGATCTTGCCAGGTACTTGTGGCCTGGATTGGCCACTGTTGGACACAGGATACTGGGCTTGATGGACCTTCAGTCTGTCCCAGTATGGCAACGCTTATGCTCTTATGAAGAATAAATGCCGAAATAAAGTTAGGACAGCAAAAAGGCTTTCCTAACATCATCCAGCCAGTTATCCAGGCACCAGTTTTGTATAGTAAGTAACCCCCCTTCCCTCCTTATACAGCCCATTTCACTGTACTTTTTACTTTAGTATTAAAATATAAATTTTTTATTTATTATGACATTTGTATCCCGCATTATCCCAAACAGAGTTCAGGTTCAATGTGGTTTATAATCCAATTATAAGCAGATATTATCTCTGTTCCTGAGGCAACGGAGGGTTAAGTGACATGCCCAGGAATACAAGGATGGTAGGATCAAAGTCCACTACATTAACCATTAGGTCACTGCTCCACTAATTTGGATTAGGCCCAGCATTGAATATCCACATCCTATTCTTCCTGGTGCTTTTAAATGCCACAGGGTGAATATTGGCCTGTGAGTTCATATAAATAAACTGCAAAGTTAATAAAAGCATTGCTAGATTTACATATAGACAAAATTAAAATCTTAGACTATTCTTACTTGGTATTTGTTAGCAAAACTATGGGCCCTGTTTACTAAGGCACGTTAGCGTTTTTAATGCACCTACAATTAGCGTGTACGCTAACCATATAGGCACCTATAGGGATATTGTAGGCACGTACATGGTTAGCGCACATACATTTTTAACAAGCATTAAAAATGCTAACGTGCCTATAACATGACAGTAAACAGGGCCCTATATTTTCTACTACTTTATCTCTGGTCATATGAACTCCAGTTTTAAGTACTGGTCTTGAAACATAACCCTTCAAAGGTTAGTAATATTGGCAGGGCTCTGAGTTATGGTTCTATTTTTCACAGCATGTAATGCATCATTGGTGCTCTGAAATCGTGACAGAATGACATATTGAATATAAGGTTTCACTAACTGGCCATTATAGAGTGGCATCAGAGAGAGTGAAATGCAACACGTGCTGCACTTCCAAAGAATGAAATTGTGTTGTGGATCTGGTTACAGCAGGCATGCTGCCCTAATCCATCAATAGCAGTACATTTACAAAACATCCCTTGTTTTAATCTGCAAGCCTTTCGGAATTTGACATGTAATCATACAGCTAATCAGAAATGCTCATAAAAGACAGTAAAGTAGCTAAAGTAAACCTTACTCTCAAGTATCGATATCACAAGCTACCCTCTTCAAGGAACAAGGGCAAGGGGTTACGTTAAATGCAAAATGAGAATAAAAACTAACCCCCTTTTACAAAACCCTGCAGCAATGCCGACACAGCCCATTGATTTTGAATGGGCTATGTCGGCATTACCGCACCACCAGCTGCTAGCATGGCTTTGTAAACAGAGGGGTAAGTAATGTATAGTTATGAATTAATATTTTTGGCTAATCTATTTTGACTATGCCACATTATGCCACTGTGGATAAAAGAAAGCACTTTATGAAATCTAGTAAGTGGATTTAGGACCTATGATTGGAGGTTCCAGAAGGATGAGTTAAATATTAAGTCCAACTATTCCAAAAGACATTTAATATGGAGGAATAAAAGACTTCAGAAGCTCAGTTCATTATCCTGCTAGCAACTCGCTAGATTTGCGGTTGAGCAGCTTCCTTATGAGTCTTTAAAAGCCTCCTTTTTTGTCTTTTGTTTGTTTTATTTTATTTTATAGTTCTTTTCTTCTTTTTTTCTTTAGTAATGCTTGTAACAATAAAAGTGGGCACTTATCTTTATGTTAGCTGCTGATCCACTCAATCCACTCTACAGTGCATCACTGTTTCACATGATGCCTAATCAGAAGCAGCATTAAGTTTTGGATTACAAGATGTACCCTATAAGAAACTCAACTGTTAATTCATCTGATTCATGCTAGCTTTTAGTACCGTCCATTATCGCTAAAAAAAAAACAAACGCCCAGCTGAAAAATGTCCATTTTTTCGAAAATACGGTCTGTAAACCTTCTTCACGTACCCGTTTTCAGACATAGACGCCCATGGAGATAGGCGTTCGCGTTTGATTATGCCCCTCTATGTATATCACCCCTGTTTCTCCTTTCCTCCAGAGTATACATGTTTAGGTCCACAAGTCTCTCCTAATGCTACTACTACTACTACTATTTAGCATTTCTATAGCGCTACAAGGCATACGCAGCGCTGCACAAACATAGAAGAAAGACAGTCCCTGCTCAAAGAGCTTACAATCTAATAGACAAAAAATAAATAAAGTAAGCAAATCAAATCAATTAATGTGAACGGGAAGGAAGAGAGGAGGGTAGGTGGAGGCGAGTGGTTACAAGTGGTTACGAGTCAAAAGCAATGTTAAAGAGGTGGGCTTTCAGTCTAGATTTAAAGGTGGCCAAGGATGGGGCAAGACGTAGGGGCTCAGGAAGTTTATTCCAGGCGTAGGGTGCAGCGAGACAGAAGGCGCGAAGTCTGGAGTTGGCAGTAGTGGAGAAGGGAACAGATAAGAAGGATTTATCCATGGAGCGGAGTGCACGGGAAGGGGTGTAGGGAAGGACGAGTGTGGAGAGATACTGGGGAGCAGCAGAGTGAATACATTTATAGGTTAGTAGAAGAAGTTTGAACAGGATGCGAAAACGGATAGGGAGCCAGTGAAGGGTCATGAGGAGAGGGGTAGTATGAGTAAAGCGACCCTGGCGGAAGACGAGACGGGCAGCAGAGTTTTGAACCGACTGGAGAGGGGAGAGGTGACTAAGTGGGAGGCCAGCAAGAAGCAGATTGCAGTAGTCTAAACGAGAGGTGACAAGGGTGTGGATGAGGGTTTTGGTAGAGTGCTCGGAAAGAAAGGGGCGGATTTTACGAATGTTGTAAAGAAAGAAACGACAGGTCTTGGCGGTCTGCTGGATATGAGCAGAGAAGGAGAGAGAAGAGTCAAAGATGACCCCAAGGTTTCGAGCTGATGAGACAGGGAGAATGAGAGAGCCATCAACAGAAATAGAAAACGGGGGGAGCGGGGAGGTGGGTTTGGGGGGGAAAATGAGAAGCTCGGTTTTGGTCATATTTAATTTCAGGTGGCGTTGAGACATCCAGGCAGCAATGTCAGACAAGCACGCTGAAACTTTGGTTTGGATGCAAGGTGAGATATCAGGGGTAGAAAGGTAGATTTGGGAGTCATCAGCATAGAGATGGTAGGAAAAGCCATGGGATGAGATTAATGAACCAAGGGAAGAAGTGTAGATAGAAAAGAGGAGGGGACCAAGAACAGAACCCTGAGGTACGCCGACAGGCAGAGGGATAGAAGTAGAAGAGGATCCACCAGAGTGAACACTAAAGGTGCGGAGGGAGAGGTAGGAAGAGAACCAGGAAAGGACAGAGCCCTGGAATCCAAGTCTTGTAATGCAAATCCCATACCATTCTCGTAGCTTTTCTTTGTACCGCTTCAATTCTTTTTACATCCTTGCAAGATACGCCTCCAAAACTGAACACAATACTCCAGGTGGGGCCTCACCAACGACTTATACAGGGGCATCAACACCCTCTTTCTTCTGCTGGTCACACCTCTCTCTATACAGCCTAACAACCTTCTAGCTACGGCCACCCCCTTGTCACACTGTTTCATCACCTTCAAATCCTCAGATACTATCACCCCAAGATCCCTCTCCCCGTCCGTACCTATCAGACTCTCCCCGCCTAACACATACGTCTCCCGTGGATTCCTATTCCCTAAGTGCATCATTTTGCATTTCTTCGCATTGAATTTTAATTGCCAAACCTTAGACCATTCTTCTAGCTTCCTCAGGTCCTTTTTCATGTTTTCCACTCCCTCCCGGGTGTCCACTCTGTTACAGATCTTTGTATCATCCGCAAATAGGCAAACTTTACCTTCTAACCCTTCGGCAAAGTCACTCACAAATATATTGAACAGAATCGGCCCCTGCACCGATCCCTGAGGCACTCCACCACTCACCTTTCCCTTCTCCGAGCGAATTCCATTCACCACCACTCTCTGGCGTCTGTCCGTCAACCAGTTCCTAATCCAGTTCACCACTTCGGGTCCTATCTTCAGCCCGTCTAGTTTATTTAAGAGCCTCCTGTGGGGAACCGTGTCAAATGCTTTGCTGAAATCTAAGTAGATTACGTCTATAGCTCGTCCCTGACTCAATTCTCCTGTCACCCAATCAAAGAATTCAATGAGATTCGATTTCCCTTTTGGTAAAACCATGTTGTCTCGGATCTTGCAACTTATTGGCTTCCAGGAAATTCACTATCCTTTCCTTCAGCATCGCTTCCATTACTTTTCCAATAACCGAAGTGAGGCTTACCGGCCTGTAGTTTCCAGCTTCTTCCCTATCACCACTTTTGTGAAGAGGGACCAACTCCGCCGTTCTCCAATCCCTCGAAACCTCTCCCGTCTGCAAGGATATATTAAACAAATCTTTAAGAAGACCCGACAGAACCTCTCTGAGCTCCCTCAATATCCTGGGGTGGATCCCGTCCGGTCCCATGGCTTTGTCCACCTTTAGCTTTTCAAGTTGTTCATATACACTCTCTTCCGTGAACGGTGCTCTATCCACTTCATTCTCATTTGTACTTTTTCCAGTCCATCGTGGTCCTTCTCCAGGATTTTCTTCTATGAAAACAGAACAAAAGTATCTATTTAGCAAATTTGCTTTTTCTTCATCATTATCCACATAGCGGTTCGCAGTATCTTTTAGTCTCACAATTCCCTTTTTAGTCATTCTCCTATCACTAATATACCTCAAGAAATTTTTGTCACCCCTTTTTACATTTCTAGTCATTTGTTCTTCCGCTTGCGCTTTCGCCAGACGTATCTGTCTCTTGGCTTCTTTCATTTTCATCTGGTATTCCTCCCTGTGTTCCTTTTCTTAAATTAATTCAGATTCTTTGAACATCTGATAACATCTTCTGTTTAAGTGTAATGTTGTATATGGAAATTTTCCAAAAGAAACACCTGAGATTATCCTTCCTCTTAGCATAAGAACATAAGAATAGCCATACTGGGTCAGACCAGTGGTCCATCTAGCCCAGTATCCTGCTTCCTGCAGTTGCCAATTCAGGTCACAAGTACCTGACAGAATCCCAAATAGTAACAAGATTCATTCTACTGATCCCAGGGACAAGCAATGGCTTTCCTCATGTCTATCTCAATAGCAGACTATGGACCTTTCCTTCAGGAACTTGTCCAAACTGTTTAAAACCCAGATACACTAACTGCTGATACCACATTCTCTGGCAACAGAGCTGTTTTGTTTGTTGTTTTAAAAGTAGTACCATGGAACTTCCTTGAGTGTCCCCTAGTCTTTACACTTTTTGAAAGAGTAAAACTTAGATATACATTTACCTGTTCTGCTCTCCTATGTATGTTGTAGACCTCTATCATATCCCCCCCCCCCCCCCCGAACCATTTGTTTTCCAAGTCCTAACCTCTTAAGCCTTTCCTTATATGAGAGGAGTTCCATCCCCTTAATCATTTTGGTCGCCCTTCTTTGAACCTTTTCTCTTTCTGCTATATCTTTTTTAAGATACAGTGACCAGAATTGCACAGAATACTCAAGGTATAGTAGCACCATGGAGTGAAACAGAGGCATTATAATATTCTTTGTCTTATTGTCTATCCCTTTCCTAATAATTCCTAGCATCCCGTTTGCTTTTTTTTGCTGCCGCCACACACTGTATATATGCTTTTCCTCTTGTAACTTGTCAAGGCATCTAGCATAGCTCGGTTTACAATTTTGACCCCTGAGTCGACAAAGATAAGTGCTTAAAATTTGATATTGCAGAATGTCCTTAACACTGAAAAATTAATTGGATTAAGAGTAATTTAGAATTTAAATTAAAAAGACCAATGAAGAAGGTGGTACATAAGACTTGATCACAAAGATCTGAGTGTATTGAGCAGCACGGCTGAGGTTTTTGAAATTCTCAAAGTGGGACTTTAAAATTCCAGCAATCTACAGTATATGTGTTATTCTAGAGTTGGAATTAAGACACATACATTGCCATTTATAGTGACAATATTAGTATAGGCAGTAAACGAAGATATGGTTGTGATGTATGGTGGGAAAATATGCCTGAAAATGTTTTTACTTGTGGAAAGGGATGTTGTAGTGAAATGTCAGGATGACATTTAAGACCACTGGGAGATTTGTAAAGGGGTTAGAAAATGTATTACTTGGCCTGGGGGGACAGGACGGGACGGGACTGGAGAGTACTGGAAGAGTCTGGGTTGGTTTTGGATCGACCTGGGCCATTCCCAGTCTAGTTTGAGGCTGGCCCATGTATGTGGCACCTTTGCTGGGACCCATTATGGGTCTGTTGTGATTCCAGGGGAAAATGGCTGGTCTGAGGCCTGTTTAGGGCCGGGATCATACTGAGCATATGTGAACTTCTGCACATGCTTACAATGGCTATGAAACCCTCGGTAGACTGCATTTGAAGCCAGGGCCTTGATTTTTGAAGCTTCCCAGCTACTATGGCGGGAATTGCACCTGAGCACTAGCAGTGAGTGGGGTTAGCCCAGAGGAATTTCACTGGTGGCGGCAGCCTGAGGAGTGTCAGGAGAGCCAGGTATGAAGTCTCCTGACCTCAAATTTTATTTACTTAATTTTTATTAGGTATTTACTGAAACATGGCTGAATCAGAATTTCAGGCTGGGTTTGGTACTGAAGCTGAAACCAAAAACAAAATTTGGTCAGCTTCTAGCAACCATTGGAGGCATTCCCAGCATTTGTCCTTATAGCAGGGTTGTTAAATTTACAGATAGCATATGATACTGTGCTTGGAATTAGAGAAGAAGTACTTATTGCCTTCTATTTAGAAAGCAGCAAGTACCGATTAGCACATGGCCATGCTCCACCAATGACACACCCCCTAATGAAAAAAATCATGTAGCACATGGTTTACCACGTGCTAACTGCAAAAATATTGCAAACCCTTTAATGTGGTTATACATTAGCAGTTGGTGAATGGTAACTTATTAAGTGCTTAACATACCTTATTAAAAGGGCCCCCTAAACAGAAACATAGGATCCTGGAAACCTAGAAAAATGAAGGCAAACAAAGACCACATGGCCTATCCTGTCTGCCCATCCATGCCATCCACCTTTTCTTCCTCAGCCTTAGAGATCCTATGTATATGTTTATCTCTGTCTATAGCCAGTGCAGGTGGGGCTCTTAACAAAACAGCTTTCTTGACCATTCTTCAGTAAGTTTGCTGACGTGGAGGGGCATAATCGAAAGGGGCGCCCAAGTTTTCCTAAGGACATCCTCGCAGGACGTCCCGGCGAATGGGCGGAGAAACCCGAATTATCAAAACAAGATGGGCATCCATCTTTCATTTCAATAATACGGTCGGAGACGTCTAAATCGCGAAATTTAGGTCAACATTAGAGATGGTCGTCCTTAGAGACGGTCGTCCCCGATTTTCGGCGATAATGGAAACCGAGGACGCCCATCTCAGAAACGACCAAATCCAAGCCATTTGGTAGTGGGAGGAGCCAGCATTCGTAGTGCACTGGTCCCCCTGACATGCCAAGACACCAACTGAGCACCCTAGGGGGCACTGCAGTGGACTTCAGAAATTGCTCCCAGGTGCATAGCTCCCTTACCTTGGGTGCTGAGCCCCCCAACCCCCCACAAAACCCACTACCAGGGGCGTAGCCAAGGGTGGGCCTGGATGGGCCTAGGCCCACCCAGTTTGGGTTCAGGCCCACCCAGCAGCGGAGCGGAGGGAGCAGGCATCGCTGATCCTGCATCTGCCTCCTTCTCTCTGACGGCAGCGCTTCCCAGATGCTGCCTACCACCGCCACGATCTACCTCCTCCCTCTGTCTCACTCTCATCTGCAGCGGTAGCATCGCGATTCAAACACGCTACCTCCTGCTTCTAACCCGGAAGCATCTCCTCTGCAGAGGAGACGCTTCCGGGTTAGAAGCAGGAGGAAGCGTGTTTGAATCGCTACCGCTGCTGTGCTGTTGAGAGTGAGACAGAGGGAGGAGGTAGATCGTGGCGGCGGTAGGCAGCATCTGGGAAGCGCTGCCGTCAGAGAGAGGGCGGGCAGGTGGAATGGGAGGGAAGGATGCATGGGGGTGAAGGAGAATCGCTGGACACATGGATGAGAGCGGGAGGGGAGAGAGGAGAGTCATGGGATGGATGGATGGAGGTGGGGGTCAGGGAGAGAGGAGAATTGCTGGGGACGGATGGAGGTGGGGCCAGGGGAGAGAGGAGAATTTCTGGGGATGGATGGATGGAGGTGGGGGCAGGGGAGAGAGGAGAATTGCTGGGAATGGATGGATGGATGGAGGTGGGGGGCAGGGGAGAGAGGAGAATGGATGGATGGAGGGGACGGGGCAAGAACAGAAAATTGCTGGGGATGGATGGATAGGGGCAGGGGAGAGAAGAGAATTGCTGGGTATGGATGGATAGAGGGGAGAGGAGAGTTGCTGGACATGGGTGGATGGAGGGGAGGGAAGAGGAGAGAGGAAGGTTGCTGGACATGGGTTGATGGAGGGGAGGGCAAGGGCAGAGGAGGGTTGCTGGACATGGATGGATGGAGGGAAGGGCAGGAGAGAGGAGGCTGCTGGATATGGATGGAGGAGAGTGAAGGGAGAGAGAAGAAATGCTGGACATGGATGGAGGGGAAGAAAGAGTGAGGAAGGACATGAGATGAGGGAAAAGGAAGAGAGGAGAAAATTACACATGGATGAAGAAAATAGGCAGAAGCTGGATCCACTGGACAGTCAAGTCTGCGGAGGACCCAGAGCAAGAAATGAAGAAGAAAGGCAGAAAGTAAAGAAATAAATGGAAAGGAAGCCCTGGAAACGGAGTAAAGAGGACAGATAGCAGCAGAATCAGATACTGGGCCAGTATGATCAGAAAAACAAAGTCACCAGACAGCAAAGGTAGAAAAAAAATCATTTTATTTTCATTATAATGATTGGAACATGTCCACTTTGAGAATCAGGTGCTCAACATTAAAAGTTTATATTTATTTACTTATTTATGGCATTTTATCCCACATTAAACATGAATTAGATTGGAACCTGGGATAATTTAATGTTTTTTTTCCTGGAGAGAGTAATGCATTGCCTCCCCCACCCCCCAGGCTCTCTCCCCGGCTATTGCCAGCTCTGCAATTTTGAGGGGAGGTGCACAGGTGGACGGGGGGGGGGGGGGGGGGGGGGCGCAGAGGTGGACTGGGGAGAGAGCCTGTTGTTAAATATTTACCAGCACACCACTGTCTAGTGCCCACCCATCCAACCTGTTGGCCCACCCAAAAATTGACTTCTGGCTACGCCACTGCCTACTACCTATGACTGTACACCACTACCATAGCCCTAAGGGGTGAAGGGGGACACCTACATGTGGGTACAGTGGGTTTTGAAGAGCTCACATTTACCACCACAAGTGTAACAGGTGGTGGGGGGGGGGCTGGGTCCGCCTGCCTGAAGTGCACTGCACCCACTAAAACTGTTCCAGGGACCTGCATACTGCTGTCAGGGAGCTGGGTATATAAACTACCAAAACCAAGACTGAAATATAGATAAGGCTACCAGCATTTAAATATATATATCAGTTACTTCTTTTTTCTGTTTTCTATTTTATTTTATCTTATCCAGGGAGCTGGGTATGACATTTGAGGCTGGCAAAAATATATTTTTAAAGTTTTTTTTTTTAGGGTGGGAGGGGGTTAGTGACCACTGGGGGAGTAAGGGGAGGTCATCCCCGATTCCCTCTGGTGGTCATCTGGTCAGTTCAGGCAACGTTTTGAGGTTTGGTTGTAAGAAAAAATGGACCAAGTAAAGCCGTCCAAGTGCTTGTCAGGAACGCCCTTCTTTTTTCCATTATCGGTCGAGGATGCCCATGTGTTAGGCACGCTCGAGTTCCGCCTTCGCTATGCTTCTGACACTCCCCCATGAACTTTAGTTGTCCCCGCGAGGGAGAGCAGTTCAGGATGCCCAAAATCAGCTATCGATTATGCCTATTTGGGCGACCCTGGGAGAAGGATGCCCATCTACTACTACTACTATTAAACATTTCTATAGCGCTACTAGACTTACGCAGCGCTGTACAATTTAACATGAAAAGACAGTCCCTGCTCAACAGAGCATGCAATCTAAATTGGACAGACGAACAGACAGCTAGGGGTGGGGAAATTGCAGTGGTAGGGGTGATAAGTGAGGGTGTTGAGTAAGAGAGTCATGGTTAGGAGTTGAAAGCAGTAGCAAAGAGGTGGGCTTTAAGCCTAGACTTGAAGACAGCCAGAGACTGAGCCTGACGTACTGGCTCAGGGTGTCTATTCCAGGCATAGGGAGCAGTGAGATAGAAGGAACGGAGCCAGGAGTTAGCAGTGGGGGAGAAGGGGGACGACAGGAGACATTTACCCAGCGAACGGAGTTCACGGGGAGGAGTGTAGGGAGAGATGAGAGCGGAAAGGTACTGAGGAGCTGTGGAGTGAATGCACTTGTAGGTCAAAAGGACGCCCATCTCCCAATTTGTGTCAAAAGATGGGCACCCTTCTCTTTTGAAAATAAGCCTGATTGCCTCACTTGAGGGGAATAATAGGAAGTGTTGCATCTGGTATATTTTATATATATTTTTGGGACTGGAATCTATTCTGGTCCGTTTTTCTCCTCCATCTGGAAGCCCAGTGTTTCTTGGTAGTGGCATACAATTCAGGTGCATTTTATTTCATCTTCAAAATTTGATCCAGTTCAGTTTCATGGCTTCCCTGCCCTGCTACACATTCAAATGTTGGCAAGGGGAGACATATTGCTCCTTTGACCTTTAGCATGGTGACTAACATCCTATTCCCTCTCCTTCCACCCTCCAATTTTTCCATTTTCCACTGCACTACATTTGCTGGCTTCAGCCTAATGTGGTTTCAGAACTGTGTATACTGAGGCACATAAAATAGGGTGACTGCCAACTTGGGATGGAACTAAAAAACAGTTTCTCAGAAATTATTTCCTTAACTGAGATGAACTGTGCTGACACATGTGCGTCGTGTACCACTATTAGGCAATTACTACTCATTAAAGCCAAACTGCAACTCCTAAAAACTGAAAATATTTCCAGCTTTTTTATCGTGTTTGAATTGATTAAAAAAAATCCAACAACAGTAATTTCACCTGAGTGTACAGTGACTATCCTGCTGAGTTTTGTTAAAGCATCCATTGAATTCTCTTTCCCTCTGTGTTCCTAGTACTTATTCACCTATAGAATTATTCAGACAAAACAGCCTCTGCAGGTGCAGAAAATAGGTCCTTCCTGCTGTTCAGGGTTTATTATAGTGTGTTCCTTCTGGGGATTTGTTGGAAAAAAAAAAAAGGCAATCTTCCTAACAGGATTATGCAAAAGCCAAAGAGTAGGCTAAAAAAATCATACAGTTAGCAAAAATGATGCAGTAAGACAAATTTTAAGTTCACTCTCCATTCAAGAATAATTGGGCCATCTGTTATCAACTGAATGATTTTGTTACTATTAGATATGAGGAAAAAATTGCAGAGCATGTGGCCACTGGTTTGTTGCTCACCATGCTAGCTGTAATCTTTCCCATGATAAAATGTTGGCATCTCTCTAGCAAGCCAGTGCAAAATCGTGTGTCAAAGTATTGGCATGGGCTAAATGCAAATTTATCACAATATTTCATGGCAGATTTGGTGTAGTTAAATGAGAAAACTTATTCATGTGAATGAGCAGTACAGTTTTTTTTCTTAACACAAATTGCAGATCTGTTTTGAAACATCAGTCAGTTTACATATTTGCATACTCAGTTGTGCAACATGATAGACAACAATGCCTTTATCATGTGAAAACATCTGCTTTTAAAAGTGCTATCATACACCATATAAAGTAAACTTTTAGTATGGCAAAAGCACTTTCATTCAAAAATTATATATGTGAATGCCCATGTATGCAAAATTAAATATTTAATTCTATCAAATACTGTACAATATGGCCCTTATTTTAGAATCTCAATTTATGTTTGGATGTGTGAAAATCAGCATTTAGACATCCATATTGCATGGAAATCTAAATGCTGTTTTTATAATCCTTATGGCAAGGAGGTATGCTCTGGGTGTGTTTTGGGCAGGGCTAGTAAGGGGCCAAAATATGGATCTTCAACTCCAATTTCAGAAGGAGAAGGGGAAGGGATGACTATGTCCAAAAAGTTGGATGTTATTGTTTAAACCTGGTACCATACCCGGCATGTCCAGGTTACCGAAAGATACTCCAATTGAGCAGTTCTTCACTGGGAGGCTTAAGGAATGTCACCCCTTAATCCCAAATAAACCTCTACACCAAGTGGGGTAATAGCCTAATGGTTACACCAGTGGTGTGAGAGCCTGAGGACCCCAGTTCTAATCCCACAACAGATCTTTGGTTTTTTTTGTTTGTTTTTTTTTAGCCCTCCATGGACAGAAAAATACCTACTGAACCTGAATGCACATTGCTTCAAAAGTCCATTGAAGCTCTCTAATTCATACAAATCAACTTAGGGGTAATTTTATTAAACTGTGTAAAATAGCTATCATGGATGTTACCATGTGGTGGGCATTAGTGTGGACCTGTGTTAAAACTAGCCAGCGCAGTAAAAGAAGCTCATGCTAGCTGCTTAGCACAGGTGGTTTGCGGGCTTGATGGGGGTGGAAAGCTGGAGTGGTTATTGGTGATAGCTGGTGTGCGAACTGCAAACCAATACCATACACTAGATATCACAACTGCCAATAGCACAGCTGCACCTGTAATGGAAGTGAATTTTAAAGATTGTTTTTCATCTCTGTTTTGATCGACCAGTGCACTCGGGGCCTGTATTGTTGATTAGAAATAATTCTGTTTAAAAATGATTGTTTAACCTTAATTGTGTGAAAACAAGTTGGAATGTGGAAGATAAGACACAGCTCTAACTAATTTGGTATGCAATGGGGAGGAATGGGGAGGATGGTTCTTGTTTCCAGGTCCAGCCTGGCCAACTGGAGTTGGAAATCATGTGACCACGTTCCCACAGTATGGCTTGTTTACCTAAACAGAGAAGCATTCTGTAATTTTCCTTAGAAGCATTCTGTAACTTTCCCTAGCTCTGAACATGAGTTCAGAGCCTAATAAAAAGGGAGGGCTTGTCACAGCAGAGTGGGAGCTCATCTGTGAGTAATGTACGTATTGCGCAGAGGATCTGTTCCTGGTCTAAAAAGCTCCTGGCTTTCGCTGTAACACCACCCCCCCCCCCCCCCCAGCTGACGATAAGAGCCTGGATGATGTAAGGACCAGTGATATATGTACTATTGCTTCTTTTCCTGGTCTAAGAACTCTTTGCATTGCTTAGATGTAGAGACCAGTGATGTAATGATTGTTTATGATTGTTTATAATCATTGTGTATATAGCTAATCATTGTATATACCTTAATCATTGTAGAATTTAGCTCCTCTAATAAAGGTTTCATTTACTTAATATGAATCCAAAAGAATCCACAGTAATTACTGGGTAGTCTGGGTCAGTGAGACAGGCATTTAGCACATCTTTTTTGTTGGTATCAATTTGGTCCAAAGTGCTCATAATTTGCCTTGCTGAACTAAGGATAAAATGCCATTAAGCATGCCTTGTGATCAGGGCCGCTTTAACCACCTATGGGACACTGGGCACACTTTTGTGGATGCCTCCCAGTCCAGCAGCACAGTTTCCTTAGCCCCCTGCCAGCCAAGCCACTTCTCAAAGGAAAAAAAATGCACCAAGCAGCAGTCTAGGTCATGCTGCTGATGGCTTTGATGTTTCTGCCCCTCAAATACAGGTAGTCCACCTCAGAAGTGATGAGACCAACAAAGCTATCAGCTGTGCAGCCTAGACAGCAAGTCTACACTTTTGCACTAAGTACTTTGTTTTTTATTGCTAGAAACCATGGGGCTGACAGGGGATGGG
Organism: Microcaecilia unicolor; assembly: GCF_901765095.1. Lineage (NCBI taxonomy): Eukaryota > Metazoa > Chordata > Amphibia > Gymnophiona > Siphonopidae > Microcaecilia > Microcaecilia unicolor. Next base: position 51,994,062 of record NC_044039.1, read on the forward strand.
GTTTAAGGAAGCTGTTGGACCAGGGAAAGAGAGAGAAGGGAAGGAAGATGTTGGACCGGAGTGCAGAGATGCCAAGGGTGGCCCATCCCAAAGAATGAGATTGAAGGCCAGTGAGTGAGGTTTTTCTGGTGGTGTATTCAGGATATAAATTTGGCACAGTTGTGAAGGAAATGAGGAAAGGCTACTATTGACAAGTAATACCTTCACGTGAACCTAAAAATTAATTTCTGTATTATAGTATGTTTCATATTTTAATTCAATTATTTCAAGCACTTGCCACCATTAAATACAACCAATGGGAAAAAAATTAAATGTATTTAATGACTGTCTGCTATAAAGACAGCCACCTCATCACACACCAGACCCTCAAAATGTTTTAAAACCATTGCGTTTGCCCCTCTGTGTCCCAAACTCCCCCTTTTCAAGCATTGCCTCTATGTGTTCACATCTCCCTTTTCCAACATTCCCCTAATGTGTCCTCATGTCACCCCTTTTCCAGCATTGCCCCGATGTGTCCTCATGTCCCTTCCCCTCCCTGCCTAGCATCTCTTCTCTACCCTTGATTCTCCCATTGTTCAGCTTCTCCCTGCTCTCTCTCTCTCTCGTCTCTTCTTTCCACACTCCCACCCCAGATCCACATCTGTCTTCTCAGTAGCCTGCCCCCCCCCCCCCCCACCCACCCCCCCCCCCCCCCCCCCCGCCGGGTCTGGCATCTCTTCCTCCCTCTCTCTCTCTCTGTGCTCCTCATGTGGTTCCAGCATGTCTCCCTCTTGTTGGTCCTTTACACTAGTTTTCTATCTCCAGTGGTGGCAGCAAGTCAGGCAGGAAGCATTCTGCCTATGCGAAAACAGGAAATAACATCAGAAGAGGCTTGACATGCCGGAGGAAAGGCTTCAATGCAGGCAGAAGCCAGGAGCAACAAGGGAAGAGGGACTGCATCAGGCAGCAGAGTGACTGTTCCCTGCTATAGGCTTAACATCTCCACTCCTCTTTTCTCCAGGCAGCCTGAAAGGGAAAAGCTGGAGCAGAACAACCTCTACAGATGTGGCATCTAAAAACAAGTAGTAGAACAGTGTTTCAGGCCATTCCTCCAAATATTAAGCCTTGCTTACCTCTCTAAAGAGCAGACGAAGTTTGCATTTTGAGGAAGGCTCCCATCTTCCCAGCTGTTGTACATGCAAACTTATAAAATTAGCTGTCTACATATGTACATAAATACTACATACATGTGTATGTCCTTACCGTTTATACAATTGTTGCCAGCATGTGAGAATGGTGCTACATACAGGAATATGTTTCAGGGATGGAAAACAAAATTATTCTTTTTTGGGGGGAGGGGAGGGGATGTTGATAATATTACCAGCATTTTTGGTATTTTTGTGCAATCATGTATCTTCAGCCACAGCCATAAATATTTTATAAAAGGCATCAATCTTCACTGCTTTTTTCTAAAATATTTGTCTATTTTTCTGCAACTTAAATTATGCATCCTTTTGGTGGTCAGCCTATTTTAAAAATAAATCATTGTTTTATAACCTTTTCTATAATTTTGCTTTTGTATATCCTTATTTTTTATGTCTCCTCTGTGAACAATTTTCTCTAATGACATATTGTCTGAATTCAATAAATAGCACTGTGCTCAAAATAAGTGCCCCCTTCTCCCTTGCGCTATAGGCCAATTGCCTCTCGTTATCATCCAATCACATTCCTGCTAGCAAGTAGAGAGCCTATCTGCATACCCCGTCTCTCTCCGGAGGATTCAAAGTAAATGAATCCTATCTTTCCTTATGTCTTCCTCTAGACTATTCTGAAATCTCCACCTTTTAAATCACATTCTGAAGCTCTTATTATTAGAATAGATTACACTGTACCGTACATGCTTTGCTTTTCTATTGGTCATCATTGTAATGCTCAGTTATGGAATTTCTTTTGCCAGAATCTTGCAGATGCAATGACTCACTTTTCAAATCTTCTGGTGCTTGTGGATTTTAATGTACATGTTGATGACCATGGCCATCATATTGACAACTCAGGGCATAATATTCAGCCCATCGCAGTAAGCGGCTTGTAAGCCGCTCACAGACATAAAATGAACTTACTCCAGATATTTGATGCCGGGGCATGCACAGATCCCTGCATTTAATATCCGGGTATGTGCACTGACCCAGAAGTTAACCAGACACCAGCCAATATTCAAATCGATACCCAATTAATTTGGCGCATAAAGTTAGCACAGACTTTTTTCTCTCCTAACTTTATACACTTACTTAGCCAGTAAGCAGATGAATATTGCTGCTGACTGGCTAAGTAATGGCTCTTCTGACTCCACACCGTCCCTAACCTAGCCAGTTGTGGGAATAGCTATTTACTGGAGATATTCAGCAGTGCTACCAAGTTAAGTACTGCTGAATATCAGTGGTCAGCCAGTTCAGAAGGTTTTAACCATACAGGTGCCTCGCATTCTCAGTTATATTCCTTTATATATCAGAACATCAGTTTTTTCTCTTGTTAGATTACCTCAGTCTCATACAGCACATTTATTGTCCAACCCATGTTGCCAGCCATACCTTAGACCGCATTATAACTCAACAACTAGTTTCCTTTAGGTGATCTTAAAGTAGTTCCTGGGGCATAGTCATTCCACATATTACTTTCCTTCTCTATAACCTGTCCCAATTGAATTCATTGTCCTTAAGTACCTATGGGATCATCTAGCAATTTACGTAGGGTAAATCTTGACAATTGTTTACCTCTTTTCTCATTTTCTATGGCAGTAGATGGCCAGACATCTACCTGTGATTCCTAGTTGCCTTGGGTGCTATAGTTCCACTTATTTTGTACCCTAGCTGGAGCCTCATATAGACAGCTTTGCTTTCACCAAGGTTTGCAGTTATTGAGACAGCAAGTGAGGAGAGTAGAATGGCAGAGGAAATGGAAAAAGTTTTACTTTACTGACTGCTGCAACTGTTTTTTCTTACTTTTAGATGCTGTTGTTACTGCCATCACATTGTTTCATGTATGCTATCCTGTGAAACATCTAAACAGCACACTTTGCACTATCCACAGCAGGAGCCCTGAAAACTCCAGATAGAAAGGTTGTCCAGAGCTATGGCACAGGTTTGGAGGAATACTCCCCCTTCCCAAAAAGGTCCCATTGCCAGGCCAAACATCATGGGGTGGCATACAGGCATTGCCATCAGTGAGGAGCCAAAACTAATTGCCCTCATGATGCCACAGCAGGATCCTCCCAAACATAGTTGACCCACCTCTAATCCAGTACTGTGACTGCATGAAGCAGGTTCCAGCAGAGGTGGCTACAAGGAATGGAAGGCCCAACAAGGTCTGCTGACCCCTCCCACTCATCTCTAGGCCTTATATGCATGGATCCCCATCACACTAAGATCCTAGGCAGCAACTGTAACTGTGTCACCATCACCTCATAGCAAAGCCAGTGCCTACCACCCAGCACCTCCATCATGCTGAAGCCTGATCCTGTATTCAGGCCCTCTCATATGTGACAAGCATGCACCACAACCGTGGCTCCTGTGTCCCTTGCCATTGGCATATTATTGCTCATTCACATCATTCATATCCTCCAGCTTCCAACACACAGCTCCAAAATATCACCATACCTGAATAACGATGGCTGGATGCACACTAGTTTGCTGGTCATCTTGCTATATGCAGCCCATGCAGTACCAAAGTTGTATCTGCTCCAAATCAAGTGAGGACAGTGGCAAAAATCCCAGTCAAACTAATCAAAACCCACGGTAGTCTTCAGCCAGTATTCCCAAAGTCCTTGAAGATTTTAACATCTCACATATTTATTTTAAATCAGCAATTTTATTTATTTATTTCCCATATTCATATCTTGATTTAAACCAAAGCGGGCTATAATTAAACATACATAACTTAAAATACATAAACAAATACAGATAACCACATCAATCCACCCTCTAGCCTCATCTACACAGCCACCAATTCAAATAAAAATTCTTAAAAGCAGTTTGAATTCATCTCTCCAGATGACTATTTGAGTCCAGCCTGAAATATTTCTTAAACTGTCAATATTTCTTAAATTTTTAATAAGCAACTTTTTTTTTCTCTCTCCTATCTGGGGTAGGTAAAGCCTCAGAAAATGGGGTAGCTTCATTTCAGTACTGCTTGCTCCCCACTTCTCAATCATCAGCACAAAAATCTCCCCAATTTTTCATAATTCTATCAAGGACATGCAGCTTCTTCAAATCATAACTCTCACAGATAAATATATTTAGTGAAATTCCACTTCTCAGTTCATTCTGAAAGCAGTCCATCTTAAATCTCATATGCAGTCTTATTTAATAACTCTGAGACTGCTAGCGATATGCAGCCGCTGCATCAGGGATAATTTATAGCTGATGCTCAAAAACACCTTCATTCTAAAAAATTTACATATACATATGTCATATATATATGACATTTGTTTGTAATTAAAGAGTGATTGCTGAGTCTGATGCTTTCTCCAGGTACGTTCACAATGATATAAGTGTGTTCACAACAGTCTGAGATCAGCTGTATACCAGCCTTTTTTTTTTTAGAGGCACGTGGATGAGCTGCTGTCATAGGTGCCAAAATGTCCACTGCTTTTCGAAGAGCAGAGTCTTAAGGTTTCCACTTACGTTTCTAAAAGCAGTTGGCTGAAAGTATCGTTCTGTATGTCCAGGGAGACTGGAAACATTAAGAGGTTAAAGTTTCAAAAATCTCGTTTTCATTTTCTTTCTGAAGCGGTAGAAGGCATAATGGGGTGAGTAGTACTCGGTGTCAATTGTAAAACGTGATGATCAGAGAACGGAAGAAACAGTTGTAGGAGGAAATCAATAGTGTAGGGTCAGTTCTGGTAAACGTTCCATCTAAGATGTGGCCATCTCAATGGGTAGGCTGAAAGCTATAGCAGGTGAATTCAGATCATCAAGAACTGTCAGAAACATTCTAGTAGATGGTGCTCTCATGTCATCAACGTGGAAATTACAATCTCCTAAAACAATCAAATTGGAAGAGTCAAGGGTTTGTTAGGCGATGGTATTTAACAAAATTGTGACAGAATGAGTTGTAGGACTGAAGAGATAGAAGACGAAGAAAAGAGTATTAATGTCCCTTCCACTTGGTTAGAAGGTACCATCTTAATTCTAAAGCTTGAGCGGAAAAGAATAGCCAAGCCTCCTCCCCTACCAATGTCCAAAAATGGGTATAAAACATAACCCTGGGAGTTACTTGCACCAGGTACCCTAGGTCCCCAACTGGATGGGGACCAGGCACAGGATGTTTATGCCCCAGGAAGCTATTACGTTCTGTATTAGAAACTGTTTACCCCAAAGTGAGCAAATATTCAGAAGTCCTATACGTATGGAACTAGCCGAACCAGAAGAGTGACTGAACCTGCTCAAGAGAGCTAATCGTTCCATGGTATGAGGTTATATAGGGCGGTAGTGTTAATGATCATCGGCCCCAAATTATAGTTTATTCATGTTTTCTGCAGGAATAAAAGCATCCAGATCTAAAAGGGAGTTCTGCAAAAAAAAAAAAAAGGGTAGGACAATTTAGCACTAGATAAGGTTACGAGGTGAGCATAACAACCATAAAGACAAAGATGATTGGGTGCTCAATCAGGGTGCACATAAAGGAGCACACAAAACAGCATATCCTGCTCCTTATGTTTGCTCCTTTGGTATGTGCCACAGTAGATGTTTGAATTTAAAGTGCCTTGATGTCACCTTCTGGCATTTCAGTGTGTGTGTGTGTGGGGGGGGGGGGGGGGGGGATGGGGGAGAGGGCAAAGATTGCCATGGCTTAAATCAAGTATAGAATCATCAATTCCAGCACAAAACCTGCAGAGAGAGCACATATAGAAAATATATAAGAGCAAAATGTCTCTCACTGTCTTCACTGTTGCACATCTCTCTTTTGAATAATCATTGTGGATATCCTGAAAACCTGACTGGCTGGGGCCCCCAGAAGTTAGAACCAGGATGGAGAATCACTGTGCTAAGTTCCAGCCTGGTGAAAGACGTCACCCAAGCTGGGCAACAATCAGAGCATGATCATAATCCCTCGGGTGGGTGGAGGAGGGAGGCAAGGTACAATGAATTATGCTACAACCCCATAATGTTGGCACATAGACCTAGACATTGTCAGACGTGGAGGAGCATAATCCAAAGTCGGTGCCCACCTCTATGGGCGCCCATCTCTGTGGGAGGCCATGCGAAGGGGCGGGTCAAACCGTATTTTCGAAAAAAAGATGGGCACCCATCTTTTTTCGATAATACGGGTTGTGCGGGGCAAATGCCTAGGATTTGGGCGTTTTTGAGCTGGGCGCTATCGGTTTTCAGTGATAATGGAAACCGAAGGTGCCCAGCTCAAAAACGAACAAATCCAAGGCATTGGGTCGTGGGAGGGGCCAGGATTCGTAGTGCACTGGTCCCCCTAACATGCCAGGACACCAACTGGGCACCCTAGGGGGCACTTTTACAAATAAAAAAAAATGTTTTTAAATAGCTCCCAGGTGCATAGCTCCCTTCCCTTGTGTGCTGAGCCCCCAAATCCCCCCAAAACCCACTGCCCACAAGTCTACACCATTACCATAGCCCTAAGGGGTGCAGGGGGGCACCTACATGTGGGTACAGTGGGTTTTGGGAGTTTCTGGAGGGCTCAACATTAACCAGCACAAGTGTAACAGGTAGGGGGGGATGGGCCTGGGTCCGCCTGCCTGACGTCCACTGCACCCACTAACAACTGCTCCAGGGACCTGCATACTGCTGTCAGGGAGCTGGGTATGACATTTGAGGCTTGCATGCAGGCTGTCAAAACAGTTTTTAAAGTTCTTTTTTGTGGTGGGAGGGGGTTAGTGACCACTGGGGGAGTCAGGGAAGGTCATCCCCGATTCCCTCTAGTGGTCATCTGGCCAGTTGGGGCACTTTTTTGGGACTTGGGTCATGAAAAAAAAGGGTCCAGCAAAAGCGACCCAAATTCTCGCTTCTGCCACCCTTTTTTTTTCAATTATCGGCCGAAGGCGCCCATCTCTCCTCGGCCGATAATCACGCCCCAGTCCCGCCTTCACCACACCTCCGACATGCCCCCATCAACTTTGTTTGTTCCCGCGACGGAGTGCAGTTAAAGACGCCCAAATCGGCTTTCGATTATACCGATTTGGGCCCCTTTGCGAGATGGGCCCCCATCTCCCGATTTAGGTCGAAATATGGGCGCCCATCACTTTCGAAAATAAGGTCCAAAGGTTGCTATAATGTTGTTGTTATTATTATTATTGTTTATTAGGATTTATTTACTACCTTTTTGAAGAAATTCACTCAAAGTGGTGTACAGCAAGAAAGTAACATATGTAATAGAGAAGCAATAGAGAATTACAGCAGTAAAAATATTCAAATAACAATACAAGGTATGACATAGTAGTGTACCTGAATGAAACTTACCTTGAGCTACTTCTGAAAAAGGTGTGAGCAGAATATAAATAAATAATTACAGGATTGTGGTTAATAGAAAAAGGGGAATGGTCACCAATGTCAGGTATCATCTGTCCCATTGGGGCTCACAATATGTGCATACACTAGACCTATGCTGGCTCAAGGTATCTGGCCTGTACCACAAGTAGCACGAATGAGACCAGAATGTTTGTCATATAACCATGTGAATACTATAATCATGCTGGCCCCACATCACATCTCTATGATATGCCTGCCTTGAGTTTAGCCAACCATCAAATTATCCCAACTGACTCTGTACCACGCATCTTGTTCCAAATGCTCTTGGTCCCTCAGCTATGTGGTAAGCCGTATTGTAGAAAATCTTTCGCATCATATCTGTGTTAGTTGAATGTTCTAATGCATGCTTATTAGGTGTATCATTAGTATTATGCTAACATTGTATTATATCTCTGGTATTTGAATTACAGTGCTGTTAAATGTGTATATTTTTTATACTGTTTCATGGTAGTTCTATTATTATTTATTTATTAGGTTTCAATTTACTGTTTTCAAGTTTATCTCATTTATTGTATTTAGTTTATTATTGGTTATTTTACTATTGTTATGCTGTCAACAAAGTTTTATGTTAAACTGTACCTGCTGTACACCACTTTGGGTGAATCTCTTCATAAAGGCGGTTAATAAATCCCAATAAATAAATAAATACCCTGAGTCTCAGGGCCTGAGAAGGTTCCCATCATAGGTGTCTCATGACAAAAAAATTAACACACAGCATTTGAATGGTGCACATGGTAGAGGATTAACAACTCATGATGCAGGACTGATACTGCTATCTGAGTTTCATTGCTCTATCTGAGGCCTACAGCTTGCAGCAAGAACCACCTGCAATATACCCCATTCCCCCTTAGGAGGACCCACATACATATTGCATTATGACACAGTTACTCAAATGACTGTTGACTGGTACTGGCCACAAATAAGGTATCAGCCAGCAAGTGTATATTGTCAGTGCCCAGACTATAGTTTGCTCTGTGTTTTACAAGCTGCATTCTCCACTGCAATCCTGCTTGAGGGCTTTGTTACAAGTGCCAACAGCTATTTCTTACATATTTACATATATGCATATACACATGACTATAAAAATAAATAGACAAATAGATAACTAACTCATTATAAAGATAAATATGTAAAAACAAAATTACTCACATGTCTGTTATCAGATACTGGCCACAAGGCAGGTATCAACCATCAAGTGTTCATTGTCAGTGCCCAGACTATTTTTTGCTCTGTGTTCTGCAGACCAAGAGCCAGAGGTAGCCTGCAGAGGAGTTTCCCACTATAGAAGGCAGGCGGTGGTCATAGCAGCCAAGCTTTAGTGTCAATACCAGCATTTGGTAACCCAACAGTAGAAAAAGCTGGAGCTTATGTGTCAGAGTCTACTGAACATTTGTAATGTAATATATTTCTTGTATCCTGCCAACTCCCACTATTAGTAGCTCAAAGTGGGTAACAAAATATCAGAAAACAGTAAAAGAAAAAATAAATCTATTGAAATACTATTATTATGGATTAAGAGCTGGTTAAAAGATAGGAAGAAGAGAGTAGGGTTGAATGGTCAGTATTCTCGATGAAGAAGGGTAGTTAGTGGGGTCCCTCAGGGGTCTGTGCTGGGACCGCTGCTTTTTAACATATTTATAAATGACCTTGAGATGGGAGTAACTAGTGAGGTAATTAAATTCACAGATGACACAAAATTATCTAGGGTCGTCTCGTCGTGGGAGGAGTGTGAAAGATTACAAGAGGACCTCGTGAGACTGGGGGATTAGGCGTCCAAATGGCAGATGAAGTTCAACGTTGACAAGTGCAAAGTGATGCACGTGGGAAGGAGGAACCCAAATTGCAGCTATGTCATGCAAGGTTCTGCTTTAGGAGTTACAGACCAAGAAAGGGATCTGGGAGTCATCGTGGATAGGACGTTGAAATCTTCCGCTCAATGTGCTGCGGCGGCCAAGAAGGCGAACAGAATGTTGAGTATTATTAGAAAAGGGATGGAAAACAAGCATGAGGATGTTATAATGCCGTTATATCGCTCCATTGTGCGACCGTATCTGGAGTATTGTGTTCAGTTCTGGTCGCCTCATCTCAAAAAAGATATAAAGGAATTGGAGAAGGTGCAGAGAAGGACGACGAAAATGATAAAAGGGATGGGACGACTAACTTATGAGGAGGAGAGGTTAAGAAGGCTAGGACTGTTTAGCCTGGAGAAAAGGCAGCTGAGGGGTGATATGATAGAGGTCTACAAAATTTTGAGTGGGGTAGAGCGGACAGATGTGAAGCGTTTGTTTACGCATTCTAACAATAATAGAACTAGGGGACACAAGATGAAATTAGAATGTCGTAGGTTTAAAACAAAATGGAGAAAGTTTTTCTTTACTCAGCATGTGGTTAGACTCTGGAACTCATTGCCGGAGAAGGTAGTGATGGCAGCTGGCCTTGCTGAGTTTAAAGGGGGTCTGGACGGATTCCTGAAGGAAAAGTCCATTGATCGTTATTAAATTTGGGGATTTTGCCAGGTTCTTGGGGTCTGGATTGGCCGCTGTCGGAGACGGAGTGCTGGGCTTGATGGACCTTTGGTCTTTTCCCAGCGTGGCAGTGCTTATGTACTTATGTAATACAAAATGTTTAAACAAATAAATGTTAAGATTCTTGCGAAATTGCAAACAATTGAAACAGCTCTATCATTAACACGAGTTCCCTCCCTTTTGCAACATTCTGGTAGCATTCTGGTTAGAAATGGCCAGCATGAGTGTCCATCTCTGTAGAACTCCCATAGCTGTGACCCATTTTCCAATTAGGATGTCCAATTTACGAACGTCTAACTTCCCGCACCTGTGACGTCCCACCTTGCCTATATGTACAGCCATGTTGGCATTTTTGAACCACCACATCCGAACATCAATATGACTGCCCAAAAGGACATGCTGAGCAAGAAGGGCAACTTTAAACCAGCAAAGAGCAGTAGTCTCTCGCCATGCCAAATTTTTTGCTCCCAAAGGGCAACGTATAGGTAGCTTACACAAAACAAAGGGAATGGGTGGCCATCCTACTTATTTTCGAAAGGAGAAAAATGCCCATGTTCGGGAGATGGGCGTCCGTTTCCCGTGGGCAGCCAAATCAGTATAATCGAAAGCCAATTTTGGTCGTCTTCAACTGCACTCAGTCGCGGGAATGAATAAAGTTGGCGGGGGCGTGTCGGAGGCATGGTGAAGGTGGGACTGGGGCGTGGTTATCGGCCGAGCAGATATGGCGGCGCGTTCGGCTGATAATAGAAAAAAGAATGGCGTTTTTAGCGAGAATTTAAGACACTTTTTTTGGACCCTTTTTTCTCACGAACAGGTCCCAAAAAAGTGCTCTAAATGACCAGATGACCACCGGAGGGAATCGGGAATCACCTCCCCTGACTCCCCCGGTGGTCACTAACCTCCTCCCACAAAAAAAAACCACTTGCAAAAATCTTATTTCCCAGTCTCTATGCCACCCTCAAATTCCGTACCCACCTCCATGACAGCAGAATGTGTTTGATCCTCTCACAGCCTTTCCTTGGGTCAGATGTGGCTCTCGGGTGCACTGCAGGGTCAGATCAGCATTGCATTGTGGTGGGAGTAGGGTATTGGGCTTCGTGATTTCACTAGCTTGTGTTGCAGTCTCACGATGTTGGTAGTTGGTGGGCTCTTCTCCCATGGTGCTTTCCCTCTGCTTACTGGGCCAGAGTGTGCCCTGTTTTGTTTCCGGTAGTCCATGAGGTAGTGGCCATTTTTGGTCGTCTTCAACTGCACTCAGTCGCGGGAATGAATAAAGTTGGCGGGGGCGTGTCGGAGGCGTGGTGAAGGCGGGACTGGAGCGTGGTTATCGGCCGAGCAGAGATGGGCGCGCTCGGCCGATAATGAAAAAAAAGAAAGACGTTTTTAGCGAGAATTTAGGACACTTTTTTTGGACCCTTTTTTCTCACGAACAGGTCCCAAAAAAGTGCCCTAAATGACCAGAGGACCACCGGAGGGAATCGGGGATGACCTCCCCTGACTTCCCCAGTGATCATAACCCCCTCCCACAAAAAAAAAACAATTGCAAAAACCTTATTTCCCAGCCTCTTTGCCACCCTCAAATTCTGTACCCACCTCCATGACAGCAGAATGTGTTCGATCCTCTCACAGCCTTTCCCTGGGTCACATGTGGCTCTCAGGTGCACTGCAGGGTCACATCAGCATTGCATTGTGGTGGTTGTAGGGTATTGGGCTTCGTGATTTCACTAGCTTCTGTTACAGTCTCACAATGTTGGTAGTTGGTAGGCTCTTCTCCCATGGTGCTTTTCCTCCTGCTTACTGAGTCAGAGTGTGCCCTGTTTTGTTTCTGGTAGTCCACGAGGTAGTGGCCATTTTTGTAAGTCCGTTTTAGATCCCTTTCGTGTGTTAGCCACGTTACAGAACTTAGTTCTTACCTTGAATGTTGCTGAATGAGGGCATTGTACACCATTCTGCCAGCTCTGACCTACTGCTAATCTTAGTACCAGGGAGACTCGTTGCCAGTGGGGCACAACCTCTGATCTGCAGTTAACTGTGAGTAAACGCGGTTATTGAAATAAAGGACGTTTTCAGTGAGATTAGTCTTATGGTGTGAACTGCTGTGCCAAGGTTATACAGCAGCAACAAGTCCTGTCCCTGGAGCAGTTTTAGTGGGTAATGTAGTGCACTTCAGGCAGGCGGACCCAGGCCTATCCCCCCCTACCTGTACCACTTGTGGTGGTAAATGGGAGCCCTCTAACCCCCCCCCAAAACCCACTGTACCCACATGTAGGTGCCCCCCTTCACCATTAAGTGCTATGGTAATGGTGTTGAGTTGTGGGGAGTGGGTTTTGGGGGGGAGGATTTGGGGGTCTCAGCACCCAAGGTAAAGGAGCTATGCACCTGGGAGGTAATTTAATGTTTTTTCCTATTTTTTAAAAGTGCCCCCTAGGGTGCCTGGTTGGTGTCCTGGCATGTGAGGGGGACCAGTGCACTACGAATTCTGGCCCCTCCCATGACCCAAAGCCTTGGATTTGGTCATTTTTGAGCTGGGACGCTTCTGTTTCGATTATCGCTGAAAAACGAAAACGCCCAGCTCAAACAAACGCCCACATATCAAAAACGCCCACATCCAATGCATTTGCCTGGCACAAACCATTTTTTCGAGACTAAAGATAAACGTCCATCTTTTTCAAAAATATGATTTGGCCCACCCCTTCACGACCCGTTCTTGGAGATGGACGTTCTTACACATGGGTGTTTGCATTCGATTATGCCCCTCCATAAGTTACAAGTTAATTGCAGATTTTCAAAATAACAGAGATGTTGAAAATTGCAAGAGGAAATGAAGGCAACTCTGCTATGATGTGAAGAGCAAGGCAGGAGGAGATCCCAGGAAGCTGACATTGACAACCTCCCTTCCATGGAGCAGATGGTCCTCAGGAATATCCCTCAGGCATCCATCCATGGTGTGGGCAGCCAGGACACCTCTGCACATCCTTTATTTATTTATTTATTTATTTATTTATTGTGAACATTTATATCCCACATATTCCCACCAAGGCAAGCTCTATGTGGCGTACAATACAGGAGAAGGTACATCATAATAACAGTAGTGCAAAGCTGAAGGGAAGGGGGGAAATAGGTAGAGAAGGGGAGGGAGAGGAAACTGAAGGGGAGTGGAAGACGGAGATGCAAGGATTAAACTGCTGAGGAGAATGAACGATCACCTAGGTAGGTCTTCAGGGATTTCTTGAATACGCTGTGATCAGTGGTCGCTTTTAATGCTGACGGGAGAGCATTCCAATAACGGGGGCATTGGTAGTAAAATGAAGAGGCAAAGAGCAGCTTGTATCGTAAGTTCCTGCAGGTAGGGAAGTGGAGATTGAGGTAGGTGCGGGATGACTGCATGGCATTCCTGGGTGGGAGGTCGACCAGATTGTACATGTAGGCAGGAGCGTCCCCATATATGATCTTGTGTGTAAGGGCACAGACTTTGAACTCAATCCGCTCCTTGATCGGGAGCCAGTGGAGCTTCTCACAAAGGGGTGTTGCTGCCTCAAATCGAAATTTGCCAAAAGCAGCCTCGCTGCTGTGTTCTGCGCTGTCTGGAGTTTTTTAAGGGCATGCTCCTTACAACCAGTGTAAATACCATTGCAATAATCGAAATGGCTTAGATGAGGGAGTAAATAAGTGACCTGAAGAGGGCAAATGGCAGGTACTGCTTGATACGCCTGAGGGTCCTCATGGACAGGAACATTCGCTTCGTGATGGACGAGATTTGTAGATCAAGAGTCAAGTGGGGATCCAGAATGACTCCTAGGAGTTTCAAACTTGCAGCGACAGGAATGGAGAAGTTTTGCGTCGTGTCCGTGACCGGTATGGACTTCTTGAACTGGGAGGAGAGGATGAGGCACTGCGTTTTATCCTGATTAAGTTTAAACTTGAATGCGTTAGCCCAGTTGTCCATGATGGTGAGACTGCCCTGAATTTCCGCTGAGATTTCAGCTATGGAAGACCGAAAGGGGATGTAGATGGTTACATTGTCAGCATAAATGTAGGGATTCAGGCCACAGTTGTGAAGGGCCGTAGCTAGAGGCGTCAGCATGATGTTGAACAAGGTAGGCGAGAGGGGTGAGCCTTGAGGAACCCCACAGCAAGATGTCCAGGAAGGTGAAAAAGAGGACTGGACTTTGACCCGATAGGATCGGCAAGACAGAAATTCCCTGGAACCAATCCAAGACGGTATTACCAACACCATTTTCAGCTAGTAACATGAGGAGTAGATTGTGGTCAACCATGTCAAATGCACTTGACATATCAAACTGTAGAAGCAGAATATTTTTACCAAAAGACAGCTCTTTCCTAAAGTTGGACAGGAGAGTAACTAGGACCGTCTCGGTACTGTGGTGAGGTCGGAATCCAGACTGGGAAGCGTGAAGGATCGAAAATTTGTCCAAATAATCAGCAAGCTGAGAATTCACCAAGCTTTCCATAGTTTTGACGAGCAATGGTATAGTAGCAACTGGACGGTAGTTGTTAAGAATACTAAGCTCACATTTCAGGTCCTTTGGGATAGGCGTCAGGAAAATATGGCCATGATCAACGGGGAAGCAACCACGTTGGAGCATATGGTTCAAATAGGTAAGATTATGCCCCACATACAGTGATTGCAGCCGTATATATCTCACAATCTAACTATCTAACATGCACAGTGCCCAGAGGAATGTCCACCCCGCATCAACCTCTGCACCCAGCCACCTGAAGGAATGGTACTATTCATTTCAGTCCTAGAGATTATCTGAGAGTCTGTACTACTGTGACAGGCTACATGCAGAGCACTAGGATTTCAGAGGGCATTGGCCTGAGGCAGAAGCATAAAATAATGGGTAAGGCAGTTGTCTGAGAACTCGTGGGGCCCCGGTTTGAGTCCCAGTGTTCCTCCTACCTTTGAGTTGACCTTCCTCCACCCCCTACCCACCCTTCCTTGCTCCAGATGCAATCACAGGCTCTTAATGGTGTTTGTAAACCCCTTGGCTACTAACCCTGACAATGCAGAGGTCTTGCACTGTCCCCTATCCCTTTACCTATCTGACAGTGTGCATGTCTTTCTTCCAGGGTTATGAGGTATGTGTGCAGGATAACCATCTTCTGCTCCACTGTAGGATGTTATGCCCATAGATAGGGTGTAGTCCTCACCACCTGTAATGACAATGTGGACATGAAGGAGTTTGATCAGGAAGGGTGTGACAGTGTGACATGCAACAGCAATTGAGAAATGCTTTTCCACTCACCTGCAGGTGGTGAGTTTAACTCAGACAGAGATGAGGGACCCAACACACATGCCAGAGGGGCAGCCTTCTGTAGAGGAGAGGAAGCAACAGGTGGTGGCAGAAGAGGAGGCAGGAGGGGGCACTACAGCTCCAGCAGAACGATAGCAGGATGCTGGGCAGGAGACACCTTCAGAGGAAGAACAGGAGGAGATGATTATTGAACCCATCCCACTTGCAGCTGATAATGCAGATGCTGATCCTCACCCTGAGGAGGGGAATGAAATGGAATCAGTGGCATACAGAAGAGCTTCCTGCCATAGATGCTAGGTGGTGGATCTAGCTGCCAAGCCTTTGCACCAGAACCAGTTTTGGATGAACATGAACCAACACCAAGAAAAGCTTGAGCTCATGCATCAGAGTCTGCAGTTGTAGCAGAGGAGCCTGGAAGAGCGGCAGGAGACGTGGCATGTGTTGGAGAACATTTGGCTGAAGTTGTTGGGGCTACACAGAGACCTGCAGGACTACATTGATGCCCTGATCTCTACCCTCAGCAGTACAGAGAGGGATTCGAAGCACACAGCACACAATACAAGAGCCTTCAAATCTGGAACAGGTATCAGTTGATAGTTGTACATCATTGAAGCTCCATGGAGAACGGATCACTGTAAGATTGACTTGCCCCATGTGGGGCTATTTATCTTTGGAACTTTTATGTTATATGACCCCTGATGCAAGCATTGAATGCTGAAACACGGCCCATGTTGGGTCAATGATGTACAACATCAACTGGTTAAAGGACCTGTTCTAGACTTGAAGGCTCTTGGTGCTTTCTTTCTTGTATTCTGACCTCTACCCTGCCAATGCAGCATACGGCTCCTTCACCACATGATACTGGAGGTGGTACCAGCCAGCCAGCAGCAGCACCTCCTGCTTTCTCATCAGATGGCATCAGGGATTGCACCATCCAGAGTGGCATGACAGCCACCACCTCAAGTGTCGGGGTGGCAAGAGCTGCTAAGAGATCTCACATGGAACACACTGGAGGGCCAGTGATGCCCACAGCAAGGCAGGGGCCCCAGGGACAAAACAGAGTACTATGCTGGGTGGTGTTAGTGGCTGCTGAGGACCCCCAGCACCTATGAAATTCCCCAATATTGCAGGGGCTGCACAGGCAGCTGGGTGCCTGGAGGAGTCAGACCAGAGTGAGAGCTCCATGGGGGAGAGAGAGGACATTCCTTCACCTCCTGAGGGGTCTAGGCCATCAGCTGGGGCTAGAGGAAGGGGTGGAAAAGGTGTATGGGGAAGAGACATGGGAGGGGAAGGGGTGGATAAATGTGTAATGAGAAAAGGATGTGTTGTGAGACACATTTGTAATGGCATGGTGGGAGAGGGGAAATCACAATAAATGCATCATATTTGTCAGGTGTTGAGGCCAAGCTGGTGTGGTGCAAGGTGTGCTCTCCTGAAATTCAGAGGAACATCCTCCTCCTCTGTATCTCTTGGTAGTTGTTGCTTTTGGAGATCTGGTAGGAACTGCCTTCATCTTTGGGCCAAATTGTGGAGCATGCCTTAAGTAACAAGTTTATCTTGCTGGGCAGACTGAATGGACCATACAGGTCTTTATCTGCTGTCATCTACTATACCACTATGTTACTATATGTAGATTTTGCAGACCTTTTGAGTTGTGTAGAGTAGTTCCCCACCCCCTCAAGAGGTTGAGGCATCTGAATCTGTTTTTCAGATTGCCAAAGATCCATTATATTATAGAGTGTGTGGTGTGATATGCTGCATTGTAGCGCTCCTCTTCCTCATTTTGGAGGTACACAATGGAGGTCATGAGCCATGTGTGTTGGGGGTACCCTCTGTCACCTGTGAGGGAGGGGAGCAAAGGTTACAGACATGAGTGTGTATTGACAACTATGGGCACCTGAGCACCTTAGAGTGAAAGATAGGATCTGGAGCAGAGGGCTGCTGGGTGATGGGAGTGGGCAGAAGAGGAGGAATTACAGTCCACCAGTGATTTTGCCTCCATCAAAGTACTGGTAGATTCCTGAGTGGCATAGAATGTAGGAGTCATGGCAGGACCCTGGATAATGTGTTCAGACATCTACTATCTCCCCCTGTGCATTGCACACAATCTGCATGTTCATTGAGTGAAATGATTTCCTGTTTCTATAGGTAGCCTCCTGTGCTCTTGGGGGTCTCAGGGTCATATGGGTGCAGTCTATCACTCCTGTGACTGAAGGGACTGGACTATAGTGTTATAGAACTGGACCATAGTGTTTTGCATCCCCTGAACTGTACTGGGAAGGACTATGTGCACAGAGCTGTGAGTGAGGAAGGCATCTAAGAAGTGGGATAAACAGTGTGAGGTAGTAGGCTGGCTGAGGCCTACTGTGACTTGACACCACAGACTGAAAGGTTCTGGTAGCAATAAAGGCAAGGGAGGCTCTGATCTTGAGGTGGACTGGCACAGGATGGCTCTTGTGTGTCCTGGCCTGAAGGAGGGCTTCTAGTTGCTGACAGAGGTGCTGTATGGCAGCCCTGTCAAAACAGAACCTTGTAATGAACTTCTCATCATTAAGGTCCATAAACTGAGTCCTTGGCCTGAATATTCTTTGATAGGTATGCCTCCTCCTAGCTCTCCCCTCCAAACTTTCATCCAAATCCAGCAATGCATGTGTCACGATTGTGGTCGTGCCCTTATGTCCAGACCTACTGTTCTCTGTATCTAGCTCTGTGACCTTTCCAGTCTGCCTTTTTCCTGTTGTTCTTCCTGTTAGCCAAGCCTCGATTTGGTGTCCCTGAAGCCAAGCCTAACTTTGGTCTCCCTGCTTCTGTTTCATTTCCTACTTGTGACATCATCAGCCTACTCCTTTATAAGGACCCAGGGAGCTTTCCTGCATTGCCTTTGCAACAGGTCCATTTTCCCTTTTCTTGTACTGTTGTTTGATTTTGAGAGAACTGGTCTTCTTGTTAAGCTGTCCCTCTGGGCACAGCCCTGAGCCCTGTGTGAGTGGTTTTGGTTTGAATCTGTATGGATTACTTTCCTGTTAGGTTTGCTCTCAAGCAAAGCCTTCTTCTATTTCTCTGTATGTGTTGTTATGGTTTAAACGTGTATGGATTACTTGCCTGTTAACTTTGTTCCCAAGCAAAGCCTTGTTCTGTTTTTCTGTATGTGTGTATGTGTGTGTGTGTGTCATATTGTCTTTATTGAAACTTGCAACAAGACAAACCAAGCATACAAACAAGCGATAAAACAAGCAATAAAACCCGCTAACTAATACATAAATAAAACCTTACTGGCCAATACCCCCGCCCCTCAACAAACCCTCCCACTCAGGGAGGCTGAAACGAAAAACCCCTCCAATGCCTTGCCCACTGTAGTCCAGAACAATGCTCCTTCTCCCTCACTGCCAGCTGCTGGACAAAATGTACCACATCCCCTGCCACCTCCTGTACAGACAGCCACTTCCGATATAATGAAGCTTGGCAGCGTGCCTGCCACAGGAAGTAACAAAGGGCTGCAGCGATGATATACAGTGTCTCCCTACACCACCCCTTTCCTTTTGGAAACCCTCCATAGGCCCATTCTGCATAAGATAGCTGGTGGAAGAAAGGAATCCCTAATTGGCGGGCTACTGCCTGACAGACTTGTTGATTGAACGGGCACTTGAGGAGGAAGTGGTCCATTGTTTCATCCTCCGTCACGCACTCCCCCCTCGGGCACTTACGATCATTGCTGTTTCTATTTTTCATGTTAGCTCGAACATAAAGCCGGCTGTGGAAAGTCAGCCAGGCCATGTCCGCAATCTTCCGGGGGAGGCGTGATGAATTGAGGAAAGCCAGACCTTCCTCCTGTAGTGGACCTGGGCAGTCCCTCAAGGCTAGACGTGTTGAAAAGTGTGTCTGAATAATGCGGTGTTGTAGCTGCCTCCTGTCCTCCTTCTGGATTTCCTGTACTGTGATACCCCATCTCTTCACCAATCTCAACAGAGGTGAGATGTACTGTGGCAAGTATCCCGCCTTCCCTCGCAGGGGCATTGCCTGACCTCCCCTCACCCAATCCCTCAAGTACCGCTGAAGCCAGGAGGCCATGCAGTCTGCCCAAGCCGGCTTCCCTTCCCGCAAGACCCCTCCCAGATTTTGTTGGAAAAAGAAACAACTAAAATGTACCACAGGGTTGACCATTCCCAACCCCCCCTCCCTTTTGGGCAAATAGGTCACCTCCCTCCGGATAATATTCATCCTGTTCCCCCATAGCTGTTGGAAAAACAAGCTGTATACTCTGGCATGTAACGATATAGGCAGTAAACAGACCTTGGATATGAACAGGAGAAGGGGTATCAGATAGGTCTTAATGACATGCAGTTTTTCCACAAACCGCAACTTATATGATTTCCACTGGGCCACCCTTTCCTCGACTCTCCCCAGCCCCTTCTCCCAGTTGATCGTATCATAGTCCTGTCTGCCTACCCAGAGACCCAGGATCCGTACTTCATCCCTTGCTACTGGGTACTGACTGGGAAGTTTGAAAGCTGGTCTGCCCTGTCCTACCCAAATTGCGGAGCTCTTATCCTGGTTTATCTGGGCCCCCGCAGCCTGTGTGTATTCTGCCATCCAGGTCTGAACTCGCTCGGCTTCCTCCTTGCTACTGATTACTACTGTGACATCATCTGCGTAGGCGACACATCGCCATGTGTGTGAACCCAAAGAGATGCCCTCTAGTTGACCGCTAAACCCTCCACTCAACCTTCTGAGGAAAGGATCTAAGGAAAGGACGTACAGCAAGGGGCTGAGGGGACACCCCTGCCGTACCCCTGACCTCACTGCAAAGCTCTTGCCCACCCAACCATTTATTAGAGTGCTACTCCTTGCATTGCGATACAAAGTCTGGATCCACCCTATAAACTGGTCGGGTATCCCATAGCACCGAAGCACTAGCCATAGGTACTCCTGGGACACCCTGTCAAAAGCCTTAGACTGATCAAGGGTCAGCAAATACTTTCCCTTTGTCCCACCTTGACTCCTTTCCACTATTTCACGGATGGTACAAACTGCTTCCACTGCCCCTTTCCCCTTCACCGAGCAAAACTGTGCTGAGGACAAGAGACCACCCACTGCCCCAGCCAGGCGATTGTAAATAATCCTGGCCATTATTTTCCTATCTACATTCAGAAGACTTATGGGTCTCCAGTTCTCGATAAGTTCCAGATTTCCCTTCTTTGCGAGGAGAACCAAAATAGAACACTGCTGTGAAGGGGCCAAACGCCCGTTCTGCAAACAATTATTAAAAATTGCAGCTAACACTGGAATCAGGACCACACGGAATTTTTTGTAGAACTCTGGGGTCAGCCCATCGGGACCCGGAGTTGTACGTGCTGATAGCGTATCAATAGCATCATCTACCTCTCCTGTGGTAATGGGCCTAAGCAGTTGTTCCATCTCCCCCTCCGAAACCTTTTCCAAGCCTGGGGCACTCTGCACGTATGATAGCATGAAGTTAGAAACCAAGCTCTCTTTCCCCCACAATTGGGTGTAAAACCGAATGACCCTGGCCTCGATTGAACGTTGGTTCGTCAATCGCTGCCCTGCTTCATCTCTCATAGCATAAATGACCTTGTGTCCTACTGCTACCTTGCAATTCTGGAAAGGATCCGGGGAATACCGATGCCCATATTCCCTTTCCAGAAGCAAAGCAGCGTATCGATCATATTGCAACAGCCTCAACTGGGCCTGCAAAGCTTCTATCTCTCCCTTCTCTAGATGGTTGGAGACCGCGTGGTCCAATTGCTTACGAAGACGACAGCACTGTGCCTGTAACCCCAGACTCTGCTTCCTGGCTAGGGACCGGAAAAGGGCCTTGACTCGCCCCTTTACCATGTCCCACCAGGCTCCCTTATCATCCATCACCTCCCATAGTGTTTCTTGGTCTGCTAAAAAACCCTCAAATATTTGTCTGTTTTCCTCTACTTCTAATAACTTTGCACTCAGTTTCCAAAATCCTGGGCCTTTCTGCGCCCCTTCGCATATTGTTAAGACTGTGGAAACTAAGGCATGATCTGAATATTCCGTCCATCTATTCGGCTGCCCCTGAAACTTAGCCAACCCGCCTACAAAGAGCCAGTCAATACGGCTCTCCGTGTCTCCCCTTCTAAAAGTGAACCCCTTCCCTCCCGCCACCTCCAGTCTTGCCTGTTTTACAATTGCTGCCAGCTGGAGGCTGTCATAACCCACCTGACGCCTGGACCCCTTTCTATCTGCTTGCTGTAAGACCATATTAAAGTCTCCTCCAAATACCACCAATTTGCTTGTATATAAATACGGTTTCACCCGGAGCAACAGCTGCTTGCGTTCCCAACTAATCTGGGGCCCATAAAAGTTAATGATTCGCACTGCTACCCCTCTAATGAAAACGTCTAAGACAACACACCTCCCTATCTCCACCTCTATTTCCCTCGTAATCTCCACTTCTCGGGTGGCAAAAAGAATAGCCACCCCTGCGCATCTTTCTTTGGCCAGAGACCAGAATGAGGGCCCCCCTTTCCAATCTCTCTTGGCCCGGTGCAGGAGCTGCAAAGAATCCAAATGAGTCTCCTGCAACAGGATGCAGTCTACCTTGCACTGGGTCAAATCGCTAAAGGCGACAAATCTAGTTCTCTCTGCCTTTATGCTGGCTACATTCAGAGTTGCAAAGATTAAGGACAAGGCAGCCATGGTTTATTTCTTAAATTTCTTACCCCTCCTCATCTCTTCACCGCAATCCCTCTTCACAGATATTCCTGCCCCCATCATTTCTTCAGGATCCTCTATAATTTCTTCTAATTCCAAATCCTGCCACTCTGAGTCATCTTCCCCGGCTTTCTTTCTACCCTTTTTTTTCTTGGTTTCCTCTGGACCAGCCCTTTCCCCTTTCATCCCTTCCTTACCCTCCTCTATTTCCTGCATGAGGCCCTTCGTTAAACTAGTAGGATGTGATGTTAGACTGGGGGGTAACACTGCTGGCTCCTCTCTGTTAAGTCTTTCAGATGATTCATTCCTTGCTCCCCTCCCCTCCCTCCTCTTCTCCTCCAAAACCTCCCTTTGGGGTGGATTCATCTCAAGATCACCCTCTCCTTCACCTGAAACCTGAAACACTGCATATCGATTACTCTGGCTCTTCTCCAGAATATCTGTTCTCCCCGCTCGGGCTAGCCCCCTCCCCTCCTTCCTCCGACCCCCCTTCCCTCCATGTTTCCCTACCAGGGTCCATGCTTCCCCTTCTTCTCCCCCCTTCTCCCCACCTCCTTCTTCCATCCTTTCACAAATACCCCTTCTTTGAATGTGATCCAAACCTGATGCCCTTTTCTCCCCCTTTCCCTTTCCCTTAGTGCCTGCCTCTGTATGAATAGTGGTATTTGATTTATCCATTAATCCCTTTAATGCTTCCCGCTTCTGTCCTTGTATCCTTGTAGTTTCTGCTTGTGCCCCTTCCTCCCCCCTCCTCTCTTCCTCTACCTGATTGTGCGATGCTTGTGGGCACTTGCTAAAAGGGTGCCCCAAGCCTCCACACAGGTTACAGCGTATGGTAGTGCAGTCGCTGGTGTCATGATCTGTACTACCACATCGCGAGCACTTTAACACTGTACATGACATGCTTAAATGACGGAAAGATCCGCACCTGTAGCACTGTCTGGGTTGTCCTGCATAAAAGCATTGAATTCGATCCCTTCCAATGTATGCGGCTGAAGGTATATGTTGGGTGACATAGCCTGCCTGTTTTAATTTTACAAGGGCACTCCACCCCCCCGCCCACACACGACTCTGGTCTGGTATTTTGCTTAATGGGGTCCTAATTTCGGCATACCGTCCCAACCAGTATGACAGGTCTGCAGCCATAAGAGATTCATTACGTACCAAAATGGTAATCTGGACTGCGTCCTGTCTACTGATGGGGACAGCCTTAAAATCCACCCATCTACCCTGATGCTGCACCTCTGTGTACTTTTCCCAAAACAGGTCCAAACCTCGCCCTGTTAAGAAACTAATATCATATTCAGGGATTCCCACAGGGTGTATGCATGCATACAAATCTTCAGGGATAAAGCCAAGGGAGAATACCATTCTTAAAACAACCTCTCTAGGTGGTGCTACCCCTGTGCCCACCCAACGCAGCTGGACAACATTTCGACGTTTTGGGGTAACACCGCTCCCGGGACCCCGCAACGGACCAGAAAATGGATTTCCCCTTGTCTCCATGTCTGACTCCTGCCTCCCCTCCTCCTTCCCTGTCTCTGCCCCTCCTCCCCGTACTACTGCTGCAAAGGATAAAGGGGCTGATACCAGTATGCTCCCCCCTTCCCCACTCCCTTCCTGCCTTCCTCCCCTCCCCCTCTCTTCCCCTCCCTCCTCTCCCATGTCCACTAACCCCACTATGTTCAGTTCACTTGTGCTGTTTCTGTCTCTTCCCCCTCTGCAATATTCTACTTCCAGTCCTTTGCCAGTTGCTGCTGTTCCCAACCAGCACTCGTTCCCTTGCTCTGCAACTGTCCCACTCAGACCAGGTCTGGGATCTGTCTCCTCTTGTAGCTGACACTCTCCTCCATGCACTTTCTCTGTTTCTGACACTGTCATACTCAGTCTGAGTCTTGGCTCCGCCTCCTGGTGCAGCTGACACTCTCCTTCATGTACTCTCTCTGTATCTGGCACTGTCTTACTCAGTCTGGGTCTTGGCTCTGCCTCCTGGTGCAGCTGACACTCTCCTCCATGCTCTGTCTTACTGGGTCTGGGACTTGGCTCCGCCCCCTGGTGCAACTGACACTCTCCTTCATGTACTCTCTCTGTATCTGGCAATGTCTTACTCAGTCTGGGTCTTGGCTCCACCTCCTGGTGCAGCTGACACTCTCCTCCATGCCCTGTCTCACTCGATCTGGGTCTTGGCTCCGCCTCCTGGTGCAGCTGACACTCTCCACAATTCTCTCTCTCCTTTCTGGGACTCCTGCTTTGATGGGCATGAGTTTCTGAGAAGCTCCCTTCTGCTCTTTCTTCTTGTTTCTGAGTGGCAGAATCTATTGGGAGCCCCTGCCTGTCACTGAGCTTCCCCCATGATGTCATCAGCACTTCTGATTGAGATTGGATGGCAGCTCTTGGACAGCCCTGCTCAGAGGTCTGCCCTATCAATTCTGTCCATGAGTGACTGTGGTGTTCCCACGATGTTCCCGCCCTCTGTCCACCATATTTGCTCTCAGCTTCTTCCATCTCTTGTAGTACTCCACTACTCCATTCCTGTACTTTCCCATCCTCTTTAGTCTCTGTCTCCATCTGCAAAACCCCTTGTTTTTGCTCTACTTTCCCTCCCGTTGTTCCTGGTAACTTCTGTACTTGCTCAGTGTGTAGTGATTCTTCTCCTACCTCAGCATTCAAACTGTTCTGATTCTCCTCAGCATTCAAACTGTTCTGATTCTCCAGGCTGTCTTTCTTCTCTGTCTCTCCCAGCAAACCTGAGCTCTTCTCTGTGGGTTCGGCTATGCCCTGCCAGCTCTCTAAGTATAAGGGACGTTTTTGAATTTTTTTCAGTTTCATAGCTCTTTTGTGTTCCAAACTTGCCAGGCTCTCTTGCTGCATGCAGTGCTGGAGCCCCTCCTTATCCACAGTACCTGCCACAACTGGACTAGGAGCCTCTGTTCTACAAGGCTGGTAAGTGGATGGAGCACCTAGCTCTTGGGAATCCTGTAGGAAATAAAATACTGGTGATAACTGGGAATTATTTGTGTCAGTCTTGTCTTTCCCTCCTTCTGGCTGCTGCTGTTTCTCTTCCCCTGCTGTCCCTTCCAGCATAGCCTCTGGGGTGTCTGGAACCACGGAGTCCTGTGTGTCTCTGGGTTCTGCTTCCTGCTGGATCTGGGACTGCGTCTGGGTCTGCTGCATGCGTTCCCTGTTCAGGAAAACCTCACGAAGGGGATTATCTCTGCAGTTCTTTAGTTTTTGCAGCTGCCTTTGTTTTGCTGTAAGCCGCTTCTGGAGTGCTTCAACTCCCTTAACATACTTGTCTCGTGGGCCAGTGGAAGCCAGGTTACACATAGTTTTTGCTAGCTTCAGCCGCTTCCTCAGTACCTCTATTTCACCTTCTACTCGATTCATTTTCTTCACTGATCTAATTACCTCTTCAGGAGTCATATGCTGGGCCTCTTTCT
This sequence comes from Microcaecilia unicolor, assembly GCF_901765095.1. Lineage (NCBI taxonomy): Eukaryota > Metazoa > Chordata > Amphibia > Gymnophiona > Siphonopidae > Microcaecilia > Microcaecilia unicolor. The sequence goes on from NC_044039.1 coordinate 52,019,540, forward strand.
TCTGCCAGGCCCTAGGCCTGGATTCCTTCTCCTCCTCTTCTTCCTCACTAACGTCCTCTTCAGACTCTCCGCTATTCTCTTCCACCACCTCTCCTCTGATACTGGATGCAGAGAACCCTGCTCTGGAACCCGGGCCCTGCCTTCTTGCCCCCTGTTCTTCACCCAGCTTAGGAATGTTATGGCCAGGACTTACAGTCAGGGTGAGCTGGCTCCTCAGCAAGCGCTGCTGGGCTCTGGTCCTTCCTCCGTCCACAGGCCTGGGCTCTCCTGGTTCTCCTGGTTGCATGCTTGGGGCTTGGGTGGAGGAAGCCTCCCCTTCATAGTATTTCTCAGCTCCAAGTGTGCTAGGCCTTTCAGCCTGGGGCCCTCCTGCAGGGGGGCCCCCTCCCCTCTGCATTGTTCAGCAGCCACAGGGTACAGCAGCTCTCCTTTCAGCACCTCTTCACCACAGGTCTGTACTCTGTGTGTGTGTGTGTGTGTGTGTGTGTGTGTGTGTGTGTGGTTCTGGTTTGAACCTGAATAGATTCTTTCCTTGTTGTCTAGGCTCTCCAGCTTAAGCCTGTTCTGTTTCCTTGTGTGGTTTCCCTTGTTACCATTCACTGTTCAGAGAGCTGATTGTTGCCAGCCCAGCTGCTTTCCTTGATTACCTTGCTTCCATGCAGCTAGGTGTGCTCTGTCTCTGCCTGCCTTTCCTTTCCCTACCTGGCTGTGGGTGCTGGATGAGTTCCGGTAAGAACATTGTTTTTCCCTTTGTTTGCTTTAAACCTTTGACTGCAGTGTAAGCCCTGCTTCTTTCTGACTTGTATATTAAAAGCAGCCCTTCCCTTTAGCCTGCTTTAACTCTTTGCTGTGTTTGTTTCCTGATTCTTGTGAGCATTGCTCCTTATCTGATTTGTGTATGTAAAGGCAGTTTTCCCTCTTTGCTTGCTTTTCCCTTTGTCTCTAGTGTTTGTTATTTGACTCTGTGGCACAGCCTTGTGTATTCCTATAAGCGGCTTCCCTTTACCCTTGTGTGTTGTGTGGCCTGCCTTGTGTATCCTTATGAGTGGATTCCCTTTACCCTTGAGTGCTGTGTGGTACAGCCTTGTGTATTCCTATAGGTGGCTTCCCTTTACCCTTGAGTGCTGCGTGGTCAGCCTTGTGTATTTCTGAGTGGCTTCCCTTTTTCCCTTGAATGCCTGGTGGCACACTCTGGAGTATTCCTTTGAGTGGCTTCCCTCTTCCCTGAGTGCTGTATGGTACAGCTTAGAGTGTTCCTTCATGAGTGGTTTCCCTTATCCTTGAGTTCTGTATGGCATAGCCATGAGTGTTCCTTTGTGTGGCCTTGTCTTGAGTTTTTCCTGTGTGCTTTCTGTTTGAGTTTTCTCTGTGAGGTTTCTGGTTGTGTTTGAGTGGATTGCTTTTTCGTTTAGCTGTGACTACTAGCGCAGCCTTGAGCAGTCTCTCTGTGTGGCACGAGTGGGCTGTTCTTACGCTTAGCTGTGTCTACTAGCACAGTCCTGTGCATCCTCTCTGCTTGATTCTGCTTGAATGGGTGGTTCTTCTGTTTGCTGTGACTACTAGCTCAGCCTTGAGCTACCTCTCTGTGTGATTTCTGTTTGACTTGGTTAGGATTATTCGTTTAGCTGTGACTATTAACGCAGCCTTGAGCGGTCTCTCTGTGTGGCACGAGTGGGCCATTCTTCCGTTTAGCTGTGTCTACTAGCACAGTCCTGAGTGTCCTCTCTGTTTGGTTCTGTTTGTGTTTGAGTGGGTTACTTTTCCGTTTAGCTGTGACTACTAGCGCAGCCTTGAGCGCTCTCTCTGTGTGGCATGAGTGAGCCATTCTTCCGCTTAGCTGTTCTACTAGCACAGCCCTGTGCATCTTCTCTGTTTGATTCTGTTTGAGTGGGTGGTTCTTCTGTTTGCTGTGACTACTAGCTCAGCCTTGAGCTGCCTCTGTGTGGCACGAGTGGTTAGCTCTTTCGTTTAGCTGGGACTACTAGCTCAGCCTTGAGCTACCTCTCTGTGTGATGTCTGTTTGACTTGGTTAGTACTATTTATTTATCGCTGTGGTTCTAGCCCAATCCTGTGCTGCCTTCCTGTGTGGTTTTCTTATCTTCTACTTGTGGTTTCAACCATGTGAGTCTAAGTGGGGTTGTCTTTTCCCCTTCAGTTTTTTTGTGCCTGTGAGTAGGGTCTTTTGACCCCTTGTTTGTGGCTTTGTTTAGTGCAGTGTGTGTGTGCACTGCTTGGGTAGTACTTGCTCAAGAGGTTCTGTTCTGTTTCTTTTCCCTTCCCTCTGGTATGATTCGGTTCCAGTTCGGCCATGAGGCCCATATGCTTGGACTCTGTATGAATGGGTTTCGGATCAGCCTTGCGGCCCGCCTGAGTGGTCTATCTCCCTTTTCTGGTGGTGCTTGTTGCTTGTCTCGGTGTGCTTTGTCTATTTGCCATGTCTGGTATCTTGTTTGTATTCAGTGCCTGGTTCACCTCTGCGCCTCCCCAGAGGACTTGTCTACTGCAGCCTGGCTGCAGCTCAAGAGCTCACCATCCCGGGTTCCATGACAGCATGTATTACATATGCATTCAGCACATTCATGCTTATTGTGCAGCTATCCCACCACCACAGGTGCAACCCATTGTGCACACAGCCACATACTTCAGGATTAAATACCACTTAGTGAGACACTCACCTAGCAGCAGCGCACAGCAATCACTCACCCAGCACCAGCATACTGCCAAACATGGACTGCACAAACACAGAGGCACTGCACACAGGGACAATGAGAAACACAGTACAGGCAGGTCAAGAGCTACAGTGGGAGGTATGCTGGGTTAGGGACAGTGTGGGATTGGTAGAGGAAGGACAGAAGAAAGGGGGAAGGGTACCTAATAGACAGCAAGGGATGGGTATGGGGGGCAGGTGTAGGAGAACAGATTCAGGGAGAGACAAACATAACAGGCAGGGCAGGAAATGTGGAGTACAAAGGTTTCACACTGGGGTACACAGAGACAGCAATCAAAACACAGTCCAACTCTCCACTCTCGTTAGCACAATAACAAAATCCACCTCTCCACTTTCCAACTCAGTAACAACACAGATGGGTCACAAAAGACAGGTTGTGGCTTAACTTAATCACTTTTATATCAGGTCTAGGGATGGACATCTTCAGTTCCAGCAGTGAATGTTGTCTCATTATCCGTTATCATGTTAGGACATCCTAAGCTTAACGCTGCCCTCAACATGCCCCTGGAATGCCCATTCAGGGAACATCCAACTTGGGATGCCTAGCTTACTTGGATGTTCCCTGTTTTGGTGTTAAAAAATTGGGATTTGGATTTTTCAAATATGAATGACCATCTTAGCTTTTTGAGACACCCATATGCATGGGTGTAGTTTGGGGGGGGGGGCTAGGGGGGGCAGTGCCCCCCCAAACGCAGGGCCAGCACGGCAGGCAGCTTTCCCTTTGTCCTGCCCTCAGCTCCCCGTTCCTTCTCCCCCCCCCCCCCCCCGGCACGTTTTACCTTTTTATTTGCAGAGGCAGTGACGGCAGTAAAGAAGTAAACACTGCAGGCTCGCCTCCAGCTACTCCCTTCCCTCATGCAGTTGTCCCGCCTTCGCGGAAACAGGAAATGCATCGTGCAGAAGGCGGGACACTGTGAGGAAAGGGAGAAATTGGAGGCGAGCCTGCAGTGTTTACTTCTTTACTATGCTGCCTCTGCAGTCCTGCTGTTTCGGAGGAGGTGCCTGTCGCAGATGTCGTTCAGCTGCATCGGGATCAGGATCGGACTCAGGGGGTGGAAACGGATCGCGGGCAAGACAGCCACATCTTGTGTCCATATCTTGTGACTGACAGCGTCCTCCCTACATGGAAGCTCCAGAGGGCTCTGCCCTGCCAGACAGTCTTTCAGTCGAGAGATTCGTACTAGCACGTGTTGCATTGTGTCACCTAGCCACGTTGGACGGTCTGGAAATGGCTGTGCTGCACAACTACAGAGTTATCCATCGATCAGCTGTTCATCATCATTGGTGAAGCCTGATAGTGCCTCTTCCTGCCAAATATGATGTTTCTTCTCGGCTCTGCTGCCCTGTTCGCCTGACTCCAAGATTCCCAGTGAGTGAAGACCTGATTCTGGACTTTTCCTTTTCCTTCCTTCCTCCTCTTTTCTTTTACTTTTCTCTCCCATACCTGCCTATTTATTTGTTTTAAGATTGTATTTTTATTCCCTTCCTTCCTCTCTCTTTCCGTTCCATCCCTTCTCCCTTTTCATTGTAATTATTTTATTAGTTCATTGTAAGCCGCTTTGGGGCTGCAAAACTGTGGCAAAAGGCGGGGTATAAATGACCTAAATTAAATTATAAGGGGAATATGCCATTGCCACTGTATTGATGTTCTACTATGTGTTTTATTAAGTTGTTTTAGTATCTATTATGCTTTCTGGTTGAGTTTGTTCCCAAAAAAAAGCTTTTGCTCCCTTCCTTCCTTCCTCCATATTAGCATAATTTGCATATACATATATGCAAATGAATATGCTAATATGACCCGCCCCTTCCTTTGCCCCCCCCAAATGAAACAGTCAAACTACGCCTATGCCCATATGCTTCCAAAATAAGCTCCACAGTCAGTCTGGTAATGATAAACAGCAATGAATGATTACAATAAAGCAGCGCTCCCAACCTCCTGCAATTTCAAGTCCTCAAGAAGAGCCACTAAATCCAGCCATTGCCTCAAAATTCCCTATTCCTTGTAGTATCATTGCTAAAAATTGGGTTAAACTGGAGGTGGTAGCACCAGTTTGCACACCTTTCCCCCTCTCATCCTGAATGTTCCTCCTATCCCCACAGTTGATCTGGATTTCATGGTTCAAAAAGGGCAGCAGCAGAATTGTACCTCTGCTGATGGTGGCTAGAATGTTGAGGTTTGAACCATGTAGTTCAAAGCACAACACTGTGGTCTCAAGCAACAGAAAACGATAAAGCTGCTTAAGATTCTATGTTATTGCTTTCTTTCTTCAATCACTGAACAAATCATCAGCCAAGGGGTGGTGAGTGATGAGGTGAGGATGGGAGGTAGTGGGTATGGCGGGAGGGTGTGTGAGTGGATGACTGGAGGAGTGTGTAAGTGTATAAAATAAATGTAAAAATGAAACCAGAGTTGGTGTGGTGTCTGTGTTTACGGGAATAAATAATTTGAAAGATATGTTTCAGAGTGAGGGGATTGGAGGGAATATGAAAGGACCAGAGGATATATGGGCACATGTGTGTATGAGAGAGAGAGGAGGGAGGAAAGGGTTATATATAAGGAGAAGTAAGGGAGAGAAGGGATCTACATCAGCAGAAGTGAAGTACGAAAGTGTGAATCATGCTGTTGAGGTTGGGAGGAAATGGAGGGCTGTGTGTGAATAAGAAATAGCATCACCTCCTGCAGGTATGGGTGGGGATGGATGAGATTAATTGCAGAGATGGGTGGGGCTAGAATGGATCTTAGCAGGTAGGGTGGGTATGAGCAGTGGTGTGCTGGAGCCGGCTCTTCCTCCCTCCGCCCTCCGGATCCGGTCCCTCACCGATCCTACCTTGACTATCGAATTCTTCGGGGCAGGCAGTGTTGCCTGCCCACTGCTATCGCTGACTTTCCTCCGCCGCCTGTTTGCGCTTTAAAAATGTAAGTCTCGGCGGCCATTTTGAAGCGCGATCGGGCGGCGGAGGAAAGTCAGCGATGGCAGCTGGCAGGCAACACTGCCTGCCCCGAAGAATTTGATGGCCAAGGTAGGGTCGGTGAGGGACCTGATCGGGAGGGAGGGAGAGAGGAAGCAGGAGAATTTGCGGAACAAGTCGGGAGGGGGTGGCAGGGGAGAGAAGGGAGCTGCTGGCCATGGTGGATGGAGGGCAGGGGAGAGAAGGGAGCTGCTGGCCATGGTGGATGGAGGGCAGGGGAGAGAAGGGAGCTGCTGGCCATGGGTGGATGGAGGGCAGGGGAGAGAAGGGAGCTGCTGGCCATGGGTGGATGGAGGGCAGGGGAGAGAAGGGTCGTTGGCCATGGGTGGATGGAGGGCAGGGGAGAGAAGGGTCGCTGGCCATGGGTGCATGCAGGGCAGGGGAGAAGAGGGTCACTGCTGGCCATGGGTGGATGGAGGGCAGGGGAGAGAAAGGGTCGCTGGCCATGGGTGAATGGAGGGCAGGGGGAGAGGAGGGGAGAGAGAATAAATGCTGGACATAGATGGAGGGGAGGGAAGAGTGAGGAAGGAGATAAGATAAGGGAAAAGGAAGAAAGGAGAAAAACTGCACATGGATGAAGAAAATAGGCAGAAGCTGAGGACCAGAAATGAAGAAGAAAGGAGGAAAGTAAAAGAAATAAATGGAAAGGAAGCCCTGGAAACGGAGTTAGGAGGACAGATAGCAGCAGAATTGGATACTGGGCCAGAATGATCAGAAAAACAGTCACCAGACAACAAAGGTAGAAAAAATCATTTTATTTTCATTATAGTGTTTGGAATATGTTCACTTTGAGAATCAGGTCTCAACATTAAAAGTTTATATTTATTTACTTATTTATGGCATTTTATCCCACATTAAACATGAATTAGATTGGAACCTGGGATCATTTAAATTTTTTTTCCTGGAGAGAGTAATGCATTGCCCCCCCCCCCCCCCCCCCACTGGCTATAGCCAGCTCTGCAATTTTGGGGGGCGCAGAGTTGGACGGGGGGGGGGGGGGGGCAGAGGTGGACGCAGTGGTGGACGGGGGGGGGGGGGGGGGGCGCCGAGGTGGACCGGGGAGAGAGCCTGTTGTTAAAAATTTACCAGCACACCACTGGGTTTGAGGGAACATTTCTCCTGGATCCTGTTTTAAATCTTCACGGATCCTAATATTAATGCCTTCAAATCCCACAATGCTGAAAAGAGCTTTTGTGTCTGATATGCTAAACTAATGTTATGCAGACAATGGCCACAATAAAATGGGCACTTAAAATGAGCCCCCATTCTAATGAGATTGTAATAATGATGCCATTTTCAGTGGCATCATTATTACAATCTCATTAGAATGGGGGCTGTCTATATTGCCCATCCTTTTCCAATTCTCCTATGCTGCAAAGTGATGAAGAATGCCATTTAGAGATGTACAGAGGGCAAAAATTATGGGTTGTTTTCAGTTTGTTTGACCTTTTTCACAAATGATCAGACATTTTTTTTTACCATGCTTCACATATTCTTTTTAATGCATGATAAGTTAAATATTTGAAGGTTCATATGCTTTAAATGTACACTAATGAATGGCATATTCCTAGTGCCATTTATTCAATAGGAAGATAGATAGTGTGGTTTCCATGTTAGTCTACTTTAAAGGTAATAAATAGAAATAAAACAAAAAGAAAATATCAATATATAGATATAGATATAGATATATAGATATACAGTGAAACATTAAAAGGCTTAAAAGGGGGAAGGAATGACAGGGAGAGGTGGATGGATAATCAGAAGGTGGAAGGAATGACAGGGAGAGGTGGATGGATAATCAGAAGGTGGACTTTGGACATTTTGCGCCAAACTTACCAAATCTAAATAGGAAAGATATGGAGTGGAGGAGTGGCCTAGTGATTAGGGTGGTGGACTTTGGTCCTGAGGAACTGAGTTTGATTCCCACTTCAGGCACAGGCAGCTCTTTGTGACTCTGGGCAAGTCACTTAACCCTCCATTGCCCCATGTAAGCTGCATTGAGCCTGCCATGAGTGGGAAAGCACGGGGTACAAATGTAACAAAAAAAATATATACCCATTTTAGAAAAAAGAAAAACATCTATTTTATTTAAATACCATTTCTAGCAAGGTTTTGTGCTTTTATCTTTTTAGGACATTTTTGAAAAAACCCACACAAGTTAAAAATACACAAAATCAAGCCATTGGTATGTAGGGCCAGCATTTTTAGCAGACTGATCTCCCAGACATCCCAGAAGAGCACTGGGGCACCCTAGGGGACACTGCTGTGGACTTCATACAAATGCTCCCAGGTATACATCTCACCATTGCTCCCTTATCCTGTCTACTGAGCCCTCCAAAACCCACTACCCCCAACTGTACACCACTACAATAGCCCTTAAGGGGAAAGGGGACACTTATATGTGGGTACGGTGGGTTTTTAGTGAGTTTTGGAGGGCTCACAGTTTCCATCACAAGTGTAACAGGTAGAAAGAGATATGGGCTTAGGCCCACCTATCTAGAGTGCACTGCATCCACCACTAGACTACGCCAGGGATCTGCATACTGTTCTAACGGATGTGGCTAAAACATCTGAGGCTGTCATAGAGGCTAATGAGTATTATTTATATTCATATTTTTAAGGGTGGGAGGGAATCAGTGACCACTGGGGGAGTAAAGGGAGTGGTCTCTGAATTTCTCCAGTGGTCATCTGGTCATTTAGAGCACCTTTTTGCATTTTATTCATTATAAAAACAGGTCTAGACCAAAATGTTGAAGTTTTTGCCCTAGACGTTTTGGTTTTGTTTCATTATGGCTATAAAACATCCACGTGTTGTAATCCTTGCTTTCAAAACGCCCGCAACATGCCCCCTGGTGATCTGCACACATTGCAGACGAAATGCATAGATAGACATCTTCAAAATAGGTTTCAAAAACACCGATTTGGACGTTTTGAGAAAAAAATCCATCCAAATGGTGCTTTATGACATTTTTTGGATGATTTTCTCTTTCGAAAATGATCCTCAAAGTAGTATAATTTTATGGTTTGTGATGTGATAGAAAACCCAAATTCTTGTTAGGTCCTGGGTGTCAAAACATTTTAATTTCAAAGGTCTTACATTTCTAAATTGTATTAAAATAATTATAGCTTCTGACGCTTGGTTTTGGTTTATGAGATGCTAAACAACAGCACACTGTGAATCTGATATTCTAGAGTAAATTGACAGAGAATTTCCTTAAAATATTGTGTTAAGATTTCACCTGGTTTCAGGCTAGAGGTGATTGAGGCCTGAGTACTGTGTGACCCTAATCTCTTTTTTCCTTCTTTCTCCCCTTCCCAATCGCTACACATTACTAAATGTATCTAATATCCTGAAATGAAAATGTTAACAAATCTATGTAAGCCACATTGAGCCTGCAAATAGGTGGGGGAATGTTGGATACAAATGCAATAAATAATAATAGTCTGAAACTTGAAAACATTGATAGCAGTGGTATGTGACAGTGCTGTAATTGAAAATCTAGCTTAAGTAGTCAAGGAAGTCTGGCTGCTATGCTGAGTCGTTGTGGTACATGCACTAAACAGACAGCTCTCTAGTGTAGGGCCATTATACAGAATAGGCTCCAGTAGGTAGGTAATTTAATTAAGCTTTCCTTTTCTATTGTTAGAAAAGTCACAAAGTTCCATTTAAAATAGTTAATCTTGAGATAGCTAGGGTCTAGTCTTTTTCAGTTTTAAAATTAGGAGGTAGCATATTCCTGGGATATGGACCAACAGAGAGGACAGTGCATTGCTGGACTCACTGCAGATGCTATAGGGCCCCACCAAGCAAGACCAAAGTACAGCCAAGAAAGGAGAAGCCACCACTGCAGAGCTAAGTGGACACAGGGACTCTTGCTTGGGCACTAAAAGGGGAAGGGAAAAATACACTAAGTTTGGGGATTAAACACTTCCCTGAGTATCCAGAAGTTCTCCAGAATCTGTGGTACCTACAAAACAAGAATAACACAAAGAATCAATTCTTTGGGAAGGGAGATGTAAGGAAAGAAACACAGAGGTTAAGAAGAAACAAATACTTATCTGATTTTTTTTCCTTGGTGATTTGGTGATAGTTGCTGAAATAATTTCCTATGGCTTTGTTGAATTGTTGTTGCTGGATGGGTTTTAGCCAGTGGTGAAGGACTGGGTCAAAAAACTGAAACAGTTGATAGAACAGAAGAAGCGACACTGTAACTGTAGTTGATCACTCTGCTGTGGCCAGAAAAATGAATTCTTCTGAGGACTCAACTGATGAGCCTGACAAAGGTTTATGCTTGGCAAACTTTTGGATCAGTTGCAAATGAAGAGCTTTGTGTAGCATCCAGTGGTTGCAAGGAAGTAAGAGAGGATGGATCAGAAATAAATGAGGCGAGCAAGAAATTGTCCGGTATTAGATCAGCTGGGAAGAAGTAAATAGTGTGGACATTGTGACTATTCAGGTTGAGTGTGAGGACAGTGTTTAGGAAGCGATGAATTCAGATAATGAGACGTGTTAATGAGGAGGAGTATTTCCTAGAGGATGAAGAAGTTGACAAAGTTGCTGAGATCAGCAATAACCAATATATTGTTGAGAAGGAAGTGGTGAATCTGATGGAAGTAATGCTACCTGAAAAATTAATATTGACAAAGCATGATAATAGTATCTCCAACAGTGAAGATGTGACCATGATTGGTGCCTATGATAAAATTCTGAATAGAAAGGACCTTGGTCATTTGTGAAACTAGAGATGGGAAGAAAGAGAAGTCATAAAGAAGAAAAGGTGGTTTAAACCACAAGAGGAAAAGTATTCCAGAGAATTTTACCATCTAGCAAGAAAAGACATAAAGTGATAGAACAAAACAGGAGATGGAAATGAAGAAAGAGTGGAAGATGTACTTCAAGAGGTCACAGGTTAAAAGTCTCTTGGAGGCTGTATTCAATGCATTCTTGAGAGAACTTGACCATTATAATTTTAATTATAAGAAAAGGAAAAAGTAAGGAAATCAAGGGAATTATGCAGCCTTAATTTTTTTTCCCTCCTTCTTCACCGATATGTTTGAATCAAAGAAACAAGATGACGTTTGGAAACCAGTGTCCTGGATCTTGTTTGGAACCAATGTTTCTAATGGGGAGGTTTGGGTTAAATTGTTTTGTTGGGGTGTATTCCTGAAGTATTGGAAATTAGTAGAAAACCAAAATAAGGCTAGTGTTAAGAAAACAGTTTGCAGAAATCTGATAAAATTGTTAAGTCTAGATTTGGAGAGCCCAGAGGTATCAGGGAAAGTGATCAAACAGAAAAGCAATGTAAAAAAACACAAATCTGATGTTCCCAACAAACCTGAGAATGATAAATGTACGTGGAATTAGATTCATACTAAAACTGAGTTTTAAAATGTCCCCGTTTGTGAGGAAAATGTCTATCAGAGTAAATAAGGGAATCTGCTTTTCATTTATGAGAGAAAATTTAATTTTTGAATGAACGTTTATGAGAAATTGGAGGAATTTTCAACTGTTGTTTGTGAATATTTCAGAAGTTGGTTACTTCATACCGCTGCAAAGTGGGAACTAAGCTAGTGGAGCAATTCCCCTTTAAGGGAGTGGACTTTGAATAAGATGCCCCTTGGGGTCCATTAATATGCAGGGAGAGTAATTCATTCATCATGAGTCACAATAATGCGCATCTATTTGACTATGGTTTTGGAAGTTGAATTTAATGTTGGAAAGTAGTGCGGAAGTGTGTTTGCGTGGCAGGCTGGCTGAATGAGTGAGCTTGGCAAATTCAATTTGTAAATGTTATTATATGTACATGTATTAACAATTTAAAAATTCATTTAATATAAATTTAGAGTACTTTGGTATAAATTGATAAAACATATGGGGACAGGATCATGGACCTCAACATGTATATGCTGGAAGAGAGGCGGTAGAGAGGGGATATGATAAAGATGTTAACACTCAGTGGTGTTAATACACAGGAGGTGAACCTTTTCCAAATGAAGGAAAACTCTGGAACGAGAGGGCATAGGATGAAGTTAAGAGGAATTAGGCTTAGGAAGAATCTAAGAAAATATTATTTCATGGAAAGGGTGGAGTTCGTGGAGCTGAAGACTGTGTCGGAATTTAAGAAAGCATGGGACAGGAATATAAGATCCCTTAGGAAAAGGAGGAGCTAGTTGTTATTGAGGAAGGGCAGACTGGATGGGCTATTTGGCCCTTATCTACCATCATGATTGTATGTTTCTATCACGTGACACCCCCCCCCCCCCCAATAAAAAAGATCTGTATAGTAGAGTTTAATTATGATTTTGTGATTTTTGGTGCTCTGCTTTGTACACAATTAATACTTTTTAATTTGTTGATTGCTATTTCACTTGTTTTTATTGAATTTATTGAATTTTCTGAATTTTGTTTTGCCTTTATATGAATAAAATTGGGTTAAAAAAAGTCACAAAATTAAGCCTTTGGTATCTAGATTTATTCTTCAGCCTTATCAAAAAATGCACAGCTCTAGGCTTTCCTTCTAAAATCTACAACTACTATTTTATCTGTAGTGTTACTAGATACACACAATACTGTAGAAATCTACTCAAGAAAGAAAAGGCCTGTGCATAAGACTTTAGTTTCAATGTGTCTTCTGGTCTTGTTTAATAATGGCAAACAAATAATACACTTTTCTTTGAAATTGCAGTGAACAGCTAGTTTATGATGGAATTTTTCCAGCTGTTTTATTTAAGGGTGCAGAGAAAAAACATATGGCCTTTCAAGACCTGCCCTCATCATAACCTTAAGAAATACAAATCAACCTAGAGTTTATCATTGAGCCCCCAAAAAATGATCAAGTGGCTGTAATCTTCAAATCCCTCTGTCTCCAGAAAAATGCTCCAATCCCCTCTTTAATTGATTTATTCTGTTTGTCTCTGTTGCTGACTTTGGCACACTGAAACTATCCTTTGAAAACTGAAATATGTCTAACTTGCTTACAGTAGGTCCCTCTAATTACGTATTGTGTCGACATTGTAAGTAGTATATCATGCCATACTTTGTATTGTTTTTGAATATTTGTACTCCTTTAATTGCCTATTGCTCATGTTTGATCTATTCTTACACCGCCTTGAGTGAATTCCTTCAAAAAGGTGGTAAATAAACACTAATAAATAAATATATCACTGGCGCCAATCTAGATAATATATCAATCAGTTTTGGTTACATAGCATCTGGTGACTCATAGCTCTGGAGGAGGGGCCATTTTGTTTTGAGCTGTGTGGTAGAACCTAAGTTTACCTTGTGAGCTAGGAGCTGCGCTGGGCATTTTCAGACTTGGTTTGATTGGTAACTGAGGTTATCTGTGTCCTGCTCTTAATATCTACCTTAATATCTCTTAATATCTTCCTGATAACCTATTGACTCCTTTATTCTATTTCACCCCCTTTTTATTCTATCCTAGTAACATAAAAAAAACCTGTCCTTTCACTTGCAGAGGGTCTGACTTCTATAAGTTCCTTATCTGTCTCTATCCTATTGCCTATATTGCATGCGATTTTATATTTTTATGCTGGTATTGTCTTAAAGGGATTTTAGAGAACTGAGTTTTGAACATCTGTGCTAGTGATTTCATCTTTTTATGCTGGAATTGTCTTAAAGGTGTTTTCACTGGAACTGTGTTTTAACCTGTGCCAAGTGTTTTAAACCTGTGACTTAATCTGGTTACATTGAATCTGGTGTCTGTTTTCATTAGAATTGTGTGTTGAATCTACACTGCCAGAGACTTAATTCAATCAATTTTGGTTACATAGCATCTGGTGACTCATAGCTCTGGAGGAGGGGCAATTTTGTTTTGAGCTGTGTGGTAGAATCTAAGTTTACCTTGTGAGCTGGGAGCTGTGCTGGGCATTTTCAGACTTTGATTGGTAACTGAGGTTACCTGTGTCCTGTGGAAGAACCAGAGGCAGAGGGAAAGGTCATGTAAATACAAAAAAACACCCAAACTCACTAAGCACATGGAAAACTATGTGCACAAATGCTCGTAGTCTAAGTAAACATGTTCAAGACTTGCAAGCCCTGATGTTTGAAGAAAACTTGGATATTGTTGCTATTACGGAGACGTGGTTCAACGATTTTCATGAATGGGATGTGACCGTACTGGGCTATAATCCTTTTAGGAAGGATAGAGAGGGCCAAAGAGGTGGAGGAGTGGTTCTGTATGTAAGAGCCAATATCAGAGCGGCTGAAATGCAGGGAACCTGGGGGAAAGCAGAAGCTTTATGGATCGTCCTGGAAAGAGAAGACGGAACCTGTATCCACACAGGAGTTATCTACAGACCTCCTGCGCAAACAGAGAAGTTAGACAAGGATCTGATAGAAGATATTCAAAAGATTGGTATGAAAGGGGAGGTGCTACTGTTGGGAGATTTCAATTTGTCTGACGTGGATTGGAGCGTCCCGTCTGCGGAATTGGAAAGAAGTAGGGAGATTGTGGATGCCTGTCAAAGTGCCTTGCTCAGACAAATGGTGACGGAACCCACAAGGAAAGGGTTGATGCTGGATCTAGTGCTCACTAATGGAGGTAGTGTTTCCGATATCCGGGTGGGTGCCCACCTATGTAATAGTGATCATCACACCGTATGGTTTGATATAAGGAAGAAGGCGAAGTGCGGACGCATAAAACTCAAAGTACTGGATTTCAGACGTACTGATTTTGATAAAATGGGGGAATACCTGAAGAAGGAGCTGTTGGCATGGGAGGCATAGGAGAAGTAGAAAAACAGTGGTCCAAGCTAAAGGCTGCTATAAATATTGTGACTGATCTTTTTGTGAGGAAAGTAAACAAAAACAAGAGAAGCAGGAAGCCTATATGGTTCTCCAAACAAGTAGCTGAAAAAATAAGAGCAAAAGAGGCTTTGCTCAAGTAATAAAAAAGAACGCAATGAGAGGATCACGGAAAAGATTATCGGATTAAACTCAAAGAAGCAAAGAGGGAAATACGGCTAGCGAAAGCGCGAGCGGAAGAAAAAATGTCTAAAGATGTAAAGAGAGGTGACAAGACCTTTTTCAGATATATTGGAGAAAGGAGAAGAGATGAAAGAAAGTCAAGAGAGCAGTATCTTGGAGAGGAAGGGGAGGAGGGAGATGGGTTGATAGTTGGAAGGACAGGTAGGGTCAAGTGAAGGGGCTTCTTAAGGAGTGGTGTGACCATGGCATGTTTGAAGGCATCAGGAATGGTCGCAGTGGAAAGTGAAAGACTGAGGATATAACAGATTAAAGGGGTGAGAGTAGGAGAGATGGTGTTAAGAAGGTGGGTAGGAATGGGATCAGAGGAACAGGTAGTTTGTTTTGAGGAGGAGATAAGATGTGTTGTTTCCTCATCAGTGATTTCCGGAAAGAAGGAAAAGGACGGAGGGGTTGGGGAGTTAGGGGAGCGGTCAAGGGGAGGGAGAGGTGGGGTTGGCTTGGTTGAGAATTCGAGGTTTATCTTCTGAACCTTGTCATGGAAGAACTCAGCTAGGGTCTGAAGAGATAGTGAGGGGGAGTTGGAGATGGAGGCACCTTGAGGAGAGAGTTCAGTGTGGCGAAGAGAAGTCAAAGGTTTGAGCCGAGAGAATTAGTCAGCTGGATGTAATAGACCTGTTTGGCAAGCAAAAGAGCAGATTGGAAGGAGGTCAGCATGCACTTGAAGTGTATGAAGTCAGCAAGGGCACGAGATTTCAGCCAGAGGCATTCAGCGGAGCGGGCACAGGAACGTAGGTAGCGGATTTTAGAGGTCAGCCAAGGCTGGGGTTTGGTACGCCTTATAGGACGGGGCTTGAGAGGTGCAAGAGTATCTAAAGCAGAGGATAGAATAATATTGTAGGAAGAGACGGCTTCATTGACAAATTTGAATGGTAGAGAAGAGGTTCGAGACAATGGAGGATAGGGTAGTAGGGTCAATAGCCTGAAGATTCCTAGATAAATTGGTTAAGATTGGGCGGGATGGTCAGATGATGGTCAGAGAGGGGAAGATCTGAGGCAAAGGAATTGGAGGGAGAGCAGTTATAGAAGAATATAAGATCAAGACAGTGGCCATTTTGGTGAGTGGGGGAAGTGGAGCGTTGAAGGAGAATGTTAAGGCGAGGAACTGGGAAACGTAAGAGCTGGAGGGATCATTAGCATGAATGTTAAAGTCGCCAAGGATGAGGGAGAGGGAAGAAGGACCATGAAAGAAGGAAAGCCAAGCGTCAAAGTTGCTGAGAAAGGATGAAAGGGGCTTATCAGGGGGACGATAAATAACTGCTATTCGAAGAGGCAAAGGCGTGGAGGAGTGGCCAAGTGGTTAGGGTGGTGGACTTTGGTCCTGGGGAACTGAGGAACTGAGTTCAATTCCCACTTCAGGCAAAGGCAGCTCCTTGTGACTCTGGGCAAGTCACTTAACCCTCCATTGCCCCATGTAAGCCGCATTGAGCCTGCCATGAGTGGGAAAGCACGGGGTACAAATATAACAAAAAAAAGGCAGACGGAGTGGACTTCAAAGGAAGAAAAGCAGAGAGAATGAGGTGGCAGAAGAGATTGAAATTTGGAAGAGGGAGAGAGTAATAGTCCAACACCACCACCACAGCCAGCAGGGCGAGGAGTATCTTTGTAGATTAGGGCTATGCCGCCTCCTCTTTTACCTGTTCTGGTCCAATGGTTGATTTTGTATCCTGGAGGGCAGATGTCAAGGATTATGGGGTCATCTTGGTTATGAATCCAAGTTTCACTGATGAATATTAGGTCTAGGTTGTCCTGAGTAATCCAGTCTGTTAAGGTTTCCGTTTTGTTTCTTACTGATCTAGCGTTTATATATCCTATTTAGATCTGTTTAAAGGTTTCGTCTAAGGCGAATATTAATGGAATATTTATTAGTTGACGTGTGATCAATGAGTTGGGTATGTATGGGTTCTTTTCTCCTGTTTTCTGTTTTTGTTTGTGTGATGATGATTTTCCATGGTAAGGTCTGGTTTCAATCTGATGACAGTAGTTTAATCTGTTTGTCCTATGTTGGGAGTGTATGTTATGGGGATGATATTCTGTTCTTCTTGGGATAGGGCATCTATTGTATATACTAGGGCCAGGATGTGTAGTCCTAGGATTAGTTTTATATAGTTCATTCTTTTTTTTTAATGAATTCTGATTTATATCCGGATCCGGTCTGTGACACTGAGGTTGGGGAGAGGTAGGATAATCTCTGGTTCCTTTTTTGTTTGCAGTAGAGGTAGGATAATCTCCGGTTCCTTTTTTGTTTGCAGTACTGTTTAAGTTTAAAGATTAGATCTGTTTCTCTGGCTGCAGTGTCTTGCCTGCCTTGTTTGCTTGCAGCACTTTTTGCTTGCCTTTTGTTTGGTTTTTTGCTTGTAGCACTATTTAGGTTAAAGATTAGATCTTTCTCTGGCTGCAGTGTTTTGCCTACCTTGTTTGCCTGATGCCTTCTGTGTTGTTGGTAGTGCCGAATTTGGGTGATGGCTTCTGGTTGTCGTATACACGCAGTGGTTTCTATATTATTTCTAGTTAGCGCCTACCTGTCACGTCTGTGGTCGTGACCCTTCTCAGGCTTATCTTATTTTTGGCGGTCAGCTTCTAAGCTGGCTTTTGTCTGTTCTTCCTGAGTTAGCTTTGTCTCTGTCTCTGTGTGCTGGCTGCTTCCAGCATGGCTCTGATTTCTCCACTGTGCTGCACCTGTGTATGTTGAGCCACTCTGTGCTTCAGTATGCTTTCTGCCTGCTTCTTGGTTTGTGCTCCCCTCGCCCTCTGGTGGCCAGAACCGGTGGCTGCCATAGACTGTCTTGCTGTCCCTACCCATTCCAGGCTTCAGCCCAGTCTGGTCCGGTCTGGATCTTCCAGGCTGCCAGACTTGTCTTTCTTGTTTGTGCCTGAACAGCACCTGTAGTTGCCTTGAGATTGCTGTAGCTGAGCCTCAGGTGCTGATGGGCTTTATTAATCACCTAGAATCTTCTGTGTTTGCCTTTGCATCATCTAAGGTCCCTGGTATGTGGGTGTGCTCTGTGCACTTCTGCCTAGTCCAGTTTTATTCTGAGTTCTTGCCTGGTTCTTGTTTGTTTGTGTGTGTGTAGGTAGCTTTGGTTTTATTGTTTAGTGCCTAGTCTTGTTTCTGGTCTGCATTCCCTTATCTTGTGTCTGTGTTCCTTTTTAGTGGCTGCTTGGCAGCTTTCAGTCCTGACTCTCACCTGTCTGTGTTTCTGTCTTAGTGGATGCCTGGCAACTTTTAGTCCTGACTCTGTTGTGTTTCCTGCTGGTATCCAGTTCCTGCCCAGTCCGGTAAGTCCTGCCAGCCACCTGCACCCCGGGTCTCAACTCCTGGGGAAGGGTGGTCAAGTGCAGGTGAAGCCTTGCTGCAGTCCTGTGTTCCAGTCCAAGTGTTCTTGTCCAGTGTGTTTCTGCTTTGCTTATCCCTGTCTGCAGTCCCTGCTTTGTGTGTGTGATAGCCCAGTCCTGGTTGGGGTGGTTTTGCCTGCCACTGCCGCTCCTTGACAGCAGCCCAAGGGCTCACAAACCTAGTTGCTGCTTTGAGACCTGACACTACCTCTTTATTTGTCATATGTCCTGCAGATGCTTGATCGTTGGTCTACGTTGATGCTGAGATGCAGAGAGCTGGTTTTCCTTGTCAGCAGCCTGGAGGGGTTGGTTGCTGTTTGTTCTGTGGTGCTGTGAGAGTGAGGTCAGCTGGTCCTCCTCATTAACAGCTTCTACTGCTGTTCACTCTGAGCTTCTCCTGCTGCTCTCCCTCAATCCAGTAAAGGGGGAAGTGTGGAAAAGTGGTGTGAGGATAGTTTGAGCTCTTTGATAGTGGTCTCGGTGGTCACACATCCCGTGTTCGCTCAGGAGTTCTTCTCATGTGGAGTCCCACTGTGCTCCCTGGAGTACTCAGCTCAGTATGAGCTGGAGGCCATGTCTGGTAGGCCCGCAGACCCGATCCAACAGTTCCCTACGGTCTGTGAGAGTTGTGGATTACGGTCTGCTGATGTCGTTACTCAGAGCTCCCAGTTTGATATAAGTTGAGGGGCATGGTCCAGCAGATCCAAGACCGTGATCTGGTGGTTCCCAGTGTCTGGTTTAGATAGGCTGCTTTCTCCTGTCTTGAGTGCTGGAAACTGTTCTCCTAGTGTACAAAGGAGCAGACAGAGGACTTGGAACAGGTGAGGAACTCAGGAAGTAGCACACATTTAAATAATACAGTTAGTGATGTCACCCAACAATATCTGGTTCAGAGGCCACTTTCTCCCTGTTATGAGTCCTGGAGACAATAAGGTGGAATGCTTAGTATCTCATTGAAATTCAACTTCCTAGGAGGGAGCATACATGGAAATAAGTCCAAAGGGATAAGATTATGAAGGTCTTTTTACAACTGAAGCCAAGAAGGAGTTTCCTTAATAGTGTCCTTGAGTAACCACATTGAACCTTGTCTTATAAAGGAATGCAGTGTGATATTCTAAGCAGCAAGGAAATTTTACTTCACCTTTAGATTTGAGACATTTGAATCCCAAACTACAGCTATGTGATGCAAGATTTCATATTAGGAGTCAGCACCCAGGAAAAGGATCTGGGTGTCATTGTTGATACGTTGAAACCCTCTGCTCATTGTGTAGTGGCATCTAAGAAAGCAAATAGAATGTTAGGAATTATTAGGAATGGAAATCAAAAATAAGAATGCTATAATACCTTTGTATCGCTCCATGGTGTGACCGCACCTCGAATACTGTGTACAATTCTGGTCACCGCATCTCAAAAAAGATATAGTGGAATTAGAAAAGGTACAGAGTGTCACGATGGTGACTGTTTCCTTGTCTGTGCTCACCTCTCCCTCTGGTGGCCAGAACTGGTGGCTGCTATGGACTATCACACGTTCCAGATTTCAGCCCACTCCGGTCCGGATTTTCCGGGCTGCCAGACTTGCTTTTCTTGTTTGTGCCTGAACAGCACCCATAGCTGCCTTGTGATTCCTGCAGCTGAACTTCAGTTGCTAATGGGCTTTATTAACCACCTGGAAACTTCTGTGTTTGCCTTTGCATCATCTAAGGTCCCTGGTTTGTTGGTGCTTTGTTGCACTTCTACCTAGTCTGGTTTCTTGTTTGAGTTTCTTGTCCAGTTCTAGTTAGTCTGTGTGTAGTTTAGTGTTGCGTTCTTGAGGGCCTTGGCATTCTGTCAGGTCCTCGAGGCAGGACTGGAGTTCATGAGCCCTTAGGCCACTGCCGAGGAGCGGCAGCAGCAGGCAAGACCACCTCGTGACTGGAAACACAGAAGAGCAGTACTGGAACTCTGGACTGGAGTAGTACAAGGCAGGCAACTAGAACAGATGAGACAGGAACAGCTTCACCTGCACCTAGCCTCCGTTCCTCCGGAGTTGAGCTCCGAAGTGCAGGCGGCCGGCAGGACCTGCAGGATAAGGCAGGAACTGAAGATCCAGAGGACCTACCCTGGGTCTGGGATAGACGAGGGTGACAGGGCACGGAACTAGACTCAGACAGTGTGCTGCTGCACAGCCACTAGCAAGACCCAGAAGACAGACCAAGGAACACAAGGCGTACAGAAGCTAGCAGGAGCAAGGACTAGGGCAGCAACACACTAGGCAGAACGGGGATCCGGGAATACCCACAGGGTAAACCCTCTAGCTAGGTGGAGACAGGATACAGGAATAATCACCCAGGAAATACACACTTGCCAGACAGATACAGGATTCAGGATATACCCTCAGGATATACAAGCAGGGTAGGCACACAGGCTAGGCAAGGCAGGGTTCAGGGTAAAGAGAGCAAACCAGGAATAACAGGCCAAGGGTCTTGGGCAGGCAGCACAACAAACAGAGAACAAACCCGGACAAAGGCTTCACCCCAACCCAGGGTAAGCCAGGGACAGAGGCTTCACCCCAACACAGGGTAAGCCTGGAGCAGAGGCTTCACCTCAAACACAGGGTAAGCCAGGAACAGAGGCTTCACCCCAAACACCGGGTAAGCCAGGAAGGACCCGCAGTCCACAGACAGACAGTGGCAGGGAAGACCCCCCACGGAAGGACAACAGAGACATAGACACAGAAAGAAACTGGGCTGGAACCCAGAGCGAGGCTAAGCAGTAGTGCAGCAGACACTTACTAACCTGACCTGGCCTAAGAGCATAACACTTATGCAAAGGCCCTGACTGCAAGCACCGCACTTCCTTATGAAGGCTCTCACTGATGAGTCACCAGCAGTAGGGCAGAAGCAGGAAGTACAATGACCCCAAAGAAAGGCTTGACACACATAGGAAGTGAGCCCACAGGAAAGACAAGCAGGAGCCATCTTGGAAGCTGGCACAGAGCCGGTGGCAGCCATCTTAGATGCTGGCTCCCTAGAGAGACATAGCCCACACAGGTGAGGTCTAGTGAAGCAATCAGGTTCATGCTGGAAGCAGCCAGCACACCAGGACAGAGACAAGATTAACACAAACATAGACAGAAGCCAGCAGAGCTGCTGACCCCCAGAAAGAAGGTAAGGCTGAGGGTGGTCATGGCCACAGACGTGACATTTAGCGTAGGTTTATTGCTTATTTCCTAGTCTTGTTTCTGGTCTGTTTCCCTGGTCCAGTTTCTGTTTGTCTGTGTCTTTTTCTTAGTGGCTGCATGGCAGCTTTCAGTCCTGCCTCCTGTCTGTCAGTATTTGTACCCTGTTTCAGTGGCTGCTTGGCAGCTTTCAGTTCCTGTCCTTTAGCTTGTCTATTTCCTGCTTTGTGTAGTATTGTCAGTCTGTGAGTCCTAGCCCTGTTTCCTGCCTTGCTGCCTATGTATATTCCTTTCCCCTCTGACCCTTAGTCCCTGTTCAGCCTAGTTGGTATCCAGTTCCTGCCCTGTCCGGTCCGGTAAGTCCTGCCAGCCGCCTGTACCCAGGGGCTCAACTCCTGAGGAACGGCGGTCAAGTGCAGGTGAAGTCTAGCTGTTCCTGTCGGAGTTCTGTCTTGTCTCTGGTGTGGGGTGGTTTTGCCTGCCACTGCTGCTTCACGGCAGTGGCCCAAGGGCTCACGAACCTTGAAAACCTGACACAGAGAAGGACGATGAAAATGATAAAGGGGATGGGATGATTTTCCTATGAGGAAAGGTTAAAGTGGCTAGGGCCTTTCAGCTTGGAGAAGAGACAGATAAGGGAAGATATGATAGAGGTCCCTACAACACAAGCGAAACCAAAGAGCATATGGACAAAACATAACTCCCCCTCCCTACGATCCACTATTGTGTCTTGTACACACGAACCTTATTATACCATTACTCACTTTGTAACCGTTAGACCGGAACTGGTGATCGCCAATACGGTACTATGTAAGCCACATTGAGCCTGCAATTAGGTGGGAAAATGTGGGGTACAAATGCAACAAATAAATAAATAAATAAATACTGAGTGGAGTGCAATGGATAGACATGAATTCCTTGTTTACTCTTTCTAAAAATACTAGGACTAGGGGGCATGCAATGAAGCTACTAAGTAGTAAATTTAAAACAAACCAGAGAAAATATTTCTTCACTCAACATGTAATTAAACTCTGGGGTTATTTCTAGGTTAAGCAGCATAAAATCTGTTTTATTGTTCTGGGATCTTGTCAAGTTCCTGGACTGGCCACTGCTGGAATCAGGATACTGGTCTGTCCCAGTATAGCAATGCTTATGTTCTTATGTCCTTATATGGGGTGGCCAATTGTTCCATATGAATTTGTTGTGCTTTATGATCATCTTCATGGTGATTAATGGGCTCATTTTCAAAAGAGAAGGACGTCCAAAAAGCAACACAAAAGGCACATGGACGTCCTTGTGAAAGAAAGTCGTCCAAATCCAATAATCGAAACAGGGCAGTAAAGACGTCCTGAGTGCAAGGACATCCATTTATGGACATCCCCACAGGGGGGCGTATTAGAGGCGTGTTTTGGGTGGCGTTACAAGATGGGCGCCTCCAAAGTATAACGGATAGCGAAATGGTTTTGCATGGGCGGGAACATGGGCATCCTTAGTTAGACCTGAAATAAAAGCGTCCAGGGTAAGAGGGAAGTCATCTTTAGACCCATTAGTGATTTTGTGGAGTTGGAGAGTGGCAAAATCGTTGTTTGGAGAGAAAGCTGAGAGTTGTTGAGTACCTGTTACCTTTGTCTGTGTGCCCTAGTCGGAACGTTTTCACCCTCACCTGCCTCTTTTGTGTTTTACCTTTTCAACTTTCCCTACCCCTTCTAGCCCCCAAACCCAGACACTACTACTCCTTCTTGTATCACCCCCATCCCTCTCCATTCACTGTC
The DNA here is from genome assembly GCF_901765095.1 of Microcaecilia unicolor. NCBI lineage: Eukaryota > Metazoa > Chordata > Amphibia > Gymnophiona > Siphonopidae > Microcaecilia > Microcaecilia unicolor. The sequence goes on from NC_044039.1 coordinate 52,042,507, forward strand.
CCCAAGTTCACAATTATTTTCCTTACCTGTTTGTTGTCTCTGTTTGTCTCTTTTTCCTGTGTGCCGCTGCTGCTGCTGCTGCTGCTGCTGCTGTGTGTTTGTGAAGACTGTTGGTTGCTGCTTGGAGAGTGAGTGGCTAGAGGGTGTGGCAGGAGAGTGTGTAGTGGGTCAAAGCGTGCTTGCAGTCTGGCTGTGCTGTTGGTGACTGCATTGTTTGTCAATGGTGGGAGAGTGGGTGTCAGCTTGTGTTTGTTGCTGCTGTGTTTCACCAGGTTGGTAGGGAGAGATGAGCACTGGTGGCACTGCATTGCACCTGTAGTGTGGGGAAATGGAGGCACTAAATGCACAGGTGGCTCACATGTTGGAGGAAGAGGGGAGGCACTGCAGGAAATACTCCTACCCCAGAGTTTTCAGGCCCCCTAGCAGTTTCCTAGACCTCACTGACCTGCAGTGTCTCACTAGGTACCACTTTGATAGGGCTGCCTTTCAGCACCTTTGTGAGCAGCTCCAACCCCTCCTGCAGCCCAGGACCCGTAGGAACAATTCCATCCCTGTGAACCTAAAGATCACTGCTTCTCTATCTTTTCTGGCCACTGGGAATTTCCAGTCTGTCCTATCTGTGAACACGTGTCTCACCCAGCCTTCCATTTCTAACTGCCTCACCCAGTTCCTTGATGCCTTCCTTACCCACACCTCTCAGTACATCACCTTCCCCACCCCCCCCCCACCCCCAGGCCCTGCAGAACAACATGGCTGACTTCTATGCTGTAGCTCACTTCCCCTCAGTCATAGGTGCCATTGACTGCACACATGTTGCACACAGACCCCCCCCCTCCCCCTGGGCACGAGAGGCCACCTGTAAGAACAGGGGGGTCTGAGAGAGGGATGGGGGGCCTGAGCACCCAAGGTCCCCTGTAGCTATGCCACTGGTTGGCCAGCTTTGAAGGTCTTCAGGACATCTTGGGTAAGAATCTTCTTCTTGACTCTTCTTCTTTTACCTGTCTCTTCTGACTTCAACTAGCATGTTTCTGTTTGTGTTTCTGCCTAATAATAATATTAAAAAAAAAAAAAACAGATAATTGTGGATCACTAAACTAATAATCCCAGCTCACAGCTTCCTTCCATTCTCTCCCAACTTTAAGTATTGAATAACACTGCACACACTCAAATCCAGGCACACTGACCTCACCAGTGGTTAGCTCAATTACAGTGCCCACACTTCAGCTGCTTCACCGTGCCTTTGAACGCACACATTCTTTCAGATTTCCTTCATAGTTTACCATAAATGAACTCTATCCCTCCTATTGAACTTTCTTCCAAACATTATTCAACGAAATTAAATTGAACTTCATTCAGCATCAGCACTAAGACTGTTTTGTACATCACCCTTACTTCCTCCTTGTTTTACCAGTTGCCTAAAATATAATCAAATTCAACATTTTTTCCTCACTCAAAACACGCTTCACTTCATGCACGCATAGGAGCCAACTTTTCAAAATTATTGGGGGTGCTAAGCCCAGTGGAAATAACACTTCCTTTGCCACATAAAAGGAATGTTCTCAATATTGGGGATGCTCAAGCACCCACAGAGTCAGCTCCTATGCACACACGTCTTCTTTCTTTACAGGTCTCGTCCAAACTGCCTCTTCAGAAGCAAAACTATCACAAGCATTAGAATGTTGCCCCTGTATCTAAGTAATGCATGCGAGCCATATCATTCTCTCTGCTGTACAGATCTTTCCTTATGCCACTTTCCTCCCTAACTGGCAGCCCAGTGCTGAACCCATCCAGCCTGGCAGCCTCAAAGGTAAAAAGTAACATTTAACCCTTTGGGTTACACTAAGACCTGCAAAGTCTATATAGTGCAACTAGAGTTGCATGTGCAAATCTGGGTATATTCTGATTTGCGCATGCAACTCAATTGGTTATCATGCCAATCAACACCAATAATTGAATGTTAACAAGTAATTATCAGCACTAATTAGCATTTACATGTACTGCTCACTAAGAGGCCCTTTTACAGAGCTGCGGTAAGCCCAATGCTGGCTTACTGTTCGCTATTCTGGGACTACCACCGGCCCAACATGGGCGCCGGCAGTAGTTCCAGGTTGAATGCGCCATTTCTGGGGGAACAACCCTGGAAATGGTTAACACATCAGTAACCCGGTAGTATTCGGGCATCGGTTATCGCTGGGTAGTGGTAAGGGCTCCCCGACGCATGGCCAAGCGGTAAGACCCCAGAGTAGGAGTGCAGGATGAAGGGAAGACAGAGGAGAGTGGAGGGACAGGGAGACAGAGAAGAGATGCAGGGCATGAAGAAAGTATAGGGAAAGGGACACAGATGAGCAATGCTGAATGGAGAAAGGATAGGGATACACAGAGGTAATGCTGGACACAGTGGAGTGGTCCAGAAGCAGAGTTGGATGTTATCTGGGTACTGCTGATATTTAGCACTTCTTTTCAGATAACTTCCTTTGGCCACTTTATACCCCTATATCCAGTGCTGGTATCCTTGTATAGCCTAGCACATAAATAGCTGGGTATAAATTTAAATGCCATGGTCAATGTTTGAAGTCAGTGCTGACTGTGGTATTTAAATAGCAGAAATGGGTTCAGGGCAGGATTAATATATAGGCAAGCAAGACATATGCCTAGGGCCGAAATGTTCAAGAAGGGCCCTTTTAGATGTATATTTCAGTGGATCCCAAGGCTGATATTTCCCTGGTTTGGTCAGTTGGTGACAAAAATAAAAGTGGTAGTGGTATTGGGGAAGGGGGGGGGGGGGGGTATGTGCATTGCCCTTCAGTTGGCAGGAGATGCTGCCAAAAGCATTTCTTACCTGTTGCTTCCTCTTGTGCTGGTTAGTTTCTACTATTGAAACCAGGGTTCCATTTGTAAGGGTTTTAGGAATGGATCCTCAGAAGCTTAGTGGAGATTGGGTGGCAGAGCCGGTGGTTGGGAGGCGGGGCTAGTGCTGGGCAGACTTCTACGGTCTGTGACCTGAAAATGGCAGATACAAATCAAGGTCAGGTATACACAAAAAGTAGCACATATGAGTTTATCTTGTTGGGCAAACTGGATGGACTGTGCAGGTCTTTCTCTGCCATCATCTACTATGATACTATGTGAAATGATCTTTATTAAGATGGAGGCCCAATGTGCATGTTTGCCTAGAGACTACCGAAGGTTTAATCCTGCCCTGGGTCGGTTCTTTCTGTTTGTTTTTTTCTTTTTCTTTTTTTAAATTATGATGATATGCAAAACCTATGCAAAATGGACAGTAATAGTTTGCACTTTGACGAGTGGCAGTAGTGCTCCAATTTTATGTTAATTCAACTCCTTTCTGTGTCTGTCCAATATATGCACTCAAAGTTTTTACTCAATATTATACATTTTTCAGTTCTAGAGAAGCTCAGCAGCAGGTCTGTATTTCACTAACCAACATCTGATGAAAGTTACGTGATATAATTGTGCTCCCTAGGGTGATTAAAATGACCAGTTTCGTAGATAAATGGCTCTAAATGAGGCATGTGAAAGTAAATAAATACATGCAACAATAAATGCAATTTGCTAAACTGCTATTCAAATGTAACAAGTCCTACAATGTGGTTTCAATCTTCTTAAAGAAAATTATATATATATATATATATATATATATATATATATATATATATATATATATATATATATATATATATACATGAGATAGATGTGTATGTACTGTCTCATTTTTATGCAGATCTCTCTCATGTATATTCCTTGTGGATATCCTGAGAACCTGACTGGCTGGGTGTGCACCAAGGACTTAAAGCAACATATGAAAATGTTATATATATATATATATATATATATATATATATATATATATAAATAACATTTTCATATGTTGCTTTAAGTCCTTGGTGTACACCCAGCCAGTCAGGTTCTCAGGATATCCGCAAGGAATATACATGAGAGAGATCTGCATAAAAATGAGACAGTACATACACATCTATCTCATGCATATTCCTTGTGGAAATCCTGAAAACCTGACAGGCTAGGTTTGCTCTGAGGACTGGGTATATTGCAAAATCTGTGTCGAATTATAAAGATTACTACTATGCACAGCTTGGTCAATAGGCTGAGACCCAGACAGTCCCACAGAAAAACTTAAAGCAATTTCTACATATGTTAAACTGCATTTCTATGCAGTCCATGCATGCCTGATCACTGTTTTTAACAAACAAATAAGCCCGTTCTGATGTGACTGTTTTTCTGCGTAACCCTGTAACCATGTGTTTGCTTCTTTTTTTTTTCTCTGTATTACTCCCTTTTCTGCTCCTTGCACCATGCAATAAATGCCACCACTAATGAGATAATATCAGTATGCTAGAGAGCAAACTGACCCTGCTGGTTCAGGCAGCTTTCACTCCTCGACAGACAGGAGCCTGCCTAATGTTCTGTGGCTGCCTCTGGTCACTGACATGGTACAAACTCCCTTATCTCCCTGTGGGGGGATGTCATTGCCAAAACCACGACTACTTGACTGGGGGAGGGGAAAGGAGAGTAATTTATAATGATTAAAACAAAAAAATTCCTTAAGCCAAGCAGCAAGCTATGGCAAACGCTCTTAAATAACTCCAGCCAGTATGCATCACATCTCAGAGCTCAAAATGCAAGGTTTCAACTCAAATGATTGTGAAAAATTGTGATTCATTAAAAATAAAAAGAAGAAACAGCCTGTCTAGATAATGTTCAGAGATGTGTTTATAGATTGCTTGAATGGAATTTAATTTCTACATGGCGTTATTTTTTGAATCTTCATTCTCTTCACAGTCTCCACTTTCTAGCTGAGGGGTAGATTCAGCAGCAAAGGTTGAGAAATTCAGCACAAACAGTTCGACAAAATTGTGAATAACTTTCTATAATAAATAATATGAAATTATTTTGTAAAATAAGGGGGTCTTTTACTAAGGCGTACTGGCGTTTTTAGTGTGCACTAAAAATAGGTGCATGCTAAATGCTAAAGATGCCAATCCAGCTTTTTTTCGAAAGAGAAAGATGCCCATATTTTGACCCAAATCGAGAGATGGGTGACTTTCTCCCGTGGGTGCCCAAATCGGTATAATCGAAAGCCGATTTTGGGCATCTTCAACTGCAATCTGTCACGGAAACGGGCAAAGTTGACGGGAGCATGTCGGAGGCGTGGTGAAGGCGGGACTGGGGCATGTTTATCGGCCGAGGAGAGATGGCGCCCTCGGCCGATAATCGAAAAAATAAAGGTGTTTTTAGCGCGAATTTAGATCACTTTTTGGACCCTTTTTTTCACGAACAAGTCCCAAAAAAGTGCCCTAAATGACCAGATGACCACCGGAGGGAATCGGGGATGACCACCCCTGACTCCCCCAGTGGTCACTAACCCCCGCCCACCAAAAAAAAAAACAACATTAACAACTTTTTTTTCCAGCCCGTATGCCAGCTTCAAATGTCATACCCAGCTCCATCACAGCAGTATGTAGCTCTGGAGCAGTTGTTAATGGGTGCAGTGGATGTCAGTCAGGTGGACCCAGGCCTATCCCCCCCTACCTGTTACACCTGTGGTAGTAAATGGGAGCACTGCAAACCACCCCAAAACCCACTGTACCCACATCTAGATGCCCCCCTTCAGCCATAAGTGCTATGGTACTGGTGTAGAGTTGAGGGGAGTGGGTTTTGGGGGGGGGGGATTTGGGGGGCTCAGCACCCAAGGGAAGGGAGCTATGGACTTGGGAGGTATTTTACTTTTTTTTTTAATTGTTACAAGTGCCCCCTCGGGTGCCCGGTTGGTGTCCTGGCATGTGAGGGGGATCAGTGCACTACGAATCCTGGCCCCTCCCATGACCAAATGCCTTGGATTTGTTTGTTTTTGAGCTGGGCGCCTTCGGTTTCCATTATTGCTGAAAAACGAAACCGTCCAGCTCAAATCCGCACAAATCCGATGCATTTGCCCGGCACAAACCGTATTATCGAAAAAAAAGATGGACGCCCATCTTTTTCGAAAATGCAGTCTGTCCCGCTCCTTCACGTACCAGTTCTCGGAGATAGACGCCCATGGAGATGGGCGTTCGTGTTCGATTATGCCCCTCAATGTATTCCTATGGGCATCTTTACCATTTAGCGTGCGCCTATTTTTAACGCACACTAAAAACGCCAGTGTGCCTTAGTAAAAGACCCCGTAAAATAGTTCTCCAACTTTTCATTGCATCTAAAATTCAATTTAGGGGACCCTTTTACTAAGCTACGGTAAAATAAATAGGCTTAGCTCATCCTTACATGGAACTTTCCCACGTGCTAAGCCCATTTTTAATCTGGCAGTGAAATAGGAATTTTTTCCTATGTTATTTTTGCAGGTCCCATGCTGATTTTTCAAACACAGTGCAAGACTTGGAAAAATATTAATGCGGGAACACTTACCGCCTCCTATATAGGTGGCGCTAAGTGGTTTGAATTTCTGTGCCTATTCTCCATCTACTTCCCACCCATGCCATGCCTCCTACATAAAAATACATTGAAAAAAATAAATAGCACACAATTACCATATGATAGGTAAATTGCCGCAGGATGTTTTAGCACATCCTGCAGTCACCCTATTTCGGTACACTAGGCTCCTTTTACCAAGCAACAGTAAAAGGTGGCCCATGGTGGTATCAGCATGTGAGATTGCCATGTGCCAAGGCCACCTTTTACCGCAGTGGGTAAAAGGGCATTTTCCAAGTCAGGGCGCACAAAGGGCTTTTAAGAATGGTACGAGTGTGCTTTTATTAATGACCTGACACAGGCCTTGTTGTGGCACAAAGCATCGCCTGCCTCAGGGGTCAATTCAGCCAATCAACATTAATTGCATAAGCTGTTGATCAAAATATAGTTCTCAGCAGAGTAAGAATCCGCTGTGGGGTCGGAGAGTCAAAGTCCCAGTATGGAACAAACCAAAAGTGAAAAGACCCCATGCTCAAGTTGATATTATCAATACTTTTGAGTTTCTTCCCCCATAATCCCAATGGGGAACACATTCTACACATACATGCCCACCCTACACACCACTATAGGTAGGGTTACCATATTTGCCGTAAGAAAAAAAGTGGATACAAAATATCAACCCTGCCCCACCCCCTTGTTACTCCCCTGCCCTGCCCCCCTCACCTTGACCCCACCCCCAAGAAAGCCAGATTCCCTCTCTGTTCCCCCATGTATAACCCCTCCCCAATCTTTTTCCAGTGTCCCTCCACCCACATGACCCCATTCACATCCCCTCCCCTCCCCTCCTGTACCTTATTGTAATACCCTGGTGATCTAGTAGCCTCTTTGGGGCAGGAAAGAGCCCTCTCTTTTCTGCCCATCATTGCTGCAGACCTGTCTTGCTCCCGGCACCACTTCAAAATGGCACAATAATAAGGTAAAAGACACCCTGTGGCCTGCATGCATGTCCACCCACCAGCCTGCCCATCCATCCGCAAACCCGGAAAAATGGACAGACTGGCAAAACTCGCCTGGATGCCCCGCAATGTCCTCAAGAAGAGGACATATCTGGGCAAAACTGGACATATGGTAACCCTAACTATAGGGGACAGTGGCACACCTGGTGAGATTTCAGAAGCTGAAGTACCCTCCAAATCTGCAATAATAATTACAAGGGAATTCTTTCACTGTCCCTATATTCACATCAAGGAATCCTGTCTAGAAAATGGAAAACAAAAGAGCAGATTATAACAAAACTTGGAGTAAAGCTACTGAGATTTGGAAACTGCCTTTCCAAACAGCAAATTTGTTTTTATAAACTGGAGACTAAGAAACAGCCCTCACATCCACACAGCCTTGTACAAGTCTAGGAAGAGATCACTTGCCTATAAAGGTTAAGAAGAAAACATTATCACAGTAGCCCCTCAGGTGGTTAGATAGGGAGAGGAAACTGTCCCTGCACAAAGCCTGGGAACATACAATGGCCTAATGGGCTGTGAAGAGTCCAGTCTCTAAGGTGGCGCCAGGGAGAGAGAGCGGACAGCAACTCCAGTAAAAAGAAAAGAAAAAAAGGGCAGCAAAAGTACAAGAGAGACGCAAAGGGAGGAGGGAGAGTAGAGAAAAAGAAGATAAAATCCAGAGGGAAGGAGAAAAAGAACTATAAATGAGCAAAGAGGGGTGTTTATGGCACATTTTGAAATTTTTATGGATTATAACATTTAAAATTTGACAGCATTATTTGGGGCTGTCTTTTGTTTGGGCCAGTAGATGTGATCCCAAACTTAAAGGTCAGACAGCATTATCGCAACACAGGCATGCAATTCTGTGTATCTTCCTTTCACAAGATACAACATTCTGAAAACACATTTCCAAACCAACAGATGTATCTTTAAAGTTTGATTTACCTAAATTAGTAAAAGTTCTTATACTCACTGTTAAGAAAATGACAATCAATTTTACTTCAAAGTACATTGTAATGTTAATGAATCAATTGCAGCTACCTGAAACTACTGATCAGTTTTGAAAAATTCTGGCAAATCAAAACAATTCGGAATTAAATAAATATTTGCTATGATGAATGATTCAGTTGCAGGCAAGCAGCAACTGTCGTTGTTTAGTGGAATAGGGGCAATCATTCCGATAAAGGCTGTTTAATTTCTTCATGTTCCTATCAACGGCACATGTTTCAGCTCAGGTTTGAAATGTAATGACTGATGGAAAAAAATAAATACAGGCCTGGAAAATAGTGATGGAGTCAGCAAAATCCAGATTTCTAAGAGAATTAGCCAGCTGATTTATTTTAGCTTTTGGTGATAGCATCTATTATCCCTTAATGTATTCCTGAATGCTTACAGAAAAGATTTATGGTGTTATATATAATGTATGTGCTCCAGCAACTCGATCAGCACAGTGAAAGTTTGTATTTATTCTGGCACAGCCTGTACATTTAATCTTATTGCATACCTTTCAGATGTAGTTTTCAGTTGCTTTGCCTCTGCTAACAAACTGTTTCAGAAAGGCATATTATTCCAATTGTGTGGAGGAGCAGCCTAATGGTTAGAGCAGCAAGCCAGGGAACCCAAGGTTCAAATTCCACTGGCTCTCCTTGTGACTTTTGGGCAAGTCACTTAGGGCCCTGTTTACTAAGCCGTGCTAGAGGCGTGTTAGTGCTTTTAGCGCACGCTAACCATTAGCGCTCACTAACTGTGTAGGCGCCCACAATATTCCTATGGGCGCCTACATAGCGCACGCTAATTTTGTGCACGTGCTAAAAACACAAGTGCACCTTAGTAAACAGAGCCCTTAACTCTTTATTGCCTTGTGTACAGACTTAGGGGGGTGTTTACTAAATTGCGGAACAGTTTTGCAAAAGTTAAGGTATAGTGAGTGCAAAGCCTATGTGGTAAATGAGGGGGTGTGTCCTGCATCTTCCCTGCATTTACTACACAGCTCAATTGCTTATCACATAGGTTCTATGTTACAACCACCACCACCACCACAATCTCTCTTATATGGACAAATGACCCCTCACTGTAGTACAGTGAGACTACAGCTAAGGGTCAGCTGCCACTATTTTGAAGCATGAGCCAGACTGTACAGGAGTGGAGGGGGACCACCCCTGCCTTGATCCACTAGCCCACCATGGATGGCCATCAGGTACATCCTGGGGGTAATCCCAAGGGTCCGAGGGTGGGGGGGAGGGTCAATTAGAGATCAGGTGATAGGCTTTGTTTGGGTGGCCTGCCTGGGTGAGGGGGTCATCTCGATTTAGATGGAGATCTGGAGGCTGGTTTTGAATTTTAGTTGGAGTGGAGAAGGTTTCTTCTGGAGGTAACATACTGGAGCTGGGGGAGATTAAGAAACCGGCCATAGTAACTTCGGATACTCTTTGACAGGTTATCAAAGCCATGGACACCAACCTAAAACAGGCAATGTCCAAGATTAAGTTGGATTATGGGACTATCTCTACCACTGTGGAGAAATAAGGAAATTTGTTAACCTCACAGGGGGAACAACTGAAGAAACAAGTGGAACAACTGGCTGAAGTGAAACAACTAGAGCTAACAATTTGAGGTTTTTAAATTTTCCTGGATCTCTGGTTATTTCACCTATGGAAATGGTGTGGAGGTATTTTTGAGAGGTTTTGCAAATATCATCTGAAAATATGTCTCCATTAGTAAGAACTCAATATTTGACTTTGGGAGGAAAACCTGGTAGTTCTACTCCTGTTGGTGAAAAGGGTTAGAGGCCAGAAGAATTAGATTTAACAGCCTTTCTGGAAAGCTCCTTGGAGTCAAGTAGTAGTAGGTTATAACAGCTAGAACGACTCTCTTAGTGACGTTTGCCTTCGAATATGATAGGGATTATTTATTTATTTATTAGGACTTATTTATCACCTTTTTGAAGGAATTCACTCAAGGCAGTGTACAGTAAGAATAGATCAAACATGAGCAATAGGCAACTACAGCAGTAAAAATATTCAAATAACAATACAAAGTATGGCATAGTATACTACTTACAATGTCAACACGTAAGTACATAAGTAATGCCACACTGGGAAAAGACCAAAGGTCCATCGAGCCCAGCATCCTGTCCACGACATTGGCCAAACCAGGCCAAGGGCACCTGGTGAGCTTCCCAAATGTACAAACATTATGTACATGTTATTCCTGGAATTGTGGATTTTTCCCAAGTCCATTTAGTAGTGGTTTATGGACTTGTCCTTTAGGAAACCGTCTAACCCCTTTTTAAACTCTGCTAAGCTAACCGCCTTCACCACGTTCTCCGGCAATGAATTCCAGAGTTTAATTACACGTTGAGTGAAGAAACATTTTCTCTGATTCATTTTAAATTTACTACATAATGCGTAGGGTGAAGAAAATTTTTCTCCGATTTGTTTTAAATTTACTACACTGTAGTTTCATCGCATGCCCCCTAGTCCTAGTATTTTTGGAAAGCGTGAACAGACGCTTCACATCCACCTGTTCCACTCCACTCAATATTTTATATACCTCTATCATGTCTCCTCTCAGCTGTCTCTTCTCCAAGCTAAAAAGCCCTAGCCTCCTTAGACTTTCTTCATAGGGAAGTCGTCCCATCCCCGCTATCATTTTAGTCACCCTTCGCTGCACCTTTTCCAATTCTACTATATCTTTCTTGAGATGCGGCGACCAGAATTGAACACAGTACTCAAGGTGCGGTATCACCATGGAGCGATACAACAGCATTATAACATCCTCACACCTGTTTTCCATACCTTTCCTAATAATACCCAACATTCTATTCACTTTCCTAGCCGCAGCAGCACACTGAGCAGAAGGTTTCAGTGTATTATCGACGACGACACCCAGATCCCTTTCTTGGTCCGTAACTCCTAACGTGGAACCTTGCATGACGTAGCTATAATTCGGGTTCTTTTTTCCCACATGCATCACCTTGCACTTGCTCACATTAAACGTCATCTGCCATTTAGCCGCCCAGTCTCCCAGTTTCGTAAGGTCCTTCTGTAATTTTTCACAATCCTGTCACGAGTTAACGACTTTGAATAACTTTGTGTCATCAGCAAATTTAATTACCTCGCTAGTTACTCCAATCTCTAAATCATTTATAAATATGTTAAAAAGCAGCGGTCCTAGCACAGACCCCTGAGGAACCCCACTAACTACCCTTCTCCATTGTGAATACTGCCCATTTAACCCCACTCTCTGTTTCCTATCCTTCAACCAGTTTTTAATCCACAATAGGACATTTCCTCCTATCCCATGACCCTCCAATTTCCTCTGTAGCCATTCATGAGGTACCTTGTCAAACGCCTTCTGAAAATCCAGATACACAATATCAACTGGCTCCCCTTTGTCCACATGTTTGTTTACTCCTTCAAAGAATTGAAGTAAATTGGTCAGGCAAGATTTCCCCACACAAAAGCTGTGCTGACTTGGTCTCAGTGATCCATGTCCTTGGATGTGCTCTGTAATTTTGTTTTTGATAATAGCCTCTACCATTTTCCCCGGCACCGACATCAGACTCACCGCTCTATAATTTCCCGGATCTCCCCTGGAACCTTTTTTAAAAATGGGCGTTACATTGGCCACCCTCCAATCTTCCGGTACCACGCTCGATTTTAAGGATAAATTGCATATTACTAACAGAAGCTCCGCAAGCTCATTTTTCAGTTCCATCAGTACTCTAGGATGAATACCATCCGGTCCAGGAGATTTGCTACACTTCAGTTTGCCGAACTGCCCCATTACGTCCTCCAGGTTTACCGTGAAGTCAGTAAGTTTCTCCAACTCGTCCGCTTGAAATACCATTTCTGACACCAGTATCCCACCCAAATCTTCCTCGGTGAAGACCGAAGCAAAAAATTCATTCAATCTCTCCGTTACGTCTTTATCTTCCTTGATCGCCCCTTTTACCCATCGGTCATCCAGCGGCCCAACCGATTCTTTTGCCGGCTTCCTGTTTTTAATATACCAAAAACATTTTTGCTATGTTTTTTTTGCCTCTAATGCTATCTTTTTTTCGTAATCCCTCTTGGCCTTCTTTATCTGCGCCTTGCATTTGCTATGACACTCCTCATGCTGCTTCTTGTTTTTTTCAGTCGGTTCCTTCTTCCATTTTCTGAAGGTGTTTCTTTTAGCCCTAATAGCTTCCTTCACCTCACTTTCAACCACGCCGGCTGTCTTTTGGACTTCCGTCTTTCTTTTCTAATTCGCAGAATATGTTTGGCTTGGGCCTCCAGGATGGTATTTTTGAACAGCGTCCGTGCCTGTTGTACAGTTTTTACCCTCTCAGTTGCCCCCCTAAGTTTTTTTTAACCATTCTTCTCATTTTATCATAGTCTCCTTTTTTAAAGTTAAATGCTAACGTATTTGACTTCCTGTGTACAGATACTTCAAGGTTGATATCAAAACTGATCATATTATGATCACTGTTATCAAGCGGCCCCAGTACTATAACATCCCTCACCAGATCATGCGCTCCACTAAGGACCAAATCTAGAATTTTTCTTTCTCTCATCGGCTCCTGCACCAGCTGGAATTGTACCTCTCTAGCGTGTTCCGATGTTACATTTACCCAATCTATATTTGGATAATTGAAGTCACCCATTATTATCACATTGCCCATTTTGTTCGCGTCTCTGATTTCTTTTATCACAAGACATAATAGAACATTTTAATTGACAGTGAAGGGTAAAGCAAAGATGTAACACATAGATAGGTAAGAGAGTAAGAAGAGTTAGAAAGTAAGGTGACTGATTTAAAGAAAGTTGCACATGAGGTCAGAGAGATGGTTAAATATTATCTCAGCTAGGGTAGGAGTGGATAAACATGTCTTGCTGCAGTATGTGCAGCCCAAGTCACTCCTTGTGTGTGTGAGTGAGACTAACAAGTTAGTTACTTCTTCCATTAAAGGCCTGGTTGAGGAGCCAAGCTTTCACCTGCTTTCTGAAGTAGAGATAGTCTTGTGTTAAGCGGAGCCTTTCAGGCAGTGCATTCCAGAGTGTGGGGGCTACTCTGGAGAAGGCTTGCTTGTGGGCAACACATCATGTAATGTCTTTTGGAGAGGGTGTGGTTAGTGATAGTCCTTGAGAGGACTTTAGTGTCCTTGGTGGTGTGTGGAGGATCATCCTATTCTTCAGGTACTCAGGGTCATTTCCTTTCAGGGCCTTGAAGATCAGACATAGAGGGCCATAATCGAAAAGGACGCCCAAGTTTTGCTGAGGACGTCCTCGCAAAACGTCCTAGTAAAGGGGCGGGGAAACCCATATTATTGAAACAAAATGGGCGTCCATCTTTCGTTTTGATAATACGGTCAGGGACGCCCAAATCTTGACATTTAGGTCATCCTTAGAGATAGTCGTCCTTAGATTTGGTCGTTTCTGATCTTTGGCAATAATGGAAACCAAGGACGCCCATCTCAGAAATGACCAAATGCAAGCCCTTTGGTCATGGGAGGAACCAGCATTCATAGTGTACTGGTCCCCCTGACATGCCAGGACACCAACCGAGCTCCCTAGGGGGCACTGCAGTGGACTTCATAAATTGCTCCCAGGTACATAGCTCCCTTACCTTGTGTGCTGATCCCCCCAACCCCCCCTCCCCCAAAACCCACTACACTGTACACCACTACCATAGCCCTTACGGGTGAAGGGGGGGGCACCTAGATGTGGGTACAGTGGGTTTCTGGTGGGTTTTGGAGGGCTCATATTTACCACCACAAGTGTAACAGGTAGGGGGGGGGGATGGGAAAGGGAAATGGGACTTGATATACTGCCTTTCTGAGTTTTTGCAACTACATTCAAAGCGGTTTACATATATTCAGGTACTTATTTTGTACCAGGGGCAATGGAGGGTTAAGTGACTTGCCCAGAGTCACAAGGAGCTGCATTGGGAATCAAACTCAGTTCCCCAGGATCAAAGTCTACTGCACTAACCACTAGGCTACTCCTCCACTCCTGGGTCCGCCTGGCTGAAGTACCCTGCATCCACTAAAACTGCTCCAGGGACCTGCATACTGCCCTGATGGACCTGAGTATGACATTTGAGGCTGGCACAAAATATTTTGAAACATGCTTTTTGAGGGTGGGAGGGGGGTTATTGACCACTGGGGGAGTAAGGGAAGGTCATCCCGGATTCTCTCTGGTGGTCATCTGGTCACCTTTTTGTGGCTTGGTCATAAGAAAAACAGGATCAGGTAAAGTCGTCCGAAAGCTCGTCAGGGACGCCCTTTTTTTCCATTATGGGTCAAGGACGCCCATGTGTTAGGCACACCCAAGTCCTGCCTTCGCTATGCCTCCAACATGGCCCCATGAACTTTGGTCGTCCCTGCGACGGAAAGTAGTTGGGGACGCCCAAAATCGGCTTTCGATTATGCTGATTTGGGCGACCCAGTGAGAAGGACACCCATCTTCCGATTTGTGTCGAAAGATGGGCGTCCTTCTCTTTCAAAAATTATCCTGATAGAGTTTTAAATTTAGCCCTGTATTGTACTGGTAGCCAATGAAGGTTTTGCAAAAATGGTGTGATGTGGTCACATCGCTTGCAACCTTCTATGAGTCTTGCTGGTGCAGGCCCTTTGTAGTCAGACCATTGTATAGTGTATAGCAGTAATCCAGTCTTGATATTATCATGGCATTCTCAACTGGGATAAGGTTTACATTCTTGAAGTAAGGAGAGAGGCAGCATAGCTGTCTCAAATAGTAGAAGCAGCTCTTGAAGGTTGCTTGGATTTGGGGAATCAGAGTAAGTGTTGAATCTAACTGTATTCCAAGGTTCCTGACTTGTGATTTGTGTGTGTGTGTGTGTGTGGGGGGGGGGGGGTTCATACTTCCCAAAAGGGATTTTGATGCCAGGCATGTATCCACTTGTGTTAGGATCCCAGAAAAGCTTGGTTTTATTTGGGTTCAGGCAAAGTTTTTTGTGCTTAGCCCATTCTTGAATTGATGTTTATTCAATTTATTTAGTTATTTTTATTCAGGTATTCAGTTTATTCAAGGCTGTAGTTTGTGACAAGGCAAGCCCCAGAGATTCCCTAGTGAAGCAGTTGAGCCCAGAACTACTGGTCCCAGAAGTCCTTGTAAAAATGAGAGAAGAGAGTAGTCCTAAAAAAATGGAATGGATTCCCATCCCTAGCAGGGGGAGCAATGGCTCGAGGCAGGGTGAGCTTGTTACTCCCTTCCCCACTAGAGGGAGAGGGAAGGATGAAGCTCAGTTTCCCTGGCTTCGCCATCAGTATATAATTCCCCCCAGCTGTGAGAAAGGGAGAGCAGATTTACTGGAGGCTCTCAGTCACCAGGAGAGAGGGGAGACGAATGGAGCGAGAGATTCCATGGAGTATGTGGAGGAAGGAAGTAGCCTGCCACTAGAGCTGCCCAAGGGAGAGGAGCCAGCTACCATGGAGTGGGAGAATTCAAAGGTTGCCTTGCCCAGCACATGAAGGCAGTGGAGGAGGCCACACCGGGCATGGTGCTGAGAGGTGGGAGAATGCCAACCCTGCTCCTTACAGGGTTCCTTCTGTGCGGTGAAAAGGCAGGTGATATGTGGCATTAGTTTGATGTGCAAAGACTGTCCATGAAGATTTGTTCTGAACTGTTGTGCTATATTTGAAGTGTGTTGAACTCTTACTAAACCCTTCTGAAGGAGGGGGAAGGGAAAGCTAATGCCCTAATAGAAGACCTGAGGTCTTGAGGAGCTGAGCGTTTGCTGAGGGATTTTGGGACCTGGACTGTACCTTTTTTTTCTTTTGAAGATTATCTTATGAGGACAGTACCTTTTTCTTTTGAAGACTATATTAAGAGGGCTGTACCTTTGTTTTGAAGAATATATTATGATTTTTGGTATGAAATTGCCTTGATAATAAAATACTTTGGCCCTGAGTCCCAGTGACAGCAGCATTCTGTCCTGGAACCCTGGGAGCCCCGCAGGCTTGCTGGCTCCACCCAAGAGGAGGAAGCGGACCCCCCCTTTACAAGGTAAGTCAGGTACAATGGGTATGAGTAGCTGCACATCATCTGCATGGTTGTAGAACTGAGTGTCCATCGACAGAATCAGCTCAACTAGTGGCTTGAGGTAGATATTGAACAGAATAGATGACAGTATCAATCCTTGTGGTACCCTGCAGGTCACTGTCCATGGTGGTGATGAGTTGCTGCCAAACATTATGGATTGTTGCCTGTCAGATATGATCTGAACCAGGCAAGTACTGTTCCATTGATATCTATTTCTGTCAGTCGTGCTAGTATGGTATCATGATCCACAGTGTCAAAAGTCTTGAAGTTATATTTTCAACAGTTAAATAAGCAGTTTGTTTTTGGGTTCATATATCTGTATATTTCCGGATTTGTCAAAAGCTATGCAGAGGCGTAGACAAGAATTTTTGACGCTCAGACCAAGAGTATTGACTTTGGGAGCCACATTTATTTTGAAATTTCCAAGTGTTGTATTTTATTTCAATCTAAGAATTACCTTTTTCTTTTGAAACCAAACAATTGAATGACTTTATTTTGGCCAGAGAAGGAGCTGGTGTAGTTGTGGGGTTGAGTGGCCAGCCTCAGAGTTAATGCGAACCAGCTACAGAAGTTAGTTTGTGTACTCAGTCAAGTAGCTTCCTTATGGGGGAGGGAGGTTGCCTCTTCTTTTCTTTTTTCATTTGTTATTTTTCTTCTTTGATACCTAAATATGGTGGACTACATAACTGATGGCTTACTTTTGTATTTTTTTCACATATATTTTTTCTGATTCTATTCAGGTTTATGGATTATTATATACCCGATTAATAAATGTAATATATAAATAAAAAAATAATAAATGGGATATTACTTTGCTCTGGCTAGCTGTTTATGCAGTCTTGTTGACAATGGGGATTGAACTAACAAAAGAAAATAATTGTTCAGGATCTCTATCTAAATACATGGGAAATGGGTTGCTTGCACACGTGTTACACTCTTGCACATACTGAACGTACAGCTTTTACTTTCAGATTAGCTGTTTCAGTACTGAGAACTCAAGGAACCCGGTCGTGGACCAAGCACTCTTGTGACCTTTTCTACTTCTTGCTTGGCTGTCCCCTCATAGACTTTGCTGTTGAGGCTCAACTTCTTACACACACTCACACACACTGTCTCACTCTCTCTCTCCCTCCCCCCCCCCCCCCCCCCCACTCACCAGCTGCGCTTCTCACATATTCTTTAAATTACACTCAGGTTTCTAGCTTATCTGATCTACTCCAGATCTCCTCTTTCAACCCTGTCTCTCATGTTTAGCTGCTCTGTTCTAGGCACTCTTCAGTGAATTCTCACGTTTGGTGATATCTCTGCAGTTCTGCTCATAGTCTTTCTCTGTTCTACTACTCTCTTGGCTGACTTCTCTCCAGGCATCTCAGCTCCCTGTGGCTCTTGCAATCAGGAAGCTCAGACTTTCACCTCTTCTGTGCTCTTCTCGCTCACTTCAGGTGGGCTCTGGTCATCTCCACATTGTCTTTCAGGGTCACGTGGAGGGGCATAATCGAAGGGGACGCCCACGTTTTGCTGAGGACGTCCTCGCAAAATGTCCTGGTGGAGGGGCGGGCAAACCTGTATTATCAAAACAAGATGGACGTTCATCTTTCATTTAGATAATACGGTCAGGGACGCCCAAATCTTGACATTTAGGTCATCCTTAGAGATGGGCGTCCCTAGACCTGGTAGTTTCTGATTTTCAGCGATAATGGAAACTAAGGATGCCCATCTCAGGAATGACCAAATACAAGCCTTTTGGTCATGGGAGGAGCCAGCATTCCTAGTGCACTGGTCCCCCTGACATGCCAGGACACCAACCGGGCACCCTAGGGGGCACTGCAATGGACTTCAGAAATTGCTCCCAGGAACATAGCTCCGTTACCTTGTGTGTTGAGCCCCCCAAAACCCACTACCCACCACTGTACACCACTACCATAGCCCTTACGGGTGAAGGGGGGCACCTAGATGTGGGTACAGTGGATTTCTGGTGGGTTTTGGAGGGCTCACATTTACCACCACAAGTGTAACAGTGAACTGCTATGGATTTACAGCCTGTCTCACTGACACAGACTACTGTGGACTCTTTTGGATTCGTAATAAGTAAATGGAAACCTTTTATTAGAGAAGCTAAATTCTACAATGATTAGGATATATACAATGATTAGCACATATACACACAATGATTAGCTGTATAAACAATCTTTACATCACTGGTCTCTACATCTAAGCAATGCAAAAAGTTCTTAGACCAGGAAAGGAAGCAATACATACACTATACATACAACATCAGTGGTCTCCATCATCCAGGCTCGTAACATCAGCTGGGGGGGAGGGGCCCAGGTCACAGCGAGAGCCAGGAGCTTTAGACCAGGAACAAATCCTCTGCGCAGTCCGTACGTTACTCACAGATGAGCTCCCACTCTGCTGTGACAAGCCATCCCTTTTTATTAGGCTCTGAGCCCATGCCCAGAGCTAAGGAAAGTTACAGAATGCTTCTAAGGAAAATTACAGAATGCTTCTCTGTTTAGGTAAACAAGCCATACTGTGGGAACATGGTCACATGATTTCCAACTCCAGGTGGCCAGGCTGGACCTGGAAACAAGAACCATCCTCCCCTTTGCATACCAAATTAGTTAGAGCTGTGTCTTATCTTCTGCATTCCAACTTATTTTTGTATTTACAAGAAAAGTTACTTTCAGTCAAAGACAGAGTTGAAAAACAATCTTTTAAAATTCACTTTCATTATAAACAGATAGGTGGTGGTGGGCCTGGGTCCGCCTCCCTGAAGTGCACTGCACCCACTAAAACTGCTCGAGGGACCTGCATACTGCTGTGATGGACCTGAGTATGACATTTGAGGCTGGCATAGAGGCTGGCACAAAAGATTTTTAAAGAGTTTTTTTTGAGGGTGAGAGGTGGTTAATGACCACTGGGGGAGTAAGGGCATAGGCGGTCAGTGGCCCAACTGTTTGGGAAGGCT
The DNA here is from genome assembly GCF_901765095.1 of Microcaecilia unicolor. Classification (NCBI taxonomy): domain Eukaryota; kingdom Metazoa; phylum Chordata; class Amphibia; order Gymnophiona; family Siphonopidae; genus Microcaecilia; species Microcaecilia unicolor. The sequence continues at coordinate 52,061,958 of NC_044039.1, forward strand.
AAAGGGGGTGGGGTTAGGGTTGGTACCAGGGGTGGGGCTTATATTCATAATTGTCTGACAACACACAGAAAAAAAAATAAAAGTGAAATAGTCACAATTAATACTGTAAATATTACACTAGGCAGACCCTAATACACCAATATACCACATATACGGAAAATACAGACCATCAACAATATGAAACAAGGGATCATAATATCATGTACAGCCACAAAACAACCTTTTAGGGTGGATAGTGTTCACAATGAGCTCCTTTTATTAATGACCAGATAGAGATAAGAGTTTTCAATTTTGGCACAGTATAAGTCATCACAAGAACAAAATATAAGAAAGCCAATGGACTGCATTAGGGGCTTATAGCCCATTTATGTTTAATCAAAAGAGATCTGCATGAAACAAAATATTTATTTTTAGTTTGACTTATAAAACCTCTCTCTCTGCCCCAATCCAACATTGCCCCACTGTCTTGCCCCCTGCCCCCACCACCATCCAACATTGCCCCTATGTCTTCCCATCTCTCGCTCCTCCCTTAATCATCCAGCATCAGCACCCCTCACCACTCTCCTTTTTAGCAAAGCAAACTAAGAGACCCAAATACTCCTTACCCGCTTGGCGCTTGCTCGATCCACTGCCTCCCTCCATGGCTCAGTCGGTGTCGGTGACTGATTGAAAAGAGCCGCATGCTACAACACTCAGGCTCTCAGTCACAGCCAGGCTGTGCTGCCAGAAGTGTGTCACAGGAGGAGGTTCCCTTCCGGCAGAGCCGGAACAGAACCACTGGGGAAGGAGCCTTAGGGAGATAGCGAGTCAAGCAGGCAGGTAGGCAGGCAGCCGGTAAGAAAAGAAGAGCAGTGGGGTGGGTGCTGGCAAGGAGCAGAAAGTACAACAATTTCGTTCCTGAGGAGGCAGGGGACAGTCACGGTTCGGCTGGGGGGGGGGGGGGGGGGGGAGATAGACATGGGCTTGGTGAGGCTATCTCTGTCTCTCAAGCTGGACTTGCTCCTGACTCTGGCCCAGATATGGGGGAGGAGGCAGGTTTTCGGCGGTGCAGGGTCTCCCAGTGCAGGAGCCATTTGTTACTGCTACGGGGTTCAATGGCCCGTGGAGCTGGAGTCCACCAGGCCCCTGGTACTCCAGGTAGGGTGCAGGTTGAGGTCAAGGATCCTAGCATAGTGGAACATGATTTCAGCATGGCCTGGGTCAGCAGGCGAGAGCTAGTGGGTCTTCAGGGCTGAACTAGTAGCAGGGCCTGGACACGAGACTGTGGTGGGATCCACTAAGGGATGGAGTTGGGCTGTCTGGCATTGGTCTCTAACCAGGGATGGGTCTGCTGGGTGGGTGTTGGACACTAGCGCCCCCCCCCCTTGTGCAGCTGGGTGTGGCATGGCCCTTTAGGCAATACTGGCACCCCTACTCTTTGCAGGCCTCGGGTGAATGGCATGGGAGAGAACATAGTGCGTCTTGCTTGCCACTTGTGCCGCTGCCCGACGGGTATGGTTTGGTTGATGCTGACTCTGTTTATACTTTGCAGGAAGCTTGCCTGGCAGGTGGCTCGGGGACAGGTTCATCGCAGCAGACATCTGGGAGTTGTACCTTGGCAGCGTCCACATCTACAGTGTCGCCTGGGCTCACATCTGCCATACAAGCAGTTCAGTGTCAGTGGAAGGTCAGGAACACTCTGTAACGCTGGGTTCAAGTGCTGGTGGGACAGCTGCTTTGGAAGGTGCTGCTGGTTCTAGTACCAGATCTGTGAGTGGAAGACTCTCAAATGCTGGTAACGATGTTTCCACAAGCTCAGGGTCTTCAGGAGTAGTGAAAAAAAAGAAGAGGCATGGCAGGAGGCATAGGGACACTTCCTTTTCCTCTTCTACTTCTTCTCTTCATCCTCTCCTTGTTTCAGGTGGTGGAGCAGCTGTCTGGGGGGGGGGGGGGGGGGGCCTTAGGCAGGATCAGGAGTAGAAGGGTCAAGGGGTGTGCCTCCATTAGTGGCCCTGACTGAACTAAGGGAGCAGGTGCCATGCTCCCTGAGCAAAAAGATCAGGAAGTGCAAATGCATAGACATCTTTCAGCTGATCGAGGGCATGCCAAGTAGAAGAGGAAAATGAAGGCTAAGCAGGAAGGGATAGCTCTCCCAGAAGGGAAGGTGCCCAGAAAGGACCGCGATGGACTGCAAAAAGTACAAATGAGATTGAAGTGGATACAGCACCGTTCACAGAAGAGAGTGTGTATGAACAGCTTGAAAAGCTAAAGGTGGACAAAGCCATGGGACCGGATGGGATCCACCCCAGGATATTGAGGGAGCTCAGAGAGGTTCTGGCGGGTCCTCTTAAAAATTTGTTTAATATATCCTTGCAGACGGGAGAGGGCTTGGAGAACGGCGGAGTTGGTCCCTCTTCACAAGAGTGGTGATAGGGAAGAAGCTGGAAACTACAGGCCGGTAAGCCTCACTTCAGTTATTGGAAAAGTAATGGAAGCGATGCTGAAAGAAAGGATAGTAAATTTCCTGGAAGCCAATAAGTTGCAAGATCCGAGACAACATGGTTTTACCAAAGGGAAATCGTGCCAAACGAATCTCATTGAATTCTTTGATTGGGAGACAGGAGAATTGAATCAGGGACGAGCTAAGGACGTAATCTACTTAGATTTCAGCAAAGCTTTTGACACGGTTCGCCACAGGAGGCTCTTAAATAAACTGGATGGGCTGAAGATAGGACCCGAAGTGGTGAACTGGATTAGGAACTGGTTGACGGACAGAAGCCAGAGGGTGGCGGTGAATGGAATTCGCTCGGAGGAGGGAAAGGTGAGTAGTGGTGTGCCTCAAGGATCGGTGCTGGGACCGATTCTGTTCAATATATTTGTGAGTGACATTGCTGAAGGGTTAGAAGGTAAAGTTTGCCTATTTGCGGATGATACTAAGATCTGTAACAGAGTGGACACCCGGGAGGGAGTGGAAAACATGAAAAAGGATCTGAGGAAGCTAAAAGAATGGTCTAAGGTTTGGCAATTAAAATTCAATGCGAAGAAATGCAAAGTGATGCACTTAGGGAATAGAAATCCTCGGGAGATTTATGTGTTAGGCGGGGAGAATCTGATAGGTATGGACGGGGAGAGGGATCTTGGGGTGATAGTATCTGAGGATTTGAAGGTGATGAAACAGTGTGACAAGGCGGTGGCCGTAGCTAGAAGGTTGTTAGGCTGTATAGAGAGAGGAGTGACCAGCAGAAGAAAGGAGGTGTTGATGCCCCTGTATAAGTCGTTGATGAGGCCCCACCTGGAGTATTGTGTTCAGTTTTGGAGGCATATCTTGCAAGGATGTAAAAAGAATTGAAGCAGTGCAAAGAAAAGCTATGAGAATGGTAAGGGATTTGCGTTACAAGACGTACAAGACCTGAACATGTATACTCTGGAAGAAAGGAGAAACAGGGGTGATATGATACAGACGTTCAAATATTTGAAAAGTATTAATCCGCATACGAACCTTTTCCGGAGGTGCGAAGGCGGTAGAACGAGAGGACATGAAATGAGATTGAAGGGGGGCAGACTCAAGAAAAATGTCAAGAAGTATTTTTTCACGGAGAGAGTAGTGGATGCTTGGAATGCCCTCCCGCGGGAGGTGGTGGAAAAGAAAACGGTAACGGAATTCAAACATGCGTGGGGTAAACATAAAGGAATCCTGTTCAGAAGAAATGGATCCTCAGGAGCTTAGCAGAGATTGGGTGGCAGAGCCGGTGGGGGGAGGCGGGGCTGGTGGTTGGGAGGCAGGGATAGTGCTGGGCAGACTTATACGGTCTGTGCCCTGAAGAGGACAGGTACAAATCAAGGTAGGGTATACACAAAAAGTAGCACATATGAGTTTATCTTGTTGGGCAGACTGGATGGACCATGCAGGTCTTTTTCTGTTGTCATCTACTATGTTACACTTGTTACTTTGGTGGGTAGGCTTGGTTGAATTATGATGAGGCCTTCCGGGAGAAGATGGACGAGAACCTTCATTTGTCCTGGGGCACTCAGAATATTAATTTATGGCTGACCCACATGGCCGCACGGTCAGCCTCTGGGCCAATGGCCGGGGATGGACAAATGCAAAGTGATGCACATTGGGAAGAATAGTCCAAATCATAGTTATCTGATGCTAGGGTCCACCTTAGGAGTCAGCAGGCACTTAAGAAAAAGATCTAGGTGTCACTGTAGACAATACATTAAAATATTCTGCCCAGTGTTTGGCAGCAGCCAAAAAAGCAAACGGTTGCTAGAAATTATTAGGAAAGGGAAGCAAAATAAGACCAAGATATATTATAATGCCTCTGTATCGCTCCATGGTGTGACCTCACCTTGAGTATTGCTGGTCACTGTATCTCAAAAAAGATATAACGGAATTAGAACAAAGTTCAAAGAAGAGCAATCAAAATGATAAAAGGGTTGGAACTCCTCCCATATGAGTAAATGCTAAAGAGGTGGTTGGGAGGCAGGGAGGTTAGGGCTCTTCAGCTTGGAAAAGCGGTGGCTGAGGGAGGATATACTTGAGGTCTATAAAGTCCTGAGTGGTATAGAACGGGTAAAAATGAATCAATTTTTTTCATTCCTTCAAAAAGTACAAACACCACGGGACACTCAATGAAATTACATGGAAATACTTTTAAAACAAATAGGATAGTTATACTCTGGAACTCACTGCTGGAGGATGTGGTAACAGCGATCAGCATATCTATGTTTTAAAAAGGCTTGTACAAGTTCCTGGAGGAAAAGTCCATAGTCTATTATTCAGATGAACGTGGGGGAAGCCACTACTTGCCCTAGGATTGGAAGCATGGAATGTTGTTACTAATTGGGTTTCTGCCAGGTACTTGTGACCTGGATTGGCCACTGTTGGAAGCAGGATACTGGGCTAGATGGACCATTGGTCTGACCCTGTGTGGCTATTCTTATGTTATGTTCTTATAATGGCAAAGGAGGGACTGAGGTAGCACTGATTGGCTAGCCATTTCGAGCAGCTGCAGTGCCCAGAGCAGGAACGTGGAGGGAACGTGGACGTCTGTTGGCACTTTAATACTTTAAAATATAGAAAATATTAGAAACCTACCATATAGACCCAAATTCACTAATTAAATGGTGTATAATAGTGAGTAATGTGCTCAGAATGACAACGCATGGAGTACAGCCATAAAAGCAGCTTAAATCATGTCGCTGGGAGCCATTATCATTGCACAACCCTCCCTACCTACCACTAAGGAGGCACAATATGTGCTAAAATCAATACTGTGTAGAAAATAATACTAAACGATGGTACTTAGCTTTGTACTGTCAGAAGTGTCATGCCGTTAGGCAAGCCAGCGCGAAGGATGGCTGTTAATCCATAGACGTCCTCATTCTATTTCTTTCTTTTTTCTTTTTATCTTTGCTTGTGATCCAATCATAAAACTTGTGCTTAAACATGCTGCCTCAACTGTTCAGTACTTTACACGTTCCCAACATGCTGCATGTTTCGCCAAAAAGGCATCTTCAGGAGAACGTACTTCGCAGACTGCATAACTCTGAAATCAAACCATTCAATAATAATATCATCACTACTATACAGTCTTCACTCTATGCATATAATGAAAATCAAACGCTGTATACTCGCAATTGTATGGAGACTCCAGGAAGCAAACAGGCCCCTTTCAATCTAAGCTTTTCCCGGCTTTCACGTTATCCCTGTTGGCGGTGATTCCGAAGAAGAAAGCTGGCAAATTCTGTCTCATTTATAACCTTTCCTATCCCATGGGGTGTTCGGTGAATGATAGCATCCTGATAGTTCTGTGTACAGTGCAGTACACATCACCTGATTATGCGCTGCGTCTGGTGCTCAGTGCAGAACCGGGAGCTTTGCTTGCAAAGTTGGACACCGAATCGGTATTTCAATTGCTGCAAGTTCACCTGGCTTCCTTCTCTGTCCTGGGTTTTGTAATTTGATGGTCCTTTCCACTTCAATAAGTGCCTGCCAATGAGCTGCTCTGTATCATGTGCATATTTCGAACAGTTTAGCACCTACTTGCACTGGGTGATAGTGTTGAAGGCTCACAGAGACACCCTCATCTATTACTTGGATGACTTCCCTTTGTTGGCCCACTTGACTGTAGGGACATTATGGGAGTAGTGCAGTACTTCAGAGTACCCTTCGCGAAGGACAAGACCGAAGGCCTGACCTCAGTGCTGACCTTCCTGGGCATTGAAAATAGATGCAGTTGCCACGGTCATCAGGCTTCTTGAAGACAAAGATGAGCACTTCCTGTAATGCATTCCTTTGCCCTGAGCATCAAAAAGGTCACCCTTTGTGGCCTCCAGTCATTGATTGGGCTTGAACTTTGCGAGCCAGGTAATCCCTGTGGGAAGGGCTTTCTCGAGGAAGCTTTAAGTTCTTATTGCGGGTGTCTGCAGCCCCCATCATTTCATCAGATTACCGGTGGGGGTCTGGAAGGACCTCTGCAAGTGGCAGTACTTCCTTTCTGAGTTTAAAGGCACCTTGCCTAATCAGGGAGAGGAGACTTCCAACCTCAACCTGGAGTTGTACTTGGATGTGGTGTGGGATCTGGGGTTTGGCATCTATTGCCAGGGCTCCTGATGCACACCAGCCTGGCCGGAGGACTGAGTACATTTTGGCAGACCAAGAACATTACATTCCCGGATCTGTTCAACCTTTTCATTTGTGCATGGATTGTGCCTGGGACAATTAATGAGATTGCTGATTCTTTATCCCTGTTCCAGTTCAACAGATTCCGAGCTTTGGCTCCAGTGGTGGCAGTGGATTGTGAGCCTATGCCAGCACATCTGTATGATCTGGGAAGAGTGAGGTATGGTCATTACTGAGAAAGTCTTAGGCACCGACTATGTGGGCGCACTATGTGGATTGTTTTCCAAGCTGAGTTCCTTCTTGTAGGGCAAAAGCTGGGCTGCGAGATTTCTGCCTGATAATTGGCGGTGGAATATATTGTGCATACCAGGAACTTCAAGGTGCCCAGGGTTGTAGTGTCTCGTCACTTGGTCGGTTTCACATTCTTTAGCCAATCCTTGGGTTGGGATAGCCCTTTGCTGTGTTTCCTCATACAGAAGATGCTTGTGGGCTGGGGACCACAATTCCCCTGTTCCCTAGATAGGCGGAGACCCATCACATATGATCAGCTGGTGGGCATCATGTGGGCTGATACTAGGGTGATTAATTTAGACTATTAATCACTGCTTTTTAAGGCTGCCTTCTCTTTAGCTTTTTTTTGTGAACTAAGAGTTGGCGAGCTGCTTGTGGAAGGGTGGGGTGGCTCTGGAGGTGACTGGGGCTTATTGTTGGAGCATGTGTCCTGCAGGGGGGATGTGCTGTATCTGCGCATCTCGAAGTCTAAGACAGATCAAGGGGGTCATGGATATGTGCTTGCCTATGGAGAATTCAGGATGGGGATACCTGCCCGGTGCATCACTTTCATGCATTCCTGCAGGCTAGATTGGCGGTTGGTGCCCCACTGTTGATTCATGTGGATAGTGCTGTGTTGGCGCTATCAGTTCATGGTTGTGCTCCACAAAGTACTGCGTGAATCAGGTGAGGACCTTGCTTACTTGGGGACACACTTATTCCCCATTTGCGCAGCAATGTGTGCTGCAGTAGTGGGTATGGTGGCATAGGTGTCACGGTTGTGCCCATGTTTTGTGCTCTCCTTCCTCTCGCCACCTGGTGGCCAGACCTGGTGGCTGCAATGGACTGTCTGGTTATTGTCACCCGTTCCAGATTTCAGCCCAGTCCAGTCCATATCTTCCGGGCTGCCAGACTTGCTTGCTTGGATTGAACCTACACAGCACCCGTAGTTATCTGGTGATTGCTGCAGTGAGCCTCAGCTGCTGCTGGGCTTATTAGTTAGTTGGAAATTCTCTGCCTTTCCCTTTGCATCGCCTTAGGCCCTGGTATGTTGGTGCTTGTTGCACTTTTGCTTAGTTTAGTTTCTTGTCCGAGATTCTTGTCTGCTCTAGTTAGTCTGTGTGTAGTTTAGATTAGGTAGTTGCTTCTTCTCTAGTCCTGTCTCTGGGTCGTAGTTTTGTGTCTAGTCCTTGTCTGTTTGTGTCTTTAGTGGCTGTTCTGCAGCTTTCAGGCCCTCATGATCAAAAGCAAACTCTGGCGCTAGAGGCTGTTAACGCCATACTAGCGCCAGAGTTTGCAGCCGACCCATGATCAGAGCCCTCGAGCGCCTGAAACAGCGCACTCGAGGGCTCTCAGCGCAAGTAGCATGCAAATGCATGCTAAACAGGGCTTCTAGCACAATTAGCTTGCAAATGCATGCTAATTGGCGCTTAACGCATTCATCCCCAATGATCAGCGACCAGCGTGCCAAAGATTGGGTCGCTGGCCGCAGCAAAATCAACACCAGCTCCGAGCTGGCGTTAGATTTTGCGGATCATTGGGGAGGAATGGTGAGCCATGTCCAGCATGCAGTTGCATGCTGGCAGGCCCCGTTCCCCCCCCAAGGCAACAGCATACGGGACTGGAGGTCTGGTGGACCTCCGGTCCCCCCCCCCCTGACAATCCGACCCTCCCCCGAACCCCCCCGAAATCTTTGTGGCCGCCTCCGGCCAAGTGTTGTCCCACCCTCCCACCAGCGCTGGGGGGGGGGGGGCTGGAGGTTCGGTGGGTCTCCAGCTCCCCAAATCCCAAGAAATCCTTGTGGCCGCCTCCGGACAAGGGCTGTAATCTATCGACGAGGGGGGTGGGGCTGGAGGCCCACCCCAACTCCTCCCCCCCCCCGTGCTCTCAACAAATCCCTGGTGGTCTGTGGTGACACGTAAACCCAACCTCCTCCCTCCCTCCTGGCCCCCCTACCTTTTGTTGGAGGAGGGACGCAGCCTGCATGCCTCCCTCCTCTTCCTTTCGACGCCGCTTCAAAATGGCAGCGCACAGCCCCGCCCATTGCATCCTGGGATGCGCTGGGCGGGGCTACATACCATGTAAGGGAATCGCTCCCTTATATGGTATGTAGCCCCGCCCAGCACATCCCAGGATGCAATGGGCAGGGCTGGGCGCCGCCATTTTGAAGCGGTGTCGAAAGGAAGAGGAGGGAGGCATGCAGGCTGCGTCCCTCCTCCAACAAAGGTAGGGGGACCGGGAGGGAGGGAGGAGGGTGGGGTTACGTGTCACCACGGACCACCAGGGATTTGTGGAGAACGCCGGGAGGGGGGAGGAGTTGGGGTGGGCTGGAGGTCCGGTGGACCTCTAGGCCCCACCCCCCGTCGATGGATCACAACGATTTCTGGGGGTTTGGGGAGCTGGAGACCCACCAATCCTCCAGCCCCCCCCCCCCCCCCCCCCCCCGTCGCAGATGGGATAAGCCGGCAACCAAGTCCTCTGGGGGTTCGTGGGGGGGGGGGGGCTGGAGAACCACCGGATCTCCAGCCCTCCGTGAACATGGGGGGGGGTTGTCGGGGGGACCGGAGGTCCACCGGAACTCCAGCCCCCCCCCCCCATCGCTGGGTGGAAGGGTGGGAGTCGGTTTGGCCGCCAGCGGCGGCGGCCTCTTTGTTGTGGGATCGGCAGGCCACTTTGACAGTTTTGGGCTTTTGACAGCCCAGACCTGTCAAAGAAGTGCGGGAGGATTGTGCTGAGCGCATGCTCGGGCGCAATTCTCCCGCACTTCAACATGATAATCAAAGATAATAGTGCTGCTTAGATTTGCATGCATTATCTTTGATCATCGATGCAGAAAAGCCCTGCGCTGTCCCGGCGCTATTTTTAGGGCGCTGTTTGGAACAGCGCAGGGCTTTTGATCATCTGGGTGTCAGTTCTGTGTCTTGTTTATCGGTGTTTTGTTCCCTGTTTTAGTGGCTGCTTGCAGCTTTCAGTCCCGTCCTTTAGCTTATCCCTTCCTTGCCCTGCTGTCCCTGTATGTTCCTTTCCCCTCTGACCCTCAGTCCTGGTTCAGCCTAGTGGGTTTCCAGCCCTGCCTTGTCCAGTAAGTCCTGCCAGCCACCTGCAGCCAGGGGCTCAACTCCTGGTGAAAAGCAGCCAAGCGCAGGTGAAGTTTAAGTGTGCCTGCTCTGCTTATTCCTGCTTGTTTGCCTCTGCTGAAACTCCAGTCCGGGGTTCCAGTCCTGTTCTGCCTAGTCTCCAGTGTGGGGTGGTTTTGCCTGCCACTGCCGCTCCTCAGCAGTGGCCCAAGGGCTCACAAACCTAGTTCCAGCTTTGAAAACGTGACAATAGGTTATCCAAAGACTGGTGAGATGAACTTCCAAGGCAAAGAAAGGCTATGTGAGTGCATTGGACCCTTCATAACTTGGACAGGTTGAACTTGGGCTGAGGTTTGGGAGGCAGGGGAGGGGGGTCTGCTGGTAGCTGTCTTGGGGGGGGGCCAAGAGTGCTGATAGGGTGTTGGGTTTGCAGGTGTGGCATATGGGGTCTGCATGCTGTGAGCTTCGGGCTCTATTTGAGCTACTTGAGCTTCCTGTCTCTCTTCTCGGCTTTCTGGTGCTTAGCTGCTGGAGGTTCGGCATGCTTGGAGGTTGCCTAGGAGCTGTCAGTTTGCTTCTCACTCTCTTCTAGATGCAACTGGCTGCATCTGCCTGGTGTGGATTATTGGGCATTTGTTCATCCACTGGGAAAACCACAGGGCTGTGCAGCATCTGGGTGGCTTGCGATTCAGGATGGCTTATCTTGGAGTTAGGATCTCCTGGCTTGGAGAGTGGGGCATGAGGTGGTGGCAGCTCTTGCCTCTCCTATATGCGATCATTCTGCTTTGCTGATTCTGGACCTGGTTGGGGGGGGGGGGGGGTAATGAGGTAGACTGTCTGGAAAGAAGCTCATTGACATGACTAAGGATGAGTTACATTTTGTCCTGCATTGGTTTATGGCCACATGGGTGGTGTGGTTGGACATCATAACCATGCTGTGCGAGTTGCCTAGCCGAAAGTGGACTCACAGCCTAAAGTCAATAGACAGCTTGGACTGTGGTTGCTGGCCAAGAAGAGTCTGCAGCTCAGGCATGAGTGGGTAGATACCTCGTGTGAGGGCCTCTTTGACAGGGACAGAGTTCACTTGTCAGACATTGGCCTTGATTTATTCCTTGACGATTTCCAAGAACTTATTGAGGGCTTTGTATGGGTGCTGGGAATGTAGACCGCAGACTATCACACTGGGGGAAGGGGGGCTGGGAGGAGGATTTTTGACAGTTTGCTAAACTCCACCCCCCCCCCCATCCCTGTGGTGAACACCTGAGTTACAGGTGCCAGCTCATCAGGGGATGAGCTTACTTCCAAGAGCCAGCAGGTTGGAGGGTCAGGTGACCCACTACAAGTAGGCATGGAGGCCCATGCCAATAGCACAGTCCTAGCTGACATGGAGGGGTGGTAAGGGGGCTATGATATGTTTAGGATGTTTATGATATGTTATTGTAACTCGAGTTAAAGTTTGGTTAAGAATGTTTATAGTTAAATTTCTCAATAAAAAAGCTGTGGCCTATATATTTTACTACCAATTCAGATGTGTGAGTCTCTTTTGAGGGATGAAGGGATGCAAAGAAGCAGGGCAAAGGGGGAGGAGGTCAGGAGATCAGTCCCAGCTCCCAAAGTTAAAACAGGGCTATGAGGCCTAATTGGCACTATCCCTGCAAAGATAAGCTTTTTAACTACACTTTTTGAAGTGTAACATAGTAACATAATAATGACAGCTAAAGATCTGCATGGTTCATCTAGTTGATTGAACCAACAATCCAATAATATTACTATCTACAGTTTACTGGCAGAGTTCCATTTTAAGGGAAAGGGGATGAGATTGGATACATTGCCTTTCTGTGGTTACAATCAATGTGATTTTTACATATTATATTCAAGTACTTAAATTGTATCTGGGACAATAGAGGGTTAAGTGACTTTATCAGAGTCACAATGAGCTGTAGTGGAAAATGAACTCAGTTCCCCTAGTTCCCAGGCCGCTGCCCCTATTAGGCTACTCCTGCACTTCACTGACCAATAGGCCATTCCTCCACTTTTCCCCTCCCTCACTGAGCTATACTGCACCTGTACTCATAGCATACAATATGAATGTGGTATAAAATATGCATACTTGACATACTATGGGGCCCATGCAGAAAGCCTCACAGTTCATTTAACCATATATATTCTCATAAAATGTACTTAAGAAAGATCAAGGACCTATACACAAATGGAACTAGCAGTGTCACATCAAGGGTTGTGTGAGCCTTGTGACCACAGGGGGGCTAGTATGGAGGGACGCAAATTTGCTCCCAGTGTACCATCTCTTCACAGTGGTGGTAGTGAGGCAGGGGAAGCCAGTGGTCAAGTCATTCAGAAAACAGCTCTAGCTTAGTATGGTCCTAGATACTAGCATAACTTCCCTCCTTTTGCAGCTACACTCCATTAACATCCTCTCACTAAAGGGTCCTGAGGTTATTTTTCTTCTTTAGTTGATGAGAATCTGTGTGTCTCAATAAAGCAATGTCCAAACTGATTCCTTGTTTCTGAACATGTGTTCACTGTATACAGTACCTCATAATTTCCAGACACTGGCTTACTGTTGAATTAACATTTTCCAGTCATGCTTTACAAGCCACATTAAAGGCCAGAGGGGGGAGAGGGAGGGTTTGGGCTACCACTAATTTGTGTTATTTTGCTGTTTACCCCTGTTATTAGTAACTAGATCTCATTGCATAAAATGGGATCTGCTAATATAACATCAGTTAGTAGTAAAATTGCATGTTTTAATGGTAGCCCACATTGATAACTTCTGCCTAAATCATTTCCTAGGTATTATATTTAGATTGTATTAGGCCAGCATGATCTTTCACACTCAGTGCTCAGCACCTCACAGCTCTACTCCCACAGTTAATTACAACTAATAGGTTTTTTAATACTAACAGCTCCACTCTTCAGCATTGATTTCTCACAACTGGAATTTTACATAAGTCTGTGCTTGTTCCTTTTGAGGAGTCAGGGAATATATGGTAGACTGGCCCTAATCAGTACATCCCAGGATGCACTGTGCAGGCCAGGGCATCACCATTTTGAAGATGATAGTACCAGAGGCAGGATCAAGTGGGCATTGACCCTGACTTGAGGTATGGGGAGGGGGTGTCTGGGGGCTTAAAAAGGGGTAGGGGGCTAGAGGGTGCCACAAGACACCAATGAGGATTCTCTCACAGTCAGGGCAGGCAGGTCAGGATTGGGAAGGAAGACCACCAGGGATTTTGGTGTGTTGATGCTAGGGGCAGGAGGAGGGGGTTCAGACCTGGGCATGAGGGGCCCACTAGGCCAACAGGTATTTTTATTTATTGGAATCTATTAACCACCTTTATGAAGAGATTCACTTAAGGCACTTTACAGCAGGCACAGTTTAACATAAAACATACAGTTCTAATAACAGCATGACAATAGTAAAATGACCAAATATAAATACAATAAATGAGGTAAACTTGGAAACAGCAAATTGAAACCTAGTAATAGGACTACTATGAAACAGTATCAAAAACATACATTTTATGCTTTACTGTTGGGGGATGGGGGGTTAGGATCTGGTTGGGTCAGGAAGAGGGAGGGAGGCTGCTAGACTACCAGGGATAGGAACTATGCAGAAAAGCTGTCGGAGTGTCAGCAGTTTGTTTGCTTGTTTTAAAAAGAAACTTGAATCATGGGATTTTTAAATGTAATTTTATGTACATGTTATATAACTCTCTCACACTCCTTTTTATCTTTCAACTTTCCTGTACTATATTGTAGTTCCTTTCTTATCTCTTCTATATGTTTTTTTAAATCATTGTATACGGCTTTGATAATACCCACAAATAGCGGTATATTAAATCTAGTAAACCATAAACCATAATTCAGTTTCATCCTTCATGTCAGTATCTGAGAATCTGAGCCAATCGCTGCTCAGGCACTGACAGGAATGGTGACGTTTAGCAATGAATTGTGGATTACTGCCGTGATTTTAATGTGACAATCATTGATTATAGCGTATACCAAATAGAGAAAATGTAACACCCTATCGGAATAAATCAACAACTGCAATAAAGAGAGAAGCAAAAAAGGAAGGTGGGTGCAAAATACCCTTAAAAAAAAGACTTTTCAAAAATATATTAGATAAGGAGGAGATGCTATCAGAACGGTAGTTGATGTGGTCTTAGGACCTTTTACAGCACACAGCTGTTTTAATTCCATCCAGCGCTGAAACTCCAGTGTTCATCCTCCCTCAGCTACACAACTTGGATCTTACTTCAAGGAGAAAATTCTTACCCTGCGGTCTTCAACAGTCAGCTGCCTCTCTGATGTGGATGACTTTCTGGCATCCTTGGATGTGCCTTCGGGTGCTTGCCCTGCTGACCGCTTTTGGATCAAATTCAATCGCCTGATACCCGACAAAGTAACTGCTGCTCTACGTAAATTCACAAATAAAAGTTGCAGATTAGATGTATGTCCGACCCATCTCCTAAAAGTCGCACCAAAATGTTACATTGAGGAACTGACTTGTTACCTTAACTATATGTTAAGCGCAGGATTTTTCCCGTCAGGTCATGGAAACATCCTTCTCACCCCAATCCCAAAAAATTTAAAGATCAAGCCAGATGTCATCTCTAACTATCGCCCAGTGGCTTCGATACCTCTAGTTATCAAGCTGATGGAGAGTCTGGTCAATGTTCAGCTCAATGACTTTTTGACTAATTTTGATATCCTCCATCATTCGCAATCAGGTTTTCGAGTTCATTACAGCACGGAGACTGTCCTGGTTACCCTCTTATCCAACTTTCGACAAGAATTATCTGTAGGACGGAAGATTCTCTTGCTACAATTTGACATGTCTAGTGCTTTTGACATGGTGGATCATGAAATCCTGCTCCATCTACTGGATTCTTTTGGAATAGGAAGGCCAGTTTTGCATTGGTTCAAGGGTTTCTTGACATCAAGGTCTTACAAGGTCATGGTGAATACCCACACTTCTGAACCGTGGAATGCTTCCAGTGGGGTCCCTCAGGGCTCTCCCCTCTCACCTACCCTATTCAACATAATGATGATGCCTCTAGCCACAGCACTTGCAAATCTGGACCTTAACCCTTTCATCTATGCGGATGATATTACAGTCTACATCCCTTTTCAATCCACAGTATCAGAAGTTGCCAACCTCATAGATGCCTGTTTCTCCACTTTAGAACAATGGGCCAGGGTGTTCCGCTTCAGGCTGAACAGGGAAAAAACACATTGTCTCATTCTCTCGTCCACGCACGCTCATGTAACTGATACAATGCTTCCAGTCCTGGGCTCTGCTCTCCCGATTGCAAACAGCCTGAGACTTTTAGGAGTGCATCTGGATTCACATCTCCAGCTGGTTGATCATGTACACTTGGTCTCCAAAAAAATGTTCCAGGCCATGTGGAGGATTCGACGCATCAGATACCTCCTTCCCAGAGACTTGTTTCGTACCCTTGTCCATTGGCTCGTCCTATCCCACCTGGATTATTGTAGTGGTATTTATGTGGGCTGCCAGGCCTCCTTATTGAAAACTTTCCAAACGGCTCAGAACACTGCGGCGAGGCTCATCCTAAACGAAAGGAGATTCGCACACGCCGACCTCCTGCGATTTAAACTTCATTGGCTGCCGGTACAGGAGCGCATTGCTTTTAAGATCTGCTCCCTAACACATAAAATCATCTATGGGGCTGCTCCGGAATACATGCTCCCCTTGATCGATCTTCCGCCTAGAAATGCCAACCCTGCTGCTCGGTCCTATCTCCACCTCCATTTTCCGAATTGTAAGGGAGTTAAATATAAGAAAATCTTTGCCTCGTCTTTCCGTTATTGGAGTCCCAAATACTAGAACATGTTACCTCGTCACCTTAAAACTCAAGTGGACCATGCCCTTTTTAAGAAGTTGTTAAAGACATTCCTTTTTGCTAAGACTTACCCCTCAATTTACCATGTTGATTAAAGCATCCCTTGTTCCTTACCCTATCTAGTTCACTTTGTTAGTTTCTTCCCTCCTACTTACTTCTTTATGCTTGCCTAAACTGTTAAGTCTGTACTCTTATTTAATTCTCTGTAAGCCACATTGCGCCTGCATGTGTGGGAAAATGTGGGATATAAGTCACAAATAAATAAAATAAATAAATAAATATATCCACCCAATGCTCACAACACTCACAAATATTCAAGTGTTTTGGCAGTAGCCCTGCTTCTAGGGTTGTTGTAAGCAAATATCACGTACCGGCAAAAAGCGCACCAAACAGCACCACAAATGCAATCCAAAGTCTAAATTGTTACAGGCGGTAACATGTCAATAAAAATATTTTGGAGTCTTAACACCTTAACAATTGAATTGAATTCAAATCAATTCTTGTATACTGCTAATATCCCCTTTCCAGGGTTCAGTGTGGTTTACATTCTAAGTGAGACAAGAAGTCTTTTTAGGGTATTTTATTGATTTTAAGCTATTGTTGCACAAACCTTCCTTTTTCATTTCTCCCTTTCTTGTGATTGCTCTTAGATTATAGCATGCCATGGGTTTTTCTCAGTAATTTTGCGGTAGAGTGTGGGCTGTACTGTGAGGATTTCTGCATGGGCCCCATAATATGTCAAGTATGCATATTTTATACCACATTCATATTGTATGCTATGAGTACAGGTGCAGTATAGCTCAGTGAGGGAGGGGAAAAGTGGAGGAATGGCCTAGTGGTCAGTGAAGTGGAGGAGTAGCCTAGTAGGGGCAGTGGCTTGAGAACTAGGGGAACTGAGTTCAATTTCCACTACAGCTCATTGTGACTCTGATAAAGTCACTTAACCCTCTATTGTCCCAGATACAATTTAAGTACTTGAATATAATATGTAAAAACCACATTGATTGTAACCACAGAAAGGCAATGTATCCAATCTCATCCCCTTTCCCTTAAAATGGAACTCTGCCAGTAAACTGTAGATAGTAATATTATTGGATTGTTGGTTCAATCAACTAGATGATCATCCTATCATGATAGGAGAGCGTAGAGACATCGTGCTGACCTTTCTTTAAAATGTGATACCGAGTCCCTGAAGCAGCCGTGCGAAACGCTGGCCACCGTCGGCTCGGCACATCAACGATAGAAAGAGGAGCACAGCACGCAACGCTGTCCTGAAGCACCCACTACAAAGATAAGGCACAGGCAGCTCCTTGTGACTCTGGGCAAGTCACTTAACCCTCCATTGCCCCAGGTACAAATAAGTACCTGTATACAATATGTAAGCCACATTGAGCCTGCCATGAGTGGGAAAGTGTGGGGTACAAATGTAACAAAAAAAAAAGTGCGGTGTTCTTTGATTTGCAATAAATGTAGTTTACCGTCTATGAGGTTATATGAGATTATTTCTATCCAGCAGGACAGTACAGCATTAGGTTTTTTTGGCCAGTGAAGAAGGCAGGGTCTTTGGACCCGTTATAGCTTCAACAGCTCAATTCAGGACCTGGAAGCTCTTTTGAGGCCTTTTTTCCTGCTGGTCATAATACAGCTTGTGCTTTAGATAGTTTTTTGTCATTTTTTGACAGCAGATCTTTTTTATGTATTTTTGTATATTTTAGTTGATCTGCACCCGAACAACATTCCAGTGTAGTATGACCAATGATATACATGGCAGGGGACATTGGATGTGCATATGTGGTGCCTGTTTGTCCTATGTCATGTTAGCCTGCAAACAGGGGTACAGGATCAGGCTTCGGGATGCTGGAGGCCCTGGTGTGGGCAGACACTGGCTTGAATGTGAGGTGCAGATGTGCTGTACTGGTGATGGTGACACAATTACAGGTACTTCCTGGGATCCTTGTGTGGTAGAGACCCATGCATATGAAGCCTACAGATGATAGGGTTGATAGACCTTGTTTGGTTTTCCATGCCTTCTAGCCATTTCTGCAGTAAACTCCTTGTTAAAGTCATAGTACTGGATTGGAGGTGGGAAATATATGTTTGAGAGGATCCTGCTACGGTATCATCATAGCAATTCGTTCAGGCCCTTCACTGATGCCAGTGCCTGGACCCAACCCCATGACTCTAGTACATAACGTTTGGCCTGGCAAAGGGTCTTTTTCGGAGGGGGGGTAGAGAATTATTCATCTGAACCTGTATTTTAGCTATAAAGTAGGGGGGGGGGGCAGTCTATTTGGAAGTTTCCTGGCCCCTGCTGTGGGCAGTGCAAGGTTTGCTGGCTACAAGTTGTACAGGATGCCATAATTTTAGGTCTTAAAATTTTAAAACCCCAAAATAGAAATCAACTCTATATACTCCAAAACAAACGTTTTCTAAAATAGAAACACTGATGTTAGGGAAGTCACAAGGAAACTTCCCTCACATCAGTGTTTCTATTTTAGGTCTTACAATGGCAGTACATTCTGTGTGGACGCAGGAGCCTGATCTCAGGATGGCACCTAGTGCTCTGAGGGTCTCCTGTGGCTCCTGTTGTATCCTCTTTGAACATCACCTTCTCAGGTATGGATGAGGTGTGGTCTAGTGGTTAGGACTGTGGGCTCATAACACAGAGGAACTGGGTTGGATTCCCACTGCAGCTTCTTATGCTTTCAGGTTCTTTTCCCCCACCTAGCTGCTGCTATGCATTATGTACCTTTATGTGACATGCTGCTTACATAGCTTTTCACCCCAGAAGGGTGCTGGGGGCGCATTCCATCCCCCCGCCATTTACATATTTTATCAATGGTTTTGTATTGGCAAAAACACATTTGTAGTGTATGTGCATGTACATTCTTTGCTACAGTTATTGTGCTGCTGTGTTGTTACTCATCTTCCTCTGCCAAGTGCTGCATTATCTGTCAGATGAGAGGTCTGTTCTCCCTCCCTATGCGGCAGAAGCACTGCCTTAGCATCTCCAAATCCTGGTGCACCCCATACACAGGTTTGCAAGGACAGGGTTCATGTGGTGGCCCTTCTTGTCTTAACAGACCAGCTTCCTGTATGATATGTTTTGCTATGCTCCTCAGACAGGCTGTGACAGATGAGGTCGTTTGGGCGATTGCTAGGGCATGTGCAGTCACTGCATGGCCAGAGGTACTGGCTGGCCTTAGGTGGGCATAGTGATCGTCGATAGTTTGCAGCACTTCATTGTTGACATGTGCAGTGTGGCAAGGAGGTGGTGATGCACAGTCAGTCACAGCGGTGTGCCTAACTTATATGGCACCCGGGGCGGAGCACCCTCCCCAGGCAGAGTGTACGCGCACTCTCCCCCAGGCAGTTCACACACCCCTCCTCCAAGCAAGGGGGTGCACAAAGCAGGCACACACTGTTGGCTCTGTCCCCTCAGATAACTTCCTTTTCCAGGGCAGGGGACCAGCAGAGCTGACAGCGTGCACATCCCCTTGCTGCCGGCACCCAGGGCAGACTGCCCACTCTGCCCCACCCTAGGTACGCTAGAAGTCATGTGGGACTTATGATTGCAGTCTCTGCATCCACCGTTCATATGTATATGTAGGCTTGGAGAAGCATTTAAGGAAAAACAGTTTTAAAACTGCCTTCCCCATATAGGCCAGGATTAGGATGGGGCTGGTAAGGTACATGCAGGGATATTTATCTATCTGTATAGATACAAATATAGATAAAATTACATTTTAAAATTTCCATTCTTACTTTATACCTGATGTTCATGAGGAGAAAGTAGTAGTTAATAGTTTATAGATTGGTGACTCCAGGGGATATGGGATTTGGACTTTTTGCCTGCATCAATGCTGCCTGTAGGGATGGGCAGTTTTTGTTTTGTGTCATTTCCTGTGCCGTTTATGGGACTTTTCATTTTATTTGGGCTTTTCTGACCATTTTGTCAGCTTCCGATAATTGTGCACATGCTTTGAAAATAGTGCACACTATTTGGGATGAATTCTATATATGGTGCCACAAAAATCAGTGCTGAAAAAACCCATGCTTAGCTCTATTCTATAAACTTCACCTAAAGTTAGGCGCTGTTTATAGAATACACATAGTGCCCATTTTCATGACTAAAATTCAGGTGTGACCATTTACACCAACTGTAACTTGGTATAAATGCTCACACCTAACTTAAGTGTGGATCAGTGCATGTAATTTTTAGGAATGCCCACTACCCACCCATGCCCCTCCCATGGCCACGCCCCTTTGAAATCCACACATTAGAATTTATGCGCACCACATTACAGAATATGCTTAGAAAGTTGTGCATGTAAATTCTAATTAGTGCCGATAATTGCTTGTTAGTGGCCAATTATTGGTGCTGATTGACTTGTTATCCAATTAAGTTGCATGCACAATTTGGCTGCACTGCCACTTTTGCACATGCAAGTTTATGCACTATATATAGGATCTAGGGGCAAGTGGAAAAAGGGTGCACTGTTTCAGAAAAATGGTGCACTGTATTTCCAAGTTTCTGCACGCGTAATAATGGTTCAGGTATGTGTAATGTTTCCAGTCAGGAAAGATTGTGCACCTTTCTGAAACAGTGTGCACTCTTTCCACATAGTGTACATAATTTCCAAAAAGTGTGCACTATTATCCGTGAAGAACAAAACACAAAATGTCATGTTGTTTCTGCTCCTTTCCTTTGGTAACAACATGCAATGACATTTGGATATGTTATTAACATTTCCAATGTTGTTGCAAATGACAGCACTGCACAAGAAACGGTGGAGATGGCCAATGGAACAGCACAGTAAACAATGATGTGATATGATCGCATCATTGATTACTGTGCTGTTCCAATGGCCATCTCCACTGTTTCTTGTGTTGCACTGAGGAGTGTGGAGCTTGGTTCTTTTTTGTTTGATATAAACGACAACCCATCTCTTGCTTCCAGCTGGGCATGGTATATAACTAGTGATTTGTAATCTAAATAGTTCTATTTTGTGTCTTTTTTTGTTTGTTTATTTCTGTTTTACTGAATTTTGTCTAAATAAAGTAAATGAAATAAAGGAATGACAGAGGACTTCCTCCCACTTAAGTACATAAGTATTGCCATACTGAGACAGACCAAAGATCCATCAAGCCCAGCATCCTGTTTCCAACAGTGGCCAATCCAGCTCACAAGTACCTGGCAAGATCCCAAAACAGTACAATACATTTTATGCTGCTTATTGTAGAAATAAGCAGTGGATTTTTCCCTAGTCCATTTTAATAATGGTCTAAGGACTTTTCCTTTAGGAAGCCAGCCAAACCTTTTTTTAAACCCCGCTAAGCTAACCACTTTTACTACATTCTCTGGCAACAAATTCCATAGTTTAATTACATGTTGAGTGAAATTAAACTCTGGAATTAAAAATATATGATGCTGGTTTCCAAGAATGCCCCTTCTGTTTGACGTTTAAAAAAAAAAAAAGCCCATAGGTCCTGAGCTCTGCCACCAACCTTTCTGCCAAATCTTTGTTGAAAATGATGGCTCCAGGCATGTCCCAATACCCCTGATTCTCCTTCTGGGAACCACAGAAATCCTCACACTAAGCCAGAGCAGGGCCTCACCTTAACTTCTTCCCAGTTGGCACTGCCCTAACAATGAAAGGTTAGATGCATTTAGAGGGGGATTCATCAAGGTGCAGTAAAAGATCGCACTTTACCGCCACTAGCTCAGAGTTCCCCCAAACTTCTGGCCCCCACAGCCTCCCTTCCACTCAAGCATGCTCCACAGTTGAAGCTCCCCACTCCCTCTCCCCCACCTGAAAGGTTCCATTGGTGGTCCAGATTGGGGATCCAAGGGGTCTTTTGGGGTCCAGGAGTCCTCCAGAGGTGTCTTCCAGGGTCTAGGGGGCTTTCCCTGATAATTTTCAGGCTCGCCTGTCTGTTACTAGGGCTTCGGCTTTTTTTTGGTAGGATGCTGTATTGTGGAACTGGCTCCCTTTGGCGCTGCGGATGGAAGAAAGAAATTTATCAGTTGTTTAAAGTTAAATTAAAAAACGTATTTTTTAGAAGCATTTGGCTGGGTATGTGATTTAAAAGTTTCACTGGAAATCTGTAGGAGGATATAAGAAAGAATGTTTGTTTTATGGGAATTTGTGGTATTAATGCCCAGTCGTTCCTGCTCCACTAGTGCATCAAAATATTTCTTTATATGAAATATATGACCCCTAGTGGTAGCCATGTGAGACTACTACTAGGAATGCAAGTTTGAAGGTGGTGCAGGACAGGGCATCATTTCTGCCCGAAGAGAGTCCCCCCCCCCCCCCGAACCCCAGAGGACCCTCACTCTGGACCATCAATGCAACCTTTCAGGTGGGTGAGGGTGAGTGGGGGCTTAAACTCTGGGTGAGTGCTTGAGGGGGTATGGAAGTCTGGAGGGCCCCTGAACCAGAGGCCCAGGAGCATCGAGCCACTGTTTTGCAGTGCAATATTACTGGCCAGCAAAATAACCACAGCAAAAAGCTGGGGTTATCTTACCATGGTTTTTGGGCCCTAACATGACTTGCAATGTATCACCACAAGTTGCATTAGGGTATTTGCCTAGTAATGAGATGCAAAACATGCATGTGCTTATTTTGCATCTCACTACTAACTAACCCATGGTGACTTAAATATCACCGCAGTATTTTAATTCAAGTGGCATTAGAGCCAAATAATGTGCATTATGGCTCAAACGCCACTTGATGAAGGCCCCGCCCCCCCACCCGTTAATAGCCTAATCATACTGTTATCAAACTCAGCTTAGTTACCAGTGTAGTGTTGCTTTCACAGCAATGTGATGCTTGCCTAGCTACCTAGCATTGCCAAACCATCTAGGTAGCCTAGTGGTTAGACTAGCACCAGTCTTGACATCCAGAGGTGGCTGTTTCAGATCCCACTGCTGCTCCTTATCTTGGGCAAGTCACTTAAACCTCCATTGCCTCAGGTACAAAATTAGAGTGTGAGCCCTCCAGGGTCAGAGAAATACCTAGTGTACCTGAATGTAGCTCACCTTGAGCTACTACTGAGAAAGGTGTGAGCAAAATCTAAATAAATGAATTTGATTAGCAGATAAGGGAGGTTTTTTTAAGGGCAGAAGGCTGCATTG
Source organism: Microcaecilia unicolor (assembly GCF_901765095.1). NCBI lineage: Eukaryota > Metazoa > Chordata > Amphibia > Gymnophiona > Siphonopidae > Microcaecilia > Microcaecilia unicolor. The sequence goes on from NC_044039.1 coordinate 52,084,941, forward strand.
GGATGTGGGGCCTCCAACCAAATTACTTTTTAATGGCAGGCTTCTGAAATTTCATTGTGTGGTTTATGTTTTGGTTGTAAAACTATGCAGGCATTGTGAAAATTACTGCTGACATTTCCAACAACATATTCCTAATCTAATCTACCGTCTAAAATAAGCACGCTATGAACTTTGTTAAAAAAAATAAAGGGCAAAGATCTCTGAGAAAAACCCTAATGATTAATCATAGTCACATGAGATCCACTAAAACTTTTGATCAGTCTGCTAAATGTAGAACATACATAGCTGTGCAAAACAGTGTAGTAGCTCCTGCTAGTTCACGTAAAAGGTTAATAAATAAAAATAAAAACAAAAAATGGAAAATAAGGTGTGCCTTTTATTGGACTAACTTAATACAGCATTTTACTAGCTTTTGGATGAAAAAGCTTTCATCAAATTAGGACAGAATATTCAAAAGTTGACAATATCAATATAATAACAGTAAAAAAATTCCAACGAAAAGTTGTGGGGGAGAGAGGGAGAACAGGAGAGATGTATAGGTGACAAAGATGGTAGAAAAGCAATATGATGTTATGGTTTATAATGTGATAAGAAACTCGGATCTTTGCTATGTCCTTTCTCCTTAGCAGCAAAGTATCTTATCATTTTAACTTCAAATATAATTTAAAATTTCAACGTAACATTGTGTCCAGAAGCAGCCCCGTTTTAGAAAGAACGTAGATGTCAGAATTGAAATTTCCAGGTCAGTTCTTCTCAAATTTCACAAGTATTTTAGAAAAAAATCTGCTGATGTAGAAACTGTTCTAAAATATATGTATACTGTATGCACTGTATGCTGAGTGCATGCAGTATAAACATCCATTTTTAGAAAAAAAAATCATAAATTTCAATTAGTTGTAAACCAGCACATTAATTTGTTTGTGCCAGCACATACATGTTTATCTTTGCCATTTTGGAAATATAAATGTATTTTCCCAATGCTGTGTCACAGAGACTTATGCCTTTTCCAGTATGTGCAGAGACTCTGGGCTGTGTTTCTCTATCACTGAATACAATTATTTTTAACTTTAGGACACAAATGCTTCTGTGCCCACAAGGTTTGCTGAATCAAGCTCCTTGTGTTATATTTAACCACTTTCCTTTGGTGAACAATGTAAACCAATGAAAAACTCAGTCTATAAATAGAGCTAATAATAATACTAATTGCAAAGGGAAATAAGAGCACAGCTGCCAGTGTATCTGCAGTCAATGAGTCTTTCTATGTAACTGTGTTGCCACTGACCAAATTCTATTTTGGTCTAACCCACAAGTTTTTATTTGCCAGGTGAGCTGCAGTCAGATGCCTTTTCTAGCAGTCATACTGAAGCTCTGAGAACAGTAAGGCGGCATTTGAGAGGTAAAGTGTAGATTACACTTTCGGTTAAAAAAAAAAAAAGGAAAACAGGCTTGACCACAGACATTGCCCTAAAGCAAGGGTTTGCTAAAATGTCACTACCAGTGATCCCAACTCTTCCCAGAAACTCCCAGTTCTATGGTTATTTTATAAAATCATTTTTACATGTATGTGACTTGTTATGAAATTTTGATCTGTGCAAATCGATGCATGTTCATTTAATGGTGTGTACTTTGCCTGTAGGCATGTACAAGAGTGAATGAGCATGAAAGATCAAACTGACCTGATAAAATCTAAAAATAGTATTATGGAATCAATTTAATATGACTTATCATGCAGGGTTAGGAAATGTTAATTCTATTGCAAGCCACTGTATGCAAGTACATATGTGGAATATAAAATACATTCATTTACGTGTGCATACAAATAATCTAGGGGCAGACATTTACATCTGTTCTCAAGCAAGTATTACATGTCTGTATCTGCAACATGGAGGGGCATTTTTGATATGGCATCTAAGTTGGACTTTGTATACTTTGCGCTAAGCGTCCAAATCCAAATAGCAAATGTAACCATTTTTGAAAAAAGAAAAACATCTATCGTTTTTTAACAAGGTTTTGTACTTTGTCCATTTCTCTTTTTAGGCCAGTTTTGAAGAAAAAAAAACATACAAGTTAAAAACACATAAAATCAAGTCATTGGGATGTAGGAGAGGCTAGTATTTTTAGCAGACTGGTCCTCCAGACATCCCAGGTGAGCAGTGGGGTACCCTAGAGGGCACTGCTGTGGACTTCATATAAGAGCTCTCACGTACACATCGCACCTTTGCTCCCTTATCTTGTTTATTGAGCCCTCCAAACCCCACCCAAAACCCCAACTATATATCACTACAATAGCCCTTATGGCTGAAAGGGGCACCTATATGTTAGTACAGTGGGATTTTAGTGAGTTTTGGAGGACTCACAGTTTCACCACAAGTGTAACATGTAGAGGGAGGTACGGGCCTGGTTCCACCTGTCTCACTGCATTGCACTCACCACTAGACTACCTGGATGCTGTTCTAATGGACCTGGCTATAACATCTGAGACTGTCATAGAGGCTGGTGAGTATTATTATTATTCACATTTTGGGGGGGGGGGGTCAATGACCACTGGGGGAGTAAAGGGGAGGGTCATCGATGAACCTCTCTTCTGGTTATCTGGCTATTTAGGGCACCTTTTTGTGCTTTGTTTTAAAAAGAGGTCTAGACCAAAATGTTTTTTGGTTTTGTTCCATTATAGCTGTAAAATGTTCAAGAGTTAGGCACACCCTAATCCCAACTTCAAAATGCCCCTTGACATGCCCCCTTGTGATTTGGACACACTGCAGATGAATTGCATAGATAAATGTCTGCAAAATAGGTTTCATCTGTGCACCTCCAGGTAGGCATGCTGACGCTGAACTGAACGCCAATTGTATAGTGCCATTTGTGTGCCAGGATGCTGCTTTAGAATACTAGCATATGTTGACATTTCATTCAGGAGAACCTTCCTATTTAGATGCTTCTACTATTCCATATATGCCATCTCGTACTCTTAGGTGTCTAGACTGAAATACATTACTTTTCCCAAATTCCAAGGCCTTAGTTAAAACCCACTTCTTTGGTCTGGCTTTCGGTGAGGCCAACTCACATTCAGCTAGCAGGATGTGAGCCTTGGGTTACTTATGGATTCACAATTGTCAATCTCTTGCATGAATGAAGTTATTTCCTTTTGTTTTAATGGAGTTCCTTTTATGTCTGTTTTATGCTACATGTTTTTATTGTAAACCACATTGATCCACACGTTGGATCAACGGTGTAGTAAGCATTATTAAAATATTAAAGTTAGTAGTGTTCCATGCTATGTCTGTAACTGATAGTAATCTATAAGTTATGCATAAAAACTGGAGACACGTCTGTGCCCTTCCCATGCTTTGCCTGTGTGTATGCCCCTGCAGTTATTCGCTACCTTTTAGAATAGCACATCATGTACTAACACAAGTCCTGTTATTCTGTACACTTAACACACACTGCATGCACCAAGTTATAAAACTTTTTAATTTTATTATTTATTTATTTGTTGCATTTGTATCCCACATTTTCCCACCTATTTACAGGCTCAATGTGGCTTACAATATTCCGCCCTGGCTACTGCCAAGGTTGAATAGAGATACAATCAATAATAACACAAGAATATGAGTAACATAGTGGAATAAAACATTAGGTATAACTTCCCTTCACATGTTATGCATATATCACTGTAGCTTAAGTGCACACGCTTTCACCAGTTCTATAGATGGTATGTGTTCTTGTGTAACTTATAGGTGCATATTTTCACTGTTACACTAGAATTCTATAAAAGAAAGTAGCCACCAGGCACCCAGCTTTAGAATCACCCCCCCCCCCCCCCCCGGCCGAAGAGCAATATTCTACCTACACACTACTCTGTAAATATGCCCTGATCTTTCATAGTGCATTTTTGCAAGGAGACACAAACATAGAGCATGGATGAGACATAGGCAGGGCTTCCACTTATGCACATAGCTTACAGACGTTGCATCCACATTTAGGTACTTTCACTTATACTAGCTCTACGGCTGGTGTAAGTGAAGTTTTCTAAATATTAGGCATGTTGATACCAGGTTATACCAGTATTCTAAAATGGAACTTAGGTGCCAGGTTCAGTTATAGACTAGGTTCCTACCACCCATCCTCAGGGCACCTAAATTGAGATGCCTGGCTATAGAATTGCTTCCTGAGGGGCACATTTTCCACTGAACATAATTAACATTGTATAGACTTGGCAGCTAATAGTGTGCTGAATTGGACAATGTTGGCACATTTAGACTGACTCTGGACTGTTCTGCATGAAAGAAACTCTTCCCTCATTATTCAATACCTTCTCTGTGAAATAGTAGTAATTAAAAAAAAGGCAAGTGCATTTTTATAATATACACTGCATTCCACCAAACAAAAATGAGCAAGTTCCCATGTGCCATCTTCAGGAAAAAAAAAGATGTTAAAAGCTCCCAGGTCTCAACCTAATTAATGATTTTTTTAAACTGTACGTATAAATAGTAAGTCTGATTGTTAAGCACTTGATACTCATAATGTCTGTTTTGGTGGCCCTTTACTAGGTGAAAACATCAGAATAGAGTGAGTCCCTATAACCAGCCCCTCCAAATGACACAATGATTATGATTTAGAACTAATTAGATGAAACCAATACTTCCTCTGTGTACATCCTTATGCTACACAAGCCAGCATCTTTGAAAATATGTGAGGTCCAATAAAATTGCTGCTAACAATAAAGAATGACAATGTAGATACAGCAGCTCATAGATTTGGTTGCTTTGTATGGATAAGAGGATGAAGGGTACGTGGAGGGGAGGGAAAGGGAGACCAACCTCATGGGCTTCAGCGGCTATCTTAATCTAACAACCTTCAGCTCTCTCCTACCCACTCCCTTAGTTCCAGTTTACAGCGCCACTGCCTTCTTCAATTTTCCAGGCCGCCGGTAGCATCAGTGAGGTAGGCGCATTGCCTGTGGTTGCCCCAGAAGTTCTTCCTCTGTTGCTGCATCCCACCTATGCAAGACAGGAAACTGCAGCAGAGAGAAAGCTTCCGGGCCACCAAAGGCAGTGTGTTTACCTCATTGATGCTGCCAGTGGCCTGGACTGAAAAAGGCAGTGCAGCAGGGAGCCGAAAGGAAGTAGGAGAGATCTGACCAAGGTGGTTAGATTGAGAACAGGAGACGGCATGATGACTGAAGCAGGGAGGAGGGAAATGCTAAGGCTACCGCAAGGCCCCTGGGAGCGTGAGGCACTGTGTGACTGCCCCTGTCACCCCTGCCTAAGACTGGCCCTGGTTACCTACCTTTAAGACTTGTAGTCATGGGTTTTGAAGTTTCTTGATCTGAACTATCAGCTGGGAGTGGAAGACAGGACCATAAGGTCAAGCTGAGGTTTGTCCTGTCCAGGGCTAGTAGCTGTTGGACTGCAACTCCTGAATACTTTGCCTATAAGGAGTCAGTCTAGTATTTGAGTGTGGTTTAAGGAAAGCTGGAAAGAGAATCTCCAAATAAAGTACCAGTCTTTCCATTTAAAAGTTGATTTGCCTAAGAGGTGGAGCTTGAAGACTAATTAGCATAAACCCATAAACTTAAGCATTGTTGGTATTTGTGTGGCTTTGCCAGAAGAAGTACTAGTGATAGAGGGACAAAGGTAGTAGCTATTCTCTATGTAGGAACAGTATTGAATTGAATGGGCTTCGTTGTATTTGCCACACTGGGAATCACTACTGCAGCTTTGTAAAATGAGTCCTTAATACAGTAAGGTATTTCTGTGTATATATTTTTTTTTATTCGTGTAAGATGTCATGTTTGAACTTTTTAATGTTTTAATTTTGTATTTTTTCTGTGATTTGTATTGTAGTAACATGATATGCCTGTGACACGGGTGCAAGGTGAAATGTAACGTTTGTACCAACAAAGTGAACTAGACATTTGTAAAGCCTTTTCACCATAATGCTTTGATTTTTTTCCAAATCTATCTTCTGACTGTTGCATTTTTTTTTTTTGCCTTTCTTTGACTAAATTGAACATGTAGCCTGATCCTTTTTTAAAATGATTATTAGACACAAGGCTCTACCCTCTACCTGGATGGGCTAGTGATCAGACATGTTCCCCAAGCTCAAGGGAAAGCAGGATCTGAAACTACCCTGGAGTGCTAGAGGCCTGGGACCTCATCACAAAATGCACATACATATAGTAATCTTTACATTGCTTTGTGCAGTGGGCATGTAATGTAAGTTGCATTGCCAGACAGCCAATTTTGGGTGGGCCTGAGCCCAAAGTGGGTGGGCACAAAATGTTTTCTGCCCCACCCTATTCCCCACCTCAAATATGCGTGAAAGAGATTTGCATTATAATGTAGTATATGCAAATCAAGGTCATGCATATTCATTGTGGATATCCTGAAAACCTGACTGGTAAGGGGTACTCTAGGACTGGACTTGGGAAACATTGCTTTAGATAATGAGGATCCCCAAGCTCTGTCAACTGAAGACTTTCTCTGAAGGTGGCTACAACTTACCAAGCTTGGCAGGCAAGTTCCTAAGACACTAATGCTGGTACCTCACACCAGGGGCGTATCTGAACTGCGGCGGTAGGGGGGGCCAGGGCCAGAGTGAGGGGGCACATTATAGGCCCCCCCCCCGCTGCCGCCAATCCCCCTCCCCCAGCCGCTGCCATTGCCAACCCTCCCCCTCCGTTGCTGTCACCTACCTTCGCTGGCGGGGGACCCCAACCCCCGCCAGCCGAGGTCCGCGTCCTCCTGCCGCTGCCGGCTGCCTGTAAAAGAATTCCGTCAGCTGGCGGGGGACCCCCAATCCCTGCCAGCCAAGCCGAGGTCCTTTCATTTCTTCCACTAAAGCTGGCGCCGAAAGTTTCTTCTGAGTCTGACGTCGCTGCACGTTGCGTTGTACGTGCAGCTACGTCAGACTCAGAAGAAACTTTCGGCGCCAGCTTTAGTGGAAGAAATGAAAGGACCTCGGCTTGGCTGGCGGGGGTTGGGGGTCCCCGCCAGCTGACGGAATTCTTTTACAGGCAGCCGGCAGCGGCAGGAGGACGCGGACCTCGGCTGGCGGGGGTTGGGGTCCCCCGCCAGCGAAGGTAGGCGACAGCAACGGAGGGGGAGGGTTGGCAGCGGTAGGGGGGTCCAGGGCGAAATTTGCGGGGGCCCAGGCCCCTGAGGCCCCACGCAGATACGCCCCTGCCCCACACATGCCTAGTTGGTGACTCAAGGATGCTGTCACCAACTGCAGAGCTTGGTAGAAGAGAGTTCTCGCCATCTTTGGAGGGGGCCCTCAGCTGGGGATCCCCATAAGCTAAACAGCAAGGGTCAGGACAGATGATACATGCTAAGGCCCAGGTCAGAAAATAAAAAATAAAGGAGGGCCACTATCCCTGATCCCCCTCCGATTTCCCCACCTGCCATTACTGTCACACCGACAGACCCTCACCAAATACAGAACAAGGGATCATAAATTAGAAATAAAAATATTTAGACAAAAAAACAGAAATGCATTTCCATTTCTACCAAACACAAAACAAAGATATTTGCTATGCACATTTCAGAAAGCTAACATATTCCATTTAAAATATTCAACATAAAATGCTTTCTTCTATCTTTGATGTCTGGACATTTTATTTTTCCATCATGTTGGTTCAAGTACTCCTTTTCTGCTTTCCCGTCTGTCTGCTGCTAATTCTCTTTCAAGTGGCTGCTGTACATTTGTCTTTTCTCCTCTCTCCTGTCTATTCCCTCACTACACCTACCTTTGACATATTGATCATTCCTTTTTAGCTCTTTCCTCTCTTTTTTTTTCTTTTCTGCCTGTCAACTCAAATTCCACCCTCTTTCTCACCCTTTTCCTCCTTTTTACATTTCAGCTACCTATCAAATTTCCATCTTCTTCTTCTTTTACCTACTAGCTGTTACCCATCTTATTCCTTCCTCGCCCCTCCATTCCCATTACCATATTTCTACCTTCTGTAGACACTATCCTCTCATTCATTTCCTTATCCACCTCCCTCCTCCCCCTCCTGGCCTCTCTCAAACGGTTCCACCATTCCCAATGTCTTCCTCCCTCTATCATTCTAGCCCAGCATCTGCTCCCTCATTCTCCCCTCCCCATCCCCATAGCCTCATCTCATAAGAACATAAGTGTTGTCATACTGGGACAGGCCAAAGGTCCATCAAGTCCATCAGAAGTGTGTTCAAATCACAAGGGGGGCATGTCGGGGGTGCTTCAAAAGTGGGATTACGGTGCGCTTAACACTTGGACATTTTACTGCCATAATAGAACAAAACAAAAACGTCCAGGATCAAAACCAAGACATTTTGGTCTAGACCTGCTTCAGAATGACTAAGGCACAAAAAGTGCACTAAATGACCAGATGACCACTAAAAGGAATAAGGGGTGACCCCCAATACTCACCCAGAGGTCACTGACCCCCCTCTCACCCCACCCCCAAAATGTGAATAAAAATATGACTTACCAGTCTCTAAGACAGCTGCAGATGTTACAGTGAGGTCTGTTAGAGCAGCATGCAGGTCCCTGGAGTAGAGTAGTGGTCAGTGCAGTACACAGTGGGGGACCCAGGTCCTTATCTCCCTCTTCCTGCCACACTTGTGGTGGAAACTGTGACCCCTCCCAAGATCACCAAAACCCTACTGTACCCACATATAGGTGCTCCCTTCACCCATAACTATTATAGTGGTGTACAGTGGGGGACAGTGGATTTTAGGTGGGTTTTGGAGGGCTCAAGGGACAAGACAAGTGAGTAAAGGTGGGAGCATTTTATGAAGTGCACAGAAGTGCCCTCTATGGTGCCCCATTGCTCTCCTGAGATGTCTGGGGGACCATTCTACTAAAACTGCTGGCTTCTCCTATATCCCAATGGCATGAATCTCTATGTTTTGCACCTATTCTTCTTTTTTTCTTTTTATTTAATCAAAAATGGACCAAAACGCAGAAAGTCCAAATCACAAAACCTTCTTTCCTATTCGGATTTTGGACGTTTTGTACAGAACATCCAAAATTTGGAAATAGACATCATATTGAAAAAGTCCCTCTTTGACTCATTAATCCATGCTTTTGAACATGCTCTGTAATTTTGTTCTTTATAATAAGTCTCAACCATTTTGCCAGGTACCAATGTCACCTCTGGAACCTTTTTAAAAAATCGACGATACATTGGCCACCCTCCAATCTTCCAGTACCATGTTTGATTTTAAAGATAAATTACATATTACTAACAATAGCTCTGCAAGTTCATTTTTCAATTCTGTCAGTACTTTGGGATGAATACCATCCAGTCCAGGCGATTTGCAACTCTCCAATTTGTCAAATTGCGCTATTACAACTTCCAGGTTTATAGAGATTTGATTCAGTTTCTCTGTCTCTTCAGCTTTGAAAACCATTTCTGGCACTGGTATCTCTCCCAAATCTTCTTCAGTGACGACCGATGCAAAGAATTCATTTAATCTCTCAGCTATGGTTTTGTGTTCCCTGAGTGCCCCTTTTACCTCCTTTGTCAACCTTTGTTGTCTAACAATTTTTTTATTTTTCTTACCATGTTGGTCCCAGTCTAAGGTTTCTGCTTTCCTCTGTCTTCTCTTAACTCTCTTATGAGGGTCTCTTTGTACATTTGACATTTCTTCTCTCTCCATGTCTACTATCCATCTTCCCTCTGTGTCTCTAACCATGCTGTCCAGTGTTTCCCTTGTGTCCCTGCACCTATCCTCCTATCATGTTGAGAATCTCCCTACTCTGTGTTTGTATCCTTGCCCTGTCTAGTATCACCCTTCTGTATCACCATCTCCTCTCATGTGCCTATCAACATACCTCTGTGTCCCTACCGACCCCCCCCCCCAACTGTCATCATCTACCCTCTGTGTTCCTATGCCCTCCACCTATCAGGCATTCCCCCTCTGTGTCCTTATTCCCCACCCCCTACCTATCCAGCATTGTACCTCCGTATCTCTTATTCTCCCCTGCCCACCTATCCAGCATTGCATCTCTGTGTCCCTACCCCTCCCCACCTATCATTGCACCTCTGTGTCCTTATCCCCTCCACCTATCCGGCATCAGCCCTCTGTATTCTTACCTTTCCCTCTCTTTTCCCTTCCTCCTGCCCTCCTCCCCAGAAATGAAGCAAACATCCCTCTCTCCTATCCCGCTCCCCCTACCAGCAGGTCCACTATCTTTCCCTCTTCCTCCTTCCCCTGCAGGCCTCAGCATCATTTCTTCCCACCCCCCCCCCCTTTCTAGAATCTCGCCCTCTTCCCCCGCAAGTCCCACATAATTTTGTTCTCCCCCCAACCCCACCCCATGAGTATAGCATCTATCACTCACTTCCCTCCTCTCTCTTCTCCCTAGAATGAAGCTTGGAATACACTAAGAGAGGCTATTGGAGCACCAGTTCCACAGCTGCTTAGAAACCAAGGCTTTGCCATTCTGCAGGTGTAATATAGAGTTCCACAGACACGAAAATGTAATACATCCCTGCCCATCCCCAGTGGAATCTAACCTATACCCGCTAAGATCTAGTCCATCCCCACAATTAATCTTCTCCATTGCCACCCGTACTTGCAGGGCTCAACACTATTATTTATTTGCTCACAGTCCTCTGTTTCCTCTCAACCCCAACAGCCTCTCATGTTTTTTTGGATGGCATTCACTATTCAAACAATGAGTGTTCCAAGCCTCAGTCTGGTGTTCCAGTTGCCTCTCTGGGCATGCCAAGCCTCATTCTGGTACCCCAACTACCTCTCTCCATATGTTCCAAGTCTCATTCTGGTACTGCAGTTGCCTCTCTCAGTGCATTTCAAGCCTCATGCTAGAGATTTTGACTACACTTCTGCAGGAATCCCACAGCAACTTCTTCTGTCACCATGGGAATTCTGTGGCAACTTCTTCCATACCTGCGGGTTCCGCAGGATTCCCATAATCCCCATTCCTGTGCAGCTCTTTAGTATAACATATACATGTTTGCTAAGGTATCTTGTCAAAAATGTCAGTGCCAAAAGATTAATCTGAAATAGTTTGAGCCTTAAAGAATAATTCAATCTGCTCTAAAAATAAACTCCTCCATCTCTTTTCTTTACATCCTAAGTGCTGGAAGTACTTTATGGGTGGGGATGGAATGGATCTTACCAGGTAAAGGGGGGGGGGGGGGGGAGGAGAGATAAATTCCAGTGGGTTCGGGTGGGTGAAATTTTTATCCTTGTAGAACTCTAGTGCATGCATGCATAGTGGTTTGCACATGCATAATGGTTCGTACATGAGCATAGTAATGGAAAAAGAGTACATCCTCTTTTCAAATGGTGCACCCTTTAAGAAAGAGCACACACTTTTTCCAACATTCATTGCAGAATGAAAAAAAAAAAAGAAAAAATCCAAACATAACAAATATTCACATACATGCAATGGGAAACACAACATAAACATTTTCTGGTTGCTCATTCCTAAAAAATGTGCATGTTGTTAACAAAGAGGGAAAACAAGCAAAATAGGAGAAATGTTCTGTAGGGTCCTGGGGTGTGAGTCTATTGATGGACACCCCCCCCCCCCCCAAACTGGGACACCTTCCCCTCTTACAAATGGTAAACATTTCTAAATGTATTTTTGTTCAGTGTTGAGTCTATTGCCATCCACTCTGCTTACGTCTTTTAGGTAAATGAGCAGGTCAACATTTAAAAAGTTATTTTTGACTGTAGCACTTCATAGCCTGAGCCAAGCCAAATGAACACAAAAATAGCAATACTACATGAGCCAAGGTAAACCAACTTTCACTCGTTCCTACCATGGTGTTTCAGAGCCTGCCAAATATATATCAATGTATAAATCATGAATGAGAAGTGTAATTTCTAATCTGGCAAAAAAATTCAAATATCCCTTTTAACAAGCAATATTGCTGCCATTAACATGTCAAACATAAGTTTTCATATTCTTCTAAGTAGATTTGTCATGCTCACGTCACCAAAAACTTCAAAATGATTGCATTAACCTATAATGACTATAATGGGGTTGATATTCAAAAGGGTTTAGCCAGGCAGGAGAGGCTCCTGCCCTGTTAAAATCCAGTGAGCTGGCTACCCGCCTTTATTCAGGACATTTAAATGGGTAATGCTGCTGAATATCTCCACTAATTATTTTCTAACTGATTACATTGGGGGCGGTCTAGGGGGAAGAGCTTGGGTGGGGGCATCATTTATCTGGTTAATGATAGTATTCAGTCCACTAAGTAACTAAGAAAGTGCATAAAGTTAGAACAGCAAAAGGCTATCCCAACTTTATGCGTCGAGTTAACCAGGAATTGGTCTGAATATTATCCAACGTCCAGGTTATCGTACATACTTGGATATTCAATGCCCAGAACTACACATGCCCCAGCACTGAATATCTGGAGTTAGCTCATTCTGCAGCTGGGAGCAGCTTATAAGCCGCTTACTGTTGTGGGCTGAATATTACCCCCAACATCTTTATGGTATAAACAGCTTTACAGCTTGTATTAGCATACAAATGTAATTCTATAAGAAGCTGCCTAGGTTTAGGTGGCAAGGAACACGTCTTAATGCTGGTATTCTAGTCATTGACAAGTATATATGGACCTAATCATGACTATCCCCCCCTCCCACATGGTATTCTGTAGGTGTGTACCAGTATTCAATGGAGCAACTCTGCAGGTGAGTGTTAGCTTGGCAGAGCACAGGTTGGGTGCCCATTTATGCACATTCAGCCCCATTTTCCATGTTTTTATTTTGTTTTATTTCTATTGATTACCTTTAAAAGTGGACTAACACGGCTACCACACCTCTCTACTCAAGAAAGGATATGGAAGTTGGAATTGAGACATCCAGGTCAGGATGACTTAAGTTTCACCAGTATTTCAGTGAAGTGGTGTGGTAGCCATGTTGGTCCACTTCTAAAAGTAATAAATGTTAATAAAACAAGACAAAGAAAAGGAAATAAGATACCTTTTTTAGTGGACTAAATACATCTATATTCAAGCAGTCAATAAAAATAGAATAAAATAAAACATAGAAAAGAAAATAAGATGATACCTTTTTTATTGGACTAACTTAATACATTTTTTGATTAGCTTTCGAAGGTAGCCCTTCTTTGTCAGATCAGAAATAAGCAAATTTTGATAAGTAACAGCATATATAAGTGAAACATCAAAGTATTTCAGTGACAGTCTGAAAGGATGAGGGAAGGGTGGGCTAGGTGAAAAACAGAGAGGGCTGAGAGGATGAGGGACAGGGAGATATGCATGGTGGTCAGAGGGAGACAAAGAAGTGAAATTTCATGGTTTATAATGTTCTAGAAAACCCAGATCTTTGTTAAGTCCTGTCTGGTGGGTGTCAAAATATTTAATCATTTTGACTTCAAAGGTCTTGCGTTCCTGTATTGTTTTAACGTTTCCCTTAAGTATTCTCACCATAAAATCATTAGTACAGTGTTCTGGTTTTGTAAAGTGCTGTCCCACAGAGGTAACATCCTGGTTGGCACTGGCACTTTTCATATGATGTCACGTAAATTAAATCTCTGACTGTATTTTCGAAACGAAAGATGGATGTCCATCTTGTTTCGAAAATACGGGTTTCCCCGCCCCTGGATTTTGCCGTTTTGCAAGGACGTCCAAATCGCAACTTGGACGTTTCTTTCGAAAATGCCCCTCCACGTGAAATAGGACATACACATCTGTCTTGTCATCCTGCCCAGACTATTCCCCCTCCCCGCCCTACTCACACTCCCTACCATCTGAACACACCTGCCTTCCCGATGTCTGATAAGCTACAGTTCTAAAAAGGCATTTAAGAGTCTGGGCCTCTCCAGAATTTAAATGCTGACATTATGCTGTTAAAATAAGGGCCATAACTATTAGGTTTAATTTGGAACACAGTTGTTGCTTTTCTGATTTAAACCACAGAGCTATACAGATAGTGGCTGAATATTACAAACAATCTGCAGAGTTAGGTAGAATGCCATTGCTTCATCCTGGCACTAGTGCAAGGGCATTCTGTGAGAATTTTCAGTGGTAATATCTGCAAACTGCTGCAACTTCATAAATAGGGCTGCTGCTAAACAGATAAAATATTTTTAATATCAAGCCCTAAATTAATATACTAAAGAAAACTCTTTGGGGCATTTTTTGAATGAAACGCAGCAAGACTGGTTAGAAATATATAATATATTAATCCTGAAAATCCTTGATATCTATCATCTTCAATCTTCTCATATTAATAGAAACACAACATCTGTGGAAGAAGCATAGGAGGCAGGAGCAAGGAGCAGTCAGGAAGACAACTCTTTTGCCTGCCACCACTAGAATTTTGGTGCCTTAGTCACAGGCCTAGTGTGCTTGTGCAGAATTACAAGGGAGAGCAAAAAAATTGGTAGGTTGAGAGGAGGTAACATCAGAGGTGGAGTGCAACTGGAAGTGGAGTTGGAGTTTTGCCACTAGAGGTTAACAAGGGATGTGAATGGCATGAAACGGAAGTATGTACAGAGAATCCAAAGGAAATGTTTCTATGACTCAAAAACAAAAGCACAGAAAGGGAAAAGGCTTGGAAATGAAAGCACAAACAAGGCAACAGCAGTTGGAGAGTGGAAAAAATTGGAGATCTGAGGGAGGAACACCAGAGGACTTAGTAGGATAGAAGTGGGGGTTACTTTGAGGCATATTTTCAAAGCACTTAGCCTTCCAAAGTTCCATAGGTTTCTATGGAACTTTGGAAGGCTAAGTGCTTTGAAAATATGCCTCAATTTGTGACATCACCATTGCTTAGGGGGAGCTTCATAGGCGGTCGGTGGCCCAACTGTTTGGGGAAGCTAAAGGGGCGTGGCCAGGGGCAGAGCTTACATCCATAATTGTCTGACAACACACAGAAAAAAAAAATTAAAAAATAGTCACAATACCTTTTATTAAATTTAGATATTAGATATGTATCATATGTCAACGAATAAAGTGGTTGCTCAAAGCATATTCTAACCACAATCGCTCAACTGCAAAACACTATGCACAACTTTGTGCAAAAACACGCTCAGAACCTTACTGTACCATAAATATTACACTGGGCAGACCCTAATATACCAATATACCACCATATGAAAATGCAGACTGTCAACAATATGAAACAAGGGATCATAATATCACAATTCTCATGTAGAGCCACAAAACACCCTTTTAGGGTGGATAGTGTTCACAATGAGCTCCTTTTATCAACGACCAAATGTAGATCATTCGAGGTAGTGTGTCATGATTTAGACTCTACACCCTTTCTGATGTTTTGGTGACACCTCAGTAAGGCCAACACACAATCTCTCCACTGCAAAACACTATACACAAACTTGTGCAAAAACACACTCATAACCTTACCAAACCATAACAGCACTAATTCCAAGGACAGGACGAACTACAACCTTATGCTTGGAAAGGCAGCACTATAATTACACCGGGCTCTAAAACACTAGTATACAACCTAGTGAAACAAAACAAAAAGGGCTGCAAATACTACACGCTAGCAGAATACTGCATCTTGATCACACATGAAAAACACATGACACAACAGATATGAAGGCAAAATACTGAACTGGAAAGTTACCTCAAGAAGTCAGACTCAGCATGCAACAATACTAGAAAAATTGAAACTTACATGCAAAATATCACAGATGCACATTTCCAAAAGCTGACATATTCCAATTAATAAATTCTGAATAAAAAAATGTTTTCAACCTTTGCTGTCTGAGCATTTAGTTTTTCTATTAGCTTTGGTCCCAGTGTCTTCTGTTTTATGCAGTGTCTTGTTTCTGTTTGATATTTTTTCTCTCACCATGTCCACCATCCCATGCCCACCATCCTTCTGTGTCCTTATACGTCCTGTCTACCATCTGTAGCCCTGTCCCTATCCTTTCTTCAGTTTCAACATCTGCCCTCAAAATGTTCCAATCCAGCCCTTAAATTCAGCAATTTTTCCTCACTCCCCTCCCCTCCATCCAGGTGCATCTACTCCCTGTCTTCCCTCCCCTCCATCCATGTCCAGCAATTCTCCTCTCTCCCTTCCACTCCATTCGTGTGCATCTCCTTCCTTTGTCTTTCCTTCCCTCCATCCTTGTCCAACATTTCTCCTCTCTTCCCTGCCCTCCACTCCATCAATGTCCAGTATTTCTCCTCTCTTCCCTCCCCTCCATCCATGTGCATCTCCTTCTTGACTTTCCTCCCCTCTATCCATCCATGTCCACCAACTCTCCATTCTCCCCTGTCCTCTCCTCCATCCACCCATATCCTGCAAATTTCCTCTCTCCCCTGCCCCCATTCCTCCATCTATGTCCAGCAATTCTCCTCTCCTCTGCCCTCCCCTCCATCCATCCATGTCCAGCAACTCTCCATTCTCCCCTGACCCCATTCCCTCCATCCACCCATATCCAGCAAATTTCCTCTCTCTCCCCTGCCCCCTCCATCCATGTCCAGCAATTCTCCTCTTTTCCCTGCCCTCCCCTCAATCCATGTCCAGGAACTCTCCATTCTCCCCTGCCCTCCCCTCCATCCATGTCCAGGAACTCTCCATTCTCCCATGCCCTCCAATCTATCCATCCATGTCCAGCAATTCTCCTCTCTCCCCTGCCCTCCCCTCCATCAATCCATCCATGTCCAGCAATTCTCCTCTCTTCCCTGCCCTCCCCTCCATCCATCCATCCATCCATGTCCAGCAATTCTCCTCTCTCCCCTGCCCTCCCCTCCATCCACCTATGGCCAGCTATTCTCCTCCTCCCCTCCATCCATCCATGGCCAAGAATTCTCCTCTCTCCCCTGCCCTCCCCTCCATCCATCCATGGCCAGCAATTCTCCTCTCTCCCCTGCCCTCCCCTCCATCTATCCATGGCCAGCAATTCTCCTCTCTTCCCTGCCCTCTCCTCCATCCATCCATGGCCAGCAACTCTCCATCCATCCATGTCCAGCAACTCTCCATTCTCCCCTGCCCTCCATCCATCCATGGCCAGCAATTCTCCTCTCTCCCCTGCCCTCCTCTCCTCTCTAGCGATCTGTTCTCTCCCCCTGCCCTCCCTCTTCTCCATGTCCAGCGATCTGTTCTCTCCCCCTGCCCACCCCTCCTCTCCATGTCCAGTGATCTGTTCTATCCCCCTGCCCTCCCCTCCCCTCCATGTCCAGCGATTCTCCCTGCCCCCCTAAGCATTTAACCCTTTTACTCTCCGTGGCAGCAACATCAGTAAAGAAGAAGGCACTGCAGGCTCTCCGCCAGCTTCTCCTTTCCCTCTTCACACAGTGTTCCGCCCTCGTGGAAACAGGAAATGCATCATCGCTGAAGGCAGGACACTGTGTGAAGAGGGAAGGGAGACACTGGAGCCGGAGGCGAGCCCGCAGTGCCTTCTTCATCACTGATGTCACTGCCATGTAAAGTAAAACGGTTAAAACACACGCATGGGGAGGGAGGAGGGCTGCCAGTTGGGGAACTGAGAGCGGGGAACGAAGGAGGGACCGTCGGAGAGCTGCCTGGCTGCAGCACTGCGCCAGCCCTGAACTTGTGGGGGGCGCCTATGGGGAGCTTTTAGCTAAATTCATCACTGTTGCTAATCTACATTCCAACCAGATTCTTTCTTCTTTCTCTCAGATTTCCCCACATCTACTTCTATCCTGCTTGGTTCAAGACTGTTCCTACACCAGCCAGTCAGCAAGACAAGCTTTGGGACATGGTGCTAGAAGTGTCTCATGTGTGATTTATGAACTTTTCCTCTTTGAAAATCAACCCATACTTTAATTGAAACAGCAGCCTCCTCTAGCTGAGAGAACAAGTGCTCATCCAGATCATCAGCAGGCTAGGAGCATGTCATGTTTTGTCCCTTGCATAGGCATGAGTGCCATGGTTTTCCCAACTGACCTGAAGTCCAGAGAATCAGATCTAGGCTTCCTGTACAATAATGCTTACTTCAACCACTAAGCAAGTGTAGGGTGCCCACAAATTACAATCTAATTTGTTGTAACCAACTAACAAGCCTACTCTTTTATTTGGAAAATGTCTAGTAAAAAGGTGATTTCCTCCCAAGATAGCAAGTTTCAAATAACATCACAAGAGAAAAGAATCCAGCAATCGTGTTATGGTATGTAACACAAGAAACCTTGAAATAAGACTTTCAGCTCTTACACTGAATGGCAGACTATAGAGGCAAAGTTTCACCACTTCTATGATTTCAGCATTTTTGATTCAACTTCCCTCATAAAGTTGTCCAATTCATTGACTCCCCAGAGTGCTTATGTTTAATTACATTTGCTAAAATTGCTTTTTTTAAAGCATAAATCAAAACAGTGTACAATAAAAAATTGATTGAGGGAAAGGAACTCCATAAAAATATAGAAAAGCAAACATTCACACACGAAGCTATCAATCGTGCCAGTGATGACCACAGCACTCTCCAAACAATGTTTCAGGAAAAATAGGCCAAATGGCTCATATGAACAAAATGTCAGTAAAAGTCTTAGGAAAAAAAGTAGGTTTTAAGACTACTTTTGAAGTTTTTAAAAAGAGGAGACTGAATGAAAGGCAAGAGGTAAACTGTTCTAGAGTAGTGGGGCCACAAAATAAAAGATGCTTTTTCTGGTTGATTCCCAATACACCTGTTTAGGATTTGGTAAGACAAGTCTATGACTATTCACTGTGTGAAGACAGCAAGGCATTCAGGGAATTGTTAAGTTTGGGGCCCTTTTACAAAGGCTCACTGAAAAATGACCTGTGGTAGTGTAGACGTGTGTTTTGGGCGTGCACAGGATCATTTTTCAGCGCACCTGTAAAAAATGCCTTTTTAAAAATATTTGCCAAAATTGGTCATGCGGCAAAATGAAAATTGCTGCACATCCATTTTGGGCCTGAGACCTTACCACCAGTCAATGACCTAGCGCTAAGGTCTCACGTGGTAAGGTCTCACGTGGTAAACTGGGTGGTAATGGTAATGTTTATGCATGTAAATGCCAATTACTGCCCCATTACTGCCTGCGCACCAGAAAATAAAAATATTTTCAATGCGTGTAGCAGATGCATGTCAAAAATAAAATTAACACAAGGACCATGCGGTAGCCAAACAGTAACTCAAAACTGACGTGTGTTGGGCATGCATAGGCACATACGTGCTTAGTAAAAGGGCCCCTTAGCAAAGGTAGTCTAGTAACCAGTGTACAGTGCCTGTGAGTCAGTGTGAGAATTTTGTAGTCTACTGAAAGTCAGTGTAATTTATGAAAAAGTAGAGAAACCCAGTCCTTCCAGTTTGCTTGACATAAGACTTAAGTGCAGTATTCTGTAGAGATTGAAGCCTTTTAATATCTG
Source organism: Microcaecilia unicolor (assembly GCF_901765095.1). Taxonomy (NCBI): domain Eukaryota; kingdom Metazoa; phylum Chordata; class Amphibia; order Gymnophiona; family Siphonopidae; genus Microcaecilia; species Microcaecilia unicolor. The sequence continues at coordinate 52,104,257 of NC_044039.1, forward strand.
ATTTAGGGATACCTGTATACAGAAGCGTAGCCAGGTTGTGACACCAGGGGGAGCAAGAGTCACGCACGCGCACTGCATAGGTGCAACAGACCGCCTGAAAAATGAGCTCTATCATTATTGGATGTCCATTTGAGGAAGCAGTAGCTCCCCTGGCACCCTACCTAGCTACACCTCTGCCTACATAGATTATATTACAAGAGTCAAATGTAGAACCTATAAATGCATGAAATGTATGTAATGCTTGAAAGTCAAGAAGTCTTTGAACAAACCTAATTTTGAGCTAGAAAACCTGATTTTAGTACTGAAGAAATTTGAGGAGAAAATCTCAGTTTTGAATCAAGAGTAACTCCTAGGTGCTTGAATTGATCAACAGGTTGTACTGGCAATAAAATAGGAATAATTGAAGGAGGAGTGGCTCGACCAACAATCCAGCAGGATATAGTTTTCTGGGGGTTTAAGTACTATACGGTGCTCCTGAAACCACTTGTCCACTTCATCTAAACAGCGTTGAAGGGGTCCCGAGGTCTGGGTTGCAACTGGTAGCAAACAATGAAAATATCATCTACATAAAAATATGTGCAGAAGAGTAAAGCTTGAATTAAGGGGCTTAAAAAGATGTTTAAAAGAATCAGGGAGAGTACTGACCCTTGGAGGACCCCACAAGACAGAGGATATGGGTCTGAATAATTGTTGAAAATTGTAACTTTAAAAGGTATAGTTCTGAAGAAAGGAGGTAAACCAATTTAGAACTGTACCAGACAGACCAAGAGAGGAGAAACGTTTCAATAGCAGACCATGATCTATGATATCAAAAGCAACTGATAGATCAAGCGATTCTGCTAATGTGATATACCATCATCAAGTTATTGTAAATTTTCATTTAAAAGGGAGGCCAACACTGTCTCTGTGCTGAAGCCAACCCTGAAACCAGACTGGTGTGGGTGTAGTGCCAGGACGGATTCAGCATGAGTCTGAAGATGGGAGAACACAATGTTCTCTGTTAATTTTGCTATAAAAGGAAGATTTGAGATGGAACTATGGATCAAGAGAAGATTTCTTAAGTAGTGGCCAAACTGTGGCTGCTTTGAGAGTATCAGATACAACAACACCATCAATCACTTTATGAGAAGTGGAGGAGTGGCCTAGTGGTTAGAACACCGGTCTTGCAATCCAGAGGTGGCTGGTTCAAATCCCGCTGCTGCTCCTTTTGATCTTGGGCAAGTCACTTAACCCTCCATTGCCTCAGGTACAAACTTAGATTGTGAGCCCTCCTGGGACAGAGAAATATCCAGTGTACCTGAGCAAAATCTAAATAAATAAGGTAATGGACCAGGGAAAGACATTCCAAAGAGGGAAATTTAATTCAGGAGATGGGATGGGGTCAAGACAGCAGTAGTGATATTCATGACTTCAAGACAGTTCCAACAGGTAGCAGGTTAAAGGAAGACCATTGAGAACTGAGTGATGAGGGTGAGGTCAGACTGCATAGGGGGAACCGTAGATAAGAAAGACACTTGTAAAGAAGAGAACTTAGTGAGAAAATATTGCGCTAAGGTATCTGCATCTGCAGTGGGAGCAGAAAGTGGATCTAAAGTTGGGCAATAATCAGTAAGGCTAGAAAAGAACAGAAAACAATTTTCTACTAGAAACAAGAGAGTTCTGAATCAGGTTAGAAGCTCTTTACAGTGTATATCTTCTCACCACTCAAACTTCAAATTGCCTCTTTGATTTGTTAAAGGAAAGCATCTGCCTCACAAACTTGTCTAATATATTGATTGCCTAGAGATATCCTTTCAAGTGTATTATCTTCTCACCACTCACAGGGTCGTGCCAAGGGTCTCTGGTGCCCCCCTGCAGACTATCAGTTGGTTGCCACCCCCCCCCCCCCCCCGTCTCGCTTCTTTCATTAGATGTTTCTCCCATTGCTACCTGTGTTTCCTTTAGACTGAAAACTACAGGCCCAGCCAGACCTGACAAAAGGGTCTACCACACCCTTCAATGTCAAGCATATACTGGAAAAACTGTAAATTAGCTTACACAGGAAAGCAATTTAAAAAAACTAAACACAATTCCTGCTGTTTTCTTAACACTGCTCTCCAGAGAAAGCATTGCCTTTATAAAGAGGCTTTTCAGTGGGACTTAGCCTATTAAAAACTATTAGCATAATTAGGAATGGCCAGCCTTGTAACTGCAGAGACACTAAGCTTTGATTATGCATGTTCCTGTCTTTGTTACAGTGGGGGGGGGGGGGGGGGGGGGGAGGGGTCTCTTCATCTCATTTACACAGTCTGACCTCCCTGGCTCACTGGGAGCCCAGTCTCTTGGAGACTGCTATACATTGCAAAATAAGATAGCAGATGTAAATTCTCAAAGTGGACATATTCCAAACACTAAATGAAAATAAAATGATTTTTTTCTACCTTTGTTGGCTGGTGACTTTCTTTTTCTGATCTTGCTGGCCCAGTATCTGATTCTGTTGCTGGTATCTGTCCTCTTAACTCTGTTTCCAGGGCTTCCTTTCCACTGTATGTATCCCTCATTGATAAGTCTCTGACTCTAAAGTTAGCAATTTCATTAAAGCAAAATGTATTTTCAAATATCACAAACTCTCCCTATCCAAGCAGAATGTTTTATATAAAAACAAACACACAAAAAAAGCAATCAGATTTTTACTTACCAGCTATTCTACACTATACGTCAGCTAAACTTCCTCTTTGAACCTCAGCCAATTAAATGGATTTTAGCTGTAGCTATGATAATTATGTACACATCATTGCAGTCATGCCCTCCTCTCAGTGTACATGCTCAAAAAACAAAAACTTTGAACCACTTACAGATAACAATTACACTATTTATTTTTTATTTCTCCCCAGTTTCACTTGCACACCTGCCTCCAAACCTGTTCTCTTTAATTTGAATGTTGTTCCAGCTCACCCTGAATGAAAGCTGTTCACACACCAAAGCCATAAATAGCTGCTGGTTGTACTCTTTGAAGCAGCTTTAGCAGAGCAGTGTGTCTGTCTCAGCACTGCTGGGCTACCTTCACTTCCTGATGCGGGAAGGGCAGGGGAGAGAGGAGAATCACAACTTCAGGTAAAAGATTTTGCAAGTGAGTGGCGCCCTCTAGAGGTCGGCGCCACCCCTGCGTTGCTTACCTCACTTACCGTGTCAGCACGGCCCTGACCACTCATAACTTTTAAAATTGCCACTTTGATTTGCTAAAAGGAATGTATCTGACCACAGCTTTACATGGAAATGTGTTCAAAATGGATCAGGATACAGTTAGGCATGTGAAGGGCAATTCTGTATACAGTGCTCACTTTAATGGGGTGTGATTAAATGTATGTTTGCCTTCTATAAAGGGTGTGCAGGCAGGCATTCCCTTAATAGAATAGGTACATATACTGCAACAAATATAAGCACCAATATGTATTGGATCATCCAGTGATCGGTATGTGCTGTTGCATGTGCACACACATGCATATGCACAACATATGCATTGACATCGCAGGTGCGGGTCACTAGCAACATTGCACTGCATATCTTCTCTAACATTTAGTCACTATTTATAGGAAGGGTATATTTGGGCACATCTTTAATGCACCCTCTGCACACACATAGAATATGTCCTATGCTCTTGGTTGCTGGCCCACTCAGGTCATGCCCACTCTCCACTCCACATACTTCAATTTTCTTGACGTGTTGCCCATACATGCAATTGGTTGCCCTTTCTATAATACTTGTTTTTTGGGTGGGCAGATGCTGATGTTCAATGTGTGAATGGCACTTAACTTATAGAATTGCCACCAAAATGCAAATGGATTTCTTTGCACCACTGAAGTATTTCTGCATTAAAAAAAAAATTCTGTCAAATTGGTTTTGGCTTACAATATCATCACATTATTTATAAAGATGGAAACATTTGATGAGGATGTGAATATAACATGAGGAAGACTACCTTATAGACCTTATGAACCACCTTATAGACCTCCCTACCAGGAACAGTTTTATGTCTTCCCGTACTTACAACAATCTACACCTCCCCAACTGCAAAGGAATAAGGTACAGATCATTTTACACATCCAATTTTTCATTTCTAGGTAGCCAGCTTTGGAATGTCCTACCCAGATCTATCCGCTCCATTAACGGCCTTCTGCCCTTCAGAAAAGCACTGAATACCCATCTCTTCAAGATAGCCTACCCTAATGATCCAGCGTAACCAATACTTGCCAATCTGATTCTTATTGACAATAGTCATATTCTGACCATGTTCCCCATTATCCTTTTTGCTACTCCATATCCATCCCTTTTTATCTTTCTACGCCTACCTCCTAATGCTTATTTCCTTCTGAACCCAATTCCTCCTATGTTTAACTTACTTTCTGTTAATCTCATTAATTTTGCGTTTACCACAAACTGTATATTCTTATTATGACTTTGTAATTATTTATATTGTTGCTATGTAAGCCGCATTGAGCCTGCCATGTGTGGGAAAGCGCGGGGTACAAATGTAATAATAAATAAATAAAATACCCTAGAATACATAAATAGTAAAATAAATATCCTCTTCTACTACTTACTACTTATCATTTCTATAGCGCTACAAGGCATACATAGCACTGTACACCATACACAAAAAGACAGTCTCTTCTGCTTTTTTAATAAATGGCAGTGCTGTAGGAGGTCTTTTCCTGCTCTCTTACCTTTGCTGGTCAGAGGCCTGGTAAGCCTGAACCATCTTTTGCTGATCTAATATGGATTCTACAGCCCGCGGCCTCAATACAACAGAAACCAGCTTTATACAAAGGAACATTACCTTTTGGAAGAGCTGTGCTGCTGATTTCATGAAGGACATATGCCTACATGCATTGGCTGTCCATCTGGAAGCATGTGGAGGCGTGAACTTCTCAGGAGCAGGGTCTCCGGTAACAACTGTGAACAATGGAGGGGAGCTTGCTACAATCAGGCTCGTGACTGATAGGTTATTCTAGCTAGATGCTCACAAGCCCTCTTTCTCATGACCATGGGTTATCTGCTGGACAGAGATACCCAGTTGGCAATTGGTACATGTATCACTTGACAGAGAGCAGGACCAAGGCTGGGGGAAAAGAGAGAAAGTGGAAGGCAGGAGAAAGGAAGAGAAGAAGAATTGCCAGGTATGTGGATCTCTCTCAAATGAGCTAGAGAGTCTGACTTTTGGTCTAAATTCCTTGTGAATAAAGCTGACAAGATCAGTTCAGTTGTGGCTCTGTGGATTCCCCACAGACTGTGTAACTGGTGCACAGAGCAAAGACCTTGGACTTCATTCTTGAACTGGGATATAATGGCAGGTACTCTGCTGAAGTCTAAAAGGAGGAATCCAATTCATCGCCAGAAGTCTGGAAGCTATGGACTGCAAAGCATGAGAGAAGCAGGATTTTCCTTCCTATAGTTCAGGGATAGTTAGTTTTTGGTGGTTGCCTGTCATTGATTGGTTATAACAGGACCTATGGTCTTCAGCCTTATTTTGCTGCTAAGTGTGTAATCTTCTTAGGCTACCATAGTGGTGTAATTCATTCTCTCTATATATATCATTATTAGTGGTGGAATTCTCTCTCTCTCTCTCTCTCTCTCTCTCTCTCTCTCTATATATATATATATATATATATATATATATAGAGAGAGAGAGAGAGAGAGAGAGAGAGAGAGAGAGAGAGAGACTAATCATATTCCTAGCAAACGAGTCCAGAGTAATTACTGTATAAGTAATTTTCTGCCCACCTAAGAACCTCTACAGTGCCATTTAGCATAGCACACTAACTTCTATGCTAGATGAAAAACCTGTGTTCTGTGTTACCACTCTTTCAAATAAACTAGTGTAAATTAAAAAGTAGGTTGAAGGCATTATTCGAAACTAACGCAGAAGGTACTATCTTGGCTCCTTGTGGATGCACAGTACTAGTAAGTGGCACTGTGGCATACAAAAAGTGGAAATTAATAGAAGCTCTCTAAATCTCTATTGCTGACTGTATTTCAGGCCACTTCAGTGTCCAATTAATAGAAAGGGCATTTTACTGAACCTTGAAAGAAAGAAGGGGATGGAGGGAGTCTGGTCTTGTTGTAGAGAAAATCATGAATTGAGCACCACCAAATTTTGTTTACTTATTATCATTATTTTGCCTTTTTTAAAATCATTTTCTCCTTCTCCCCTACCTGGATTATTATCCATTTGAAACTCTTTAGTGGTCAAAGGCCAGAAAGAAATCTCAGATGTAAATTTCATCACCCATAGACAGGACCAGAGGATGAGAGCACAGATCCTCACTTGTAGGTTGGATAGCTAAATTTAGGTCCTTGGAAGCCGGAGAGAGGGCACTAAAAGCCAGAGTACCATGGTGGTGACTTTTTAAGATAGCTCCAGTGAATGGGTCCTACATTAAGAGGGAGAAGGCTCCTTTGTGGTCTGGTTATTTGGCACCTTTAAAATGCAGTTGTTTATGCTTCCCCATTCCTAAATCTGGGTCTGCTTCTACTCCCAAATCTCTCAATATCTCAAGCCTTTGTGGCTACCTTAGTCTTCTGAGCAATGAGCACATTAGCTCTACAAATAACCCTTACTGATAGAAGACGCAAACAGAGGTCTATTTTACTGGAAGATAAGAGAAAGTAGCTTCATCTAAAAGGTGCCTCCAGATTCTGTCATTTTCACAGGAACTGAGTCACAGGACTTGGCAGACCCAAGAGAACATTAGTTATACTAAAACTTGTCATAGTAACAAAGTAACATAATAACAAAGTAAATGACAGCAGGTAAAAATCAGCATGGTCCATCCAGTTGCCTAGAAAGGTGTGCAGGGTTGCACCTGCCACTCTATGCAGGTTACCCCCCACCCTGTGCTCAAAAGAAAAGAGAGTGTGATTCATTTATGTTTTACCTTAAGTGGAAATAGTCTATAATACTTTTATACAACCTCCTTTTGGAAACCATAATAATAAAAACTTCACCCTCAAATTTTAAAGACATAAGAATTGTGGAAGTAAATTACTTCCTCCATCTTCTTTTTGGAGGTTGCATGTTTCCATATTAATTGAAACCCTGACTGTAGAGCTACTGTGTTATCTGAAGAACAGGCACAAAATTAGCACCTATAAGGAATAAAGTCCTCCTGTCTACTACCTTCATTGTCTTATGGAAAGAAAACTGGAAACCATATCATTAAATATATTAGTGTTGTTTCTTCAAAGAAACAAGTTGATAAAGCATCTTGGCCACAGTAATGCAGCTTATCTAGTTCATTCGAGTGCAAAGCTTTAGAAAAGTATACTTTTGCCAAAAAAAAAAAAAAGGATTGAACATACTATACATACTAAAACTATAACCATATGTTTCATTGATTCAGAAAACACCAGCATTCCTTTGCAAAAAAGATAAGCAAGCCTACAGTACAAAATACTTTTCCTCAAAGACCTTTACAGCAGATTTTTGGACTTTTCTGTTTCATGCCCTCTCTGATCCTGATTTGGAAGAATATATATGTCACCCCTTGTTGGTTCCCATGTGTTCCAATCCCTGCCTGAATCACAGGGCTCTTAGTTACTTAGAGTTAGCAGTTGGTATATTGGAAGAGCTGAGATGAAACCTTCACTGTATCGGGTTGTGTAAACTTCTCTGTAGTGGAACAGTATCTTTTTGGCATAGATTTGAAATAAGAGATAGAAGAAACTCCAGCTTAGGATGGAAAGAAGTAGTGGATGGTAATAGAGTATGAAGAACACTGGGGTAGTAATATTTTTATGTTGTTTTTTCTAAAATGTTTATTTTATTATTAAATTGTTTTAACGCTTTTATTGTAAATTGCTCTGACTTGTCTTTAAGACGATTGGGATATTAAATCCAAATTAGAATTAGGAAGCAATTCAAACCAAAAACAATATTGGTTGCTCCAAAAATGTTTGTTTGGGTCACAGAACCAGAGTTATTTATAAAATCCATATCAACTGATATTTATTTATGACATGTATATCCCACATTATCTTAAATAGGATTCAAGTTCAATGTGGCTCACAATATAACATGGGCAGAATTGTTATTGCAGTTTAATTAGCGGGGATCTTATCAAGTGAGTTTTCAATAGTTTACGAAATATGAGATCATCATTGTTTGGGCAAAGAGTTCCATCTGGTTGTACTTTGGTATGAAATTTAATTTAATTTAGATTTAATTAGCAGGGAAGTTAATATATACAGATGTGCTTCAAGATATACTTCTCTAACGTATTCTCTAGAGAGGAATACGCTAGGAGGTATCTGCACAACTGCATACATGCATAAAAAGAAGACATGGAAATTATGCACCTACTTTTATGTGACCTGCATATGGTATTCCCAGGGCATAGTTTGGGTGAGTAGAGGTGGAGTTATGATATAGCCCCATAATTCCAGAAAGCTGCGTACCCAAATCTGTGACTAGCACACTAATTTACACATGCTTTCGACTCCTAACCATGACTCTCTTACTCAACACCCTCACTTATCACCCCTACCACTGCAATTTCCCCACCCCTAGCTGTCTGTTCATCTGTCCAATTTAGATTGTAAGCTCTGTTGAGCAGGGACTGTCTTTTCATGTTAAATTGTACAGCGCTGCATAAGTCTAGTAGCGCTATATAAATGTTTAATAGTAGTAGTAATAGCTTCCAGTCAGATACCGCATTCAGTTCAAGCTTCTCCTTCTTACCTACAAATGCACTCAGTCTGCAGCCCCTCATTACCTCTCTACTCTCATCTCCCCTTACGTTCCCGCCCGTAACCTCCGCTCACAGGACAAATCCCTCCTCTCAGTACCCTTCTCCACCACCGCCAACTCCAGGCTCCGCTCATTCTGCCTCGCCTCACCCTATGCTTGGAATAAACTTCCTGAGCCCTTACGCCAAGCCCCCTCCCTACCCATCTTCAAATCCTTGCTCAAAGCCCACCTCTTCAATGTTGCTTTCGGCACCTAACCTTTATACCTTTCAGGAAATCTAGACTGCCCCTATTTGACTGACTGTACATTTGTCCTTTAGATTGTAAGCTCCTTTGAGCAGGGACTGTCCTTCTATGTTAAATTGTACAGCACTGCGTAACCCTAGTAGCGCTTTAGAAATGTCAAGTAGTAGTAGTAGTAATATCAGGATTTCTGTTATAGTGCTGCTGAGCATCACTGTTCACATGGCCAATGGGAAGATGCTGGACGGGTGAGCTAGGGCTGACAGAAAGCCAAGTATTAAAGTACCTGGGTATATTTCCAGACTACTGCAAATGCTTCTCTGTTTAATATGCTGCATTGTTTTGCCATGGAAATCAAAATGTAGGATGGATGGGCTCTTCTGAAGGACACAAGGGAGATGGCAAAGAGTCTTGTATGTAAAATTTTATTTAAAGAACATCAAAAGATGACACAACAGCTGTGTTTCAGTGCACAGGTGCCTACCTCAGAAGTCTGAAAATGCGGTGTGCACTAGTGTATATTGCTCATCCGATCTTGCACACAGTGAAAAGAAAGCAACAATCTACCAAGTAAAACAACTTCAATCCTGAATAAAATTGCACAGAATCACTGTCGGACTGCACAAATATTCCACATATTTATCACAGAATTCAGAAAACGTGCTGCAGAATCTTCTCACTGGTGTTTATTTATTTATTATTACATTTATATCCCACATTTTCCCACTGATTGCAGGCTCAAAGTGGCTTACAATAAATCTGTAATAAGGCTGCAGTACAAGAGGTACAATTATACAATAGAGAGTACGATAGAAATAACAATTAAACAGCAATGGGTAAATGATAATAACAGGTAATTAGTGTCCTTGGGTCATATTAATGGTAAGAGTTAATTTGAATTATGTTGAACCTGGGGAATAAGCCTTCTTAAACAGTACTGATTTCAATAATTTTCTGAAGTTTAGGTAGATCTGGTAGACCTTACTGGTCTTGGTAGAGCATTCCACAGTTGAGTGCCCACGTATGTAAAGTTGGAGGCGTAAATTGATTTGTATTTAAGGCCATTATAGTCTGGGTAGTGTAAGTTCAGATATGATCATGAGGTACTGGATCTGTTTCTGGGTGGTAAGTCAATCAACTCAAGCATATATTCTGGGACTTCACCGAAGATTATCCTGTGAATTAATGTACATATTTTAAAAGCTATTCGTTCTTTAATGGGGAGCCAGTGTAAATTTTCTCGAAGAGGTTTTGCAGATTCAAATTTGGGTTTTCCAAAAATCAGTCTTGCTGCAGTATTTTGAGCCATTTGTAATTTCTTGAGTAGATGTTCTTTGCATCCTGCATATATAGCGTTGCAGTAATCCATCTGACTTAAGACCATAGATTGTATCAGAGTACGGAATACGTCGCGAGGAAAGAATGGTTTTATTCGTTTGAGTCTCCACATTGAATAAAAAATTTTCTTTATGGTATTGGTTACTTGAGTCTCCAGTGTTAGATGTCAGTCAATTGTAATCCCTAGAAGTTTCAAACTATCTGAGGTTGGTAAAGAGAGGTTGGGAGTATTTAAAGTGGTAGGATTATATTTGTTATACTGAGACGATAAGATGAGACAGTGGATCTTTTCAGCATTTAATTTCAGGTGGAAAGAATTTGCCCATTTGTCCATTGTGGTCAGTCCAAGAGTGATTTGATTGGTAATTTCTTCAAAATTCTTACTAAATGGTACATATATTGTTACTTCGTCTGCGTAGATAAAAGGATTTAAACCTAACCTGGATAGGGCATTTGCTAGTGGGGCCATCTACTATTAGACAGTTTTGCTTTTCCATTGTGAACTGTGGACAGCACCACACTGTATATGTGCTCCTCATTTTGAGAGAATTGGAAGCCAAATCTGTATACGTCAAGCCATCGACCCCTGATGAAGGCTGTGTAGCCGAAACATGAACCGTGTAGGGCAAGGGCGTAGCCACGGGTGGGCCTGGACGGGCCCAGGCCCACCCATTTCCCCTCCAGGCCCACCCATCCGCATTGCTGTCTCTATCCCTTTTGTCCCACGGAGGCAGCGCTTCCTTCCTGCCCTGTCTTCTCCCGAAGCTCCGCTGCATCGATCCCTCCCTGCAAGTAGAATTCTCCTTCGCCGGTCGCGCTGCGCTGCCATGCAATTGCACACGCAGCTACGCTCCTCCCCCTGCCGCGTCTATCTGGCCCTCTGTGATGCACTTCCTGTTTAGGGCCGGATGAACGCGGCAGGGGGAGGAGCAAAGCTCCATGTGCATGGCAGCGCAGCGCAACCGGTGAAGGAGGATTCTACTTGCAGGGAGGGACCGATGCAGCGGAGCTTCGGGAGAAGACAGGGCAGGAAGGAAGCGCTGCCTCCGTGGGACAAAAGGGATAGAGACAGCGCGAAGGATACAGATGGGCGGACCAGGAGGAAAAATGGCTGAGCTGCTGGGATATGGGAGGGAGAGGAGGAAGGGGCTGGAGGGAAGGGAGAGAGTTGCTGGGACATGGGAGGGAGAGGAAGAAGGGACTGGAAGGAAGGGAGAGAGTTGCTGGGACATGGGAGGGAGAGGAAGGGACTGGAAGGAAGGGAGAGAGCTACTGGATATGGGAGGGAGAGGAAGAAGGGACTGGAGGGAAGGGAGAGAGCCGCTGGGACATGGGAGGGAGAGGAAGAACTACTACTACTACTACTACTACTTAGCATTTCTATGGGAAGGGAGAGAGCCGCTGGGACATGGGAGGGAGAGGAAGAAGGGACAGGAGGGAAGGGAGAGAGCCGCTGGACATGGGAGGATAGGGAGAGAAAGAGGGGAGATGGATGGAAGGATGCAGAGAGAAAGGGGAGAGACTGGAAGGATGTGGAGAGAGAGAGAGGGGAGACTGAACAGAAAAGGGTAGAGAGGTAGAGACACTAGATGGAAGGATCAGGAGAGAGGGTAGATGGGTGGAAGGATGAGGAGAGAAAGAGGGAAGACACTGGATGGAAGGGTAGGGAGAAAAAGGAGACGCTGGATGCAAAAGAAAGAGGGGAGCTGCTGGATGAAAAGAGGGAGAGGACAGAGTAGGGAAAGACTGGAGAATAAGAGGAAGGGGCATGTGGAGAATAATGGTGAGGAAAAGATGAAAAGCCATAGGTGGTGAATGGACAGGAAACCCTGGCAAGAGAAAGACAAAGGAAAGCAGAATCTAGAGACTGGGAGCAACACAATGAGAAAAAGTAAATGGCCATACAACAAAGGTAAAGAAAATAATTTTATTTTAATTTAGGATCAAGTAATATGGTACCTGTGTTAATAAAGTTTCAGAGACCAATACTTCCTTCCTTAGGTCAGGAGAGGATACCATAATAGCGTTATGCTGACCTGAGGCAGGAGGTTTTGGCCTCTGAAAGCTCATTGAAAAGGGTGTTAGGCTTTTAAATAAATTTTCTGAAACCTTATGCACTGAAAAGCAGCACTTTACCCCTATGTGACAAATGCATCTGATTAGTGTGACTAAATTTTGCTGGGGAAGGGGGAATAGAGAGAAAATTTTGTGCCCACCCACTTTAGGTTCAGGCCCATCCAAAATTGGCAGTCTGGCTACGCCACTGGTGTAGGGTCCAAATAAAATTTGTTTTGGTGCTCTGACTTCTATGTCTTCTGGACTGGTCTTTTTGGATCTGGCGTTCTTCCACCCCTGTGTGTTTTGACATACTATTAGGTTTACCATCATCAGTTTTTTATCCATAGTTTCTGGTTACCAGGAGCTAGGTGATTAGTCTCTCTAGATTGTAAATGCATCACTAGATGTTATATTCTTGTGGTTTATATTTGTAGTTTATTTTTTTGCATTTTCAAGTTCATTCTTTTAGTAAATATAATTTGTTTTGGTGTATTGTTTCAAGGTTGTTTGCACTTTTCATTTGCCAATACATATATGTTCTCTCTTATGTAAGACTATACATGTACCAGTCTAACTAGTTGCATTATAAATGTACTCTCCTATATGTCAATACATATACATTAATGTTTCATTATTAATATTTTTATCATCCGCATATTACTGTTTGCATTCTATTCTATTTTATATATTTTTTTATTTTATATTTGCTTTTGTATCATTTGCCTTTTACTAGATCTATATTTTAAGATTGTGTAAACTTACAATTACGTTTTGGTCTTTTGCAATTAGTTCTATTATTATATGAGACATAAGTCAAGTAGTATTTTATATTTTTGTTTGTGTCATGCTTTGTCATTTGTACGTTATGTACTGTTTTTAGGGACTCCTGAGGCAGGCCTGTGCGGCCGAAACACGACTCGTGACAAGTCCACATTTTAAGAATTAAACTTATGCTGTGAACTTTGTAGAGTCCAGTAGAAGGTTTTTGTCAACATCTTTTCTGTCTCCTTCGCTGTGACATTTTCCTTTACCTGTTTATATGCCCCATGGCTGGTATAAGGGGTGTGGCTACTGTAGGGGCAGAGCCATAGATGGTGACCCTGCCCGTAATGAGTACTGGTACCTTTTTTCCTATGAAAAAAAAGCACTGCCCAGCACATACCTAAAGGCAGCGTCCCTGGTTGGCTAGTGGAGTCTTACGGGGCAGGAAAGATCCCTAGTCTTTCCTTCCCACTGCTGGCGCTGACTCTCCTGCAGCCGCATCGCTCTTTAAAAATGGCTGCAAGACTTCCAGGGGCGGCCTTGCGAGACTTTCGCTGAAGTCTTGCGAGGCTGCCCTTGTAAGTCTCGGCAGTCATTTTAAAGAAGATGCAGGAGGAGGGTCAGCCTGGCAGCAGGCAGGAAAGACTGGGGATCTTCCCTGCCTTGAAGAATCCACTAGACCACCAGGGACGCTGCCTTCAGGTATGTGCTGGGAGTGGGACCCTTCAGCTTGGGGGAGCAGGGAGGAGGTCTGTGATAGGTAGGTGAGGTAGGGTGGGGAAGGATACTGTAAAAAAAAAAGTTAAATTTTTAAAAATGCCACCAGCTTGTGCATAGGAATGTACACAGAGGAAGTATAATAAGGGAATAACTTTTCATAGGTAGAGTAGTAATTTGTTATAAATCATAATCAGTGTGTCATTTGGAGAGGCTGGTTATAGGGACACCTAACCCTGTTATTGGTGCAGAGACTTTTTTTCTCCTGGTAAAGGGCTTCTAAAACAGACATCATGTTATGAGAATCAGGTGCTCAACATTCAGATTTTCTATCTGTTTACTTATTAATGGCATTTTATCCCACATTAAACATGAATTAGATTGGAACCTGGGAGCATTAAAAAAAATTCCTGGAGAGAGTAATGCATTGCTCCCCCAGGCTCTCTTCCCGGGCATAGCCAGCTCTGCAATTTGGGAGGGGGGGGGGGCACAGAGGTGGACCAGGGAGAGAGCCTGTTGTTAAAAATTTACCAACACACCACTGCTTGATAGGTAAAGATGCCTTCAGGGAACGAAAAGCCTTCATGTGTCTGACAGAAGGAAAAGCTAGTTACTCTAGGACCTTCCCATTCAAAACGGAAACATAATTGGACAAATAGGCAGGAACATCTACTACTACTACTACTATTTAACATTTCTAAAGCACTACTAAGGTTAACATAGAAGGACAGTCCCTGCTCAAAGAGCTTACAATCTAAAGGGCAAATGTACAGTCAGTCAAGTAAGGGCAGTCAAATTGGGGCAGTCTAGATTTCCTGATAGTTATAAAGGTTAGGTGCCGAAAGCAACGTTGAAGAGGTGAACGGAGCAGGGATTTGAAGATGGGTAGGGAGGGGGCTTGGCATACGGGCTCAGGAAGTTTATTCCAAGCATAGGGTGAGGTGAGGTAGAATGGGCGGAGCCTTGAGTTGGCGGTGGTGGAGAAGGGTACTGAGAGGAGGGATTTGTCCTGTGAGCGGAGGTTTCGGGCGGGAATGTAAGGGGAGATGAGAGTAGAGAGGTAATGAGGGGCTGCAGACTGAGTGCATTTGTAGGTAAGAAGGAGAAGCTTGAACTGAATGCGGTATCTGACTGGAAGCTACTACTACTACTATTAAACATTTATATAGCGCTACTAGACTTATGCAGCGCTGTACAATTTAACATGAAAAGACAGTCCCTGCTCAACAGAGCTTACAATCTAAATTGGACAGATGAACAGACAGCTAGGGGTGGGGAAATTGCAGTGGTAGGGGTGATAAGTGAGGGTGTTGAGTAAGAGAGTCATGGTTAAGAGTCGAAAGCAGTAGCAAAGAGGTGGGCTTTAAGCCTAGACTTGAAGACAGCCACTGAGCCTGACGTACTGGCTCAGGGAGTCTATTCCAGGCATAGGGAGCAGCGAGATAGAAGGAACAGAGCCGGGAGTTAGCAGTGGGGGAGAAGGGGGACGACAGGAGACATTTACCCAGCGAACGGAGTTCACGGGGAGGAGTGTAGGGAGAGATGAGAGCGGAAAGATACTGAGAAGCTGCGGAGTGGATGCACTTGTAGGTCAAAAGGAGAAGTTTGAACCGTATGCGGAAGCGGATAGGAAGCCAGTGAAGCGACTTGAGGAGAGGGCTAACGTGAGTATAGCGACTCTGTGAAGTGACCTGAGGAGAGGGGTGATATGAGTAAAACGGTTCAGTTGGAATATAAGACGTGCAGCAGAGTTCTGAACGGATTGAAGGGGGGATAGATGGTTAAGTGGGAGGCCAGTGAGGAGTAGGTTGCAGTAGTCAAGGCGAGATGTAATGAGGGTGTGGATGAGAGTTCGGGTGGTGTGTTCAGAGAGGAAAGGACGAATTTTACTGATGTTAAAGAGGCAGAAGCGACAGGTCTTGGCTGTCTGCTGGATATGCGCAGAGAAGGAGAGGGAGGAGTCGAAGAAGACTCCGAGGTTGCGGGTGAATGAGACAGGGCGGAGGAAGAGGAGAAGTGGGGTTTGGTGGAAAGACGATAAGCTCGGTCTTGGCCATGTTCAGTTTCAGGTGGCGATTGGACATCCATGCAGCAATATCGGATAAGCAGGCCGATACCTTGGCCTGTGTCTCCGCGGTGATGTCTGGTGTGGAGAGATATAGCTGGGTGTCATCAGCATAGAGATGATACTGGAAACCATGAGATGAGATTAGTGAGCACAAGGAAGAGGTGTAGATTGAAAAAAGAAGGGGTCCAAGGACAGATCCCTGGGGAACTCCAACAGAGAGTGGGATGGGGGTGGAGGAAGATCCATGAGAGTGTACTCTGAAAGTGCGGTGGGAGTAGGGTTACCATATGGCTCCAGAAAAAGGAGGACAGATTGAGCCAGCCGGGTTTTACTTCCATTGCTTTCAATGGAAGTAATTGAGCCAGCCGGGTTTTACTTCCATTGCTTTCAGGAAGTAAAACCCGGCTGGCTCAATCCGTCCTCCTTTTTCTGGAGCCATATGGTAACCCTAGGTGGAAGAGATAGGAGGAGAACCAGGAGAGGACAGGGCCCTGGAACACAAATGAGGACAGTGTGGCAAGAAGTAAGTCATGATTGGCAGTGTCAGAAGCGGCGGACAGATCGAGGAGGATGAGGATGGAGTAGTGGCCTCTGGATTTGGCAAGGAACAGGTCATTACAGACTTTAGAAAGTGCTGTTTCTGTCGAGTGTAGAGGGCGAAAACCAGATTGAAGCGGATCGAGGATGGCCTGAGAGGAGAGAAAATCAAGGCAGCGGCTGTGAACGGTGCGCTCAAGTATTTTGGAGAGGAAGGGTAGGAGGGAGATGGGGCGGTAGTTGGAGGGGCAGGTAGGGTCAAGTGATGGTTTTTTGAGGAGAGGTGTGACTACGGCATGCTTGAAGGTGTCAGGACAGTTGCAGTGGAGAGAGAGAGGTTGAGGATATGACAGATGGAGGGGGTGACAGTATGAGAGATGGGATCAGAGGAACAAGTGGTGGATTTTGAGGAAGAAAGAAGGCGGGCGGTTTCCTCCTCGGTGATATCAGGAAAGGAGGAGAAAGAGGCCAGGGTTGGTTGGTTGAGGGAGAGGGTTGAAGAGTAAAGGGGAGGAGGTGGCTTGGTAGTGAACTCAAGGTTGATCTTTTGCACCTTGTCGTGGAAGTAGTCAGCTAGTGATTGAGGAGAGAGTGAGGGGGGGGGGGGGAGCGGAGGGCACTTTGAGTAGGGAGTTAAGGGTGGCGAAGAGACAACGAGGGTTGGAGCTGAGAGAATTGGTCAATTGGGTGTAGTAGTCCTGTTTGGCAAGGAATAGGGAAGACTGGAAGGAGGATAGCATGAATTTGTAATGAAGAAAATCTGAATAGGTGCGAGATTTCTTCCACAGGCATTCAGCAGATTGGGCGCAGGAGCGAAGGTAACGGATGCAAGGGGTCAACCAGGGCTGGGGATTAGTATGCCTTGTGGGACGGGAGATGGATGGTGCGAGGGTGTCCAGAGCAGAGGAGAGAGTGGCATTGTAAGCGGAGACAGCCTTGTCGACAGACTCGGAGGACATGATGGAGGGGAGGAGATTAGAAATTCTAGAGGATAAGGTGGGAGGGTCAATAGCCTGGAGATCTGGAAGTAGTGGTTAATGTTGGGCGGGGCTGAGGGGGGGTGAAGAAGTGTGAAGGTGATCAGGTGATGATCAGAGAGAGGAAGAGCTGAGGCGTGGAAATTGGAGGGCGAGCCGGAAGAGGAGAGGACGAGGTCAAGGCAATGACCATTTTGGTGGGTAGGGGTGGTGGAGCATAGCTGGAGGTTGAAGGAGGATGTTAGAGTGAGGAACTGAGAAGCATGAAGGTCGGATGGGTCATCAGCGTGTGTTAAAGCAGCAGCGTAGCCAGACCTGCCATTTTGGGCGGGCCCCGCATTAACTTGGGTGGGCTGTTCCCAACCCCACCCCTACACAGTAATTTTAAAATATTCCCTCCCTCCCCCCCCCCCGGCATTTTCTTCTGTCTCCCTCGGCCTACCTTGGCAGCGCTTTCTCCCTTCGCCATCCCCTCCCTCTCTTCTGACGGCTCTCCCCGTCCGCGTGGTCTGTTTATTTTTAGTCCTTGAAGCGCCGTTCTCCCTCCAGCACCGCACCGGCGATTCCGATAGCCTTTTGCCAGCGTGCGTCGTCGGGGACGGGGCCTCTCAGGCGCGTCCTGAGGTGGGATGCGCCTAAGAAGAAGCCCCGCCCCCGACGATGCACGCTGGCAGAAGGCTATCGGAATCGCCGGTGCGGTCCTGGAGGGAGAACGGCGCTTCAAGGACTAAAATTAAACAGACCACGTGGATGGGGAGAGCCAGCAGAAGAGGCAGGAAAAGATGGCTTGGGTTGGGGCTTGTTAGGGTGGGCGCTGGGCGGGTGTTATGATTGGGGTCAGAACCCCTCTCAAACTTACCTCTTTCCTGGGGGTCAGCTTTTTAGCTGGCTTCTGTTTCTTTTCTCTGTCCTTTCTGAGCTGGCTCTGTCTCTCTGTGCTGGCAGCTTCCAGCAGCATGGGGTTAATTGTCTCACTTCACTACAGCTGTGGGTGTGGTCTGAGTTGCTCTAACTCTCTTTGGGTGTACTGGCTTCAAGTGTTTCACGGTGTTGCATTGTTGTGGGTTGGGCCTCTCGGGGTTTGAATGTGTACTGCCTGGCTCTAGGGAGAGTGACATCTTCTGGGAGGGCCTTGATAAGGAAGTGGGTTCTTTCTTTCAGGGCCTTCGCAACGTTTGCTTCTGGCTACTTGCTTTAGGTCCAGGTTAGTTTAGTGCAGTGTGCACTTGTGACTTGTGTGTTTGACTTCCCTGTTTTTCCCTTTTGTTACGGTGTGTAGCACTGCTGTTAGTGCAGTGCTGGAGTTTGGTGCTGGGAGCTCCCTTGTTAGTAAGTGTGTAGGAAGCACCTTTTGTTGTTGGGGTATTTGGCTTTCCTGCTTGTTTCCTTGTGCTTGCCCCGCTTTTCCTCATGACCTGTGGATAGCTGCTGTAGCTGGGTGCTTAGGAAGCACCAGGGTGAGAACCCATGTTTAGCTGCTGCAGCTTGGTGCTTAGGAAGTACCAGTGTTAGGTCTGGCATTTGTCTTCCCTTCCTTTTCCCTTGTGGTTTCCCTGCACTTCTGTTAGTGTAGGGCGTAGGGGCACCCCTGTTAGTTTCTGTTGGGAGCACTGCTGTTAGTGGAGGGCTTAGGAGCTTTTCTGTTGGTGTTGGGCTTAGGAATACTTTTGGTCAAATTAGGAGTTAGGTGCCTGAAGGAAAAGCGAAGTAGCAGGACTGGAACAAGCTGGAGCAGGACTGGAGCAAGCTGGAACAGGCGGACTGGAACAAGGTGGAGCAGGTGGGCTGGAGTAGGTGAACTGGAACACGCTGGAATGGACTTTTCTGACCTCATGTGCAACTTTCCTTGAATCAGTCACCTTATTTTCTAACTCTTCTTATTCTCTTATTTGCTGTGTGCGTTAATCCCAAGGTGAAAGCTGGATCTACAGAAGCTCGGCTCCACCGTATGGGTAGGCCACAGGTGGATCCTCAGCAGGTCGATGTCGACTGGGAGGCTGTGTTCGGGTAAGTTTCTTGGTATTCCCGATCTGTTTGGGAGGTCTGCGGTCTGGCGTTCAGCTTATGGCTGCGTGCCGAGTGCGCGGTGTCTCTCTCCTCCTCTTCCCTATCTACGCGGCGGTCGGCGTCTCCTCCCATTCCGAGCCTTTGAAGCGCAATGAGTTTCCGATGATCCCCTAGTTCACCAGTTCTGATTCTGGGCCCGGGCTGAAGGATCACAAGCCTCGTGGCTGTTCTCCGTAAAGGCCGGTGGTCGTGAGGTCGGTCGGCCTCAGCCCTACTGGGCTTCAGTCCGGTCTGGGGACCGTTGGGAACTGGTCTTGGCCACGCTGCAGGCAGACAATTGCGATCAGCCTCAGGTCGCTTACCAGTGTTGGAGGCCAGTGAGGCCGTCGCGGTCTATTAGTCCACCAATCGGGTCCAAATTAACTCCGGTCCGGTTTGGTTAGGATGGTCGAGGTGGGTCTAATTCCCTCAGGGCTTCAGAAGCTCGTTGCGGAGCTCCTTACTTGTCAACCACATCTCCATAAAAGATCTTATGTACCAGTGTTAGCATCTTAAATTGTAATCTAGCTTCTATCGGTAGCCAGTGTCATTGATTCATGTTTGTCTGCTAAAAAGATGACTCTTACAGCCATAGTCTGCACTCTCTGTAACTCGTTCTTTAAATTCTCCATGCAGCCAATATATGTAGAATTACAATGACCTTACTGTGAAAGGATTAAGGACTTTACTAACAAATGAAAAATTTCTAGATCAAAAAATTGGATTATTCTGTTTTCAGCATGTTTCAGGGACAAGTGGTTTCCATGAGTCAAAATAATAAAAATAAATATAGAGGGATCCAAGATGGCGCTGTGAATGGACGCACCTGTGTTAGCTCCTGGAAGTTGCTCTGTTTGTAGGTCCTCTTCGGTGCCTCTGTCGCCTCATCAAACATGGGGAAATGGAGGGGAAAAGTGAAGGAACATCCCTCAGCTCCTGTGACTTCTTCGGCGACAAGGCAGAAAACTTTGCAATTTTTCAGACAGCAACCGGGTCCTCAGGGTTTTTCGACCCCCTCTGTAACTCTTGGCGCTTCGGCGTCGATTGAGAATGGAAACGGGGCTTCCCTGAGCCCCGTGGAACGAGTTGCTCCACCCCAGCCTGGAGGGGAGTTGCTGGCAGCTCTAACAGAGAAGGAAGCCGAAGGGGCTCAGCTCGATCTGTTTGAGGGAGTGTCTGCAGCAACGGAGGCTGAATCTCAACGCCGAGAGCTATTGTTACAATCAGATTCAGGTATTGCCCCAGGACATAGTTTCTAAACTTGCTCGTGTTGAAGATCAACCTCACTCTTCTCCAGCCATTAGTGGTGTGAATAGACCAGCAACTGTGACATTATAGTCACTATGGGACATGGTTTACAGCATTCACACTTCTATGCAAACTACTTTAAAAATGAATACTTCTGATATAAAGACTCTTTCTGAGGCTGCCCTGCTTCAGGCGCAAAAAGACTGCACAGCAAACCTTAGATTTGGAGACTGTGAATACTAAAATTCAAGAAATGGGATCTGTAGAAACAGCTTTGGTTAAGGATAACATTTTCCTACATAAAAGATTGGAGTACCTGGAAAACCAGGCTAGAAGACTTAACCTCAGGTTTCTTAACTTTCCCAAATCGCCTTTAATTTCCCCTTTGGATATGGTTAAAAAATATATGATTGATATTCTTGGAATGGATAAGGACTCACTGCCTCCCCTTACTCGGGCTTATTACATCAGGAGTGGTGGAGTGGTGGAAGAAAATCCCCCGATAGCAGGGGAAGGAATGGATCTTACTTCTTTCCTTGAAAGTTCATTGGAGATAATTACTCACATTTGACTCTGCTTGTTACTTTTGTGCTGGAGCCTGATAGGAATGCCGTATTAAGGCTTTCCTTGAGACACTTAGAAAATCTGTTTCTGGGCTCAAAAATTCGTATTTTTCCTGATCTCTCAAGGCCTACACAGATGAGACGGAGGGCCTTTCTGGAACTCCGCCCTAGGGTGGTGGCACTGGGAGCAACTTTCATATTACGTTTTCCTTGTTATTGTAATGTAATGCTTGAGGGTAAACAGTTTCAATTTCTAGACCCAAAACAGTTAAAAGAATTTCTAGATGCTAGAGTGGAATTGAATGTTGTGTGCCCTCCCTAAATGCAGGCTGGGGTCTGATCCAGCGGTTGCAACCATTAGTTCGTAATTATTGCTATATGTTTTATTTTTAAATTCTAATTCTTGGATTCCAAATTTCCTAAACTTGTGGACAGAAAGGCTGTTAATGATATTTCCTTTTATTTCTTTTTTTGCCTTTTGTATAAATGCCGATTGCATACTCACGTATTGTGATGATATATTGAAATAAATGAATAAATAAATAAATAAATATTTTCTTTCATGCAGATCTCTCATTTGTTTAAACATAACTAAATGGGCTATAAGCTCCCAAAGCAGTCCACTGGTTTTCTCATATTTTTTCCTTGCGATGATTTATACTGTGCCAAAACTGGAAATACAGTAAGACAGAATAATAGAACTCAGTAACATCCAAAACTTATTAATTAACATTATAATTGTGTTTGCATTTGGGTAATAACTGAGAAAATGCTGTTAAAAAATTATATTAAAAAGCATGAAGTCGACTTGGTTAACTTCTGTTAAGTATCAACCAGTAGTAAATAGTAGTAATAAAAAATATCAAGTGCATTTTTATAATATACCACTGCATTCTACAAAACAAAAGGAGCAAGTTCCCACATGCCATCATGCAAGTCAGATGCAAAGAATTAATAAAGAAGGCTAAAAGAGAATATGAAGAGAAACTTGCCGCAGAGGCTAAAACTCATAGTAACAACTTTTTGAGGTACATTAGAAGCAGAAAGACTGTGAGGGAATCCGTGGGGCCATAAGATCACGAAAGAGCAAAAGGGGTGCTCAGGGAGGACAATGCCATAGTGGAGAAATGAATTAATTCTTTGCTTCTGTCTTTACTGAAGAAGATGTAAGAGATCTGCCTGTACCAGAAATGGTTTTCAAGGCTGATGATAACACCAGGTTAACATTGCACTATAAAAAATGGTGTGCTGGAATCGTGCGTGCTGCGGCCAGAAATACTGCCAACAGCTGCATTGGGCCAACGGTAGTTCTAGCATGCAGTAAAGCCCGTGTTGGGCTTACTGCTGCTTTGTAAAAGGGCCCTCAAGCTCTAGTGAAATAACCAGATACTATGGCCCTTATTTTAGAAGCTCTGTTTGTGTTTGGATGTCTGAAACTGCATTTAGGCATCCTTCTAAAACCACTACTTATGCACACATTTATTTGCATCTCTTCTGAAGGTGTGAATGTCACGCATATGTCTGTTGGGTTATTTATGCATACTTTATATTTTGCAAGATATACATGCAAACTCCAAACTCTGCCCAACTCTAGCCCCAGGAATGCCTACTTTATTAGCATATAAACATATTTGCAGGATCACTTCCATGCCTACTTTTATATGTGAATAAGGTGGTGAATTATGAATAGCTTGCTTTCTACATGGAAAAACCATTCCTTTATGTTTGCTCTAACTAGTGACAATGTTAACTGGTATTAACAAGTACATTCATGAGATTATTTACATTTCAGGGTAACTAAGATGTACTGATTACTTTGCAATGGCACACGTCAGTTTAACAGATGTTTTCTGTTTATTTCAATGTAAATGAACTAAATAGAGCATTTAGACTAGCGCTCCATAACGTTCCAGACCTGAACCTGTCTTATTTTTCACATCCCATATCCCACCCCCACCTTTTTTTTTTAGGGATAAACAAACCTGCCAGCAAAAGTTCAAGAAACAGTTTGACAAAATGAACTTTATTTTAATGGAAAACTAAAAACATGCTTTTGCAGGATTCCTACATCTTTTCATTGTTAAGAAAACAGAGGTTCCTTCACCAGACAAGATATGATTAAAATGCAGATCTCCATTGGACAAAAACATGCAAATGTTATGTTACACCTTGCTTATATTCTGTCATAACCTATAAAGTAAAAAAGATAGAATCAATGATCCTAAACGATTATTAAGGAATGTCTCTACAATACATTATTATATTTCATTGTCCCTGGATTTTATAAAGCTGGTTCTAGGTTTCGATTTTAGAAAGACATTAACAGAGGACGGTTTTAAAGTTCTCAAAAGTAGGTAGTATAATACTATGCAAGGAAATAATAGGCAAGGAAAGAAATTAACGGAGGAAGGTTTTAAGGTTCTGAAAGGTAGGTAGTATGATACTACAGTTATTTCCTTGCACGGTAAATTGAATTACAATAATATTTCCTACTGTATCTGAGGAATAATTAGGTGTACTATCCTAAAGTTTATATACTTCTTACTCAATATTTGCAGCTGCTGAAGAGACCATAATATATAAGGGAGACTAGAAGGAATAAAAAGAACAAGGGGGTCAATTTTCAAAGTGATTTTAACCAGCCAGAAACAACTCCTTGCTGGTTAAATCACTTATTCAGTTTAACTAGCACTTAAAGCAAAACCGGATATTTTGTGGGCGGAGTGAGCACTCGGCCTGTTAAGTGCCAATATTCAGCTGTTAACCAGCCAAGGTTACCACATAAATAAGAACGCATAAATGTCAGTCCTATTTTTATGCAGTGTCCCGTGGTGATGCATAATCGAACGGGGCCGGACATCTACAAGGGCGGCCATCTTCAAGGCCAGCCCCGTAAAGCGGCGTCCCGATCGTATTATTATTGAAACAAGATGGCCGTCCATCTTTCGTTTCGATAATATGGTCGGAGCCGGCCAAATCTCAACATTTGGACCAGCTTTAGAGATGGCCGGCATTGGTTTTCAGTGATAATGGAAACTAATGCTGGCCATCTCAAACCCGGCCAAATGCAAGCCATTTGGTCATGGGAGGAGCCAGCGTTTGTAGTGCACTGGCACCCTCACATGCCAGGACACCAATCGGGCACCCTAGGGGGCACTGCAGTGGACTTCAAAAATTGCTCCCAGGTGCATAGCTCCCTTACCTTGTGTGCTGAGCCCCCCAAATCCCCCCCAAAACCCACTCCCCACAACTGTACATCACTCCCATAGCCCTTAGGGATGAAGGGGGGCACCTACATGTGGGTACAGTGGGTTTGGGGGGGGGTGTTGGAGGGCTCCCATTTACCACCACAAGTGTAACATGTAGGGGGGGGATGGACCTGGGTCCACCTGCCTGAAGTGCACTGCACCCACTAAAAACTGCTCCAGGGACCTGTATACTGCTGTCAGGGAGCTGGGTATGACATTTGAGGCTGGCATAGAGGGTGGCAAAAAATGTTTTCTATTTTTTTTTTGGGTGGGAGGGGGTAGGTGACCACTGGGGGAGTAAGGGGAGGTGATCCCCGATTCCCTCCGGTGGTCATCTGGTCAGTTGGGGCACCTTTTTGAGGCTTGGTCATGAACAAAAAGGGACCAAGTAAAGTCAGCCAAATGCTTGTCAGGACCGGCTTTCTTTTTCCCATTATTGGGTGAAGCCGGCCATCTCGTAATACGCCCATGTCTGGCCTTCTGTACCCTGCCGACACGCCCCCTTGAAGTTTAGCCGGCTCCGCGACGGAAAGCAGTTGAAGCCGGCCAAAATCGGCTTTCGATTATACCGATTTGGAGATGGCTGGCCATCTCCCGATTTGTGTCAGAAGATGGCCGGCCTTCTCGTTTGAAAATAAGCAGGATAGCCAGTTAAGTACTGAATATCGCACTTAGGAGTTTTTTTACAAAAGTGTTCTAGCATTTTTAGCGAGCACCAGAGACGCCTATAGGAATATACAGGCATATCTAGTGTTTAGCGCACACTTATTTTTAGCGTGTGCTACAAACACTAGCACACCTTTATAAAAGGTTCACTTCACCCACTATGGTCCATTATGGTCTGGAGTTCGGACATAGCTCAGCATTAAATTTCTGGGTGTAATGCCAGTGGCAGTTAGCAAAATTCTGAGCATCACTGGTTGAATATTGACCCCTAAGGAGAAGACCAAGATTAATGTGGCCTATTAACTTTGAAGCAACCAGATGGCCCTTATTTTAGAAGCTCTGTTCACATTTTGAATGTTTTGAAAATGGCATTTAGACATCCATATTTCATGGACAACCAAATCTTGATTTTATAAAGCTTGTATATGAATATCTAAAATCTCAACATGTTCTTATTGAAAGGGGGCTTGGTCTGGGCATCTTGTGGGTGGGAGTAGAGATGGGCCAAATTATGGACATCCAACTCCAATTTTAGAAGGTGAAGGGACATCTATGTCCAAAAAGATGTATTTTGGTATTTAGACCTGGTACTCGGCACATCCAGATTACAGAAAGTGCTCTGATTGAGCAGCTGTCCACTGGAGAGATTAAGAAAAGTCACCGTAGGTATTTTTCGGCCCCTGCAGGGACCACAATTAAAAAAAATCATAATGAGCTGCAGTGAAATTTGAACCACAGTCCCTAGTTCTCAGCCCACTCCTCTAACTTTAGGCTACTCTTCTACTTCACATGGATATCTATATAGCCAAATGTCTCCTTGAGAATCAAATTTTGCATGCCTTAAGATAAGTGAATTTTGCAATTAATGGTTGAGCTTTGATAATCAATTGATAACTACTGAAATATAAAGAAGCAATAATTACATTGATGGAAATAGAATATATTAATTTGAAATTGTTATTGCACATGTAACCCCCTGAGGAGAACCAGTAATAGAATGATGTCTGAGTGAGTACCCCCAGGGGATTATAGAATCATGGGATGGGAGAGGGGATATACCCAGCTGAAGTATATGGAGGCAATGTGTATTGGTGCAGTTCTGTTGATGTGATATGCGAGAAATAAATGATACATTAATGATTGGCAGATAATAGTAATTGGGGGGAATGATGAAGTGAATAAAAGTGAATGCCATTTTGTGCATAGGGTCTTTGGTTGCCCAAACCCCCTCCTGGACCCTGCTGAAGAAAGCAGAGGTTGAAGCAAGAAGGCTCCAGAGGGGGGAGAGAGAGAATACCTCCCCCTGTGAGCACAGCAGAGACAGACCTGTTTGGACCTGGAGGTGGGTGAAAGGAACTGCACCTCTGGGGAAGAATGACAAACAGGGAGGTCCAGTCCATAACCATGCCCCTTTTTGGATCTACACATTAGAAATTAGGCGCTATGCATTACAGAACACGCTTAGCAAGTTATGCGTATAAATTCTAATTATTGCCAATTAGTGCTCATTATTGCTTCTTATGTACTGTTAACAATGCTGATTGGCTTAAGCCAATTATGTTATGCATGTTGTTATAGATTACACTTGGATTTTGGCATGGAATGCTAGGCACAATACATAGAATCTGATGGTTAATGTGATGCTCTTTAAGAGTTATTGCAAACTATAATCTATGTAGCATTTTTACCATAAATACCATATGGAACAGACCTTACCAATGAAGCATTTATGCTGAATATACACATTTCAGCACAAACATGTCTATCTGAAACTGTAAGATGTACAGAATCGAAAAGAGATTTCTATGGTATTTTCAAGGTTAATAATGTTAAAAATATAGGCATTCAAACAGAAAATCTTACAAAATATCTGGATATTTTTCTTCATCATAGTGCTTTAGTTGTATAGTAAATCATGCCTAGATAATATCTTTCAGTCATAAGTGGATCAGAAATCATTACTGAGGGGAATAAAAGCTTTCATACTCTTACCTTATCCTTTAGTTGGATCAGTCTGGCTCCTATAGTATAATATCCTTTGTCTACCCCTTTTTCTAAAAGAAACAAAAAAATAAAACATTCATTAAACAAGTGGTAAGCGGAGAATATAAATTAAAAGTAAAGTGACTTTAATACCATATAACATACTAAAAACATTAGGTCAACAAGAATAAAATGCAGGTTCATATTCTAACTTCATTTAAAAAAATTGTGCCTAAAAAGGACAGAATGTATGCCACATATGGACAAGGTTGAAAAATACACAGTGTACAAAATCCTGAGTGGAGTAAAACAGGTAACAGTAAATCAATTGTTTACTCTCTCAAAAATACAAAGACTAGGGGGACACAAGCAGTTACATTGTAATACTTTTAAAAATAACAGGAGAAAATATCTTTTCACTCAACAAATAGTCAAGCTCTGGAACTTGTTGCTGGAGGATGTGATAACAGCAGTTAGCATATCTGGGTTTAACAAAGGTTTGGGCAAGTTTATGGAGGAAACATCCATAATCTGCTATTAAGATAGACATGGGATAAGCATTGTTTATCCCTGGGATCTATAGCATGAATCTTGCAACTATCTGGGATTCTGCCAGGTGCTTGTGACCTTGGTTGACCGCTGTTGGAAGCATGATACTGCCCCTGTATGGTAATTCTTATGTTCTTATATTATATCTATATACACCATTAATGAGGCAATATTTATATATGTGTTTAATACTTGCAGATTTTAGCAAGACAAAGTGATATTCAAGCGACTTGCCTGGTTACATAGTAACATAGTAAATGATGGCCGATAAAGACCTGTACGGTCCATCCAGTCTGCCCAACAAGAAAAATTCATTTTACATGGTATGCGATATATGTATACCCGAGTTTGATTTGTCCTTGCTATTCTCAGGGCACAGATCATAGAAGTCTGCCCAGCACTGTTCTTGTACTAAAAGTGCTGAAGCTAACGTTGAAGCTCCTTAAAATTTACACTGCAGTTCATCCATATCTATTCAGCTACGATCAGGGTATAGACCATAGAAGTCTGCTTGGCACTGGTTTAGCTTCCCAATTACCGGCGTTGCCACCCAATCTCCGCTAAGGTTCTGTAGATCCATTCCTTCTAAACAGGATTCCTTAGTTTATATGTCTAGAAACATACTGTCTGAATTTCTCCCCAAGAATCCTTTTTCCCATCACTGAAAGATGTAGCCCATCATTACAGTACAGCCTGCTATTTTTCCACGTATTACCCCATGCTCCTGTGTATCTAAAACCTTTTTCTTTACACCAAGGCTCAAGCCACTGATTGAATTCCACTGTTTTACGTAGTCTTTCCTTTCCCTTCCCCCACGTAGGAATTACTTCAGAAAAAGCCACAGTCCAAACCAAAGATTTCAGTCCCTCCCCAAGCTTCTGTCTCTCTCTGCTGGCGAAAAACACACATAAACACAATCAATAAACAGGAGCGAAAAACATACACAACGAGAGGAAAAATAGACCCCACAATATTCTGGCAACAAATCTAGCAGAACGAATGGTCAACAAACGCTGACACCATCCAATTCCTCCAAGAATGGGACGATCTATGTACAACAACATTAGACAAAATTGCCCCAATCCAAACCAGAACATCACACAGGAAAAAAGCAAATCCATGGTTCACCGAAGAGCTGAAAAAAATTAAAAACACACAGTCAGGAAACTAGAACGTAGAATGGAACAAAGAAGAGACGAACAAACACTAAACGCTGGAAATTACTTCGGAGAAAATACCAAATACACCATAAAACAGACCAAAGACTACATTACAAAACAATAATAGGACCAAACTACAAAGACACACATAAACTCTTCAACCTTGTGAACAAACTGTTAGACACCACACCAGTTACAAACAATGGCAAAAATATACCAGATGTGGACAACCTTGCGAAATACTTCAAGGAGAAAACTATACAACTACGACTCAAAATACTCGTTAGCCCTATTGAGTACGCCACACTTTTAGATTGTCTAGATCCAGAAGAAGGAACACACCCAGCAAACAGAACATGGACCGAATTTGAAATACTATCAGAAGACCCCATCTCTGAAACTCTCAAAAGATATGCCAAATCCCACTGCAAACTAGACACATGCCCAAATAACCTCATGAAATCTGCTCCTCAACAATTCATAATAGACCTAACGAACCATGTGAACTTCATGCTACAAAACGGACTTTTCCCAAAAGAAAAAGGAAAAATCTTACTCACCCCAATTCCTAAAGATACAAAGAAAAGCACGAGTGAATTAACCAACTACAGGCCAGTAGCATCCATACCACTAATAACCAAAATAACCGAAGGAATGGTAACTAAACAACTCACAAACTATCTAAACAAACACTCAATACTGCATGATGCCCAATCAGGATTCTGGTCGAATCATAGCACAGAAACAGTATTAGTCACCCTTATGACTAAATTTAAACAAATAATTGCGACTGGCAAACAACATACTCCTCCTACAATCTTGACATGTCAGTGCCTTCGATATGGTTGACCACGGAATCCTACTACACATACTCGAATACTTTGGCATTGGAGGAAATGTCCTGAATTGGTTCAAGGGGGTTCCTAACCCAACGTTCGTACCAAGTCACATCAAATTCAACCACCATCTAAGGCATGGACACCTGAATGTGGAGTACCACAAGGATCACCTCTCTCACCAACCCATTTTCAATCTAATGATGATCCGTCTGGCAAACTATCAAACCATAACCTCAACCCATATATCTACGCTGATGATGTGACAATATACATCCCTTTCAAACAAGACATTAATGAAATATTCAACGAAATCAATCAAAGCCTACACATCATGAACACATGGGCAGATGCATTTCATCTGAAATTAAATGCAGAAAAAACTCAATGCCTGATACTCACCTCCCAATACAACACAAAGGAATTTACCGCTTTAAACACACCTAACCTAAACCTTCAAATCTCAGAAACGCTAAAAATCCTTGGAGTCGTTATCGACCGCCATCTAACGCTCGAAAATCACACAAACAACACAACTAAAAAGATGTTTTACTGCATGTGGAAACTGAAAAGGATAAGACCATTCTTCCCAAGATCCGTCTTTCGCAGCCTAGTACAATCCCTCGTACTCAGCCATCTGGATTACTGCAACTCACTTTACGCAGGTTGCAAGCACTGAGGAAACTTCAAACGGCCCAAAATATGGCAGCCAGACTCATCTTTGGAAAGCCAAAATATGAAAGTGCAAAAACCACTACGAGAGAAACTGCACTGGCTTCCACTCAAAGAACGCGTCACTTTCAAAGTATGCACATTAGTCCACAAAATCATTCACGGCGAAGCCCCAGCCTACATGTCTGAGTTAATAGACTTACCACCCAGAAACGCCAAAAGATCATCCTGAACCTTCCTCAACCTCCACTTCCCCAATTGCAAGGGCTTGAAATACAAGACGCTACACGCGTCAACCTTTTCTCACATGAGCACGCAGTTTTGGAATACACTGTCGCGCAACTTAAGAACGATCCATGAGCAAGCTTCCTTCCACAGATTATTGAAGACCCATCTTTTTGAAAAAATTTACAGAAAGAGCCAAAACACATAAAGTCCACACTCACTGTTCACTAATGCATCATATATCCACTTCTGAACTGTCATCCCCCGTAATCTCGCATCACTCATACCTTTACTCACAGAAATATGCATACCATATATCTTTATGCCTTATTATCGCCCTTTAAGCTGTCATTGTCTCCTTCCAATGTTTCAATGTTTGCGTTCCATTGTTACATTCCTTAACGACACTTCGATTGTCTCGCATAACTCTGCACAATGTAATCCATAACCAATTTGTAACAAACTGTATTTCCATCATTCATCTCATATTGTAAGCCACACTGAACCCGCAAAAAGGTGGGAAAATGCAATAAATAAATAAATAAAATGCTTTCTGTGCTGTAAAGTTGATATTGTTGGCCAGGTTATTTGTCCCCAGGTGAATTACAACCTTGAATGTTAGTCAGATAAATCAAGGGGCCTATGTATTAACCCGTGAAAATGTTCATTTTATTACCCATTTCCACAAAATTTAGTAAAGTGATGAAATAAGCCCTCAGCTCATTACATCCTCAGCTAAACTTCATGGGAATTTCTTATGCATTGCCCCCTCCTGGTTCAATGTCCTATCCTTCTTTACTCAGCATTTCCCGTTCCTAACAACCCCTCCCAATGGCCCAGCATCTCCACTTTCCTTAGCTAATCCTGCCACAGTCTAGCATCTCCTCTTCCCCCTTCCCCCCTATGGCCAGACTCTCACTTCCCCTCCCTTCCCCACAAGTGGCAAGCATACTACTTTACATTCTCAAACACCACCCCTATTCAGCATCTCCTCTTCCCATCCCATGTTCAGCCTTTTACTCCTCTGCCCTGCTGCCACTGTCCTACTTGATCTCCAACTTAAGTTGCAAGTAGAGGCAGTGCCAGTATGGGGTCTATAAATACAGATATTTGAAATTGAAAAAGTATTAAGGGACAATTACTAAGTACTATTCTTCAGACTATATATACCCCTTAAATAATAAGAATAGTGTATTATACATCAATTATTATCTCAAAATCTATTTATTGCTATAGTGCATTCATCTGACAAGTATTTTAACATTCAAACATATGTATCATTCTCCACAATTCTATGGAAACTATGTTATTAGGAGTATAATTACTAATAAATCTTATATCCTCCTTATCCATTGTTGCTCACATTTTCTTCTATTATACAAAAACATAATTCTTAATATCAGTAGTCCATGCAGAGCAATGAAAGAAAAAATCCCTGTTGTGCTGTGTTATATTTGTCCACAAGTCTCCTTCACAATCCAAATATGATAATGTTCAGTTCTTACGATATTTATAGTTTCCTGTGTAGTAGTCAATGAAGATCTTTATGCGACAGTTCTTACAGCTCTACACAGGGCTGTGTTTCGCCTTTGGCGTCTTCAAGAGCTGTTATTAGATCACTGTAATCCAGCGACATGCCAACAAAAGTCCCACTGTTTCTCATTCCGCAGTAGCGTGGATTTGTATCTTGTTCATCCTTTCACTTTAAAGCGTGACCCCTCAGATGGGAGACCGTTCTGGTTGAACCGCCCTTCCCTACTTGTAATCTATCAGGGTGAAGGTGTCCCTGATAGATTACAATTATAATAGTTTCCACTATTTTACCCAGCACTGATGTCAGGTTTAGTGGTCTGTAAGCTCCTCCCCCCCAAGTAACAAACAAAGTCCTGGAGATGGGTCTATACCAGTCCCTGCAATTGAATTAACAATCCGTATACTCTCACCCAGAAAGTTGAATGGTGAGACTTGACCACCACATATTTATTTTTATTTATTTGGATTGTGCCCACACCTTTTCAGTAGTAGCTCAAGGTTAGTTACATTCCAGGTACACTGGGTATTTCTGTCCCTGGAGTGTTCACAATCTAAGTTTTGTACCTGAGGCAATGGAAGGTTAAAGTGACTTGCCTAAAATCAAAGGAGCAGCGTGGGATTTAAACTGGCCACCTCTGGATGTCAAGACTGGTGCTGTAACCACTAGGCCACTCCTCCACATCCCCCACACACTACAGCCCCTCCAATAATGCTCTGATATAGCTCTGCCAAATTGCCAAATTTGTGAAGTCTCTCTGGTATACCAGTGCATAAGAACCTTATAATTACACTCCCTCAGTGATGCAGAGATAGTACTCATAAGCATTTATTGTGATCTCTGACCAAAGAGGCAGATCAAACTCCTGGTGGAGGTCCACCTCCCGTTGGCACATATACAGTGGTGGAAATAAGTATTTGATCCCTTGCTGATTTTGTAAGTTGCCCACTGACAAAGACATGAGCAGCCCATAATTGAAGGGTAGGTTATTGGTAACAGTGAGAGATAGCACATCACAAATTAAATCCGGAAAATCACATTGTGGAAGTATATGAATTTATTTGCATTCTGCAGAGGGAAATAAGTATTTGATCCCCCACAACCAGTAAGAGATCTGGCCCCTACAGACCAGGTAGATGCTCCAAATCAACTCGTTACCTGCATGACAGGACAGCTGTCGGCAATGGTCACCTGTATGAAAGGACAACCTGTCCACAGACTCAGTGAATCAGTCAGACTCTAACCTCTACAAAATGGCCAAGAGCAAGGAGCTGTCTAAGGATGTCAGGGACAAGATCATACACCTGCACAAGGCTGGAATGGGCTACAAAACCATCAGTAAGACGCTGGGCGAGGAAGGAGACAACTATTGGTGCCATAGTAAGAAAATGGAAGAAGTACAAAATGACTGACAATCGACAAAGATCTGGGGCTCCACGCAAAATCTCACCTCGTGGGGTATCCTTGATCATGAGGAAGGTTAGAAATCAGCCTACAACTACAAGGGGGGAACTTGTCAATGATCTCAAGGCAGCTGGGACCACTGTCACCACGAAACACATTGGTAACACATTACGACATAACGGATTGCAATCCTGCAGTGCCCGCAGGGTCCCCCTGCTCCGGAAAGGCACATGTGACGGCCCGTCTGAAGTTTGCCAGTGAACACCTGGATGATGCCGAGAGTGATTGGGAGAAGGTGCTGTGGTCAGATGAGACAAAAATTGAGCTCTTTGGCCATGAAACTCAACTCGCGTGTTTGGAGGAAGAGAAATGCTGCCTATGACCAAAGAACACCATCCCACTGTCAAGCATGGAGGTGGAAATGTTATGTTTTGGGGGTGTTTCTCTGCTAAGGGCACAGGACTACTTCACCGCATCAATGGGAGAATGGGTGGGGCCATGTACCGTACAATTTCTGAGTGGCCAACCTCCTTCCCTCCAGCCAGGGCCTTAAAAATGGGTCGTGGCTGGGTCTTCCAGCACGACAATGACCCAAACATACAGCCAAGGGCAACAAAGGAGTGGCTCAGGAAGAAGCACATTAGGGTCATGGAGTGGCCTAGCCAGTCACCAGACCTTAATCCCATTGAAACTTATGGAGGGAGCTGAAGCTGCGAGTTGCCAAGCGACAGGCCCAGAACTCTTAATGATTTAGAGATGATCTGCAAAGAGGAGTGGACCAAAATTCCTCCTGACATGTGTGCAACCTCAATCATCAACTACAGAAGACGTCTGACCGCTGTGCTTGCCAACAAGGGTTTTGCCACCAAGTATTAGGTCTTGTTTGCCAGAGGGATTTAAATACTTATTTCCCTCTGCAGAATGCAAATAAATTCATATACTTTCCACAATGTGATTTTCCGGATTTAATTTGTGATGGTGCTATCTCTCACTGTTACCAATAACCTACCCTTCAATTATGGGCTGCTCATGTCTTGTCAGTGGGCAAACTTACAAATCAGCAAGGGATCAAATACTTATTTCCACCACTGTATGGGTGTTCACAATCTCAAACCCTATAATAAACATGTAGAGAGCAGATATTAGGCCCTTTGTCAGAGTATGCTGCACCCATAATTGCTCTAGATGACTCAGGGCTAGATGCACTAAACAATCGTTAGAGCCCTTCCCTTACCGATTCCCTTAACGAATCAGTAAGGAACGGGCATGCATCAAGGAATAGAAATGCAAATGAGCTGCTTGTTGTAGCTCACTTGCATTCTCATTCCATCGTTAAACAGTCGGCCGGTCAAGGCATGCGCAGAGCAGCCAAGTGTTATGCTGGCTGCTCTGCGCATGCCAATCCTTCACTCAAAAAAAAAAAAACTTTTAGCAGCAGTAGTACTATGTACTATGTAAGCCACATTGAGCCTACAAATAGGTGGGAAATGTGGAATATAAATGTAACAAATAAATAAATAAGATCCCCTGACAATGTCCCTCTTTCCCTCCCCCCCCCCCAGATTTCAGCAAGAACCCCCCCCCCAGAAGACCCCCCCTTCCCCCCAGCTGTCCTGGTAGGCCCTCCCCCTGGGCTACCTGTATACCTGGTAGTGCAGCGGAGTCATTGGAGACAGGAGTGGAAGCCCCCTTGCTCCTACCCTTGTGGTGCCTGGCGAAAATGGCTGCCATGACCTCTTGCGGCAACTCGTGGTACTTTGAGCTGCCACAACAGGTCACAGCCAGCCATTTTGGAAAGGCACCACAAGGAGCAGGAGCGAGGGGGCTGCGCTCCCATCTCCATCGACTCCGCTGCACCACCAGGTATACAGGTAGGCCCATGGGTAGGGCCTACTAGGACAGTTGGGGAGCAGAGGGTTATTCTGGGGGGTTTCTTGCTGCAAGCTGGGAAGGGGAGGTAAAGAGGGGGCACCATCAGTAGGGATAGAGGTAGGTCTGGGAGGGATGGCCTATCTGGACAGCTGAGGGCGAGGGGGTCTTCCAGAGGGGTTCATGCCACGGGCTGCAGGTAGGGGCTGGGAAAGAGGAGGCATTGAAGGGGGGTGGGAGGGAGCTCAGGGACTCCTTTTTTAAAAATGAAGAAGCAAAGATATGCAGAATACCTGCCCAATATTCAATGCCGGCACCTGAATAGATAAGCGGCCTAATGTCACGCCGGACCTACCCACTTTTTAGTTGGATGGTCTGCGGGAATATTCTATGGTTAAGTGCCGCTGACTATCCCCACTTAGGCGGCGGGAAGCAATTTAAGCAGACAGGAGAGGCTCCTGCCTGTTTTAAATTGCTTTGAATATCAGCCCTAATAACTTTGGGGCCCAGACAGGGATATATTAATTTAGAAAGTAATTTACCTGCCTTATTGTTATGAGTGTACAATTTACATTTATAGTAAGTATTAGATTTTTTTGCTCACTTACGCAATTTTGTAGCCAACACAGTGAATACCACTACCAATTTGTCTTTATTATATTGGGTAAGTTGTCTGGCATAGCTTCTATGCTCTATAGCCAGCTCATGATCTAATCTCAATATTGTCTGAGTTTACTTTACCTCCAAATAGTATATATTTTGATATCACCACAGATGACTGCTTTAGCTGTCTGCCAATTTGTGAAGGATTATCAGCATGAACAGTATTATTGGTGCAATAGTCATCTCTTAATCTAGGTAGGGAGCCATGTTATATGCCCTAACGTAATGGGTGTAACTTTGTTTAGTGGAATATAAGACCCACCATGCTTCCGCAACATCTAGCGAGGAACTAAGATATAGAAGACCCTGCATTGCATTTAGTCTTTCAAATAAGGGAGGCAATTTATCAATACTAGGATCCGTGGAGGGGCATAATTGAACGAAAACGTCTATCTCCATGGGCATTTATCTCCGAGAACGGGTCCGTGAAGAGGCGGACCAAACCGTATTTTCGAAAAAAATAGACGTCCATGTTTTATTCGACAATTTGTGAGCTGGGCGTTTTTGTTTTTCAGTGATAATGGAAAATGAAAGCGCCCAGCTCAAAAACGAATAAATCCAAGGCATTTGTTCATGGGAGGGGCCAGGAGTCGTAGTGCACTGGTCCCCCTCACAAGCCAGGACACCAACCGGGCACCCTAGGGGGCACTTTTACAAAAACAAAAATAAAGGTAAAAGAGCTCCCAGGTGCATAGCACCCTTTCCTTGTGTGTTGAGCCCCCCAAATCCCCCCTCAAAACCCACTGCCCACAAGTCTATACCATTACTATAGCCCTAAGGGGTGAAGGGGGGCACCTACATGTGGGTAGAGTGGGTTTGGGGGAGGGTTGGACGACTAAGCATTAAGCAGCACAATTGTAGCAGGTAGGGGGGGGATGGGCCTGGGTCCACCTGCCTGAAGTCCACTGCACCCCCTAACAACTGCTCCAGGGACCTGCATACTGCTGCCAGGGAGGTGGGTATGACATTTGAGGGTGAAAATAAAAGTTGTGAAACATCATTTTATGTGGTGGGAGGGGGTTAGTGACCACTGGGGGAGTCAGGGGAGGTCATCCCCCAATTCCCTCTGGTGGTAATCTGGTCATTTAGGGCACTTTTGGGGCCTTATTCGTGAAAAAACAGGGTCCAGGAAAAGTGTCCTAAATTCTAGCTACAAACGCATACTTTTTTTCCATTATCGGCGAAAGGCGCCCATCTCTCCTCGGCCGATAACCACGCCCCAGTTCCACCTTCGCCACGCCTCCAACACGCCCCCCGTCAACTTTGTACGCTTCCACGATGGAGTGCAGTTGAAAACGTCCAAAATCGGCTTTCCATTATACCGATTTATTCGTTTTTGTGAGATAAACGTCTAACTCCCGATTTGGGTCGAAATCTAGGCGTTTTTCTCTTTCAATTATAAGGTGGATAGTTAAATTAAAATCACAAACAAAAATAATGGATAACCACCCAGGGACAAACATTCTTGAATAACTCAGCAAAAAATCATGAGTGCACAGAGCAGGAGCACAGACATTAGCAATTATTATTTTAAAATGTTGCCATCTCATGGTTACAAGTACAAAATGACCAGCTAGATCTGCTATTATATGGTCAACATGACATGGAAATTGTTTACCAATCAAAATGGCAACTCCCACTCTTCATTTACCAGAAGAAATGGAAATGACCTCTCAGACCCAATCTCTGTATAGTTTCCTGTGCTCCTGCTCTGTAAGCCAGGTCTCCTGTAGGCAGGCCAGATGGACTTTGTGTCTCTGGAGTTCAGTCAAAAGCTTATAACGCTTTATAGGAGAGCCTATGCCAGAAACATTACATGTAGCCATATGAATTATGTTGCATAATATAAAAAGTGAAAAATAACTGAAAATATCAATACATATTTACTGGTACCCAATGCTCAGTCACCATCAGGCACCCCAACACTCCAAACAGACAATTGAAAATCAGCTATGTACAGTCATTTATTCTGCATCTGGATCCCCACACCCCCAAATCTAATTCTCATTTCCCCAAAATGGATTCCCTAGCATCCCACTAAACAAAACAATCCCCTAAATATACCAGACAACAAACATTAGCATCATGTCACTTTGTGCTGACCCCACCCATTTCCACAGATACAAGAGCTCAAACACCATTAAAAAACAAAAAAAACTCAACCACACCAGATAATTCATCCAGAGAAAACAGCATGGACAAGCATACTCAGTCATGACTCCAAAATAGAAGTTTTCAGTGTTTCAGCATTAGAAATAATAGTGTCAAGCTGTCGACAGGCATCTGCTGGAAAAGCAAACGTTTGCACAACTCTGTTGTGCCAAATTCAAAGTTGAGCAGGATATTGCAGTATAAATTCAACTGCCAATGGTGTGGCTCATTTTCAAAGCACTTAGACTTACAAAGTTCCATACGTTACTATGGAAGTTTGTAAGTTTAAGTGCTTTGAAAATACACCTCTTTGCAAACAGTGCTTTACAAATTGGGCCAAAGGCACAGTGTCATGCCCGCTGAGTAATCCTGGACCCCAATTCAGTATACACGCAATTACTGCAAACGAGTGGGCCTCGCCATCTGACACGTGCCCCAGCCTATGGACACTCTCAACATTAAGGGGGCCTAGAGGGTTCTCCTAGATAAATTCAGCAGTGAGCCAGTGCTCTAAGAATTTAACAAGCTTTACATTCTCAATGGATTCAGGTAAACCAAGAAAAATGAAATTTGTTTCTACACGATCTATTCTCTACAGGGCCGATATTTAGCCTCTGGGAAGCAGGCTGGCTATGTCCCGCAGTTGGCACTATGCACAGATATTCAATGTTGGGTTGTTTACAGTGATGGGCATGAATATTCAGGGGGTTTTGGCCGCTATAAACTTAACCAGCCAAGTTAATATTCAGCGCTGGCTGGTTAAGTTTATAGTGGCCAAAGATAGGTCTGCTATTTTGGGGGCCCAATTTGGTCACTTGGCCAGCAAAGCACTAAATATTTGCGAATAGCCAGTTATACCACACAATGTAACCAGTTAGCAGCTATCTGCCAGATTCTATATAGCATGCCTAGAGATCCGCACTGAAGTCCAGGATTATTCTATAACAACGCATATAACTTAATTGGCTTAACAAGCTAATCAGCATTGATAACAGCACTTAAGCAATAATGAGCACTAATTGGCAATAATTAGAATTTAGGCACACAATTCACTAAGTGTATTCTGTAATCAACTGTGACCTAAATTCTAATGCACGCAATTGAAAAGGAGTGTGGCTATGGGCGGGCAAATGGGCGTTCCATGGGCATTCCCAAATTTTTTTTTTTTTTTTATGAATTTTCATTTTTCATTCATGCATGTACATAAATTTGGAAAATAAGAAAACAGTCATATGATTACAATATTAATGAAGAAATGGTTATACAATTCTAAGTCCACAACAATTTTGTCCAAGATCAAGGAAATTAAATAAAATTTAAAAAAAAATGGAAATTAAGAAATATCAGAGGCTGAAGGCTTCTTCTTAGAACGCAGCCGATGCATGGCACAGTATACAGGGACTAATTCACTCTTCCTTACTAGTAACAAACTCAAGAAGTTTCTCAGGTTCAAAGAACACATAATTTTGGGAATTAAAAGCCACAACACATCGACAGGGATATTTAAGCAGAAAAGTTCCTCCTATAGCTAACAGTCTAGATTTAAGCTGTAAAAATGCTTTTCTCCGCGTT
Organism: Microcaecilia unicolor; assembly: GCF_901765095.1. Taxonomy (NCBI): domain Eukaryota; kingdom Metazoa; phylum Chordata; class Amphibia; order Gymnophiona; family Siphonopidae; genus Microcaecilia; species Microcaecilia unicolor. Next base: position 52,144,067 of record NC_044039.1, read on the forward strand.
TGCGTATCCCTGGATAAGTCCGGAAAAATTTGTACCTTTGCTCCTAAGAAATCTTCATTTATATGACGGAAGTATAAACTGAACACATTATTTCGGTCCATCTCGAAGGCAAATGACACTAGCATGGTGGTTCTCTCTGTAATTATCTCAAGGGAATCTTGAAGAAATTCAGTTAAATTAACCTGTGCAGGAGTTCTCCCATCTCTAACACCAGCGATATATTGTATCCTGGTGATAGGTGGGAGATTCTCCAACAGAATAAGCAATATCTCTTTCAAATATTTTTTAAACATCTCCAAAGGTGAAAATAAAGGTGACTTAGGAAAATTCAATATTCTTAAGTGATTTCTACGAAGCTGATTTTCTAAATACTCGATTTTCCTAAATTGAATCAATTTTTCTTTGGAGAATTGTGAAGAAATGTTTTTCAAAGTTTGTACCTCAGTATCCAAGGTCTCCAGTTTAGTGTCATGAGCTCCCAGCCTAGTTGAAAAAGTTTCTTGAGTGGCTCTTATCTCCGTCATCTCTTCGTGTGTCGTTTTTATCGCTTGTTTCAAGGTAGCGTTTAGGCCCTGGATAGCATCCCACAGATTATCGAGGGTCACAACAGCTGGTTTGAACATATCTCCAGGAACAACTGGAGGCGTCCCCTGCGTATTGACGAGAAGGGGGAAAGCTTGTTGAATCAACCCCTGCTGGTCCAATGTCTCCGCTGGAGATGAGGTAGCGACGGGGCCTCCTACACCAACCATCAAGGACATTCGGCTTCGGGCGTCCTATGGCGTTGTTCCTCCGGCGTCCTCATTCCGCCCCCAGGTCTCGGAGGAGCTGCATGAGAGGGAGGGCTCAAAGAGGCTCCCTCAATACTATGTTCCGGTTCTCTTGCCGGATTCATCGATGCGCTCGTCGAAGGTCCCGGTGTCCGCAGGATCATTGCGTCCAGAGTCCCCTGGCGCATCGCGGAAGTCTCCGTCCGACTCGAGGAGGTAAGTACGGAGGGCTTCCCCTTTCTCTTACCCATAACGGGGCCCAGAAAAGTTCCAATACGCCAAGAGGCAGAGGCGTTCAGGAGCTGCAAGAACACACGTCAGCCTCAGGCGCCATCTTGGACAGAGACAGCCAGCATTCCCAAATTTACACACGTAGTTATAGAATATGGCCCAGTGCACGTAAATCTACGCATGGTGATTTAAACCACATTTTTGTTGGTATAAATGGAGGCACGTAATTTTAGGCAGTGGGATATCAATTAAGCGTATTCTATATACCACGCCTAAATCTAGGTGCTGTTTATAGTACTCTTAGGCGGCAATGTTTACCGTGCGGATTTTTAGGCACCTTATATAGAATCTGGCTCTTTGCGCAGATTACAAATATTCAGTGGGAGATAACTGACTAAGTGCTATTTAACTAGCCAGGAGCTGTTCCTGGCCAGTTAAATAACACTAAATATAGCCCGGCAAGTCTTTGAATTTTTCTGCATATTGTTTCAGTATCTTTATCATGGAGGTATGTTCCACTTGCACCGTGGTAGAGCGCTCCTTCATCACATCAACCCACTCCTCCAGTCATTCAGCTGCCAAAGACCACCACTTGTTGAGACAAAGAACTAAAGAATTACCACTGCCTCCATGATATGCTTCACATGTGCAGGATTAAGTAGAACACTGTCCTCACTCACTTCCACCACCTTAGATTCCTCAGACCCCGCTTGTTTCACTTGCTCTCTGTCTTTTTTCTCTGATTTAGAGGTCATTGATGCAGAAGTCTTATGGATATATTTGTCCTTATTTATTATTAGGATTTATTTACCGCCATTTTGAAGGAATTCACTCAAGGCGGTGTACAGCAAGAAATAAGTCAAACATAAGCAATAGACAATTACAGCAATAAAAATATTCAACAGCAATGCAAAGTATGACATAGAATGCTACAATTCCACTCAAGCTGTTATCTAATCACTAAATTGAAACTCTACTCACACAGCTTCACACTCGCTGTGTATTGTAATTGAATACAGGACACGCTTTGACTCTGCAATAGCAGGTATGCTCGTAAAATCTTATTATCCTTTTAAAGTGGAGAAAAAGGGCTTCAGTAACGCCACCCAGCCAGCCAGAATTTCTACAATACTACAATGCCAACACAATTCACAATAAAAACATTTTAATAGACACCATAGGGTGTAAGCAAAGACGGAACATATAGGTAAGATAGAATAACAGGAGTAAGAAAATAAGGTACTAATTTAAAGAAAGATGCAAATGAGGTCACAAAGGTGCTTAGAAAATGGAGAAACAAATTGCTATCAAATGATAGAGCTGCAATGCCGATTCATGCTAGACTCAGGAGGGATTGTAAGGGCAAGTGTGGGAGCTCTCGCTAAACACGGCATCCCTGTTCAGCACATCATGTGACTTCCTTGGCTCTTAGCTTTAAAATCAATCCTGAGTCAATATCATCAACATCAGAAAATATGTTATTTTAGCTGGCTGTATACATGAAGTATATTTACCTGGTAAAAAGAGAGCTGGCTTTTGGAGAGAATGATCCAGCCTGGAAAAGCAGATAAGAAATTACCTTAAGTTTGTTTTCAGCATCATTATCAAATGGCTCATTGTCTGCTGTTTGGAACAGTACACAGACGTCTGTGCACACAAAAGAATGGAATCGTTTCAAGCAAATAGACACAGTAAAGTAAATAGAGAATACTGGTTTAAAATTACCAATTGAAATCAACCACAAGTATTCTGCAAAACTCAAATGCCTGGAACTGTTTGATCTTTATAGTGAGAAAACATCATTGCCATTTGTAGTCTCGTAATGATTACTACATTATTGCTTTTATTTCCTGATGTAGTTAGAAGACACCTCTGATACCAATTACTTTCGCTGTTTAAAACCTAACCCAGGATATTCATTGTTAGAATGGCAATGCTTATGGTGGCCCTTTTGGAACTCAGTTCTTTCTTGGCATCCTTGAATAGCTTCAGGACTTCTGTGACATAATTCATGTTTGTCTAATTCTGATGTCCTAAAGGGCTTTCAATACTGATCTCGATATAGAAAGAGAAAATTGACAGCACATAAGGGCCATAATGTCCATCCAGTTTGCTCATCCTCAGCATCCACAATCTCCTTTCCCTATGAGATCCTACATGCCTGTCCCACGCTTTCTTAAATTCAGATACAGTCCTCATCTCCACTACCTCCACCAGTAGGCTATTCCATGTGTCCACCACCCTTTCTGTGAAAAAGTATTTCCTTAGATTACTTCTGAGCCTATAACCTCTTAACTTCATTCTATGTCCTCTCATTGCAGAGGTTTCGTTCATTTGGAAAAGGCTCACCTCCTGTACATGAATGCCATGGAGGTATTTAAACACCTCTATCATATCCCCTCTCTCCCACCTTTCTTCCAGAATATATATATATATATATATATATATATATATATATATATATATATATATATATATATATATATATATTGAAGACTATCAAGCTCATTTTCAAAGCACTTAGCCTCCCAAAGTTCCATAGAAACCTATGGAACTTAGCCTCCCAAAGTGCTTTGAAAATATGCCTCTATGTCTATCCTCATACGCTTTATGACAGAGACCTCTTTACCAGCAGTTGGCACTGTAACTTTAATTTCTTCATAAAAGTAGTTCCAATAAATAAATACCTACTAGGTTTCACTGCTCCTCCTCAAGAATAAAATCTCTACTATCTAAGGATTCTGAAAATTCCTTACATGATGATTCTGCAGATTTTGTATCTGGGAAAAATGGGCTCTGAGTTGGGTGCCATTTATAGAATAGCGCTTAGTGCCGGAATCCACGCCCAACTTTGGGTGCAAGGATTTACACCAACTGAAACTTGGTGAAAATCCTCATGCCTAAATAAGGTGTGGATCCCACAAATTCTATAACACTGCATGCATCTTTAGTAATTGCTAATGACTCACTCATGTTCCCCCTTTTCAGTTAATTGCTAAGAGATTTACGTGCACATGTTTACAGAATAGCAGTTAGCAAGATGTGCATATCAATCCAAATTGTTGCCAATTAATGCCAATAATATAAACTTAGAAACATGATGTCAGATAAAGGCCAAATGGCCCATCCAGTCTGCCCATCCTCTGCTTCCACTATCTCCTCCTCTCCCTATGAGACCCCACATGCCTATCTCAATTAATTAGATAGCAAGCATAAATTGAGATCGAGGTTCAAATCCCACTTCAGCTTTTTTTTAATGCAAGCCCTCCAGGAATAGAAAATATATACTTTACCTGAATGTATACTACTTCAATAGCCTTCAGACTTGCAGGTGATTTATATATTCATGTACAGTACATATGTTTCTGTCCCTGGAGAGCTCACAATTAAAAAAAAAGAGCTGAAGCAGGATTTGAACCTGGGTCCCTTGATGCCCAGTCCACTGTACTAACCATTAGGCTACTTCTTAGACCTATATACTGCCTTGGTAAGAATGTTCATAGTACCTGAAGCTGTCAAACAGCCTGGCATCTTCTAGACTGTGTTGTTTTGTGTTCTATGTTTCTCATTTCAGCTCCTGCAAGACACAGAGAAGAGGTCGCCTAGATGAAAGAGAGCCTGAGATGACAAGAGGTTTGTCAAGCAACAAAAGATCCAGCTTATATGGACTTGCATGCCTAAAATGATTAGTCAATGGTAAAGGGTTAATAGTGGTATCTATCAATACCAGACAGGGAATGTCTGCCCCCATTACATGGGACAGCTTGTGCTGTCTGTGTGTAACAGATTACATGTCTGTATTTTTCTTAAGCTGTGTATATAGACCAGGTTCCTGTATTTCTGCAGTCCTCTGTGATTAGCCTTTATGAGCATCTGTGTTCTGCTCTCAGCATCTTTTGGAGCTTTGTAGCTACTACTTGTTTCAGGGCATGCTGGGATGAGCAGAATTCCCCCTCCCTCCGATTGCTCTCTTAAGGAAAATTGAAAGAGAGATGGTAGATATTCCTTGGTCATAGATCCAGCGTGTAGAAGACTTTAACTTTATATGCTGAGGCAATAAATTACTGCTAAGCCATAGTGAATTTTTTTTTTTTACCTGTCAAGGTTGCTATAGTCACTGTTAGTCCTGTGGTTCAGTATTCAAATTACCAGGCAGCTACAGTTCCTCCTCTCTGGGAAGAACTCACTCTATATGTACAGACTCCCTGATCCATCTCAGTGTACCTGTAAGGGATTGATTTGTTTTATCTTGTCATCAACTGTATTAAATAAAGAATAGGATTAAGGTTTGAACTCTACTCTCCGTAACAAGCAGCCCCAGGTTTAAGTCTCTGAATAGACTCAGTATTTAACACTGAGTTGAGATCAGAAAACTGGGTCCTGGCCAATATTCAGCTGAGACCCACATAAGTATTATGCAGTTCCCAGCAGAATATCAGCCAGGACCCATATAACTCCCTGTGGCCAGCACATGGAGTTGAAAGATGGATATTCAGTGCTGGTACAGGAACATGATTCAGCATTGAATATCCAGAGATAATTTAGCCGGTCATGCATCGAGGGAAGTTGAAAAGGCATCAACATCAATCTCCCTTGAAGCGCCAGGTCATCAGCACTGCCTCTACCCTAGAAGCATCAGTGCCAAGAAGACCGCTCCTCCTCTGTGGAATCTGTGCCGATGCACCAGTCTACTCAATGCCAGGAGCAGCCTTCCAATTTGGATCCAACATCTTCACAGGCTGACATTGATCTGGCACTAGCCCCACCTTTACCAATGCCTGCCCCTAAGAAATGGCTCAGGGCCATGCTGCAGCAGGAGTTGGAGTGATCTTGGCTTAGCATAACATTGAGGCCTCAAGGGCATTGATACTGACCATGGCTCTACCTCAAACCAATCCTTGAGGCCCATGATTTTTCTGTTCCATGTGCACCAACAGCAGTGCCTCACATGGCAGAGGCATAGCTGAGGGAAGGCAAGGGAAGCAGCCGCTCCCTCAAATGGATTTTGATTAAAATGGCACCTATGCAAATTGGGCCTGCAGCTTCACGCTGGCACCTATTTTACAAAAGATCTACTCCCCCTCCCATCAAATCCTGGCTAAACTTCTGCTCAAGGGGGGGGGGGGGGTGTCGGTGTTGGCCTCAGAAGAAGCAGTGCTCTTCTCCAGCTCATTAAGAGAGGAAGCCTTTCACAATGTCCAGGACAGGAATTGTCCCTCAGCAGTCTTGCCCAGAGTCCGAACATAAGTCTATTGGCTGAAGCATAGACTCAGCTTATTCAAGAGAAGTACTTTGCTGAGTCTGACACAGATCATTCTTGGATGTTTGAAGCTGAACCAGAGGAAGTCTCGGAGATGTCCCAGACCTAGAACTAGCAGTTAAGGAAAAACTTTTGGATATCCCTTACCAGGTGATAATCTTTTAGGGGACAAAGTGGAGGAGGTCGCGGGCATCATAAAGTAATGGACTGACACCATGAAGTCCTTCTCTTGGTCTCCACTTCACCAAAGGAGATTCTACTACTCAGTCATAGGGGTCTGCTCCAGACCTAGGCAGCAAATGCCCCAGAAAGCCCAAAAAGTTCCCCAGTCAAAGCGAGGGATGAGCAATCAAAGTAGCCATCCCGGATGACCTTCTGTTACGGGGGAAGCTAAATATTTTCTATACAAGATGGCTTCTGATTACTTCAGACCATTGAGCCCTCCAAATAGTCTGGGAGGATTATGCCCTAAACTGGTATCAGATTCCTCCAAATTGCCCACCAAGAGTATCAAATTTCAGCTCTCAGTATAGGGCTGTGCTTGCAGAGGAGCTATCTTCCCTTTTACATGCCCATGTGGTTGAACCTGTGCCACCAGAAGAAGAAGGGTGGGGATTCTATTCTATGTACTTCCTCATACCCAAAAATATAAGAGGATTTCATCCCACCCTAGACCTAAGGACCCTGAATAAATAACTAGTCAAAGAAAAGTTCAGGATGGTTTCCCTGGGCACCCTAATTCCCATTATTCAGGCAAATAACTGGCTATGCTCTCTGGACTTAAAAGATGCTTACACTCACATACAGATACGTTCTAGTCACAGGAAGTATCTCAAATTTTGAGTAGGGAAACATCATTAATGGTATTGCATCCTGCCCTTTGTACTCACTTCTGCACCCCGCATCTTTACCAAATGTCTTGCCATAGTTGCAACGTATCTACACAGACTGAGGGTACATGTAATACTAATAACCACCAAGGGTTGGTTAGCAAAAAGGGTATTTAGGATTCATTATCATCATTTTGTCCTGTTATGTATAGCCTGTTTCCTACAATTCCCTGCATAGATATTGTGAGAGTGACTGTGCAGGGCACGCTGTGGGATGTCGTAGTTGATCTCATCTCAGGTCAGCTTCCACACGATTATTATTATTATTTTTTGCATTTGTATTCCACATTTTCCCAACTTTTTGCAGGCTCAATGTGGCTTACAATCAACAAGAATGGTAGAAATAAGTTAGAATTAGACAATTAGTGTTACAGTAGTATCTTGGGTAACAAGATAATGAAAAAAAGAACATGATCGTGGTATAGCAAGCAGATATTGTAAGACATTTCTGATTATATGTGGAGGAGTTGTGTATAATCACATTGGTTGATCTTTGTGGTATGCCTTGTTAAATAGATGGGTCTTCAGTAGTTTGCAGAAGTTCGTTAATTCGTAGATCGTTTTTAAGTTCCTTGGCAATGCGTTCCATAACTGTGTGCTCAAGTAGGTAAAGTTTGACACGTGCCTTAGTTTGTATTTCAGACCTTTGCAATTAGGGAAGTGCAGGTTGAGGAATTTCCGGGATGATTTTTTGGCATTCCTGGGTGGTAGGTCTATCAGGTCTGACATGTAGGCTGGTGCATCTCTGTGAATGATCTTGTGAACTAGGGAGCATATTTTGAATGTGATGCATTCTTTAAGTGGGAGCCAGTGTAGTTTTTCTCGTAGGGGTTTGGCACTTTCATATTTTGTTTTACCGAATATGAGTCTAGCTGCAGTGTTTTGGGCTGTCTGAAGTTTTTTGATTATTTGCTCTTTACAGCCGGCATAGAGTGCGTTGCAGTAGTCTAGGTGGCTGAGCACCATTGTTTGTACCAGGTTACAGAAAACAGTCCTTGGGAAGAAAGGTCTTACTCTTTTTAATTTCCACATGGAGTGGAACATCTTCTTGGTTGTGTTTTTCGTGTGGTTCTCGAGTGTTAGGTATTGATCGATGGTAACTCCAAGAATTTTTAGGGTGTCCGATATTGGAAGGTTCAGATTTGGTGTGTTAATGGCGGTGAATTTGTTCTTGTTATGTTGAGAGGTGAGTATTAGGCATTGGGTTTTTTCTGCGTTAAGTTTCAGATGAAATGCGTCCGCCCATGAATGCATGATGTAGAGACTTTGATTGATGTCTTTACAAATTTCATTTAGATCTTGTTTAAATGGGATGTAGATCGTTACGTTGTCTGCGTATATGTATGGGTTGAGGTTTTGGTTTGATAATAGTTTGGCCAAGGGTATCATTATTAAATTGAATAGAGGTAGTGAGAGGGAGGATCCCTGTGGGACTCCGCATTCTGGTATCCATGTGGCTGAAGTGGTCGAATTGGATGTTACTTGATATGATCGTGTGGTTAGAAATCCCTTGAACCAATTGAGAACATTTCCTCTGATTCCGAAGTACTCAAGGATGTGTAGTAGTATTCCATGATAAACCATGTCGAAAGCACTTGACATGTCAAATTGTAGAAGTAATATGTTCTTTTCAGTTGCTATCATTTGTTTGAATTTGGTCATGAGAGTAACTAGTACTGTTTCAGTACTGTGGTTAGACCAAAATCCTGATTGGGAGTCGTGGAGTATTGAGAATTTGTTTAAATAGCTTGTGAGTTGTTTGGTCACCAATCCTTCTGTTAGTTTGGTTATTAAGGGAATGGATGCTACTGGTCTGTAGTTGGTTAGTTCGCTGGCACTTTTCTTTGTATCTTTGGGTATGGGGGTGAGTAGAATGTTTCCTTTCTCCTTCAGGAAGAGTCCACTTTGTAACATATAATTCGTGTTTTTTGTTATGTCTGCTATAAATTGTTGAGGAGCAAATGTCATAAGGTTGTTTGGACATATATCCAATTTGCAATGAGATTTGGCAAATCTTTTGAGCGTTTGGGAGATGATATCCTCTGATAGTGTCTCGAAATTGGTCCAGGTTCTGTCGGCTGGGTAAATGCCAGAGTCTGGGTCTAGACAAGGAGCTCGGCATAATCGGTGGTGCTGACAGGTATCTTAAGTCGCAGTTGTACGATTTTTTCGTTGAAGTATCTCGTGAAATTGACTGCTCCTTCCTGGAGGAAGACAGGATCATGTCTGGAAATTGCGGCATGGTGGCGATTTGTGTCACCCATCTGTTATGGCCCTTCAGGGTCCCTCTCAGGGTTATCTGCTCTGTCATCTTTTACGGTGGTGCGAATGTCCCAGCAGCGGATGGTGACAGATTGAGAAACTGTTCAACCGCTGACCTGGAACAGACACCTCCACCTTCTTATTCTGTGGCAGTGGGGGGAAAAGGTGGACGTGGGAAGTAAACATTTGGATTCTGAATCTATATCAGCAATTTGAATCCATTTATTAATAGTTAGTAAATTTGTAAAGTGGGATAAGCCCATATTATGAGCATCATTATATTTAATTAATTTGTGTAGAATAAGCAGACTAAAAGATCCCTTTAGAGGCCAAGAAAGATCGGGCTGTTGTCTAGTCAACCTATACCATCTGTTACAAAATTTAACAAGTTTCTTCTTCTCTGCTGGAAAGCGTTTAATCACGATATCAAGAGGCGTGGCCATGGTATACCTCAAATGCAACACTTCAACTAACAAAGTAAAATGAGAGCGAGAGATATATACTCACCAGTCTTCACACCTATGTGCACAATCGATACTTCAGGAATCCTGCAGCTTGAACTTGAAGACCTTGTCTCTGAGGTATCCTGCGGCTTGAACCCAGAGGCTTACATCTCTAATCCGTTTGGTAAATGGGTAATTTTTGTCCAGCGTCCCGGAACAAAGTACAATCCACTCGATTCACTCACACACTAAAATTTATTTAAAATTAAAATTTTGGAACCCTTTAAATTAAACATTTAGAACCCAGGGAAGCTAGGAATCGCGCACCGTGAACCCAGAATCCCCTGTATGCATGCCGATGGGTCACCAATGTAATACTAATAACCGCCAAGGGTTGATTAGCAAAAAGGATATTTAGGATTCATTATAATCATTTTGTCCTGTTATGTATAGCCTGTTTCCTACAATTCCCTGCATAGATATTGTAAATGATTGGTATCTACAATCTCCCTGTGCTCATACATGAGGCTGTATGGCCATGACAGGTAAGACAGACTGTTTGTATCCAGAGACATCTCTAGCAGTCTGCAACCTATGCCAGCCTGCAGCCGGGGCACTAACCATCAGGTCTTATGGTGCTTTACACCCCTAGGTGAAGCCCTTACTCTCAAAGGCCTTCAGGGGGGGGGGGGGGGAATGTAGAAATATACAATATTGGCATAACCATGAACCTTGGTTCAGGCCTGAGTTATCAATAGGCCCAGGCCTCAGTAACTTCTGTGTGACTCAAGAGCTCATGATATGTGCAGACACCCTTGCGTGCAGACAAAAGGAGAAGGACAAGGGTGCAGAAACAGGACAATATGATGTAGTGACATGGGGAAACAGGTGGCTGGAAACAGGAACAAGATAATTCCTGTAGGAGGCTGACTAGGCTTTCCGAGAAGTGCTAATCAGTTTTTTATACTATAAACTGCATTTGAACTGTTGCTAAAGATGAATGTATATAAGTGACACTGTCCAAGCTTTACTTTGGAGAAGGGCAGAAGCAGCTTAAACTTTTGTGTAACAGTACTGCCTATTCTCTCATGAGAAATTATCCTTTTGTATTTGTGTCTGTTTTGGTAAGTAATAAAAAAGAAGTTGACTTTCTCATACGTGGTCTTGGCTTTATTTCTTCATCCCAGATTTGTATGGGTCCATTACAGTTTGGGGAGGGTAATAAACGCCTAAAAACATTCCCTACTTAGACGATTGGCTGGTCAAGAGCACATCCAAAGAAGGCGTTCAGGATTCTATGCAGAAAACCATTCTGGGGTTGGAGCTCCTAGGGTTTGTCATAAACTACTCGAAGTCCCATCTCCTTCCCACTCAACAATTGAAGTTTATAGGAGCCCTACTAGTCACGGTTCAAGCCTGGGCCTTCCTTCCAGAACCCAGGGTTAAGACATTAATGTCCTTTGCCCTACAGGTCAGCAGAACCAGCAGATGCTGTTAGGCCACACGCCCTCTACAATGCACTTAAAAAAAAAACTTCCTTAACTATGCCGTGGCCATCATGGAGAGGAGGAACTTCACAGTTTTTATCTTCTCCAACATTGAGATATACCATGGAAAATATATTTCTGATAAGTTTTTACTGTTTTTGGGAAGTTCTTATTGATTTCTTTTTTTTATTATTATTTTATTTATAACTTTTACAATTATAGTCAAGCAAAGCTTGTTTTGAAAAGCAATACATTTCACATATAGTTTAGTCAGGAATACAATATTATTAAAGCAACAGTTTTGAAATTTCTCGCTCAAGTCCACATATTTGGAGCAAGATATTAAGAAATGGAATATATATTAGGCAAAAATGTCAAGATTAAAGCAAACAAAAAGCTAACAGGTAACATTACTCAGTGTTAAATTTCTCAATTAAAGGGAGAATAACATTTTAAGCACTCCTATTTTGCCTTGATGCTAGAAACACTGTTAACTGAGCTGGGTCAAAGAAAACATATTTATTCGATTGGTATCTCACTATGCATTTACACGGATATCTCAAGTAAAATGTAGCACCCAGCTGTATGACCCCTGGTTTCATTAGAAGAAATTGTTTTCAACGCTTTTGCGTTTCTCTAGAGATATCAGGGAATAATTGTATCTTTTGATCAAGAAACAATTTGTCTTTGTTTTTAAAGTACATAGTCATTAACCAGGACTTATCGGGTGTTAATGAAACTGTTGCAATTAGGGTAGTTGAGGTAACGGGTTCAAGATCTGTATTTTCAAGTAAATCTGTGACATTCAAAACTTGTTCTGGTTTCTTCTGATCCACCTGCTCTCTTAATGGTAGGTAATAAACCTGGGTGAAAGGAGGAATAATTTCTACCTTAACACCAAAGATCTCAATTAAGTACTTTTTTAACATTTCCCTAGGAGATTTAGTAAGTTGCTTTGGAAAATTTAGGATGCGAAGATTATTACTTCTAACAGAGTTCTCAAGAAATTCAGTTTTTCTTCTTAAAGAAGTCAAATCTTTTACCATAATCTCCTGTTGGGTCTGCATTTTTTTTATTTCCAAATCCTTTTTAAGTTCTAGTTGCTCCAGTTTTTCGATTTTTAAATCCAAAGATTTTATATTTTGTACTTGTGTTATCATTTCTTGATTTAATTTCTGAATTTGAGGTGATAGAGATTTCCCTAGATCCACTATTAGAGTCCATAAGGAATCTAGGATAACTTCAGCTGGTTTTTTTGTTTCAAAAGAAAAATGCAAAGGTGGTACCTCTTTCTCAATCGTTGTCCCCTGGCTCGTGATAGCAGCGTCTTCCACCTTTGTTGTATCTGGTGTTGTCGTTCCCATCAAGGCTTCCAGATTACCAGCAGGCTGATTTAACTCCTCCTGGCTCCGTTCGTTCACACCACACTTAGGAGGGATGCTCGGAGTCACCTCTGCTGGTGTACTGCTGCTCACAGGTTGAGGGGGCGGTTCCCTTGTGTCGGGGATGAGCGTCAGCTCTAGCCCTAGAGACGCTTCAGTGCCTCCATTTGCACCAGAGCGTGTCAACGAGCCACCTTCTGACATTGCTAACACTGGAGTAGATGGATTTACAGCAGTCTGCAACAATGTGCGAATATCCTGTGAAGAAGGAGCCTGACGGGAGGGGGCATTGGAGGCTGATTTGCCCCATCTCTTCGGCATCTCAGTAAGTCAAATCTTTCAGAGAGCTGTAAGAGAAAATGCTGCCTGCTAGCAGTTTTGCTCAGTGGCCATCTTGCCTCCTAGTTCTTATTGATTTCTATCTTCTAAATCAAGTTTCTCAAATTTTCCAGAAATCTTCCACATGAATGAGCCACAGTGTAATTTTAGAGCAGCTGCCTATGACCAACGGCCGAGAACCAAAGTTTGCAGATTCAAGTCCCACTTTGAAAACAACTAGTGAAGGATACTATAATAAGCCTTCAAGATAAATTTTTTAAATGTTAACCTGCCTATTTATTTATTTATTTTACTTAGCTGACATCATAAGTGAAGTATTTAAGTTAGGGTGTGCTGCCACGTTAGTCTGTCTCACAACATGAAAACCCAGGTCAGAGATGCAGCTGAGTAGAGATCTCTATCCATCTCTATTGTGTTTTTAATTGGTTTAAAAGTGCCTGAATCCTTACAACATTGTGGGTTTGGGGATTTTTTGTTTGTTTTGTTTTTTTTACTTTTTGTACTAGCTTTTACCAGTTTGGTGAAGTAGACTTTTACACCTACTGGGTAAGCTCACAAAAGGAAGCAGAGAAAACTTAGAGGCAGATGCACTAAACGTTTTTCATCGTTAAATGAGCCCTCGGGGAAGAATTTCCGATCCTTTCCATGCACTAAAGCCTATTTTTCGACGGTAGTAGCAGCTAACGAAAACGGAATGGAGATGAGCAATTAGTGTGAAAACCCCATTGAAACGACATGCACTAACCTTTTCCGATTGCCTTTACGCAGGAAAAAGGCAGGAAAACTAACGAGAGGTCTGGACCTCTCGTTAGGACAGCTCCGTGGCAGGAAAAAGTGTTAAGTGAAAAAATAAACAAACTTTGAGCCAATCCCAGCGCATTAGCAGAGCTAAAAGCGCTGTGATTGGTCCAAAGGACCTCAGAAAACACATAAAAAAATAAAAATAAAAAAAGGATCGGGAGGGGGCAAGGGCGCTCATCAGGAGCGTCCTGTACGGACGGCCTTGCCCCCCCCCCGCTGCTCCCCACTTTCCGCTGCTCCCCCCACCCCGAAAAAGCAAACTTGTAGAAGCCCCTGCCCCCCTCCCTTCCTCACTACTCTCAGCTCCGCCTCCCGACATCCTCCGTCTGTGCCCCGCCCCCTTTGGGGATCGTCGCCGCCATTCCCCTTCTCCATCGGGCCCCCCTCCCTCTTACCGGGCCCGTGCAGCGCCTCTCTCCTCTGTCCGAAGGCGCTGCACGGGCAAGAAGAACGCAGAATCAGCTGATGCCTGCCTTCGCGATGGCATCGATAGAGCGTCTTTCTCCTCCTGGGCCCGCCCCTGTCTGACGTCAGTAACCTACGTAGGTTACTGACGTCAGACAGGGGCGGGCCCAGGAGGAGAAAGACGCTCTATCGCGAAGGCAGGCATCAGCTGATTCAGCGTTCTTCTTGCCCGTGCAGCGCCTTCGGACAGAGGAGAGAGGCGCTGCACGGGCCCGGTAAGAGGGAGGGGGGCCCGATGGAGAAGGGGAATGGCGGCGACGATCCCCAAAGGGGGCGGGGCACAGACGGAGGATGTCGGGAGGCGGAGCTGAGAGTAGTGAGGAAGGGAGGGGGGCAGGGGCTTCTACAAGTTTGCTTTTTCGGGGTGGGGGGAGCAGCGGAAAGTGGGGAGCAGCGGGGGGGGGGCAAGGCCGTCCGTACAGGACGCTCCTGATGAGCGCCCTTGCCCCCTCCCGATCCTTTTTTTATTTTTATTTTTTTATGTGTTTTCTGAGGTCCTTTGGACCAATCACAGCGCTTTTAGCTCTGCTAATGCGCTGGGATTGGCTCAAAGTTTGTTTATTTTTTCACTTAACACTTTTTCCTGCCACGGAGCTGTCCTAACGAGAGGTCCAGACCGATGTGTATTGTGATTCTTTGATACATTGTACGTTTCACTACCGATCTCAGCATGTGTGACTTTTTTTTTTGGTGCATTTTTCGTTATTTTAAAATCGTTAGGGACTTTAACGATTTAGATTTTTTTACGTTTGGTTGCTGCATCTGCCTCTTAGTTTGCAGGTCTCACTTTATGATTGGAGATAGAATAAACATTCCAGAGTGAATTCCCTACTGCTTATTCAGTTGTCATGATTTAAAGAAACACCTAGCCACCCGCCTGGGGTTACCCTGCGGCCACTTAGATGGTCTATCCTCAGCACAGTTAAGGTCCGACTGCACCCGCCACTTGTGCTGTACACTAGCACCCTCCTCCCACCAACTGGGTCCCAACCGCCTTAGGGAGAGTCTCCCACTCTGAAATTATCCCCAGTGATTTCTAGGTTACTGGAGGCCACACCAGTGGTCCCACAGTTACCAGAAAGCACTCTCAGACCCAACACACAAACCACCAGGATTCTTTATCAGTCCAGACAAAGAGGCAATAAATTGAAACTTGTTTATTGTCTTAAAAATATTGAACAATGAACAAAAAGAAGTGAAATCAGCAAACAATAACAGGTAACTGAAATATGAATCAAGTATAACTAACTCTAAAAAGTACCTGGGAAAATCAGGACATATAGGGGTCCTTTTACTAAGGTGCACCTAGAAGTGGCCTGCGCTGGTGTAGATGCATGTATTGGACGCATGCAGGTTCATTTTTTAGTGCACCTGCAAAAAAGGCCTTTTTTGGGGTGTATCATTAGTATTATGCTAACACTGTATTATATCATTAATATTTGAATTCCAGTGCTGTTAAATGTGTATATTTTTGATACTGTTTCACTGTAGTTCTATTATTAGGTTTCAATATACTGTTTTGACGCTTACCTCATTTTTTGGTATTTATGTCTGTTCTTGATTACTTTGCTATTGTTATGCTATTAACAAAATTGTAAGTTCTATGTTAAACTGTACCTGCTGTACGCCATCTTGAATGAATCTCTTCATAAAGGCGGGGCAGACTGGATGGACCGTGCAGGTCTTTTTTATGCCGCCATCTACTATGCTACTATTAGAATTAGGACCACACGATAATAGAAAGGGAAAATAAACCTTCTTACCTGGTAAAGTGGCTTCAGCCTGAGAATTCCCTGTAGCAGAAAGTTGGGGAGATAAGTGGCTGTGATCTGTGTGAGAAGGGCAGTTGAAGTGCAACCTCAGGAAGCAGATAGCCCAAGAATCTTGGGAGTTGGAGGGCTGCAGCCAGGATTGAGAGAAGCTGCAATGATCTTTGGGGAAAGGCAGTTGCAGTACAACCAGAAGCAGATAGCTAAGCTTGCACCTGGGAAGGGGCAGAGTGCCCAAGAATCCTGGGAATTGGAGTGCACAGCCTGTTCTCCAATCCAGGTGCAGGAAGGTTATGCCAATCAGTCAGGCTAGGGTGAGACCCTGGAAGCCCTGTCTGAATTATTAAAAAACAAAAAAAGCCAACAACTTTATTTCGTGAGGATGGCAACAGGAGGAATGGATAACTAATGTCCAGGGCTGGAGAATCTTGTTCCCTGCATGACAGAAGCAGGTCTTGGGCTGAAATTCCTGGGGGGAAGGACGCCAAAGGTAAAGGAAGCCAGAAGAGATGGGAGACGGGAGAGTATCTCTTGGAAGACTTCAGGACTTAAGCTATGGTAGCTAAGAACCACCACTAAGGGTACCTTACCCTGACTAGAGTGCTGGGAGGTTGCTATGTTTATGACTGCTGGTTTCAGGAACATAAGGAAGTACCCTTTCTTAGGAGTTAAGCTGCAATCCAGTGGGATAAAGGAAAGGAAGACTGTTGATTAGAACCGTGTTTAATTTTGCTGCTAAGAAGCTTATACTTCAGTTAAGCATTTGTTCGGCTCAGAGACTGGCTGTGTTATATTTGCCACCACACTGTTAGTTTCTGACATTGAAGACATTTGTGTGAAAATACAATAAGAAAACATTTGTTTGCTTAACTGGAAAACCTGGAGTGGCTCATTTTACTTCCATGGACCGGAGTCTAGAAAAGATTCCAATAGTGATTAATAGGAACAGGTGCTCCAGTGCAGTGCTCCTTACCACCATTACAATATATGTAGCAAAACTCAAACTTGATGAGTCAACATTGGAATATATGAAACAGTGTATATCTAATGCAGTCTTATGAGGTGCAGAGTTAAAGTGAACACCCAATGACAAACATATACAAATTCTCATAATGAGGCTCTCCAAATCATCAAGGTGTTTCTGCAGTGTTACCGCCTGCTTCTGGGGCTATCGCTGTTATAAAACTGAACTCTTTTGAAACAATCCAATGTTGAAACCATTTTGGAACTGGTACTACCTTCAGGCATCGTAAAGATTTTTTTCAAACTAGATTGTGTTTCATCCAAAGGACTCAGGGGCCCTTTTACAAAGGCACATAGGCACTTACGTGCATCCAATGCACGTCAAATTGGCACTACCGCCTGGCTACTGTAGGTAATCAGCAGTTGGCGCGCACGGCACGCTTACTGCCCAGTTAGCATGTGAGAACTTACCACTAAGTCAATGAGTGGCGTTAAGGTCTCAGGCTGAAAATTGTCACATGCTGATTTTCATTTTGCCACACATTCATTTTCCGGCACATTAAAAAAAATCCTCTTTTTTCCAGGTGTGCTCAGTAAATGGACCAACGCATGTCCAAAAGCACTCCTAAACCAGTGCAGGCCATTTTTGGGTGCACCTTAGTAAAAAGGCCCCTAAATCATGAACTTGATTGGTTCTAAGTGGTGCTTTTTTTTACTGACATCATTTTTTGATGTCTTCAACATCACGATATGTCAACATCATGTAAGAGTGCCATCCTCGGTATTAAAAACATTCTTTGTGCATTGCCTCTCCTGATCTGTTTTTATATTGTTAAAGATTTTTGTAGATACTGTTTTATGTCACAACTAAGTATGCTTTTTTAATTTTTGAGATTTTTACAGACAGAGAAACATGTGCTTGATCAATTTATTTTTGCTTGTAGGCATCTTTTGGTGACATTTATTTAATGGATTGATATTCTACTATCTGATTTCAATATGGGATCGTTTCACAAAATTTCAGTTTTATAACAGCAATAGCCCCAGAAGCAGGCAGTAATGCTGCCAAATGCCTTGATGATTTAGAGCATCTCATTTTGAGAATCTGTATATATTTGACATTGGGCATTCACTTCAACTCTGTACCTGACAAGACTGCATTAAAATTAGATAAGTACTACTGTTTCATATAATTCAATGTTGACTCATCAAGTTTTAGTTTTGTTATATATGTTGATGTTCACTGAAGTTGATATTCACTAGCTCTTACTTGAGGAAGGATATGTACACACTTTTGGAGCAGATGATGGAGTGTGAATGTGAGCAGTTTGGACATTCGTTTAGAGTTTGTCTCTATTTTTACTCCTATGACTGTCTATTTCCAGGAGAAAAAGGAGGAGAAGATGAACCAATCTCTACAAAACAGTGGAGATAACCAAACTACTAATTTAACAACAACTAACAGTGTGCAACTGAGTCCTTGAAAAAAATATTTTATTTAAAAAAATGCTAGTCACAATTACTGTATGGAACTTGACATGGGCTGTGTTTTGGCAATCTTGCCTGCATTAGGAGTCCAAAGGTAATCTGGAACATCAACATGAATGGTAACTGGTCTAAGTCTAAAAGAAAAACTGCCATGCCCAAAAGACCTGATAAACATATCAACAAACGCCAATGTAAAGTGTTAGCATACAGCAAATAACAGATGATGTGGTTCAGTATTAGAAAATGGGAGGAGACCATTCGTTAAAAAGTGAGGGCCCTGGACTTCAGGAAAATTAACTTGATAAAGATGGGCAAATATCTTGTGAAGTCATTAGTAAAGTGGAACTCCTTGGGGAAGTAGAAAATTAGTGGGCAAAATTGAAAGAAGATATTGTAAGGGCTACAAACATTTTTGTTAAGAGAGTAAATAAAAGCAAGAATACAAGGAAGCTGCTATGGTTTTCAAATGAAGTAGCTGAAAAGGAAAAAGAAGTTAGACTTCATAAGCTACAAGAAATAGCAGAGAGCTGAAGACAAGCAAAATTATCTGGAGAACCGAAGAGAAGCTAGTACAGTAGTGAGGAAAGCAAAGATATAAATGGAAGAAAAAGTAGTGAACACAGTAAATTGGGGAGACAAGATCTGAGGCAACATGGTTTCACCAAAGGAACATCATAGTTTATAGTTTATTAGAAACAGAGAAACATGACGGCAGATAAGGGCCATATGGCCCATCTAGTCAGCCCATCCTCAGTAACCACTAACTCCTTTTCCTAAGAGATCCCACATGTCTGTCCCACTCCTTCTTAAACTCTGACACAGTCTTCGTCTCCATGACCTCCCTGGGAGGCCATTCCACACATCCACCACTCTTTCTATGAAAGAGTATTTCCTCGGATTCGTCCTAAGTCTCTTTCCTCTTAACTTCATCTTATGCCCTCTCGTTCCAGAGATTTCCTTCATTTGAAAAAGGCTCACCTCCTGTAAGTTATAAGTACATAAGTATTGCCACACTGGGACAGACCAAAGGTCTGTTTCCAACAGTGGCCAATCCAGGTCACAAATACCTGGCAAGATCCCAAAAAAGCTCAATACATTTTATGCTGCTTACCCCAGAAATAAGCAGTAGATTTTCCCCAAGTCAATTTAATAATGGTCTATGGACTTCTCCTTCAGGAAGCTGTCCAGAACCTTTTTTAAACCCCACTAAGCTAACCGCCTTTACCACATTCTCTGGCAACGAATTCCAGAGTTTAATTACGCATTGAGTGAAGAAACATTTTCTCAGATTCATATTAAATTTACTACTTTGTAGCTTCATCACATGCCCCCTAGTCCTAGTATTTTTGGAAAGAGTAAACAAACGATTCATATCTACCCGTTCCACTCCACTCATTATTTTATAGACATCTATCATATCTCCCCTCAGCCGTCTTTTCTCCAAGCTGAAGAGCCCTAGATGCTTCAGCCTTTCCTCATAGGGAAGTCGTCCCATCCCCTTTATCATTTTTGTTGCCCTTCTCTGTACCTTTTCTAATTCTATATCTAATTCTATATCTTTTGGAGATGCAATGACCAGAATTGAACACAATATTTGAGGTGCGGATGCACCATGGAGTGATACAAAGACATTATAATGTCCACACTTTTGTTTTCCATTCCTTTCCTAATAATACCTAACATTCTATTTGCTTTCTTAGCTGCTGTAGCACACTGAGCAGAGAATTTCAACGTATTATCAACAACGACACCGAGATCCCTTTCTTGGTCGGTGACTGCTAACGGGGAAACCTTGCATTATGTAGCTATAGTTCGGGTTCCTCTTTCCCACATGCATCACTTTGCACTTGCTCACATTAAACGTCATCTGCCATTTAGACGCCCAGTCTCCCAGTTTCATAAGTTCCTCTTGTAATTTTTCACAATCCTCTCGCGATTTAACAACTTTGAATAACTTTGTGTCGTCAACAAATTTAATTATCTCACTAGTTACTCCCATTGCTAGATCATTTATAAATATGTTAAAGATCAGCGGTCCCAGCACAGACCCCTGAACCCCACTATCTACCCTTCTCCATTGAGAATACTGACCATTTAACCCTACTCTCTGTTTTCTATCTTTTAACCAGTTTTTAATCCACAATAGGACAGTACCTCCTATCCCATGACTCTCCACTTTCCTCTGGAGTCTTTCATGAGGTACTTTATCAAACGCCTTTTGAAAATCCAGATATACAATATCAACCAGCTCTCCTTTATCTGTGTGTTTGGTCACCCCTTCAAAGAAATGTAATAGATTGGTGAGGCAAGATTTCCCTTCACTAAATCCATGTTGGCTTTGTCTCATTAATCCATGTTTTTAAATATGCTCTGTAATTTTGTTCTTTATAATAGTCTCTACCATTTTGCACGGCACCGACATCAGGCTCACCAGTCTATAATTTCCCAGGTCCCCTCTGGAGCCTTTTTAAAATATCAGCATTACATTTATTTATTTATTTATTGCATTTGTATCCCACATTTTTGTATCCCACATTTTCCCACCTCTTTTCAGGCTCAATGTGGCTTACAATGTGTCGTTATTGGTAGAAAATGGATTAGGAGAAAACAGTTAGTGTTGCATACAGGGTAGCGTAGTCAAAATTGAACAGATAGGTGTAAGTAGAAAACAGTGCTTACAATAGGTAGTTTTGGATGTCATAAAGAATAGCGTAAGCGAAAGTTAAATAAGCAGATATAAGCAATAACAGTATAGATAGTAGATAAGGTGGTGAGATAATACATTTATAGTTGCTGATCAGGTTGATATGCCTTGTTGAAAAGGTAGGTCTTCAGGGATTTGCGAAAGTTAGTTGGTTCATAAGTAGTTTTTATGTTGTGCTGCAATGCGTTCCATAACTGTGTACTTAGGTAAGAAAAGTTTGACGCATGTGTTAGTTTGTATTTTAGGCCTTTACAGTTTGGATAATGCAGGTTTAGAAACGTTCTTGATGATTCGATGATGTTTCTAGTTGGTAAGTCGATAAGTTTGGTCATGTAGGTTGGGACCAGACCATGGATTATTTTGTGGACCAGAATGCAAGTTTTGAAGGCTATTCGTTCCTTGATTGGTAGCCAGTGCAGTATTTCGCGTAGTTCCTTCTTCCATTTTCTGAAGGATTTTCTTTTAGCTTCCTTCACCTAACTTTTTAACCATGCCGGCTGTCGTTTGGTCTTCCTCTTTATTTTAATACACAGAATATATTTGGCCTGGGTTTCCAGGATGGTATTTTTGAACAGCATCCACGCCTGATGTAAAAAACATTTTGCACCCTTCTCATTTTATCATAGTCTCCTTTATGAAAGTTAAACACTAATGTATTGAATTTCCTGATTATACTTACTCCAAGTCTGATCATATTATGATCACTGTTATCAAGCAGCCCCATCACCATTACCTCCTGCACCAGATTATGCACTCCACTAAGAACTAGGTCTAAACTTTTTCCTTCTCTTATCGGCTCCTGTACCAGCTGCTCCATAAAGCAATCCTTCATTTTGTCAAGGAATTTTACCTCCGTAGCATGCCCTGATGTTACATTTACCAGGTCAATATGAGGGTAATTGAAATCACCCATTATTATCATGATGCCCAGTTTATTAGCCTCCCTAATTTCCATTAACATTTCTACATCCGTCTGTTTATCCCGGCCAGGCGGATGTAGTACACTCCTTTCACTATCCTTTTCCCCTTTACACATGGAATTTCAATCCACAGGGATTCCAAGATGTGTTTTGTTTCCTGAAGAATTTTCAATCTATTTGATTCAAGGCCCTCCTCAACATACTACTACTACTACTACTGTACCTCGGTATGACAGTGTCCCACTATACTACTACTACTGCTGTACCTCGGTATGACAGTGTCCCACTGGTTATCCTCCTTCCACCAGGTCTCAGAGATGCCTATTATATCTAGTTTTTCATTAGTGCAATATATTCTAATTATTCCATCTTATTTCTTAGCTTTTGGCATTCGCATATAGACATTTCAAACTATGTTTGTTGTTCCTCTTAATATCATGCTCAGTACTTGATAGTATTAATTTGCAATCTTTTGTCTGAGTTTTATTTTTATTTAAGGACACCTGTGAGCTTATTTTTGAAAGAGATCGCCGGCCATCTTCCGACACAAATCGAGAGATGGCCAGCGATCTCCTGATCCCGGCCAAATCAGTATAATCGAAAGCAGATTTTAGCCGGCCCCAACTGCTTTTCGTTACAGAGCCGGCCAACCTTCAAGGGAGGGTACAGAAGGCGGGATGAGGGGGCGGGGGGGGGGGGGGGGAGCAGGACAGGGGCGTGGTTACGAGATAGCCGGCTTCACCCCATAATGGAAAAAAGATGGCCGGCTCAGACGAGCATTTCGCCGGTTGCACTTGGTCCATTTATTTTTAGGTCCAAGTCACAAAAAAGTGCCCCAATTGACCAGATGACCACCGGAGGGAAATGGGGATGACCTCCCCTTACTCCCCCAGTGGTCACCAACCCCCTCCCACCCAAAACAAATTAAAAAAAAAGTTTTTTGCCAGCCTGAAATGCCACACCCAGCTCCCTGACAGCAGTATGCAAGTCCCTGGAGCAGTATTTAGTGGGTGCAGTGCACCTCAGGCAGGTGGACCCAGGCCCACCCCCCCAAACTGTTCCCCTTGTGGTGGTTAATGTTGAGCCCTCCAAGACCCATTGTACCCACATGTGGGTGCCCCCCTTCACTCCTTAGGGCTATGGTAATGGTGTAGAGCAGTGGCGTAGCTAGGGTAGTTGACACCTGGGGCCGGTCATTTTTTAACACCCCCCCTCCCCCCGAAATCCAGTACTAGGCATACCGAGAATACAAAACACTCAGGACCTATAGAGCAATTCTACCATACCATAAGCAGTAATTTGTACGAGTCACACAAGGAAAAGGAAAGCATCTTAAACACTACAGTGAGCACTAGAACATCAATTCACCTATTGTGAAACGAAAACAGACAGAATAGTACAGATCGTCGATCCTGCACAGTCAATGCCAACCGAAAGCCATGTCTTTTTCACAAATACAGATACACCCTAATCCACTATAGAATAAGTAATCATAAACTTTCTATTTAGACAAAAATTAAACTGAACCCCCAATGCCAGACTCTGCATACAATGCAACACCACAGAAACAGAAAATGTCCTCTAGTACTGTGCAAAATATAAAGACAGCAGATGTAAATTTGAAAAAACTAACAAACACCAATCACCACTTTACAAATTAACAAATAGAAATAAAACAAATAATATCATTTTATTGAACTAATACATTTAGCATTCAGAGGCCAAAACCTCCTTCCTCAGGTCAATTCCGTATAGTACTGTTACAGTGTTCTATCCTGACCTGAGGAAGGGGGTTTTGTTCTCCGAAAGTAAAATGTATTAAAATTAGTCCAATAAAAAGATTACCTTATTTACATGTTCTATTATAAACATTTATTAACACAGCTACAATACTACTTTATCCTAAAGCAAAAATATATATATATATATTTACAGTTTGTTGTCTCTGGTTTCTGCTTTCCTCATCTTTTCACTGCCTTCCTTCTATCCAGCATCTGTCTTCGCTCTCTCTCTCTGCCATCCAGTGTCTGCCCTCTCTCTCTGTCCCTTCCATCCACTGTCTGCCCTCTCTCCCTGGCATCCACTTCTGCCCCTTCCATGCACCATCTGCCCCAGTCTGCCATCTGTCTCTCCCCCTTCCATCAACATCTGCCCTCTATCTCTGCCCCTTCCATCCACCATTTGCCCCAGTCTGCCCTCTTTCTCTCTCCCCTTCCACCCACCATCTGCCCTTTCTCTCTGCCCCTTCAATCCGTCTGCCCTCCCTCTACCATCCATCCAGGGTCTGCCCTCCCTCACGCTCCCCCCTTCTATTCCCTCTCTCTCTGCCCCCTCTTTTCAGCCCCCAGTTCCAGCCCCCTTATTCTACCTGCCCCTAGTTCCAGCCCCAGCCCACATCTCCCACATGCCCCCCTTTTCAGCCCCACTATCCCACCAGTCCCCAGCCCTTTCCTCCCATCAGTCCCAAGCTTCAGCCCCCAGCCACTTCTCCCTGTCCTCTTTTCAGCCCCTAGTTTCAACCCCAGCCCTTTTCTCTCACCAGTCCCGAGCTTCAGCCCCAGCCAGTTCTCCCTGTCCCCTTTAAAGCCCCTAGTCCCCACAGTTTCAGCCCCCTTCATCCACCACATGCCTTGCATCCCCCCTTTTCAGCCCCAGACCCATTCTCCCACCTGCCCCTGGCATGGACCCATTTTCCCTCCTGCCCCCTTGTCAGACCCCAGTTCCAGCTTCAGACCCCTTCTCCCATCTGAGCACTCCCCTTCCCCCTTCTCCCCTCTCTGAGCACCCATCTGAGCTTCCCTACCCTTCCCCAATCCCCTTCTACCCTCTCTGAGCTCCCCCACCCTCCCTAATCCCCTTTAAGCACCCCTCTGAGCTCCCCCACCCCTCCCCAATCCCCTTCTCCCCTCCTAGATGCTCCCCCACCCCTCCCCAATCCCCTTCTCCCCTCTCTGAGCTCCCTACCCTCCCTAATCCCCTTTAAGCACCTCTCTGAGCTCCCCCACCCTCCCTAATCCCCTTTAAGCACCCCTCTGAGCTCCCCCACCCCTCCCCAATCCCCTTCTCCCCTCCTAGATGCTCCCCCACCCCTCCCCAATCCCCTTCTCCCCTCTCTGAGCTCCCTACCCTCCCTAATCCCCTTTAAGCACCCCTCTGAGCTCCCCCACCCTCCCTAATCCCCTTTAAGCACCCCTCTGAGCTCACCCACCCTTCCCCAATCCCCTTCTCCCCTCTCTGAGCTCCCCCACCCTCCCTAATCCCCTTTAAGCACCCCTCTGAGCTCCCCCACCCTTCCCCAATCCCCTTCTCCCCTCTGAGCTCCCCCACCCTCCCTAATCCCCTTTAAGCACCCCTCTGAGCTCCCCCACCCCTCCCCAATCCCCTTCTCCCCTCTGAGTCCCCCTCCGACCCGACAGCTGAGATCCGTTCTCCTGCTGCTCCTACCCTGTCCTGCCTTTAAAACTTTTTTTTTCGAAGCCCCAGAGAGTGGCAGGCAGCGCGCTTCGCGTCTGCCCTGCTAGTAAAGAAGATCTCGTTGACATCGTCGTCCTTCCCACACTGAGTCCCGCCCGCCCTCGCAGTAATAGGAAGTTGCCTCAGAGGGGGGTGGGACTCATTGTGGGAAGAGCGACGACGTCAGCGAGATCTTCTTTACTAGCAGGGCAGATGCGAGGCGCACTGCCTGCCACTCTCCGGCGCTTCGAAAAAGTTTTTATGGTTAAATCTTTTTTATTAACGCATAATGCTTGATAGAATACAATCAAGGTTTGTGATCCTTAAAACACTAATACAACAAGCAACTAGCAGTAACTTTGTCAACGCCAAATATTTTCTGTTTGATCCCCTCCCTACTCCCCCCCGACAATCCCCCCCTCCCAAAAATGTGCCCCTCCCTTCCCTTCCCCAAACACAAGCTGTCTTGTCAGTTATCCGGGTAGAGTCTCTCGTTCCAGCCCCTCTAGTTTAGAATCTTGCTTCTTGCCAGGGGTTGTAACGTGTCCCAGAAGTTCTCCCATGTTCTCTGGAACCGCTTGCCCTCCTCCGTCGACAAATCCTGATAGCCACGTCTTTCTAGTTTCAAAAGTTCAATCATTTGTATTCTCCAGGATCCAATTGTGGGAGCTCTGGTGTCACGCCAATGCTGCAAAACTACTCTCTTTCCCATCAACATCGCTCTCTGTAGGAAGGTTAAGAAGCCCGGTGGAGCCGGCTTGACATATTTATATTCTCCAAAGAGCATCAGAGGATGCCTCTGTATTGTGCGTCCCCAGTATCTCTTAGTCTCTCTCAAGATTTGTGTCCACAGTTGCAAGATACGTGGGCAGTACCAAAACATGTGGGCGAGTTTGGCCAGAGACTGCCCACACCATGGGCAGGCACCAGTTCCACCAAAGCCGGCCTTCCTCGCCCTATCCGTGGAGATGTATAGCCTTAAGGCAAATTTATATTGCATTTCCCAATATCGGGTAAAAATGGAAGATTTTTGAATGGAAGTAATGAAATTGCTCAGTGTCTCCTCTGTTACTTCTGCTAACAGGTCCCCAGCCCATCTTTGGGCACTGGTTCGAAAGTCTATATTCTCTGTCGAATCCTGTAAGGATCTATGATGATATTTCAGGGGCACCACCGTTTGCGCCCCCAAGGTCAGATCAGAACTCAGTGTATCTTGAACATCTTCGCTTAGATTCGCCCAACCCAGGGATCTGATATAGTGTCGAACCTGAAGGTAGGCAAAGCGGTCCGACTCCTTGAGCTTAAACTCCGTTTGTAATTCCATGAATGGTTTGGTCTCGCCCTCCTCGGAGACCAGCTGATAAACATATTGAATCCCCAACTTTCTCCAGCTGCCAAAGGTCCTCGAGGAGGTGCCCTCCGGAAAGTCAGGGTTGTGGAACAAAGGTAGAAAGGGGGTCGCCCTCCAGTCAAAATGATATCTTTTACAGAGCCACTTCCATGCTGCCCTCGCTGTGGCCACTAATGGGTTTTTTCCCAGCCCCCCAGGGAGCGCTCGACCTGGTGCATGTAGTACCCATCCCAGGTGTGCAGCTGGTGACAGTTTCATCTCTAGTTGGGTTGATGAAAAATGATGGTGACCTGTCAGCCAGTCCCTAATATGTCTCATGGAACAAGCAGTTACTAAATGGCGTATGTTTAATAATCCCATCCCCCCCTGTAGCTTCGGCTTCTGGATGATATGTATTGGGAGTCTAGGCCTTTTCTGATTCCACAGGAATTTTTGTATTAGTCTGTGTAACTCTTTCTCCTGTCTCCTTCTCAGGTAGATTGGTAACACCTGAAACTTGTATAGCCACTTAGGGATTATTATCATGTTTACCAGCCCCACTCTACCCATTAATGAAAGCGGGCAGGAACTCCAAAGTTGTAACAATCTTTTTGTAGTGTTTAATAAGGGTCGCACGTTCCTATCATATAAAGCCTCCATCTCTATTGGGATAGTGACTCCCAAGTAACAGAAATGTTGGCTCGCCCAAGGGATCTGGGGCCGTCCCCTCCAGGAGCTCCTAACCCCCTCATCCAATGGCAGAGCTAGTGACTTTGTCTGGTTCAGTGTGTATCCGGATAATTTGCTATATGTGTCAATAACGCGTAAGAGATTGTCTAGGGAGGCCTGAGGGTCACTCAGCAGCAACAATACATCATCTGCATACGCAAGAACTTTAAGTTCTGTCCCATGTACTTGAATGCCTCTAATGTCTCTATTTGCCCGTATCGCAATTAGCATGGACTCCAGGGTTAATAAGAAAAGAAGTGGGGAAAGGGGGCATCCCTGCCGTGTACCCTTGTATATCCCAAAGGTTTCTGTTAGGACCCCATTCACTCGCACCATGGCCCGTGGCTGATTATAAAGCGCCTGTATGGCTTGCAGGGTCCATCCCCCCAGACCCACCTGTCCCAGTGTTTCAAACATGAACGCCCAGTCTACCTGATCAAAAGCACGTTCTGCATCTAAACTCACAATCATCCTGCCAGTATTAGTGTCATCCTCTGAAAGCATGGCCATGATAAGTTTCCGAACATTTTGTACCGACTGTCGTCCCCGCACAAATCCCACCTGCTCCTCCCCAACAAGGTTTGGTATCAAGGGTGCCAGTCTGTCCGCCAATATACGAGACAGTAGTTTTACTTCCACGTTTATGAGGGAGATGGGTCTATAGGAGCCAGGTTGCAGTGGGTCTCTACCCTGCTTGGGTATTAAGCTAATTGTGGCCAGATTAGTGTGTTGCGGAAAGTGACCAACCTCCACCACAGTGTTTAGATGTTCGGTCAGGGGACCTACTATCTGCATTTTCAGTAATTTATAGAATTCTCCCGACAGACCATCTGGCCCCGGTGCAGTTTCAAAGCACTTATGGCTTTTTGCAATTCTTTTGCTGTCACTGGACTATCCAAGAGCTCTGCATGGTCTGCCGGGATCCTTCCCAGTCCCAGTGCCTGCAAGTATTGTCTTATGTCACTCCCCATTTGCCCTGTTTTACTGTTCGCCCCGTATAATGCAGCAAAGTGATCCCGAAACGTCTGTGCTATTTCAGCCATATTATTTGTTACTTCTCCTGTGGGCTTCTTTATAGCAGGTATAAAATGGGACTTCCGGGAGCCTTTCACCACTTTAGCCAACATCCCGCCCACTTTATCTCCAAATTTGTATAAATTGAATTTCCTATATAGCAAGGATCTTGTGGTTCTCTCGTGTAATAGACTGTTTAATGCTGCCCGGGTGGAGACTAATAGTTCATATGTCGCCTGAATTGGGGTTCTAGCATACTTCCTCTTGACTGTCCTAAGCTTCTTTTCTAAATCCACTATCCCCTGTGAGAGACGTTTATTCCGGGCACTAACGTAGGCGATTATATCACCCCTTAAGACAGCTTTCGCTGCTGACCAGAATAAGGTTGGGTCTTCTTTGTGGGCCTGATTATTGGCCGAATACTCCTCCCATTTTTTTTGAAGAAAAACCTCAAATTCTTTTGAGCGATGTAAATAGGCTGGAAACCTCCACCCTGGGGATTGTCTAAAGTATTGTGGATTTTCCACGTCCAACCATACCATGGCATGATCCGAGATCTCTTCTGGTCCAATTTGAGCGTCTCTGACCCTAGGGAAGAGGTCCTGTGTTGTGAGAATATAATCAATTCTGGACTGCGTATGGTGCGCTCTAGAGGTGTGTGTATAATCCCTTTCCTCCCCGTGCAAGATCCTCCAGGGGTCTAACAGCCCCATTTCCCTGCAAAAAACCTGCAGCAACGAGGTGTTGGGGTTTTGTTTCAGCTGTTGTTTCCTAGATCTATCTAACTCCATGTCCATCGTTTGGTTTAAATCACCTGCCATAATTAGTGGTAGTGTTGGTGCGGTCTTATATTTTGCTAAAAGTTGGGCATAAAAGGAATGTGCTGGGGTGTTAGGACCGTATACGGAAGCCAAATGTAGGTCTATCCCTTGCAGATTAATTTTGATCCCCACCAACCTCCCCTCTCCATCTCTAAATACCATTTGTGCTTGGCACATTAGGGATTTGTGGATTAGAATGGCAACCCCTCCTCTTCTGTTAGCTGCTGGGGAACAAAACACCTCTCCCACCCAATGTCGCCTCAGCTTCTCATGTTCTTCCTGGGAGAGCCTAGTCTCCTGGAGGCACGCTATTCCCACCCCATGTCTTTTCAATGCCGCCAGAATTTTCGCTCGCTTAATGGGGGAGGTGATGCCACCCACGTTCCAGGAGACTATGCGGACTCTACTTGGGGGCATGCTTGGTTACTTGGATCTGGACCACTACAATGATAATAACATCTACCACCTCGGAGTGCCCAGCCACCACTCCAAGGGTCCCCATCTGCACACTACTTTGATTTAGTCTCCTCATTAAGTTATTTTTGTGCCACCTGGCCCGTGTCATCAAATAGTCTGTTATCATTTTAAGATCAGCTTGTGTGTCTGTCTCCCTCCCTCCCCTCCCCCTTCCCTCCCCAACCACCCGCTTCTTCCTCCCACTCCCCCTTTCTCCCCAGTCCCTAAGTCCCTCACAACAATTGCCCATATTCAATGGGTCTCAGGGGCTTCTGTCTCTCCCGGTCCCCCACTCACATGGACATAAATCAAATTATATGAACCCTGCAGCTCTAACTGCTACAAACATAGATACTTTCCTGCTCCAGTGTAATCCTCGTTTGAAGCTTATAATTAATCATTACTGTTTGAGTCCCGCTCTTGAGTTTCCAAATTTTGCACATATGCCTGAGCTTCTTCCGGGGTTCCCAAAGCTCTCCATTGTCCATTGTCTCTCACTCTCAATACCGCTGGGTAAGCCAACATGAATTGGACTTTCCGCTCATGCAGCTTCTTACAGTATTGGGTGTATTTTTTCCTCTTTTCCTGGAGTCCCGCTGAATAGTCTTGGAATATTAATATTTGATGTCCGTCAAATTTAACCTCATTTCGCTTCTGCCGAAACCCCCTCAGGATTTCCTCCTTATGGATGTAATTGTGCACCTTCAGAATCACTGTTCTGGGGTTTCGTCGGCCATCTTGTTGCTTACCCACGCGGTGTGCTCTTTCCAAGCACAAGGGTCCCGCGTGGTCCGATAGTGCAAATTCAGTCGATAACCATTTCTCCAGCACTGACATTAACACTGAGGCTCCCACAGACTCTGGAAACCCCACAATGCGGAGGTTCATTCGGCGGGAGCGGTTTTCAAGTTCGTCAAGCTTCTCCTGAAAAGTCTCTAATTTGGCGTCCATCTTGGTCAGCCTTTGTTGCGCAGGGGTAAGCGTATCTTCTAGAGCCATCATTCGCTGTTCCAGCTCCCCTGTGAGTGACATTGCTAAATGGTTAGAAAGAAAAGTTTGCCTTTTTGCAGATGACACCAAAATTTGTAACAAAGTGAACTCCCTGGAGGTAGTGGACAACATGAGAAGAAATCTACAAAAATTAGAAGAAGGTCAAATGTTTGGCAGTTAAAGTTTAATGCGAAGAAGTGCAAAGTGATGCACTTGGGGTGTAAAAATCCATAACAGCAGTGTGTGCTAGGGGGGGTGAGAGACTAACATATACAGATCAGGAGAGAGACCTTGGGGTGATAGTAGCTGAGCATCTCAAGGCAGCAAAATAATGTGACTAGGCGGTGGCTGTTGCCTGAAGAATGCTAGGGTGCATAGAGAGGGTTGTAACCAGCAAATGAAAGGAGGTGTTGATGCCCCTATACATTGGTGAGGCCCCACTTAAGAGTACTGTGTCCGGTTTTGGAGGCCGCATCTCTTCAAGGATATAAGACTTGAGGAAGTTCAGAAGAAGGTGACAAAAAAGGAACAGAGTTTGTGCCATAAGGCGCATGAAAAAAGCCTGGATGACTTGAATATGTATATGCTAGAAAAAGGAAGAGAGGTGATATGATACAAACATTTAAGTATTTGAATGGTATTAATATACAAACAAACTTCTTCCAGAGACATAGGGGCAGTAGAACTACAGGACGGGAATGGAGGTTGCACGGAGGTAGACTGAGGAGTAACATCAGTAAATATTTATTCACAGAGGGAATCTTTTACTAAAGCTTAGCTTGAGTTATCTGCAGCAGGGCCCAGAGGAATAAAATGGGCCCTGCTGTAGATAACTTGAGCTAAGCTTAAAAAGACCTCCAGAGAGTGTAGTGGACGCCTTGAACACCCTTGCAGGATAAGTGGTTGAGTCAAAAATGGTAAGCAAATTCAAAAATGTGTGCGACAGACGCAGGGATGCCTAAATAGAAAGAAGATGGAAACACAACATGGCTGTTAAGGTGTTATGGTGGGCAAGAGTAGTGAGAACTAAAGCCAAAGTCAGACAGACTTCTATGGCAAAAGACAGGTGAAGCTTCACCAAATCTAGGGGCCCTTTTACAAAGATGCGTTAGGCACTACGTGCATGCAGCGTGTGCCTAAACGAGACTACTGCCAGGCTACCACGCCCTCCAGAGGTAATTTTAGATTCGGAGTGCGCCCATAACATCTAGATGATTGATTTATTTCCTCCTTACACATGTTTCAGTGTGAGCATGCAGAGCATGAGCCCCTACTGCTAGATCAATGGGTGGTGTTAAGGACTCAGGCCAGTTTTGGACAGGCGCCAGTTTCAGTACTACCGCATGCCCTTTTCCTGTCCCATTAGAAAAAGCCCTTTTTTGCAGACAAAGTAAAAACTGGCCCGGCGCGCGCTCAATACATGCGCCTACATTACCGCAATTTTTACTGCAGCTTAGTAAAAGAACCCCCTAGTATTTTAGATCACTTTTGGGCTCATTTTCGAAAGAGAAGGATGCCCATCTTTCAACATAAATTGGAAGATGGGCGTCCTTCTCACAGGGTCGTCCAAATCGGTATAATCAAAAGCTGATGTTGGACGTCCCCAGCTGCTTTCCGTCGTAGGGACGGCCAAAGTTCAAGGGGCGTATCGGAGGTGTAGCGAAGGCGGAACTTGAGCATGCCTACCACTAGGACATCCTCGACCCATAATCGAAAGAAACAAGGGCATCCCTGACAAACACTTGGACGACTTTAATTGGTCATGTTTTTCTTACGACCAAGGCACAAAAATGTGCCCGAAATGACCAGATGACCACCAGAGAGAATCGGGGATGACCTCACCTTACTGCTCCAGTGGTCACTAACCGCCTCCCACCCTCAAAAATCATCTTTAAAAATATTTTGTGCCAGCCTCAGATGTCATACTCATGTCCATGACAGCAGTATGCAGGTACCTGGCGCAGTTTTAGTGGGTGCAGTGCACTTCAGGCAGGCAGACCCAGGCCCATCCCCCCCACCTGTTACGTTTCTGGAGGAAACAACGAGCCCTCCAAAACCCACCAGAAACCCACTGTATCCACATTTAGGTGCCCCCCTTCACCCATAAGGGCTATGGTAGTGGTGTACAGTTGTGGGTAGTGGGTTTTGGGGGGGTTGGGGGGCTCAGCACACAAGGTAAGGAAGCTATGTACCTGGGAGCAATTTATGAAGTCCACTGCAGTACCCCCTAGGGTGCCCAGTCGGTGGCATGTCAGGCGGACCAGTGCACTACAAATGCTGGCTCCTCCCATGACCAAATGGCTTGCATTTGGTCATTTCTGAGATGGACGTCATTGGTTTCCATTATCGCTGAAAATCAGAAACGACCAAGTCTAGGGACGGCCATCTCTGACCAAATTTCAGGATTTGGGCGTCCCTGACCGTATTATCAAAACGAAATATGGACGTCCATCTTGTTTTGAAAATACGGGTTTCCCCGCCCCTGGATGGGGACGTTTTGCGAGAGTGTCCTCATCAAAACTTGGACGTCCTTTTCAATTATGCCCCTCTTTGTCATAAGCTGCAAGTGAGGGTGCAGTGCAGCTCAGGGGGAGGAGAAGACATCTTGATTGGTAAGTTGAATATTGTCAGCAATACTTGTGAATGATATATGGTTATAATCAAGGCTCCCATCATGTTTTGCTGCCTATAATGTTGGCATAATGGAGAATTGACAACCAGTGGTTAAGTATGGGTGGCTGGGGCCCACACAGAGTGGTGGGCGCAGCTCTGGCCACTTTGTTGGGCAGACTGGTTGGACCATGCGTGTCTTTATCTGCCATCATTTACTATGTTACTGTGACAAGACTTTTTTTTTAGATATTCTAGTGATAGGAGGAAGTATAAAACTATCATTGTGAGACTCTAGGGCGAAGGGGATGAATATGTAAATGCTGATGAGGATAAAGTAAAATGGAAAAAAAGCATACTACATTTGGTCTAAAAAATAATCTCAAAAGCAATTTTTCAACATTATTGAATCTCATGGAAAAAAAAAACTAATTTGAAGTCAAGTAATTATGTTTTGATTAACTTGGCAGTCCTTTGTTCTACAGGTCATGCGAGTGTTGAGTAAATTATAAACCTGCAATTCTATCCAGAGGTCAAGAGACTTCAGAATTTATTTGATAAATTAGTCTCCTGGAAAGATCTCTTGCTAATACCTTCTAAACTGCCTTCATAAGTTGCCTGAATTATTAACTAATAGAGTTATACATGGCATTAGTACTTGTGAGAGTAACCCTTTCACAGACATTTAAATGTATATATTTTTTCTAATGGGAAATTAAACAGATGGGAAAAAAAATACTTGCATATAGAATCACCCCTGTAAGTGGTTCTATGGTCAAGAATGGTTCAGGCCAGTACTGGGCTGTATTCATAGAAATAAGTTTGTAAAAACTCACCAGACATGATTCAAGGGTAAGAAGAATGTGAGTATTTAACTCAGGTTGTCTAAAATAATATATTATTGAAAAGTTATGCAGTTATAATGAATTAATATTCTTTAAAGAAAAACATCATTGTAAGAGGGCTTTCTCTTCTATATTTTTATTCCTAATTTTTCCTCTCCCTAAGAGATTCCACATGCTTGTCCCCCACTTTCTTGAATTCAGATATAGTCCTCATCTCCGCCACCTCCCCCAGGATGTTGTTCCACAAATCCACCACCCTTTCCATGAAAAAGTATTTCCTTAAATAACGTTTGAGTCTATTCCCTTTTAACTTCATCTTATGTAATCTCATTCTAGAGTTTCCTTTCAGTTGAAAGTATTTATACCACAGAGATATTTAAATGTCTCAATCATATCTCCTCTCTTTATCTTCCAAAGTATACATATTGAGGTCTATATGCTTTAAGATGGAGACTACTGACCATTTGAGTAGCTGCCCTCTAGACTGACTCCATCCTCTTTATATCTTTTTGAAGTTGCAGTCTTCAGAATTGTACACATTAGTCTAAATGAGTCTCACTAGAGACTTATATAGAGCCACTATCACCTCATTTTTCCTGCTGGTCATTCCTCTCCCTATGCACACAAGCACTTTTCTGGCTTTGGCTGTCACCTCTTTTACCTATTTGGCCATCTTAAGATCATCAGAAATTATCAATCCCAAATCCCGCTCTTCCTTCAAGCACAGAAGTAACCCCCCCCCCCCCCCAAAAAAAAAAAAATGGTATTGCTCTCTTGGATTTCTGTAGCCCAAGTGCATAACCCTGCATTTTTGAGCTTTAAATCTTAGTTACCAATTTCTGGACAATTCTTTTAGATTTTCTAGATCCATCCTCATGCTATCCAGACCATCAGGGGTGTCTACCCTATAAACTGAGCTTTGTGTCATCTGCAAAGAGGCAAATCTTGCCAGATAACCCTTCCACAATATCATTCCAAACGATGTTAAAAAGAATGAGGCCAAGGACCAATGCCTGTGGTATGCCACTGATTACATCCTTTTCCTCAGAGTGAACTCCCATTTATTAAGCCTCTCTGTCCCCTTTCACTTAATCAGTTTCTAACCCAGTTTGACACTTTACAGCCAAGATCACTAGCACTCAGTTTATTTATCAGTTGCCTGTGTCAAAGGCTTTACTAAAATCTATGTACACCACATCTAGTGCTCCCCTAAATCCAATTACTTCATCACCCAGACAAAGAAATCAGATAGGTTAGTCTGACAAGACCTTCCTTTAGTAAAACCATGCAGCCATCTATTTGATTCCAGAAACCTTTCTATCCTCTATTTTTTGAAGTGTTTCCATTAATTTACTTGCCACAGAGGTAAGACTAACTGGTCTGTAGTTACCAACCTCCTCCTTACTTCCACTGATCTCTCCATACACCCTTCCCTGGGAATGCCATTCATCAGGCAAGTCTCTCCCTTCTGTACTCTTCTCCTCCACTGCTAACCCCAGACTCCATTCCTTTTATCTTGCTGTACTGTATGCATGGAATACACTTCCAGAATTGGTATGTCAAGCTCCATCTCTGGGGCTATTCAAATCTAGGCTAAAAGCCCAAAGTTTTAGGCTTTTTTAAAACTCTTGACCCCTATTCCTCTGTTCAGTACTCATATCTTTTTTAAATTATTCCCACGATAATTCCACAATCCCATGTTTGTCCTGCTTGCCTGTCTTGAATAGATTGTAAGCTCTGTTGAGCAAGGACTGTCTCATATGTGTTTTATGTTCTTTGCTGTGTATGTCTAATATATAGAAATAAGTAGTAGTAGTGATCACAGCTGCCCTTCTCCAGTCTTTTGGACCACTCCATTTGGCCAATATCTACCACATATCCACTTCCTTATTCGCATTTGTCTTCTGCAGTCCCACTCCCAGCCCTTCATCTGTGAACTCAGAACAGAAATATTTGTTGAGAAATTCTACTTTATCCTTGTCAGCTTCAACATGTTGCTCCCCTTCACCTTTAAGCATCACAATGCCACTTTTGCACTTCCTCATATCACTTATATATCTAAAGAATGTCTTGTCCTCCAATTTTACCATATTGGCTATTTCTTCTTCCATATACATCTTTGCTTGTCTGACTAATTTACCAGCTGTTCTTAGTTTTCCAAGTATTGTTACCTTTCATATTGCTACCTTTCATCTTCTTTCTGTGATGCCTTGTAATTTATGAAGGCTAACCTCTTTTCCTTTATCTTCTCAGCTACTACATTTGAGAACCAAAGTGGCCTTTTTTCCCTTTTATTTTTATTTACTTTCCTAACAAAAAAGTTTGTTACCCTAAAATAACTCCTTTCAGTTTTGCCCACTGCTTTTCTACTTTCCCCAGTTGTGCCCATCCAGCTAACAATGCTTTTAGGTATTCCCCCATCTTCACAAAGTTGTTTTTTTTTAAGTCTAGAACCTTCAACTGTGAATAAACCCTCTCCAAGCATGTCTTAATTTCAAACCACAAATCCAAAAAGAGTGGAGATGGTGGAAGTAAAACTACAGGTCCAACTAGAAATTCTTTATTAGTGAACCTGCTACGGCCATGTTTTAGCACTATGCCTGCATCAGGGGTCTTAATGAGAATATATATATATATATATATATATATATATATATATATATATATACGCAATCCACTTAAGTGCAAGGGTCTGGGACCAAAGAAATACATGCAGTTAACCAGAGCATATACTTAACCGTTGTGACCCAAGAAGCTTGACATCTGATAAACATATGTACAATACTGTTTATTATACGTACAGTATACAGTCTCCGTTAACTGACGTTAGGCTTTCTTGAAGTAATCAGTCATAGTCCTCTGTACACTCTTGTGTCTGTGAGTTCCATAGACTACGTCTGCCAGAGGGTAAAAACTGTCATAGCACTGACATCCAGTGGCCTCCAGATAGACCCGCACGGTGTTGAGACTCTCCAGTGCTCTTGCAAAAGTAACAGGAGGTTGTTGAATTTCGTCAGCATGTGCCTCGCTGCTCATATCATCATCAGCCGCTGCCTGAATGTAGGCGCATATCTGGACATCAGTGCTGTCGTCAGCTGTTTGTAGATTGTAATCAACAGCTACATAGTGATGAAACTACTCTTCAGTAACACAGGCTGGGATGTCAATAGCCTGTTCATCTGACGCATTTGCAACAGCTGCATCTGTTTCGTCCCTCTCCACATCCCTAACAGAGCTTGCCCGCTTGTAGCAGTTCACAATGGTTGCCTGTGTAACATGATTCCAGGCTTCTTTCTGCATATGTAGGGAATCCAACAGTGATAGACTACGAGTCAGTTCAACAGCACGTTTATCCTTGCCAGTCTGGTCATCCATAATGCTCATCAGACGATGTAGCACAAGAGCCCGATAATGTTGTTTGAAATTGGCTATTATGCCCTGATCCATAGGTTGGATCAGAGAGGTAGTGTTTGGTGGCAGGAAGACCACCTTGACGTTAGACAGGCTGAAATCATCACTATATGCAGCACAATTATCACAAAGCAACAAAATCTGACGCTTTTGTGCCCGCATTCTAGTGTCTAACTTCTTTAGCCACTGCTTCCAAATTTCCCCAGTCATCCATGAATTTGTGTTAGCCTCGTATGACACAGGAAGTTGCTTAACATTCTTGAAGCAATAGGGT
Organism: Microcaecilia unicolor; assembly: GCF_901765095.1. Classification (NCBI taxonomy): domain Eukaryota; kingdom Metazoa; phylum Chordata; class Amphibia; order Gymnophiona; family Siphonopidae; genus Microcaecilia; species Microcaecilia unicolor. Next base: position 52,182,174 of record NC_044039.1, read on the forward strand.
TGTTTGCTCTTTCCAATGACGAGTGGTTCCAACTTCTCACTCCCATCCATATTGCAGCAAAGGAGGATCGTCAGTCGGTCCTTCGACGTTTTACCTACTGTAGTTTCGGCTTGTTTGAATGCAAGTGTTCCATCAGGAATTGTAAGCCAGTAGAGACCATTTTCATCAGCATTGAAAATGTCACGAGGTGCAAACTCGTTATTGTAGGAAGAACTGAAACAACCCAATTTTCAGCACCAAAGTCATCAGCGTCTTGTTTTTCACCATGCTGTTTCTTGAATTTTATGTTCTTCCTCTCCTTCCATCTTTCCAACCATCCAACAGTGGCTTTGAATTCAGTTAGTCCAAGACTTTCAGCTAGCTGATTAGCTTTCTCCATAAGCAGTGGACCACTGACAGGAAACTGTTTGCTCCTGACTTGAGAAAACCACCGAAGAAGAGCATCTTCTACTTCCTCAGCTTTTCCCGCCCGTTTTCGTTTCCGTTGTGGGTTTGTATTGTTTTACCAGTCTTCCAGAAGCTGGTCTTTCTGCTTCAAGATACGTGAAATTTGACTGGGATGGACACCATATTCTTTATTTGTTTGTTTTCTAATATTTTAAGAACTTCTATTCATTCAGCCAGTGTTAAAGTCTTACAGTTGCACGACGATGACAACTACAGTGTACACTCTAACAACATTCTTTTGCTTATTCTATCTGTGGCATTTAAAGGGGTGGGAAATTTGAAATCTCGTTGGTTATCATGCGCCAATCGGCTTCCATATTCCATGCATGCGCTTATGCGGAGTCTTTCCTGCAGGGGAGCGGTCTTAAACCATGCATATAAGCGTATCTTGCACTTATCAGAGTTGCGCCAAACCACACACACATACACACAATTAAAAATATAAAAACTTGTACATATATATATACTAGTAAAAAAGGCCCATTTCTGACACAAATGAAACGGGCGCTAGCAAGGTTTTCCTCGGAGTGTGTATGATTGAGAGAGTGAATGTGCGAGTGTGTGTGTGTGTGACAGAGAGAGAGAGTGAGACTAGGTGTGAGTGTGTCTGTGAGAGAGAGATATTGTGTGTGAGAGAATGAGAGTGTGTGCCATGGGCCCCCCTCCCTTTCAAATCAATTGTTAAAATTCCATTTGCGTACAATTTCTGGATCAATATTTAAACATGATAAAAAACAAGAAAGCATCAAAAAGACTTAACTTTCAAAAAAAGGAGTGCTTTTCCACATCTATAAATCACACAGACTGTGGCCAAAGTTTCACTAAAGCTCAAGCACAGCTGTTTTCCACGTCACTTGGATCCCTCAGCAGGATATTTTGTTGACATTTCCTATTTCATTGCAATTGACAGCTCATCCTTTGTTAATACCCTGTTATGCTAGTATTCTATAAAAGAAAATAGGCACCTACTTTCTTTTATAGAATAGGTTCCTGCATACCCTCCGTGTGCTTAATTGGAGGTGCCAATTATAGAATTGCCCCTAAATAATAACCATTATAATTTCTTAGAAAGATCAGTAGAAAGGCCCCTATGTTTTTCATCACATCACGGAGTGTATATCTAACAGTAAGAAATTGAGATCTTCCATGAGTGCAAGAGGGTTCATAGATAAATGCAAGCCTTCCTCATTGCTTATTATTTACAGCTATTGTTTCACAAATGTACATTTTTCAACAGTGAGATCCATGAGCTACAAACATCCAGAGGTTAAAGAAATAACAGCAGCAGAAACTGAATTAGAAAAGGCATGCAGTGTTTGACTTTGTCACGCAGTAGGAATCTGCTAGCATGTATGAGGCCTCATGCTGCATTTAAGAACATAAAAATATACCCTCTGCTGTCTTTCACCATCTTCAGAAATAGTGGGAGGTTGGATTAATTATGAATTTCACCAACTAAAGCACAAAATGTGGTGCAGAAGGCTTTACCTTTTAGCCTGTGAGGATCAGAAAACTCGCAGGTGAGTTAAGATGAAGATGGAAAAGAAAAAAATAAACCCAGAAAGAATCTATTATCTTGACTCAGAAATAATGTTAAAAAAACATATTTTCAAGAAGAAATGGATGGTCATGGAACAGCCTACTAATGGTGGTGCTAGAAACAAAATTATAAAAAGAATTCAGGAGAGCACGTGACGTGATGAGCTGAGCAGACGTGCTTTGCCTCAGCTCCTGAGCCCTCACTCTATAAATCGTCAAAATACTGCAATTCGCAAGCAGAAAAAGGAAACCTGAGCTCTATATAGTATATGGACAAATACTTTAAACAATCCCCCGCTGGAATGGCGTTGCGTACTGGGAAGAAAGAAAAGGAAAAGAGTAAAACGCCAACAACAGAATCCAAGATGGCGGACGATCCGCTCTCGGCGAACCAAATATTCACAGCGGCGCAGCTCGAGCAGTTAACGCTTGCGGTGGCAAATGCTTGGCAACCTAAGTGGGATGCTCTGGATCAAAAGCTGGACTCTTATCAAACGAAGCTGGAAGGTTTGGGGACCCGAACGGAGGATTTGGAGACCAGGGTATCTGCCCTGGAAGATGATTCCCAGGGCTATAGCTCGGACCTGCGGGAGATTAAAAAACAGCTCCAGGAGCACATGGACAAATTAGAAGACCTTGAAAACCGCTCCCGCAGGAACAACGTGCGCATCGTGGGCCTTTCAGAAAAAGTACCTGAAAAAAACCTGGTTGACTGGCTCACGGAGTGGTTATCAAAGGAGCTGGCCTTGTCGGATGGCTTTGGGCCCCTGGTAATTGAGCGAGCGCACCGCGTGGACCGTAACAGGGAGAATCAAGAAAGACCTAGAGTGGTGGTGGCGCGGCTCCTCAACTACAGGCATAAATTGGAAGTACTACAGGGGTTTAAGATCCGCAGAGGAGATTTGAAACATGAAGGCCGCCAAATTCTGATATTTCAAGACTACTCATCAGGTGTTCAGGAGCGGCGACGTAAATTTCATCCATTATGCACTGCATTGGTCCAGAAACAAATTCGTTTTGTTCTACAATACCCAGCGGCACTGAAAGTGCTGGTGCATGGACAATGGAAAGTATTTAAATCAATGGAAGATGCAAAAATCAAGCTCCAGGATCAAGGTATCCTGGAAGGAGACTGAGAACAATGATAAACTCTATGAGAGAGTAGGTTTCAAAATGTTTTCATTTTCTTTCTGTAGCAGTAATAGCTATAATAATGTTTTCAGTAAGCAGGAATAGGGGGCTCTTGCCACGTTAGGTGCTCCATTGGTAATTCCCGGTTTTGGTTTGGGAATATGGCAAATGGGTTAGTTTAGAGGGGGGGGAATGAGGGGATTGGGGTAAAGGGCTTATGATTTCTGAGGGAATATCTATTTGCTATGGGACTAGGGGGACGTTTCGACAGTGCAGGGGGAAGTCTCACGCAGGATTAAAAAGTAATCTGCTGGAGTTGTATCTGCAGAGGGTGGATTTGGGGCTGGAGGGCCTTGCAGCATCCCAGGAGTGTAGGGTCAATGGGAGCGGAAGGTTCCAGGGATGACCACTAGAATTGTATCTTGGAACGTAGGTGGTATCAGCTCCCCAATCAAAAGATCCAAGATCCTTTCAGCACTTAAGAGACACAGAGCTGATATTGCATGTTTGCAGGAAACATGCCTCACAGATTTAGAACACTCTAAGCTGCAAAAATATTGGGTGGGGGAGGTATTTGCGGCGTCATCCCAGAGTCGTAAAGGAGGGGTGGCGGTGCTGTTTCGAAAGGGGCTCCCATACAAAGCAACTGTAATAGACAAAGAGGCATATTTTCAAAGCACTTTGGGAGGCTAAGTTCCATAGGTTTCTATGGAACTTTGGGAGGCTAAGTGCTTTGAAAATGAGCCTGAAAGCGGCCCAGGGGGACCACATATTGCTAAAAATATGGTTATCAGGTAGAGTCATTTTGCTATTGGTCCTCTATGGACCTAACAATCATAATCCGGCCTTCCTTACCAACTTAGCTGGGAAATGCCTACAGAGTAATAGTGGGGATTTGATTGTAGTGGGAGACTTTAATGCGGTCTTGGACCCGAGGCAGGATTGCTCTAGTACAAAAGATTCTCAGTACAGAGGAGTGCGGGCCAAAGAATTTCAGACATTCAATAGGACCCTCGACCTGGTAGACACGTGGAGGATACTCCACCCTGGAGAAAAAGATTACACGCACAGGTCGAGGGCCCATGGCACATCTGCCAGGATTGACTATATTCTGTGTGCTCGCTCCTTATTCCACCTAATAGCTGCGGTATCTATAGGCCCAGAGGAAGTAGCAGATCATGCTATGGTGTGGTTAGACCTTGTTAACTCTGTGGCAGCTGGGGGAGGTAGGGGGTGGAGATACCCAGTAGGCCTCCATCAAGATTTACAATTACGGGCACACGTACAGCAAAGTTGGGAACACTATATAGATGACAATCACTGGCACGCAGTTCATCAACCTGAGTTGTTCTGGATGACCTCGAAGGCGGTCCTGCGGGGTGCCATTATAGCCTACTGTAGTATGAAAAATAGGAAGAAAGCGGCAGGCATCCTGAATTTGGAGCGCCAATTGCAAAAAGCCAAAAGATTACATCTTCACCATCCCACACCAGTTAACTTAGAGAATCTAAAAGCTACCCAGGCAGCGTTAAATAGCTTATTACATGAAAAGGAGATGAAGTCCGCCCTGTTTTACAAATATAAGTTGCAGAGGTTTGGTAACCGGGCAGGAAGAATGTTAGGTAGGTTGATTAGAAACTCGGGAGCCCCAAGGACAGTGACTGCATTGAGGGATGCAAAAGGGAACATAATAACAGATAGTCGAAAGATCGGGCAGGCCTTTACAGAGTATTTTAAAACATTATATAAATCCAGAGTGTCTCCCTCAGCACAAAAAATGCAGGAATACTTGACCCAGATTGGGCTCCCAAGACTAACAGGGGAGCAATTGGAGAACCTGAACAAACCGATAACAATGTTAGAACTGCAGGGAGTGATTAAAAAGTTGAAGCTTTGGTCTGCCCCGGGCCCAGATGGATTTTCAGGGGAGTACTATAAAATTCTGTCAGGGGAGGCCCTAGCATCCTTGCTGGAATATTATCAGGAGGTGGTGGGGAAAAAAGAATTTCCGAGGCATGCCAACACAGCGCTCATAACCTTAATACCCAAGCCAGGGAAGCCTTTGGATAATGTTGAATCTTACCGACCAATTTCTTTGCTAAACGTTGACACCAAAATATTGGCAAAGCTGATGGCTGAGCGTTTGGCAGAATATCTCCCATCCCTGATAAGTCAGGAACAGGTTGGGTTTGTTAGGGGCCGTCAGTCGGTTCATAATATCAGGAAGACTTTGATGGCTATGGCGGCCAGCCAGCAGCTTGGGGCCTCCACCCTGCTCTTGAGTCTAGATGCTGAAAAGGCTTTTGACCAGGTGGGGTGGGAGTTCATGCACCAGACCTTGGCTGCCATGGGTATAGAGGGGTGGTTCACACATGCAGTTCAGGCACTTTATTGTCAACCCAAGGCAGGAGTGTTTGTAAATGGAGTCATAGAGCCAGAGTTCCAAATAAGCCGGGGTACGCGACAGGGTTGTCCCTTGTCCCCTTTATTATTTATATTGTCTTTGGAGCCGTTGCTGCGGAGGGTCTCTTCAGCCCCAGAACTCCAGGGGGTTAATCTGGCAGGAAAGGATATTAGGATTCTAGCTTATGCAGATGATTTATTAGTAATTTTGAGAGAGCCCGCTAAGACTTTATCAAATTTGCTGCGGTTAATTGAACAGTATGGGAGATACTCAGGGTTCTGTTTAAATTTACATAAATCTATAGCCTTACCAGTGTTGTCAGAAGAACCAATAACCTGGCTGGGGAGTTTCCCCATCCAATGGACACAGACCTCCTTGAAATACTTGGGAATCACCATCACTAGGGATTTATCACAACTATATGTGCAAAATGTACAGAGATTATTACGAGACACTAAAAGACAATTGGAGGCCTGGGGGCCGTTGCCACTTTCGTTGATGGGAAGGATTGCGCTGTTTAACATGGTTATGGCCCCTAGATGGCTCTACACATTTCAGTCACTCCCATTGTTTCTAAAAAAATCTGATGAACAGAAGCTGATAAAAATGGTACAAAAATTTTTATGGAAGAAGAAGAGGCCACATCTCTCTTATTACGCATTAAGTGTTCCAGTGGAGTACGGCGGCCTGGGACTATTAAATATCAAGTATATGACAGTGGCAAGTGGAATGCGACATATCAACGACTGGTTCCGTGGATCCCAGGACTATACAGCCACTTCCATAGAAATGCATCTGTATCCTGAAACACATTTTAGTAACTATCTGCATACGGCAGGGCCTCCCTTGCCATACATATTGCAAACGACAGGAATTCTGAGGTCAGCGAAAGCTGTATGGCAATGGGTCTGTAAATTGCATCAATTCTCTGCAAAAACTACCCCGTTCCTGTCGATTTGTGAAAACCCTGCCTTCCCACCAGGCATTTTATATCCAGCTTTCCAAAGGTGGAAGCGGAAAGGGATGATATACTTACTGCATGTAGTCTCTCCAGAAGGACGGATAAAGTCGTTCCGGGAGCTTCAGGAGGAATTTGGTCTGCCCCCTTCGGACGAGTTTCACTACAGTCAGTTAAAGCATTATATCCAGTCCTTGCCTTGGGAGGATTTGGCGGAAGATGTTCAGGAAGAACTGGCCTCAGCATTTTCCTTAGCAGCACAGCAGCAAGTACCGCTCAAGTTTTACCACAGGCACATTAGAGACACAGTGCAAGAACCTGATTATGCCAAATTGTTAGCCCAGTGGAAACAGGACATTCCGATGGAATTTACAATATCACAGTTGAAAACTCATGTTTTGACTATGAGGAGACACACTTCTATGGTCTCGCACTGGGAAACTCAGTACAAAGTGGCACTCAGACTGTACATTCCCCCTAGGAGGGCTTTCCATATGGGGATCTCTCCGTGGGGGGAGTGCCCCAAATGTAAGGAGCCTGGAGCCTCTCTGGGGCATATGCTCTGGAGGTGCAGAGGCATTGTCAGCTATTGGAAGCAGATAATACATTATGTATCTCATACTTGGCAGGCCAGATGGAAATATGACCCAGGTTTGTTGCTGGGCCACCCTGTACTTATCCGACCAATACCGAAAGGATTTAAAACTTTTGTGCACAAAACCATAATAGTTGCTATGCAGGTGATACTGTCGGAGTGGGTATCCTACGTTTACCCATCCTATTCCCAGTGGCGGACTCGTATGATCCTGCTGTTGAGAGTTGAAAGGATGGGGGTGCATGACTTTAACTCTGGACCTGGTCTGCGGTTTCTAGATACTTGGCACCCATTGCTAGACACACTGACCCCAGCAGCCAGGAGTAGGTTGCTGAACATATGATAGTTCCCAGGCAATGCATAAGGAAAGGGAGGGGGAGAGTTTGTAAAGGGAGGGGGGGAAATTTGGTAAGTTGGGGGGGAGGGGGGAAGAGAAGGGTGGTAGGGGGCTGTTTGGGGAGGTAGGGGAATTTATTAACATTTGTATTAAGTTGTGGACATGGTTGATGTTCTTTACTCCTGTTATGATATGGACTTACAAATCTGAGTGTATAACTATCGCTTAGTACTTTTATGTCAAACAGGATAACTTGTCTTCAATAAAAAAAGATAAATCATAAAAAGAATTCAAGAAAGACTGAGACACACACAAAAGAGTAGTGGGAAAGTGTGAGAAAAATAGATGAGGTATGACCTGCTGTATTATAGCCAGAGGGAAAAACAAGGAGAGTAGATGGCCAATATGGCTCTTATCTGGTACCATGTTATGCAGGTAGCTGGGATGAGTCCACAACTACCAAAGAAAACATGGCATCATTATTAGAATTGGGTTTTGAATCTTCAGTGCCAGAGACCTAATTGACCTAGTGACTGATACCTTAGGAGGGGGGGGGGGGGCAATTTGTGTACAAATGTGTAGTTAGAGAAACAAAACCCAGAACTTCACTGTACCTTGGGAGCTTTGAGCTAAGCTGGGCATTTTCAGAATTGGTTTGATTGGTAACTCAGGTTACATGTGTCCTAGTCCCTCTTACCCTCCCCTCTCCCACCCTCCCCTAAGTGAACTCCCTTTATATAGGGCAGTCAAGGGACAAGTATCTTCATTATACCATAATTGGTCAATCTTATACCTTGTTATCCCTAAACTTTTTTGACATTTATGAATCACATCAATATGTCCTTTATTCAGTGTAATACATGTTATGCTTTAATCCTAAGGCAAACTATCTGGAGCCTTGGAGCTTGTCCTATCTGTCTCCAGTTATCAGCTTTGAAAGATGAGATCAACTGACTCAAGAAAGAATTAGCTTCAATTAAAAAAGCATCCAGGATTAATCAATTCTCTGCCAATTTACCACCACCACTGCCACAGAGAATGCAACAACAGAGGAATAGATGGGTCACAGTAGGCTCAGGTAGACTAAGATCTGTGACACAGAAGCTCTCACCTTCCCAAATGGAATCTGCTCGGAGGAAAGGATGGTGAGCAGTGGGGTTGCTCAGGGGTCGGTGCTGGGGCCCATTTTGTTTTATATATTTGTGAGAGATATTGCTGAAGGGTTGGAAGGAAAGGTTTGCCTTTTTGCGGATGACACAAAGATAGTCAATAGAGTGGATACCCTGTAGGGAGTAGAAACGATGAGAAGGGATCTCCGAGAGTTAGAAGAATGGTCGAGGGTCTGGCAGTTAAAATTTAATTTGAAACACAGCTTCACACTCGCTGTGTGTCACACTGGATACAGGAAAAACTCAAGTCCGGATAGTATCAATTCTTATTCTGTTCTTAATTTATAATTTTAAGTGGAGAAAAAGGCTTCAGTATCACCACCCAGCCAGCCAGAGCTTTACCGACTATAAGGCGTGGGCCTGGCGCACCATCATTTCGCCAGAAAAAACTCCACAATATTCAATCTATTCAAAAGGTACTACAGAGCAATTCATGTATCCACAACTCACAGGAATAACTTCTGTACATAACTTTACAATCAAATAATGTGTGACTACTGCCAATCACTTCATTCTCTTAAAGCTGGCTCTGTCACACCTGTCTTTACCCAACAGGGAATCCCCGTTTTGCTGTCGCTGCTTCAGGGGTTCGATATTCTTGTAAAGATTCACATATTTCTCATCTATTGCCGCTCATGGACACATATAAACTCATGTGTCGCTGGAGTGCAACAGCAACCCTCTCCATGTCTTTCTCACCCTGACTTAGTTTGAATCCCTTCCCTTCCCCCAGCTTCCCAGTTCTTTCTCTCCTCCTAGCCCCCAACACCTACCTTTCTCTATTTCTTCTCTCCTTGCCCCCCACCTTTCCTTGTCTTTCTCCTGGATCATGTGGCATAAGAAGAAGCAAGCAACTGCACATCAGACCATTTCCTCTCCCTCTAGCAGCCTAGGTCCACTGCTTATTTGAACCACGACAACGTAGACTCCATATAGCCACGTAGTTCAAATAAGCAGTAAAGCACAGGTCAGCAGAGGAAGAAATGGTCTGATGCAGCTGTTTGTTTCTTCCTTTTTCCAATAATCTTATAGGAAAGTTCTTACATTAATCATACTATTATGTTATCATACACATTTATTTATTTATTTATTTCAAAAATCTTTTTTCTGTACAAAAGCACAGCAAACTATCATATAAAACATAACCCCACATTCACCATATTTATAACATATTAAAAACCTTATCCAGGGTTTAGGAGTCAGTCTGTGGTAAAACTTTTTCTTTCCAATACGTCACTAGTTCTCCAGGTGAACCAAATCAATCCAGTTCCACTGTCATTCGGCCTTCTTTCCTCCTCTTTTAATACATGGAATATATTTGGCATGGTCTTCCAGGATGGTATTTTTGAACAGCATCCACGCCTCATGTACATTTTTTACTTTCGCAGCAGCTTCACTAAGTTTTTTTTTCTCTCTGTTCTTCTCATTTTATCATAGTCTCCTTTTTGAAAATTAAACACTAACGTATTAGATTTCCTATGTGTACTTACTCCAAAGTAAGTTGAAGCCAATTAGGTTAATCTCTGTTTCCCCTTCCCTGTGTTGCTGTCATTGCCATGCACACTCAAAACAAAGCAAACAAACTTATAAACTGCTGCATCCACTGGACCCAAAACAGAACAACACTGAAGAAACAAATATATTTTCTTTTGTTCTGAACACAATACATAAACATCTAAGAAGAACATTTCCCAAAGCTAACATATTCCAGTTAAAAAATTCAAAATAAAACAGATTTTTCTACCTTTGTGTGTCTGGGCCTTATTTTTCCAACACATTGGTCCCAGTTTATTTTTTCTGCCTTCTCTTACATAAGTACATAAGTATTGCCATACTGGGACAGACCAAAGGTCCGTCAAGCCCAGTATCCTGTTTCCAACAATGGCCAATCCAGGTCACAAATACCTGGCAAGATCACCAGAAAAGTGCAAAACATTTTATGCTGCTTATCCAAGAAATATTTTCCCCAAGTCCAATTTAATAATGGTCTATGGGCTTTTCCTTTAGGAAGCCATCCAAACCTTTTTAAAACTCCGCTAAGTTAACCACCTTTACCACATTCTCTGGCAATGAATTCCAGAGTGTAATTGCACATTCAGTGAAGAAAAAATTTCTCCAATTCGTTTTAAATTTACTACTTTGTAGCTTCATCGCATGCCCCCTAGTCCTAGTATTTTTGGAAAGCGTAAACAGACGCTTCACATCTACCTGTTCAACTCTATAGACCTCTATCATATCTCCCCTCAGCCGCCTTTTCTCCAAGCTGAAGAGCCCTAGCTGCTTCAGCCTTTCCTCAGTGGCGTACCAAGGAGGGGGGCGGTGGGTGAGGTCCGCCCCGGGTGCACGCTGCTGGGGGGGTGCCGCGCGTCTGTCGGCAATGCTTGTTCCCTGCTCCCTCTGCCCCAGAACAGGTTCTGTTCCGGGGCAGAGGGAGCATGGAACGAGCGAAGCCGACAGGCGCGCGGCACCCCCCCCCAGCAGGTAAAAATGCACCCGGGGGAAGGTGTCCGTCCTTTTGCCAGGGGGAGGTGTCCTTTCGCCGAGGGGAGGTGTCGCACTGCACCCGGGGGGGGGGGGGGCGCATTGGCGATCCGCCCCGGGTGTCAGCAACCCTAGGAACGCCACTGCCTTTCCTCATAGGGAAGTCATCCCATCCCCTTTATAGCTTTCATCGCCCTTCTCTGCACCTTTTCTAATTCCACTATATCTTTTTTGAGATGCGGTGACCAGAATTGAACATTTGAGGTGCGGTTGCACCATGGAGCGATACAAAGGCATTATAACATCCTCATCTTTGTTTTCCATTCCTTTCCTAATAATACCCAACATTCTATTTGCTTTCTTAGCTATAGCAGCACATTGAGCAGAAGGTTTCAACATATCATCAACGTCGACTCCTAGATCCCTTTCTTGGTCTGTGACTCCTAACGTGGAACCTTGCATGACGTAGCTATAATTCGGGTTCCTCTTACCCACATGCATCACTTTGCACTTGCTCACATTAAACGTCATCTGCCATTTAGACGCCCAGTCTCCCAGTCTCGTAACATCCTCTTGTAATTTTTCACAATCCTCATGCGATTTAACGATTTTGAATAACTTTGTGTCATCAGCAAATTTAATTACCTCACTAGTTACTCCCATCTCTAGGTCATTTATAAATATGTTAAAAAGCAGTGGTCCCAGCACAGATCCCTGGGGAACCCCACTAACTACCCTTCTCCATTGAGAAAACTGACCATTTAACCCTACTCTCTGTTTTCTATCCTTTAACCAGTTTGTAATCAACAATAGAACACTACCTCCTATCCCATGACTCTCCAATTTCCTCCGGAGTCTTTCATGACTCTGTGCCAGAGCCGGTGGTTGGGAGGCAGGGCTGGTGGTGGGGAGGTGAGGATAGTGCTGGGCAGACTTATACGGTCTGTGCCTGTGCCAGAGCCGGTGGTTGGGAGGTGGGGCTGGTGGTTGGGAGGCGGGGATAGTGTGGGGCAGACTTATACGGTCTGTGCCCTGAAGAGCACAGGTACAAATCAAAGTAGGGTATACACAAAAAGCAGCAAATATGAGTTATCTTGTTGAGCAGACTGGATGGACCGTGCAGGTCTTTTTCTGCCGTCATCTACTATGTTACTATGTTACTATGAGGTACTTTGTCAAACGCCTTCTGAAAATTCAGATACACAATATCAATCGGCTCACCTTTATCCACATGTTTGTTCAGCCCTTCAAAGAAATGTAGTAGATTGGTGAGGCAAGATTTCCCTTCACTAAATCCATGTTGACTGTCTCATTAATCCATGCTTTTGAATATGCTCTGTAATTTTGTTCTTAATAATAGTCTCTACCATTTTGCCCAGCAGCGACGTCAGACTCACCGGTCTATAATTTCCTGGATCTCTTCTGGAACCTTTTTAAAAAATCAGTGTTACACTGGCCACCCTCCAATCTTCCGGGACCATGCTCAATTTTAAGGATAAATTACATATTACTAACAATAGCTCTGCAAGCCCATTTTTCAGTTCTATCAGTACTCTGGGATGAATACCATCCAGTCCAGGAGATTTGCTACTCTTCAGTTTGTAGAACTGCCCCATTACTTCCTCCAGGTTTACAGAGAATTCATTAAGTTTCTCCGACTCGTCAGCTTCGATTACCATTTCTGGCACCGGTATCCCACCCAAATCTTCCTCGGTGAAAACCGAAGCAAAGAATTCATTTCATGTCTCCGCTACGGCTTTCCCTGATCACCCCTTTTACTCCTTGGTCATCTAGCGGTCCAACCAATTCTTTTGCTGGCTTCCTGCTTTTATGTTTAAGTCTTTTTATTGTCAGAAATAACAATTAATACACGCAGAATTTGGTCACTTAAAGAACAATTCAGTTTCACCAACATTTATCTCTTCTGCTATCAACAAATAACTTTTCTTTTCGTATTTCCCCCTTACCCTCCCCCTTCCCCCCCCCCCCCTTTGTTTTTCCCCCTTTTTCCCCCCCCCTCCCCACTCTTATTGTATTGAACTTTAACAATTTAGAACAAACTGTTACACTAATCCAATATATAGGCATTTTTTAACTCTGGATCAACCATTTAATCCTTATCTCTCAAAAATTACGTAAGCTGACATTGTGTGGTCAGTCTCTCCAAGGTAACAATGCCTTCCGATGTGGTCTATACCACGGTACCAGCAGCCTCCGCCCATATCTGGCCGAGGCCACCACCCCATAGACTGATATCCATAATCGAGCGAGAGGTGTTTGTTTCTTATCACCTCCCATTCCACCGCTTCTGTGCATGGATTCAGGATTTATCCCACTTGGCCTCTATGGCCTACTTGTTACTTAACAGAACCTCCAAAACTAGAAGAGGAGAAAGAGAGAAAGAAAGGGGAAAAAATACCAACTATAAACCCTTTAATACTAAACTTCGCGCACGTGAGGTTAAGGCTTGAATGTAAGGTCTCCAGATCTCCAAAAAACGTGTTCTTTTCTTCTGGGAGAGTCCCACCGCCCTGCGTTCATGCAGCAATAAATCATGGAATCTGTTCCTCCAATTCCAAAATTCTGGTGGGTCCACACTCAACCACCCATTCATAATCAGCTTTTTCCCATCAGGCAAGCTTTACGGACCAGTTGTTTCTGGCCTCCCCTTTGGAGGACAAAAAGTTCATATTTATCAAATATAATCCCCATAGGAGTGAAGTTGATCTGGGTTTTAATTAAACTTTCCATATACTGTATTATCATTTTCCAATATATTTGTATAGCAGGGCAATCCCAAAGACTATGATATAATGTGCCTTCCCTTTGCTGGTACTTGACAAACAGCAGGTCTAATACACCTCCCATCTTAAATATCTGTGGTTTGGTCATATAAGCTCTGTGCAGTATTCGAAATTGACATTCCCTCAGATTCACTTGAACTGAAATCTCAGGTATGCGTGATACTAACTTTACATAGTCCAGAACTAAAATTGGTTTCTGCATCTCCCGCGCCCATCTGGTCGTGATGACTGCCTTGTTTTTCTGTGAATCTAATACCCACAATCTTTTGTGTAAGCCTGATATTGAGAGCCGTTCCCCCTGGACTGCCGTAAAAATATTAACAAACTTTCCTCCCATGTCCGCTATTCAGCTTTTCCATATTTAGGGATCGAATGTAATGAGCTAATTGCTGATATGTGAATTCATGATTAATGTCTATACCTACTCCCAATGCACCTAAAAACTCAATATCTGGTTCTCACTTCCCAATACAACACAAACAACTACCCTACCATAACCACACCTTACTGCACACTCCCCATCTCAGAAAATCTGAAAATTCTGGGAGTCACTATTGATCGAAACCTCACACTTGATACCCACGTGAAGAACACAATGAAAAAAATGTTCTACTCGATGTGGAAACTCAAAAGAATAAAACCTTTTTTCCCTAGATACGTCTTCCGCACCCTAGTACAGTCACTAGTGATAAGTCACCTGGACTATTGCAACACTCTGTTTCCATATCATCATGCTGATCAATCCACAGACTGGTGGGTTGTGTCCATCTACCAGCAGGTGGAGATAGAGAGCAATCCTTTTGCCTCCCTATATGTGGTCATGTGCTGCCGGAAACTCCTCAGTATGTTCTCTATCTCAGCAGGTGGTGGTCACACACAGCAGCAGCTCTGGCTAGGTCTCCAAGCCTAATTTTTAGGTTTTGTTGAGTACCTGGGATTGAGGGCTCTTCTTGAGTAAGTGCAAACCTGGTGGTGCCAGGACCCTCCTTTTCTCCCCCCTCCCGCTGGCTCCGTTAAAAAAAAAATAAAAATTTTTGGACGTCCTTAAGGGCGTTTATTTTAACGTTTATTTCAACGTTCATTGCAGCTACTCACTGGGACACCAGTTCATTACAGCTCGGAGCGAGAAGCAGGTAATTTTTACCTTTTTGTAGCGGGCAGGAGGTTCCCCGATCGGTCTCCACGTGGCCTATGGCGTCGGAGGGCGAGGGCACAAATAATCGCTCCCCGGACCGCGTGTGCGCTTCTAGCGGGGATGCGGGGGTCTTAAAGTCTGATTCGCCCTTTTTGGGTGTCAGTTTGGAGGCCGGGCAATGTCCCGGTTCTTCCTCCGGTGCGGCGGTTTTTCCCACCATAAACGCCCATCCCCCGCTGCTCGCCTCCGCCATCTTGGCCGGCCACTCTGCTCGGACGGCTTCTTCTTGGGCCGCCCTTGAGGTGGGAGACGTTAATGCTATGGCCGCCCTTGATTTGGGCGACGGCAAAAAAGCGGCCAAAGTTAAGCGCCGTTCTTCCCGCGCAGCTCCTTTGCGGAGTGTCGCGCCGAACGCCATTTTGGATGCGCAGCATGTTTCTCCCCCGCTCTTGCGAGCGCCGGTTGAGGGTGCGTCTAGGGCTGTGGCCCAGGCTGCTGAAGTGCACAGTCTGGGGGGTTTCTCCCCCGAGTTCATTTTGCTGCTGCATCAGGCCTTCCTTATGCAAAACGCTGCCCCTGTTCCCTTGTCCGATAAAGGGGTTGAGGCCCCCGGAAGTAAACGCCCTCGGGTGGATTTCCAGGCCTTAGAGGACTCTGTCTCCTCTGATGTAGATGAGGGCAGCGTATCTGAGTTCTCCCAATGGTCCTTTGGGGATTCCTTGGAGAAGATGGATTCCCGCTCGGATGGAGCGGATGACCCCTCTGCAGCGCGGATCTTTCGCTCAGAGGACTTGCCCAACCTGTTAGTGCAGGCCATGAGCATTTTGAAGATTTCCTCTCCGGAGGACGTCTCTCCCTCAGCCCCTGTTGGCTCCGCCATTATGCTGGGGACGAAGCACCCGCTTAGAACCTTCCACGTGCATGATGCCATGCACACATTGATTTCGGCTCAATGGGATGTCCCGGAAGCAAGCCTCAAAGTGGCTAGGGCTATGTCCCGCCTCTATCCTCTGCCTGAAAGTGAACGGGAGGCGTTTCTTTGGCCTACCGTGGATTCTTTAATCACTGCGGTGACTAAGAAAACGGCGTTGCCGGTGGAAGGTGGCACGGCCCTAAAGGACGCCCAAGACAGAAGATTGGAGGCGGCCTTAAGGTCGTCCTTCGAGGCGGCTGCTTTAAGTTTGCAGGCCTCAGTTTGCGGCTCCTATGTGGCCAGGGCATGCCTGACGATTGTGCAGCGGGCTTCCCCCTCGGATCCTTCTTTGAGGGCTGATTGGCTGGCCCTGGAATCGGGCTTGGCTTATTTGGCAGACTTGCTGTATGATGTCTTGAGAGCCTCGGCTAAAGGTATGGCTCAGACAGTCTCTACGCGGCGGTGGCTTTGGCTGAAGCATTGGTCTGCTGACCACGCCTCTAAGTCCCGCCTGGCTAAGTTGCCTTTTAAAGGCAAGCTGCTCTTTGGGGTCGAGCTGGACAAAATTGTGACCGATCTCGGCACGTCTAAGGGCAAGAGGTACCAGAGGTCAGGGCTCGGGCCAGTGCTCACCCCGGTAACTCCAGAGGACGGTTTCAGGAAGCCCGTCGGTACCGCCCGGGCAAGTCGGGCTCCTCTGCCCCCTCTTCCTTCAAAAGGAACTTCTCCCCCAAGCAGCATTCCTTTCGCAGAGACCGCCGTCCCGGAGGTGCGCCCTCCGGTCCTTCCCCAGGGTCTCGTACCCAATGACGGGGCCCTGGTCCATGGCCCAGTGCAGATTGGAGGATGCCTGTCCTCGTTTCTGGGTGAGTGGACCAGGGTAACTTCAGACGCTTGGGTGCTGGAAGTCATCAGAGACGGCTACAAGCTAGAGTTCTGCCGACCCTTAAGAGACAGGTTTGTACTCTCCCTGCAAGTCTCCGGTCAAAGCTGTGGCAGTGCAGCAGACTTTAGACAATCTGATCCGCCTGGGTGCGGTTGTTCCGGTGCCAGAAAATCAGCTTGGCAAGGGACGTTACTCCATTTACTTTGTGGTACCAAAGAAAGGAGGTTCTGTACGGCCTATCCTCGACCTCAAAGGGGTCAATCGGGCCTTGAAAGTTTGGCACTTTCGCATGGAGACTCTCTGCTCTGTTATAGTGGCAGTGAAGGCAGGGGAGTTCCTGGCATCCTTGGACATCAAGGAAGCATACTTGCATATTCCCATCTGGCCTCCTCATCAACGCTTTCTGCGTTTTGCAGTCCTGGGCCGACACTTCCAGTTCAGAGCCCTCCCGTTCGGGTTGGCTACTGCTCCGCGGACCTTCTCCAAAGTAATGGTGGTCATCGCGGCCTTCCTGCGAAAGGAAGGAGTACAAGTCCATCCTTATCTGGACGACTGGTTGATCCGAGCCCCCTCTTAAGCAGAGTGCGGCAAAGCTGTGGACCGGGTGATTGCTCTTTTGAGCTCCCTGGGGTGGATCATCAACTGGGAGAAAAGCCAGCTGCGCCCGACTCAGTCCCTGGAGTATCTGGGAGTTCGATTCGACACCCAAGTGGGCAGAGTGTTCCTGCCAGACAATCGGATTGTCAAGCTTCAGGCTCAGGTGGACCAGTTCCTAGTAGCCTCTCCTCTTCGGGCTTGGGACTATGTGCAGCTGTTGGGCTCTATGACGGCCACGATGGAAGTAGTGCCCTGGGCCAGGGCTCATATGAGACCACTACAACTCTCTCTGCTGCAGCGCTGGACTCCACTGTCGGAGGATTATGCTGTGCGCCTTCCCTTGGACCCAGCAGTGCGCAAGGCGCTGAGCTGGTGGCTGAGGACAGACAAGTTGTCTGCAGGAATGCCTCTTGTGACCCCGGAGTGGATTGTCGTCACGACAGACGCCTCTTTGACGGGCTGGGGAGCCCACTGCTTGGGAAGGACAGCGCAGGGGCTCTGGTCTCCTGCAGAGGCAAAGTGGTCTATCAACCTCCTGGAACTCAGAGCCATTCGGTTGGCGCTTTTGGAGTTCCTCCCGGTACTGGCGTTGAAGCCAGTACGGGTCCTGTCGGACAATGCCACGGCCGTGGCCTATGTCAACCGCCAGGGAGGTACCAAGAGCGCCCCTCTAGCCAAGGAATCTATGCCAGTGGGCGGAAGCGAACCTGGAACAGCTGTCGGCAGCCCACATTGCCGGAGTCATGAATGTCAAGGCGGACTTTCTCAGTCGCCATACCTTGGATCCCGGAGAGTGGCAGTTATCGGCTCAGGCGTTCTTGGAAATCACGAAGCGCTGGGGCCAGCCGAGCCTAGATCTGATGGCGTCATCGGCCATTTGCCAAGTGCCGCGCTTTTTCAGCAGAGGACAGGACCCTCGATCTCTGGGAGTAGATGCTCTTCTCCAACAGTGGCCGACACAGGAGCTTCTCTATGTGTTCCCGCCCTGGCCCATGTTGGGCAGGGTACTAGACCGGGTGGCAAAGCATCCGGGCCGGATAATCCTGGTGGGTCCGGACTGGCCCAGACGTCCCTGGTATGCGGACTTCATCAGGCTCTCAGTGGACGACCCTCTGTGACTGCCAGTGGAGCAGGGCCTGTTGCATCAGGGTCCCGTGGTGATGGAGGATCCCTCTCCCTTTGGTCTTACGGCCTGGCTATTGAGCGTCGGCTTCTGAGGAAGAAGGGCTTCTCAGACAAGGTCATCGCCACTATGCTGAGAGCGAGGAAGCGCTCTACTTCTACTGCTTACGCCAGGGTTTGGCGTACCTTTGCAGCGTGGTGTGAAGCAGGCTCACTTTCTCCCTTCACTGCTCCAATTTCTTCAGTGTTGGAGTTCCTGCAAGAAGGTCTGGAGAAAGGCCTGTCGCTCAGTTCCCTAAAAGTCCAGGTAGCGGCTCTGGCTTGCTTCAGGGGCCGCCTGAAGGGTGCTTCCCTGGCTTCGCAGCCAGATGTGGTGCGTTTTCTCAAGGGAGTTAATCACCTGCGCCCTCCTCTGCACTCAGTGGTGCCTGCGTGGAATCTCAACCTGGTGCTAAGAGCGTTGCAGAAGCCGCCTTTTGAACCCTTGTCGAGGGCATCTCTGAAAGACCTGACGTTGAAAGCAGTCTTTTTGGTGGCTATCACTTCAGCCAGAAGAGTTTCCGAGCTCCAGGCGCTCTCTTGTCGAGAGCCTTTTCTGCAGTTCACTGAGGCAGGAGTGTCTATTTGCACAGTGCCTTCCTTCCTGCCCAAGATTGTTTCTCGCTTCCATGTGAATCAGCAGCTCTGTCTCCCATCCTTTCATAGGGAGGACTACCCAGAGGAGTACTCTGCTCTCAAATATCTAGATGTGAGACGAGTCATCATCAGATACTTGGAAATGACCAATGATTTCCGGAAGTCGGATCATCTGTTTGTCCTGTTTGCAGGTCCTCGTAAGGGTCTGCAGGCTGCTAAGCCTACAGTGGCAAGATGGGACAAGGAAGCCATTGCAGCGGCTTATGTGGCCGCGGGGAAGGTGCCGCCTATCCGGCTGAAGGCTCACTCCACTAGAGCTCAGGCGGCCTCGATGGCGGAGGCCGGGTCCATCTCCTTGGAAGAGATTTGCAAGGCGGCAACTTGGGCATCGGCTCATACCTTCTCCAGGCATTACCGCTTGACTGTGGCTGCTCGGGCGGAGGCCCGGTTTGGAGCTTCAGTGTTGCGGTCAGGGATTTCTATGTCCCGCCCTGGGTGAATACTGCTTCGGTACATCCCACCAGTCTATGGATTGATCAGCATGATGATATGGAAGGTAAAATTATGTATCATACCTGATAATTTTCTTTCCATTAATCATAGCTGATCAATCCATAGCCCCTCCCAGATATCTGTACTGTTTTTATTCTGGTTGCATTTCAGGTTCAAGTTTAGTCTTCAGTTCCTGTTCAGGAGGACTTCTTGTTCAAGTTTTTTCAATTGGATTCTTCAGGAGTTGAGACGATTTTGTGTTACAGTGAGCTGCTGCATTCCTCTCCCCTCCGTTTTACGGGGCTGGATTGAGACCTAAATTCTGCCGGCGCTCCCTCCCGCTTTGTGCGGCTGTAGGGCAGCTTTGTACCCCTCCCGCTTCGGCGGTGTTAGGGTCAGTCAGCTCCTCCCGCGGTTGCGGTTGCAGGATAAGCCAGATCCCCCCGCATCAGCGGGTGTGGTGTCCCTCCCACGCTCCGCGGGGATGTGCTGGACGGATTCCCCTCCCCCACTTGTGTGGGGATGAGCTGGGTTAATTCCCCTCCCCCGTTTTGGCGGTGGTGAGCTGGGCAGAGTGTCCCTTTGTGGGTGTAATTCTCTAAGTGCTGAGTCCTGCGGATGGAGCTTTGATATCGACATACTGAGGAGTTTCCGGCAGCACATGACCACATATAGGGAGGCAAAAGGATTGCTCTCTATCTCCACCTGCTGGTAGATGGACACAACCCACCAGTCTATGGATTGATCAGCTATGATTAATGGAAAGAAAATTATCAGGTATGATACATAATTTTACCATGTAGGATGCAAAGAACAGACCATTAAAAAACTCCAAACAGCCCAAAACACTGCAGCGCATCACATTTTTGGAAAAACCAAATACAAAAGCGCAAAGCACCTAAGAGAGAAACTGCACTGGCTCCCGCTCAAGGAATGAATTGAGTTCAAGATCTGCATGACCGTATACAAAATCATTCACGCAGAGACCCCACTCTACATTTATTTTTGTTACATTTGTACCCCGCGCTTTCCCACTCATGGCAGGCTCAATGCGGCTTACATGGGGCAATGGAGGGTTAAGTGACTTGCCCAGAGTCACAATTTGCTGCCTGTGCCTGAAGTGGGAATCGAACTCAGTTCCTCA
Source organism: Microcaecilia unicolor (assembly GCF_901765095.1). Classification (NCBI taxonomy): domain Eukaryota; kingdom Metazoa; phylum Chordata; class Amphibia; order Gymnophiona; family Siphonopidae; genus Microcaecilia; species Microcaecilia unicolor. Next base: position 52,202,964 of record NC_044039.1, read on the forward strand.
GTTCCCCAGGACCAAAGTCCACCACCCTAACCACATGCTGAACCTAATAGACTTAACACCCAGAAATGCCAGAAGATCAGCCCGCAAGTTCCTCAATTTGAACTTCCCCAGCTGTAAAGGAATTAAATATAAACAGGCATACGCTACTACCTTTGCGTACAAAAGCACACAGTTATGGAACGCACTACCCATGACCCTGAAAACCACGGACAACTTAACCAGCTTTTGCAAATCTTTGAAGACATTTCTCTTCAACAAGGCCTACAAAAATAATCCTTGATGAAACAAACTACTCCGTATACCACCCAAACGCTTTAAAACACCTCTAACACGACCTTACCTAATACCTTCTAACTAATTCTTCTTCCACCTCCAGTTTATTACCGACTGTATCTAAGATTATGTAATGACTATACCATATTAACACCCTGTAAGCCACATTGAGCCTGCAAAAAGGTGGGATAATGTGGGGTACAAATGCAATAAATAATAATAATAATAATAATAATAAATTTAATAGTCCTCCTCTTGTCCCCAATACATGTTCTATTCTCGTTATTCCCATAAGGGCCCATCTGCAAAATACTTTATTATCTGAACCAGGTGAGAATGTTGGATTACCTTGCAATGGCAAAAGATCCGAGGTATCTGCTTCCAGGCCCCAGTACTTATTCAAATTCCTCCACACTGCTCTCATTGGTCCCAATAACAAACTACCTTTGAATTTGCTTGGTACCGCACTCCTCGGGCCATGGAGTAAGTAATGTAAGTGAAATGGTGCAAAAAAGGCCTGTTCCAACTTCCTCGGTGTAAAGTCCTGTCTTTCTAACAACCAGTCTCCCAAGTGTCACAACAAGCATGCTTGGTTATATTTTTTAATATCTGGGAGCCCTATGCTCCCCTTTTCCAAGAACCTATTAGCAATTCCATCGGTAATTTGGGCTTTTTCCCTCCCCAAATAAACTGCCGTAAATGCCTATAAAAACACCTGAGATCTTTATTACTTAGGCGCAGTGGCAATACTTGTAGTATGTAAAGCCATCTGGGGAATTCTGCCATATGAAAGAGCTGTACTCTTCCGTGCAGCGTGAGTGGTAATACTGCCCATCTTTTCAGCCTATTCCTCATATTATCCAACAATCTTGTGAAATTTAGGTTGTAGAAGGCCGCCGTCTTCATAGCCACCTGTACTCCTAAGTATGTAAAACATTCCTTTGCCCACTTTAACGGAAACTCCTCCCCCCATTCCCCCCACAGGTTAACTGTGGCTGTTAATGCCAGGGATTTTGAAGAGTTAATTTTAAATCCCATGAAGTCCCCATACTCCCGAAACAATTCCAACAGGGCGGCTAAGGAATTCTTGGGGTCTGTGAGGTGCACCAAAATATCATCCGCATACGCGGAGATCTTGAACTCAGCCGTACTCCATGTCACTCCCGTGATTTCCGGGTGGGACACTATTTCTCTGATCAATGGGTCAAGTGCCAGTACAAACAATAGCGGGGATAGCGGACACCCCTGCACCACTCCTCTCCTTATCGAAAATGTTGATGACCGTTCCCCATTGATCCATATGAACGCTTGTGGGTTCAGATAAAGGACTCCACCCACCGCCTTCCTAAAAAAACCCTCTATTCCTACTCTCCGCATAACTTCAGACATGAACTGCCACACCACCCGATCGAAGGCCTTCTCTGCATCAAAACTTACGAGCAGAGAAGGCTGTTTCTGTTCTTCCACTCTCTCTAATGAAGCAATAAGAGCTTGTACATTGCTTACTACTGATCTTCCCTTTACAAACCCTACTTGTGGCAATGCTATCAAATCTGGCAGCACCCGGGTCAGCCTATTAGCTAAAATTTTTGCGTATAGTTTTACATCGCAATTTAACAGGGAGATTGGTCTGTATGAGCCCATTTCCTCTGGATCTTTACCTGGCTTCAACAGCACTATCATTCTTGCCAGTCTGAAAGTCTCAGGGACCGATCCCATGACCGCTATCGAATTAAATAAGTTCAACAGCGGCGGGGTTACCTGTTCTTGTAGCATTTTATAAAACGCCATGCTATATCCATCTGGCCCCGGTGTCTTATGGATATCACTCTATTGTAATGCCAACATTAACTCCCCCTCCTCAATATGCGCATTGAGATATTTCTTCTGTGAAGCCGAGAGCATTGGGAGATCCACATTGTCTAAAAACAACGTGCTGTCCGGTATTATCTCCTCAGGCTCCTTATACATTCTCTCATAATACTGCCGAAAGCTCTTCACTATATCTTGTTCAAGTCTAAGCCTATCTCCTTTTTGATTTTTTATTTGTAGGATTCTACTTGTCCCTCTTTTCCCTTTGGCTATCCGGCCTAATAGCGTCCCCGCCTTGTTCCCATACATAAATAGCTTATGTTTGTAATACCACTCAGCTTTCTGTGCCCTTTCTTGCAATAGTTCATTTAGTTCTCTCTGGGACGTTAAGTATTTTAGCTTCTGTTCTTCCGTTTGAGTAGCCCCATATTTCATTCGGTGTGTACGTACCTCCCTTTCCAGACGTAATATCTCTCTGTCCCTTCTCTTCCTCGTCCATCCTCTATATGCAATTATCTCTCCTCTCATAACCGCCTTTGCTGTTTCCCAATATAACCCATGCTGCTCTATGTGCCCTCTGTTATGAGTTTCATATTCCCTCCACTTTCCCCGTAATAGTTCCTGAAATTTTGCGTCCCTGTAGAGATCATATGGAAACTTCCACCCCCTTGTCCTTTTTTGTCTCCTGCTATTTCCAATGTCACCCATATAAGGGAATGATCAGAAATCTCACCTGGTCCAATCTCTGCTTCCACAGTTCTAGCAAAAAGGGGTTTGGAAATGAATATATAATCAATTCGGGATAAGGAGGAGTGAGCCCGAGATAGATGTGTGTAGTCTCCACACCCTGGATGTAACACCCTCCACACATCTACTAATTCCAAAGTAGCACACAAAAACGGCAGTCCCCTTAAATAGTGTCTATGCCCTAAGCCCCCTGGGTTTATCTTGTCTATTAAGGGGTCAAACACCATGTTAAAATCGCCTCCCAGTACCACATTCCCTCCCTGATATGGATTCAGTAGCGTCACTATCTCCTTGTGAAATTTTTTATCATATACGTTGGGTGCATATATATTGCAAAAAATGTAAGTGGTCCCTCCTACTTCCGCTTCTATCAGAACATATCTACCTTCTGCGCTTCTTCTGATCTTTTTTGTGACCACATGTAATCCCTTCCTAAATAATATCAGCACTCCTGCTTTTTTTATTTTTAGCTGGGGATCCCACTGCAGTTCCCACCCAACCTTGTTGGAATTTATCATGTTCTATCGAGGTCAGATGCATTTCTTGAAGGAACACAATGTCTGCTGCATGCCGCTGTAAAGCTTGTAATATTTTTTTTCGCTTTATGGGCGATGAGACCCCCCCCCCCCCCCACGTTCCACGATATCAATTTAACCTGCCCTGTCACTCCATTTTAGGGTGCATCTCTGTTTGTTCTTTTTCCCCTCTAATTGGAGAGCGTGCCTCCCAGCCCTTAGGCACCCCTCCTTTAGACCGCTGAGTCCTCCGCTGTTCCCCTCCCCCTGTGCGCGAAGTATGCAAAATAATATTAGGAGAAGCAGAATGAAAATAACAAATAAATCCCAACTCCCCCCCCCCCCCCGTCCCCTGCCTTCCCTTCCCTCTCCCTTCCCTCCCCCCCTTCCCCTCGCTAGTCTATTAATCATTGTTCTCCCTAGAGAACTAGTCACGTCCTTGCCCTGCCCCCTGCCCCCTCCCCTCCCCTGGCTTCCTGCTTTTAATATACCTTAAAAAATTTTTTACTATGTGTGTTTGCCTCCAATGCAATCTTTTTTTTCGAAGTTCCTCTTAACCTTCCTTATCAGCACTTTGCATTTGACTTGTTATTCCTTATGCTGTTTCTTATTATTTTCAGTCGGTTCCTTCTTCCATTTTCTGAAGGATTTTCTTTTAGCTCTAATAGCTTCCTTCACCTCATTTTTTAACCACGCTGGCTATCGGTTGGTCTTCTGTTATCCTTTTTTAATACACGGAATATATTTGGCCTGGGCTTCCAGGATGGTGTTTTTGAACAGCAGCCATGCCTGATGTACATTTTTGATCTTCGCAGCCGCTCCTCTGTTGTTGTTTTTTTTTTTTACCATTCTTCTCATTTTATCATAGTCTTCTTTTTTTAAAGTTAAACGCTAACGTATTTGATTTCCTATGTATACTTACTTCAAAGCTAATATCAAATACGATCATATTATGATCACTGTTATCAAGTGGCCCCAGCACCATTAACTCCCGCGTTACATCATGCGCTCCACTAAGGACTAGGTCTAGAATTTTTCCTTCTCTCGTCGTCTCCTGTAGCATCAGCTCCATAAAGTTGTCCTTGATTTCATCGAGGAATTTTACCTCCCTAGTGTGCCCCGATGCTACATTTACCCACTCTTTATTGGGGTAATTGAAATCACCCATTATTATTGTGTTGCCCAGTTTGTTTGCATCCCTATTTTCCTTTAACATTTCTGCATCCTGGCCAGGCAGACGGTAGTACACTCCTATCACTATCCTTTTCCCCTTTACACATGGAATTTCAATCCACAGTGATGCTGTAGCCACATTATTGTTGGTAGCATTTTTATTCAATCTCACATTTTCAAACATGCTGGCTTGTGCAGCATATGGATGTACACAAAGGAAGTATAATAACAGAATAACTTTTCATAGGTGGAGCAGTAATTTGTTATAAATTGTAATCAGTGTGTCGTTTGGAAAGGCTGGTTATAGGGACACTCTAGCACTGTTATATTTGTGCAAAGATGTTTTTCTCCTGGTAAAGGGCCACTATAGCAGACATCATGTTATGAGAATCAGGTAATCAACATTCAGAGTTTCTATTTATTTACTTATTTATGATATGTATATCTCACATTAAACATGAATTAGATTAAAACCTGGGAGCATTTAATTTTTTTTTCCTGTGCCTACATCAAAAGAAAAGTATGGCATGTGGGAACTTGCTCCTTTTGTTTTGTGTATTGTAGTGGTATATTATTGGTATTGAATAATGAGAGAAGGGCTTCCTTCATGCAGAAGTTCTGTCCAGTGTCAGTCTAAATGTGCCAACACTGTCCAGTTCAGCACACTTTTAGCTGCCAAGTTCATACAAAGTTAATTATGTTCAATGGAAAAATTAATCTGTTGGCTAAGGCTGCTTGCTGTGTGAATATTAGTGGCCAGGAATATCAACTTCGTAGTTTTGTAAAGGCAACACAGACACATCTGCCTTTATAAAATAGGCATGCAGAACTAGCCCCAGTAATGCACAAATCCTCAAGCACAGATTTGCTCCTTTTTCGACCAGCTGTGGTCACAGGAAGATGTAACTAAAGGTTTAATAGGGGTATACTACAGCACTTATATGAGAAAAAGCTATTGAGCTAAGTGTTTGAACCTTCCTTTGCTTGTTTGTTTTGGGATAGAAAGTTTTTGCCTGAATATTTTTGTAAATGGATACAACAGCTGTGGGAGGGTCAGTGTGTGCAAACCAACACTGAAATGGAGGAGGCTGCTCCACCCTGGCGGAAGCTAAGAAGAGCCAGCGCTGTATTTTCTAACTGTGACTGTATTATGTATGGATGTGGAAACAAGACATTTAAAGACCTTTTGGTTTCAGAGTAAAAGACTCCTAGAGAAGGCGGGGGGGGGGGGGGGGGGGAATTCCCCAGAAATGTGTAGAAGGAGTCAAGAAAAGGCATGTGGGAGATGACCCACACCGCATCTGACCTGAAAATTGAAAGCATTTGGAGAAGACTACTGCAGGGGGAAGGAGATGCTGAAGACAGGTCAGTGTTTTCTCTTAAGCATGGGCTTTGGACTTTGGCTCTACTCGTCTAGTTGTTGCATACTGTTTTGGAGTTAACAGGGGTTTTTGAATGAAAGAGGGAAAGGCTGGAAGCCAGAACTGCCTATGAGGAATAAATCGTAGTTACAATATAAGTCTCCATCACAATACACACCCACACACACCCCTTGTACACAGTACTCCTAGGAGTGTACTAATCTAAAGTCATGAGTCTTACAAAGTTTCATCAGGCAAGTTTATAAACAGCTGTTTGACTTATAAAATGCTGTTCTTCCCCTCCAGTCAGTTATTAAATTACTGCCTAAGGGCTCCTTTTACAAAGCCGCACTAGTGATTAGCAGTGCATCAAATACAACAAAGTCCATTCAATTCCTATGGTCTTGGTCACATCAGGTGCATGGTAATCACTACTGCAGCTTTGTAAAAGGAGCTCTAAATGTATAAATCCAAGACTGGATCAGTTCATCTTGAAGTGGACAGCTGGCAACCTTACCATGGATTAACTTCCAACTGGCTGTTCAGGGTATGGGTGTGCAGGGCAAAATTGTCTTTGTGGGTTGTTTCTTGAATTGTTTTAGGAGTTTTCATTTTGTTTTGTTTTTAATTTTTTCATTTTGGAGGCAATGTCATTAATAGTGTACACTCTCTGCAAAGCATGTGCACTATTTCTACCTTATTTGGCAACTTGAACTCTTTTACTACTTCTGCAACATTACAGCTAGAGATGGTGCATACCATTTTGAACCTGGGAACAGGCAAGTTGCTCTTGTTTCCACTGGGCACCAAGAATTCCAGAAAGACCAAGGAAAGAATTGGAAAGTGAAGGATCCTGTGGGCGGTCATCAGATTTGGGTTTTTTATGCTGTGGGGATGATGGTCTGATGGGAAATTCTTGATGAAGCCATAGAGATTTTTGATGCGTATAGAGCAGTGATGGCGAACCTATGGCACGCATGCCAGAGAGGGCACTCAGAGCCCTCTCCTTTGGCATGCACGCCGTCGGTGGTCCACTCCGCCCACTCTCCCTCCCTCCCTCTTCCAACGAACGAAGCACCAGGCTGCCCGCCCTCCCTCCCTCTTCCAACCAACGAGCCACCAGGCCACCCACCCTCCCTCCCTCCCTCCCTCCCTCTTCCAACCAACAAAAAGCCACCAGGCCGCCCGCCCGCCCTCCCTCCCAGCACCTCTCAGCACCAGCGCTCGCCCTCCTCCTCTGAAATTGAAAAGGCGTCGGCAGCTGCAGCGAAATGTGTGGTTTTCGCTCGGCGCGCCTTTGGTCTTCGCTTGTGTTTCTCAAGCTCTGGTCCCTCATAGGCGGGACCAGAGCTTGATAGACACAAGCGAAGACCGAAGGCGCGCCGAGCGAAGACCACGTGTTTCGCTGCAGCTGCCGACGCCTTTTCAATTTCAGAGGAGGAGGGTGAGCGCTGGTGCTGAGAGGTGCTGGGAGGTGCTGGAGGGAGGGCGGGCAGGCGGGCGGCCTGGTGGCTTTTCATTGGTTGGAAGAGGGAGGGAGGGCGGGCGGCCTGGTGGCTTTTCGTTAGTTGGAAGAGGGAGGGAGGGCGGCTTGGTGCCTCGTTGGTTGGAAGAGGGAGGGAGGCAGGCAGGCCTGGTGCTGGGTGGGTGGGAGGGAGGGAGGGAGGCTTGGTGCCACTGGGTGCTGGGTGGGAGGGAGGCCTGATGCTGGGTGCTACTGGGTGGTGCTGGGAGGGAGGCAGGCAGGCAGGCAGGCCTGGTGCTGGGTGGGTGGGTGGGAGGGAGGGAGGCTTGGTGCTACTGGGTGGTGGGAGGGAGGCCTGATGCTGGGTGCTGGGTGGATGGGAGGGAGGCCTGGTGCTGGGTGCTACTGGGTGGTGCTGGGAGGCAGGCAGGCCTGGTGCTGGGTGGGAGGGAGGGAGGCTTGGTGCTACTGGGTGGTGGGAGGGAGGCCTGGTGCTGGGAGGGAGGGAGGCCTGATGCTGGGTGCTACTGGGTGCTGGGTGGGTGGGAGGCCTGGTGCTGGGTGCTACTGGGTGCTGGGAGGGAGGCCTGGTGCTGGGTGCTACTGGGTGGTGCTGGGAGGGAGGGAGGCAGGCCTGGTGCTGGGTGGGTGGGTGGATGGGAGGGAGGCTTGGTGCTACTGGGTGGTGGGAGGGAGGCCTGGTGCTGGGAGGGAGGGAGGCCTGATGCTGGGTGCTACTGGGTGCTGGGTGGGAGGCAGGCCTGGTGCTGGGTGCTACTGGGTGCTGAGTGGGAGGGTGGCCTGGTGCTGGGAAGGCGGACGGGAAGGCAGGGGAGAGAGAACGGTGGCTGGACATTTGTGGCTGGAGGGGAGAGGAGGGTTGCTGGACATGGATGGAGGACAAGAAATGAAGAAGAAAGTAGGAAAGTAAAGAAATGGAAAAGAAGCCCTGGAAATGGAGTTAAGAGAGCAGCAGAATCAGAGACAACAAAGGTAGAAAAAATCATTTTATTTTCATTTTAGTGTTTGGAATATGTCCAATTTGAGAATTTACATCTGCTGTCTTATTTTGCACTGGGTATACTGGAGCTGTAACAGCTTACAGAAATGATTTATAATGAAAAAAAAGTCATGTTATTTTTTTCTCCTATACTAGTATAAGATTTTCAATGATGTCTGTTTATATGCGCCATGGCTGGTGTAAGGGGTGTGGCTATCATAGGGGTGGAGTCATATGTGGTGACCCCGCCCATAATGAGTACCGGCACTTTGCGATAAATAATTCGATTTTGGGTTGCTGTTTGGGCACTCGGTCTCTGAAAGGTTCGCCATCACTGGTATAGAGGATGTGGAGATTGGGGCATATGATAATCTGGGGGGGGGGGGGGAATCAGGATGTGATATAGTAGTTGAGAGGATTGAGGGGTTATATGTTTTATGGTAGTTGGGGGATTAGGAGGGAGGTCATCATATGCCAGGAGGGTTGGGATGCCTTGGTACAGAGCCAAGGGTGATTGGGGTGAGCCTGGCCTTGGCCTTTAAACTTGCTTCTTTGGCTGTAAATGCCAATGTCAAAATTTTTATACTGACATGTGTTCCCCTTGTGAAATGGGGAATGCACAACTAAATTGTATGGCTGAAGAAATCACTCCCTCTCCATGCCCTGACCTTGCCATTAAGAAGTGGTATGGATCCTCACATGTAAATGGCAGCTTTCTGGAATCAATGTTACACATGTAGAATTATTTACACATATAAAAGCTGCTATTTACATATGGGGATCCTTCTAAAGTAATAGCCAAAAGGAAGTTACAGATTTTCCCCAAGGGAATTCTATATATGGCACTGAACGTTAGGCACTACTTCCTGGCTGAATTTTTGACAGATCCATGTGAAAACACACTTATGCACTTATTTATAGAATATTGCCTACGTGTTTCTGTGTGATCTGCAAGGGGGTGTGACCATAGAAGGAGCATGGCCAGGAAACAGGCATTCCCTTAAAATGTGCACAGTGTTATAGAATAGTGCAGATCTGCACCCAACTTGTATACCAGGATTTAGACCTAGTTTCAGTTGGTGTAACTCCTTGCACCGAAGGTTTAGCCTGGATCCTGACTCATCATGCTATTGTATAAGGGGTGCTGATCCTAGAACGCTCGCTATAGAATACCATTCAGCAACAATTTTTTCGGCACTAAATTTTGAGCATCATTTACTGAATCCAGCACTATGTGTGTAAGCTCCTTGAGCAGGGACTGTCCTTCCATGTTAAATTGTACAGCGCTGCGTAACCCTAGTAGCGCTTTAGAAATGTTAAGTAGTAGTAGTAGTACTCTTCAGCACCCACAAAACAACCTGATAGTCAAACACATGATACCCACATAGTTTGTTTGAAAATCAGATTGTTCTGCGGGATACAAAAGTATTCACATATGGTAAGTCGTTCCTAGTAAACCATTAAAATGAGATTTTCAACAAGGAACTCTTTTCAGGATTCTGGGTGATAACCCTTGGGATTATTCCCTCCATGAGAAATCTTGGAAAAACCTTACTATGCACCAACAGTTACTGCAGTTTCCCCTCTGTTCAGCAGGCAATCACAAAATGAACAGCAATAGCTTCATATTCACTGTGAATTTCATCCTATATACACACATGGTGTCCATAGTGACATCCTTACTTCTTAAGGACATCACACCCTTTTTCCAAACTCCTTTATAGAATAAGGAAGTAGCTAAGGACGTATATTTATGAACCTGTAAGTCACACTTACAGGACCAAGGTCACACTTATTCATTCCAGGATGTTAGGATGAAGGCAGTTTCTGTTCTCCCATGATTTTCTGGTTTAACATATAGTTACATAGTAGATGACGGCAGAAAAAGACCTGCACGGTCCATCCAGTCTGCCCAACAAGACAACATATGTGTAAACCTTACCTTGATTTGTACCTGCCTTATTCAGGGCACAGACCGTACAAGTCTACGCAGCAGTACTTCCCGCCTCCCAACCACCAGTCCCACCTCCCATCACCGGCTTTGGCACAGACTGTATAAGTCTGCTCTCCACTATCCTCGCCTCCCAACCACCAACCCCTCTTCCCCCCACCTGCTCCGCCACCCAATTTTGGCTAGGCTTCTGAGGATCCATTCCTTCTGCACAGGATTCCTTTATGCATATCCCACGCATGTTTGAATTCCGTTACCGTTTTCATCTCCACTACCTCCCGCGGGAGGGCATTCCAAGCATCCACCACCCTCTCCGTGAAAAAATACTTCCTGACATCTTTCCTGAGGCTGCCCCCCTTCAACCTCATTTCATGTCCTCTCATTCTACCGCCTTCCCATCTCCGGAAAAGATTTGTTTGCGGATTAATACCTTTCAAATATTTGAACGTCTGTATCATATCACCCCTGTTCCTCCTTTCCTCCAGGGTATACATGTTCAGGTCAGCAAGTCTCTTCTCATACGTCTTGGAACGCAAATCCCATACCATTCTCGTAGCTTTTCTTTGCACCGCTTCCATTTTTTTAACATCCTTTGCAAGGTACGGCCTTTTTGGATTCTTTTTCAAAGTGTGTGATTGTTTGTAATTTTATAACTGCTTTAGAGTGAAACCGTGAATTGACACTACCGAAAAACATTGTTCTTATACATACCTTATTCCTGTAAAAGCACAGTGGCAAAACTCAAGTTACTACCCTTAGTATTATTTATATTCCCCTTTAGACTGTATAATTAAAATGACATATTTCTCTTGACACAGTCTCCAGCTGGTCTTTTTGATGTTTAATCCTTGTGGTCGTACTAAAAGATTGACTTTTCTCTTGAGTTCAAAACCTCAACCAATATTGAAAGCAAAGACACAGAGAAAAAGAGATATGAGACAGACTATTAAAATGAAATTATATGTTGCATATACATTAGACAGATAGATAGACATCTGTGTTTTAGTTGTGTCCTCAGTTCCTTAGTTGAAAGCCAGGACTTAAGGAACCCCACACACTCAATTATTGATGAAAAACTGTGTGACACTATCGAAGCAGACAACCTATTGGATAACAGCCATTCTCACCAAACCAAAGCCTTCACCTGGACAAAGTCTGTAATCTTCCATCTGACTCATTTTACAAACCATTTACAGTTTAGAAACAAATATTTTCTACAAGGACAGGAACTGCCTTTGTATAAAATATCATGTTGTTAATGAGACCTCTTTTCCGAGTCCACTAGAAATAAAATGGATACACCTTAAAGCACTGCTGAGCTCTCCAAGACCTTTCAGACTTCTATTGGTTCTACCAGATTAAAAGTAACAAGCATTAAGCCCAAAAGAAACAGCATTACAGTCCTACAATCAATTCATGCTTTGGATTGTTGCTCCATACAAGCAAAATATTACTGAAGTAAACAGCAAAATCTCCTTCTTCCAAAATTATAAGCAAAAATGAGAATCAGAGCTCAGAAAAATATATAAAGACAATTGCAGATGCAAGATCCTTGAATTCTTTTGGCATTCTTATAGTATTTTCTTTGGCTATGTAAATAAAAAACACAGTGAAGGTTACACCAACAAAGAAAATGACTAGATGAGGTAGATAAATACTACTACTACTACTACTTAACATTTCTAGAGCGCTACTAGGGTTACGCAGCGCTGTACAATTTAACAAAGAGAGACAGTCCCTGCTCAAAGAGCTTACAATCTAATAGACAAGTGAACGGTCGGTCCGATAGGGGCAGTCAAATTGGGGCAGTCTGGATTCAGTGAACGGCAAGGGTTAGGTGCCGAACGCAGCATTGAAGAGGTGGGCTTTAAGCAAAGACTTGAAGACGGGCAGGGAGGGGGCTTGGCGTAAGGGTTCAGGAAGGTTGTTCCAAGCATAGGGTGAGGCAAACAATCACACACTTTGAAAAAGAATCCAAAAAGGCCGTACCTTGCAAAGGATGTTAAAAAATACAGCTTTAATAAAAACATCCAAAGATGCAACACAAATTGTGTTTCATCCATATGGCCTGCCTCAGGAGTCTTAAAAAAGGATGAATTCAAATGTTCTATTTCATAAGTCTCATGTAGTCATCTAATACACCTTAAATGCAATCCTTTCTGCAACGTAGCTGAGATTAAAAAAAAAACAAAGGGCAAAAGTTTTTGTTTTTTTTTAAATCTCAGCTACGTTGCAGAAAGGATTGCATTTAAGGTGCATTAGATTACTACATGAGACTTGTGAAGTAGAACATTTGAATTCATCCTTTTCCAAGACTTCTGAGGCAGGCCATGTGGTCGAAACATGATTTGTGCTGCGTCTTTGGATGTTGTTATTAAAGCTGTATTTATTTATGTACTTAATCTAGTCATTTTCTTTGTTAGAGTCACCTTTGCTGTGTTTTTACTTGTGTGCCTTGCAAGGGACTTTGTTCTTCTGTTTCTTGTTGATCTTGTGTGGCTATGACAGACTTTCCTTTTAACCTCGAAATGCTACAGTCCCTGAAAAACAGCTCTTCTTTTTAGGATAAAGTACTCACCACATGTTGACTTTCAGACTTCACTTCTACCAAACTATAAGGCAGTCTTCAAGCTACAGATTTCTAATGCATGCTAGAATTCTTATCTTCACAAACTAGGTGGAAAACTTTGATCCCTTCCGAGAGGGTTGACTTTTCTTCCCTGTGAGAGAAAGGGGAAATACTTCCACTCCCAAAAAGCAACAGAAATATAAAGAAAACCCTATGTATATGCATAAAGTTTATAACAGTTACCTATACGAAGTTAGGAAAAGACCTGTATTTTATGATTATAATTTTTATTTGATTTTTTAACTTAAACAGAAATAACCTGTTAAGTGAAATACAGCCAGCAAATATGTAAATTACTATTACAGGAATTACAATTCTTTCCATCACATAATAATACAAATTGGCTTCATTAGACCCCAAAACTATGGTGGGGGGGGGGGGGGTAGGAATTAGTGAAGATTATTTTTAAGTTACAATAATAATAAAGGAAAATATAACGCCGTTTTCCTCATATATTTAAACCTCTAGTGTTGTTTCAAGTCCAGAAAAGTTTTCAGCTGTTCCGGAATATAAAACACATATTTTATCTGGTTTAACCTTACAACACATTTACATGGATATGCAAGGAGGACGGATCCTCCTAATTCTAATACTAGAGACCTCATAGATAGAAACAGTTTTCTCTTTTCCTGAGTAACCTTAGTCACATCAGGATAAAGCCAAATTTTTTGGCCTCCAAACATATGGTTAGCTGATTTAAAGTAAAGTCTCATTATAGAATTTAAATCTTGCTGAAAACAAATGAAGCAATCAGCGTCCCTCTTTCTGAAATATCTTCCAATGACTGTTCCAAAATAGCTGTAATATTTTGCAATTCTGTAGATTTTTCACCTTCTGCTTTTTTCATTGTACTTGGTATGTAATAAATTTTATTCAGTGGAGGCATTGCTTCTTGCGGAAAACTTAAAATTTCTTTCAAAAATCTGGTAAACATATCTAATGGGGAAACCCCCAAAAGTTTAGGAAAATTAAAGCAGACGGAGATTCAATCTCCTATTAAAGTTCTCCATTTGTTCTATCTTTCTTCTTATTTCAGCATTATCTTTTATTACAGCCCGCTTAAATTCATTTGTTTCTATAGTCTCTTTCTGTAATGTCTCTATTTTCGAGGAAAAATCTTGTTTAATCAAAGCTAAAGAGTCCTACACTTCCTGTACGTTTAAAGACAAAACTTTTACCTCAGCTGAGGATTGTCGCAAGGTTTTCTCCATATCTATCAACTTCAGCCAAATCTTATCCAGGCTAGCCACCGTTTGTAGTCCCGCAACCGATGGTATTGCAGCTAAGTCGGATTCCCCACTGGGCTCCCCAGAATCACCCTTTCCAGGTTCCGGTAGAAACCCTGTTCGACTCGCTGATGTTGCTGGGCACAGAGGGGTCATAGAGTTCGGCGGAGGAGAAAGAGATGTTTCCTGTTCCAGCGGGGGAGCCGCTTCACCAGCTCCTCCCACTATGGAGTCCGTCCCGCCAAGCCGAGATAGAGCGGGGAAGAAGTGTTCCAAGCCTGGTCTCGAAGGCATGGCGTGGATGTCCCGGTAGGTGGGGGAACCACCCGAACAGTCCCTTTCCATTTCGTATGGGGCATATTGTAAAAAGAAAATTGTGTTTATCGAGAACAAGATTGGAGCTTGCTCACAAAGCGACCACTCACGGCGCCATCTTGACACGCCCCTCAAGACCTGTATTTTAAACCTATGGGTCAAAATTGAGCCCATGGCAGTCAGAGTTTTTTTTTGTTTTGTTTTTTAAATTGTGACTACAGTTGGCTCAATTAGACCAGGATATTCAATGATGAGCCATGCTCGGACACTGGTATTGTGTTGTTCTAGGCTAAGTGAGGTGACAAAGCTTCATAGCCAGCTAAACCATTCACTTTACCAGTAGACTCTCAATTCTTAATCCAACTCTTCTTTAATGTAGCACTCATAGCAAAGAAAACCAATTTATAGTTCAGTTGCTTGAACAGAATCGTTGTCTTCTGCACATAGAGTCTGTATCTAGCCACCTTAGAGGCAAGGAGATTGCCAGAACCTCAGCCCAGCTGAGCGGTAAAGCTGTAATACTCAAAGGAGAAAATAACCTGGGAAATGTTCCTTGGGAAAAGGTGAAGAATTTAGATGGAATCACAGTAGATTCAGGAGGGATCAGCCCCTAGAACAGCTGCTGACCAAAAAGACATGCTAGGAAGACTGGGACACTCCCACTCAGCCCCCCAGGGGGAGACAGGTAGGGCTGGCCCTAGCTTAGAACCAAGAGCCAATAGGGAAAGCTCACAAGGAGTCAATCACAGGACACTGCAAACTATAGGAAAAGCAGCCCTAAAATCCAGAGCCAACTATACATAATGTAATTGAACACAAATAATACTCATACTAAATGTACATAACAATGCACCCCTGCTTCCATGAATATGGGGGTGAAACACTCCCTACCTAGTATCGGTAGATACCACTATTTAGCTTCTTAACCCACAAACATTATAAGCATGCAAAAATCCATTTATATCTGGATCTTAAAATTGACATCTTGCATGTTTCTGGTTCACTGTTGCTGTGGTGACTTCTCTCTTGCTGTCTCACAGGAGCTGAATGAGAGACAGACAACACAAACAACAAACAACACTAAGGAAAGAGAAAAGTCTTTGAGTCTCTGGGGTGGACAACAGTCCACTGTGTTCATGTCTCCTCACAAGGTAAGAGAAGTACCACCGGTGACTGTTGGAATGAAGGTCTTCATTGTCCCTTGATTTGCGGTCTTGACTTCCAATTTGAAGACATTCCCAATATCACTTGGAAAGGTTTTAGTGACGATCCCCAATAGCCAACTATTGGCTGTTCTTCACTGTCTTTCAGTAATACAAGGTTGCCTTCTTGTAAGTTGGACTGATTATCTTGCCACTTATTCCGATATTGCAGAGTAGGAAGGTATTCTGTCTTCCAACGTTTCCAAAAGACATCTGAGAGGTATTGAACCTGATTCCATTGACGAATGTAGATGTTGCTACCTTTGAAATCTCCTGGTGGAGTAGGAATAGTATTAGTTTTTTTGTATTAGAAGCATAGCTGCAGTTAAAATTGCTGGTGACTCTGGGTCTGAAGATACTAGTACCAAAGGGTCTAACATTTATGATGGCAGTGATTTCTGTAAGAAAGGTTGTCAGAGCTTCTTGTGTTAGTCAAAGATGATCAGCTTCCATGAACGTGGCATCAAGGATAAGACGAGCTACTCCAATCATTTGCTCCCATGCTCCTCCCATATGTGAAGAGTGAGGAGGATTAAAAATCCAGGTACGCTTTTGGTCACATAGGTACCTCTCAATGGCAAAATTGTCTAATTTAGTATATGTAATGTTCAAATGTCTGCAAGCACCCACAAAGTTGGTTCTGCAATTGGAATGGATCTGCTTAGCTGGACCTCTGATGGAGAAGGATCTTCACAAGACATTAATTAAACTTGAAGTGTCCATTGACTCAATAACTTCAATGTGAATTGCTTGGATGCTCATGCATACAAAAACCACAGACCAACATTTACTGTTGAATGCTCCATCTCTTGTATGTTGTGTTACAATTGACCAGGGTCCAAAGACATCTAGACCCACATAGGTGAATGATGGTTCGGTACTTAGCCGGTCTCCTAGCAAATCTGTCATTTTTTTGTTTTTGATGATTACCCCGTAGTCTATGACATTTGATATATTGGTGTATTACACAGGTAATGCACATTTCATTCCCACAATCCATAATTCTGTGGCTATGATAGCTCCCTCTGTGAAATGTCATCCTTGATGTTTAACTTGCTCATGATAATGACGCATAAGCAAGGTTGATATGTGGTGCCCACCTGACAGAGTTCTTCTCACCCTTCTCTAGTTCTGCTTGGGTGAGGCAGCCGCCAACTCTCAGTAGGCCTTCCTTGTCAATGAAGGGGTTCAACTTTAGAAGTGGGCATTTGAATTCCTCCACATATGCTTCTTGTTATACTCATGTAGGATGGTACTCTCTGCTCGGATAATCTCATTTACTGAGAGAGACTATGCAGTTGTGCCAGTGGTGACAGGTGCTGGGTTGTTTTTAACAGCTGAATGATGAGATGAAGATGCAATATGAATAAGGTGTGCTATAGCTCTTCTGAGCGTTATCCAACTTGAGAAACAAGAGAAAAGCTGAGCTCCAAAGCTACTTTCAGGTACAATGTTAGTAACAAGAGCAGTCATCTCTGGCTGGATCTCTGTGTCAGAGTCAGGATCTATAAGTTCAAAAGAGTTTTCCATCACTGGAGATGTGTGGTCAGGTTTTAGAAGAACGTCTGGCCCTCATAGCCGCGTGGTTTCCATTAGATGAGATACTGGCACAGCTCTGGTGGCACAATCAGCTGGATTTTGGTCAGTTGGCATGTAATGCCACTGTTCTGGTCATGTTGACCAGGAACCACTCAACTTAAGCATAATTGTTGGGGTATGAATTTCTAGCTATCCAAACTTCTTGGAGACCAGCACTGAACTCTATTGACAAGATATGGGAAAATATACCTCATGAAAGAGATAAGATCACAGGCACATAAATCTTATATAGATATCAGTGTCTTGACGGTCAGACCTTGGCAGTGACCTTGGTTTCTGAGGGTATTTCCCATTTGTCATTCATTAGTGCATATTCATTACATTTGACCCTTTGAGATTGGGTTTGGCTGTTTTTCAGTTTTGTAGGAGTAGTGGAGTGCCTCAGGATTCCATACTGGGTTCCATTCTGTTTAATATATTAGTGAGAGACATTGCTGAAGGGTTAGAGGGAAAAGTTTGCCTTTTTGCAGATGACATGAAGATAGCCAATAGAGCTGATACTCTGGAGGGATTAGAAACCATGAGAAGGGATCTCCAAAAATTAGAATAGTCAAAGACCTGGCAGTTAAAATGTAATCATAATACTACTCCAGAAACCTTCAATGTTGTATTATGCATCTTTAGTGTCTCTAAATATAGTGTTCAGAGTGAGTCCATTATGGTACTAGGATCCATCTCCTCTATAATGCACTATAGCAATGCCATCATAGCACTAGAATCCACCTGCCTACCTCAATGTCTAAAACAGTCTAACAATGCAGGCAGCACTCCAGCAAGTAGTTGAAAATTCAGACTTATGAAATGTGATCTTCCAATTGTGCAAACTATGCGTTTCAACTGATCCCCATAAATCTGACACTCTGACGGTCCTTCAGTATTGCACTCTTCCTTGGCGAATATGCTTATATTTGCCCTCGTTCCCTACATGCTGGCATGTTTCGCCTCTCAAGGTGTCATCAGTAGAATGCTAACACAAATCGGGCTGCCACATTTTGAAGAACCTCTAACCTGTGTAGACTCCCACTGAAAACTGTTTGTCAGTGCAAAATAAGGTGTTTGTTTGTGTTTCTTTTCCCTTAATGAACAGAGACACATGCGAGCTTATGTGGCAAGTATAGCATGCTACAGCCCAGCACAATAAATAACCAATGGAATTAAAATTTAATACCAAGAAGTGCACAGTGATACACTTGGGGTGCAGAAATTCAAAGGAGATGTACCAGAGAGAAGGAGAGAGATCAATAAGCACAGCTCAGGAGAGGGACCTTGGGGTTATGGTGTCTGAGGATCTCAAGGTAACAAAACAAAGCAACAAGGTGGTGGCAATGACCAGAAGGATGCTAGGCTGCACAGTGAGGGGTATAACCAGCAGAAGAAAGGAAGTGCTGATGTTCCTGTACAAGCTATTGGTGAGGCTCCACTTGGAGTATTGTGTTCAGTTTTGGAGGCTGTATCTTGTTAAGGATGTAAAAAGACTTCAAGCAGTTCAGAGAAAAGCAACCAAAATGGTATGGGGGTTGCGTCGCAAGACATATGAGGACAGACTTGAGGACCTGAACATGTACAGTATACCTTGGAGGAAAGGAGAGATGGGTGATTAGATACAGATGTTCAAATATTTGAAAGGTATTAATTTAGAAACAAACCTTTTTTGTAGAGATGGGAAGGTGGTAGAACTAGAGGGCATAAATTGAGGTTGTGTGTGTGTGTGTGTGTGTGTGTGGGGGGGGGGGGGGGGGGGTGACGACAACTCAGGAATAATATCAGGAAATACTTTTTCATGAAGAGGGTGGTAGATACCTGGAATGCCCTCCTGCGGGAAGTGGTGGAGAAGAACACAGTACGGAATTCAGAAATGCGTGGGATAAACACAAAGGAATCCTATATAGAAGGCATGAAACCAAAGAAGCTTAGTAGTGATTAGATGGCAACACAAGTAATTGGGAAGCGAAGTCAGTGCTGGGCAGACTTCTACAGTCCACGCCCTGACCGTGGCGGGACAGATTCAGTTTCTGTAATTGGAGAATAAGTCCAGTCCCGGGCAGACTTTTACGGTCTGTGCCTTGAAAATGACAAGGACAAAACAGGATCAAGTATAAGTATTATATCTTATAGTATGAGTTTATCTTGTTGGGCAGTTCATACAGATCTTTATATGCCATCATCTACTATGTTATCACGTTATAGCTTGCTATGGCCCAGACAAGTACATAGTGTTACATGATTTCATAAATGGCTTTTTCTGCAATAAAACATGCTTTGCACATAGAAGGTCCTTTATAGAATTATCCCAATAAAGCAGGGGTCTTTCTCAAAATGAAAAACATGTCTGCATATGCTGATCATCTTCTTTACATAAACACGATTGAGCAAATATATTCCGTTCCTTCTAGACACAGTCTTCTGTGTCCCAGATTTTGTCTTTGATACTGCAATATGCTCACTGAAGCTTTTTCTCTCAGCATGATAAGCTCACTTCTGTTTTCAGAGTTTAGAAAAATGAGGGTTTAGATATCTGAAACACAGAAGGAGCAGAATTTGAAATGCTTTGGGAGTTGTGTATCCTACAATCTACAAGTCAACTATTTGCAGAAAAGCACTGTCAAAATGTTGCTTATGAGATCTTTGTTTTGTATTTTACTTCCTTGTGCTCTACAGGCAGGATCTGATTTCTCAGTGTTTGTTGGTGTTTTGTCTGTATTTGTGCTAGGTGATGCCTTGCGGCTCTCCTTTAAAAACAGCCTTTTAGCTCCATGAAGTTACAGAGCATAAATAGTTCTTAAATAAAAACAAACACGTTTCCCCTAGTTTGCTCAGGCCTGTCCTCTTATTTATTTGAACAAAGCAAGCTCCATGTTCGTTATGGGTCTTTTACGTATTTTCACAGCCTTTCCCTATTTATTGTGAATTTTAACTTAAAATGTCAGCTCCACACATTTTACCCAAAGAACTGACTACACAAAAAGAATTCTTCGATGTTATACAATGCTGTTTTTCTATTTTGTTTTGTTCTTCTTCTTCTTTTTTTTTAATAAACGAAAGCAGGCCTTGCTTTTCCAACAGCACACTGGGGTAAGACTGAAAGATTTGAAAAGCAAATGACATTCCCACAACTATTTTTTTGCTGTATTTTGTTTCCAAATGTTGTACATCTGGTTGCTATATTCAATCTGCAGTATGTCCTGTGTTCACAGTGATACTTTATTCAGAATAGAAAACAAAAATCAGTATACAAGTTGGATAATAAACTAGAGCTCAGTAGCTCAGAATTTACAGTCCTGACAATGGAATTTGATTGTTTCATGATCAATTACAATAGAGAGCACAGTCTGAGGCTCAGTGGCAGTGTTGCACATTGCAGTGCAGAAGGACTCTGTCTTGATCCGCAAGTCGGGTCTTGCACTCTCCAGGTCAGTTGAAGCTGGGAATGAGAAGAAAGCAGGCTTTAAGGGTGTGTAGCCAGAAATTTTGTTATTTGTGGAATTTTTTTTTTTTTTTGGGGGGGGGTGTTATCAGACATTTTCTTGTTACTGGATCAATGTTGTCAAGAGTGTATACTTTTCGGAAAGGGCACTTCATGTTTTTCACAGAGCATGCATTATTTTGGAGAGTGCACACGCATTCCTGATAGCGCCAGAGGCAAAGCCAGGTTTTGACGTCAGGGGGAACAGATTTTTATAAAATATGTGCTGGAGGGGAAGGTGAGCTGCAACACCTCACAGCTCCAGTGGAATAAAAAATATATTTTAACTTAATTTCTTTACACTTTCATGTCCCCCCTTCTCCCTGAGGTCCAACTTGCCTTTGGAAGTTCAGTGTTGGCCAGGTGGTAGTGCTCCTCTCTCATTCACACCCCTTTCCAGCTCTATCCTACCCCTGTGTCCCTCTTTCATTCTCCCTGACCCTCTTCCCCACCTCGAGTTCCTCTGTGCCTCTAGCCAGCCTTGACAAAACCATGCATGGTTCACACCTGCCTTGGAGCTTTCCCTTTGGCATGCTCTGTGGCTGTGCCTTCTCTAATGCAACTTCCTGTTTCAACACGGCAGAGGGAAAGTTCAGAGGTCTGCTGCACAGTATATCAGAATCACTGCTGTGCCAGCAAACCGTGTAAAGAAAAATGTGTTGTAAGGTAGACCATGAGGGGGAGACAGACTGTCGGACCAGGATGGGGAGAAAGGGTAGAAATACCAGAACACGGTGTGGGGGGTGGTGGGGGGGGGGCTGGAGCTGTGGAGCCTGTTTGCCACCCCCCCTCCCCAGTCTTGGCGCATTGCAATGTTCCCTGTAAGGACTGAGTTGACATGAGCAAAATTTTTCTTTGTGAGCAAAAATTTTCCATTACAGTATTCTGTGAGCATTTTTTGTAGATACAAACACACACACACCCACACCCACACCTACATAAACACTTGCAGGAATGTTGTAAAAAATTCCATGAGACATGCTCCACATGCTTTTCCTACTTGTTCACCTGCAGTTTAACTATATGTTTATAGCTACTCTGTATTTTACTCAGCTACTGGATATTTAACACAGCTTAGAGGAAACATTACTACCATCACCATCACCACCACCACCACCGTACAAGTACTACTCTTAAAAAAAGTGGGGGGACAGTAGAAAGCACTGCAGGGAAGGACTCCACTGTCTACCAGCTGCCTCCCCCAATACCTCTATTATTGAGTGTATTATGCACACTGTATACACTCCACGGAATTATGCAACAACAACAATATATATATATATATATATATATATATATATATATATATATATATATATATATATACTGTATATATTGTAACCAGGCACCTCTCTTGTGCAGCCAGGGATAGAACAATACCCTCTAGCCACCGGCTCCCGGTACAGAAAGAAATAGATATCCACCAGTAACTTCAAACTCAAGGACTTTATTCCATGCAGGTTTCTAGTACACAGGTCCAACAGCAGCATTCACCTTCAATCTTAAACACATATAAGCCACCTGAAAGTGTGTGGCCAGTAGTCCCCTTCAAGCAGAAGGCTCTTAGGACATGTCAGGATTCAATATAGGCTACAGTCGGCTTCAGTCTAGGCTCTTTATTCAGTGCACCATAAACATTAATTCAATTCCAAACAGCAGCAGTCCATTCAATTCATCATCATAGTTAAATCACAAAGCGGCAGCTATACTTCTATTCTCTTCACCCTCATAATGAGCTCCATATTTTAGGGACTTCTCACACCCAAGGGATTCCACCCTGCAACAGTTTCACTAGTAAGATCAATACTTTAGGGACTTCTTCTTACCCCAAGGATTTTCAGCCTGCAAATACTTCCAAGACTTCAGTACTTTAGGGACCTCCCTGCCCAAGGGTTTTCAGCCTGCAACTGCCTCTCAGACTTCAGTACTTTAGGGACCTCCCTGCCCACGGGTTTTCAGTCTGCCACTGCTTCTCGCCTTCCTTACTGCTCTCCCTGAACTAAACTGCCGAGACTCCTTCCCACATGCCTAATCAATCCCTGGCTTCTGCCTTCACAACCAATCATTCTCCACTCATTAGCTTCTCTACACACCCATACCAGCTGAGTTGAGCATGAGCCTAATGAGGAGCTCCTGCACACAGGGTTTCCTATCTCTCTTTCCCCCTAGTGGCAGCCAGGGCCGCCGAGAGCCAGAGCCGGGCCTGGGACAAGGCTGCCTCCGGGCCCCACCCCACCCGAGGTCATCGTCGTCGTCGCCGCCGGGCCCCACCACCCGAGGTCGCCGGGCCCTCCCCCTCCACCCGCTACCGGGCCCTGAACTAACATTAAACGCCTCCTTCCTTTCCTTTCACCACCTTCGCGGCAAGCAGCAGCAGGGCAGACCTCTCCTTCCTTCCGTGCTTCACCCTCGCGGACGTTACGAAAATACGAAAGTGCCAAACCCCTAAGAGAAAAGTTACACGTTACACTGGCTCCCACTTAAAGAATGTATTACGTTCAAGGTCTGCACTCTGCTTCATAAAATCATTCATGGAGATGCCCCAGCCTACATGCTAGACCTTATTGACTTGCCACCCAGGAATGCTAAAAGATCAGCATGCACATTCGTAAATCTTCACTTCCCCAGCTGTAAAGGATTAAAATACAGATTAACACATGCGCCCAGCTTCTCCTCCACGAGCACGCAGCTATGGAATGCATTGCCACTTGATTTGAAAACAATTTACGACCTAATCAACTTTCGTAAATCGCTGAAGACTTATCTCTTCAACAAGGCATACCACAACTACTACTACTACTACTATAAATCATTTCTATAGCGCTACCAGTCATACATAGCGCTTTACAAATGAACATGAAGAAAAGACAGTCCCTGCTCAAAAGAGCTTACAATCTAAATCAGGACAGAGACAGGACCAATAAGGATAAGGGTAGGACAGACAGAAGGACACATAGGGAAAGGGACTATTGAAGAGAGGAAGACAAGATAAAGGTTACGAGCAAGTGACAAGTTAGGAGTCAAAAGCAGCATCAAACAGGTAGGCCTTTAGCCCAGATTTGAAGGCGGCCAGGGATGGAGCTAGACGTAATGGCTCAGGAAGCCCATTCCATGCATAAGGTGCGGCGAGACACAAGGAACGAGCCATAATAGGAACTGTAACGCACCACTACTTACCTAATATTTTGAATGTTTTCCCTCTGTACCTGATTGCTTAATTCTACTATGTTATCCATGTTTTTATGTAATACTAATTGCATATTTTACTTTAATGACGAATGTCATGATGAAACCTTGTAAACCACATTGAGCCTGCAAATAGGTGGGAAAATGTGTGATACAAATGCAACAAATAAATAAATAAACTAAAACAACATATTAAACAGAATGGCATTTGAAGTTTTCTGAAAATATATACAGGTACTTTAACCAGAGACTCCAAGGGTGGCCCTTTTCAATGCTGGAGATCGAAGGCCAAATGAGTGAGATTTTTTTTCACGGGCCCCAGCCATGTCTAAAACTAGTTCTGATGCACATTCCAAAAACTGACATATTAAAATCAATAAATAGAAAATATTATTGTTTCTACCTTTTGTTGTTAGAAATGCTAAGGGTGGCCCATCCAGAACAGTGACATGTACCACCCCAATAAGTGAAACTGAAGGTCAATGAGTGAGGTTTTTCTGACAGTGGATTCAATCTATACATTTGAAATGGTGACGAAAGGACTGAAGTCCAAAGGAAGGTCTCCTGGCTACACTTACTGACAAGTAATCATGTGCCTTTATGGATGACATGTTACATATTTTAAACTCAATTATTTCAAACACTAAATTACATACAAGCCTATGGAAACAATTCAACTGTATTTAAAGATCCCTCACCATGCTAGAAAGATTGCTCCCCTTTGGCAGCTCTGCAATAAGGATGCCACTTATCAAACAAGAAACTAGTCCAATAAACACTTTTCAGGGTCCTGTTTATAAGATTACTTGTTTTTAATTCCATCTCAAAAAAATTGGCAAAAAGCCAGAGATATTTCATTAAGCTAACAAATAAACTTAAGAGGCAAGCAGACATAGGAGGCAGAACTCCATTACCAGCTAAATTTAAACTATGCAGCCTGCTTCAGTTTTTAAATAACCCACATTTGCATAGTAAAGTTTAAGATAATTACCTGTAAAGCAATCTTGTGCAGGACTTCAGTATCACATTTTCCTCTTGCCATTGATAGCAGCATTGCTTCAATTGAATCAGCCTACCTCAGGAATATAGCAGGGGCGTAGCTACAGTGGGCCACGGGGGCCTGGGCCCACACAAATTTCATCTGGGCCCCTGGTTTGGCTGGCAGGGGTCCCCAACCCCCGCCAGCCGAAGCCTTCAGTGCGGTCTCCGGCACAGCCGCGTTCGCTGCCTGCACCCTGCTCTTCTTTCTTTTTGCTCCTCTTGTGCATGCTGACGCTCAGCGGTCTCCGACGCGGCCACGTTCGCTGCCTGCTCCCTGCTCTTCTTTCTTCTTGCTCCTCTTGTGCATGCTGATGCTCAGCGGTCTCCGGTGCAGCCGCATTCGCTGCCTGCTCCCTGCTTTTTCTTCTTGCTTCTCCTGTGAAAGAAGAGCAGAGGGCAGGCAGTGAACGCAGCTGCACCGGAGACCGTGCTGAAGAAGGCTTCGGCTGGCAGGGGTTGGGGACCCCCACCAGCAAAGTCTTTGTTTGTGAGGGGGCGAGGCAAGTTGTGGCGGTGGGTGGGGCGGCACTCAAAATGTGCCCCCAACCTCGGCCTCTGGCCCCCTCCCACCATGAGGTCTGGCTACGCCCATGGTATATAGACCTTCCCTGTAACACGACCCACCCTCGAGGAAGCAGGAAGTTGCATCGGTGAGGGCAGGACGCATCATAGGGAAAGCCTGAAGCCCTGAGGCAGGCTGATTCAATTGAAGCAGTGCCGCTAGCGGCGGCAAGAGGAAAAAGTGACAGAGATTATGGGGAGAGAGGGAGAAGAAAAGATGCTGGAACTGGGAAGGGTGGGGGGGATGGAAAGGGGAGAGATACTGAAACTGGAGGTGCTGGCCTACGCGCAGGGATATGCAGGCAGATGCTAACGTTGCCTCTTCTTCAATGCATGAGAGGAGAGGGCTTTGGCATGTGAGCTGAAGTCAGGGGCCCAATGCATGTGTCATACACCAAATGCGTGTGACTTGGTATGTCTGCTTTAACTCTTGGCTCTCAGTCAATCCTAGCTCCCCAGTCCACATCTTCCAGTTGGCCATATGAACAGTGATGTTCAGCAGCACTGTAACAGAAATCCTGAGGTTACTGGCAACCATAAAATGTTTTATTTATCAATGTTTTGGTAGGTTTCCAAAAGGCCACAGGCTTCAACTCTATTAGCCTTTAGTTTACTGTTGAGTTAACCAACATTAGGTACAGCTAATACAGAGTCAAGTATTAGCTGTATTAGCTGTACTTAATGTTTACAGCAGCAAGCTGGGAACCAAGGAAGTCAGGGTTCAAATCCTACTGCCGCTCCCTGAGATTTTGGGTAAGTCATTTAACTCTCAACTACAAATCTTAAATTGTAAGTCCTCCAGGGACTGGAAAATACCTCCTGTATCTGAATGTAACCTATCTTGAGCTACTACGGAGAAAGATGTGATCTATATCCAAAATCTAATACCAGGCATACTGTGAAGTAAGACAAAACACTACAAATGTCATTCAAGATCTATAGAGCAATTCAACCATACCATAATAGCAGTAACTTCCACAATCCACAAAACAAGGCCCTACCTAGGAAAAGGCAACACTATAAAAATTGCAATGGATTCTAAAACACCAATATACCTATTAGAAAACTAAGCAAGTCACATTAGGATAGATCAATCCTGCATAGAGAGGCAATGCTAACAAAACCATGGCCCTTTCTCAAAGGCAGAATATGTATAGACCCTCACCCAGTATAGAATAAGTAATCACAAATTAAAAATAAAAAAATGCAGACAAATAAACTAAACCCCCAAGAAGCCAGGCTCTGCATACAGTGAACACCAGAGAAACAGTGATAGATGTCCCCCTGTACTATGTAAAATATTAAGATAGCAGATGTAAATTTCAAAAACTGACATATTCCAATCGCTACGTTACAAATTAACAATTGCAAACAAAACCAAAATTGGAAAATAAGATGATACCATTTTGTTGGACTATATACATTTTTCATTAGCTTTCAGGAGCCTAAAAAACCTCTTTCCTCAGGTCAGGACAGTAAACTATTATTATGGTATCCTGTCCTGACCTGAGAAAGGAGGTTTTGGCTTTCTTAGAGTTAGTCAGAAATCTTTTAAAATTAGTCCAATAAAAAGACATCACCTTATTTCCATTTTCTATATTTATTAACTCTTATTAGCATGGCTACCACACTATCCTAAACTAAAAATAAAATTATTTTTTTCTACCTTTGTTGTCTGACCATTTACTTTTTCTAATTGTGTTGGTCCCTGTCTCTGGTTTCTGCTTTCCTCCATTTTCTTGTTGCCAGGATTTCCTTTCCATCTGTCATGTTTCTATCCTTTCCTTTTTTTATTCAGCTTTCTTCAATTTTTGTCTGTCTCTCCATTGAACTTTAAATTTCCCTTTTTATTATATCTACCTATAGCTTTCCATCTGTTTCCCTCAGCTCAGCTCGCCAAATTTCTTAATTCACAGTCTTTCACTTGCTTTATCCTCTTTCTCTCCCTCCTTCCATATAGCATCTGCCCTCATTCTTCCCCACCCTTTCTGTCCAGCATCTGCCCCATTCTTCCCCTTCTGTCCAGTATCTGCCCCATTCTTTCCCTTCCCCCTTCCATCCAGCATCTGCTCTCTTTCCCCTCCTCCATCTAGTATCTGCCCTCTTTCTCCCCCTTCCATCAAGCATCTGCCCTCTGCCTTCTTCTCTCCCCTTATCTCCAGCTTCTGCCCTCTTTCCTTCCCCCTTCCATTCTGTAATTATCCTCTGCCTTCTTTCTCTCTCCTGCAGTTCATCATTTCCATCTTTCCTCCAGCATCTCCCCTCTTTCTTTCCCTTCCCTTTCATCCAGCATCTGCATTCTTTCTTTCTTCCTTCCATCCAGCATCTACCCTTTTTCTTTCCCCCTTCTGTTCAGCATCTGCCCTCTTTCTCTTCCCCCTCCATTTAGCTTCTGCTCTTTCTTCCCTCTCTTTCACCCATCATTTGCCCTTTTCTTCCCCCTTCAATCTAGCAACTATCCTCTTCTTTCTTTCCCTTCCATCCAGCATCTGCACTTTCTTCCCCTTTCCATGCAGTAACTTCTCTCTACCTTCTTTCTCTCCCCCCTTCTGTCCAGCATCTGGCATATCTTTTTTCCTTCCATCCAGCATTTGCCCTCTTTCTCTGTCCATTCTATCCATCATTTGCCCTCTTTCTTCCCCCTTCTGTCCAACTTCTGTCCTTTCTTTCTTCTTTCACCCAGCATCTGCCCTTTCTTCCCCCCTTACATCCAGCAGCTGCCCTCTGTCCTTTCTTTCCCCCTTCCATGCAGCTTCTGCTCTCTTTTTTGCTCCCTTCCTTGCAACATTTGCATTCTGCTCTCTTTCTTCCCCCTTTTCCATTCAGCATAATAGCCTTTGTCAGGAGAACACTGCTGAATATTCTTATGAGCGTAAATTCTTCACAAAAGAAAAAATTATAATAGTAACTTTTAGATCATCATCATCATCATCAATAAAAACTCCAATGTCTGAACTGCCGGTTTTCCCACCAACTTTGCAAAACTATTTGGGGGAGTGATCGCTCACCTTATGCCCCACCTAGCTACGCCTCTGGTGAGCACATGCACAATGGTGCACTATCTGGAAAGAGTGTACACTTTCTAAAAGAGTGTGTCTTTAGAAATAGAGTGCACTCTTTGAAAAAAAAGGCTGCACTTGAGTATGCACTATTTACAACAAATGAAAAACACATAATGTTGTGTTTTTTACTACTTGTTTTTATCTAACAATGACATGAAATGCATGGGAAATGTCATTGACATTTTACATATCATATATGGAAAAATATATTAAGTCAGATACCAAAATATCCACTAATTAAAGCCATACAGAAACGTGTCTATTGTATAGCAAACAATAAGTAATAAACAGCATGAAACTGACAATCTTTTTGAAAACCAAACCCTCCCCCCATTCAGAAGTTATTACTCCTTCAAAAGAATGAACACTACTTATATCTCCAGTTCATTTAAGGGGTCTCTTACTAAAGCTTAACTCGAGTTATCTGCTGCAGGGCCCATAGGAATATAATGGGCCCTGCTGCAGATAACTCAAGCTAAGTTTTAGTAAAAGACCCCCTTAGTATGTAGGAACAGACTTGCGTCAACAAAGTATTCAAGTATAGGGTCCCAAAGAGAGGCATTTTTGAAAGGGACGTCCAAGTTTTGATGAGGATGTCCTCGCAAAACGTCCCGATCCAGGGGCAGGGAAACCCGTATTTTCGAAACAAGATGGACATCCATCTTTCATTTTGATAATACGGTCAGGGACGTCCAAAATCCTGAAATTTGTTTGTCCCTAGATTTGGTCATTTCTGATTTTCGGCGATAATTGAAACAAAGGATATCCATGTCAGAAACCATTTGGTCGTGGGAGGAGCCAGCATTTGTAGTGCACTGGTCCACCAACTGGGTACCCTAGGGGGCACTGCAGTGGACTTCAGAAATTGCTCCCAGGAACATAGTTCCCTTACCTTTTGTGCTGAGCCCCCCAAACCCCCCAAAACCCACTACCCACAACTGTACACCACTACCATAGCCCTTACAGGTGAAGGGGGGCACCTAGATGTGGGTACAATGGGTTTGTGGTGGGTTTTGGAGGGCTCGCTGTTTCCTCCACAAATGTAACAGGTAGGGGGGATGGGCCTGAGTCCACCTGCCTGAAATGCA
The DNA here is from genome assembly GCF_901765095.1 of Microcaecilia unicolor. NCBI lineage: Eukaryota > Metazoa > Chordata > Amphibia > Gymnophiona > Siphonopidae > Microcaecilia > Microcaecilia unicolor. Next base: position 52,232,633 of record NC_044039.1, read on the forward strand.
CTGCACCCACTAAAACTGCTCCAGGGACCTGCATATTGCTGTGATGGAGCTGAGTATGACATCTGAGGCTGTCACAAAATATTTTTAAAGATATTTTTTGAGGGTGGGAGGGAGTTAGTGACAACTGGGGGAGTAAGAGGAGGTCATCCCCGATTCTCTTCAGTGGTCATCTGGTTATTTCAGACACCTTTTTGTGCCTTGATCATAAGAAAAATACGACCAGGTAAAGTCGTCCAAGTGTTCATCAGGGACGTCCTTGTTTCTTTCGATTATGGGTTGAGGACATCCAAGTGTTAGGCACACCCAAGACCCGCCTTTGCTATGCCTCCGAAATGCCCCCTTGAACTTTGGCCGTCCCTGTGACGGAAAGCAGTTGGGGACGTTCAAAATCAACTTTCAATTATAGCAATTTGGACGACCCTGAGAGAAGGACGTCCATCTTCCGATTTATGTTGAAAGATGGGCATCCTCTTTCGAAAATGAGCCCAAAAGCCTCAAAGACTGTTTCTTGGAAGGCAAACTAGTCACATTCACAAAGAGTCTCTCCATGTATAATTGTTCATGCATTTGAATATGCTATTGCCATATTGTTGGGGGAGAGTCTTTGATCCACTGTAAAAGAATACAACATTTAGCTGCCAGGCAGGCCTTGTGAAGCATAAGGAGGACACTCTAATGACCTCAACAATATCATCTGTTATATCCAATAGACTTCAGCGACACATAACTGTAAAGGTTCAACCATATGTATAGCTGAGATGGGACCATTCTTCCAAAATTGTTGTATCTTCAGACACTCCCAAATACTCCCAAATACAATGTGCCCTCCTGTTCCTTAGTTAGGACAATATCCATCAGTGGGGTACCCCATTTTTTTTTTGCTCTGGAATGGTAGATATACATACGTGAAAGAAACTTAAAATAGAGTTCATGAAGTTGGGCATTCTTCACTAAAACAGAACCAGCCTGCAAGCTACTTTGAAGGTCCTCAGCTGTATAAGCCCCAAAATTCCAAACCCATCATTCCACAACATTTTGAAATGGAGACATGCCCACAGTTTTCTTAATCCCCTCATAATATCTACCTATCAGTCCCTTCTGAACTGCTGGGAGGGACCAGTTCTCATCAAAGGTAGAATCTTCAATGCTAGACCCATACTGAATGGTTAAAGGATATGCATAATGGTGGACTTGGTAGTACAACAACCAGTTGTTGCTCTGTAAGTCATACAGATGCTGTATTGTCTCATAAGGTAAAAGAGTTGCCTTATCCTCCTCCAGAAACTGAGACAACATAGTCAAACCCTTTTGCCTCCCTCAACTGTTTATATCGGGATTTAGATAAACCTGGCAGAAAATCAACATTTCCTACTATTGGAAGATATCTGGAACAACGTGGAAGCAAGCAATATTTCTTCCAGAGAAAATCCCAAGCCCAGTGCATGGGTTTTATAAGAACATGTTGAGTCATAGTCCGGGAAAGGATTGTGTCTTGGCATGTAAAATCAAAGAGAGAGCTAAGTCTCCTCTGAGGGCACATTCCAGGGATTCATAACAAAAATTAGAAGTACTAAAAATTCAATCCCAGGTATAACAAAGCTGGAAGGCTAAACAATAAGCCTGCAGGTCCGGTAGACCCAAACACCCTCCCCTCGCAAGACCTGCAATTGGCGAAGACACATTCTAGGCTTCTTAGTTCCCCATAAAAATCCCTGAAGCATTCGATTCCATTTCTGGAGATCAGCAGGTCTCAAGATGAGTGGCAGTTGCTGCAAATGGTAGAGCCATTTGGGGAAAATGATCATTTTTATCAACTGCACCTTGCCCCAAGATAGAACAACAAAGTCCTCTATCAAAAAGCATCTTACAGGCATCTATGGGAGAAAAGCCCATAGACTCAGAAAAAGTAAGGAAATGCTAATTTAATCTTCTATTGAAATTTTCCACTGACTCAAGTCTCCGATATAAAATTGTTTTATCTTTGACCTGTGGGCTGAGCAGAGGATTTCTGAGCTGGTTTGGTTTGTTTGTTGGCAGAAGCTGCCAGTGATCAAAAATCTTTTCTGAATCTTTAATTCATCTATCTAAACTTACACAAAAAAGAAAAAAAAAAAGATGTTGCTATACTAGGGTGTGCCCTCTTTAAACCTTTCTGTCTGTTATCCTATTGCCTAAAAACTGCAATTTGTGCTCTATTTTTGCTGGGAACTTTTTTCTTTGACTTTTTCTCCGAAACTGTGATTCCTGTGTTTGGGGGCTGGGCTGGGCTGCCTGGAAGGAGTTCTCTGGGGCTGGGCTTAGTTCCTGAGAAGAGTGTGCTGAGTAATGTACCTTAATAGATAGGATTCCAGCAGGGATCTGGTTTACTCTGCCCACCCCCCTCCCCAACATCTGCCCACCCTTAGGGCAGTTCTTCATTTATAGTCAGTGTTCTAATTAAGGTAATAAGCAAGTGCTGCTCCCACAAAGTCTCAATACATTCAGTATATCCAAACAGTAATCACAAAACAACAAAATACATCATATTAAAATCCTAAAGACACTTTGTCTATCCAACATTCTCAATTTTGTAGCTTGTTTTAATATATTGAAATACTCATATATTAATGAGATAGAGTCAGTAGTCCAGCAGCAAGAGGGGTGCTACCCAGTCTTTTGCATTGAGTGTCACATGTATGATTATCTCCCAGTTGATATGAAGTCATATGTGTGTGCCCGGTGCAAAGAACTCCTAGCTCTCAGACAGCAGGTCCGTTCTCTTGAAGCTAGAATACGAGACTTGGTAGAGATGAGGGAGATAGAACAGTACATAGATGAGACCTACAGGGATGCTGTAGAGAGGTCCCACCTCCAGCTGGGTAGCCCCTGTGCTACTTCGGAGGAGAGAGGTCTCCTAGAAGGAGAGCATTGCCCTGGTGAAGTAGGAAGTACTCCTGTATCCAGGACCTACCAACCAGAGGATGTATTATCCTCTCGCACCGAGGATTACAGCCCATGGGGGAAAAGAAAGAACCGCTGTTGTAGCTGGAGACTCAATCATTAGGCATGTAGATAGCTGGGTGGCTGGTGGACGTGAGGATCGACTGGTGACTTGCCTGCCTAGTGCGAAGGTGGCAGACCTCACGCGGCACCTAGACAAGATTTTAGATAGTGCTGGGGAGGAGCCGGCTGTCTTGGTATACGTGGGTACCAACGATGTAGGAAAATGTGGGAGAGAGGTTCTGGAAGCCAAATTTAGGCTTTTAGGAAGGAAGCTCAAATCCAGATCCTCTAGAGTAGCATTTTCTGAAATACTACCTGTTCCAAGCGCAGGGCCCAAGTGATAGGCAGAGATCCAGAGTCTCAATTCGGGGATGAGGGTTTTGGATTTGTCAGGAACTGGGCAGCATTCTGGGGATGGGAGAGCCTATTCTGATCTGATGGGCTTCACCTTAACCAGGGTGGGACCAGGCTGCTGGCGTCAAGATTTAAAAAGGAACTAGATCAGCTTTTAAACTGCCCCCCCCCCCCCAAAAAAAGAAAAGAAATTGGTTAGGGTGTGTGCTACTTTAACTGTGGAAAACAGCAAAAGATACCATCCGAAAACACCTACAGAGTAAAAACTTCCAGAATTTTTTATATTGGAAGAAAAAGGCTGTAGTAAAAAATGGAAGGAGAGGTGTTGACTATGACAAATTTTGATCTAAGTGCTCAAATGTCAACCCTATATTTTAATTTTGAATACTTTAGTATTGACATGAGTTTTTCAATTTCAAAATTAAAATATAGGGTTGACATTTGAGCACTTAGATCAAAATTTGTCAAAGTCAACACCTCTCCTTCCATTTTTTACTGCAGCCTTTTTCTTCCAATATAAAAAATTCTGGAAGTTTTTACTCTGTAGGTGTTTTCGGATAGAGGAGGAGCCAATGATGATAGCCATTACAGTTGGTGTCCTAATTTAAAGGTACCCTGGGTTCTTGAGGCTATTTTTTACATATAAAAAGAAATAATTGACAATTGATACAAGTGCCAAATTAACAACTAAGATTCAGGGTATTGGTTTATAATTAATAGTTTCTAAGTACTATACTATGCCATACTTCGTATTGTTATTTGAATATTTTTACTGCTGTAATTGTCTGTTGCTTATGTATGATTTATTCTTACTGTATACTACCTTGAGTGAATTCTTTCAAAAGGGTGGTAAATAAATCCTAATAAATAAATAAATAACACTTTCAAAGAAAAAGATATGCAAGTTTTACTTCTTTACATGTAAAGTGCTCAAGCACTTTGGACATAGTTGTTCCCCTTCTTCACTGACTGACCAACTCAGAGTGATCTATAAACAAAACTCCTCAGAATATTACATATTTTGAAGAAATGTCAGCAACAGACTTGCAATAACTGTCAAAATGTCTGTGGATCATTACTAGTCTAAGCTATATAAGTTTCCTGACAATAATGAAGTAATAAAGTTGGAATTTCTTTATGTACAGCAGTACCACAGAGACAGTGATTACAATATAAACTGGCACAATGCTGGAATGCCTTTGTTTTTAGAGCAATGACCCAGTTTTTCCAATGGAAATTATTTATATACTTCAACTGTGTTCTCTCCTATGTCATCACCACTACATTCTCACAGACCACATGTGACAGGATGATGTAATGTGGGAAGGCAAAAGTTAAAATCAGGATAGCACAGGATTCTCCAATTAATTGAACAATGTACATTTCATCCTTTGCTTAATATTATATTTGAGTTCAAAATACAAAAATCCTGAATGGGCCCAATGTAAGAGTCTTAAGACACCCTAGACAAACCATCAACCTTGTATCCCCCTTCCCTCTATTACCCTTCAGGACCATAGACTGTCCTTCTGAGATTTTGATAATTAAATTATTATACCAGCTTTAGCCTTCCCAAAACAATCCTGTAAAAATACATAATGGGAAATCATGCTTTTGAATAATTAACTTTGGTTTTATATGTATATACATATGATAACTCCAGATGTGCTGCCCCCCCCCCCCAAAAAAAAAAAAGAAAAGAAATTGGTTAGGGTGTGTGCTACTTTAACTGTGGAAAACAGCAACAGATCAGCAAATATCACTTTAAGAAAAATAGTGTCCTCCTGGTGGATAAGAACATAAGAATTACTAAACTAAGCCGCATATATAAGCAGTGGCTTTCCCCAGGTCTATCTTAATAACTGTTTATGGACCTTTCTTCCAGGAATTTGTCCAAACCTTTTTTTAAACCCAGTTATACTAACTGCTTTTACGCCATCCTCCAATGAGTTCCAGAGCTTAACTATGAATTGAGTGAAAAATAATATTTTCTCCAAATTGTTTTAAATGTACTACTTAGTAACTTCATGGAGTGTTCCCTAGTCTTTGCACTTTTTGAAAAACTATGCAATTGATTTGAATATACCCCTTCCACTCCGCTCACAATTTTGTAGGCCTCTATCATGTCTTCTCTCAGCCATTCCTTCTTCAACCTCCCTGTCTTCCATCATATGAGTCGTTCCTTCTGTTTAATCATTTCGATCACTTCTGTATGGTTTCTAATTCAGATGTATCTTTTTTGAGCAACAGGGAGCGATTATAGAAATATATATATATATATTCTGTACTTCTTTACTAAAAATTCCTGACATTCTCAGAGCTGCCAAGGGGTCAACCTTCCAAGCAGGAGATTTAGAGCCTGCCCATAGCTCTGCCTCACTCCACCCATGCTCCGCCTACTCTGCCATAGCCCCACCCAACCTGCCTATAGCTCCGCCCAGACCTGTCCACAGCTCTGCCCTAGCACAAGGCAATTTGCAGCCAGGGGCACCAGAAGTATCCTCCTTTTCCAGCAACAGCAGGAGATGCCTTCATAAAACATCATCTCCTGTTGCCGCTGGACCAGTGGCAGCAGGAGATGACGTTTTATGAAGGCATTTCTTGCTGTCACTGGAAAAAAAAGTTGTTCAGCAGGAGATCCCAGCTCCCCAGTAGAAGTGTGGGAGATGACCCACAAAAGCGGGAATCTGCCTCTGAAAGTGGAAGACTTGGCAGGTCTGCATTCTATTTGCTTGTTTGGCCACTGCCGCACTCTGAGTAAAAGATTTCAACGTGTGGTCCATGATGACACCTAGATTCTTTTCATCAGTGGTGACTCTTAATGTAGAACCTAGCATCGTGCAGCTGTAATTTGGGTTATTCTTCCCTGTGTCCATCATTTTACACTTTTCCATATTAAATAGGGGAAGATCTAGTTTAGGGCCTGCTCTGAAGTAAATATACAAGACAAAAAGGAAAATGGACTGGGGACGAAGATGGCATTTGAGGCAGATGTCTCTGCCTGAGCTCCTGCTGCTCTGGAGGCTGGCCTGGTCTTTTGAGAGTTTTTCCCTGTTTCGTATAGGGAAATGGAAGGCTGAAACCCGGGGAGTCCCCACTAGCCCCGGAGGAGGTCTTACCTCAAAGCAGGCCATATTGGAACTGTTCTGTGTTCAGGCATTGAAGGAGACTGTACCTGCTTCAGTCAGGTCTGTTGGATCATTCTTGGACCACATCATGGAGGGTGCATTGGTGATCCCTCTGCTACAGGCTGCCCCTCCCAGACCCAGAAGCAGCTTGACTGCAATGAAGATGCCGAAGCAAGGGAAACTGATGGAGGTGCCCAGGCTTTCTTCAATGAGAGGGGGATCCGTTAGCTGCTTCTTCCCCTGTTTTGCCATCTGTTGAGGCAGAGAAGGCTAGAATATCACTGGCTATCCTGCCTGAGGGGATAGCTGCCTCGTCAAGCCTGGGGAAGTTTGAAAAGCCAGCAGTGGTGACATTGGAGTCCATGTTAGATGCTATCCAGGGAGTGCAGTCTGCTCTCCTTCGGGTATCAAATTCATTTGGATCAGAAGTTTTATCTTTAAAAGGAACTTCTCAGAATCTGTCACAGGATTTGGGGCAGCAAGTCAAAAGAATTGGATCATTGGAACAGGACATGAATTACAGAGCTTTTCTATTGCGATTATTAAGGAAAGAAATATTCAATCATGTAACTTGAATATTTGGATAATGTAGTCAGGAAGAATAATTTGTTTTCTTAATTTCCCTAAATCTCCTTTGATTCCAGCTATGGATACATTTAAAAAATGTTAAGGTATTGGGTGTTCCAGCTGAGGGCTTTCCGCCCATAGTGAATGCCCAATACCTTTCCAGACTGAGGAGTTTTAATGATAAGACTCAACCTGACTTAAATCTTAACTGAGTTGTTGGAAAGCTCATTGGAAGTCATTACATACAGAAACAACATTTTTAGTTTATATGTGTTTCATGATTTGGCTAGAGGCACTCAGAAAAGAAGATAGGAATTTCTGGCTTTATGGCTTAGAGTCCTCGCTTTGGGAGGTTCTTTCGCTTTAAAATTTTCCTGTCACTAGATGCTGTTAATTATGTTTTCTTTGATCCCAAAAAGTTGCTTGATTTTGTATCTGCTAAGGAGGGTATTGGAACTGAATCTCTGGATTGCCCAGCTTGAACGGAATGCTGAGTGACTGGCTGCAAGTGTTACTTCCCAGGTTTGTCTAGTTAATTTTTATTCCTTGTTGTATTTGCATTTCTTTATATCTTAGTTCACCTTTCTGGAGGTCTAAGTTTTGTGGTTGGTTTTCTTTTGGCAATTTCTTTTTCTTGATGGATTAGTTCAACTATTTATGTTATCATTCATAAGTTTGTTCTTTGAGTGTCAAATATATAATCTGCATAAATATTTTTTTACTTCACTCCTTATGCATTAAAATATATTATCTTGCAATGTAACGTAATCTTCCCTTATCATAATGTTAAAGTATATTTTAACTATTGTCTACAATATATATTATATATTGTTGCAAGATATATACATAGATTCATGATGAAGAGACATAAATAGCTGTGTCCTCTGCCTTATATCTTTCTTAACTGCTCTAACGCTGACTGTCATGTTAATTTTAAGACACTCAGATGTTCCATTCTATATTAAATCTTTGTAAATGAATTTGATTGCTTTTTCTTGTTTCTAAAAGTTTTTTTTATTTGCAAAAGTTCTGTCAAATTTTCTTGAAAAATACATTTTAAAAAAGAAGGAAAATGGCTAAAAGACAAAAATATACCACCCAATATTTAAGCACAACAGACAACATTTATGCAAAATGCCAACCAGTGTAATTAAAATGAAACTAAATATTCAGCATCAGTACAAAGATCAGTCAGTAGTGAATATCTGGTTTCAATCCTGACCTGGATGCACTATACAGTAAGTGGTGATATTGAAACTATTAACAAGGTAGCTAACCAGATAAAGCTGCCTAACTTTATTCGGTTAGTTCTGAATATCGAGAGGAACAGAGTAAAGGAGACTCTTAAATCTAAAGATTTAGAAAAAACAGCTATATCTTTTATCTTGTTTACTGCTGTTGCCTGAAGTAAGGACTGTTTGACCTTTTATTTTTTGGGGGGGGGGGAGGGGGGTCACCTAATAAAGGTGTTTTACATCACAATAATGGGGTAGATTTTCAAAGGCACTTAGGGCTTCTTTTACAAAGCTATGCTAGCGATTCCTGCGCAGCAAATGAGAGGAAGCCCATAGGAATTGAATGGGCTTCCTCTCATTTGCCATGTGAGAATTGCTAGTGCAGCTTTGTAAAAGAAGCCCTTAGCTTGTTAGCGGTTCTACTAACTGGATAAGTGCTGATGAGAGAGATATTCAGGTAGTTAGATAGAGATGGGCAGAAAATATAGATCTATGTGATATTGTGCATTCACTTCTGCAGAACTTTGAAGAAGGCAGTTTTATAAGACACACAGGCATATATGTTGCATTTATAAAATAGGCTCAATATATCTATCTGTGCACATTTATAGGCACCTGTTATAATGTTATCCCCTAGTAATTCTATAAAGTGGATACTAACATTTACATGCCAAATTCATGTAAATGATGACAATAATGGTATATATGCAGGTATGTGTGCACATACACATGTAAATTCCAAAATTCTGCCTATATGTTATTTTGTAAATACACACACATGGAGGGGCATTTTCGATATGACATCCAAGTCCCACTTTTTCTTTTTTGTTTTCCATTTAGGGATTTTCAAAGTTTCTTGCCAGTATCATAATGGCAGCTAACAAACAGGGAAGTTTTCTGAAGGGGGAGATAGGGCTCCTGGTGAAGGAGATCCAAAAAAGGTATTCCAGTCTCTTTTCACCCAGGGGCCAGAAGATTGTAGCCACTACCAAGGCAAGAGAGTGGAAGGTAGTGCAGGGCTGAATAAATGCAGTTGAAGAGGGGGTGACAGAGAACAGACTGTACAATTTACTAGTGCCACATTTACCTGACTCCTCAGGTTGTGCTGAAGTGGAGAGGCCTCCTGGGGAAGGAGGGTATGGACGATCCTCTCCAATGGGCTGAGGGTTCCAGTGTCCTGGCCGGGGGGTTGGCACCAGCCTTGCATCTTACATCCCTCCTGAGCTGCCACCACTTCCTTTTACAGTTCTCAATGTCCCTGTTGGTGTGGTAGACTGCATTTATGTATTTATTAATCGAAATATATTAGCTTTGGGAAATGATCATTGCAGATGTCTTTTTAATGTGTTTAGTACAAAATATAATGATTTATATTTTTATTTCTCCAGTGTTGTAATACATATTGAATTTCACTTTTTGGAGTTTGCAGTTCAATTTTTGTCTTCATATTTCCATTTTATAATTGGTGATCCCTTGTTCTGTATTTTGTGAGTTATGTTTTGCATGTGACTGAGGTGTAGTATTCTGTTGAGATCTATAGCATTTCCATTTATTCTGTTTTACCAGTAGTAGGTGTATTTGTGTTTTGAGGCCCATAATAATATTTGTAATGCTTTTCATGAATTTGCGTTAGCCTCATATGGCATAGGAAATCACTTAACATTCTTGAAGCAATGGGGCTGTTTGCTCTTTCCAGTGACAAGTGGTTCTAACTTCTCACTCCCATCCATATTGCAGCAAAGGAGGATCGTCAGTCGGTCCTTCGACTTTTTACCTCCTGTAGTTTCGGCTTGTTTGAATGCAAGTGTTCCATCAGGAATTGTAAGCCAGTAGAGACCATTTTCGTCGGCATTGAAAATGTCACGAGGTGCAAACTCGTTCAAGATTGTAGGAAGAACTGAAACAACCCAATTTTCAGCACCAAAGTCATCAGCGCCTTGTTTTTCACCATGCTGTTTCTTGAATTTTATGTTCTTCCTCTCCTTCCATCTTTCCAACCATCCAACAGTGGCTTTGAATTCAGTTAGTCCAACACTTTCAGCTAGCTGATTAGCTTTCTCCATAAGCAGTGAACCACTGACAGGAAACTATCTGCTCCTGACTTGAGAAAACCACAGAAGAAGAGCATCTTCTAAATCCTCAGCTTTTCCTGCCCGTTTACGTTTCCGGTGTGGATTTGTATTGTTTTACCAGTCTTCTAGAAGCTGGTCTTTCTGCTTCAAAATACGTGAAATTTGCCTGGGATTGACACCATATTCTTTAGCAATAGATGCTTGACTTTGTTTGTTTACTAATTTTTTAAGAACTTCTATTCGTTCAGCCAGTGTTAAAGTCTTACAGTTGCGCGACAACGACTCCAGTGTACACTATAATAACATTCTTTCACTTATTCTGCCTGTGGCAGTTAACCAAGATTTCAAATTTACCGCCCCTTTGTCACACGCCAATCGGCTTTCATATTCCGTGTGTGCACTTATGCGGAGTCTTTCCTGCAGAGGAGCAGTCTTAAACCATGCATATAAGCGAATCTTGCACTTATTAGTGGTGCGCTAAACCGAAGTTTGTCCCCATAGAAATTGATGGCGCCAAAAACGGGACCGAAGTACGGCATGCAGTTAAACAGAGCATGCGCTTATCCGACATGCACTTAAATGGAGTGCACTGTCCTATATACCGACATGCACTTAAATGGAGTGCACTGTCCTATATAATAAAAAGCACCTCCAACATTCTGAAGCTGACTCTGTGGCACTGTGGCAGTGTAGGGTTCATAAGTCTGTAGTTCAGCGTTTCATTGGCTCTCACTGTCAACGAAGAACCAATCAGACAGAACGGAACTTGGAGGAGGGAAGTGAAGTGGATTGAATCTCTAACAAACAATCATATACAGGGAGGTACGAACATCAGTGGAGGCAAGTGCACGGAAGGGAAGACAAACATTTAATCACTTTGTCACTCACAGACATCACACACACACTCACAGACATCACACACACACACTCAATCACTCTGTGTATGTCTCTCTTACACTGTCTGTAAAACACACTGTCACTCTCAGTCTCTCACATGGGCAACTGTATGTTGCATTCTCACGAGTAAGGAGCTCTTCTGATGTGATTGTTAAACTGATTGAAGGGCCTGAGCAAGGAAAACGTTTACCACATTGTAACACAGTTTACACAAAAAATATTGTATATAAAGAAATCTTACACATGTAAACAACAATTATATTCAAAATACAGCTGTGGAAACATTAATGGCAGGAACTCATTACATTGCTAGCGCCCGTTTCAGTGCGTTAAGAAACGGGCCTTTTTTACTAGTATTCTATAAAAGAAAGTAGACGCCTACTTTTCTATAGGCCCCACGTAGGTTTCTCTGGGTGCCTAAATTGATGTGAACTATGCCTAGGTGGCTGACTTTGCTTCTGCTATTCGTGTAATCCCCAGAACAAGATTAGGAATGGCTGATTTTTAAAAAAGTACTTGATTATCTTTGTGCATATTAATTCCTTCTACCCTGTGCACTTAGTCTTCCAATTTTCATGAATCCTAAAAACAAACACCACCACCCCACTCCCCCCACCCCCCACTAGGCATGTAGACAGTCTACCCTGTATTAGTACTTAGAGAAACTATACATGTTTACTTCATTTGAAATTATCACTGAATAAACATTTTGAACAAATTAAACAGTGAGCAGAAATCCTCAAGAACTGCAGTTAATCAGAAAGTAATTCAAATGTAAACAATGGTTACTTAAATTTGATCTTGGTTACCTTGCTTTAAATATACACACTCACTAAAAAAATAAAATTGTTGTCTATTCTGTGGATCACCATGGCAGAAACAGGTAAAGGGGAAGGTATTGGTTTTACTCTTAATAGTATTCACTGCCTAAACTAAAGCCATCTTGTTGGCTTTGCACAGAATTTATCTGTACACAGTCTCAAAGTGTTATTACAGTAGCTCCATATTACACAGTGCCATTCACCAGATGGTGAGAGGTGTCACCTTAGGCAGTCACAGTGAATACAATGAGTTTGTCTGTCAGTACCCGTGTATCTAGCCACCTTAACAGTCATTTTTTTGTTTTTGAGCAATATATTGTGTATGCAGCCTTTCAAGACATATGAACCACTGAAGGTCAAACTTGACAGGCATTTTCAGTCTGGTTCAAATCTTCAGAAAAATAAGGTTTCATCCATAGTGAATAAGTAAAAACTATCATTTCGTCTGTAAAACCAGATAAATGCGCTTTCTGATTTCCAGCGCAAAATCTAAAAAATATCACTGAAAGTTTATGAGAAATTTGAAACCTCTTTTACTTTATGTGACTAATTTGAAGATCCCAAAATTTATTTTTGTGATAAAAATAAAGGTCAATAAAAATGATGTAGGTGATATATTTCTATTAGATTTAACTAAATACACTTCTATCAGAAACATATTGTTCAATTACATGGTATCACATACAGCATTTTGTTGATCATATCACAAAATCCAAGACTATCACCACAGGTTGCGAAATGTTTCCCTTGGGAAGAATTGCTTCACGCGTTTGTGTTTCCACATTGAGTGGAACATTTTCTTTGTTGTGGATTCCACTTGGCTCTCTAGTGTTAAGTTGCGGTCCATTGTAACGCTGATAATTTTCAAGCTGTCTGAGATAGGAAGGGTGTTATCTGGGGTGTTGATACTTGTGGGGATTTCCGCGCTGTGTTGGGATGAGAGGATGACACAATGAGTTTTTTCTTTATTGAGTTTTAGTTGAAATGCATTTGCCCATGAATCCATGATGTTCAGGCCGAGCTTGATTTTGTTGGTGATTTCTGTCAGTTTGGTTTTGTAAGGAATGTATATTGTGACATCGTCTGCATATATGAAAGGGTTAAGCCCATGTTTGGATAACGACTTGGCAAGTGGGGTCATCATTAAGTTGAAGAAGATCGGTGGTAGCGGTGATCCTTGCGGTACTCCACAGTCTGCTTTCCATGGTGATGATATGTTTGAATTTGATTTTAGTTGATATGTTCTTGTGGTTAGGAAGCCCTTGATCCAGTTAAGTATGTTTCCACCAATCCACCACTTATCTAGTAATCTTAATAATATAATATAATATAATATAATATATCTATATATCTATGTATCTATATATATCTATATCTATATATCTATATCTATATCTATCTATCTATATATGTATTATGGTTTACCATGTCGAATGCACTAGACATTAAGCGTTGTACGATCACACAAGCACTATGGCAAAATCTTTCCCTATGAAGGTTAGGACAGTGCTTCCCAAATCCTCTGCGGTTGTGACCCATAATAGCAGCCCCAAAAAAAACATTTGTGCGACCCCCTTGGAGCTGCAGAATAATGATGCCCCTATTGACATCCCACCTGGGTTTTATTCCCATTTGGTGTCCAATCACAGTTTGGGAAGCTCTGGGTTTTCAAGACCCTGCAACAAAACTTCAAGTGCAAACGCCACTCAACCTTCTTACACATATCTGCCACATCGAAATAACCAAAACTAACCATCAGGCTTATTTTCGAAAGTGATCGCCGGCCATTTTCCGACATAAATCAAGAGATGGCCGGCGATCTCTCAAAAGCGGCAAAATCTGTATAATCGAAAGCGGATTTTTTGACACCATCGCCGCTTTCCTGTCGCCGCGCCGGTGAAAGTTCATGAGGGCGTGTCGGCGGCGTAGCGAAGGCAGGACATGGGTGGGCATGGGCGTGGCTACCAGAGGGCCAGCTTTCACAGATAATGGAAAAAAAAGCGGTGTTAAGCAGTATTTTGCCAGGTTTACTTGGTCCTTTTACTTTCACGACCAAGCCTCAAAAAGGTGCCCCAACTGACCAGATAACCACTGTAGGGAATGGGGGATGACCTCCCCGTAGTCCCCCAGTGGTCACCAACCCCCTCCCACACTAAAAAAAATAAAAATAAAAACCTTTTTTTACCAGCCTGTATGCCAGCCTCAAATGTCATACCCAGCTCCCTGACAGCAGTATGCAAGTCCCTGGAGCAGTTTTTAATGGGTGCAGTGCACTTCAGGCAGGCAGACCCAGGTCCATCCCCTCCCCCCCTACCTGTTACACTTGTGGTGCTAAGTGTTGAGCCCTCCAAACTCCCCCAAAACCCACTGTACCCACATGTAGGTGCCCCCCTTCACCCATAAGGGCTATGGTAATGGTGTAGAGTTGTGGGGAGTGGGTTTGGGGGGGATTTGGGGGGCTCAGCACCCAAGGTAAGGGAGCTATTTGTGTATTTTTAAAACATTTTTAGAAATGCCCCCTAGGGTGCCCGGTTGGTGTCCTGGCATGTCAGGGGGACCAGTGCACTATAAATGCTGGCTCCTCCCATGACCAAATGCCTTGGATTTCGCCGGGTTTGAGATGGCCAGCATCTTTTTCCATTATCGCTGAGAAACAAAACCGGCCATCTCAAACCCGGCGAACTCTGGCATTTGGCCGGGCTAAACCGTATTATCGAAAAAAAAAGATGGCTGGCCATCTTTTTCGAAAATAGGTTCCGGCCAGCTGTTGCGCCGCCACCAAAATAGATCGCCGGCAATCTATTTCGCCAGCAACGTTTGATTATGCCCCTCCATGTCATCTAACATTCATGGGAGGGCATCCCTCTCCAGCACCCTGATATCTGCAACTGTCCAGGACCCATGCTATTATGAGAATTGCCCACATATAGTATTTATCTATCTATAAAATAATCAGAGTTGAAGCTATTTTTTCTCTGTTTCTGACTGGATTTATGCCCTGGGCTTAAAGCTTAGCAAACTGTAGAACTAATGCCTAAATATTAATACAGTCCTTTAAAGCTGCCCTTCCAACTGGCAGGGTCTACATATAGACCATTATTAACAAGACAAACCTTTTGCCTATCTGCTCATTATGGACATGTATAATCCGCCAATTGGGCTCTTAATACATAAGGACAGACAAGCTAATAACACAGCTCAGTGTCATCCACTTTTCACCCCTGAGTTAGCAAGTGCTGAACAGTTTATGGATGTTGAAGGACCTGTCATCCAAAAGAATACATGCTATACACTGACAGCCCTGCAAGCTCCTACGGAAGGTAGCACAGCTGTTGGAGAGGAGCATGGAGAAAGTGTAGCCAGGGCGCTGGAGAGAAGGGAACTCAAGCTAGGAGAATCGGGCCTGAATGTCCTGGTGCCTAAGATCACAGGGCCCGATATTCAGCCGGCGGTGGGCAGGATGTTGGCTGTCCGCCGCCGGCATTAAACCCGGAAATTCAATGCCGGGCCATATCCAGCTATCGGCATTGAATATCCGGGTTTATTTTGGTCACTAAAATGTTTACTGGCTAAACCCTATTTAACTGGTCAAGACTTGTTCCTGGCTGGTTAAATAGTTTTGAATATTGGAGGGACAGTACCTAAATGTCATGGTGCCTAAACGGTGGGGCCTATAAGGCGGCTCCTAAATGTCACCTACCCTTCTATGTGTATTTATGTTGGCTTTGTGTGTTGTTGTAAAAGAGAGAGTACAGAAGAGGAGAGAAGCAGTTTCTAAGGGTATCAGTGTCAGTAGTGTAGCCAGGTTGAGGGCGCAGGGGGAGCAGACTGCCAATGGCACCGGCGTGAATTTTAAACGTGACAGATCATGTGAAAAATAAGCGCTTGTGCTGTCAGAAGTCCATTTGGGGGAGCTGCTACTCCCCTGGTGACCCACCTAGCTATACCTTGCAGAAGCTGGAACTGATTCTCCCATAGAAACACATTTGCCATTTTTCTGGGGATTCTATTTCTCACCTCCCAACACCCTATACTCCAATCTGGTTTATTTTCAAACTTAATATATTCCATTTTCAACCACGTCAGCTGTGGTCCCATTCTGTTACATTTTTCGAGTGTTATTTTGATCCCAGTTGGACAAACATTCCTAACCCTTTCTTTCCAATATTCTATTAGGGTGGAAAGTACTACTACTACTACTTGACATTTCTAAAGCGCTACTAGGGTTACGCAGCGCTGTACAATTTAACATAGAAGGACAGTCCCTGCTCAAGGAGCTTACAATCTAAAGGACAAATGTACAGTCAGTCAAAAAGGGGCAGTCAAATTGGGGCAGTCTAGATTTCCTGAAAGGTATAAAGGTTAGGTGCCAAAAGCAACATTGAAGAGGTGGGCTTTGAGCAAAGATTTGAAGATGGGTAGGGAGGGGGCTTGGCGTAAGGGCTCAGGAAGTTTATTCCAAGCATAGGGTGAGGCGAGGCAGAATGAGTGGAGCCTGGAGTTGGCGGTGGTGGAGAAGGGTACTGAGAGGAGGGATTTGTCCTGTGAGCGGAGGTTACGGGCGGGAACGTAAGGGGAAATGAGAGTAGAGAGGTAATGAGGGGCTGCAGACTGAATGCATTTGTAGGTAAGAAGGAGAAGCTTGAACTGTATGCGGTATCTGATTGGAAGCCAGTGAAGTGACCTGAGGAGATGGGTGATATGAGTATATCAGTTCAGGTGGAATATAAGACATGCAGCAGAGTTCTAAACGGATTGAAGGGGGGATAGATGGCTAAGTGGGAGGCCAGTGAGGAGTAGGTTGCAGTAGTCAAGGCGAGAGGTAATTTATTTTATTTTTATTTCAGTACATTTATACCCCGCCTTTTGCCATAGTGTTACAGCCCCAAAGCGGCTTACAATGAACTAATTAAAATAAATCAAAATAAATACATTACAGTTACATTTTAGTAATTAGAGTGGGAGGACAGGAGAGAAAGGGAAAAAAAAAAAAAAAAGACAAAGGTGATCGGCGAAAGTCTTGGTGGGCCAAGGAGAGAGATGAAAAACCAGGCTGACACAGAGAAAACCAGCAAGATGATCCCCAATTCGGGACTGCAGCAGGGCCCAGATGGAACAAGTGAAGTTGGAGACAAACATCCACAGCAACACAGCCATCAGAGCAGGAATTAAGATGGCGGGCCAACGGTCGTCCTCCGCAGCCTCAACCGCTGGGGCACTCCAGCCAGGGACCTCCATCACTGCAACTCCAAGGGAACAGCTGATTAGCGTCGAGATGGGGCTCCTCCTTCGCAACGCAGGAATGGAAACTGAAGGATGCAGCGCCGGAACCACTCTCGGGCAGGGAGGCATGCAGGGAAAGACACCAGAAAGGAGTCCAGCGGCCCCGGAAAGGAAGCCCGATGTACAAGCGAAGGGAAGCGCGATGTGCAAGCGGTGACCCGATGTAGCCCGGAATCAGCTATCAGCGTGATGTTTTGGCTGAGCCCGATTGTAGGCCAGATCCGCCTCAATGATCGGTCAAGGTAACGGACGACAACCTTCAGCGCGGCGTACAGTCGGTGGATCGGTGGCCGGATCTGACCTGCTGTCAGCTCAATTTCTTCGCAGTAACAGACCCCTTTCAGCCCGAAATCAGCCCTGCTGTAATGAGAGCGTGGACGAGAGTATGGGTGGTGTACTCAGAGAGGAAAAGGCGAATTTTGCTGATGTTAAAGAGAAAGAAGCGACAGGTCTTGGCTATCTGCTGGATATGCGCAGAGAAGGAGAGGGAGGAGTCGAAGATGACTCCGAGGTTGCGGGCAGATGAGACGGGGAGGATGAGGGTGCCATCAACTGAGATAGAGAGTGGAGGAAGAGGAGAAGTGGGTTTTGGTGGAAAGATGATAAGCTCGGTCTTGGACATGTTCAGTTTCAGGTGGCGGTTGGACATCCATGCAGCAATGTCGGATAAGCAGGCCGATACCTTGGCCTGGGTCTCCGCGGTGATGTCTGGTGTGGAGAGATACAGCTGGGTGTCATCAGCATAAAGATGATACTGGAAACCATGAGATGAGATCAGTGAGCCCAGGGAAGAGGTGTAGATTGAAAAAAGAAGGGGTCCAAGGACAGATCCCTGGGGAACTCCAACAGAGAGTGGGATGGGGGTGGAGGAAGATCCATGAGAGTATACTCTGAAGGTGCGGTGGGAGAGATAGAAGGAGAACCAGGAGAGGACAGAACCCTAGAACCCAAATGAGGACAGTGTGGCAAGAAGTAAATCATGATTGACAGTGTCAAAAGCGGCAGATAAATCAAGGAGGATGAGGATGGAGTAGTGGCCTCTGGATTTGGCAAGGAACAGGTCATTACAGACTTTAGAGAGTGCTGTTTCTGTCGAGTGTAGAGGGCGAAAACCGGATTGAAGCAGATCGAGGATGGCATGAGAGGAGAGAAAATCAAGGCAGCGGCTGTGAACAGCACGCTCAAGTATTTTGGAGAGGAAGGGTAGGAGAGAGATGGGGCGGTAGTTGGAGGGACAGGTAGGGTCAAGTGATGGTTTTTTGAGGAGAGGTGTGACTACAGCGTGATTGAAGGTGTCAGGGACAGTTGCAGTGGAGAGAGAGAGGTTGAGGATATGACAGATGGAGGGGGTGACAGTATGAGAGATGGTGTTAAGTAAGTTGGTGGGGATGGGATCAGAGGAACAAGTGGTGCATTTCGAGGAGGAAAGAAGGCAGGCGGTTTCCTCGTTGGTGATATCAGGAAAGGAGGAGAAAGAGGCCTGGGTTGGTTGGTTGAGGGAGAGGGTTGAAGGGTGAAGAGGAAGAGGTGGCTTGGATGTGAACTCAAGGTTGACCTTTTGCACCTTGTCCCGGAAGTAGTCAGCCAGTGATTGAGGTGAGAGTGGGGGTGGGGGGGTGGGAGCGGAGGGCACTTTGAGGAGGGAGTTAAGGGTGGCGAAGAGACGACGAGGGTTGGCGCTGAGAGAATTGGTCAATTGAATGTAATAGTCCTGTTTGGCAAGGAAAAGGGAGGACTGGAAGGAGGATAGCATGAATTTGTAATGAAGGAAATCTGAATGGGTACGAGATTTAGAATAAAAAGGTACTGAATGCTATTTATATTTTCGTACTTCTAACTTGTGAGAAGCAGTGCCAATTCTCAGGGCTTTAACTGTAGCCTTTTGGACTGGCTCTGCTGCCTTCAAGATTCAAAACTTGTGCTAATTCAGCCCTCTGTGTGCCTGCTGCCATGTATCCACTAGGTGTGTACATATTTTTCTGTGCATTTTCCAAGCCGAAACACTCCAGGACAAATGAGGTGCTGAAGCAGGATTTATAATTCATTGAGTAATAGGATTTCGTACTGTTTAGCAGGATTAAGCATGTTAAAGAAAGACCTATTTATTACAGCAGAACAAAGGATCAAAAAAGTGCCTAGTGCAGCTCTTTGTTGTTTTAAGCAATTTACGGGATTACTTGGTGCCAGAAGAGGCCCTGTGCTCCCCCTATGTGCAGTGTGTCACAGTATTAGTGATAACTTGGGTAATTGCAGTTTCCTTCATACAGTTTTATTGCTGTACATCGACTAGCAAAACCTTGGGGGGGGGGGGGGGAGGGAATAAGAGGAGAGGGAGGGAGAAGAAAGGAACAAAACCCAATTAAAGTACTCCCTTATTAGGACCCTGACCTTTGTGATCTCAGCCCTTCAGTCTTTGGGTAGCACATTGTGACTTGGCTGTTATGTTTCAGGGTTTTTTTTTTCCAAGCTAAAGTGCTGACTGTGCTTTCTGCAAAAGATGAGGGCTATTGACATGGCAGTGGCATTGAAACCTCTCTTGCAAAGTGGAGAAGAATAAAAAAAAGACAAAAAGAAAGAGGTTTTCACAAGCTAAGGACTCACGCTAAGCTTCTCGTTTATATGACATTACTTTAAAAACACACACACACGCACACACATATCCATGCATGGATCAACTTTCTTTCTTATTCTTAACTCTGTAAAACTTCTTGGCTGTTCCATTTTGAAAGTGTTTTTTTTCTTTTTTTAATATAGGTATTTGTTTCTCTTGGCAAATATCAGAATAAAACTATCAGCAATGTGTAAGCTGAGATCACACAGAGCAAGAAATATGACCGAAGAAATACTCTCCAGCTAGCATAAAACGTCAGCACTTTTGTGTTTCGGGGCCTGTAATAAAACGTTTTCAGGGAGTGCTAAACCATATCAGTACATGCTATGGAGTGGGCTTAATCCACGTAATGTGAAATTTGGATATTGTCTTTGATTTGATTGGAGAGGATAAATGAAGAATATGAGGATTAATAGTTAAGACAGCGAAAGATACAGTTTGCAGCATTGTATGTAGAAGACATTGAACACATTTACAGACGCACATTGTACGGGATTAAGAAGGATCTAAAATTATGGGCAATTACGGAAAAAATTATGGGCATACAAACCAAAATTTTCTCTCACATTTCCTCCTTATTCCTCTCCCCCCATCAAAAGTCGAAAGTTTATTTTAACTGTTTTATTTATTTATTTTAAACACTTCTAACCTGCCTATAAACTAGGTGGTTTCCATTAAAAAATACATACCAGTATAAAACAACAAACTTCTTAACAAAAATATAAATTAAATGCTGCTGTCATAATTTCCAGAACTGTACTACATATCAAAAAAGAAAAAAAAAAGGTTTGCACAAAACTGTTTTTGATGGTTTCTTAAATTGCTGGAAACTACTAAAGTAAGTAAAAATATAATCTATTTACATGGCTTATATGAACACTTAACCTTTGAAACATAGAAAAGTGTAGGCAGATAAAGACCATATGGACTATCTATCCATGCCATCTACTCTCCCTGTCACCCCCTTAGAGGTCCTATGTACTTATCTCTCTTGAATTCAGATACTGTTTTCATCTCCATCACTTCCACTGGGAGGCTGTTCCACAAATTCACCACCATTTCTGTGAAGAAGTATTTCATCAGGTTACTTCTGAGTTTATCCTGTTTCATCTTCATCCTATGCCTCCTTGTTCCAGAGTTTCATTTCATTTGAAAGAGACTCACCTCCTATGCATTTATGCCACATAGGTATTTAAATGTCTCTATCATATCTCCCCTCTCCTGCCTTTCTTCCAAAATATACAGATCTTTAAGTCTGTCCCCATACGCTTTATGATGACGACCACTGACCAATTTAGTTTAGTATAGCTTAGTTTATTTTTATTTAATATATCACCTTTCATAAAATCATAGCAGTTTACAAATAAAATCAATAAAAACATAAGATGAAGGAATAAAGAACACCAACTGTAAAGAGAAAGAGAGGATATAAAAGATACCCTTTGAACTGAATCCATCCTGTTTAAATCTGTTTGAAGGTGCGGGCCCCAGAATTGTACACAATATTCTAAATATGGTCTCACCAGAGTCATATACAGGGGCACCATCACCTCCTTTTTCCTACTTGCCATTCTTTTTGCACCCAAGAATCCTTCTTTTATTTATTTATTTATTTATTTACTACATTTGTGCCCCACCTTTATTAAAGGCGGGTAACAGTAGTCACATCCATAGTCTTAAATGTGTAACAATAGCTTTTGCCATTATTTTTTCTACCTGTTTTGCCACCTTAACATCATTACATATGATCACACCCAAATCTTGCTTCTCTTTCATTCACAAAAGTTCTTCACCTCCTAAATCTGGGTTTTGCAGCCCACATGCATGACCTTGCACCTTAGCTGCCAAATTCTAGACCGTTCCTCAAGTCCTTTCTTATGTTATCCACACCATACTACTACTACTATTACTACTACTTATCATTCCTATAGCGCTACTAGACATATGCAGCGCTGTACACTTGAACATTTATGGAACATTTATGAAACATTCCCTGCTCGACAGAGAATACAATCTAATCAGGACAGACAAATATGATAAATAAGGGATAAGGGAATTACTTAAAGTGGGAATAATAAACAGATAAGGGCACTGAATAAGAGTTAAAAGCAGTCTCAAAAAGGTGGGCTTTAATCTTAGATTTGAAGATGGATAGAGATGGAGCTTGATGTACTAACTCAGGAAATCTACTCCAGGCGTATGGTGCAGCAAGACAAAAGGAGTTGGCAGTGGAGGAGAAGGGTACAGGTACAAGAAATACAAAAGAATGCAACAAGAGGATCACGGAAAAGATTATTGGATTAAACTCAAAGAAACGAAGAGGGAAATACGGCTAGTGAAAGCGCAAGTGGAAGAAAAAATGGCTAAAGGTGTAAAGAGAGGTGACAAGACCTTTTTCAGATATATTGGAGAAAGGAGAAAAGACAGGAATGGAATTGCAAGACTGAAAAACAATGAGATTGGCTATGAGGAAAGTGAAACAATGAGATTGGCTATGTGGAGAGTGATGAGAATAAAGCAAACATGCAAACAATTACTTCTCTTTGGTGTTCATAGAGGAAAATCCTGGAGAAGGACCGTGGTCGGTTGCCGAGGGAATGTCTGGGAATGGAGTGGCTACTGTGCCGTATATGGAAGAAAGAGTTTATAAACAACTTGAGAATCTGAAGGACAAAGCTAAGGGGCCAGATGGGATACATCCCAGGATATAGAGGGAGTTCAGAGAGGTCCTGGTGGGACCTCTTAAAGATTTATTTAATAGATCTTTAGAGACGGAAGAGGTTCCGCGAGATTGGAGACGAGCGGATGTGGTCCTTCTTCACAAAAGTAGAGACAGGGAAAAAATGGGAAACTAAAGACTGGTAAGTCTCATGTCAGTAGTAAGAAAAATAATGGAGTTGCTGCTGAAAGAAAGAATAGTTAACTTTCTAGAAGCCAACGGGCTACAGGACCCGAGGCAACTGGCTTTACCAAAGGAAAATGCTGCCAAATGAATCTTATTGACTTCTTTGACTGGTGACCAAAAAACTGGATGAAGGACATGTGCTAGATGTAATCTACATGGATTTCAGCAAAGCCTTTGACACGGTCCCCCATGGAAGAATCGTGAATAAGCTGAAAAGGCTCAACTTAGGACCAAAAGTGGTGAACTGGATAGGAAACTGGTTGACCGACAGGTGGCAGAAGGTGGTGATAAATGAAATCCACTCAAAGGAAAGGAAGGTGAGCAGTGGAGTTCCTCAGGGGTCGGTGCTGGGGCCGATTGTGTTTAATATATTTGTGAGAGATATTGCTGAAGGGTGGAAGGAAAGGTTTGCCTTTTTGTAGATGACACGATGATAGCCAATAGAGTGGATACCTTGGAGGGAGTAGAAACAATGAGAAGGGATCTCCAATCGTTAGAAGAATGGTCGAGGGTCTGGCAGTTAAAATTTAATTAAATGCACTCAAGGACTCCAGAAAAAAAAATATTTTTTTCAAAAGAAGTTGTAAATTACTTTGCACCGTTTATTGTGCCAATATATCTTAACAGATGTGGAGGGGCATAATCGAACGCGAACGCCTATCTCCATGGGCATCTATGTCCGAAAACGGGTACGTGAAGAGGCGGGACAGACCGTATTTTCGAAAAAATGGACGTTTTTCAGGTTTTTTTAGCGATAATGGAAATTATAAACGCCCAGCTCAAAAACGTCCTAATCTGAGCCATTTGGTCATGAGAGGGGCCAGGATTCGTAGTACACTGGCCCCCCTGATATGCCAGGACACCAACTGGGCACCCTAGAGGTCAGTGCGGTGGACTTCAGAAACAGCTCTCACGTGCATAGCTCCCTTACCACGGGTGCTGAGCACCCAACCCCCCTCCCCCAAAACCCACTACCCACAAATGTACAACACTACCATAGCTCTTAGGGGTGAAGGGGGCACCTACATGTGGGTACAGTGGATTTTTGATACCTCCCATTTACCAGCACAAGTGTTACAGGAAGGGGGGGGGATGTGCCTGGGTCCACCTGGCTGAAGTGCACTGCGGTACCCACTAAAAGTGCTCCAGGGACCTGCATACATGCAGGCCTCTAGGACTTGTTGCTGCTATATAACATTGGCACACCAGTTGACACCTGAAGACTAATCTCTCCGAAAACGTCCTTTATTGGAATAAGCACGATTACTCACAGTTAACTGCAGATCAGAGGTTGTGCCCCACTGGCAACGAGTCTCGCTGGTAGTGAGATTAGCAGTAGGTCAGAGCTGGCAGAATGCTGTACAATGCCCTCTTTCAGCCACATTCAAGGGAAGAACTAAGTTCTCTAACGTGGCTAACACATGAAAGGGATCTAAAACTGGCTTACAAAAATGGCCACTACCTCATGGACTACCAGAAACAAAACAGGGCATACTCTGACCCAGTAAGCAGGGGGAAAGCTCCATGGGAGTAGAGCCTACCAACTACCAACATCGTGAGCATTTGCCACAAGCTAGTGGAATCACGGAGCCCAATACCCTACACCTACCACAATGCATTGCTGATGTGACTCTGCAGTGCGCATAACAGAAAAGGTATCACACTCACCCAAGAGCCACATCAGAACCAGGGAAAGGCTGTCAGAGGATAGAACACATTCTGCTGTCATAGAGGTAGGTACGGCATTTGAGGCTGGCATAGAGGCTGGAAAAAAAGTTTTTAAAGTGGGGTTTTTTTGGTGGGAGGGGGTTAGTGACCACTGGGGGAGTCTGGGGAGGTCATCCCCAATTCCCTCCGGTGGTCATCTGGGCAGTTGGGGCACTTTTTTGGGACTTGTTCGTGAAAAAAAAAGGGTCCAAAAAAAGTGACCCAAAATCGTGGTAAAAACGCCTTTTTTTCCGATTATCAGCTAAAGACGCCCATCTCTCCTCGGCCGATAACCATGCCCCAGTTCCGCCTTCACCACGCCTCCGACACGACCCCATCAACTTTACCCATTTCCGCGACGGATTGCAGTTGGAAACGCCCAAAAGCGGCTTTCGATTATACCGATTTGGTCGCACACGGGAGAGACGCCCATCTCCCAATTTGGGTCGCAATATAGGCGTTTTTCTCTTTCAATTATAAGCAGGATAGACATAGAATTATCTATTTAAAACTTTTGTTCAACTCACACTCACTCCACATTCACACCGTTGAAGGCTAAATCATAAATAAACACTTTGATAACATATATAAAGTTTAAACACAATGTCACGCAATGGTGGCTTATAGACAATATATATAATATTATAAGACTCAGTTTATAAGTTCTTTCAACATGTGCACAAAGAAATCGTCTCTGTATAGCGTGTAATACACTCTAATGTGCACTGGACTGCTGTTGTTTAAGACCACCCATTTACTGAGCAATCTACTTATCTCATATTCTGGGTTTCTTCAAAGTGCTTAGTGGTACACAACTAGAGGTTAGTACAGCAGAGCAGACTGGGGTGAGAATCAATCAGTCCTTCAGGAGACCACTGTTTTCAAAGTGAATTATATGGGCAAAAGGTTGCCTGAATGTTGGCCACCATGACATGAAAACTTGTAGTCAAGTTTATAGAAGATGCTCCCAGGGGCACATGTATGCTTGCTGATGATGGCATTTTCAAATATTCATGCTTAATACTTCAATACTTCACACACGAAAACAGAGCATAACGTGTGCTCGCTTGGTGGATGCGGCTGCTCAGGGTCAAGCTGGAGCAGAGGCGCAGCATTGGGAGGTTTTGCTGCTACTGCAGATAAACAAAAGGCCCCATGAAGCTCCACTAGCTCATGTGTGACTGCGTGGTCACATTGATGCACATGCATGCATGCACACACAGGGAGATGACCAATCATTGGTGCATCATTGGGACCATGCAGGCACACGTGATCCAGCGGAGATTCATGGGGCCTTTTCTCTATCCGCAATAGTGGCAGGGGTTGCTGGATATGAGGGCCACAAAAATGGAGTGTGGGAGCCACATGTGGGAAACCACTGGGTTAAAGGGAACAGTGGTGCCCAGATGTTGTTATAGGATTGGCTCTCATTGTGTGGCACCAGGGTCCTAAAAGGAGGCACTTGTTTATAGAATTGCCCCCTTAGTGCACACAAAATCATTTAAACGAACACTAATCTACAAATTAATCTGTATAGATTCAATCTGCATATATTAAAATGTTATAATGCATGTTTTAAATTGTTATTAAAACAAATGTCTCAAAGAAACTGAAAAATCACCCCAAAATGGGGGGGGGGGGGGGGGGGGAGCCATAAATGCAAAAAAAAACCATTCCTTCTATGCACATCCATATGAAACACACATTTAATAAATACAAGCTTAAGTGTCAAACTAGGCACTGACCTCAAGTATTCTGTACTATAACAATACAGCTTCCTTTTGAACTAGGATTGTGTGAGCCTGCCTGAGTTAAATTTGAATCTGACAAATTTCAGACTGATTTAATTTCTATAAAATATGTGGCTTTCAGTGACATCTAATATGGATCTCCTGAAATTGGCACCAAACTTTGCTTGGAACTGCAAAAGATCTTAGATCCAGCTTTGAATTTGCTGGCAATGAACTTCTCTCTTTAATAGAGATTTATTAGTTTCTTCTGCAGAACCCACAGATCTCATCAGTTCATCAAACTGACTCACAAATCTCATGACTAAAATTCAGTCATCTTTTCACCACTTCTCCGATCTTCAAGGGGTCCTTTTTACTAAGGCTTGCTAACTGATTGAGCGCATGCTAATAGTGTGCGCTAACTGCCATGCAGTCCATAGGAATATTTTTAAATTTGTTTTTATTTTAACATAATGACAAAGCAATACATTGCACATTATAAATGACAAGTCTTCAATCTCCCACAAGGGTTTCTGAGGCTAACTTCTCTTAGCCATGTGTTTAATCAACGCGCACTGCTCAATTGTACAAAGTTATACCAATATGCAATGTACTCTCCATTCTATTTCTAATCCCTACCCACCCTCCCGCCCTTCTGAACTTCAAAAATAAACAGGGGGCGGGGGGATACAACACCTTCCTATATTAGCTGCAATCAGTTCAGTTTAACAATCGACTGCATGCCTGATGCGTTAATGTCAACCAAAATGGCTCCCATGTTGCTATGAGCCGACGGCCTTGTATGCTATCCAAATCAGAGATACCCAATCTGTCCATCCTCAACTGTTCCATAATGTACATTTTCCATTGTTGCAAGCTGGGAGGGGAGGACTGGAGCCATACACACAATATTGATTTGAGGCCAAATGTCACTGTATGTCTGAGAAAAGATCCAGATCCTTCACTAACGGATTTCCCCTCATTCAATTGTCCAAATAGCAACAATGGGGTGACCTCCACTTTTTGGTTTCACCACCTCGATATAGTCCATAGGAATATAATGGGCTGTATGACATTTAGTGTGTGCTAATTGTTAGCATGTGCTAAATTCATTAGCATGCCTTAATAAAAAGATCCCCAAGTTCCTATGAAGAGCAGAATGCTGCAGGGTAGAGTTATCATAATATTGAACCAATTTCCAATTGCTCTAAGATATTTGTATTGATAAACCACGAACGATTTTTTGCATTGATGCAAAACTTCGATACATCTTTCCCCACTACTAGTCTCTGTTCTACGGAATTGCTGAGCAGGTTTTAATACCCACTGGTCTGTGACTGGATTTTGAAAGAGAAACTCCTTGTGTAGTTTCCATTTCAAAAATAATCACTGGGATGGTGCCACATGGAGGCGTTTCCACAGGGAGGGTAACTTTATAACAGCTCTGTGTGTAAACACTAAGTAATCATCTATTTCAAGCCTATTTTATAAAGATACATAAGAGATTATCCTGCTTATAATCGAAATAGAAAAACGCCTATATTGTGACCCAAATCGGGAGATAGATGTTTATCTCACAAAAGCGAATAAAGCTGTATAATCGAAAGACGAATTTGGACGTTTTCAACTGCACTCCGTCGCGGATGCGGACAAAGTTGATGGGGGCGTGTCGAAGGCGTGGTGAAGGCGGAACTGGGGTGTGGTTATCGGCCGATCAGAGATGGGCGCCTTTCGCCGATAATGGAAAAAAAATATGCGTTTTTAGCGAGAATTTAGGGCACTTTTCCTGGACCCTGTTTCCACGAATAAGGCCCCAAAAAGTGCCCTAAATGACCAGATGACCACTGGAGGGAATTGGGGATGACCTCCCCTGACTCCCCCAGTGGTCACAAACCCCCTCCCACCACAAAAAATGATGTTTCACAACTTTTTATTTTCACCCTCAAATGTCACCCACCTCCCTGGCAGCAGTATGCAGGTCCCTGGAGCAGTTGTTAGGGGGTGCAGTGGACTTCAGGCAGGTGGACCCAGGCCCATCCCCCCCTACCTGTTACAATTGTGCTGCTTAATGCTTACTCGTCCAACCCCCCCCCCAAACCCACTGTACCCACATGTAGGTGCCCCCCTTCACCCCTTAGGACTATAGTAATGGTGTAGACCTGTGGGCAGTGGGTTTTGAGGGGGATTTGGGGGGGCTCAACACACAAGGGAAGGGTGCTATGCACCTGGGAGCTCTTTTACCTTTTTTTTTGTTTTTGTAAAAGTACCCCCTAGGGTGCCCGGTTGGTGTCCTGGCATGTGAGGGGAACCAGTGCACTACGAATCCTGGCCCCTCCCACGAACAAATGCCTTGGATTTATTCGTTTTTGAGCTGGGCGCTTTCATTTTCCATTATCGCTGAAAAGCAAAAACGCCCAGCTCACAAATTGTCGAATAAAACATGGACGTCTATTTTTTTCAAAAATACGGTTCGGTCCGCCCCTTCACGGACCCGTTCTCGGAGATAAACGCCCATGGAGATAGACGTTTTCGTTCGATTATGCCCCTCTATATGTCTTTATAAAATATTAGGGGATAAGCTAACAGAAATCACACCTAGATTGAAGATGTGGACATTTATGCCTAGTCAGGAGTATTTAAGTATACTCCCCCCCCCCCCCCGATAATCAGTGCTATTTAACCAGCTAGGAACCGCTCCCCCCCCCCCCCCCCCCGATAATCAGTGCTATTTAACCAGCTAGGAACCGCTCCTAGCAGTTAAATAGTTGATTTGTAAAGCATTTTCTTGAGAGGAGGGTTCTCAGATTTTACAGGACATTGGGTAACTGTATGTTTGATTGCTTTGGGGTTTTTTGTAATGCTTTAGGTGTTATTTTATGAGTGTTTTATTGCACCCTGCTTTGATGTTTGGATAGGTGGATTATAAATGTATTAAATAAATAAATAAATGGTATTTAGCACTGGGCTTTGTGATTAAATGGGACCTCATAAATAGCAGTCCTAACTGCTTGGAACCTAACCAGTTAGCACTGAATATCAACTTAAACGGTTATGTTCTGGCAGCCAAAAATAAAACCGGATATTTAATGCCAGTTACCAGAAACAGCCCAATATTGAACATCCAGGGTCAGCAACAACTGCGGCACTTATGTGGGCTGCCTCCTGCCAGCTTAATATCGGCCCTGCTGTATTTTATAAATAATATTCATAAATCATAGTTCCACTGAACTCTACTGAAACCAGTGGTGTAGCCATAGGTGGGCAGGAACCCAACCACTTTGGGTTCAGGTCCATCCAGCTGCAGCGTACAACCTCAGTTTAGTTGGTGCATAATATCAGGGCAGCTAAATCTTGGCACCAATTTATAGAATTGTCACCATATTTTATAAATAGGTTGTTCTCTTTAGATGTTTATGCCGCATCTCATGAAAGATATAGTAGAATTGGAAAAGGCGCAGCGAAGGGCGACTAAAATGATAGCGGGGATGGGACGACTTCCCTATGAAGAAAGACGAAGGAGGCTAGGGCTTTTCAGCTTGGAGAAGAGACGGCTGAGGGGAGACATGATAGAGGTATATAAAATAATGAGTGGAGTGGAACAGGTGGATGTGAAGCGTCTGTTCACGCTTTCCAAAAATACTAGGACTAGGGGACATGCGATGAAACTTAAGTGTAGTAAATTTAAAACAAATCTGAGAAATTTTTCTTCACCCAACGCATAATTAAACTCTGGAATTTGTTGCCAGAGAACGTGATGAAGGCGGTTAGCTTAGCAGAGTTTAAAAAGGGGTTTGTCATGGTTGTGCCCATGTTTCATGCTCTCCTTCCTCTCGCCACCTGGTGGCCGACCTGGTGGCTGCAGTGAACTGTCTGGTTGTTGTCACCCGTTCCAGATTTCAGGCCAGTCCGGTCCGGATCTTCCAGACTGCCAGACTTGCTCTGCTTGTTTGAACCTGCACAGCACCCATAGTTGCCTGGTGATTGCTGCAGCTGAGCCTCAGCTGCTGTTGGGCTTATTAGTCGTTCTGAAATCCTTCTGCTTTGCCTTTGCATCGCCTAAGGCCCTGAGGTTTGTTGGGGCGCTGTTTGCACTTCTGCTCAGTCTGGTTCTTTGCCTTGCTTCTTGTCTGTTTTAGTTAGTCAGTGGGTAGTTAGATTAGGTTGTTTGTTTGCTAGTCCTGTCTCTGGGTTATTCTTGTGTTTAGTCTTTGTCTGTTTGTGTCTTAGTGGCTGTTCTGCAGCTTTCAGTTCTGTGTCTGGTTATTCAGTGTTTTGTTCCCTGTTTTAGAGGCTGCTGGCAGTTTTCAGTCCTGCCCTTCCTTGCCCTGCTGCCCCTGTATGTTCCTTTCCCCTTTGACCCTCAGTCCTGGTTCAGCCTAGTGGGTATCCAGTCCTGCCTTGCCCAGTAAGTCCTGCCAGCCACTTGCAGCCAGGGGCTCAACTCTTGGTGAAAGGTGGCCATGTGCATGGACTCTTGGTCTTTTCCCAGTGTGGCATTACTTATGTACTTATGCTTAAATCGTCTTTATTAATACAATGTCAGTAGAGCAACAATATAATCAAACCATTAACAAGGACAATCGCAACCACAATAGTCTTTTAATCAAATCCCTTTACCTTTGAATCTATCCCCCCTCCTACAGAATCGTCCCCTTTCTATACCTCTTCCTGATGTGAAATGGGTGCCCCCACCAGGATCCATAGCCAAAACCAAGATGTAGTCCATTAAACTATGACAGGTTGAGAATTCTGTTACGCGCATTAGGTTGTATCATATCCCAAAATCGCACCTAGGTTCATTGAAATAGTTCGCTGCTCACTGAGGAGATGTCCATAGTGGCAAAGCATTCCATCTTTAGAAGATCTATCATGTGAATGCACCACATCCCGAGCTCATTTGAGAAAAGATTGAAGGCCCAGTGGAGAGGGCAAGGAATACTGGAACTTATCAAAAAGCACTAATGATGACAAGTTTATCCTCCAGGCCCACTGCAAAGATATGAGGACCATCAACTGATGCCAGAACTGAAGAATCTGTGGGCAAGTCCAAAGCAAGTGGCCTAATGTTCTTTAGATGTTTATAAATTGCAAATCTAGATGTTTATTTTCCAGCTACTGTAAATAGGGATTCTTTGAGTGTATGAAAAATCAGTGATTATTTGTGTTTTGTGCTTACAGATACTAGTGTTGGTTACTTATTCCAAAGAAATCAAATATGCACACTTGTGTCACTTAGGTGGTATCAATGCAGAAAAGGCATAAAAACTGAATGGAAGAACCAAGATACTCATATATAATATCAAAGATGGTACTTCATATCAAGACTAATAAAACTCTTTATATAAGCATTTATCTTAATGGCATTCCAAAAGTGGCATATTTAGGCAACATCCTGCCATGACATCATTTTTCACTGCCCTGCATCAGGGTGCAGATTTATATAATAATTAATCAATAAACTCCAACCTTCTTTAACACTCAATCAACTTCTGGCATATCATATTTACCTTCAATCCACTTCTAGCTCACCAACTGTAACCTTCTCATTCATTACAACATTTTCAAAATGGTGCCAGTGTTTGTCATTTACAGTTATATACAGGTCAGCTGATCTATCTCCACAGATATTTAGATGAATGATGAATGAAAACAGAAAATATTGAAAGATAAAAAGGATCTATGAGGAACTAGTGTGAAAATTATCTACTGTGCTCATCTTCTGATGATCCAACTTGCACTGAGATATTAATCTGGGAAAAAAGATTTTTAAAATATCACAGGTCACCTATTTTAAAATAGGTGACCTGTGATAGGCCATGTGGAGGGGCATAATCGAATGTGAATGCCCATCTCCATGGGCATCTATCTCCGAGGACAGATACGCAAAGGGGTGGGACAGACCGTATTTTCGAAAAAGATGGGCGTCCATCTTTTGTTTCAATAATACGGTTGGTGCTGGGCAAATGCATTGGATTTG
Source organism: Microcaecilia unicolor (assembly GCF_901765095.1). NCBI lineage: Eukaryota > Metazoa > Chordata > Amphibia > Gymnophiona > Siphonopidae > Microcaecilia > Microcaecilia unicolor. The sequence continues at coordinate 52,264,902 of NC_044039.1, forward strand.
GGCGGATTTGAGCTGGGTGGTGTCCGTTTTCAGTGATAATGGAAACCAAAGGCGCCCAGCTCAAAAACGAACAAATCCAAGGCATTTGGTCATGGGAGGGGCCAGGATTCGTAGTGCACTGGTCCCCCTCACATACCAGGACACCAACCGGGCACCCTAGGGGGCACTTGTAACAATTAAAAAAAATTAAAATTCCTCCCAAGTCCATTTCTCCCTTACCTTGGGTGCTGAGCCCCCCAAATCCCCCCCAAAACCCACTCCCCAGAACTCTACACCATTACCATAGCACTTATGGCTGAAGGGGGGCACCTAGATGTGGGTACACTGGGTTTTGCAGGCAGTTTGGAGGGCTCCCATTTACCAGCACAAGTGTAACAGGTAGGGGGGGATGGGCCTGGGTCCACCTGCCTGAAGTCCACTGCACCCACTAACAACTGCTCCAGGGACCTGCATACTGCTGTGATGGAGCTGGGTATGACATTTGAGGCTGGCATACAGGCTGGAAAAAAAGTTTTTAAAGTTCTTTTTTTTGGTGGGAGGGGGTTAGTGACCACTGGGGGAGTCAGGGGAGGTCATCCACAATTCCCTCCGGCGGTCATCTGGGCAGTTGGGGCACTTTTTGGGGACTTGTTCATGAAAAAATAGGTGTCCAGAAAAAGTGACCCAAATTTTCGCTTCTGGCGCCCTTCTTTTTTCCATTATCGGCCGAGTGCGCCCATCTTTTTTCGACCGATAAACACGCCCCAGTCCCGCCTTCACCATGCCTCTGACACGCCCCCATCAACTTTGTTCATTCCCGCAACAGACTGCAGTTGGAGGCGCCCAAAATCGGCTTTCGATTATACCAATTTGGGCGCCCACGGGAGAAAGGCGCCCATCTCCCGATTTGGGTCGAAATATGGGCGTCTTTCTGTTTCGAAAATAAGCTAGATAGTAATTCTAAATGTTTTAGTTTCTGTGAAACCAAGGAAAACATTTTATTCTAAAATAAATGGACAAAGATCTAGTTCCAACAGCCAAACGGTCTGTTTCTGGCTGATTAGATGAGAAAAAGGAGGCAAGTGAGGGATGTGCTTTTGCTAAAATGCAAACGAAATAACAACTTTAAACTTCATCTTAAAATGATTCAGATCATGAGGGTACCTAGATGGCATCTATGTGGTACCTATAATTTATGCATTTAACTGCCCCACCCATACTCTGCCCCGTTTTCAACCATCATGTATATACCCACTTTCAAACTACATGCAATCACATTTAGTCACTCCTTATAGAATAGTGTATAGCTATAATAAAGGCATTTATACATGCATGTAATATAGTAAATGAAATGATGACAAATAAAGGCCTGTATGGTTCATCCAGTATACCCAATATGATAAACTGGCATATATGCACACATACGCACATATCACTAGACACACCCTCTCCAAAAGATATTACTCCACATACTGCAGTGGGACATGTTTATCCACCTGTACCCTACTTGAGATAATATTTAACCATCTCTCTGACCTCATGTGCAACATTCTTCAAATCAGTCACCTTACTTTCTAATTCTTCCTACTTTCTTACCCATCTATATGTTACAACTTTGCCTTACCCTTCACTACCTTAATCCCTTTATATATGCTGATGATGTCACCATTTTTATTCCCTTTAAATCAAATTTATCCGAAATCTCTGATAAAATCACTACTGGTATGTCCACCTTGATCTCATGGGCCAATGCCTTTAAGATGAAATTAAATAAAGAAAAAACTCAATGCCTAGTCCTCTCATCTCAATACTCCCCATCTCTCCCGGCCACCCTCAATACCCCAGATGTAATCATCCCCATCTCCAGTAGTTTAAAGATCCTTGGAGTTACAATAGATAGTCATCAATCCTTCGATAACCACGCTAAGCTGATCACAAAGAAAATGTTTAATATGATGTGGATCCTGAAGCGAGTGAAATCCTATCTTCCATTGAACACTTTCTGGAACCTGGTTCAATCCACAGTCATCACTCAGGTTGATTATTGAAACAGTGTTTTCCTTGGATATAAATCCCAAGTCCTGAAAAGTCTCCAGACTGCCCAGAACACGGCAGCCAGACTTATATTTGGAAAGTCAAGATTTGAAAGTGCCTCACCCCTTCGAGAAAGACTTCACTGGCTCCCCATCAAAGACAGAATATACTTCAAGGTCCATACAATGATCCATAAGATCATATCAGGAGAATCCCCCAGTTATATGAACAACCTGATTGACCTCCCAATTAGAAATAGAACAATGTCATCGCGAACATACCTCAATCTACACCTCCCAAACTGCAAAGGTGTCAAGTACAAAATATACTTTGAGGCATATTTTCAAAGCACTTAGCCTTCCAAAGTTCCATAGGTATGCATCCAGTTTCTCCTTTCTGGGTAGTCAACTTTGGAATGCTCTCCCAAGACCCATCCGAGCTATTAATAACTATTTACCTTTCAGGAAAATGCTAAAGTCCCATTTTTTTCAAGCAAGTTTACCCTAATGGACCAGCTTAATTCCACCAGATCACCTACGATACTCCTGCTAAGACGTCTACGCTTACTCTGACCCCAATGTTATACTCAATCCCTCATCTTCTTCCCTCCATCCTTTACCATTTCCCTCCCATTCTCCTTCCCTTTCACCTATCATATCCTTGTCTACCTTCCCTATTCTAGTTCATTATGTTCTTTTCACATGTCCTTTGTAATGCCTTTCACAATGTAAGTAGTTATGATCATCACAATTTATAATACTGTTCCTACATTTCCTTGTTTTTACTGTATTCTTTACCATGTAAGCCGCACTGGACCTGCTGTATGTGGGAAAGAGCGGGGTACAAATGTAATAAATAAATAATGTTCTATTACGTATTGTGTTGTCATTGCAAGTAGTATACCATGCCATACTTTGTATTGTTAGCTGAAACTGCTAGAATTATTGGCAATATCTAGATTTATTTAAAAGGAAAGTTATTAATATCTAGGGCAGTTTTAAAAGTAAAATAAACTGTAAGGTCCTTGATCAGACACTACCATTTGGGTCCATTAAGCTAGAGAATTCTCTTGATAGCAGCACTTAGCTGACACTTTGGGACTTAAGCACCCCCACAGCTGGGGGCAAGCAGGGTTGGCCTCAAACTAAAGGGCATACCACTTTTACTTCTAACTTCCAGGTGCTGGGACTGAACCAAGCTCCTGCAAAAAGGACAGGTTTATTCTGACCCCTAAATCCCATACTTCTCTAATTGACTGGCTTAGGTGAGAAACTACCTGATATTTTGTCCTAAATTTTTAAGGCTTGTTGCTTAATCAATTTAATTAGCACTGGGAAACCTCTCTTTCTTTCTTTCTTTCTTTCTTTCTTTCTTTCTTTCTTTCTTTCTTTCTTTCTTTCTTTCTTTCTTTCTTTCTTTCTTTCTTTCTGTTCCTGCCAAGCTCTGATAAAGGGGAGGGGCATTTTTACATAGCTGAAACTGCTAGAATTATTGGCAATATCTAGATTTATTTAAAAGGAAAGTTATTAATATCTAGGGCAGTTTTAAAAGTAAAATAAACTGTGAAGGTTAATTAGAATGCCTACGACAGTGAGGGAACTAAGATGGCCGCCTGACCGGTTTGGTGGGAAGACGCTCTGATCGGTCTTGAGCTACAAATTATTTCCTCAAAATGCCACACTCTAAAAGAAAGGGAACGCTGAGATCGGTTCCTCTACCTACTTCAGCGTCCTCGCCGCTACAGCCGACATTGGAGCGATTCTACCCCGGCGTCTCCAGGAACTTGCAGGGAGAGGACCCCATAGCGGGGATTCCGGGAGAAGCGGCGTCCCCGCTAGGAGAAGAAACCTCCCTGTCTCCACCATCTTTCTCAACTGCACCTCCGTGTCCAGCGTCAAGAGCGGCCCTGGAGGGAAACCCCACTGACTCCGGAAGTGTGTCGGTAGGGGAGACTAGAGAGGATCCAGGCACGCAACAGGTGACGCGGCCTGCTGAGGGAGCTGGAACTCCTTCAGCAAAGAAAACGGAGGTGACTCTGGAAACGGTATGGGGAATGTTAATCCGGATTGATTCTACACTTCAGAAGACCTCAGGTGATGTAGGAAATCTTGGCACAAAATTGGAAGGTTTAAAACTAACTGTAGAATCTGTGAAAGCAGATTTCTCAAACCAAGTAGCAACTCTTCAAAAAGAAATGGAATCAATTAAAGATTTCAAAGCTGTAGTCGTCAAAGATAATATAGATATTAGAAGGAGAGTGGAACAGATTGAAAACTATAATAGACGCCTTAATCTCCGTTTCCTTCCTATTTTAACTGGGGTAACTCCGATGGACACACTTCGAAGATATTTGAATGAAATATTAAGAATTCCTCTTGAGGCCATACCCCCGGTTAATAAACTTTACTTTATTCCTAGACCTAGAGGAGAATTAAAAGGTGCAGGAAAAAAAGATATTCCTGACTTACAGAATATATCTGAGATTTTGGAACAATCTACCGACACAATAATTGACAGAGCTACATTGATTGTATCACTGGTTTTTGAGCAAGACTATAATACCATCTTAAGACTATATTTTCGAAATACAAAGGCCCAATTTTGTGGCTCTAAAGTCTGGATTTATCCAGATGTAACTAAACAAACTCAACAAAAAAGGAAAGCGTTTCTTGCTCTGAAACAAAAGACAATTGATATTGGGGGTTCTTTCTTTTTGGCGTATCCTTGTAAATGTATAGTTAAGCTGGGTCAAACAAAATATACATATTTTTTACCGGAACATCTAAAATCGTTTCTGGAACTGAAACAACTGAGATAATGTATAAATAGACTTGGAGTATAGGCAGCCTTGTTTGTTTTACTTATTCCTAATAACTTCTTTAAATTCTTTTCTCCCTCTCAAGATAATGGGGTCTAAGAAAGGCTAAATTATTATATTTGTATACTGAATTTTTCTTCATTAATAGACGCCTCAAATAATTGATTACATTGTAATAATTTTGAAGATATGGTTATGCTTATGTATAAATTTTCTTGCCTGTATTTCTGACACAAGGGTATCCTTGTTAATTACATTTAAAATAATAAAGACAATATAATATAAAAAAAAAAAGTAAAATAAACTGTAAGGTCCTTGATCAGACACTACCATTTGGGTCCATTAAGCTAGAGAATTCTCTTGATAGCAGCACTTAGCTGACACTTTGGGACTTATAATCCCACCCACCCCAGGGTTTTCCACACATTTATAGACAAACCAGACCTCATTAACTTTACTCCTCAGTCATACACAGGCAGTCTTGCAGGCTGATACTCCAACATAGTACACCTGTTCATACCCATTTCAACCAATCAGGATGACTTTTATTTTCTGCAATAATTGTGCTGCTTTAGTTTCAAGGCAAATCATCTGGAAACTTAAAGCTTGTCCTATCTGTCTTCAGCTATCTACTTTAAAACAAGAGCTCTATAAAGTAATGCAAGAATTAGATGCAATTAAAGCAACTTATAGGACTGTGCAGAATCATAACTTCTCACCACTGCCTCAGAGAATAAAACCACAAAGGAACAGATGGCTCACAGTAGGCTCAGGCAGAATTCGTCATGTGACACAGAAGCATCCGCCCGCACAAGTGTTGCCACTACAAAATTCTTTTGCTCCACTACAGCACTGTGCTGTTCCTGAAACTAAAATTGAAGCACAAGAAAAAGAAAAAGCAAGGAAGAGGGAACAAAAAGAGGAGAAGGTACCCAAAGAGAAAAGACACTCACAAATCACTAAACCCAAAACACATACTAGGAAATGTAGTTGGAAAGCAATGACCACAAATGCTCACAGTCTAAGCAATAAAATTCATGACCTTCAAGCCCTGATGTTGGAGACTGACTTGGACATAGTTGCAGTCACAGAGACATGGCTCAATGGTTCCCATGAATGGGATGTAAACATACCAGGCTATAATCTTTTTAGGAAGGATAGAGAGGGACGTAAAGGTGGAGGAGTAGCTCTGTATGTGAGAGATGATATCGCAGCAACTGAAATGACAGGGAAGTGGGGAAAGGAAGAAGCGATATGGATCACCTTAAAAAGAGAGGATAGAACCTTGGTCCACGTGGGTGTTGTCTACAGACCCCCGACACAATTGGAAGAACTGGATAAAGATCTGATCGCTGATATTCAGAAGTTGGGGAAGAAAAGAGAGGTTCTGTTGTTGGGAGATTTTAATCTGCCGGATGTAGATTGGAGGGTTCCTTCTGCGAAATCGGAAAGAAGTAGAAAGATTGTGGATGCTTTCCAAAGTGCTCTGCTCAGACAAATGGTGACGGAACCCACGAGGGAGGGAGCGACGCTGGATCTGGTGCTCACGAATGGGGATAGTGTGTCAAATGTCCGAGTGGCTGCGCACCTGGGAAGCAGTGACAATCAAACGGTTTGTTTTGATATAACGGCTCATGTGGTTAGCAGCCACTCTAAACTCAAAGTCCTGGACTTCAAGCGAACTGACTTTAACAAAATGGGGGAATACCTGAGGAAGGAGCTGATGGGCTGCGAGAACGCACAACACGTGGAAGGACAGTGGTCCAAGCTGAAAGAAGTAATAAACAGGGCCACAGACCTTTATGTAAGGAGGGTAAATAAAAGCAAGAGAAAAAGGAAACCGATATGGTTTTCAAAGCAAGTGGCTGAGAAAATAAAGGCTAAAGAGTTAGCGTTCCAGAAATACAAAAAATCTCAAGTAGAGGAACACGGGGAGGAATACCGGATGAAACTGAAAGAAGCCAAGAGAGAGGTACGTCTGGCGAAGGCGCAAGCGGAAGAACAAATGGCTAGAAATGTACGGAGGGGAGACAAAAACTTCTTCAGGTATATTAGTGAAAGGAGAAAGACTAAAAAGGGGATTGTGAGACTAAAAGATACAGCAAAACGCTATGTAGAAAATGATGAAGAAAAAGCCAATTTGCTAAATAGATACTTTTGTTCTGTTTTTACTGAAGAAAATCCTGGGGAAGGACCGAGAGGGACTGGCAAAAGTACACCTGAAAATGAAGTGGATAGAGCACCGTTCATGGAAGAGAGTGTGTATGAACAACTTGGAAAGCTAAAGGTGGACAAAGCCATGGGGCCGGACGGGATCCACCCCAGAATACTGAGGGAACTCAGAGAGGTTCTGGCGGGTCCTCTTAAAGATTTGTTTAATAAATCCTTGGAGACGGGAGAGGTTCCGAGGGATTGGAGAATGGTGGAGGTGGTCCCTCTTCACAAAAGTGGTGATAGGGAAGAAGCTGGAAACTACAGGCCGGTAAGCCTCACTTCGGTTATTGGAAAAGTAATGGAAGCCATGCTGAAGGAAAGGATAGTGAATTTCCTGGAAGCCAATAAGTTGCAAGATCCGAGACAACATGGTTTCACCAAAGGGAAATCGTGCCAAACGAATCTCATTGAATTCTTTGACTGGGTGACAGGAGAATTAAATCAAGGACATGCTATGGACATCATCTACTTAGATTTCAGCAAGGCTTTTGACACGGTTCCCCACAGGAGGCTCTTGAATAAACTAGAAGGGCTGAAGATAGGACCCGAAGTGGTGAACTGGATTAGGAACTGGTTGACGGGCAGACGCCAGAGGGTGGTAGTGAATGGAGTTCGCTCGGAGGAGGAAAAGGTGAGTAGTGGAGTGCCTCAGGGATCGGTGCTGGGGCCGATTCTGTTCAATATATTTGTGAGTGACATTGCTGAAGGGTTACAAGGTAAAGTTTGCCTTTTTGCGGATGACACCAAGATTTGCAACAGAGTGGACACCCCGGAGGGAGTGGAAAACATGAAAAAAGATCTGAAGAAGCTGGAAAAATGGTCTAACGTTTGGCAATTAAAATTCAATGCGAAGAAATGCAAAGTGATGCATTTAGGGAGTAGAAATCCAAGGGAGGCGTATGTGTTAGGTGGGGAGAGCCTGATAGACACGGACGGGGAGAGGGATCTTGGGGTGATAGTATCTGAGGACCTGAAGGCGACGAAACAGTGCGACAAGGCGGTGGCCGTAGCGAGAAGGTTGCTAGGCTGTATAGAGAGAGGTGTGACCAGCAGAAGAAAGGAGGTTTTAATGCCCCTGTATAAGACGTTGGTGAGGCCCCACCTGGAGTATTGTGTTCAGTTTTGGAGGCCGTACCTTGCGAAGGATGTTAAAAAAATGGAAGCGGTGCAAAGAAAAGCTACGAGGATGGTATGGGAGTTGCGTTCCAAGACGTATGAAGAGAGACTTGCTGACCTGAACATGTATACTCTGGAGGAAAGGAGGAACAGGGGTGATATGATACAGACGTTCAAATATTTGAAAGGTATTAATCCGCAAATGAATCTTTTCCGGAGATGGGAAGGCGGTAGAACGAGAGGACATGAAATGAGATTTAAGGGGGGCAGACTCAGGAAAGATGTCAGGAAGTATTTCTTCACAGAGAGGGTGGTGAACGCTTGGAATGCCCTCCCGCGGGAGGTGGTGGAGATGAAAACGGTAACGGAATTCAAACATGCGTGGGACAGGCATAAAGGAATCCTGTGCAGAAGGAATGGATCCACAGAAGCTTAGCTGAAATTGGGTGGCGGGGGGAAGAGGGGTTGGTGGTTGAGAGGCTAGGATGGGGGAGGGCAGACTTATACGGGGTCTGTGCCGGAGCCGGTGATGGGAGGCGGGACTAGTGGTTGGGAGGCGGGAAATACTGCTGGACAGACTTATACGGTCTGTGCCCTGAAAAAGACAGGTACAAATCAAGGTAAGGTATACACATATGAGTTTATCGTGGGCAGACTAGATGGACCGTGCAGGTCTTTTTCTGCCGTCATCTACTATGTTACTATGAATATTTTTACTGCTTTAATTGCCTATTACTCATGTTTGATCTATTCTTACTGTACACCGCCTTGAGTGAATTCCTTCAAAAGGCGGTAAATAAATCCTAATAAATAAATAAATAAATTACACGATGTGATACCAGCAAGCGAGCCTTCTCCGGAGTAGCCCCCACACTCTGGAATGCACTGCCTGAAAGGATCCGCTTAACAGAAGACTATCCTGCTTATAATCGAACGAGAAAAACGCCCAAGTTCCGACCTAAATCGGGAGATGAACGTTTATCTCACAAAAACGAATAAAGCGGTATAATCGAAAGCCGATTTTTGGACGTTTTCAACTGCAATCCGTCGCGGATGCGGACAAAGTTGATGGGGGCGTGTCAGAGGTGTGGCGAAGGCGGAACTGGGGCGTGGTTATCTGCCGAACAGAGATGGGCGCATTTCACCGATAATGGGAAAAAAGTATGCGTTTTTAGCTAGAATTTAGGACACTTTTCCTGGACCCTGTTTTTTCACGAATAAGGCCCCAAAAAGTGCCCTAAATGACCAGATGACCACTGGAGGGAATCGGGGATGACCTCCCCTGACTCCCCCAGTGGTCACTAACCCCCTCCCACCACAAAAAATGAAGTTTCTCAACTTTTTATTTTCACCCTCAAATGTCATATCCAGCTCCCTGACAGCAGTATGCAGGTCACTGGAGGAGTTGTTAGGGGGTGCAGTGGACTTCAGGCAGGTGAACCCAGGCCCATCCCCCCTACCTGTTACAATTGTGCTGCTTAATGCTTAGTCGTCCAACCCCCCCAAACCCACTGTACCCACATGTAGGTGCCCCCCTTCACCCCTTAGGGCTATAGTAATGGTGTAGACTTGTGGGCAGTGGGTTTTGAGGGGGATTTGGGGGGCTCAACACACAAGGGAAGGGTGCTATGCACCTGGGAGCTCTTTTACCTTTTTGTTTGGTTTTGTAAAAGTGCCCCCTAGGGTGCCCGGTTGATGTCCTGGCATGTGAGGGGGACCAGTGCACTACGAATCCTGGCCCCTCCCACGAACAAATGCCTTGGATTTATTCGTTTTTGAGCTGGGCGCTTTCATTTTCCATTATTGCTGAAAAACAAAAACGCCCAGCTCACACATTGTTGAATAAAACATGGGCATCTATTTTTCCCAAAATACGGTTCGGTCCGCCCCTTCACGGACCCGTTCTTGGAGATAAACGCCCATGGAGATAGGCGTTTTCGTCCAATTATGCCCCTCTATCTCTACTTCAGGAAGCAGATGGAAGCTTGGCTCTTCAACCAGGCCTTTAATGGAAGAAGTAACTAATGTGTTAGTCTCACACACACACACACACACACACACACACACACACACACACAAGGAGTGACTCAGGCTGCACATACTGCAGCAGAACATGTTTACCCACTACTACCCTAGCTGAGATAATATTTAACCATATCTCTGACCTCTTGTGCAACTTTCTTTAAATCAGTCACCTTACTTTCTAACTTTTCTTATTCTCTTACCTATCTATCTATATGTTACCCTTCACTATCAATTATAATGTTCTATTACATATTGTGTTAACATTGTAAGTAGTATACTATCCACCTTATAATTGAAAGAGAAAAACGCCTAGATTTCGAACCAAATCGGGAGATAGACGTTTATCTCACAAAAATGAATAAATCGGTATAATGGAAAGCCGATTTTGGACGTTTTCAACTGCACTCCATCGCGGAAGCGTACAAAGTTGACGGGGGCGTGTCGGAGGTGTGGCGAAGGTGGAACTGGGGCGTGGTTATCGGCCGAGGAGAGATGGGCGCCTTTCGCCGATAATGGAAAAAAAGTATGCGTTTGTAGCTAGAATTTAGGGCACTTTTCCTGGACCCTGTTTTTTCACGAATAACCAGCCACCTTCTGATTCCCAGGCCAGTGCTCTAAGCACTAAATGACCAGATTACCACCAGAGGGAATCGGGGATGACCTCCCCTGACTCCCCCAGTGGTCACTAACCCCCTCCCACCACAAAAAAATGATGTTTCACAACTTTTTATTTTCACCCTCAAATGTCATACCCACCTCCCTGGCAGCAGTATGCAGGTCCCTGGAGCAGTTGTTAGGGGGTGCAGTGGACTTCAGGCAGGTGGACCCAGGCCCCACCCCCCCCCTACCTGTTACAATTGTGCTGCTTAATGCTTAGTCGTCCAACCCCCCCCCCCCAAACCCACTGTACCTACATGTAGGTGCCCCCCTTCACCCCTTAGGGCTATAATAATGGTGTAGACTTGTGGGCAGTGGGTTTTGAGGGGGATTTGGGGGGCTCAACACACAAGGGAAGGGTGCTATGCACCTGGGAGCTCTTTTACCTTTTTTTTTTTTTTTTTGTAAAAGTGCCCCCTAGGGTGCCCGGTTGGTGTCCTGGCATGTGAGGGGGACCAGTGCACTACGACTCCTGGCCCGTCCCATGAACAAATGCCTTGGATTTATTCGTTTTTGAGCTGGGCGCTTTCATTTTCCATTATCACTGAAAAACAAAAACGCCCAGCTCACAAATTGTTGAATAAAACATGGACGTCTATTTTTTTCAAAAATACGGTTCAGTCCGCCCCTTCACGGACCCGTTCTCGGAGATAAACGCCCATGGAGATAGACATTTTCGTTCAATTATGCCCTTCTATGCCATACTTTGTATTGTTATTTGAATATTTTTACTGCTGTAATTGCCTAATGATCATGTTTGACCTATTCTTACTGTACACCGCCTTGAGTGAATTCCTTCAAAAAGGTAAATCCTAATAAATAAATAATATAAATTTATTCCAGTGTTCTGGTATTATTTATGTGCACACTTGATGCCTAAATATGGTGCTCTCTTTGTAGAAATACTCCCTATATTTTAAAGTCAAGCAAAATCATGGGTTAAACAGTGAGGGTGTTATATTAGTACACTTAAACATGCAAAAATAATATTTTCTTCCAGTTAAGCTTTAAGATTTATGAAGGAATATATTACTAGTTATGTAGAGCAATTGCAGTGAGCCCCCATGCCATAGGGAACCCAAAACCTGACTTATACAGAAGAAAAGTGAAGGCTGCCAGCTGGATTGCCCCCCCCCCCCCCCCAAATTGCTGACCTGTGCCCTAGCATTTCTAACACTGGCCCTGTTTTCAGCTCTGTCACTTTTATAGGGATTTAGCTCATACCTTTCAGTAGTAGCTCAAGGCAAGTTACATTCAGGTACATTATTTATTTCTCTCTATCCCCACTTCTATAGCACAATTTGATGTACACAGTGCTTTATAATTATATATAAGACAGTCATTGTTTGGTATTGTTTACAGTCTACAATCAAACAATTGATTATAATTATCAAACAAATATAGGACTGAAACATGGCGGAATATTTGTGTTGTGGATATGATTTGAATACATTTTAGAGGCAGCATTTTGGACATATCACTGTTTGAAGATATAACAGGACCCAAGTTGGAAATTCACATAAATAGATTTAGTTCCAAATTATTTACATATTTTCAGTAAATTGGAGCCAGATTGGAACAGTTCAAAGATAAGACACTTTTTCCTTCATGAAATCACAGTTCTATAAATAAATAATTTGTAAAAGGACTTGATGTTTTGTAGACTTACAATCTAATTAAGTCAAACATAAATGGCACATGATTTTGGTTGAGTTCTGCAGGCCTTTCACTTCCTCCTCTCTCTGCAGCTATTGTTTGGGAGTAAGTCAGATCTCAATTTAACTATCTCTGCATTTTTGCAGTTTGGCACTGGTAGACAGGAGATTACTGCAGACTCCATTTTTCATTAATGTTCGATCCCTAAAGAAATAGTTACATCCCTAAAAGCAGACTTCAGATAACTCATCACATTCTTTACACCATTGTACATTTTCAGTCTGCTGTCCAAAAACATGCAATTTAAAATGCATTAAAGTAGGATTTTTGTTTCACTGATACACAAAATATTCTGCATTGTCAATGCAAAAGAACAATTATAGAAATTTTCAAAAAATAATGAATAACAAAAATACTTCATTGTATAACGCTACACACCTTTTGTCATAGCAGACTAAAATTATCTGTTTTTGAAAGTTTGATTTGGATATAGATTTGAGATCTAATTACTCACCTTTTTTCAAATCGAAGCTCATGGCAAGTTAAATAGAGCTAATGTATACTACGGTATATCCATAGTAGCGGAGCTGATTATAATATTCCTGGATCTATCATATGAAACAAAGAGATCTAAACCAGCGGCATAGCTGCTGGGATTGTTTTTTTGGTGGCGCCCAAAGTTATCATGGGTGGGTGCTAGGCAGTACAGATGTTCCCACCAGCTCTAGTTGCCTTTGCAATAGCTTGTGCTCTCTCTGCTGACTAGGTCTACAACAGAAAGCTTATCAGTACTGATGAGAGTGAGGGGGAAGGTTGCTACTTGAGGACCACAAGAGGAGAATTGGGAGAAAAGAGAGCCAAGGAGTATTTCAGGTTCAAAGATTTGGAGCCCTGTATTTCCTTTTTGTTTATCTTTATTTGTTGCTTTTGACCTGACTTTGAAGGACTATAAATACTTTATCTGTGGAAATCAGCTAATAAGAACTTTAAAAAAAAGAATTAAATTATATTACCTACTGGTGCCCGCATGACTTTTTAACTTTTGCCATTTCCTTTTCCTTCTAGTTTAAGCCTTGAATTTAGCCTCCCCATATCCATCAGAACCCGTTTACTGTTTATGCACTGGTGCTGTATTTTGCCAGTTTTGTCTCTTATAAATTTATTTTGTGTAAGATTTTCAGGGCTACCCTCACCCCCTTTGGCTGCAAGGGGTGGTTACACATATATCGGGAAATCCTATAAACCTTTCCAAATGTGGGCACTAAAATGCAGTACTTTCAGCGTAAATTCATAATGACATCTGGGCACCCAGATTCTGTTACAAAATAAAGCATAAACTGACATTTGTACACCAACATTTAGCACTATCTTACCATTTAAAAGAAAGGTGTAACTGTTGCACTTTAGCATGTAGCATAATATTCTATAAGTTACACGTCCCACCCATGCTCTGCCCACATGTATACTCCCTTGCAGTTGTGCGCTATGCGTGTTGCATGCTAAGCTTGTAGAATACTACTCAGTGTCCACCCGGGACTGAATATCCAGGTCTAATTAACTACTACTACTACTTAGCATTTCTAAAGCGCTACAAGGCATACGCAGCGCTGCCCAAACATAGAAGAAAGACAGTCCCTGCTCAAAGAGCTTACAATCTAATAGACAAAAAATAAAGTAAGCAAATCAAATCAGTTAATGTGAACGGGAAGGAAGAGAGGAGGGTAGGTGGAGGCGAGTGGTTACAAGTGGTTATGAGTCAAAAGCAATATTAAAGAGGTGGGCTTTCAGTCTAGATTTAAAGGTGGCCAAGGATGGGGCAAGACGTAGGGGCTCAGGAAGTTTATTCCAGGCGTAGGGTGGTTGCAAGTTTTTAAAAAGAATGTTGACCACAGCTACCTGAATATTGATTGGATAAATTGTACTTTCAGCTATGCTTCTAGGTGCACCTGATTTTCAAGTGATGCAGCTTTATGTCTAATCTACATATCTAATGACCAAATATCTCTACCTAAACAAATAGATTATCAGAGCAATTCTATAAATAAGTGTGTGTAGTTAACGTGCATCTTGTATGCGTAAGTAGTGTCTTATACTACTACTACTACTACTTAACATTTCTAAAGCGCTACTAGGGTTACACAGCGCTGTACAGTTTAACAAAGAAGGACAGTCCCTGCTCAAAGGAGTTTACAATCTAATGGATTATGTGGTATTTATGTGGACAAATCCATTATCTCCCTAATTCTGTAAAAGACACCAAAAATTGTATGCATAAATTTGGGAATGTGCCTAATTTGCATGTGTAATTTAATTAAATAACAGGCTAATTAGTGCCAATAATTGGCTTTTTAACAAGCAATTGTAGGCATTAATTAGATTTAATTGAACTTTATGCGCATAAATTCAGGCACGGAATATGTGTCTACATTTTCTTTTTCTTTTTTATTCAATTTCCAACTGCTTTTTTTCTATCTTCATCTACCTTTACCTTTACTACTACTTATCAATCTATTCAAAACAGACAAACACTACTCTCATATATGGAAACTTATTTCAGTCTTGTTTCCTATGCTAGCAAATTTGAAAGCTTGGAACACCTGACTTTCCAGCCATAACACATTCATTTCAAACAAGTCTCAACTGTAGAAATAAATTGTTTGAAAATCATTTTCACAGCCGGTTCCAGGAAACAGGCTACATTTTTTGGACTCTTGTTAAGCAAATATTGTGCTCTGAAGGAGGCCATTACTGGCAATTTCACCTTCTCTTGCTTTGATTAACGTCAGCTGAAACTACCCTTTGCTTCCTAGGTTCAAGTTCCCCATTAAACAAGTGCACCCTTGTGTAATAACAGGTTCCTATAACTCACTTGACTGGAAAAATAAATAAAAATATCAGTACATGCCACATTCTTCTTTTTAGTTTTTATGAATTTTGATAGACCAAAATTAGCTGAAATAGGTTCCAATAACCATAGCCAGCATTTTACATCTGAGGTAAAATGAAAGTCTGTTGTGTTTTTATTATTATTATTGGGGTTGATATTCAGTAGTACTGACTTACTCACACACTTACTCACTTGCTTATTATTTATTGTGATTCATTAACCATGTTAGGTGGGTCTCTTGTGTGTTCCTGGAAACTGTATGGGGACCATTCACATAAAGAATTTACTGGTTTAGGACCAGGGCCAAGACCAGTAGAAACGCACCGCAAACTCCCGTTAGTCAAGAAGGCAGACCATTTCAAGGTTGGTGTTCTGGACAAAAGGTTTACTTTAAAGTCACTATTAGCACTTAACTGGGACAATAACAACAGAGGCAGCAAGCAAACAATATCTATAAAGTCTCTATTTCCTTCTCAACCTTTCTTCTTCTTCCTATTTTCCCCTTAATGGGCCCTTATCTTTTCCTCACTTACAGGATAGTGGACAGTATAATTGGTTAGAGAAAGGTATCACATGCAGTCATTGTCAAAGATGTTGAAAGGCTTAGGGATTCTGAACCCTAAAACAGGTGGCTTAGTCCTGGTAGGATATCTGTTGGTCCCCAGGAGACAGATAGCTGTAAGTGGTTCATGGAATGGTCTTTATGTGCCATCATTTACTGTGTTACTATGTGAATGTTATTTCCTCAGCATCTGGAGCTGTTCCAGCATCCAGTACAGATGATAGGTGGTCCTGGTCACCCCGCTGGAAATACACTCCTTTGCCCCAAGTGTCAGTATAAGAGGTTCCCTGTCCCTACTGTCTCAATGACAGCGCAGAGCTTAAATGGTTACTGTTATTGCTAAAGACTTTTAGGTTTCTCCATGTAGATTGTCTTGGCTAGGGCAGCCTCTCTATTATCTCTGTTTGCTTGGGTTAAGATGGCTAGGGCCTTTGGGCTGGATGGGCTCTCCCCTCCCATGCAGGTCAGCGGCCAAAAAGCAGGAGCCAAAGTCAATATTTGAACTATGCACAGGATTTTAACCCCTGGTAAGTTTCCTTCAAAACAAATCCAGGTAAGCAGAGACCTCAGAACCTACCCTTTCCCTTCTGCTAGGGAGATGGCCTCAGATCTGGTCTAACCAAGAACTCCTTCCTTTTTGCAGGACCTGGCTGCTGGACAAGATACAGAAGAGGTACTGGTCAGCAGCAACACAAGGGACAGCAGTGGACTTTGCAACACACTGTTTGTTTTCCTATTTATGTACTTATTGTTGTAATTCTGAAACAAAGTAACTGTGCAGATTGTACCCCAGTGGATACACCCGTTTGTGACTGCCTTCATGAGAAACGGTGAGGGTTGGAATCCTGGGAATAGGTCCCTGCATCGTGTGCTCCTCAGGGATGAGGTTCACAGGGTCTACATCCTGTGAATTTTCTGCAGCTTTGCCCTTCACTTCCCTCTTCAGCTGCCTCCTATTTTTCTGGCCAGTCCTCAAGATCTCAATTTCTGTAAAACTCTACTAAGCTTGGCCCAGTGTTGAGGTTTACAATGTCCAGAATCATGTACCTTTATCCCTATCCTGGCCCTCATGTTCAGTAGACCCTGAGGACGGGGCCCTTGTCCTAGCTTTAGGATTCCTTGAAGCTGCTACTGAGTTCACATAGGACTTGCTTGGATACCACTTCCCATCTATGGTGGTAGTTGCCTCTGGGGGCCTCACCATTTCCACTGGGAGGGTCATGCATCTATTGTGGAGGAAGAGTGCTGGACAAGGCCTCAATGTGCGTGCCTTACCTAGACTATTCCCCTGCCCTTTGGCCTGCTCAGCACAGAGTAAACTCTAGTCTGTGCAATGGCAAAGGAGGCCTGCTGGTTTGTACCTCACTGGTCACTATCGTGAGACACCAGATAAAAATATAATTGTTCCTTTTACCTCCCCAAGTATATATCCCCCATATTAGTATATAGTTGTTTTCCCCTCTCTCACCTGTAATTTTATATGTTGTTTTCAATATGTGAATTTGAAGAAAGGAAGTAACTCTTTGCACAACTTCCTCAGCCCCCAGCCATGCTGATTGTAGGCAAGGCAGCATGCTGAAGAGAGAGTAAACTTTAGTCTGGGCATTGCCTAGTAACACCAGCTGGTTGGTACCACATTGGTGGCTAGTGCGAGACAAAATACCTTTACTTAGATTAGTTGTATGCAATATGGCAAATGGGTGTTGGTCTGCAGGGTGGAGGGGGTATATGAGGCTGGATCCTGCTGTTAGCTGGTTTGCACAGCCATGGTAATTCTTAGAGTGGGCCAAATGTGACTGATATAACTAGCTGCTGCCTGCTTCCTGGGGGCAAAAGTGCAAATGCCTACCTCTTTGTGAAGGGACATCAGTGATGAGAACTTTGTTCCAGGCTCCAGCATGGAGCTGGACTGGGGGCCCAGCATGCTGGTTTCCACAAATGTCTATGTCACATAACGTCCAGCCCCATTAACCCCAACTATTCCACAGACCAGATCTCCGTAGGCAGCATTACATAAGAATAGCAATACTGGGTCAGACCAATGGTCCATCTAGCCCAGTACCCTTACAGTAGCCAATCCAGATCACAAGTACCTGGCAGAGAAACACAAATAGTAGCAACATTCCATGCTATAAATCCCAGGGCAAGCAGCAGCTTTTCCATTTCTGTCTCAATAGCAGACTCTGAACTTTTCCTCCCGGAACTTTTCTAAGCCTTCTTTAAACCCAGATATATTAACCACTTTTACCACATCCTCCGGCAAAGAGTTCCAGAGCTTAACTATTCGTTGAGTGAAAAAATATTTCCTCCTATTTGTTTTAAAAGTATTTCCATGTAACTTTATTGAGTGTCCCCTAGTCTTTGTACTTTTTGAAAGAGTAAAAAATTGATTCAATTCTACTCGTTCTACACCACTCAGGATTTTGCAGATCTCAATCATATCTCTCAGCCACCTCTTTTCCAAGCTGCAGAGCCCTAACTTCTTTAGCCTTCCCTTATATAGGAGGAGTTCCGTCCCCTTTATCATTTTGGTTGCTCTTCTTTGAACCTTTTCTAATTCTGCTATATCTTTTTTTAGATATGGCGCAATACTACTACTACTACTATTTAACATTTCTAGAGCGCTACCAGGGTTACGCACCACTGTACAAAAAACAAAGAAGGACAGGCCCTGCTCAAAGGAGCTTACAATCTAAAGGACAAGAAGGACAAAAAGGACAAAAAGTGCAGTCAATCAAAAATCGGGACAGTCTAGATTTCTTGGGTAGAGGTACAATGGTTAGGTGCCGAAAGCAACATTGAAGAGGTGGGCTTTGAGTAAGGATTTGAAGATGGATAGGGAGGGGGCTTGGCGTATGGGCTCAGGGAGTTTATTCCAGGCATAGGGTGAGGTGAGGCAGAAAAGGCGGAGCCTGGAGTTGGCGGTGGTGGAGAAGGGTACTGAGAGGAGGGATTTGTCCTGTGATCGGAGGTTACGGGTAGGGGCGTAAGGGAAGATGAGGGTAGAGAGGTAGTGAGGGGCTGCAGATTGAGTGCATTTGTAGGTTAGTAGGAGAAGCTTGAATTGTATGCGGTACCTGATCGGAAGCCAGTGAAGTGACTTGAGGAGAGGAGTGGTATGAGCATATCGGTCTTGGCGGAAGATGAGACGCACAGCCAAGTTCTGAACGGATTGAAGGGGGGATAGATGATTAAGTGGGAGGCCAGTGAGGAGTAGGTTGCAGTAGTCAAGGTGAGAGGTAATGAGAGAGTGGATGAGAGTTCGGGTGGTGTGCTCAGAGAGGAAAGGGCGAATTTTGCTGATGTTGTAGAGAAAGAAGCGACAGGTCTTGGCTGTCTGCTGGATATGCGCAGAGAAGGAGAGGGAGGAGTCAAAGATGACTCCGAGGTTGCGGGCAGATGAGGCGGGGAGGATGAGGGTGTTATCAACTGAGATAGAGAGTGGAGGGAGAGGAGAAGTGGGTTTGGGTGGAAAGACAATGAGCTCAGTATTGGCCATGTTCAGTTTCAGGTGGCAGTTGGACATCCAGGCAGCAATGTCGGATAAGCAGGCCGATACTTTGGCCTGGGTTTCCGCAGTGATGTTTGGTGTGGAGAGATAAAGCTGGGTGTCGTTAGCATAAAGATGATATTGGAAACCATGAGATGAGATCAGCGAGCCCAGGGAAGAGGTGTAGATTGAAAAAAGAAGGGGTCCAAGGACAGATCCCTGGGGAACTCCAACAGAGAGCGGGATGGGGGTGGAGGAAGATCCATGAGAGTGTACTCTGAAGGTGCGGTGGGAGAGATAGAAGGAGAACCAGGAGAGGACAGAACCCTAGAACCCAAATGAGGACAGTGTGGCAAGAAGTAAATCATGATTGACAGTGTCAAAAGCGGCGGATAAATCAAGGAGGATGAGGATGAAGTAGTGGCCTCTGGATTTGGCAAGGAACAGGTCATTACAGACTTTAGAGAGTGCTGTTTCTGTCGAGTGTAGAGGGCGAAAACCGGATTGAAGCAGATCGAGGATGGCATGGGAAGAGAGAAAATCAAGGCAGCGGCTGTGAACAGCATGCTCAAGTATTTTGGAGAGGAAGGGTAGGAGGTAGATCCCTGAGGAACCCCAACAGAGAGCGGGATGGGGGTGGAGGAAGAGCCATGAGAGTGTACTCTGAAGGTACGGTGGGAGAGATAAGAGGAGAACCAGGAGAGGACAGAGCCCTGGAACCCAAATGAGGATAGTGTAGCAAGAAGTAAATACTCAAGGTGAGGTCACCCCATGGAGTGATTCAGAGGCATTATAATATTTGTTGTCTTATTTACTATCCCTTTCCTAATAATTTCTAGCATCCTGTTTGTGTTTTTGGCCACTGCCACAAACTGGACAGAAGATTTCAGCATATTGTCTACAACGACACCTAGATCTTTTTCTTGAGTGCTGACCCCCAAGATGGACCCTGGCATCAGGTAACTATGATTCAGATTATTCTTCCTAATGTGCATCACTTTGCATTTGTCCACTTAAAGTTCATCTGCTAGTTGGATGCCCAGTCTTCTAATGTACTAAGGTCTTCTTGCTATTTTTCACAGTTCACATGTGTTTAAATAAGTACATAAGTATTGCCATACTGGGAAAGACCAAAGGTCCATCAAGCCCAGCATCCTGTTTCCAACAGTGGCCAATCCAGGTCACAAACAGTGGCGTATCTAGGGTAGTTGACACCCGGGGCCGGTCATTTTTTAACACCCCCCCCCCCCAAAAAAAAAAACATCCAGTTCTAGGCATGCCGAGAATACAAAACACTCAGGACCTATAGAGCAATTCTACCATACCATAAGCAGTCATTTCTACGAGTCACACAAGGAAAAGGAAAGCATCTTAAACACTACAGTGAGCACTAGAACATCAATTCACCTATTGTAAAATGAAACCAGACAGAATAGTACAGATCGTAGATCCTGCACAGTCAATGCCAACTGAAAGCCATGTCTTTTTCACAAACACAGATACACCCTAATCCACTATAAAATAAGTAATCATAAACTTTCTATTTAGACAAAAATTAAACTGAATCCCCAATGCCAGACTCTGCATACAATGCAACACCACAGAAACAGAAACTGTCCCCTAGTACTGTGCAAAATATAAAGACAGCAGATGTAAATTTGAAAAAAACTAACAAGTACCAATCACCACTTTACAAATTAACAAATAGAAATAAAACAAATATAGAAAGTAAAATAATACCATTTTATTGGACTAATACATTTAGCTTTCAGAGGCCAAAACCTCCATCCTTGGGTCAGTACAGTATAGTGCTGTTACAGTATCCTATCCTGACCTGAGGAAGGGGGTTTTGTTCTCCAAAAGTTAGGCAAAATGTATTAAAATTAGTCCAATAAAAAGATTACCTTGTTTACATGTTCTGTCATAAACATTTATTAACACAGCTACAATACTACTTTATCCTAAAGCAAAAAACAAAAATATATATTTTATTTACAGTTTGATGTCTCTGGTTTCTGCTTTCCTCATCTTCTTTTCACCGTCTTCCTTCCATCCAGCATCTGTCTTCGTTCTCTGCCATCCAGTGTCAGCCCTCTCTGCTGTCCCCTCCATCCAATGTCTGCCCTCTCTCCCTGCCCCTTCCATCCACATCTGCCCTCTATCTCTGCCCCTTCCATTCACTGTCTGCCCTTTTCCTTCCATCCACTCCACTGTCTGCCCTTTCTCTCTGCCCCTTCAATCCACCATTTGCCCTCCCTCTCCCATCCATCCAGGGTCTGCCCTCCCTCTCGCTCCCCCTTCCATCTAGGATCTGTCCCCTCTCTGCCCCTTTTTTTCAGCCCCCAGTTCCGCCCCCTTCTCCCCTCTGAACACCCCCACCCCAGTCCCCTTCTCCCCTCCCCTTCTCCTGTCTGACCCCCACCCTAGTCCCCTTCTCCCCTCCCCGTCTCTCATCTGAGATTCCCAACCCAGTCCCCTTCTCCCCTCCCCCTCCCCTGTCTGAGATCCCCACCCCAGTCCCTTTCTCCCCTCCCCTCCCCTCCCCTCCCCTTTTCCTCTCTGAACACCCCCACCCCAGTCCCCTTCTCCCTCCCCTTCTCCCGTCTGAGACCCCCACCCCAGTCCCCTTCTCCCCTCCCCCTCCCCTTCCCCTGTCTGAGACCCCCACCCCAGTCACCTTCTCCCCTCCCCTTCCCTTCTCCCATCTGAGATCCCCACTCCAGTCCCCTTCTCCCTTCCCCTCTGAACACCCCCACTCGAGTCCCTTTCGCCCCTCCTTCCCCACCTCAGTCCCGTTCTCACTACTGTCTGAATCGGCAAAGCAGCATCGCAGGCAGCGCCTTGTCTGCCCTGCTGCTTGTAAAAAAATCAAATCTCCTTCTCCTCGTCTTGACGTCGACTCGGGCCTTCCAATCAATCACTATGTCCCGCCCGGCGCCCGCCCTCGCGGAAGTTACCTTAGAGGAGGGCGGGACATAGTGATTGATTGGAAGGCCCGAGTCGACGTCAAGACGAGGAGAAGGAGAGATTTGATTTTTTCACAAGCAGGGCAGACGAGGTGCTGCCTGCGACGCTGCTTCGCCGATTTTTGTTTAAAGGAGGCAGTGAGAGCGTAGCACCCCCCACCCACTGGCACCCGGGGCGGACCGCCCCCACCGCCCCCCCCTCCCCCTTGGTACGCCACTGGTCACAAATACCCAGTAAGATCCCAAAAATGGACAAAAGATTTTATACTACTTATCCCAGAAATAATGGATTTTCCCCAAGTCCATTTAATAACGGTCTATGGACTTTTCCTTTAGGAAGCTGTCCAAACCTTTTTTAAAACTCCACTAAGCTAACCGTCTTTACCACATTCTCTGGCAATGAATTCAAGAGTTTAATTACATGTTGAGTGAAGAAACATTTTCTCCAATTCGTTTTAAATTTACTACATTGTAGCTTCATCATATGCCCCCTAGTTCTAGTGTTTTTGGAAAGCATGAACAGACGCTTCACATCTACCCATTCAACTCCACTCATTATTTTATAGACCTCTATCATATCTCCCCTCAGCCGCCTTTTCTCCAAGCTGAAGAGCCCTAGCCACTTTAGCCTTTCCTCATAGGGAAGTCATCCCATCCCCTTTATCATTTCCGTCGCCCTTCTCTGCACCTTTTCTAATTCCACTATATCTTTTTTGAGATGCGGTGACCAGAATTGAACACAATATTCGAGGTGCGGTCGCACCGAGGAGCGATACAAAGGCATTATAATATCCTCATTTTTGTTTTACATTCCTTTCCTAATAATACCTAACATTCTATTTGCTTTCTTAGACGCAGCAGCACACTGAGCAGAAGGTTTCAACGTATCATCAACGACGACAACTAGATCCCTTTCTTGGTCCGTGACTCCTAACGTGGAACCTTGCATGACGTAGCTATAATTCGGGTTCCTCTTTCCCACATGCATCATTTTGCACTTGTTCACATTAAACGTCATCTGCCATTTAGACGCCCAGTCTCCCAGTCTCGTAAGGTCCTCTTGTAATTTTTCACAATCCTCCCGCGATTTAACAACTTTGAATAACTTTGTGTCATCACCAAATTTAATTACCTCACTAGTTACTCCCATCTCTAGGTCATTTATAAATATGTTAAAAAGCAGCAGTCCCAGCACAGAGCCCTGGGGAACCTCACTAACTACCCTTCTCCATTGAGAATACTGACCATTTAACCCTACTCTCTGTTTTCTATCTTTTAACCAGTTTTTAATCCACAATAGAACACTACCTCCTATCCCATGACTCTCCAATTTCCTCTGGAGTCTTTCATGAGGTACTTTGTCAAAAGCCTTCTGAAAATCCAGATACACAATATCAACTGGCTCCCCTTTATCCACGTTTGTTCACCCCTTCAAAGAAATGTAGTAGATTGTTGAGGCAAGATTTCCCTTCACTAAATCCATGTTGACTTTGAGGGGCGCAATCGAACGGCGCTAGACAAATAGCTGGCTGGCCATCTTCGGGGCCGGCGCCGTAAGTGGGCAGAGCCAACCGTATTTTCGAAAAAGATGGCCGGCCATCCTTTTCTTTGCTAATATGGTTGGGCCCGGCCAAATGTCAGAGTTCGCCAGGTTTGAGATCGCCGGCATCGGTTTTCGGCCATAATGGAAAATAATGCCGGCGATCTCAAACCCTGCCAAATTCAAGGCATTTGGTCATGGAAGGAGCCAGCATTTGTAGTGCACTGGCCCCCCTGACATGCCAGGACACCAACTGGGCACCCTAGGGGGCACTTCTAAAAATTAAAAATAAAAATAGCTCCCAGGTGCATACCTCTCTTCCCTTGGTTGTTTAGCCCCCCAAATCCCCCCCAAACCCACTCCCCACAACTCTACACCATTACCATAGCCCTAAGGGGTGAAGGGGGGCACCTACATGTGGCTACAGTGGGTTTTGGGTGGGTTTTGGAGGGCTCCCATTTACCACCACAAGTGTAACAGGTAGGGGGTGATGGGCCTGGGTCCACCTGTCTGAAGTGCACTGCACCCACTAAAAACTGCTCCAGGGAGTTGCATACTGCTATCAGGGAGCTGGGTATGACATTTGAGGCTGGCATAGAGACTGGCAAAAAAGTTTTTTTTTTGGGGTGGGACGGGGTTGGTGGTCATTTGGTCAGTTGGGGCTCCTTTTTGAAGCTTGGTTGTGAAAAAAAAGGGACCAAGTAAAGCCGGCGAAATGCTTGTCAAGCCTGACTTTTTTTTCCCATTATCGAGCAAAGCCGGCCATCTCGTGAGCACGCCCCCGTCCTGCCCTTGTCCTGCCTTCACTACCCTACCAACACGCCCCCTTGATGTTTCGCCGGCTCCGCGACGGAAAGCAGTTGAACCCGGCCAAAATTGGCTTTCGATTATACCGATTTGGCTGGGTTCAGGAGACCACCGGCCATCTCCCGATTTGTGTCGGAAGATGGCCGGCAATCACTTTCGAAAATGAGCTGGTTTGTCTCATTAATCCATGCTTTTGAATATGCTCTGTAATTTTGTTCTTAATAATAGTCTCTATCATTTTGCCCAGCACAGACGTCATACTCAAAGGTCTAGAATTTCCCAGATCTCCTCTGCAACCATTTTTTAAAATCGGCGTTACATTGGCCACCCTCCAATCTTCCGGTACCACGCTCGATTTTAAGGATAAATTACATATTTCTAACAATAGCTCCGCAAGCTCATTTTTCAGTTTAATCAGTACTCTGGGATGAATACCATCTGGTCCAGGAGATTTGCTACTCTTCAGTTTGTAGAACTGCCCCATTACATCCTCCAGGTTTACAGAGAATTCATTAAGTTTCTCCGACTTGTCAGCTTCGAATACCATTTCCGTCACCGGTATCCTACCCAAACCTTCCTTGGTGAAGCAAAGAATTCATTTAATCTCTCCGCTAAGGCTTTGTCTTCCCTGATCGCCCCTTTTACTACTCTGTCATCTAGCGGTCCTACCAATTCTTTTGCCGGCCTCCTGCTTTTAATATACCTAAAAAAATGTTTACTATGTGTTTTTGTCTCCAACACAATCTTTTTTTCGAAGTCCCTCTTAGCTTTCCTTATCAGCACTTTGCATTTGACTTGACATTCCTTATGCCGTTTTTTATTATTTTCAGTCGGTTCCTTTTTCCATTTTCTGAAGGATTTTCTTTTAGCTCTAATAGCTTCCTTCACCTCACTATTTAACCACGCCGGCTGTCCTTTGGTCTTCCATCCTCCTTTTTTAATATGCGGAATATATTTGGCCTGAGCTTCCACTAAGTCAATGGGTGACGGTAAGGTCTCAAGCCCAAACTGGACACGCACCAATTTTTATTTTGCTAAATGTCCATTTTCAGCCAAAAAGAGGCTTTTTTGCAGGTGTGCTGAAAAATGGACCTGCGTGCGTTCAATACACATGCCTACACCAGCGCAGGCCATTTTTGGCATCCCTTAGTAAAAGGGCCCCTTAATTTTTGCAAAGTTTGCTTATCAAAACTTCACATGGTATTTTTCTTTTGGGATCATTTTCAGACTCTTAAAAATAGAACATAAAAAATTTCTATCATGCACACAAAAGGCTGCACTTTAGTATATGAATTCCTTTGTGAGCATACAAATTTCCCTCACTCTTTACCCCAAATCTAAAATCCCAGTCGCAGTCTGTGCATTTAAGTGCTGACAAGCTTAACAAACCACAGTTCATGGAGTGTGTTTGGGCAACATGGAAGCAATTCTAGATATTCAGCAACAACTCTCTGGAGAGTGAGAAAGTTTAGTGCTTCTCTGTGTGATGCCATTGGAAATACTTTGTACTGCTAGAGTCCCACTGAAAACAAACAAGTGACACAGACAGCTTATTGCTGTGTGCAAAATGCCTTGCCTTTGCACAACCTTCAAGTCACTCATTTCTGGAAGAATAGCTAAGCTGAGTGACGTCATCTGACCTATCTCCTGGGTTTTGATTTGTTTTTTTTAGCAAACTTTTTTTCCCCTTTGTGAGATTAATTATAAGTTACAAGACGCATTCTGCTTGAGGACACAATTAATTTCGGATTTAAGGCTGTCTGCATTCACCAAAATATCCTTGTCTGGCTACCTTGTTATTTATTTATTTAGGTATTTTTTTTGTACTCATTTTTTTTTCCAAATTAGTAATTTCCGCTGGATTGTCCTTCCACCGTCAATGGGATAACTGTGTACAACAGTGTCGCCACAGTGTTTATAATAACAGGCTGTTTGGAATGTGAAGTAAGACAACCAGGAAGCAGCCTGGCATTTGAAAGTCAGGATGCTCTCATAAAACTGAAGAGACTACTATTATAGCATGCTATAATTACAGACATCATATGATCAATTAAAACTTCTGCAACACAGGGTCCTCCTATTAAGCCACACATCAGCTACAGTAGGTTAATGCTTAAATGAAATGGCTTAAACTAGTTGCAATTGAAAAGACCAGCTCAAGCAATGGACCCTGGCTCATCCACAAATGAGCATTATTAAAAGCTAGGCTCAATATTCAGCCATGCCAATCAGCATTTTGCTGACCGCCACTGGTGCTAAACCTGGAAATTCAATGCCAGACTATATCCAGGCAGCGGCATTGAATTTTCAGGTTTGTGGAACCAGCTAACACATAGCCGGTTAAGTGGGATATTCAGCACCTAACCAGGGATTAGCCCATAAAGATAGGACTGACTTTTAAGCGGTTAAGTGCTGACTCCATCCCCAGAACACCTCCAAAATAGCTGATTTTAAGTTTGGCACTAAGCGGTTATTTTCAGTGGTGCTAACTGGTTAAGTGCTGCCAAATTTAGTGGTTAGTCCCACACAGGCAATTTAACCAACCAGGAGCTGTTTCTGGCTGGTTAAATTGCATTGAATATCAACCCCTTAGTGTACATTGTTGTTTCCAAAACAATGCTTGTTCCGTCATATTAGCCCATGATAACAATAGAGTAATGCAGGATGGAATTCATTTATGAAACCTCCCTCACAACAACAATTCAGAGCCAGAGTTGCTTACCTTGTAAGGCTGCAGTTACAACACATTGCTTGCAATATTAGGTAGAACTGGGAATTGTGTTTGTGCTTGTGGCTAGAGGGTGCCCAAAGCAGCCTCTATAAATCTAAGGTTAAATCAATCTGTTCCTCCTTTACAAAAGGAACCACGCATGACAGGCTGCTCTACCCTTTATCTTCTTTACCTTCCAATCAACAGGATTAGCCTGGCTGCTTAATGTATCAAATTATATTCTTATGCTTTTATGGTGTTGGGTTTATTCATTTGTCTCTTATTCATTATACCTTATTATTACATTTCATTGCAATGAAAAGGTTGCACATTTTAATCATTTCCCCTTGAATCTGCTCTTGAGCTGTATTCATGCTTTATGTATATCAATGTGATGCCTACAGGGGTTCAGTCAAGCATTAAAGAGTAGTAGAATAATACACAATAAGGATGGCAGATATGAAGACGTTATCAGGTGCTTTTAAAAGCTTGAATCATTAATATCTGCTCAGCAGTATTCTGAGAAAAATAATTATTTTTCTTTAACTGCTAACTAAAGGTCCCTTATAATAAGTATTTTTTCCAATAGACACAAAATGGGAGAAAACTTTTAATAAACAGGCCATATATTATCAAAGGGGTTTATGTATTAATTGGGTTCCATGCTTAGCATACATATTCTACACATGATTTATTTAAAGACTGATGGTGGGCCAGCCACTTTTTTTTTTTTTTTACTGTATATTAATTCTTTGTCCTCCCATTTTTTTTAAATGCATTTTTAACAATAGTCAGGACTATTTTTCGGCCATTATTGTTCCATTATGGAATACTCTTCCTTTCCAGATCAGGACCGAACAAAATTATTTGAGGTTTAAAAAAAAACTAAAGACATACTTTTCTGATCGGCCACCATAGCCATTGATCTGCTGAAATTGTACTTCACCTGATATTTTATATTTTCTTATTGTTGTAATTCTTAATTGAATGCATTTTTTACTTGTTTCTGTAAATTGCTATGAACCCTACTTAGGGAAATAGTGGTCAAAAAGTACCACATTGACATCAACATTGACAAAGCCTGGAAAGGTACGATAATTTCATTTGTCATTGACATGCTGTTCATTGGCTGGCCTAGAATAGGAGCTAAATACAGAGTGGCTTTGCTAAATTTAGCTCTAGTTTTGATCATGTAGTTAAATGCTAGTGCACTGATCCTGTATAGCAGTATTGGCACTGCCCTGAGCCATACATGTGTAGTTCTTCTCTGGATTTGTTCAGAGAGCAGTGGTTGCAGGCTCCTTAATTGCTTTGCTTCCATGCACCTGTGTCTGCTCTCTCTCTGCCTGGCTTCCAAGCTCCTTGATTGCTTTGCTTCCACCCACCTATGTCTGCTCTCCCTCTGCCTGGCTTCCCTTGCTTCTCTCCTATTGGTCTTCCGGTTCCTCCTTCCCCTGCTTTTGTCCTATGGCTGTGCTCCTTCTCCTTGCTGGTTCCTGCTGATGTCAGACACCAGCACTTTCTCAGCTGAGCTCTTCCTGGATGCCATGCTTGGGCTTCTACTTTGATAGGTGTTTCTTGCTCAGTAGTTTGCTGACTTTGCCTGTACCTGGATTACCTTCTTGACCTGCTGCCTGCCTGCTGACTTTGCCTGTACCTGGATTAACCTCTTGACCTGCT
Source organism: Microcaecilia unicolor (assembly GCF_901765095.1). Lineage (NCBI taxonomy): Eukaryota > Metazoa > Chordata > Amphibia > Gymnophiona > Siphonopidae > Microcaecilia > Microcaecilia unicolor. Next base: position 52,294,043 of record NC_044039.1, read on the forward strand.
GCCTGCCTATTTACTTTACCTGTGCCTGGATTACTCTCTTGACCTGCTGCCTGCCTACTGTACCTGTGCCTGGATTACTCTCCTGCCTCTTGTTTGCCTATTGACATTGTCTGTACCTGTATTACTCCCCTGCCTGCTGCTTGCCTGTTGACATTGCCTGTTCCTGGATTACTCCCCTGCGTATTGACTTTGTCTGTACCTGGATCACTCTCTTGCCTGCTGCCTGTCTGGCCGATATGTTCACCACCCCGCTTCTAGCTCCGTCTCATAAGTCCTGCAGGCCGCCCGCACCTAGGGGCTCAACCTCTGGGGAACAGCGGTCAGCGCAGGTGAAACCCAGGGTTGTCTGGCCACCAAGCAGAACCTGGTCCGAGTACTGGGCTCAGCAGCGCTCTACTTGGTACAAGACCTCACAAGTCTGACAGTAAGCCGAAGCCATGAGATCGCCGGACAAACTCGACCTGTCTGAGTTGGCCCAGGTTCTTCAGCAGCAACAGGCCCAGCTGAACCATCTGTCCAGAGTTCTACAGGATGTGTGTTCCCAGATGTCAACCCTTCAATCCCAACAACAGCCTCTCCTCTCTGGGAGCAACGGGACCCTTTACTCACTGATCTTGGAGAATTTCTTTGCCGCTTCCGGTTAGTTTTCGATGTGCCAGGATTCTACGAATTCAACAAGGCAATTGTTCTGTTGGTGCCTATGCCGTTCGCTTTCGAACCCTAGCTTCAGAGGTAAGATGGAACCAAGAGGCCCTTATGGACATTTTTTGGCAAGGACTCAATGACCGGATCAAAGATGAACTGGCCGTCTGGGAACTTCTGAATGCTTTGGATGCTCTGATTCATTGGCGCCGACTCCATGGGTGCTGTGGGTGCTCAAGCACCCCCAATATTTCCCCGCCGGAACCGAAAGTTCCCCAGGAGTTAGCCTGCTGCCCGACCTCTTCTTCCACTCCCACAATAGTCCTTCGCCTGCCCCTTGCCTTCCTGCATGCCTCCCATAACTTAAAAGTCATCTTACTGGGGGCCCGGCGGCAGCAGTAATGAAAGACGAGCACGAGCAGGCTCTGCGAGTCGGCGCTTCAGCCTGCCTTCCCTTCTCGTTGCTCTCAGCTCTGCCTCTGGTCCTGCCCTTGCGGAAACAGGAAATGAGGGTGGGACCAGAGGCAAAGCTGAGAGCAATGAGAAGGGAAGGCAGGCTGAACTTAGCGCCAACTCGCCGAGCCTGCTCGTGATCGCCTTTCACTACTGCTGCCGCCGGGACCCGGGTAAGATCACTTAAGTTATGGGCAGCATGCAGGAAGGCGAGGGGCAGGCGAAGGACTGTTGTGGGAGAAGAGGTCGGGCTGGAACTCAAGTCGGAGGGAGGGAGGGGCTGGAACTCAAAGAGAGGGAGGGAGGGAAGGAGGGATTGGGGTCTGCAACTCTGAGGAGAGGGGGGCTGGAACTCTGAGGAGAGGGAGGGGGGCCTGGAACTCTGAGGAGAAGGAGGGGACCTGGAACTCTGAGGAGAGGGGGGGCTGGAACTCTGAGGAGATGGGGCGAGGGGAGGGGGCAGGGAGAGGGGGCGAGGGGGAGGGGGGCAGGGGAGAGGGGGGAGAAATGCACCACCTGTAAAAAAAAAAAAATAATAATAATAATTAAGCACCCCCAATCATTTTGAAAAGTTGACTCCTATGCTCTGATTACCCTCTGTGTCCGTATCGATGTACGGTTTCAAGGAAGGTCACTGGAACGCTCTACTCAGCGCTGCTCTCAGAGACCATCTCCTCGGACGCCGCACCATTCTTCTCCCAAAGGTGCGGCAAGCTCTACTTCTGGAGTCCCTGAAGAGCCAATGGTTATCGGAGTGCATTGCCTCTCTGAGAAGGAGACGGCTCACCGTTGGGACAATCAAGTTTGCCTCTACTGTGGGCAGGCTGGCCACTTCCTAAGATTTTGTCCGAATAAACCAGGAAATGCCTAGACCTAGGGTCACTGAAGAGGGTGGCTCTGTGTAATTTTTCGCTTCTTCCAGATAACCTTGTCTCTGTTCCAATCACCTTGCATTGGAAAGAATTTTATGTTAGCACCAAGGCTTTGATCGATTCAGGAGCAGGAGGAAATTTTATTGACGCCGGACTCCTGAACCAACTAGGAGCTCCTTCAATTCCTTGCAAACCTACACTACAAGTGACTTCCATTCAAGGTTTAACTCTTCCCATCTCCATCACTCACGTTGCCCAGCCCTTGCAGATGCAAGTTGGAATTTTACATAAGGAGGAGATTCAATTTCTGGTGCTTCCCCAGGCCATTCATCCCGCTATTTTGGGCCTACCCTGGTTACGAAAACACACACCAAGTATCAACTGGAGTACTGGTGATATCGGCAGTTGGGGTTCTTAATGTTTCGCTACATGTCTCACGCCGGTGGTGCCATCCCCGAGGACTATTGCTGCCTCCCGGGGGGGGGGGGGGGGGTCTACACCCTTTCCAGTGCCGTTCCTAGCCTGGCTGACACTCGGGGCGGATCGCTGATGCGCCCCCCCCCCCCCGGGTATAGCGTGCCCCCCCTGGGTGCAGCACGACCCCCCCGGGTGCATTTTTACCTGCTGGGGGGGGGGGTGCCGCGTGCCTGTTAGCACCGAGTCCGCTCGTTCCTTCCCTGCTGCTCCCTCTGCCCCGGAACAGGAAGTAACCTGTTCCGCGCAGAGGGAATAGCAGGGAGGGAACGAGCGGACTCGGACCAACAGGTGCGCGGCACCCCCCAAGCAGCGTGCACCCGTGGCGGACCGCCCAGTGTCGAGCAGGGACTGTCTCTTCATGTTCAAGTGTACAGCGCTACGTACATCTAGTAGCGCTTTCGAAATGATAAGTAATAGTAGTAGTAGTAGTAGTAGCATACAACCTAGTCTGAATTCACCATGAGGATGAATGGAAGACAGCTTTTAATACCTATGAGGGACATTTTGAGTATTTAGTTATGCCGTTTGGCCTTTGCAACACACCTGCGGTGTTTCAAGAATTCATCAATTTTATTTTTCAAGATCTTCTGTACTCGTCAGTCATAGTTTACTTGGATGACATCCTGGTTTTCTCTACTTCTGTTAAGGATCATGTCCATCATGTGTGTACGGTCCTTCAGCGCCTCCGGAGCTACCGCCTATTTGCCAAGTTGGAGAAGTGCTCGTTTCATCAGCGGTCTATCCCATTCTTGGGATATATTGTCTCCTCGAATGGCCTCCAAATGGACCCTGCTAAGCTCTGAGCCATCTGAGATTGGCCCGTGCCCCAGGGTCTCCGGGCCTTGCAACGATTTTGGGCTTTGCTAACTACTACCGGCAGTTCATCCATCGATATTCCATCATCACTGCCCCTCTCACCGTGCTGACCAGGAAGGGGGCAGACATGAAGAAATGGACACCGGAAGCCCAAGACTCATTCATCACCCTTAAACGAGCCTTTCTGTCCGCCCCTGTACTTCGAAGTCCTGATGTCAGAAGACCATTCATTATGGAGGTTGATGCCTCTTCCCTCGGGGCAGGGGCTCTTCTTTCTCAAACCTCAGAGTCTGGCAAACGTCACCCCTGTTTTTTCTTTTCTAAAAAATTTTCTCCGGCCGAACAAAATTATACCATCGGAGACTGGGAACGATTTGCCCTTAAATTAGCCTTTCAAGAATGGCGCTACCTCCTGGAAGGGGCCCTGCACCCCATCACGGTAATCACAGATCACAAGAATCTCCTATACCTGCAGGAAGCCAAAAGGTTGAACCCATGACAGGCAAGCTGGTCATTATTCTTTGCCCATTTTAACTTCTGCTTGGTGTTCCGACCGGCCGAGAAAAATATGCAAGCTGATGCCCTATCCAGGGCCTTCAACCCTTCTGAAGAACCCAAAGAGTGTTACCCCATGCTCAATCTACTACTACTACTTATCATTTCTATAGTGCTTCTAGACGTATGCAGCGCTGTACACTTGAATATGAAGAGACAGTCCCTGCTCGACAGAGCTTACAATCTAATTAGGAGACAAACAGGACAAACAAGAGATAAGGGAATATTAAAGTAAGGATGATAAAATAAGGGTTCTGAACAAGTGAATAAAGGTTAGGAGTTAAAAGCAGCATCAAAAAGGTGGGCTTTTAGCTTAGATTTGAAGACGGCCAGAGATGGAGCTTGATGTACCGGCTCAGGAAGTCTATTCTAGGCATATGGTGCAGCAAGATAAAAGGAATGGAGTCTGGAATTAGCGGTGGAGGAGAAGGGTGCAGGTAAGAGAGATTTACCCAGTGAACAGAGTTCCCAGGGAGGAATGTAGGAAGAGATTAGAGCGGAGAGGTACTGAGGAGCTGCAGAGTGAAAGTACTTATAGGTCAATAAGAGGAGTTTGAACTGTATGCGGAAACGGATAGGAAGCCAGTGAAGTGACTTGAGGAGAGGGCTAATATGAGCATAACAGCACTGGCGGAATATTAGTCGTGCAGCAGAATTTTGAACAGATTGAAGAGGAAAGAGATGGCTAAGTGGGAGACCTGTGAGAAGCAAGTTGCAATAGCCTAAGCGAGAGGTGATGAGGGTTCTGGTAGTGTGCTCAGAAAGGAAAGGGCGAATTTTGGTGATATTATAGAGAAAGAAACGACAGGTTTTAGCAGTCTGCTGAATATGTGCAGAGAAGGAGAGGGAGGAATCGAAGATGACCCCAAGGTTACGAGCTCATGAGACAGGAAGGATGAGAGTGTTATCCACAGAAATAGAGAATTGCCTCCATGACCTTGGTTTCGCCTAAATCTACGAGAATTTCTGTGCCACCTCAATCCAGGAAGAAGGTCCTTAAATGGGGCCACTCCTCCACTTTTGCTGGTCACTCCGGTTTCCGTAAGACTTTTCATTTAATATCTCAGTATTATTGGTGGCCCCGCATGGCTCAAGATATCTTACATTTTGTTTCTACTTGTCCCACTTGCGCCCGGAACAAGTTCCCTCCTGGCAAGCCGTGGGGACTCCTGCAGCCTTTACCAGTTCCGCAACTCCCATGGCAGGAAATATCAATGGATTTTGTTACTGAGCTCCCTGAATCCCAAAGGCACACAGTCATTTGGGTAGTGGTGGACCAATTTTCCCGAATGACCCATTTTATCCCCATGAAGGCCCTTCCTTCTGCTGCCACCCTTGCCACAGCCTTTATCCAACACATTTTCCGCTTACATGGTCTCCCTCTGCGGATCATTAGTGATTGGGGCTCTCAATTCACTTCAAGGTTCTGGAGAGCACTGTGCTCTACCTTTAAGATTACCACTCACTTCTCATCTGCCTATCACCCACAGATCAATGGTCTTGTGGAATGAGTCAATCAAACTCTCAAAGCCTTCCTACAGATGTACACTAACAGTCAACAGGATGACTGGTCTGCATTGCTCCCCTGGGTAGAATTCCCTATAACAACAGTTTTCATACTGCCTCTCATACCTCGCCATTTTTTACAGTGTATGGACGCCATCCTCATCTGCCACTTCCAGTCCCTCAGACACAAGCCTCGCCTCTGCTCCACCGGACTCTCACTGACATTCAGGATATCTGGGCCAAGGTCCAACAACATCTTCAGCGAGCCTCGGCTATGTACAAGCTCTTCATGGATCGAAAAAGACGAACTGCGCCAGTTTTCCAACCTGGACAGAAGGTCTGGCTCAGCACCAAATACTTGAGGCTTCGCCTACCCTCCTTCAAGTTTGTTCCCCGATTTATAGGGCCATTTCCAGTACAGTCTCGGGTGAGGGGCGGTCACTTATCTTCTCCAGTTACCAGCTAACCTCAAGGTTCACAAGGCCTTCCATGTAGCCCTGCTTAAACCATTTTTAACTTCCAGATGGCATCCGGAACCCAAGAAGATCATCGTCCCTGATTCTGGGCCTGATCCTAAATTCGAGGTGGAGGAGATTCTAGACTTCAGGCGTCAGAGAGGATGACTATTTTATCTGCTGTCATGGAAACATTTTGGCCCGGATGACAATTCCTGGGAGCCCACTGCTAACGTCCACGCTCCTGATCTGATTTGAGATTTCCATGACCGCTACCCACTGAAACCCGGACCTAGGCAGAGGGGGGTCCTTAAGGAGGGGGTACTGTCATGTCCCCTACCTCAACGCAAGCGGTGTCCTCGGGCTGCGCGGGGTCCCGTCGACACGCACACTTGACTGGCACTGCCCTGAGCCATGTGTGTGTAGTTCGTCTCTGGGTTTGTTCAGAGAGCGGTGGTTGCAGACTCCTTAATTGCTTTGCTTCCATGCACCTGTGTCTGCTCTCTCTCTGCCTAGCTTCCAAGCTCCTTGATTGCTTTGCTTCCACCCAGCTGTGTCTGCTCTCCTTCTGCCTGGCTTCCCTTGCTTCTCTTCTATTGGTCTTCCAGTTCCTCCTCCTCCTGCCCTTGTCCTATGGCTGTGCTCCTTCTCCCTGCTGGTTCCTGCTGATGTCAGACGCCAGCACTTTCTCAGCTGAGCTCTTCATGCTTTGGCTTCTACTTTGGTAGGTGTTTCTTGCTCAGTAGTTTGCTTCTTATCTACTTGTCCCTCATAGCTGACTTTGCCTGTACCTGGATTACCCTCTTGACCTGCTGCCTGCCTATTGTCTTTACCTGTGCCTGGATTACTCTCTTGACCTGCTGCCTGCCTACTGACTTTACCTGTGCCTGGATTACTCTCTTGCCTGTTGTTTGCCTATTAGCAATGCCTGTACCTGGATTACTCCCCTGCCTGCTGCCTGCCTATTGACTTTGCCTGTACCTGGATCACCCTCTTGCCTGCTGCCTGCCTGGTCGATATGTTTACCACCCCGCTTCCAGCTCCGTCTCGTAAGTCCTGCAGGCCGCCCGCACCTAGGGGCTCAACCTCTGGGGAACGGCGGTCAGTGCAGGTGAAATCCGGGGTTGTCCGGCCGCCAAGCTGAACCCGGTCCGAGTTCCGGGCTCAGCAGCGCTCTTCTTGGTACAAGTGTCTGACAGGCACACTAGTAATTAACAAAATAATGCGATGCAGTGTTCTAGGATTATATCTTTCGGAAAGGACACCCTCCATGTCCAATCCTGAGGTCAGGTACACTTGACACACTAGTCAGGCAAACCCTTAGGATCAGAGGTGGGGATCAGAGATTGAGTGTTAGGTGTGCTGTGGAGAAGAGAATTAGCAAGGAGATGGGAGCAGGTAGGGGTTATTATATGGTGTTAAAATGGAAGTTGTCTCACTTGGTGGAAGGGTACCTCTGAGTTCGTCCTTTAACTCTGGGCCTATTAGTACAGGGAGCATTATTGTTATGAAGAGAGTCAACACTTTAAAAGCTATCACTGCTTTTTGTGGCTCTTGGACAGCATAAGCATACTGTATTATCAGCATTGTGTAACAGTCATTAAAACCTGATGTATCACACACATCTAAAAAGTGCACTAAAGTCAGCATGGCAGATTTTAAGTTTCTTTATTTATTTGCTATACTGGCCATCAAAACTGACTGAGCAGTTTACATATGTTACATTTTAACATATGTTTTAGTGCACAGGTCCCTAAAATAGATCTTTTATTTTTTTAATACTGCTTCAAAAACTATCCAAGTCTCAATTTTTAATGCATGCTCATGTCGCCTGGTAGACTTCTACAACTGTGAGAAAATACTCAAAAGCAGCTGAGAAAATGCTCAGCTGTACCACAGAAAGGTGGTATATCAGATGCATGATCCATACCCATAGTCTTTCAGTCCTAAGGTTATACAGCAGTGGGTAACATTGTAAGCTCCACATTGTGTCTGTGATCTGTTTATCAGCTAATAGAAATTGGCTTTTGGGGTTCTGGGACCAGTGGCGTAGCCAGACTGCCAATTTTGGATGGGCCTGAACCCAAAGTGGGTGGGCACAAAATTTTCTCTCTACCCCCTCCCCCAGCAAAATTTAGTCACGCTAATCAGATGCATTTGTCACACAGGGTAAAGTGCTGCTTTTCAGTGCATCAGATTTCAGAAAATTTATTTAATAGCCTAACACCCTTTTCAATGAGCTTTCAGAGCCCAAAACCTCCTGCCTCAGGTCAGTATAATGCTGTTACGGTATCCTCGCCTGACCTAAGGAAGGAAGTATTGGTCTCTGAAACTTCATTAACAAAGGTACCATATTACTTTATCCTAAATTAAAAATAAAATTATTTTCTTTACCTTTCTTGTATGGCCATTTACTTTTTCTCATTGTGTCGCTCCCAGTCTCTAGATTCTGCTTTCCTTCGTTTTCGCTTAACTCTTCTGCCACGGTTTCCTGGCCATTTCTCATTTTTCTCTCCTTTTTCTTTGCTTTCTTCAATATTTTTCTGCCTCTCTCTCTCTGTCCTGATTTAATTCATTCTTACTATCCATTCTTTAATTTCCTTCATCTACTTATGGCTTTTCATCTTTTTCTCACCCTTGTTCTCCCCATGTCCCTTCCTCTTATTCTCCAGTCTTTCACTACTCTCCTTTTCCATCCAGCAGCTCTCTTTTTTCTCTCCCCATCCTTCCAGTCTCCCCTCTCTCTCCCCATCCTTCCAGTAGTCTCCCCTCTTTCTTTCTGCATCCTTCCGTCTAGTGTCACCTCTTTCTCCCTACCCTTCCATCCAGCGTCTTCCCTCTTTCTCTCCCCATCCTTCCATCCATCTATCCTCTCTCCTGATCCTTCCATCTAATGTCTCTCTCCCTCTTTCTAACCAGTGTCTCTGTATCACTCTACCCTTTTCTGTTCAGTGTCCCTTCTCTCTCCACATCCTTCCAGTCTCTTACCTTTCTCTGCATCCTTCCAGTCTCTCCCCTTTCTCTCCCCATCCTTCCATTCAGATTCTCTCTCCCCATCCATCCGTTTTCCCTCTTTCTCTCCCCATCCTTCCATCCGTTTTCCCTCTTTCTCTCCCCATCCTTCCATCTGTTTTCCCTCTTTCTCCCCATCCTTCCATGTTTTCCCTCATTCTCTGCCATCCTTCCATCTGTTTTCCCTCTTTTCTCCCCATCCTTCCATGTTTTCCCTCTTTCTCCCCATCCTTCCATCTGTTTTCCCTCTTTTTCTCCCCATCCTTCCATGTTTTCCCTCTTTTCTTCGACGAGGCCCGCCCTGCATGCCAGCGCCAGCCCCCATTGCCGGCTACTGCTGCTTTCCTGTTGAGCAGCAGGGCCGGCGCTATAAAAAAGAAGAAGCGCTAACGGCGCTAAGGACGAGAAATGTTAAAAAAAAAAAAAAAGCGCAGCACCGGCAGCCAGGCACTGTCTCGGCAGCCTTAAGGCACTGGCTGCTGAGGCATTGGCTGCTGGCTCGCAGGCTCCTCCCGCAGACGGGAGGAGCCTGCGAGCCAGCAGCCAATGCCTCAGCAGCCAATGCCCCAAGGCTGCCGAGACAGTGCCTGCCGGTGCCGCGCTTTTTTTTTTTTTAACATTTCTCGTCCTTAGCGCCGTTAGCGCTTCTTCTTTTTGTAGCGCCGGCCCTGCTGCTCAACAGGAAAAGCAGCAGTGGCCGGCAATGGGTGCTGGCGCTGGTGCTGGGCGGGGCTGGGCTGAAATTGGGTGGGCCTGGGCCCACCCAGGCCCACCCGTAGCTACGCCCCTGTCTGGGACAAACCACTTCTATCCAAAATATAGTCTTTCAGGCCCTGATGCTCAAAAGTAAACATGGGCGTTAGAGGCCATTGGTGCCATACTAGATCCCCCATTTACCTGCGCAGAATGTTCAGAGGGGTCTAGAGTGGGAAACGATGAGCATGAAAGGCACTAGCGCAGATAGCATGCAAATGTAGTCAAGATCGTGTTAATGAGGTCATTCTGAATTTCTTCCCAATGCTCAGAAAAGAGCGCCCAAAACAAAATTGCCTTACTGCTGCAAAAAATAATGCCAGATCAGAGCAGGTGTTAGGGTGTTGGAAGAAAAGATTTCCCATGATTCTCATGCTTCTTTTATAATTCTTTCTGCAAAATCTGCTGGTTTTGATTGTTTTGGGAAGCAGAAGGAAGCCCTAAAGCACTGGTCATGAGAAACAGCAGCCCTACGCAAAAGCATACATTGGCGTCTGTTTCCTGCATCTAAATTTAAAGCATCCATTCTAAAAAAAATCAAAAATGCCCAGTGAAAGCACATATTGGCCTCTGTTTCCTGTGACTAAATATAAGCATCCAAGCAAAAAAAAAAAAAAAAAAAATTAAAAATGCTTATATTTAGGTTGCAGGAAACAGACGCCAATTTCCAGCTGTATTTTTACAGTGCTATTCAGAATAGTGCTAGAGTTTTGAGCATCGGACCTCGATGCAAAAAGCCTTCCTGTGTCTGAGGTTAGTCTTGTTTGCTTCTTTTTCCTCACACAGTCTCTCCTTTTTAGGATCTATGTCTGCATAAGTGCTTCCAATTAGCAAAAATTTCAAACAGTGCCTCCTGTACAGTCCAGTGTCGTAGCCAGTATGGAGCCATGGGGGCCTGGGCCCCCGTAGATTTGCCCCTGGACCCCCATGCTGACGACCCTCTCGACCCCCCCCCTCCAACTGCCAACCCGCTGTCGCCTACCTTTGCTGGCGGGGGACCCCAACCCCCGCCAGCCGAGGTCCTCTTCTTCCCAAACCCGCACAAGGCTTCGTTGTATGTGCAGGATGTCAGACTCACAGAAACAGAATGAAGCCTTGCGTCAGAAGACGAGGACCTCGGCTGGCGGGGATTGGGGTCCCCCACCAGCAAAGATAGGTGACGGCGGGTTGGCGACGGGAGAGGGGTCGAGAGGGTCATCGGCGGGGGGGGGGGTCAAAGTTGGTGGCGGGAGGGGTCAGTGGCACTGGGGGGGGGGCTAAAATGTGCCCCCTCACCTCAGGCTCTGGACCCCCCTCCCGCCGAAGTCTGGCTACGCCCCTGGTACAGTGTAGCTCCAAAGTGGAGCTTTTTAGTCTAGGTCCTGTTGAATTGAGGGCCAATAAGCATCTAAACCCCTTAATAAACAGCAGGCAGAGGGGTGGGTGAAACCAATTGTTGGACCACACATGTTTACTAGGGTCCCTGACTTATAAAGGGGTGGGTACTATCATTTCAGCCATTCCTAGAAGGGGGATGCTGTAACCTCTCCACTCTAATCTGATATGGTTATGGGGGGGGGGGGGGGGGGGAGGCAGGAACATACAGGGTTAGTGAGAGTCCTGCAAGAATCCTTATACAGAATTAAGCAGAAAAAAAAAGTTTATGGCACATTTGTAAGAGAAAGGAGCCCTTTGCGAGATCCTTAATATTACTAATGAAGCCTAAAGGTGATGGTATTTGTTTAAAATATGAAAGAGAGCTAGTAATTCAGGCAGAAAGTGAAACATCTCACACTGATACTGTGTACTAAAACAAGGCAAACCTGGTCACAACATGTAGAAATATGCTGGCCATTGTCAAAAAGTCTCTAGACCTAACTGCACAAATGTTTAAAGGATGAAATAACTCAAAGCAAAGTCTTCTGTTCTGCTCTTTTCAGGCTTCCTTCAAGCTCTGAACTTTTGCCTTCCCCTATAATACCTTGTTTTCAAAACATATCACTCTTTCATATCACAAGCACCTCTTAAATTGGTATGTAAATTATATTAAACACATGCATTATATATGGTATGCACAATACCCCCAAGCAAAATACGTCCTGTACCTGAGGGGGAGGACCGTGAACACTGGAGATCTTATAGCCATAATGAAAGTAATTTCATAAATTGTTTTGTACAGTTTTACACTACACAAGGCCTCTTATAAAATTAGGTCATGCTTAAAAGTGCATGCAGCATTCAGGGGAGGATTCTGGGTGGAGAGGTGACTTTTCATTGAAGTGTGAACATGTATACATTGATAAGTAATACCAATTGGATGATTAAATGTGATTGAAAGACGATTAAAAATGTACAAAAATATAAAAAATTCAAAAAATTGAGAATATTGAATTGATGAAGAATTGGGCCAGAGCCAAGTGTGGAAGAAAGCTAAACACTCATAGGCTGTCTAAGGATCCATTTAAATATCTAGGGCCCCTTTTACTAAGCAGCGGTAAGCTCATGAACAGAAGATAAAACTGTTTCCGGACATTTTGCATTCCATGCAGAAAAGAAGAAAATCATTTTGTGCCCTGAGACCCTGTACGTTGAATATAGGGGCTACTCTTTATTTAAAGTACCTCCAGTGGCGTACCAAGGGGGGGGGCGGGTCCGCCCCGGGTGCACGCCACTGGGGGGGTGCTGCGGCGTGCGCCTGTCAGCTGAGTTTGCTGACTTCGCTGACTTCGCTAACTTCGCTGCAGCTCCCTCTGCCCCGGAATAGGTTACTTCCTGTTTCAGCCGGGGCAGAGGGAGCTGCAGCGAAGTCAGCAAACTCAACTGACAGGCGCGCGCTGCAGCACCCCCCCCCCCCAGCGGCGTGCACCCGGGGGGTGTCATTTCACTGGGGGGGGGCCACGCTGCACCCGGGGGAGGGGTACATCGGAGATCCACCCCGGGTGTCATGCCGGCTAGGATCGCCACTGAGTACCTCTATTGATGTTTGCTGGTCTTATGGAACAATTTCTGATGGCTCAAGGAAAGGAGATAGTAGAGGAAGGATGAAGGGGATTATGTCGCTGCACTGGGCTCAGTTACTTGTGGATTTTTCTTTTTATTTATGTGTGCTTTAGATTGTTATACAACACTGTCTTTGTAAAATGGACTTTTAGACTTTTAGACACCTATCGTGCATGTACTTTTCTTTGTCTTGGCTGGAGATGTTAAATTTCAAAAGCTTAATTTAAAAAGAAATGCATATACAAGGATGTGTAGCGGACCTCCCAGATGTTGGGCTGAAGGATACCCCTGAGGCCAGTGCACAAACAATTTACTTAAGATCTGTGGCTAAAACTACTCCTAAACAGACAAATGTCAGTGCATACAATCTAGATTTCATTTCTACAGGATCTGTTCTAGTATTTTGTAAAGCTCTAATGTGCTTATGGTGCTCATTTTCAAAGCAAATGGATGCTACAAAATGCCTTTTATCTGCTAAAAATGTCCAAATCCCGATTTTGGAAAGTCATAATTTGGACGTTTCACACTGCAGTTCATCCAAATAGCAAGGGGGCATGTTGTGGGTGTGTTTTGGGCAGGACTAGGGAGTGCCCAAAAATAGGACATCCACCAGCAGTAGAAGAAACATCCATGTCTACAAAGAAGGATGTTTGTATCTAGACCTGTTTTAGTCATGTCCAAGACTCCAAGTTACAAAAATGTGCTCTGATTGAACAGTTTACCACTGGAGGGATTAAGGCTTGAGCCCTCCTTAATCCCCCCATGGTTGTTGTTCACTCCTCTCCCCTCGAAATGAAAATGTAAAAGAAAACCAGGCTCTTTGTCAGCTGTTGGTATTATGATCATTCTGAACCAAACAGCAAACAGGTCAAAGGAATAGCCTAGTGGTAGCTACAATGGACAGTAAACCAAGGGACACAGGTTCAAATGCCACTGTAATGCTCTTCTTTTTTTTTTTTCCTGGTGCTCCCTCCAGGAACAGAAAAATACTTACCATACCTAAAGATATAGAAAAAAGCAACACTGGGCCTTTAAGACTGGGACACTTGAAATTCTTTATTGATGACCCAACACGGGCCGTGTTTCGGCGTTAGACAATGCCTGCCTCAGGGGTCAAAGAAAAGCTCGATAATATACACGTGGTGTAAGTTCAATGCCCCAATTGATGCGACAGACAAGGCTTTGTTGTTGAGCCTCGCTTCCGCCCGTGTGGCCATTAGCGAATATCCTCTATTAACACTTGGGGCATTGAAGTTACACCACGTGTATATTATCAAGCTTTTCTTTGACCCCTGAGGCAGGCATTGTCTAACGCCGAAACACGGCCCTTGTCGGGTCATCAATAAAGAATTTCAAGTGTCCCAGTCTTAAAGGCCCAGTGTTGCTTTTTTCTGTATGCTTGTTGTGTATGCTGTTGTACCCTCTCTATTTGTGCCGTACCTAAAGATATAAAACACCTGCAAGCCTGAAGGCTATTAATGTGTTGTACATTCAAGCACAGCAGGCATTTTTCTGCTCCTGGAGGGATCACATTTACAAAAAAAAAAAAAAAAGAGTTATAGTCAAATTTAAACCTGTGTCCCTTAGTTTACAGTCCACCATACTAACCACTAGGCTACTCCTCTGTTCTGCAAAGACACTTCTGTGGTATTTTCATAAGAATACAGTCAGACAGATGCCCCTGTGCCTTGTTTCCTCCGTTTATAATTTAAATGTTTCAGTTTGTAAAATGGTTGTTCAGGATGGATGTCTCCAGCGTAAGGATATCCTTCTCTTGCATTTTTGAACAGAAAATCTGGATATCTTCCCTGTTCAAAAATTGCTGAGATGAACGGGATTTTTGGACATTATGAGCAGGATGTCCCAATTCTGATTTGGATGTTCTTTCGAAAATGTCCTTCCACGTTTCTTTATAAAAAAGGCTAAAACTTGTTGCTCCCTGCCCTATTAACCTAGGGGATTTGTTATAAAATTACCCTCAATAAGTATAGGCAACCAGAAAATCTTAATTTTGTGTAATTTATGGGAATGTTCATTTTATTCCTTTTGTTTTCCCATTTTGTCATTACGGGGGTAATTTTGTTAAGAGTGGGCCTTCTTTGTGAAGGAGTGTACTCTCTTTGCAGAGTGCATATTATTATTAGAAAAAAACATTTTAAACCACAAAATGTGTTTTTGTCTGTTCATTTTTGTTTGTTAGTGACATGCAATGACATGGGATATGTTGCTGACATTTTTCATGTTGTTACAAGTGATAGCCCATCCCTAAGCAGGTGTGCATTTTATTTTTACAGGAGTGAGAGTGTGCTAGACTTTATCTTAATCACCTTGTTTTTGAACTTTTTGCAAGCTGTTTTCTTCCTCCCTGCACATATGTATTTGATCACAGAAACATTCTCACTTAGCATCAGTTGCACGTGATGTGTAAAGGAGAAACATATTCATTACAAAATATTTTTGGGATTAGATAGGATACAAGAGTCAACAAGAGCTGTGAGTAGTACTCTCTTCTGCAAAAGAACTCGTGCTAAGCACCTTAAGTTAGAATCACAGTCTCATCATGAGGTGAATCAGCTCAATCGATGAAAAATTGCTGAACTGTGTTTTTATGAAACTAAAGAACTCATAGTAAAATCCAATTTTGAGAAAGGTGAACCACAACTTTCTATTAAAAAAAAGTGTATCTGCTGTGAAGTGTTTATATTGCAGATATTTTTAATCACTGTCCTTCCCCACACATCTAACAAAGAGTGTGATAGAATACAATTGGTACTTATAGTTTTCAAGTGTTTTTACAACTAAGAACAGTGTCATACTATTGTTGTTTTTTTCCCCCTGTTGGTATCTGTTGGCTACAGAGCACATGAGAAGAAGTGTAGAAGCTCAGAATAAAGAAGGTCACAAGGGGATCCAAGATGGTGTTAGGACAGGAAGCTAATAGAGTGTTCTCTGGGCACTTTATTTCCTTATTTCTTACATTTCTTTGTGTGAAAATGATTGAAGCATCAGTGCCTACACAAGAAGTTAGAAACTGGGGTTCTTTCCTATAACCCAGCCTGTGGATTGACTAGGAAAGTCTTCACAGTCAGGGTTGCCAGGTGGAAAATTTTTTTCCCACCCAAACCAGCCTAAATCCAGCCCAAAACCCACCCAAACTCAAACCCCGCCCCTTACACCCCCACCCCCGCGTCATCACCCCGCCCCCCGCCGTCATCAACCCCGCCCCCGCCATCATCGGCCCCCGCCTCCCCGTCATCGGCCCCGCCTCCCCCATCATCGGCCCCGCCCAAAACGTCACTAACCCCACCCCCGCGGCCAAAAAAACCGCCAAAAAACCGCCCAAAAGACAAAAAAGAAGCCCAAAAAACCGCAACCTGCCGCGGGCAAAAATTTCCCGCGGCGGGTTGCGGAAAACCGCCCATTTGGGTGGTAAAACCGCCCACCTGGCAACACTGTTCACAGTTGGCTTTACCCAGCCCTCACCTTTATTGGGTGTTTCCATTGGATGTGCCATTCAGCCTATTAGGACCAGTCACTCCTTCAGCTGAATAGCCAAGGGAGAAACAAAGCACTTTCGGGAAGCAAACTATGGTAGTATAGTGCTCTCCTGGGCAGCCTAGCAACAGTTTCCTCCGTTGCACTAACAAGCGCAAGCACAGGATTTTATCCAAGATTCAGGACAAAGCTTTTTTTTGCAGTAGTGTGGGGGTGGGGGTGGGGAGTGGAGTACTGAGCAGGAAGCTCTTGTTATCCAATTCCAAGTTCTTGAGTCTCAGCTTGCTTCCCAGGTTCAGAAGGTGGAAGAGCTGACCAATAACTCCAACCAATTCAAAGTTGCCCAAGCAGTAAAAACACATTGAGGGGCATAATCGAATGCGAATGCCCATGTGTAAAAACGTCCATCTCCGGAGACAGCTCCGCGAAGAGGCGGAGCGAACCGTAAAATTGAAACGAGATGGCCGTCCATCTTCGGTTTCGATTATACGGTTCGGCCCCCATCATTTGTGTCGACTCTAGAGAAAGACGACACAAATGGTGAGATCGCTGGACCTAGAGATGGCCGTCCGCGGTTTTCAGCAATAATTGAAACCGCTGCCGGCCATCTCAAAAACGGACCTAATCCAAGCCATTTGGTCGTGGGAGGGGCCAGCATTCATAGTGCACTGGTCCCCCTGAGATGCCTCTATGCCAGCCTCAAATATCATACCTAGCTCCATGACAGCAGTATGCAGGTCCCCGGAGCAATTTTAGTTTAGTTGGTGCTGCGCGGGACCCATGCAGAGAGCAAAATTCGGAAGAAAAAAAACCATGCAAGTGCAGTCAGGGACGTCCAAATTAAAACAATAGTAATAGTGGGATTTGAACCAGCCACCTTCTGATTACAAGACCTGTGCTCTAAGCACTGCACCACTTATTCAGCTGCCTAAACTGCCTTCCCTTTCCATTAAGTCCCTCCAAGTTTCTGTCAGCCAATCACAGCTCGTTTAGCTGATACTGATGTCAGGTAACTGAGCTGTGATTGGCTGACAGAAACTTGGAGGGACTTAATGGAAAGAGAAGGAACTGCTAAGCAACTGAATAAGTGGTGCAGTGGTTAGAGCTCAGGTCTTGTAATCAGAAGGTGGCTGGTTTAAATCCCCCTCTTACTATTGTTTTAATTTGGACGTCCCTGACTGCACTTGCATGTTTTTTTTTCTTCCGATTTTTGCTCTCTGCATGGGTCCCACGCAGCACCAACTAAACTAAAATTGCTCAGGGGACCTGCATACTGCTGTCATGGAGCTAGGTATGGTATTTGAGGCTGACATAGAGACTAGAAAAAATATTTAAACAGTTTGTTTTTTAGGGTGGGAGGGGGTTAGTGACCACTGGGGGAGACAGGGGAGATCATCCCCTGTCTCCCTCCAATGGTCATCTGGTCAGTTTGGGCACTTTTTGGAAGCTTGGTCGTGAAACAAACAGGACCAACTTTGTGTGGACTAAATGCTCGTCGGGGACGTCTTGCTTCTTTCCATTATCAGGCGCGGAGGTCCATCTGTTAACCACGCCTCGGAACGCCCCTGTCCCGCCTTCGCTACCATTCAGCCACGCCCCTGAGAATTTCGCCCCTCCCCGTGATGGAAAGCAGTTGGGGCCGTCCAAATTCAGCTTTTGATTATACCTGTTTTTGAGACGGACGTCCATCTCCCGATTTGTGTCGGAAGATGAGCGTCCGTCTCTTTCGAAAATAAGCTGGATTGTCTCATCCTATCATCCCAACACAATAATTACAAACCCACAACCATAAACACCTCAGACTACACCCTCCCTATTTTAGATAGCCTCAAAATACTCGGCGTTACAATTGACCATGATTTTACACTGGAGAGCCAAGTAAACTCCACTATAAAGAAAAAGTTCCATTCAATGTGGAAACTCAAACGTGCAAAACCTTTCTTCCCGAGGGAAATATTCCGTAACCTAATACAATCAATGGTATTAAGTCATGCAGATTACTGCAATGGAATCTATGCGGGATGCAAAGAACAACTCACAAAGAAACTCCAAACAGCCAAAAACACAGTAGCCAGGTTGATATTCAGCAAAACACGATTCGAAAGTGCCAAACCCCTCCGAGAAAAACTGGACTGGCTCCCAATCAAAGAACGTATCACCTTCAAAATCTGCACCCTGGTCCACAAGATTATCTACGGTGTAGTCCCCGGATAAGTACATAAGTACTGCCAAACTGGGAAAAGACCAAGGGTCCATCGAGCCCAGCATCCTGTCCACGACAGCGGCCAATCCAGGCCAAGGGCACCTGGCGAGCTTCCCAAACGTACAAACATTCTATACATGTTCTTCCTGGAATTGTTGATTTTTCCCAAGTCCATTTAGCAGTGATTTATGGACTTGTTCTTTAGGAAACCATCTAACCCCTTTTTAAACTCTGCTAAGCTAACCGCCTTCACCACGTTCTCCGGCAACGAATTCCAGAGTTTATGCATTGGGTCAAGAAACATTTTCTCCGATTTGTTTTAAATTTACTACACTGTAGTTTCATTGCATGCCCCCTAGTCCTAGTATTTTTGGAAAGCGTGAACAGACGCTTCACATCCACCTGTTCCACTCCACTCATTATTTTATATACCTCTATCATGTCTCCCCTCAGCCGTCTCTTCTCCAAGCTGAAAAGCCCTAGCCTCCTTAGTCTTTCTTCATAGGGAAGTCGTCCCATCCCCGCTATCATTTTAGTCGCCCTTCGCTGCACCTTTTCCAATTCTACTATATCTTTCTTGAGATGCGGCGACCAGAATTGAACACAATACTCAAGGTGCGGTCGCACCATGGAGCGATACAACGGCATTATAACAACCTCACACCTGTTTTCCATACCTTTCCTAATAATACCCAACATTTTATTCGCTTTCCTAGCCGCAGCAGCACACTGAGCAGAAGGTTTCAGTGTATTATCGATGACAACACCCAGATCCCTTTCATGACAGACCTCATAGATCTACCAGCCACTACCCAAACTGCAAAGGACTCAAATACAAAACAACCCATGCATCCAACTTCTCCCATATGAGCACACAACTATGGAACGCACTACGAAAAGCCGTGAAAACAATTTACGACCATCTAAACTTTAGGAAATCACTAAAACATATCTGTTCAATAAGGCGTACCCTACCGACCCAACATAAATGCCTCAACTCAGCAACACAGAAAATCAAGATCGTATTGGACATAACCTCCCCCATCTTCGACCCCCAACTTGCCTGAAACGTACCTATCTTATCCGCCATTAACATCACATTGTATTTGTCTACCTTATTCGACCTTAACATCACACTGTATTTGTTCTTCTACTGGACTTGGCAAATGCCTTTACAGTACTATGTAAGCCACATTGAGCCTGCAAATAGGTGGGAAAATGTGGGATAAAAAATGTAACAAATAAATAAATAAAATAATCCAGGGCAAACTGGGTGTGTATGAAAACTGGAAAATTTTGAAAATTTTATTAGTTGACTGAAGGCTGTTAAATTTTCCTGTTGTTAACATCTTCTCCGAGATAACTTTAAAGAGGTCTTTGAGAGAAACTTTGGGTGTTCCAAAATCTGTTTTTTCACCCCTCCCCCCTCAACTCCCCCATAAGATCTATAGAGAAAAATAGAAGATCATTTCCAACAACTGGTTGTAGATCTGTCATGTGAAGCTTGGACTTGAGTGATATCTGTATTGTTTACATGAGAACAGTAAACCAGCACAATTTCTTTGATAGTTTTGAGTGTTTCTTGGTTTAGTTTGTCTTACCAATTTAAAGAAACAATGGATATCGCTCAGACAGATACTCATCTCCTGAAGTAGGCATATTTTTTGCCAAAATACAGAACGTGTCGAGTCTATGGTATCTGTTTTTTTCAATAAACGCCTTTTACTACAATCGACCTCTGGAGTTTCCTTTGGTTGACCAACATCCCTTCCCTACTTCTCTGATTGTCTCAACATTTCCATAGGGAATCCCTCCTTGATTTGTCAGGTATTGCTATTTTTTTTTAATGAATTATGTCAATTACGTTTTATTCCTTGATAACAAGGGGTGGGGGAGGGGGAGGTCTCAGTAAGTTTGCTTATGTCTTGGGAGGGCATTGCTATTTTTTAATGAATCGTCAATTACGTTTTATTCCTTGATAACAAGGGACGGGGGAGGGGGAGGTCTCAGTAAGTTTGCTTATGTCTTGGGAGAGGAAATCTCTTGTCCTTTTTCTTATTTATATTTTTTCTTTGCACACCATTTCCTCAAAGTTTTTTTTCTTGGATCTCTTCTTGTTTGTAGGCAATCAGATGCCATTGACCTGGAAATTATGTGGGTGCCAGCTGATATTTAGTGCTTGCATCCACATAGCTAAGTGGGCATGATGGGATGGAATTTTGTGTGATCAATCTGCCTGCATAGATGTGTGGGCACCAGCACAGAACATTGCTGGTTCCCACCTAACTGCTGGCCCCTCCCTGTCTCCCAGACTGCCATCATAGTCAATATTCAGTGACAGTGCCACTGAATTTCGATGGCTGAGGCAATGTTCACAACCCCTAGAGGAGGAACCTAGTTATTCCCTAATTCTGAAACTGGGTGTTTGCATTTATGTGCCCCTTACATGTGTAAGTTTACAGAACACTTGCACTTACGTGCTTAAGTATACACTTCCCACATAAATTCCAGCAGGGTGCTTAAGTAGCATTCTCTAACAGTGCGTGTAAGTGCCATAACACATAAATATAAGGGGGTGTACATCTGAACAGGGCACAGGCAAGCAATGGGTAGGATGCAGTGGCGTAGCCAGACAGCCAGTTTTGGGTGGGCCTGAGCCCAAAGTGGGTGGGCACAAAATTTTCTCTGCTCCGCCCTCCCTCCACCCCTATGCCTACCATTTCTTCCCCTCCCCCCTATCTCCTCTATATGCAGCATGTGTCCCTCCCCTCCACCTCATACACAACCAAGACTTCTCCCTTCCTCACCCCTCCACTGCATCTCTCCCTTTTTCCCCGTGCATCTCCCTCACCCACCAACCAAGCCTCATCTTTCCATCTTCCCTCCCCCCAGTGCAGCATCTTTCTTTCCATCTTCCCTTCCCCCTGTGCAGCTGCTGTGTCCCCCATCTTCCCTCCCCCATGCGACATCTTTCCCCCATCATCCCTCCCCCCCCCCCCCCCCCCGTGCAGCTGCAGCATCTCACCCTCCTTGCAGGCCCGCCCAGCAGCAGTGTTCCTGACGGCGATTCTACTCGCAGGCTCCGCTCACAGTCGCAGTGATTCCCACACGCTGCCTGCCGGCTGCCACAACAATTTCCTTGCGCTACTAAGCGCTAACCCAGAAGTCTCTCCTGCAGAGGAGAGACTTCCGGGTTAGCGCTTAGTAGCGCAAGGAGATTGAGCGGCAGCCGGCACTGGCAGGCAGCATGTGGGAATCGCTGCGACTGCGAGCAGAGCCTGCGACTGGAATCGCCGTCAGGAACTTTGCTGCTGGGCGGGCCTGACCCGAAATTGGGTGGGCCCAGGCCTACCCGGGCCCGCCCGTGGCTACGCCCCTGGTAGGATGCCTGCTTACATGTGTAACTTACAGGATATTGACAGTGATACGAGTTCCTGCCACAAGTACATGACTGCAGTTATGCCATGTGACTGTGGGCACATAAATGTTAGTTAGGTTACACATTTTATAACAGATTCTGGGTGCCCAGGTGCTATTATACGATAGGCAATCACTGTGTAGCACTGGGGCACCTAAGTGGAAGTGTCCACTTATAGAATTGCCTTAGAGACCAGATTTAGGGCCCTGTTTACTAATGTGCGCTATGTAGGTGCCTATAGGGATATTGTAGGCATGCACATGGTTAATAAAACAAATTGTTTTTAACCAGAACCCCCGTCCTTCCTAAAAGCTCAAGCATAAACTATAAATATTAAAGAATAGGGCAAATGTATGCATAACTTAATTACTGCTAATTAACTCTAATAATTGATTATCACTTAATTGACTAATTAGTTTACACAGTCATCTGCGATCCACACCCAAATTTGGAAGACCTAAACATAATCTGGGGGTATGTAATTTAAACAAGTATTGCAGAGCAGCACATAGGCAGCATATATGCCTGGAAGTGCTCACATAGATGCATATATACTACTATTCTATTGAAATTATTAATATTTTGCATTACATTAAGAATACAAGAAAATGCCATAGGAAATATATCCAGAAAAGAAAAAAAATAAATAAACAACTCCGTAAGAAAGTAGGCATAACATCTACATTAAGGGAGAGCAACAAGAAATATTTAAAAAGAGCAAGACAAAGGGCCTCTTTTACCAAACCACGCTACCGATTCCCGGCGGCATTGCCGACAAAGCCCATTCAAAGTGAATAGGCTTTGTCAGCATTGCCATGCTGGGAATCGCTAGCATAGTTTGGTAAAGAGGCCCTAATTGACTGCAAACAGGCTATTAATTACATAGAACCCATATTACTAACTCTTCCCTAGATAAAATTAAAAGAAAAAAACAAACAAACAAACTATCGTGCTGCTTCCTTTTCCTGCAGACATACTTCTAATTGCATCGCATCAAAAAACACATAGGACCCCTTTTACAAAGGCATGGTAGGGCTACTGCATGGGTAGCATGCACCAAATTGGCCGTACTACCAGGGTAGTGCAGGAACCTGGTGGTAGTTCCAAAGTTGGTGCGCACAGTTTCCCACAGTGGAAAATAATTTTCTATTTTCTACCATGGGGGCATTCTTGGTAGTAATCAGCAGTGTGGCCACATTGCCGCTTGCTGTCTGGTTACGTGAGCCCTTACCACGAAGTAAATAGGAGGTGGTAAGGGCTCACGTGGTAAATGGCCAAGGCACTAATTTTGGACTTAGCACCTGGCCATTATTGCCAAAAACAGAAATTCAGCTTTTTGGCAGATGCACTAAGAGGTGGCCACACAGCTTGCCCACAAAAGAGAAGTTGTAATACCACTGATTGTAATACCACTAACAAAGTAGCTCTTTTCCTAATACTA
This sequence comes from Microcaecilia unicolor, assembly GCF_901765095.1. Lineage (NCBI taxonomy): Eukaryota > Metazoa > Chordata > Amphibia > Gymnophiona > Siphonopidae > Microcaecilia > Microcaecilia unicolor. Next base: position 52,317,120 of record NC_044039.1, read on the forward strand.
TCCTGAGAAGACTCCAAAAATTGTGAAAGGTCCAAGCTATCAAGGGAATTAAGAGAATCTAGAGCACTTTCTTCTTTTTCTACTTTAGAACTTCTCGAAAGATAGTATGCACTAACAATTACCACCTTTTCCCATAAAGGGAATTGTAGTACATTTTTAAGGTAAATTATAAAAAGCTCACGAGAAGAAACATGATGAATAATAGGAAAATGTAACAATTTCAAGTTAGAAGCTCTAGAAATATTTTCAAGATTTTTAAGTTGCAAATGAATATATAAATTATCTTTAACAGCTGTTGAGCTGTCGATTCATCAAATTACTTTGAGTCTCTAAGGGGTCCTTTTACTAAGGTGCGCCAAATTGGGCTGCGCTAGTGTAGGTGCGTGTTTTGGGTGCGCACAGATCCATTTTTCAGCGCACCTACAAAAAAGGTCTTTTTAAAATTTTTGCCAAAAACAGACATATGGCAAAATAAAAATTGTTGTGCGTCCATTTTGGGTCTGAGACTTTACCGCCAGCCATTGACTTAGCGGTAAGGTCTCTCATGTTAACCATGTGGTAATCACCTACGCACGTCAATTCTGAGTTACCACCCAATTTTCACGATGCGCCATAAAATGAAATATTTTTTCTGGTGCGCTTAGCAGATGTGCATCAAAAATGAAATTACCGCACAGTCCATGCGGTAGCCAGGTGGTAACTCCAAATTGACGCACGTTGGGCACACGTAGGTGTCTATGCAGTTTAGTAAAAGGGCCCCTAATTTTTTTAAATGATCCACCACATCCAACAGCTTTTTATCTTGTTCTATCAATTTAGCAAAAACTTCTTCAGTGTATTTTGAAAATTGAACAGGAATTGAAACAGTCACCTTAGATGAAAATAACTGAGGAAGGATCTTAGGATGTTTACCATCACTAAGGACCAAAAATTCCTCAGGCAGTGAGGACTTAGCCACCTCAAACTTCGCTGCAGGTTGAGAGGGCAAGGTTCACTCGCCTGAAGAGAAAGAAGCCTCATAGAGAACACAGGCTTCAAATTAGAAGATACCAAGTGATTCGATGATATTACATGCTGATCCATCGGCTCTTTGTTGGTAATTTACCAGTTGAGCCTTCCTGTGACTTGTTCTTTCACGTCACCATATTATCAGTCAAAATATACAAAATTCCCTGGATCCTGGCTACTCACTGGCTCTGAAGGGGCTCCAAAGGAGTGGGACCTGCCCCTTTGGTCACGCCCATTCAGATGCCCACAGCCGCATCACACGGCAGCACAAGAATTTTATCCTTGAGGGGTCCTCAGCTAGATGTTGGTAGCATTCATGCCCCAGTAGATGCCTGTCAGCAGTCAATGGGTGAATCAGTGCTGCTCCCTATACTACTATTCTAAACATTTAAGCATGCAATGGACATGTAAATCGTAGTGCCTAGTTTATAGTATTGTCCTTCACATACATAATTTTATAACTATTGTGTGCTAACTGCAAGTCCTCTGCTAACTGCTTAGAATAGGTTGAGGAAGGAATGAGATCAGTTATGGGCAAAGAAAGGGCATGGAAAGCACAGACAGTGTGCAGTGCGATACTGCATGCTGCCAAGTCACCTCTGATGCTATTAGAGACTCCTCATTACAGAACCTCCTAACAACCCTAATTTTCCCCAAGTCAAACTTTGAACCCTGATCTAAGGCCCAACGCTTTGATGTAAATTCTGACTTCCCCTGATCCAAGGCTCAAGCCCTGAATGCAAACTTTTAGCCCCTGATCCAAATTCCAATACCCTGATGCAAAGCCTGCCACCCCCCCCCCCCCCAAAAAAAAACAAAAAAACTCCCCTACAATGATCAAAATCCAATCTGCCCTCATTCACCCCTATCTCTCCAACCCCAATGACTACCACTAGGAGTCACTGCTGCTATTTGAACCAAACAGCAACAGGGTGGGAGTGGATGGTGATTGCTCCTACACCATCCACTAGACTATTCTGGATACGTCCAGGAAAGCCCCAGGGATGGAGGTTGGAAGAGGGTTAGGTTTTGATTCTCTGTGGAGAGGGTTTGCATCAGGGGTTGAGTCTTACATCAGGCAGTCAGGGCTTGGGTTCTGTCTTGGGAGGTGGGAGTGATTGATGCCTTTGGGGGAGGGTCGGAATTGGATCAGGAGGGTTGGTGATGGCATCTGAGGGTTAGAAGGATATGACAATGTTTTTTTAGCAGTGAGGTGCATGTTAAATGCACCGGTACATAGCGTTGATGTATTTGCACTATCTCCTGATGCTTTTAATGCAGATCCATTGGGTAGACTGGTGCCCTGTGTACTAACTGCAGGGTATTTACTGATCACAACCCTGCATAGCCTTTGCACTTGCTGAATCTTAAGCTTATAGTTAAGGTGCAGCAAGTACAAAAACTTACTACAGTTTAGTCAGCATATGCCTTAATCTTTTAAATTTTGATAGCTGTGTTTTTGGTTATAAATGAAAGGGTTTGTTTGTTTTTTTTTGGGGGGGGGGGGGTTTACATATTATTTTCTTTCTTTAGTTATTGACATTTTTGCCACACTGTTCTATGTTATTTTTTTTTTTTTGTTACATTTTGTACCCTGCGCTTTCCCACTCACAGCAGGCTCAATTCAGCTTACATGGGGCAATGGAGGGTTAAGTGACTTGCCCAGAGTCACAAGGCACTGCCTGTGCCTGAAGTGGGAATCAAACTCAGTTCCTCAGGACCAAAGTCCACCACCCTAACAACTACGCCACTCCTCCACTTTCACTTTAGAGAATGGGCCAACTGAGTCGAACAGGGAAACTTTATTACAGACTCGACACAGATCTGTGTTTCGGCCACAGGCCTGCCTTAGGAGTCTTTGTAGTATTCATAAGGGTATAAAGCCACTATACCAAGAGGGTCTTGAAAAAGACCTTTGGACTCAAAGAGTGTCGCAGTGCACAAAGTAGCTCAATCAACGGTGCACAAGTAAAAGGCAAGTGGAGCAGAATACACTGTTAGGAAATGCAAATCAGAGCAGGACATGAGCAGGGCATCACAGACAAGATCAGCATGAGCATTTATATGGTTCTTTTGTACCTAGAAAGTTTGGCAGATCAGAAAGACTATAGCAATAGCCCGGCAAGGACTTCAAGAACCCTAAAGAGGCCTTAAAGAGATAGTTCTAACTATACCTGCTCCAAGTACTTCCTGAATTATCAGCAGAGTGAAGAAGGTTAGAAGAAGCCACAGTGGCTACTAGCTAGGACTATACTGGCTAGGACTATAAAATTAGCAAATTTTGACACAATTGGCATGTGGAAGGTAAAATTTCCCACTACTTTTTAAACACCCTCAAAGATTAGGTATGTACATTTGTTAATGTGTATTTGGTTCATCAATGATCCTTAAAAAATTTAAGGGTCTTTTTACTAAAGGATGTTAAGCTGTTAACATGTGGAAGCAGGCTACCATTTTATTTATTTGGATTTTGCTCACACCTTTATCAGTAGTAGCTCAACCTGAGTTATATTCAGGTACACTGGGTATTTCCCTGTCCCTGGAGGGCTCACAATCTAAGTTAGTACCTGAGGCAATGGAGGGTTAGACTTACCCAAAATCACAAGGAACAGCAGTGGGCTTTGAACTGGGCACCTTTGGATGTCAAGACTGGTGCTTTAACCACTGGGCCACTCTTCCACACCATGTGACAGTGGCCAGTGGTTTTTGTAGTAGTTTGGAAACAGCAAAAGGTAGTCCACGCCTTCCATAAAGACACAAGCACAGGAAACCAAAGGTGGAGACAAGACCAAGATCAAATGACCAGCCCAAACACTAAAGTAAGAGCTTCAAAACAAGTTTATTAGAACCCAGGGGGTCCTAATAAACTTGTTTTGAAGATTTTACTTTAGTGTTTGGGCTGGTCATTTGGACTGGGTTTTGTAGTAGTTTGCCTTTTTCCATGGGTTACTGCATTTTCAGATTTTTTTTCTGTCAGGAGGTGTGGCATGGATGGAGAGTGGGCATGGAAGCTTTAGCCAGTTACTGTATTACACTTACCATATGCTAACTAGGAGACAGTAAGTGCTTCCAAATTAATCTGGAGCAGATACCATGTGTTAATTTGAATGTTACTACATGATCTGCAATAAAAAAAAATGCTGAGAATGCCCTTTCTTGATACAGTTTTGGGCTTGCTGTGTGTTAAAAATAATGCACTTTAGTGAAAGGGCTCCTAAACCTAAATTACTAAGAGGACCTTTTACTAAGCTGTGGTAAAAAGTGGCCTTAGTGTGTCATTGCACAAGTTTTTTCTCATGCGCTAAAGCCATTTTACCACAGCTGTGAAAATGGCCTTTATCTATTATTTTTTTAATGGGCATATGCTAAAGAGAAAGGGGATGGGATTTTGAAATACTGCCTTTCTATGGTTACAATCAAAGTGGTTTACATGTTATATATAGGTACTTATGTTGTACCTGGGACAATAGAGGAGTAAGTAACATGCCCAGAGTCATGAGGAGCTGCAGTGGGAATTGAACCTAGTCCTGATTGTTCTCAGGCCACTGTATTAACCATTAGACTACTCTTCACCTCCCAATATTGCCATTAGTATGCAGCCATTCAAAACAATTAACTCATGTGCACTTGATTTATAGTAGTAGTAGTAGTAGTAGTTATCACCACCCATTTTATAGGTGCTTCCTGTGCTAACCAGTAATAGCTGCCCTAACTGATTAGTGCAGGAACATCCACTCTCTATCCCTACAGACATGCACCCTCAAAAAATTGTAAAATATTTCTTAGTGCATGGTTAGCACAAGCACATTTGGCACATATGGCAGGATGCCTGAGCATGTCCTGTGGTACGCCATTTAAAGCTGCTTAGTAAAAGGGCCCCTATCTTTGGAATCATGAACACCTTACCAATTTTTAAGACCAATTTATTATTACCATTAGCCTACAATGCAGGACAAATGATTAAACCTGAGGTCTCCCTTCTCCAGACACGTGCACAGACTTAATCAATCTGACGCCAGCAGTCTGTACACTGCCTGCTGGCCTTGTGCCTGACAGATTCCACCTACTGTATATTTCTTCATAGGCAGTGTAAAGAATGTGTAGTAAAGAATGTGGAATGAGCTCCCAGAGTAGACTGCAATAAATTTCATGCCACCAGTCTGAGCTGCATGGGGCTCTGATCCCTGCGACTGGGCTGTCTCAGCTCCCCCACTGAGCCAATGTAATATGCAGGCAGGATAGAAGGTTGCTCTGAAAGCCAGACTGGCAAAAACAGGCTTACTTTTTTTCAGTTACTGATTAATGCTTGCAAAAATCAAAGTTGAAATCGCAGATTAAATGTTAGCAGGTTTTATTCTGGCAGGTATCATAATAGATTTATGAAGTGGATCAGTGAAAAATGTAATGACTGTCAGAGCCCCATGCTATTCTGCTGCTGAGCATAAAGTCACCATTAAGAATAAAAGCAGCAATGCTTCTAAAAACTTTTGAAAGGGATTTAGTCTGTGATTATAGTACTAAGAAATATTAAAATGCTCCTTTCATCCTTTAGATATTTGTCTTTCTTTCTGGAATAAAGTAGGTGTTTGAGGATTTTGGAAATGTCCTCATGATGTGTTAACTATGCAAGCTTACACATGCGGTTGATGATATCTTTATTGTGTACATTCCACTGCTTGTGTACAGTGATACCTTTACATAAAAAGAGACAATCGGGCTTATAAGAAAAGAAAAAAATGTCCACAAAATGGTCTAAGAGGCAGATGGACTTGTTTCTGACAGGAAAATATGTGTAAGTGTAAATTTGCACAATAAATTGTGTTGAGAAATTCATACAATTATAAAAAAAAAATTTTCTAGAGTCCTTATGGTAACTAGGAAAATATTTAAACCATATATTTATTTATTATCTCATTTGTACCCCACAGTTTCCCAACAGTGTCAGGCTCAATGTGGCTCACAACGCACCACAGAGGCAGATGCCAATGCAGTAAAATGAAGCTAATACAGCAGAAAACCTACAAGAGATACTAGGGAAAAGTAGGAATGGACAGAAGGAGTAGGGAAACTTTGAGGGAAGAAGGAAGGGGGATGTGTCCAAATGTCTCTGGATCGATGCGCTTCCAGCAGTGGAAACACATGAAGAGGCCGTGGAATAAGCACTTCCAAATAACAAGGTCTTCAGAGATTAATCACCCAAACCTAATAGGACACCTCAATGCAATCCTATTCTACAGACCACCAGGAAAATGGCAAGACTCCCAAACACAACTCATGGACTTCATCTTGAACACATGTGTATCTGCCATAAACATCCTTATAATAGGAGACATCAACCTACACCTTGAAGATGACACTTCAACAGGCACACGAGAATGCAAAGAATTCCTAAAACTCTGGGATCTACATGCACCCTACACGCAACCAACACACGAAAAAGGACATACACTGGACATCATAACACACAAATTTGACCCGGACTCAGCTATCACACTTACCAACACAAGATGGACACCTACATTATGGTCGGACCACCATAAAGCAAATGTCTCTCTCAACTGGCAAAAAACACACATAAACACAACCAATAAACATGAGCGAACAACATACACCACGAGAGGAAAAATAGACCCCACAACATTTTGGCAACAGATCTACCAGAACGAATGGTCAACCAATGCTGACACCATCCAATTCCTCCAAGAATGGGACGATTTATGCACAACAACATTAGACAAAATTGCCCCAATCCAAACCAGAACATCACACAGAAAAAAATCAAACCCATGGTTCACCGAAGAGCTGAAAAAGCTTAAAACACAAGTCAGGAAACTAGAACGGGCATGGAACAAAAAAAGAGATGAACAAACACTAAATGCCTAGAAACTACTTCGGAGGAAATACAAATATACCATAAAACAGACTAAAAGACTACACTACAAGACAATAATAGGACCAAACTACAAAGACACACACAAACTCTTCTACCTCGTGAACAAACTATTAGACACCACACCAGTCACAAACAACAGCAAAGATATACCAGACGTTGACAACCTTGCGAAATACTTCAAGGAGAAAATAATAAAATTAAGACTCCAAATACCTGCCAGCCCTATTGAATATGCCACACTCCTAGATTGTATAGACCCAGAAGACGGAATATACCCAGCAGACAGAACCTGGACCGAATTCGAACTACTATCAGAAGACCTCATCTCTGAAACACTTAGAAGATATGCCAAATCCTACTGCAAACTAGACATATTGCCAAATAACCTCATGAAATCAGCTCCTCAACAATTCATAATAGACCTAACAAACCACGTAAACTTCATGCTACAAAACGGACTTTTCCCAAAAGAAAAAGGAAAAATTTTACTTACCCCTATACCCAAAGACACAAAGAAAAGCGCAAGGGAAATAACCAATTACAGACCAGTAGCATCCATACCACTAATAACCAAAATAACCGAAGGAATGGTAACTAAACAACTCACTAACTATTTAAACAAATACTCAATACTACATGATGCCCAATCAGGATTCCGATCGAATCACAGCATTGAAACAGTATTAATTACTCTCATGACTAAATTCAAACAAATGATTGCAACCGGCAACAATATACTCCTCCTACAATTTGACATGTCTAGTGCCTTCGACATGGTAGACCACGGAATCCTATTACACATACTTGAATATTTTGGCATGGGAGGAAATGTCCTAAACTGGTTCAAGGGGTTCCTAACCCAACGTTCATACCAAGTCACATCAAATTTAGCCACGTCTGCCGCATGGACTCCTGAATGTGGGGTACCACAAGGATCACCTCTCTCACCAACCATCTTCAACCTAATGATGACCCCCTTGGCAAAACTCCTATCAAACCATAACCTCAACCCATATATCTACGCCGATGATGTAACAATATACATCCCTTTCAAACAAGACATCAAAGAAATCTTCATTGAAATCAACCAAAGTCTACGCATCATGAACACCTGGGCAGATGCATTTCGTTTGAAACTAAATGCAGAAAAAACTCAATACCTGATACTTACCTCCCAATACAACACGAATGAATTTACCGCCATAAATACACCTAACCTAAGCCTTCCAATCTCAGAAACGTTAAAAATCCTTGGAGTTACTATCGACTGACACCTAACACTCGAAACCTATGCAAACAACACAACCAAAAAGATGTTCTACTGCATGTGGAAACTGAAAAGAATAAGACCATTCTTCCCAAGATCCGTCTTCCGCAGCCTAGTACAATCCCTCGTACTCAGCCATCTGGATTACTGCAACTCACTATACGCAGGCTGCAAAGAGCAAATCTTGAGGAAACTTCAAACAGCCCAGAATACAGCAGTCAGACTCATCTTCGGAGTACCAAATATGAAAGTGCAAAACCCTTACGAGAGAAGCTACACTGGCTCCCACTCAAGGAATGCATTACTTTCAAAGTATGCACATTAGTCCACAAAATCATTCACGGCGAAGCCCCAGCCTACATGTCTGAGTTAATCGACTTACCACCCAGAAATGCTAAAAGATCATCCCGAACTTTCCTCAACCTCCACTTCCCTAACTGCAAGGGCCTGAAATACAAGACGCTGCACGCATCAACCTTTACTTACATGAGCACGCAGTTCTGGAACAAACTGCCAGGGAACCTGAAAACGATCTACAAACAAACCAACTTCTGAAAATCACTGAAGACACATCTTTTTGATAAAATTTACGGAAAGAACCAAAACACATAAAGCTCACACTCACTGTTCAGTAATACATCAATACATCCACTTATGAATTCTCAACCCCTAATCTCACCACACCCATACCTCTACTCACAGAAAAATGTATACCATATGCTTCATATAGCGCCCCTTAATTTCCCGTTGTCTCCTTCCAATGTCTCAATGTTCTTTTCAATTGGTTTATTCCTTAACGATTTTGATTTTGTCTCGTTTAACTCTTCACAATGTAATCCATAACCTGAATTGTAACAAATTGTATTACTGTGAGTTTTTGCCTTTGCAGCAAGTTTCTCTTCATATTCTCTTTTAGCCTTCTTTATCAGTGCTTTGCATCTAACTTGCAAGTGTTTATATTGCTTCTTATTTTCTTCATTTAGTTCCTTTTTTCCATTCTTTTAAGGTCATTCTTTTTCTTTGGCTCTAATAACCTCTTTCACTTCACATGTTAACCATGCTGGTTGTTGTTTTCTCTTCTTTCCACTTTTGTAAATGCATGGAATGCACTGGCCATGGCTTTCAAGATGGTATTTTTAAACAACATCCATGCCTGATTTAATGTCCCAACCTTTGCAGCTGATCTTTTTAGCTTCTTTTTAACCATTTTCCTTACTTTACCATTGTCACTCTTTCAGAAATTAAATGCTGCTACAGTTGATTTACTTAGTGGCTTCACTCCAGATACTAGCTCGAACTTGATCATGTTATGATCATTATTTCCCAGTGGATCCAATATCATTATCTCTCATACTATGCCCTATATTCCACTAAGGACTAGATCTAAAATGGCTCCACTTCTTGTCAGTTCCTAGACTAGTTGCTCCAAAAAGAATTCATTTATTAGATTAGGAATTTTATTTCTCTGGCCCTCCCTGATGTAATATTTATCCAGTCAATATTGGGGTAATTGAAATAAAAAATTATTATACTAGAGCATAAGAATAGCCATACTGGGTCAGACCAATGGTCCATCTAGCCCAGTATCTTGTTTCCAACAGCGAACAAGCCAGGTCACAAGTACTTGGAAGAAACCCAAATAGTGGCAACATTCTATGCTACCAATCCCAGAGCAAGAAGAAGCTTCCCCTAATACTACTACTACTTATCATTTCTACAGTGCTAATAGACGTATGCAGCGCTACATACTTGGACATGTAAGAAACAGTCCCTGCTCGGCAAAGCTTACAATCTAATCAGAACAGACCATCAGGACAAATAAGGGATAAGAGAATTACTTAAGGTGGGAATGACACAACAGACATGGGTACTGAACAACTTCAAAAAGGTGGGCTTTTAGCCTAGATTTGAAGATGGCCAGAGATGGCGCTTGACATACTAACTCAGGAAGTCTATTCCAGGCATATGGTGCAGCAAGATAAAAGGAACAGAGTCTGTAGTTGGCAGAGGAGGTGAAGGGTACAGATAAAAGAGATTTACCCAATAAATTGAGTGCCTGGGGAGGAGTGTAGGGAGAGGAGTGTAGGGAGAGATAAGTGTGGAGAGGTACTGAAGAGCTGTAGTGTTATGCATTTGTAAGTCAGTAAGAGGAGTTTGAACTATATGCAGAAACGGATAGGGAGCCAATGAAGTTGCTTGAGGAGAGGGCTAATATGAGCATTACAACACTGAAAGGATATGAGTTGTGCAGCTGAATTTTGAACAAATTGAAGGGGAGAGAGATGGCTTACTGGGAGACTTGTGAGAAGCAAGTTGGAGTAGTCTAAGCAAGAGGTGATAAGAGTGTGGATAAGGGTTTTGGTAGTGTGCTCAGAAAGGAAGGGATGAATTTTGGTGATATTATAGAGAAAGAAACAACAGGTTGTAGCAGCCTGTTGGATTTGTACAGAGAAAGAGAGAGAGGAGTCAAAGATGACCCCAAGGTTATGAGCTGATGAAACAGGGAGGGTGAGAGTGTTATCCACAGAGAAAGAGAATGGTAGAAGAGGAGAGATGTGTTTAGGGGGAAAGATAAGAATCTGAGTCTTGGTCTAGTTTAGTTTCAGATGCTGGTGAGACATCCAGGCAGCAATGTCAGACAGGCAGGCTGATACTTTGTCCTGGTGTGGAGAGGTAGATCTGGGAGTCATCAGCATAAAGGTGATACTGAAAACCATGGGATGAGATAAGAGCACCAAAGGAAGACGTAGAGATAGAGAAATGAAGAGGTCCCAAGAGAGAGCCCTCAGGTACAACTGATAGTGGGATAGGAGTGGATGAGGATCCACTAGAGAAAATGTGATGGGAGAGATAAGAAGAAAACCAGGAAAGAACAGAGCCCTGAAATCCAAGTGAGGGCAGTGTATCAAGGAGTAGGCGGTGATCAACAGTGTCAAAAGCAGCAGATAGATCAAGAAGGAACAAGTAGCATGTTCAAGTAGCTTGGACTGGAAAAGGAGAAGGGAGATGGGGTGATAGTTGGAAGGACAGGTAAGTTCCAATGAAGGATTTTGAGGGGTGGAGTACCTATGGCATGTTTGAAATCAGCAGGAACAGTTGCAGTGGAAAGTGAAGGATTAAGGATATAAAAGAAGGGATGACAGTAGGAGAGACAGTGCTGAATATATGGGTCAGAATAGGATCATAGGAACAGGTAGTCAGTTTGGAGGAAGGAAGAAAGAAAATGTGTAGTTTCCTCTTTGGTGATTTCAGAAAAGGAAGAAAAGAAAGCAGGGGTTGAAGGTGGGTTGACAGAATGGACTGGGGGAAAGAAAGGTGGAGGTGACTTGGTTGAGAACTCAAGGTTAATCTTGTGCTTATATTGCTTCTTATTTTCTTCATTTGGGTCCTTCTTCCATTCTTTGAAGGTTGTTTTTTTTTTTTCTTTTTTGGCTCTAATAACCTCATTCATTTCACCTGTTAACCATGCTGGCTATTGTTTTATCTTCTTTCTACCTTTGTCAATGCATGGAATGCTTCTGGTCTGGGCTTCCAAGATGGTATTTTTAAACAACGTTCATGTCTGATTTAATGTACTAACCTCTGTTTTCGGTCCAATAACCAATTCCTAATCCACACCAGAACCTTGCCTCCTATCCCATGGCTCTAATTTTCTCAGGAGTCTCTCATGAGGAAGCTTATAAAAAGCTCACCTTTATCCACATGCTTATTCACACCGTCAAAGAAATGAAGCAAATTGATGAGGCAAGACTTCTCTTCGCTGAACCCATGCTGACTCTGTCCCATTAAACCATGTTTATTTATTTATTGCATAATTTTATTCTTTATAATAGTTTCCACTATTTTACCCGGCACTGATGCAAGGCTTACCAGTCTGTTATTTCCTGGACCACCCCTGGAACCTTTTTTAAAAATTGGTGTTATATTGGCCTTCCTCCAATCTTCATATATAATGGATGATTTTTAATGACAGGTTCCATATTTCTAACAGCAGATCAGCAATTTCATATTTGAGTTCTTTGAGTGCCCTTGCATCTGATTCAGGTGATTTACTACTCTTTAATTTGTTGATTTGGCTCAGTACATCTTACAGAATCACCGAGATTTATCAGTACTTTGTATCTGACTTGCCAGTGCTTACATTGCTTCTTATTTTCTTCATTCGGGTTCTTTTTCCATTCTTTGAAGGACATTTTTTGGCTATAATAGCCTCTTTCACTTCACCTTTTAACCACGCTGGCTGTCCTTTTCTCTTCCTTCTATCTTAGTAAATACATGGAATACATCTGGTCTGGACTTCCAAGATGGTATTTTTGAACAACATCCATGACTGACTTATGTGTCCTAACCTTTTCAGCTGATCCTTTCAGATTCTTTTTAATAATTTTCTCCATTTTATTATAGGTGCCCTTTTGAAAATTAAATGCTGATACAATAGATTTTCTTTGTGGCTTCATTCACATTATGATCACAGTTTCCCAGGGGACCCAATACCTTTACCTTTCATACTATGCCCTGCATACCACCAAGGTCTAGATCTAAAATGGATCCCCCTCTTGTTGGTTCCTGGACCAGTTGCTCCAAGAAGCTGCCATTTTTTACATCTAGGAATTTTATCTCCTTGGCGCTCCCTGATGTAACATTTATCCAGTCAATACTGGGGTAAATTTTTTTTGTTACATTTGTACCCTGCGCTTTCCCACTCATAGCAGACTCAATGCGGCTTACATATTATATACAGGTACTTATTTGTACCTGGGGCAATGGAGGGTTAAGTGACTTGCCCAGAGTCACAAGGAGCTGCCTGTGCCTGCAGTGGGAATCAAACACAGTCCCCCAGGACCAAAGTCCACCACTCTAACCACTAGGCCACTCCTCCACTTTTGAAAATCACTGGGGTAAATTATTAGACTGTTGCCCAATTTGCCAGATTTCCTATTTTCTGTAGACATTTCTTCATCTGTCTGTTTGTTCTGTCCTACGAGAATACTCCTTTTCTTCATACATGATCAGGCCCTTTTGTTGGGGGGCTAATTTGAAAAGGACTATATTGTGGGCAGGCCGTTTTGACAGTGGCTGTTATGTTGGGGGCTATTATGTCAGGAGCTTTTTTGTTTGGAACTTTTTTGTCGGGGCTATTTTGTCAGGGGCCATTTTGTCGGGCCTATTTTGACCAGGTTCCAGCGCAAACCCCCTCCAGTTTTATCCTCTCTATCATTGCAATACAATTTGTACCCTGTTAACATAGTGTCCCATTAATTGTCCTCTCTCTACCAAGTCTCTGACATGCCTATTATATCTACCTCATCAGTTAGTACTATGTACTCTAACTCCCCCATCTTATTTTTTAGCATTCTAACATTTGTATACAGGTACTTCAAATTATGTTTTTTTTCCCTGCATGTACAAGCTGCTTAGAAGTTGATGGGGATAATGTGCATCCTTTACCCTGCTCTCTCCTTAAACACACCTGACTTTCTTTCAGCATTGTTGAAACCTCTCTACTGGGATTCCCTGAGTGCCCTGTTTCAATAGTATCCTTCAAGGATACTCCACACCAAATCATGCACTCCTGGGAGACTGTTAGCTTTCCCCTCCATTCTAGTTTTAAAGCTGTTCTATCTCCTTTTTAAAAGTTACCGCCAACAGCCTGGTTCCATCCTGGTTAAGTTAGAGTCCATCCTTTCAGGTCAGTCTCCCCCTTTCCCAGAATGTTGTCCAGTTCCTAACAAATCTAAATCCCTCATCTCTGCACCATTGTCTCAAACATACATTGAGACTGTTGCCCAATTTGCCAGCTTTCTTAATTTCTGTAATCATTTCTTCATCTCTCTGTTCATTCTCTCCTGGCAGACATTAGTACAGCCCTACAAGAACACTTCTTCTCTTCACACATGGAATTTCTATCCATAATGATTTTGCACTGCTGTTTCATGTAGAATGTTTATTTTGTTTAACTCAATTCTACTACTACTATAAATCATTTCTATAGCGTTAGCAGTCATACGCAGCGCTTCACAATTCTCTCTTTAACATATAGCGCAACCCCTCCACTCCAATTTGATCCTTTCTGTCATTGCAATATAATATTGTATCCTGCTAACATAGTGTCCCATTCATTGTCTTCCTTCCTCCAGGTCTCTGAGATGCTTATTATATCTAACTCATCATTTAGTGCTATATACTCTAACTCTCCCATCATATTTTTTAGGCTTCTGGCATTTGTACACAAGCACTTCAAATGATGTCTTTTTTTTCTTGCATTTACAAGCTGCTTAGAAGTTGACAGGGATAATGTATGCACCCTCTATATTTAAAGAACAGTCTGCCAGTGTCACAATTCTTGAGATACCATTGTATCTGTTTTTTGAACAAGGAATTTAAAACTCAAACTAAGGTTCTGGAGAATAAATTTCAGGTACACTGATATCCTCAGACCGTAATTAAGAGAGTGAAAAAAAAGAACTGTGTTTAATCCTAGGGAACAACTGTTGATGCATTATACTCAAAAGGAGGAAAGTGACATGATCACATGTGTTTTAAAATACTCAACACAGTCATTGAAAGTGGGTAGAATCATTAAGAAGTATTGGAAAATGTTTGAAACTCATCCTTTTAAGGACATCAGTTGTTTGATTTCTTATAGTAGAAATTGTAATCTTAAATACCTTTTATGTACATCAGATATGTGGGCACGTGCTGTGACTAGGATGACAGTGGGACATAAATGTTGAGTTTGTGCTGCTTGTGCTATGATGACTGAAGGGGTCAAAGTGGAAATCCCTGACTGATGTACTGTGCAATTAAGACATTCCACAACATGTACTTCTGAAAATGTGGTTTATGTGTTGCTATGCATATGCAAGCTTATATATTTTGGCCAAACCACTAGACAATTGAAAGTGAGGATATCTGAACGTTATGTTAATCACCGTCAGAGAAAGGACTCTTCTATTTGCCACTGCACTGCATGTCAATACTCTTTTGGGGATGTACGCTGTGCTGTGATTGATATGATCCCCTGGACTAAACACTGGGGGTGATATGAAAATAAGGCTCCACCAGAAAGAACAATGATGGATTTATAATTTAGACACTGTTTGGCCAAGGGGTTTGAATTATAGGATAGAATGGTTTGGGGTTTTTTGAACAAAAAATGTCTTTTGGATAAAGGAATTAGGATTTTGAACTGCTGACATCAAGGTTTGGAAGAGGCAAGTGAGTTTCTGGTTGTTTGGTGTCTTTTTAGTCTGGGTGACATTTGGATTTGATGTGCGCATGTTGGAACCTTCCCCTGAAGCAGCCAGAGGGTCTGGCAAAAGAAGGATCTTTTTGGGGGGAGTTTGCTCTGCAGTTCAGGAGATTTGCCTTCAATTTGGAAGAGTTGTTATGAAGAGTGTTAGTGCTGTGGGTTGGTGGCATCCCGATATGTTTGGCTGCAAATAAGTACTGTATTTCAAAGTGCATGTAATGGTCTGGGATGTTTTCCCCTTGGAAACCCACTGTGTTTTGATATCTGAAGGAGTTTTTTAATGCCAATGATAGCACTGACAACAGTAGTGATTAGCGGGCTTGCCCATGTTGTTTACACTTGTTACTTAAGTATGAGGATTTTTTTCTCCATCATTAATGATATACACAGTTGGGTCTGGTGAAACTCCTTTAAGACCATATTGGATGGTAGTTCTACTTTTGTACATACTATGAAATAAATGAACACATATGAATTAACCAGTATGTTAAGTAAAATGGCTTGAAAGAGTTAAATAAACTCGGTGGAATTTATTTTAAGAGTTGAGAAAAACCCATATGGTGTCTATTAATAATAAAGAAAAGAATGAGGTAAGCATGAATAACCCTCAAAATAATCTGTGAAGTTGGTTCATATCATCAATGTTCTACTTAAATTAGCTGCCACAGTGTGAACATGTTTTATAATAATTGCAGAAAACTGATTGGCTTCCCGCCACAATGGATAATCCCCTCTGGATCTCAGCTGAAAACATTTTTATCAGAGCTCTTTCAATATAATATAAAGGTTTTGAAATACAAATAGAACAGCATAAGCAGCTATACTATTATTCTGTCCTGCCATTTTATCTAAACTCCATGTTAATTTCTTATCAATCTCAAAATTATTTTTCCCTCTACAGGGAATGATAATATACTTTTGTCGATGTTGGTATGTGTACTTCATGTGCAGATTATACTATGAAATTGTAAACTACCATGTTGTTCATTTTGAATATTGAATGGCAGTATATCAAACACTGGTTAAATAAATTAAATAAATATATCAAGAAAAAAAAAGCTGCAAATCACCATGATTAGATAGTATACACCCCAGAGTACCGAAAGAGTTCAAAGATAAAATCACAGATCTACTATTAGAAATTTATGGAGTTAATGATCTGCCATTGGGGTGAGCATTTTGCTCATCGTCGAAAGGCGTTATTCCCATATACTCAAACTGTGCAGGCTTTGGTTTTGAATATCCGATTATTTTTAAACCAGTTAAAACATAGCTGCTTAAGTCAATATTCATCACTTAAACAGCCATGGGTTACTGTACAAAAATAAGACAGTCCCATTTATGCAGTAAACCTGGCCATATGCTGACTCTGCCCCTGGAATGCCCCTACCATAGCCGGCTTTGAGTTCATCATTAACCGTGATATTCAGTTGCACTTAGCTAGTTAAGTGCCACTGAGTTTTAGTGGCTAGCCCTGACCCAGCGATTTAACCAGTCAGTGTCAAGCTAAATTGCTTTCAATATTGAGCCCTATAACATTGAAATCATCTATGGTACCCTGAAGATTGGAGGGTGGCCAACATAAAGTCAATTATTAAAAAGGTTTCTAAGAGTGATCCAGGAAACCACAGACCAGTGAGCCTGATGTAAGTGCCAGGCAAAATGGTTGAAACTAATAGAAAGAACAAAATTATTGAATATATAGATAGGCATGGTTTAATGGGCTAAAGACAACATGGATTTAACCAAGGGAAGTCTTGCCTCACCATTCTGCCACATTTTTTGAAGGCATGAATAAATATATTGACAAAGATAAGCCAGTTGATGTGAGTGTATCCGGATTTTGACAAAGCATGTAATGAACATAGTAACATAGTAGATGACGGCAGAAAAAAGACCTGCACGGTCCATCCAGTCTGCCCAACAAGATAACTCATATTTGCTACTTTTTGTGTATACCCTACTTTGATTTGTACCTGTGCTTTTCAGGGCACAGACCGTATAAGTCTGCCCAGCACTATCCCCACCTCCCAACCACCGGCTCTGGCACAGACCGTTTAAGTCTGCCCAGCACTACCCCCGCCTCCCAACCACCAGTCCCGCTTCCCACCACCGGCTCTGGCACAGACCGTATAAGTCTGCCCAGCACTATCCCCGCCTCCCAACCACCAGCCCCGCCTCCTGATCTTGACTAAGCTCCTGAGGATCCATTCCTTCGGCACAGGATTCCTTTATGCTTATCCCACGCATGTTTGAATTCCGTTACCGTTTTCATTTCCACCACCTCCCGTGGGAGGGCATTCCAAGCATCCACTACTCTCTCCGTGAAAAAATACTTCCTGACATTTTTCTTAAGTCTGCCCCCCTTCAATCTCATTTCATGTCCTCTCGTTCTACCATCTTCCACATCTACCACATGAAAGACTCCTGAGGAAATTAAAAAAGCTCTGGGTTAGGAAGCAATGTCCTACTGTGGAATGGGAATTCATTAAAAGATAGAAAACAGATACTAGATTAAATGACCAGTTTTCTCAGTGGAGGAAGGTAAAGAGTGGAGTACCCTAGGGATCTGTAGCAGGGCAGATGTTTTTCAACATATTTATAAATGACCTGGAAATGGGAAAAATGAGTTGTTAAATTATATGCAGATTCTGAGATATTGTAGAAGACCATTTTGATACTGGGAGAATAGGTATCTAAATAGCAGATGAAATTCAGTGTGGACATGTGCAAAGTAACAAGTGATGCACATAAGGAATAATAGCCCAACTTATTGTTAAATGATACTAGGTTCCATATCAGGAGTCACCACCCAGGAAAAGGATATAGATGTCACTGTGCAAAATATGTTGAAATTTTATGCTCAGTGTGCAGCAGCAGCCAAAAAAGCAAAGAAAATTTTGAAAATGTTTAGGAAAGGAATAGTGAACAAAATAAAGTATATCATATTGTCTTTGTATTTCTCCACAAGCATTACACTTTGAGTATTGTGTGCAATTATGTTATCACATCTCAAAAAAGATGTGGAAGCTCATTTTCAAAGCACATAGACTTATAAAGTTGCATAGGTGACTATTGGGCTCATTTTCGAAAGAGAAGGACGCCCATCTTTCGACACAAATCGGACACTGACTACACTGACTACATAGTTTGTTACTTTTAGATTGTAAGCTCTCTTGAGCAGGGGCTGTCCTTCCCCATGTTTTAACTTGTACAGCGCTGCGTAACCCTAGTAGCGCTATAGAAATGCTAAGTAGTAGTAGTAGTAGTAGTAGTAAGATGGGCGTCCTTCTCACAGGGTCATCCAAATCGGTATAATCGAAAGCCGATTTTGGACGTCCCCAACTGCTTTCCGTCGCAGAGACGGCCAAAGTTCAAGGGGGCTTTGGAGGCGGGACTTGGGCATGCCTACACATGGATGTCCTCAACCCATAATGGAAAAAAAGGGCGCTCCTGATGAGCACTTGGACGACTCTACCTGGTCCTGTTTTTCTTAAGACCAAGGCACAAAAAGGTGTCTGAAATGGCCAGATGACCACTGGAGAGAATCGGGGATGACCTCCCCTTACTCCCACAGTGGTCTTTAACCCCCTCCCACCCTCAAAAAACATCTTTAAAAATATTTTTTTCCAGCCTCTATGCCAGCCTCAGATGTCATTCTCAGGTCCATCACAGCAGTATGCAGGTACCTGGAGCAGTTTTGGTGCCACTTCAGGCACAGGCAGCTCCTTGTGACTCTGGGCAAGTCACTTAACCCTCCATTGCCCCATGTAAGCCGCATTGAGCCTGCCATGAGTGGGAAAGCGTGGGGTACAAATGTAACAACAACAACTTTAGGCAGGCGGACCCAGGCCCATCCTCCCCTACCTGTTAAACTTGTGGAAGAAACAGTGAGCCCTTAAAACCCACCAGAAACCCACTGTACCCACATCAAGGTGTCCCCCTTCACCCATAAGGGCTATGGTAGTGGTGTACAGTTGTGGGTATTGGTTTTTAGGGGGGGTTGGGGGGCTCAGCAGACAAGGTAAGGGATCTATGTTCCTGGGAGCATTTTATGAAGTCCACTGCAGTACCCCCTAGGGTGCCCGGTTGGTGTCCTGGCATGTCAGGGGGACCAGTGCACTACAAATGCTGGCTCCTCCCATGACCAAAGGGCTTGCATTTGGTCATTTCTGAGATGGGCGTCCTTGGTTTCCATTATCGCCGAAAATCAGAAAAAACCAAGTCTAGGGATGACCATCTCTAAGGATGACCAAAATTTCAAGATTTGGGCGTTCCCAACCGTATTATCAAAATGAAAGATGGACGTCCATCGGGACATTTTGCAAGGAAGTCCTCAACAAAACTTGGGCATCCCTTTCGATTATGCCCCTCTATAAGGGACATTTTCAATATGTCTAAGTCGGACTTTGGACGTTTTGTTCTAAATGTCCCAAATCTGAATAGGAAATATGGCCATGTTTCCAAAAATGGCCACATGCAAGATGTTTTTGGGCCATTAAAAAAAAAAAGTCTAAGTGAAAAATGTAGAAAATTAAGCCATTGTGATGTAGGAGGAGCCAACATTCTTAGTAGACTGGCCACATAGACATCCCAGGAGAGCAATGGGGCACTCTAGGAAACACTGCAGTGCTCCCAGGTACACATCTCACTGTTACTCCCTTATACTGTACGCTGAACCCTCCAAATTTCACCAAAAGGTTACTGTATCCAACTGTACACCACTACAATAGCCCTTATAAGTGAAGGGGTTAGCTATATGTGGGTACAGTAGGGGGTCCTTTTACTAAGGTGCGCTGAAAAATGGCCTGTAGTAGTTTAGACGCATGTTTTGGGTGTGTGCAGAATTATTTTTTAGCACACCTACAAAAAATGCCTTTTTTGCCGATAATGGACATGCAGCACATCCATTTTGGGTCTGAGACCCATTGACCTAGCGGTAAGGTCTCACGCGGTAACCAGGCAGTAATGGTCTACGCACGTCAAATTCCACTTGACGCATGTAGCTGCCTCGCGTCAGAAAATACAAAATATTTTTCAGACGTGCGTAGTGGACACGCGCCAAAATTGAAATTACCATAAGGGCCACGCAGTAACCAGGCAGTAATTCCAATGTGGTGCACGTTGGGCACATGTAGGTGCCTATGCAACTTAGTAAAAGGACCCCTAGGTTTGAGGGGAGTGTGAGAGAGCTCACACTTTCCAGCACAAGTGTAGCAGGTAGCATGAGATATTGGCCTGGGTCCTCCTCTCTACAGTGCACTCCACTGGCCTGACGCTACTCCAGGGACCCACTTGCTGCTCTAATAGACCTAGCTACAACATCTGAAGCTGTCATAGAGGCTGTTAATATTTTTAATCAAATATTTGGGATTAAGGGTAACCAACATATTAAAGGGGATGCAACTTTCCTATGAGGAAAGGCTAAAGAGTTTAGGGGAGATATGACAGAGGTCTATAAAATCCTGAGTGAAGTGAAATGAGCAAATGCAAATCAATTGTTTACTCTTTCAAAAATACAAAGTTTAGGTGACATGCCATGAAGTTAAGTATATTTAAAACAAATAGGATAAAATATTTTTTCACTAAATGCATTTTTAAACTTTGGAACTTGTTCCTAGAGAGTGTGGTAAAAGCAGTTAGTGTAGCTGAATTTTAAATATGTTTGGTTAAGTCCCTTTAGACAAAAGTCAATAGGCTTATGATTGTATGAGCCGAGTTGGTGCAGGAGGCCTTCAATAAATATAGTCAGTCAGGGGTTAAAGGTGAAAGGAAAATATTTATTTACACACAGAGAAATGTGTAACCTGTTCTCTCCACAGGTCAGATGTACATAAACAAACAAACAAGCTTTCTCTTCCTTGGCCTGTTCCTTTACGCTGATAGTACACGATTAGTCACTTCTCCATCAGGCAACCCAACTACCTTGTTTCTTCCTGGAATCCCCACCATTCCACTTTCACTGACTTCCCAAGTCACACTGTTTACCAGGTTGTAAGACAAACTTGTCCTACCTCAATCCTCTTCTTCCCTGTCACTTATGGGGTAGTACTCCTTGCTAAGGTCACTCTTCTTCCCCAGGCTCCTCCCAGGTACTGCAGTCCTGCTTGTCATCCTTGGATCCTTTGTACTCGTGGCCTCCCTCTCTCTCACTGACTCAGGGCATTTAACGCCCTACAAGTCTGAGTCCTACCCCTCTGACAGCCTCAGTCTCTGAAGACTAATGCCAGATGGCTGAACTGCACCATCAGTGAGGTAGTGCTCTTCACTGTACCATCCACTCCCTCACAAGGCTATTATTAAAGTAGATCTGGGAGTAAGCCATTGCTTGTCTCTGGGGGTATGTTGCATAAAATTTAACAGTTTGGGGGGATCCTGCCAGGTTTATGTATCCTGGATTGGCTACTGTCAGAAACAGGTTACTGGACCTGATAGACTTTTGCTCTGAACTGGTATTGCAATTCTTATGTTTTTATGTGATTCACCTTGCAAATCTTTTAAGCTATATTGCTTTGCTTTCACATACTTTCTTATAATCAACACCTTCTCAAACAAAGCAAAGCAATGCCACAATCAAGCAAGGTAATGTAAATTTAATTAAAAGTATTTAAGGCTTCTGTTTTTAGGTTTTAACTGATAAACACTGACAGGCCAATGCTCAGAACCAAATGCAAGTGTTAGAGACGATTTATTAGCACCTGCATTAGTGAGCACAGCAGGGGCGTAGCTACGGGTGGGCCTGGATGGGCCCAGGCCCATCCAATTTCGGCTCAGGCCCACCCACCCAAGCACACACACTGCAGCAGCCTAGCGTATCATGGCAGAGACGGCACCCACTCAGCTGATCTTCAGACTCCAGCCTGCCTACCTTTTGGGCTTGCAGACTGAGGCACAGTGGCAGACTCGGCAGTTGGCGGCACTGAAATTCACTTGCGGGTCGCATCGCAGCCGCACAGCTCGTAGTTGTTCCATCCTACGCGATAATATGAAGTGGCTGTGCGCGGCAGCGTGCTCAGCCTCGCTCTCGCTCGCTCGGCTCCATCTGCTCGCTCGTGGCATCAAGTGTCAATGAACCGCTGCTGCCCTACCCCTCGCGTACAGTGTAAGTGTTCTTTCAGCTGGGAGGAGGTCTTCGGCTAGCAGGGCTTGTGGATCCCCATCAGCTCAGGTATTTCTTTTTGTGTGTAAATTTTAAGGGGTTTCGACATTAGCTTCAGAACTTAGTACAAGAACAGTGCTGGGCAGACTTCTATGGTCTGTGCCCTGAGAATGGCAAGGACAAATCAAACTTGGCTATATGGAGGGGCATAATTGAACGAAAACGCCTATCTCCATGGGCGTTTATCTCCGAGAACGGGTCCGTGAAGGGGCGGACCGAACCGTATTTTAGGGAAAAAATAGACGCCCATGTTTTATTCAACAATGTGTGAGCTGGGCGTTTTTGTTTTTCAGCGATAATGGAAAATGAAAGCGCCCAGCTCAAAAACGAATAAATCCAAGACATTTATTCGTGGGAGGGGCCAGGATTCGTAGTGCACTGGTCCCCCTCACATGCCAGGACATCAACCGGGCACCCTAGGGGGCACTTTTACAAAACCAAAAAAACAGGTAAAAGAGCTCCCAGGTGCATAGCACCCTTCCCTTGTGTGTTGAGCCCCCCAAATCCCCCTCAAAACCCACTGCCCACAAGTCTACACCATTACTATAGCCCTAAGGGGTGAAGGGGGGCACCTACATGTGGGTACAGTGGGTTTGGGGGGGTTGGACGACTAATAAGCATTAAGCAGCATAATTGTAACAGGTAGGGGGGATGGGCCTGGGTCCACCTGCCTGAAGTCCACTGCACCCCCTAACAACTCCTCCAGTGACCTGCATACTGCTGCCAGGGAGCTGGGTATGACATTTGAGGGTGAAAATAAAAAGTTGTGAAACATCATTTTTTTGTGGTGGGAGGGGGTTAGTGACCACTGGGGGAGTCAGGGGAGGTCATCCCCGATTCCCTCCAGTGGTCATCTGGTCATTTAGGGCACTTTTTGGGGCCTTATTCGTGAAAAAACAGGGTCCAGGAAAAGTGTCCTAAATTCTAGCTAAAAACGCATACTTTTTTCCCATTATCGGTGAAATGCGCCCATCTTTGTTCGGCAGATAACCACGCCCCAGTTCCGCCTTCGCCACACCTCTGACACGCCCCCATCAACTTTGTCCGCATCCGCGACGGAGTGCAGTTGAAAACGTCCAAAAATCGGCTTTCGATTATACCGCTTTATTCGTTTTTGTGAGATAAACGTCCATCTCCCGATTTAGGTCGGAACTTGGGCGTTTTTCTCGTTCGATTATAAGCAGGATAGTATCACATACCATGTAAAATGAGTTTATCTTGTTGGGCAGACTGGATGGACCATACAGCTCTTAATCTGCCGTCATTTACTATGTTACCACGTCACATGTCTATTGCTTCTAAGCAGTTCTGGAGAGCTGTTAAGTTCTGAGTAATGGGGTTTTGCTTACATACTAACAAGATATCGTCTGCATACATATAGAATTTGATTGAAAATGATTGAATAAGAGCGGCTAAAGATATTTCAGCAGCACTGTGTGATTACGTGCTGCTAAAAATCCAAGAATGGCCCGCTCACCACAATTTAACAGGACAGGAGAAATATCTACCCCCATACATTGTCAATAAGTGTCATACTGAAGCTACCTCTACTGCCACTCATGTCTATAGCATTAGTAGGCAAAAGCAGCGCTGTGCAAATATATTCAACAGTCCCTTCTCTGTGGCGCTTCTGATCTAGGCAAAACACACTGACAAGACAAATAAGAGGCAATAGGAAGATTATTTATTACAATAAACATATTTAAAACAAAGCTATGCTTATAAAAACTGGTGTTTAAGATTTAAAAACAAGCTCAAATGTTGGGTGTTTAGGCAGAATTTCAACATGGTCAGTCAGGGAGCTCAGCATACCAGCTCTGGAATGATAATCCAGGCACATATCTCAGCAATGTGTATAGAGCTGGATGCTGATGATGGGAGAAGGGTGCAGATAAGGGCAGCTTGCTTGCTGAACGGAGATCACCAGAAGGGATATAGGGGAAGGTGTGAGAGAGAAGTAATGAGTTGTTGCAGACTGAATGCACTTGTAAGGGAGTAAAATAATGGGAAGCTGAACCTTTGTTTGTGCAACAAAAACAATATTCTTCTGAAAGACAGCAAATATTTGTGAAATTATTAGAATGTTGGCAAAGCTCTAAGTAAGGATAAACATAATACTGTAGCCTGTGAAATGTAATTAGTGCAACAAACTGAAAGATGTATTGAACTCCTACAGAACACTTTCTTACAGGAAAAATCACTCATTACTAGAGTCCCTCAAGTACTCCAGTTCAAGTGTTAAGTGGTTTTTACCACCTCAAATAGTTTAACAACTCAATATTATAGGTTATCCACAGATTTAAAACGTTATAACCATCAGTCATGTTACACTTCAGCTGATCCCTTCCTTGTCCTAATTAATCTATATGACTAATCTGTTCTAGTCAGATTTGAGGGTACTAAATTTCATAACTAACTAGACAAAAGACCTGTCAAAAATAAGTGAATGGCATCATTTTAGTTCAGGGGCAGGATACAGGCCAGTCATCCTATTTCAGCTCCCACACTCCATCCTCCCTTGGATAAGTTTCTGGAGGAGAGATCCATTAAGAATCATTAGCCAGATAATTTTTTTTTAAGTTCAAGTCATATTTATTATTTTTCATAAAAATAACCAAGGTAAATATACACATGAAAGAAAAAGGTATCAGCATGGAGGAAGTTAACATCATACAGTCATACAGTCAATGCAGATTTCAAAAATTATTAAAGTAAATGTATCCTATAATGTCACCAAGACTTCAGGGGTTGAGCAAAAAACATTTAAAGGTTCCCAAATCTTTAGAAAACTATTAACACGATTAGCTCTTTCAGCCAACCGTGCCTCATATTTATATATAAAGCAAAGAGAATTCCACCAGAATGTATAAGAGACCTTAGTGTTATCCTTCCATTCACTTAATATGTCTCCCAGTTTACTAAGCCACGTGGCAATGCCAACACGGCCCATTCAAAGTGAATGGGCTGTGCTGGCTTTAGCGCATGGCAGCCGCTAGCTCTGCTTAGTAAACAGAGGGGGATAGTTTTCAATGCAAGCAAAATCAATATATGTAATAGTTTACTTTGCTCAGAGGATAAGTGGTCCTGATACCCAAGAGAACAAAATATAACAATTTTGTAAGTTAAAGGAGTATTCAAATTGAACAAGAGATTCTATGACATACCATGTTCCAAAATAACAATAGGTTAGGACAAGAAAATAACGTGTGTTCTGTTGTACCGATAGGTTTGTTTGACAGGAGTCCATGAGACTTTATGGATAATGAAGTACATTGATTGCAATATTAGAGCCGAAGGCAATAGCCTGTTCATTTTAGACCTAAAAAAAACCCACTGTTTTTCCTCAAAAAAGAAATTGAGAGCTCTTCGGACCACAACCATTGTAAAGTAGTATTACACTGATCATACATAGAGAAGAATAGATTGTTATACAGAGAGGCAAAATTATTTTGGAGCAGCGCATATGAGAAAATTTGAAAAGTTCTGGAAGGACTGACTCATAGTAAATAGCACGTTGAGTAGAACAATTCCAGATCTAATCTGAAGGTATTTAAACAAATTGGGAATGGAAGAAAAAACTTGGATTGAAGGGTGCTAAACATAGAAATATGTTTCCCATTCATAACATAAGATAGCCTGAGAATACCTAGAGAAATTCAAACACGTCATGCAATAGGGGATTTATTTACTGCAAAAGAAGGATTTTCGCACAATGGAGCATGAGTTGTGTACATAATAGGTTGTTTTTGCAGTTTATCTAGACATTTAATAGCTAGCAGAGTGTCAAATACAACATTATTCTCAACAATGCCCTTAAAAATATAGTTCCTATCCTGTACTTTACAGGAATAGGATAATACATTTGTTGCTCAAATGATAAATGCAAACAAGGGTGTGAATGTGAACCAGGCTTATCCAAAGAACAGGAACCAGATAAAAATTAAAGTTAAAACCCAACAAACTATATTTATTTATTTATTTATATATACTTAAAAAAGACTAATACATATTTTTTGTAATAATGACTCAGACTAATAAATATTTTTTGTGATAATGACTCGACACAACATTGTGTTTCGGCCTGGTGGCCTACATCAGGAGTCTTGAACAATACTCATGAAATGATGTTATAAAATATCTCAAACTTCAATGGATGAACAAATCTTGAATTAAAAACATAAGATGGGTCTTGAAAAAGACCGTTGTAAGCAAATCGTCTAATGCTCGTGTCTACCTGTACACTGCCAAAATGTTACGTTTTTATTTCAAGATTTGTTCATCCATTGAAGTTTGAGATATTTTATAACATCATTTCATGAGTATTGTTCTTACTACGTTCACAAGACTCCTGATGTAGGTCACCAGGTCGAAACACAATGTTGTGTCGAGTCATTATCACAAAAAATATTTATTAGTCTGAGTCATTATTACAAAATATTTATTAGTCTTTTTTTAAGTATATATAAATAAATATAGTTTGTTGGTTTTAACTTTAATTTTTGTCTGGTTCCTGTTCTTTGGATAAGCCTGGTTCACATTCCCACTCTTGTTTGCATTTGTTCTCTATCCCATAGGATCTATTGAGTTCTCTACGTTTCTGGATTCTCTTTAGACCTTTTTGCTCAAATGATAGCCATACTGGAGTTGTGTTATCGGCGGTGTCAAGCATCCATCATGAAGCAGCTCTAAATAAGAAAGCTTGATTGTATAATTCAAAGTCAGGGAACCTAAAACCTCTGTTAGATGTATTAGCTTTTAATTTCTTATAAGAGATACGGGGTGGCTTATATATCCACAAAAATGTAGTAAACAAATTCACTAACCTGCTTATAATCGAACGAGAATAACGCCCAAGTTCCGACCTAAATCGGGAGATGGGCGTTTATCTCACAAAAACGAATAACGCGGTATAATCAAAAGCCGAATTTGGGTCGCTTTCAACTGCACTCCGTCGCGGATGCGGACAAAGTGGACGGGGGCGTGTCGAAGGCGTGTCGAAGGAGGAACTGGGGCGTGGTTATCGGGCGAACAGAGATGGGCGCCCTTCGCCGATAATGGAACAGTTTTGAGCTAGAATTTAGAACACTTTTCCTGGACCCTGTTTTTTTACGAATAAGGCCCCCAAAAGTGCCCTAAATTACCAGATGACCCCCAGAGGGAGTCGGGGATGACCTCCCCTGACTCCCCCAGTGGTCACTAACCCCCTCCCACCACAACAAATGATGTTTCACAACTTTTTACTTTCACCCTCAAATGTCATACCCTCCTCCCAAGCAGCAGTATGCAGGTCCCTGGAGCAGTTGTTAGGGGGTGCAGTGGACGTCAGGCAGGTGGACCCAGGCCCATCCCCCCCCCTACCTGTTACAATTGTGCTGCTTAATGCTATTAGTCGTCCAACCCCCCCCAAACCCACTGTACCCACATGTAGGTGCCCCCCTTCACCTCTTAGGGCTATAGTAATGATGTAGACTTGTGGGCAGTGGGTTTTGAGGGGGATTTGGGGGGCTCAACACCCAAGGGAAGGGTGCTATGCACCTGGGAGCTCTTTTACCTTTTATTTGTTTTTTGTAAAAGTGCCCCCTAGGGTGCCCGGTTGGTGTCCTGCCATGTGAGGGGGACCAGTGCACTATGAATCCTGGCCCCTCCCACGAACAAATGCCTTGGATTTATTCGTTTTTGAGCTGGGCGATTTCATTTTCCATTATCGCTGAAAAGCAAAATCGCCCAGCTCACACCTTGACGAATAAAACATGGGCGTCTTTTTCTTTTAAAAAATACGATCCGCCCCGCCCCTTCACGGACCCGTTCTCGGAGATTAACGCCCATGGAGATAGGCGTTTCTGTTCCATTATGCCCCTCTAAGTGTATTTAAAAAAAAAGACTTAGGGAATTGCAAAGGCAACATGATTAACAGATATAAAACTAGTGGGGGATAGCATCATTTTTATAGATTACAATTTACCCCACTAGGAGAGGTGAAAGAGGTTCCAGTTCTGACAAGAAGATTTGAGCAGACTTAGAACTCTATTCATGTATTTTTGCATAGTCTCCTGAAGAGTAGATTTGAACATGAGGCCTATATAATATGTAAGCCGCATTGAGCCTGCCATGAGTGGGAAAGCGCGGGGTACAAATGTAACAAAAATAAAAATATCCTGTTTGCACCAACATAAGGGATAGGACATATGGAGGCGTATTTTCAAATGGTTGTGCTCCTCTGTTATGTATGTTACCAAGTCCGCAGATATGTATCCAGTACGTCTAAATGAAATAACAGCGATTTTGCAAAATATCCCAAAGGTAATCTCCAACAAGGTTTTCTCCGACAATAAAAATGGACGGTTCAGTTGAAAACCACTGAAAATCTTGATCTTGCAAATCTTAAGTCTCTACATTAATTCATGTTTTGTCTTCAGGAGACTAGACCGAGAGAACAATGAGAGAACAGTTAAGCAT
This sequence comes from Microcaecilia unicolor, assembly GCF_901765095.1. Classification (NCBI taxonomy): domain Eukaryota; kingdom Metazoa; phylum Chordata; class Amphibia; order Gymnophiona; family Siphonopidae; genus Microcaecilia; species Microcaecilia unicolor. The sequence goes on from NC_044039.1 coordinate 52,346,155, forward strand.
TTAGTCATAAAAAGTTAGGTGAAGAAGCAGTAGCAGCTCCAAAGTAAAGGACACAACCAGAGTCCAGAAATGGCAGAAGAACATGGGACATTATAGAGAATAAGATTGAAACGCTGTATAAAGGCCATTGATGTGATCTAGGTATGCCTCCTGATGGAATAATAGTATCAACATATTCAAAACCAGATATGCTAACAGCAAACACCATCACTCCCACACCATCAAGTAGAGGGAAAAACGGAGGTTCAAGGAAGAGGATGGCAGGAGGAGTGAGGCAGGAGCTCCCATTAGACTTTTATGTGTTTAATCCAGGAGTATAATGTAAAATACAGATGACATTCCTGAGGATACTTATTCATCCAGATATTTTTCCTACACAGCAGGGTCAGTAAACGACTTTGTGGAATTACAATAGGTAACTTTCATCAAGGCCAGATAGAAAAGCCCAAATTTGGCATTGAGAAACTTAAGTCTAGGCCGAAGGGCCAAAAACATTTGCACTTTTCTATCATACTTATAGCAAAATCACCAGTTATAATATTTTTGTTACTGTTCTAGCTTAAGTGTTATTTGGATTTAACAGCATGCATAATCTGAGACACTTGAGGATAGTGTGATACTTTGCAGAAAACTGGCTGTGGGAACTTCTGTGATGTAGCATGGCGTGTAGGAACTCGATGGGCCCTCCTTAGTTCAAATGGTCAATTGAATGATATAGATAGCAAAGTTGGGATAAAATCTTCCACAAACTTTAAAATATTGACATTTTCAGAGTCTTCTGGAATGCCCCAAGTTCTTAAATTCTTGCATCTGTTGCAATTGTTAGAGTCTTCAATGGCTGCTTCCATGTCTGACAAAGATTTCCTTAATTTTCGGATTATGGCAAGGTCATCCTTGATACTACTAATTCTCAAATCCACTTTAAAGATGTGACCTTCAAGGTGGACAAATTTGGTATTGAATTATACCATTTTGCCCTTCAAGTTTTTTATGACAGAAATATTTTCAGTGAGCAATGCCAGGATTTCTTGCAGCCTTGTGGTTACTTTGGAGGTAATTCCTGTGTCATCTTTGTCTTCCCTGTGTTTGCAAGGGAAGGATATTGGATCCAGTTTAGCCCTTTTACTTGCAGAACTCACTGCAAAAGCAACCTCCAGTTTGTTTTGACGTTGTGAAGACATCCTTCAGTAAGTGACTGTATTGAAATGAATGCCTGGATTATAGTCTAAAATAATGTTTAAAGGAGATTTCTGCAGATCTCACTCCTCGCACGTCCATCCAGTAGTAGAGCTCGAGTGCCCCCGCCCCCGCCCCCCCCCCCCCCCCCCCCCAGCCAGATACATTTGAGGATTGCCACTTCATTCATTTAGGAGCTTATAATTTTTCTGATAACACCAGACTATTGGGCTTGTTCATTAGTCTTCTATGTTGAAATCAAGACAAGTCACAAATGCTGCATGTGCTGATCCACTGCTCTGGTCTCTTCATCAAGTAAAAGTGAGGCAAGATTTTCCACTTGTAATAGTAATACAATGTTGCTTATGATTCACAAACCCACTAACTATGTATTTCACAAGACTTCAAGAGCCACAAACAGGTTTAGTTTTGAGGATTTACACAACGATTATGCATGAGATATATTTGTGGCAATGAAAGAAGTGCATGTGAATATATCTTAGGCCCACACTCGGCTAACCAAGTAAAAATGATGAATGAACCATTTAGGATAGAATAACCACATATCCCCATAACAGAAGATAAATGCAACTGACACTAGTACATAAGTAAATTTAAACTGAGTCCAAGTAGTGCTGAAGAGGTGATCCCCATTCCAAGAACTTCTGTAGAGGCTGCATTCGGTATGCCAGTGGTTCCCAAACCTGGTCCTAGAGGCACCCCAGCCAGTCAGGTTTTCAGAATATTCACAATTAATATTCATGAGAGATATTTGCATGCACTGCCTCCACTGCATATAAATCTCCCTCATGAATATTCATTGTGGATATCCTGAAAACCTGACTTGCTGGGGTGCCTCCAGGACCAGGTTTGGGAACCACTGCTGTATGCTGTAAGCTTCTTCATCAAGATCACAAATCTCAGCTTTAAATGCCAAGACTCCATAGTCAGAGAGACAGCAGACTTCCATTCCTTCGCTATAACACATTTTGCCACTAAAAACCAAATAGAAATGATCTTTTGCTGAGTCACTAGCTATTCCCTCAGTCTCCCAAAAAGCAAGTGTAACCTGGTCCTGCTAGCCTGGGTTGGGGGGGGGGGGGGGGGAGCTCAAGAGGCCAGCAGTCACTTACTTAGGTCCAGGTCCTGTCAGCTCATCCACTCAGGAACCGCATGACACTCAGAGGATTAAAAGTAACTGGAACATTTATTTAACTGTTTAACTGATGGTTTCACTGCATTGATCTTCATACAGTTCAGATGTAAATCATAATTGCTTTCAGGGTGGTCACAAGCAATAGTACATTTCTGGATTAACACATGTGCACAACCTGCACGCCTATCCTTCAGTCTAATTGGAACCCAGAACAGATTTCACTCTCCCGATGTACTTCAGTACCATCTGGGCTACACTCCTTGTAACTGTCTTTTCCCTTCAGGCTGCCACCCTAAAGGTCTCACCTTAGCTAGGGGTAGACCACACTCCACCCGAGCCCCGGTTATGGCTGGACTCCCCAATCTGCCAAGTTTCTGGCTCCTCAAATGGCTGATGCAGTATAACAGTTCACTGTCTATGGCTTCAATCCATCGGTTATAGCATTGCAGGATCCTCCTTAATTGCAATGGGTTGTCTGGCAGGGGGCTATAAGTAACACGGAACTCAGGTAACCAAGGACCTAGTTACTCTTTCAAGAGGCAGAACCAGGGACACATCTTTTCTTGTGAGCTTCCTTTTTATAACCTCTGAACTCCTCCTGGGTCCTGTAGTCACTCCTCTAGTGACCTGCTACCCTGGGCTCACTCTATCATGTTCTTGAACAAACCATAGGTTACACAAGCACATCCCTGCTATATTATTGGCAATGATCAACACTTTTAGCCAAAAAGACTGAACAGCTGAGTATAACCCCCACATGTGAAGATGCAACCCCCGTGCATCACAACCCCTCCAACATTGCTCTGAAACAGTCTGTTCAAATTTGTAAAGTCTTGTAGGGGTCAGATACCATACCAGCACATAAGTACTTTATAGTTAGACTCCTTCACTGATGCAGAAATATTACTCCTGGATGCCATTAAGACTAAATCTTTCCAGTGAGAAGTGTCAAACTCCTGGTGAAGATTCCCATTGCAGCAAATACAAGAGCTTTACAATCTTAGACCCTTGGATAGCCCTATAAAGAGCAGAAATCAGACCTTTTGCCTTAGTATGTTGTGCCCTTATATTCTCCAAACTGTTCAGCCCTTTATTATGGATCCCCTTAAAGGACCCACTCAGCAGACTGTTCTACATTGCAAATAGAAGAAAAATTCAGATTTACCCTATCCATACTTCTGTTGCAGGGATACAAAGGAGACCATCTAATCCTCTGTAAGCAGCTAAGAGACTTGGAAAATCCCACACTCCTCCCATCTCTGCCAGTCATATTATGCTGGTGTGATCAGTTCAGGAATAATGCAGTCAGGGGAGCAAAAGGAGAGATGTCAGAAGGCGCCTTTGAGGTTTGTCTCGCCAAACCCCACAATTGCAGAATATGAGCAACATGTGGATTGTCACTGTAAGTGTGTGAATTCTGACCCAATGGGGCCCAGAGCAAGTCTGGCAGCTTGCCCCGAGTGGTGTAATACTGTTCTATCTGCACATAAGACTTCAGAATGACAACCCTCCTCCAATCCCACACGTCTCAATTGAGACGCCATATAGTAAATGTGAAGATCTGGTATTCCCATGCCTCCTAAATCCTTAGAGATAAGAAGTACACTATTTGCCAGTCTAAGAGGGGCATAATCGAATGGGGCATCCTCGCAGGACATCCTCGCGAAAGGGTGGGGAAACCTGTATTATCGAAACAAGATGGGCGTTCATCTTTTGTTTTGATAATACAGTCGGGGACGCCCAAATCTCAACATTTAGGTCGACCTTAGAGATGGTTGTCCTTAGAGATAGTCGTCCCCGGTTCTCAGCGATAATGGAAACCGAGGACACCCATCTCAGAAACGACCAAATCCAAGCCATTTGGTTGTGGGAGGAGCCAGCATTTGTAGTGCACTGGTCCCCCTGACATGCCAGGACACCAACCGGGTACTCTAGGGGGCACTATAGTGGACTTCACAAATTGCTCCCAGGTGCATAGCTCCCTTACCTTGGGTGCTGAGCTCCCCAAAACCCACTCCTCACAACTGTACAACACTACCATAGCCCTAAGGGTGAAGGGGAGCACCTACATGTGGGTACAGTGGGTTTGTGGTGGGTTTTGAAGGGCTCACATTTACCGCCACTTACCATTTACCGGGGGGGATGGGCCTGGGTCCACCTACCTGAAGTGCACTGCACCCACTAAAACTGCTCCAGGGACCTGCATACTGCTGTCAGGGAGCTGGGTATGACATTCAGGCTGGCATAGAGGCTGGAAAAATTTTTTTTAAAGATTTTGTTAGGGTGGGAGGGGGTTATTGACCACTGGGGGAGTAAGAGGTGGTCATCAACAATTCCCTCCGGTGGTCATCTGGTCAGTTCGGGCACCTTTTTGAGGCTTGGTTGCAAGAAAAAATGGACCAAGTAAAGTCGGCCAAGTGCTCGTCAGGGACGCCCTTCTTTTTTCCAATATCGGCCGAGGACGCCCATGTGTTAAGCACGCCCCAGTCCCGCCTTCGCTATGCTTCCGACACCCCCCCCCCCCCCCCCCATGAACTTTGGTCATCCCTGCAGCAGAAAGCAGTTGAGGACGCCCAAAATCAGCTTTCGATTATGCCGATTTGGGCGACCCTGGGAGAAGGATGCCCATCTTCTGATTTGTGTCGAAAGATGGTCGCCCTTCTCTTTCAAAAATAAGCCTGTAAGTCTCTTGCCCCTACCTATTAAACCCTGTATAAATATTCTGTCAACGGTTGAAAAGAGATTTAGGAATGGGTATAGGTAGTGCCTGAAATAGATACAGTAATCTAGGTAGAATGTTCATTTTTAGAATTGCCAATCTCCCCAATACTGAAGATGCACCTTTGGCCAATCACGTAAGTCCTCTTGTATCTTTTTAAGCAATGGGACATAGTTAAGGTCATGCAAAGTGTTAAGGTCACTAGATATTTTAACTCCCAAATATTTCAAATGAGAACATACCCACTTAAAGGAGAAATTCTCCTTAGTCCTTGCCAATTCCTCACCTGCAATGTTTATATTAAGTGCCTCAGTCTTGTCCAAATTGGCTTTAAAGCCAGAGATGGACCCATAGTGCTGTATTTCCTTCAGGAGTTTCAGTAAAGATGGGTGTGGCTTAGAGATCGACAAACTAACATTGTCAGCAAACAATGAGATTTTTTTAGTCCACAGCCCCACTACCACATCCCCAATACCAAATGCATCCCGAGTCCTCTAAGCAAATCACTAAAGCAAATAGGATCAGAGATAAAGGGCACCCCTGGCAAGTACCCCAACCCAGGGCAAAACTCTTTGTGTAAGTCCCATTAATCTTAATACAAGCCTCTGGATGGGTTTAAAGAGAGGTCAGCCAGGAAATGAACATCAGTCCCACCCCCCACCTTTCAGAGCCCAGCAAACATAAAATCCCAATGAACATGGTCAAATGCTTTTTCCAAATCAACTGCAAATAACATAGATGATATCTGCTCTCTCTGTCTCTGGGCAACCCAAATTAACTGCAAGACCCTTCTGATAGTGTCCATTGTCTGCTGTCCAGTGATTACCCTTGCTTGATCTGAATCAATCAAGGTAGGCATCTATGGAGCTAATCTATTTGCTAAACATTTAGCAAGAATCTTCAGATCTACATTTATCAGAGAAATGGTTCTATAAGACCCACAGCAGTTGGGATCCCTGCCAGGTTTGCATAGAATAGTTATGTCCACAGTGTTCATTGCAGGCAGCAAGCTCGGATAGGTGGGCATAGCATTGAAGAACCTAGTTAAAAGAGCCACCAGTTAGAATTTAAATGTCTTATAGAAAGCATTTGTAAACCCATCAAGGCCTGGAGACTTCCCTTGGGGTAAATCCTTAATAACGAACATTATCTCCTTGTCCGTAATTGAGGCATCTAGTTGGTCTCTGCTGCCCTCAGATAGGGAATGTAACTGGATCTCCTGAAGATATTGATTTATGCCTTGGGGGGTGATTGCAGGGTCTTTAGTGTACAGCTGTATATAGAACTCCAGGCACTTATTTGAACTGACTAAGCTGTGCTGCAAAACTAAAGTTAAATCTCTAAACTGGGGTCCCCTGTGACTATCAGTTCTGCTCTACACTGTTGCTATGGTAAACTCTAGTCCCTTAACTGCTAGTCTATGGAACTGTACTAGAGACTTTAAATGCTAAACAAAGAAAACCCTAATTGCTTAAACTGCCTTTACTAAATAAGTAGAGTAACTTAAAAATAAAGACACTGAGATTCCTATAAGTAAGGAAGAGGTTGGGAACTACAGACTGGTAAGTTTAACTTCTGTGATATAAATTAATGGAAACACTTTTTAAAATAGAGAATAGTGAAGTTTCTGAAATCCAGTGGATTGCAGGACCCAAGGTAGTATGGTTTCACTAGAGGCAGGTCTTGTCAGACAAATCTGATTAATTTCTTTGTCTGGCTGACCAGAGAGTTGGATCGAGGGAGTGCACTAGATGTGGTGTACTTAGATTTTAGCAAAACTTTTAACACATTTCCGCATAGATAACTAATAAGTAAACTGACTGCCCTCACCATGGGCTCTAAACTCACTGAATGGGTTAGGAACTAGTTGAGTGGAAAGTGACGGAAGGTATGGTGAATAGAACTCAATCTGAGGAAGAAGATGTTACTAGTGATGTGCCACAATGTTCAGTTCTTTTTAACATTTTTGTAAGCGATATTGTGAAGGTCAGTCTGGTAAGGTTTGATTCTTTGCAGATGATATCAAAATCTGTAGACACCCCTGATTAACATGAGGGGTTAACATGAGGAAGGACCTAGCAAAGCTGGAAGAATGGTCCAGAATTTGGCAGCTAAGATATAATGCTAAAACATGCAGAGTCATACATTTGGGCTGCAAATACCTGATGGGATGGTACAGTCTAGGGGGCAAAGAACTTGTATGCACAAAAGAGGAGCAAGCCTTGGATGTGATCACATGTGATGATCTTATGGTGGCCAAACAGGTAGAAAAGGTGAAAGCAAAAGCTAGAAAGATTCTTGGGTACATAGGGAGAGGATTGGCCAGTAGGAAAAAGGATGTGATGATGCCTCTGTACAAACTTTGGGGAGTTCTTATCTAATATAATAATTTGCTCCTTCAACGTTCCAATGTGTCTCACTGCATTCGTAACCATCTCCCGACGTCACTCTCCCGCAGTAGAAGCCTGCTTGCCTGACTTCAGGAGATGTTACTGTGGTCGCCTCTGTCTCGCTGTCTTCGAACTCTGCATCGCTGCCGCTCTCCTCCGCAACCCCACGTCCCTCTCGCTTTCCCCGCTTCTTCAGGGCTTCCCGGCGCAGCTGCCTCTTCTTGCACTTGCGGACTGTGCATTCCTCGGCCTGGCGCTGGTGCTCGGTGGCACGCTACTGGTCCTCCCCCTGCTGTCTCTGTTGCAGGGCCCATTGCTCCAGCTCCTGCTGCCGCTGATACTCGCACCGCTGCAAATGCCGGTACATGTGAAACTCACCGCTGCCGGCACCCGCGCTCGAGCCCATCACTTCAAGCACAAACTCGGGGGCACATGCGCGACTTTGGTGGTCCCGGCCGCTCAGGTATCAGTGCCGGTCGTTCCATCTTCATTTACCAAGTCAGGGTTACGGAGGCCGCCAGCAGCGGTAAAATGCTTACAGCTTCAGCCCTTTTCTCTGCTGTGGTCCCTCCCTTGCGGAAACAGGAAATGAGGACGGGACCACAGCTGAGAGAGAGAAAAGGGCCGACTTTTAAACTTCGTAGGGAGGGGGCCTGGAACTGGAAGGGAGGGAGGGAGGGAGGAAGGAAGGGAGGGGCGATGACCCTGGAACAGGGAGGGGGGACCCTGGAACTGGAAGAGAGGGAGGGAGGGGGGACCCTGGAACTGGGAGAGGGAGGGAGGGACCCTGAAACTTGGAGGGAGGGGACGACCCTGGAACTCGGAGGGAGGGACCCTGGAACTGGGAGGCAGGGAGGGAGGGGGATGACCCTGGAACTGGGAGGGAGGAGGAGGGAGGGGGGAGAGGGGCATCCCGCCCCACCCCACCCCTGGCACACACTCTCAATCTCACACACACACTCTCTCTGTCACACACACACTTGCACCCAGTCTCACTCTCTCTCTGTCACACACACACACAATTCACTCTCTCTCTCTCACACACAGTCATTCTCACACACACTCTCTCAAACATACACACTCTGAGGAAAACCTTGCCAGCACCCGTTTCATTTCTTTCAGGAATGGGCCTTTTTTACTAGTTTAGAATATTCAATTCTGGAAACCGCACCTTCAAAAAGAATGAAGTAGGTCTGGAGGACGGTTAAAATGGTCAGTGGTCTTCATCATAAAGCATACGGGAACAGACTTAAAGATCTCAATATGTATAGTTTGGAAGAAAGGTAGGAGAGGGGAGATATGACAGAAATGCTTTAAAACCTCCATGGCATAAATGCACAGGAAGCAAGTTTTTTTCAGTTGAAAGGAAGCTCTGGAATGAAGGGGCATAGGATGAAAGTGAAAGAGGGCAGACTCAGAAGTAACGTGAGAAAATACTTCTCATAGAAAGAGTGGTGAATTTCTGGAACAGTGTCCCGGTGGAGGTGGTGGAGATGAAAACTTTAACTGCATTCAAAGAAATATTGGGACAGGTACATAGAATCTCCAGGGGAGAGGAAGGGATAATGGATGTTATGGATGGGCAGACTGAATAGTACATATGGAGATGTATTTTTAAAGCACTTAGACTTTAAAAGTTCCATAGTCTAAGGGGGTCTTTTACAAAGCAGTGGTAAGCCCAATGCCGACTTACCGCTCGTTAATCTGTAACTACTGGCAGCCGCAGGTGGTAGTTCCGACTGGAGCACATGCCATTTCCAGAATTTTTTTTTCTGTAGTGCAGCACTAACCTGGTTACCACCGGGTTACTGCGGGAGCCCTTACCACCACCTAAATGGGTAAGGGTAGGTGCTCCCTGCCGCATGGCCATGTAGTAAGGGTTATCTTACCGCATTGCCATTTTTTTTTGGGGGGGGGGGGAAATTTTATCCACTGCGGTAAAAAGGGCCATGGTGCACGGTAAAAACAGCCCCCAACTACTACCGCAGGCCCCTTTTTCCCACAGTTTAGTAAAACGACCCTAAGGGGCACATAAAGACTATGGTGCTCATTTTCAAAGCACTTAGACTTACAAAGTTCCATAGGTTACTATGGGGCTCATTTTCAAAGCACTAAGGGGTCCTTTTACTAAGGTGTGCTGAAAAATGGCCTGCACTGTGGTAGGCACATGTATTGGATGCGTGCAGGTCCATTTTTCAGCACACCTGCAAAAAAAGGCCTTTTTTTGGCCAAAAATGGATGTGCGGCAAAATAAAAATTGGCGCACATCCATTTTGGGCCTGAGACCTTACTGCTACCCACTGACTTAGCAGTAAGGTCTCATGTGTTAACTGGGCAGTAATCATCAGCACACATACACTGCTGATTACTGCCCGGTTAGCGCCACGCGGTAGAAAATAAAAAATATTTTCTATTGCAATTATCAGACGTATGTAAAAAATGGAATTACTGCCTGGGGCATGTGGTAGCCAGGCGGTAGTTCCAAATTGATGTGCATTGGACGCGCCTTAGTAAAAGGGCCCCTAAATGCTTTCAAAATGAACCCCGTGGTAACCTATGGAACTTTGTAAGTCTAAGTGCTTTGAAAATTGCCTTAACACAGTAGTTAGCTGGCACTTGGGACTTATAATCCCACCCACCCTCCCCACATCCCACCCACCCCAGGGTTTTCCACTCATTTATAGACAAACCAAACCTCATTAACTTCATCATACACAGGCAGTCTTACAGACTGTTAACCCCAACTAAGTACACCTGTTCATACCCAATTCAAGAAATCAGCATGACTTTTATTCTCTGCAACAATTGTGGTACTTTAGTTTCAAGGCCAATCATCTGGAGACTTAAAGCTTGCCCTATCTGTCTTCAACTATCTAGTTTTAAACAAGAGCTCAGTAAAGTAATGCAAGAATTGTATACAATTAAACCAGCTTCTAGGACTGCACAGAGAAATAGCTTCTCACCACTCCCTCAAAGAATAAAACCACATAAGAACAGATGGTTCACAGTAGGCTCAGGCAGACTTCGTCATGTGACACAGAAGCATCCGCCCGCACAAGTGTTGCCACTAAAGAATTCTTTTGCTCCATTACAGCACTGTAATGCTCCTGAAAATAGAACTGAAGCAGAGGAAAAAGCAATAAAGTTGGAACAAAAAGACATGAAGGTACCCAAAGTGAAAAGACACCCCCAAATCACTAATGTTAAAACACACACCAAGAAATATAGGTGGAAAGCAATGGCCACAAATGCTCATAGTCTAAGCAATAAAGTTCATGACCTTCAAGTCCTGATGGTGGAAGCAGACTTAGATGTTGTTGCAATCACAGAGACATGGCTCAACAGTTCCCACGAATGGGATGCAAGCATACCAGGCTATAATCTATTCAGGAAGGATAGAGAGGGTCGTAAAGGTGGAGGAGTAGCTCTGTATGTGAGGAATGATATCATGGCGACTGAAATGACAGGGACCTGGGGAAAAGAAGAAGCGATATGGATCACCTTAAAAAGAGAGGATAGAACTTCTGTCCACGTGGGTGTTGTCTACAGACCCCCCACACAATTAGAGGAACTAGATAAAGATCTGATTGCAGATATTCAAAAATTAGGAAAGAAAAAAGAGGTTCTGTTGATGGGAGATTTCAATCTGCCGGATGTAGATTGGAAGGTTCCGTCTGCCAAATCGGAAAGAAGTAGACAGATCGTGGATGCTTTCCAAAGTGCTCTGCTCAGACAGATGGTGATGGAACCCACGAGGGAGGGAGCGATGCTGGATCTGGTGCTCACAAATGGGGATAGTGTGTCAAATGTGCGAGTGTGTGCACATCTGGGAAACAGTGACCATCAAACGGTTTGGTTTGATATGACGGCTGAAGTGGAGGGTGGCCACTCTAAACTCAAAGTCCTGGATTTCAAGCGTGCTGACTTTAGTAAAATGGGGGAATACCTGAGGAAGGAGATGATGGGCTGAGAGGACGAACAGGAAGTGGAAGGGCAGTGGTCCAGGCTGAAAGAAGCAATAAATAGGGCCACAGACCTTTATGTAAGGAGAGTAAATAAAAGCAAGAGGAAAAGGAAACCGATATGGTTCTCCAAGCAAGTGGCTGAGAAAATAAAGGCTAAAGAGTTGGCGTTCCAGAAATATAGAAAATCTCAAGAAGAGGAACACGGGGAGGAATACCGGATGAAACTGAAAGAAGCCAAGAGAGAGGTACATCTGGCGAAGGCGCAAGCGGAAGAACAAATGGCTAGAAATGTAAGGAGGGGCGACAAAAATTTCTTCAGGTATATTAGTGAAAGAAGAAGGACTAAAAAGGGGATTGTGAGACTAAAAGATACAGCGAACCGCTATGTAGATAATGATGAAGAAAAAGCCAATTTACTAAATAGCTACTTTTGTTCGGTTTTCACTGAAGAAAATCCTGGAGAAGGACCACGAGGGACTGGCAAAAGTACACCTGAGAATGAAATGGATATAGCACCGTTCACGGAAGATAGTGTGTATCAACAACTTGGAAAGCTAAAGGTGGACAAAGCCATGGGACCGGACGGGATCCACCCCAGAATATTGAAGGAGCTCAGAGAGGTCCTGGCAGGTCCTCTTAAAGATTTGTTTAATAAATCCTTGGAGACGGGAGAGGTTCCGAGGGACTGGAGAACGGCGGAGGTGGTACCTCTTCACAAAAGTGGTGATAGGGAAGAAGCTGGAAACTACAGGCCAGTAAGCCTCACTTCAGTTATTGGAAAAGTAATGGAAGCCATGCTGAAGGAAAGGATAGTGAATTTCCTAGAAGCCAACAAGCTGCAAGATCCGAGACAACATGGTTTTACCAGAGGGAAATCGTGCCAAATGAATCTCATTGAATTCTTTGATTGGGTAACTGGAGAATTGAATCATAGACGTGCTATAGACGTAATCTACTAAGATTTTAGCAAAGCTTTTGACACGGTTCCTCACAGGAGGCTCTTAAATAAACTAGATGGGCTGAAGATAGCTCCCGAAGTGGTGAACTGGATTAGGAACTGGTTGACGGACAGATGACAGAGGGTGGTGGTAAATGGAGTTCGCTCGGAGGAGGGAAAGGTGAGTAGCGGAGTGCCTCAGGGATCGGTGCTGGGGCCAATTCTGTTCAATATATTTGTGAGTGACATTGCCGAAGGGTTAGAAGGTAAAGTTTGCCTATTTGCGGATGATACTAAGATTTGCAACAGAGTGGACACCCGGGAGGGAGTGGAAAGCATGAAAAGGGATCTGAGGAAGCTAGAAGAATGGTCTGAGGTTTGGCAATTAAAATTCAATGCGAAGAAATGCAAAGTGATGCATTTAGGGAGTAGAAACCCACGAGAGACATATGTGTTAGGCGGGGAGAGTCTGATAGGTACTGAGGGGGAGAGGGATCTTGGGGTGATAGTATCCGAGGATCTGAAGGCGACGAAACAGTGTGACAAGGCGGTGGCCGTAGCGAGAAGGTTGCTAGGCTGTATAGAGAGAGGTGTGATCAGCAGAAGAAAGGAAGTGTTGATGCCCCTGTACAAGTCGTTGGTAAGGCCCCACCTGGAGTATTGTGTTCAGTTTTGGAGGCCGTACCTTGTGAAGGATGTTAAAAAAATGGAAGCGGTGCAAAGAAAAGCTACAAGAATGGTATGGCATTTGCGTTCCAAGAAGTATGACCAAAGACTTGCTGACCTGAACATGTATACCCTGGAGGAAAGGAGGAACAGGGGTGATATGATACAGACGTTCAAATACTTGAAAGGTATTAATCCGCAAAAAAATCTTTTCCAGAGATGGGAAGGCGGTAGAACGAGAGGACATGAAATGAGATTGAAGGGGGGCAGACTCAAAAAAGATGTCAGGAAGTATTTTTTCACGGAGAGGGTGGTGGATGCTTGGAATGCCCTCCCGCGGGAGGTGGTGGAGACGAAAACGGTAATGGAATTCAAGCATGCATGGGATATGCATAAAGGAATCCTGTGCAGCAGGAATGGATCCTCAGAAGCTTAGCTGAAATTGGGTGGCGGAGCAGGTGGGGGGAAGAGGGGTTGGTGGTTGGGAGGCTAGGATAGGGGAGGGCAGACTTATACGGTCTGTACCAGAGCCGGTGATGGGAGACGGGACTGGTGGTTGGGAGGCGGGAAATACTGCTGGGCAGACTTATACGGTCTGTGCCCTGAAAAGACAGGTACAAATTCAAGATATGAGTTTATCTTGGGCAGACTAGATGGACCATGCAGGTCTTTTTCTGCCGTCATCTACTATGTTACTATGTTACTATGAAAATGAGCACCTTGGTCTTTATCTGCCTTCATTTATTTCTCTATCTATATTTTCTATAAAAGGAGATATGACAGTAGTTTATAAAATCATGAGTAGAGTGGAATATAAGTTTCAAACAACATAAAAATAAAAGCACATTCCATAAAACTAATAACCCGCGGACTGAAAACAAATTGTTGAAAGTGTTTTTTGTTTGTTTGTTTGTGGGGGTTGTTTTTGCTTTTTTACTCATTGCATAAGTAGCTGTGGAATCTGTTGTTGGAAGATATAGTCAAAGCCAAGTAACATAAGTGTCCAAATTCCCATTTAAAAAAATGATTAGGCAGGTAGACAAGCCATTGTTCATCTGTGGAAACGAGCTACATGTCATAGATCATCTTTTTGTACTCTGCTGGGAATTTGTGACCCAGATATGACACTGAGCATAATGAACCTTGGTCTGACTCAGCATGACTTTTCTAATGTTAAGTACCTTTTCTAAAATTGGTACTTTTGTGCTAATTTATACACATAAATGGCAGTTTTTGCATATGTAAATGTTCCAGAGGCATACCACTCATCCAGGCTATGTCTCCTCTCAGCAGTTTACAATAAAATAGTCACATCAGAAAGCAAGCAAAATATACAGACAAAATCAATTAAAAACAAACTACAAATAATGGAATGATGCTGGTTGAAGACAACTGTTTTCTTGTCTTATCAAGTTATTTGTAGTCTTTTTTTTCTTTCATGCCCCAGCAAATAAAGGTAATTATAATTTGGATTTGCATAGCATCTGGTATTCACATAGGAGTCCAACATAATTCACCATTGAATTGTTCACAAGTGTGCATGCAAACTATTTCCAACATGAAAGTTATGTTAAACAATGTAGAATCTAGACTAAGATACAAAAATTAACTTAGGGGCCCTTTTACTAAATGCGTAAGCATCTATGCGCACCCAATGTGCGCCAAAATGGAGTTACCACCTGGCTACTGCATGGCTCTTGCTGTAATTTCATTTTTGGCGTCTGAAAAATTATTTTCGGACGTGCATATTGGATGCATGCCAAGTGGCATTTGACGCAAATAGGTCATTACCACCCAGTTACCGCATGAGACTTTACTGCTAGGTCAATGGCTGGCAGTAAGGTCTCAGACCCAAAATGGACATGCAGCAATTTTCATTTTATCGCACGTCCATTTTCGTCAAAAATTTTAAAAAGACATTTTTTGCAGGTGCGCTGAAAAATGATTCTGCACGCGCCCAAAACATGCATCTACACTAACGCAGGCCATTTTTCAGCGCACCTTAGTAAAAGGACCCCTTAGTGTTTTTTTCTTTTACCTCTTCAAGTCCAATTGGTGGAGCAGATTTCTGCTCCTCCATTCTCTATTCTAGCTAATGCCATGCAGCAGACTGCTTTGGACATCCCATGAAAGACCTCATGCATACTCTAGTTTACAAGTAAAATTGTTTGTCTGAAATAAGCAAATAATTTTGTTATCAAGGCAATAAAAAGATAACTGCTTATAAAGTCTCATAAAATACCTGCACTGTAAGTACAAAACACAGTGTTTAATATTTTTAGGATTGACTGATTCCACATCTTTGTAAAACTACACAGGCCACATGAAAAAATATATGACCACCTGTGAAACCTCAACACTGTTTATTCTCTCAGCAGAAATTCCCAGGTGTCTATTTTCACCCATCACTGCCTGTTCCAATTTGAGCAGTCTGGCTTTGACCTGCTCAGTAAAGTTAAATTAGGTGATATGATCAGAATCTCTCCACAATATTAAGACAAGCCATGCAGATCAGTAAAGCAGCTTGTCAGGTAATTCTTATAAAACCATCCATCCCTTAATTGCTGTTCATGTCAGAGAAAGTTTACAAATTTCTCCACTCCCTTTATCTCTATCATGATAACAAAATGCAAACCACCTGCTGCTCAGATTGCAGCAAATTTATCAGAAATAAAGGCATTTTTCTTTCTATCCCTAAAGGGTCAATTCCATATGCTCAAGATGAAACTAGTTACATGAAGATAGCCATGAGTATGTAGCAGGAAAGAGTTTCAGAAGTGCAGGGAATTCTACTATACTGATCTTCATCTCTATTTCCATGTTATATCAATTTGTAGAAGGTGACCAGATACCTGTGTAGCTGGCCTTTTGCTGAGGGAGTAAGGGTAGCCTCAGAGGCAGTGTGCCAAAGAAATGTATAAGGTTCCTGTTACTTAAACAGATAAAACAATAGAAAAGGACAGCAAACAAGGCACCTAGGGCCCTGTTTACTAAGGCGCGTTAGCATTTTTAACGCGCCTACAATTAGCGCGTGCGTTAATTGTGTAGGCATCTATAAGGATATTATAGGTGCATACAGTTAACACGTGTACATGGTTAATGCGCATTAAAAACATTAACGCGCTTATAACGCAGCTTAGTAAACGGGTCCCCTAGAATCAAATGTAGAGTCCTGATGGACAGGGGGAGAATAAGCTCAAAGTCTAAACTGGAGAAAATGTTAAAAGATGTGAAGCATAAAAGTAATAATAATAAACTCTTAAAGCTACAAAGAAATAAAAGAAATAATACTCAGGCCATGGTTGTAAGCGTATTGTAAGCCTCTCATTGCTGTGGTGCTGAACTAACCTTGGATATTCATTGCCAGGTCATGCAAGGCTCCCGACATTGAATTTCTAGGTATGTGCGCATACCCGAAAGTTATCTGGGCATCGGCTGATATTCAGAGTGGTGCCTGGTTAAATCTACAATGTGCATATAGCTCTGGACCCAAAAATACTAATCTTCTCTTTGATGTTCCTCTCTATGATGTCCCTCTAACAAAAAAGTGTATATCTTCAACATAAAGATAGACTTCTGAGGACCCATCTGCTCTCCTTCAGTAAAGCTTTGAAAACACATCTCTTCAACAGAGCCTACAAAAGTCACCCTCAATGAAACAAATCATTCTTTAAACCACCCAAGTACACCAAAACACATCTTTCACGACCTTACCTAACACCTTCTACCTAAATTCCTCTTTCACCTCAGCTTATGATCGACTGTTTTCTGATATCATGTAATGACGTTCTCATTTCCATACTCTATAAGCCACATTGAGCCTGCAAAAAGGTGGGAAAATGTGGGGTACAAATACAATAAATAAATAAGTACACAAAATGCAGCTAAGATTCAATATGCTTACTGAGATGGGGGTGGGGCTAGGGATGAACCTGGATGCAGGTCACACACCCAGGTCTCCAGCAGCTTTCAAGAAGCAGCAGAGGGCTGCACTTTGGAGCCAGGTCTCTTCTGAAAACCATGAGTTATTACTTTTCCTCTTGGTCAGTTATCTTTCTCTTGATATACCAGCAACTCTTTTGTTACTTCCATAGATGCTCCTTAGGTCTACCAAGCTCCTCTCCCTTGCTTACAGCTTTCTCCTACCTTCCTGTAGTTGGTGCAGATTGGGTTATGGGCCCCAACTAGTGTGTTCAGTCAGCCTTTTTCTTCCCAGACTCCTGTAAAAAGATAATCCTGGGTTTTGGCTTTATATTTTCCTCTAAAAATGAAGGTGATGCTACGGTGCTACCTGTCTACGATTGACAAAGAAGGCCATTCTCCATTGTATCACAGTGTCTAGAAGCTTACTTATAAAAACACAGGACCCTGCTCTATCCACCCTGCAGCAACTTGTGTTATGCAGGAAACAGGCCCTTACACCTTCAGGCTTTTGGAGTTTTCCTGGACCAGTCCCTCTAGGACCTGGAATTATGATTCTAGGATTTCTGGCTGCTAAAGTGTGGATGGCTTGTGTTAATTAAAAAAAAAAAAAAAAGACAACCACTCCCTGAGCACTGTGATTAGCCCACTTGCACACCAGAATTCACCAAAGGACAGACAGTGTAGAACAATTTACTTTGTGGCCCTTTTACTAAGCCGTATAGGCGCCTAAGCACGCCCCACATGCATCAATTTGGAATTACCGCATGGTCCAGGTGGTAATTTCATTTTTTTATGTGCATCCACTATGTGCACCGGAAAATAATTTTTATTTTCTGGCATGTGGCGGTAAAAGGTATTCTACATGCATAGACCATTACCGCCTGGTTAACGCTTGAGACCTTGCCGTAAGTCAATGGATGGTGATAAGGTCTCAGACCCAAAATGGACGCGCGTCAATTTTCATTTTGCCACACGTCCATTTTCAGCCAAAATAAAAAAGGGGATTTTTTACAGGTGTTCTGAAAAATGGATCTGCGTGCGTCCAAAACATGTGCCTACACCAGCGCAGAGACTGAAGAGAGACCACACAAAGGTGGAGGTGCACTTGATCCTCACGACGAAACAGTCCAATGCAAAGCGGAGGAGAAGGGAAGGTAAGGCTCTTTCCAATCAGTGAGAGAGACGTATAAATGAAAAAACAGTTTATTTGGTAAACATCAAAAAATGACTCTACACAGCTTTGTTTCGGCACCGAGGCGCCTTCCTCAGGAGTCTTATGATATGATGTGATGTTGAGTACCAACTAAACATATGTATACCAAGCAGTATATGGTACAGTGGGACTACAGCCTACTATCACGATAAAGTGACTTCTGTAGACAGTAAAAACGGTCTCAGTAACTGATGCCTACAGAAGTCGCTTTATTGTGATAGTAGGCTGTCATCCCACTGTACCATATACTGCTTGGTATACATATGTTTAGTAGTCTCAAAACAAGAAAACCCTGGACAGGAAGTGATTTGATAAGACTACAGTTGCAGCCCCAGGCCAAATTACCCAGAACAAAAGAAATAGTAGACAAATGGACTGAACTGTTAAAACATACACACCATAAGCGTAGCTAGGTGGGGCGCAGGGGGAGCGGTAGCTCCCCCAAATGGAGTTTTAAAAAAATGGCGCCTATGCAGGTCTCAACTGGTGGGGCTGGTATACTGTAGCCAGGATTTTTTTTTTTTAATTTGCCATTACTTCCTGCCCTCCGTTTCCTACCCCACCATGTTCCCACCACGGCACCACCACTTTCTGTTCTCTCTCATCCACCCCGTCCCATCATCAAGCAAGCCATGTTTAACAGCCTCTACCTGCACTCCTGCAGCAATAACATGCTGCCTGTTTGAGCCGGCGTCCAATCTTTCCCTCTGTTTGCTGCATGTCCCGCCCTCGCGTAACAGGAAGTACTCGGGTGTGAAGCGACTGCGAGCCAGAGACACGCTACTGCGGATCCAACACCTCGCCAGCTCAGGCAGCATATTATCACTGCAGGGACCGCTCAACAGAACAGGCAGGCTTGACAGTCCGGGGGTAGCGGCAGGCGGGGAGAGAGAGAGGGGAAACTGAGGGTTCTGGACTCGGGCAGGGGGATTGATGGCGATGGAGAGAAGGAAACATATATAAGTGTTAAGTAGTAGTAGTAGTGCTGGACTTGGGGAGGGTGATTGATGGCGGTAGAGAGAGAGGGAAAACAGGGTGCTGGACTGGCAGGGGGATTGAAGGCAAGGTGGTTAGATAAAACAGGAGTTAGGATGAGGCAGGCTATCTAGTCTTTTGACCCAAAGCAATAAAATAAACTGATTATTAGAAATAAGGGGCTGCCTATGCATGGTCCATCTATAAAACGTTTAAGCTGTTCTAGTTGGATAGGCAGTGCCTTAAAAGATGGAGGACAACACATATTTTTAAATTTTTTTTTTACTTATTTGACAGTCTTTTAATTTATTTGAAAGCTTCCCATATGTAGACATAAATATCATGAAATAACAACTGAATATCACTAAAACAGCTTAAAAATTATTGTAGCTGGTAAAAACAGCACTAATAAACTCTGTATTTTGTGATAATTTTTCTACACTGTTCTATATAATACAGATGGCCAAATTTCAGTGAGGGTATCCTGTTTCCTGATGGATTCAATTTTATGTTGACTATTGTAATCTGCTTTGGGAACTGGTGTTATAAAGATGGAAAGCGGGAAGAGAAGAGGAAGATGGCGGACCATAGGTTACTTCCTGTTCCAGGACAGAGGGAGCTGCAGTGAACAAGCGAAGTTAGTGAACTCGGAGCCGACAGGCGCACGCCGCGGCACCCCCCCCCCCCCCACGGCGTGCACCTGGGGGGGGGTCATTTCGCCGGGGGGGGGGGGAGGTGTCATTTCATGGGGGGGGGCGCATCGGCGATCTGCCCCGGGTGTCATCCAGGTTAGGAACGCCACTGGAGAGAGAGTAAGAGAAGGGGAGAGATATGATGCTGAACCTACAGGAGATGCAGTTACACAAACCCTGATGGCTTGGTTCCTTCCTGGATTGTGTACACTTAGCAGGCTTTCACTTCTTGTGTGCAGTTTGCTGTCTATACAACCTGGAAGGCACATGGCATTGGGGATTTGTGTAGCCATGTCTCCTGGCACAATAAGGAGGAAAGGGGGAGAGAGGGGACAAGGAACTGCTGGTCTGTAGGGGTGGAGGGGAGAGGGAATAGGTAAATACTGGACCATAGTGGTGGAGAAGGGTTGGGGGGGGGGGGGACAAGGAGATGCTGGGCTACAAGGGAATAAGAAGGGAGAGGGAGGGGAGATGTTGGCATGGTGGAACAATGGAGGTTCTCAAGGAAAGATGAGTGAGAGGAGGGTGGTAAGTACAGAGGGTAGAATTGTATAATGTGGAGTGGGTGAAAAAGAAGGGAATATGAGGCTACTGAAGGAGTGAGACAGGAGAGGTAGGGGTGAGAGAAGATGGAAAATTGATAGGAACTGACTGGTAAGTGAAATATAGGTGAAGGACTGAAGAGTGAGAAGATAAAATCTGAGGGGAGAGACAGAAAACATTGAAAGGAAATGTGTCAGAGACAGATAAAGTGAGGAAATAGAAGAAGATAAGAGGGAAATAAGGACAAATGGACTGCACCCACTGGAAAGAGAGCAGAAGACAGGAAAACAGAAAAGAAGAAACTGGGACCAACATACTTGAAAAAATAAAATACCCAGACAACAAAGGTAGAAAAAAGTGTTTTATTTTGAATTTATTTGGTGGAATATTTTAGCTTTGGGAAATGTGCATCACAGATGTCTTTTGTAATTTTTTTTTCAATACAAGAGAAAATACATTTGTGTTTTCATTTCGCCTATGTTGTGGAACATGCCTAGTTTGAATTCTTGGGGTTCCCAGTTCAATTTTTATCTTTATATTTCTAATTTGTGATCCCTTGTTCTGTATTTGGTTTGTGACCAAGATGTGGTATTCTGTGGGCAAGTAGTTTCTACTTAGAACTGTTTAGCAGTCTCACTTGTTCTGTTTTACCAGTAGTAGATGCATTGGTGTTCTAGGGCTCTGTGTAATATTTATAGTACTAGCTTTTCATAGGTGAATTAGGATTGATATGGAGGCATATTTTCAAAGCACTTTGGGAGGCTAAGTTCCATAGGTTTCTATGGAACTTTGGGAGGCTAAGTGCTTTGAAAATGAGCCTGATGGTGTGGTAAGTTTTCTGTATAGGTTTTAGTGCCTTTTTGCAGGGTTTTGTGTTATTTGTGTTATTTCATAAACTGTCTGGCTCTATTTGAAAGTAGGCTCTGGAGCAAGGGCTGCCTTTGGCGACCCTTGTCACCAAAAATAAAAATGCTCAGGACTAATGGGCTCCACATCCTGTAGAGTCACCACACAAACAAAAGCCTATCTGATTTAAACAGTTTCTACTAGTGGAAGGAGTGTTCCTGAGGTGATGGCCACAATTTGAATAATTTTACTTGCAATTAAGAAGACAGGTTGCCTGCTCTGGCTGGTCCCAGGTTCTCTGCTACCTCCCCCCTCCTAATGTAACTTCCGGTTTCCTTGTACGTGGGATGCAGCAGGCAGCCTGTGTTAATCATTGCTGGCCACAGTCACTGCACCTGAGCAACAATACCTGCACTACCAGCACTGCCTCCTGTCCGACACTGACTAGTGCCTAATTGACAAAAGTTTGCTCCCCCTGATGTCAAAACCTGGCTATGCCTCTGATACACACATATATTTATACATACAAACAGGGTGACTGTACACTCAGTTCAGTTGGTGGCCACTGTGAGATTTATGAATTTAAGTTCTTTCCATGTAGTTCCTTGAGCACTCTTAATGGTTGATAAAACTTTAACTTGGTGTAAGAAACTTCTCAACCAAGGTGTCTTTATGTGTTCTTTGCTGGAAATTCCCTTTGTTTGAACTTCCTGGGCTGACTCATCTCCTGATTCAGGTCACCCTCTTCTCCCTGTCACTGAGGGAAATTTGTGCAGGATACCTCTGGTTACAGGTAGGGATTTTTTTTCCCTGTGGATGTCCCTCTGTATCTCTTTGCTCTCAGGCAGGCAAATAGTTTAACTCTATTGTTAACAGGAGTAGTCCCCACAGGAGCCTTTGTCTGAAGTTCCCATAGTGATTAGGCCCCATAGTGATTAGGTTAATATTGTGAGGGGGTTTTTTTTTATGCCAAAACTCTAATATCAGTATATTTTGTTAGAAAATCAGTTTAAAAATGAAGGGCCCAATATTCAGAAAATGCTGGGATCCTAAATTTATACTCCCAAGTTAGCTTCCTTAGGGGGTCTTTCACTAAGATGCGCTAGCATTTTTAGCTCATGCTAGAAATCAGTTGGTGCTAAACCCTGAGATGCCCATAGGAATATAATGAGTGTCTCAGCATGTAATACCAGCTAATTTCTAGCTTGAGCTAAAAATGCTAGCGTACCTTAGTAAAAGATGCCTTAAATTTGTGCCCTATTTTCAGCCAAATTGTAGGAGTATAGGGTCAGATATTGAAAGGATTTATGTTGCTGACTTTGAAAACTATGATCCTAAATTAGCTTGTTTGAAAATTTGCCAGGGCTGAGTGCATTTATTTTTACTGAAAAGTTTACTAATTTCTTAAATCTAGGAGCATAAAATGTTGGTGGTAATGGGTGGATCTTGGGCAGGGAAAAGATTTTCAGCACCAGGCTCATAAATTAAACTTATAAATCTAGGCACACAAATAGCATGCCTAAATGTATGAGCATAACTTGTAAACTCCCAAATTAAGATGAATTTTCAAATGAAAATAGGACACAAATTTAGGAGGCTAATTTAGAAGCTTAAATTTAGGAGCTCAGCATTTTCTAAATATTGGGCCCAAGGAGCTTAGCTGCGGTAAAAAGTGGCCTTAGTGTACCCTTACACATGTTTTTCCTCTACACTAAAGCCATTTTTACCACAGCCTGAAAATATATGATTTTTTATTTTTTCTATTAATGGCTGTGTGCTAATGTTGCCATTAGTGTGTGGCCATTAAAAAGAATTATTGCGGGAGCACTTACTGACACTTATTTTATAGGTAGTAAGGGCTTACGTGATAATCCTGCTCTACCCACTTAGCGTATGGTAATGATTTTTTACAATTTTATATACAGTCCTTCCTGTGTGCATCACAAGGCGGTTAACAATTAAATAACATATAAAATTAAAAGAACACTAATTTAGGGAAAGGGAAATGAGACTTGATATATTGCCTTTCTGAGGTTTTTGCAACTACATTCAAAGTGTTTTACATATATTCAGGTACTTATTTTGTACCATGGGCAATGGAGGGTTAAGTGACTTACCCAGCAGGTGGGAATTGAACTTAGTTCCCCAGGATCAAAGTCCACTGCACTAATCACTAGGCTACTCCTCCACTTCACAGGAAAGATCCATTAATACAACACAAAAGATAAAAAGAAGAACAAACAAACTATTAAATATCTAAACAAATAAAGGACTCCTTTTACAAAGCCGACCTAGCTATTCCTGTGTGGCAAATGCAATGAAGCCCATTCAATTCAAGCCCTAAGGGCCCCTTTTACAAAGGTATGCTGGTGGATTTAGAGCACACTAAAAATTAGTGTGCATTAAACACTAAGATATAAAATAACATATACCATGTAAAATGAGTTTATCTTGTTGGGCAGACTGGATGGACCATACAGGTCTTTATCTGTCATCATTTACTACGTTACTATGCCCATAGGAATATAGTGGGCGTCTTAGCATTTAGCTCACGCTAAATCCATTAGCCTGCCTTTGTAAAAGGGGCCCTAATGTAGTAATAATGGTTTCACAGCTATGATCAACATGGAACCCTAGCTGGCGGGGATGTAGAAAGTTATGTTTATCTGTAAAAGCTGCAAGTTGCTGAAAAACAACTTTTTCAGTGAGTTTTGAAGTGTAATTCAAATTTGAGTTTGGTCGATAACTAGATGGGAGCAAGATGTCTACATGTGTTTTTTTAAACAACTGGATGTATGATTGCATATTTCCAAGTGGATGGCACCTTACCAGCTTCCAGGAAAATCACGCACTGGACAAGAAATGGAGAAAAAAGAGGAGGCGGAATAGCTTTAATATACAAACCTGAATTCACCATCACAATCACAGGCGAATCTACCTCACCACAACTTGAAATTGCATCGACAAGAATCAACCATCCAAGTCTAATAGGACACCTTAACACAATCCTATTCTACAGGCCACCAGGAAAATGGCAAGATGCCCAAACACAACTCATGGATTTCATCTCGAATACCTGCGTATCAACCTCAAACATCCTCATACTAGGAGACATCAACTTACACCTAGAAGATGACACCCTACCAAGTACACGAGAATTCAAAGAATTCCTACAACTCTGGGATCTGCAAACACCCAACTTACAACCAACACACGAAAAAGGACACACACTAGATATCATAACAAATAGACTCGAACCGAACTCAACTATCACACTCACCAACACAAGATGGACACCCACACTATAGTCAGACCACCATAAAGCAAATGTCACACTTTACTGGCAAAAAACACAACCAAACACAATCAACAAACATGAGCGAACAACCTACACAACAAGAGGAAAAATAGACCCCACAACATTCTGGCAACAGATCTACCAGAGTGAATGGACTGCAAACGCTGGCACCATCCAATTCCTCCAAGAATGGGACGATATAAGCACAACAACATTAGACAAAATCGCCCCAGGCCAAACCAGAACATCACACAGGAAAAATGCAAATCCATGGTTCAACGAAGAGCTGAAAAAACTGAAAACACAAGTCAGGAGACTTGAACGAGCCTGGAATAAAAAGAGAGATGAACAAACACTAAACGACTGGAAACAACTTCGGAGAAAATACAAATACACCATCAAACAGACAAAAAGACTACACTATAAAACATTAATAGGACCAAACTACAAAGACACACATAAACTCTTCAACCTCGTGAACAAACTGTTAGACACCACACCTGTTACAACCAACGGCAAAGATACACCAAGTGTTGACAACCTTGCAAAATACTTCAAGGAGAAGATTGTACAACTACGACAAAAAATACCCGCCAGCACTACAGAATACACCACTCTCCTAGACTGTCTAGATCCAGAAGAAGGAACACACCCAGCAGACAGAACCTGGACCGAATTTGAACTATTACCAGAAGAACTCATCTCTAAAACTCTCAAAAGATATGCCAAATCCAACTGCAAACTAGACATATGTCCAAATAGCCTCATGCAAACTGCTCCTCAACAATTCATAACAAACCTAACAAATCACATAAACTACATGCTACAAAATGGACTCTTCCCAAAAGAAAAAGGAAAAATCCTACTCACACCAATTCCTAAAGACACAAAGAAAAACACGAGCGAAATAACCAACTACAGGCCAATTGCATCCATACCACTAATAACCAAGCTAACCGAAGGTATGGTAACCAAACAGCTCACAAACTATCTAGACAAACATTCAATACTGCATGATGCCCAATCAGGATTCCGTTCGAATCACAGCACAGAAACAGTATTAGTCACCCTAATGACCAGATTCAAACAAAGAATTGCAACCGGCAACAATATACTCCTCTTACAATTCGACATGTCCAGCGCCTTCGACATGGTTGATCATGAAATCCTAATACACATACTTGAATACTTTGGCATCGGAGGAAATGTCTTGAATTGGTTCAAGGGGTTCCTAACCCTGCGCTCGTATCAAGTCACATCAAATTCAACCACGTCCAAGGCATGGATACCTGAATGTGGAGTCCCACAGGGATCACCTCTCTCTCCAACTATATTCAACCTAATGATGATCCCTTTAGCAAAACTCCTATCAAACCATAACCTCAACCCGTACATATACGCCGATGATGTGACAATATACATCCCATTCAAACAAGACATCAAAGAAATCTCCAGCGAAATCAATAAAAGTCTACACATCATGAACACATGGGCAGATGCGTTCCGCCTGAAACTGAACGCAGAAAAAACCCAATGCCTGATACTCACCTCCCAATACAACACAACAGAATTCAATGTGATAAACACACCAAACCTAAAACTTCCAATCTCAGAAACACTAAAAATCCTTGGAGTGACCATCGACCGCCACCTAACACTCGAAACTCACGCAAACAACATAACCAAGAAGATGTTCTTCAGCATGTGGAAATTGAAAAGAATTAGACCATTCTTCCCAAGATTCGTCTTCCGCAGCCTAGTGCAATCCCTCGTCCTTAGCCACTTGGATTACTGCAACTCATTATACGCTGGCTGCAAAGAGCAAATACTAAGGAAACTTCAAACAGCCCAGAACACAGCAGCCAGGCTCATCTTCGGAAAACCTAAATATGAAAGGGCAAAACCACTACGAGAGAAACTACATTGGCTTCCACTCAAGGACCGCATTACTTTTAAAACTTGCACACTAGTCCATAAGATCATTTACGGTGAAGCCCCAGCGTACATGTCTGATTTAATAAACCTACCACCTAGAAACGCCAAAAGATCATCCCGAACTCACCTCAACCTTCATTACCCAACCTGCAGGGGCTTGAAGTACAAGACGATACACGCGTCAACCTTTTCCTACAAGAGCACGAAATCTTGGAATACATTACCACGCAACCTAAGAATGATCAACGAACAAGCCTCCTTCCGTAAACTACTGAAGACACACCTGTTCGAACAAACTTATGGAAAGAGCCAAAACACATAGAGACCACTCACTGTCCACAATGCAATACACATCCGCATCTGATCCATCATCCCTTTATCCAGTCATCCACGTCATCCACATAGTTCGTCCACGGAACTATGTACACTATATGTCTAGGCGCCTAATAATGCCCTTTTTCCCATTGTCTCTTTCTAATGTTTCTATGTTTTGTCCCATTGTTATACTACCAACGATATTCGAATGCCTCGCACAACTCTGTTCAATGTAATCCATAACTTAGTTGTAACAAATGTATTTCTATTATTCAAGTCTTATTGTAAGCCACACTGAGCCCGCAAATAGGTGGGAAAATGTGGGATACAAATGCAACAAATAAATAAATAAATAATATTTTCTCTTTCTGAGAAGTTCCAAGAGAAGAGGACATTTCTCCGGTAAGTGAACACTATTTTGCTTTGTGCTTTGGGAACTTAAAGATTGGAGTTTAAAGGAGGAATTGTAGGTTAGTGTTAGGCAAAATAAAAATATAAAATGCAAATTTTATCAACTAATCTCCATAGTCTTTTCCACTGAGTTTTAAAAACTTTGTTCCACAGCATTAACAGATAGAATCTAGCAGGCACTGCAGGATCTAGTTTAGTCTTCCCGCCCACCCCTAGGACAACTCTTCATTTATAGTCAGTTATTGTAATTAGGGTAACAAGCAAGGAGTGCTCTTATAGAGTTTTAAATACATTTCATTACCATCTAAGAAGGAAACACTAAATAAATCATACAATACACTGTATAAACTAAAAGACATTTCTATATTAGGCTAATATCCTTAATACTGTAGCAAGCTTTAAATTATTGAAAAACTCAAAAACACTAAGATGGAGTCAGCAGTCCAGCAGCGAGAGGGGTGCTATCCAGTCTTTTGCATTGAGTGTCACATGTATGATTATCTCCCAGTTGGTGAGATATCATATTTGTGTGCCTGATGCAAAGAGCTCCTGGCTCTCAGAGAACATGTCTGTTCTATTGAGGCTAGAGTAGCAGACTTGGTGGAGCTGAGGGAGACAGAGAGGTACATAGAGGAGACCTATAGGGATGTTGTAGAGAAGTTCCACCTCCAGTCTGGTAGCCCCTGTGCTACCTTGGAAGAGGGAGGTTTCCTAGAAGGAGAGCATCACCCTTGTGAAGTAGGAAGTACTTCTTGTGCCAGGACCTGCCCATCAGGGGATGTACTATCCTCTTGACCGAGGATATGTCTCCAAGTGCTGCCCGAGAGGGAAGGGTTAGGACAGCTGTTGTAGTTGGTGATTCGCTCATTAGGCATATAGATAGCTGGGTGGCTGGTGGATGTGAGGATCGCCTGGTGACTTGCCTGCCTGGTGCAAAGGTGGAAGACCTAGATAGGGGAGGAGTCAGCTGTCTTGGTACATGTGGGTACCAATGACATAGGAAAATGTGGGAGAGAGGTTCTGGAAGCCAAATTTAGGTTCTTAGGTAGAAAGCTCAAAACCAGATCCTCTAGGGTAGCATTTTCTGAAATGCTACCCGTTCCACGCGCAGGGCCCAAGAAATAGGCAGAGCTCCGGAGTCTCAATGCGTGGATGAGACAATGGTGCAGGGAGGAGGGTTTTAGATTTGTTAGGAACTGGGCAACATTCTGGGGAAGGGGGAGCCTATTCCGAAAGGATGGGCTCCACCTTAACCAGGGTGGGACCAGGCTGCTGGCATTGGCATTTAAAAAGCAGATAGAGCAGCTTTTAAACTAGAAATGGGGGGAAGGCCGACAGTCGCTCAAAAGCGCATGGTTCGGGATAACTCATCTTTCAAAGATATCACCAAAAACAGGGAAGAAACGGTATCCTAGTAGTGAGGTTGCAAAAGAGACTGTAGTAGATCAGGTGTCCTTAAATAAAATAAAAATCAGACAAAAGATTGCAAATTAATACTGTCAAGTACTAAGCATGATGTAAATAGGAACAACAAACATACTTTGAAATGTCTATATGTGAATGCCAGGAGCCTAAGAAATAAGATGGGAGAGTTAGAATATATTGCACTAAATGAAAAATTAGATATAATAGGCATCTCTGAGACCTGGTGGAAGGAGGATAACCAGTGGGACACTGTCATACCGGAGTACAAATTATATCATATTGCTAGAGTGGATCGAATTAGTGGAGGGGTAGCATTGTATATTAACGAGAGCCTTGAATCAAATAGATTGAAAATTCTGCAGGAAACAAAACACTTCTTGGAATCACTGTGGTTTGAAATTCCATGTGAAAAGGGGAAAAGGATAGTGTACTACCTGTGTACTACCATCCGCCTTGCCAGGATGAACAGATGGATGCAGAAATGTTAAAGGAAATTAGAGACGCAAACAAACTGGGCAACACAATAATAATGGGTGATTTCAATTACCCCAATATTGACTGGGTAAATGTAACATCGGAGCACGCTAGGGAGGTAAAATTCCTTGATGAAATCAAGGACAGCTTTATGAAGCAGCTGGGACAGGAGCCGACGAGAGAAGGAAATATTCTAGACCTAGTCCATAGTGGAGCGCATGATCTGATGTGGGAGGTAATGGTGCTGGGGCCGCTTGATAACAGTGATCTATAAAATGATTGGATTTGATATTATCTTTGAAGTAAGTATACATAGGAAATCAAATAAATTAACTTCTAACTAAAAAAAGAGACTATGATAAAATGAGAAGAACGGTGAAAAAAAAACTTAGAGGAGCGGCTGCAAAGGTCAAAAATGTACATCAGGCGTGGATGCTGTTCAAAATTCACCATCCTAGAAGCCCAGGCCAAATATATTCCACGTATTAAAAGAGGAGGACGGAAGACCAAACGACAGCCGGCGTGGTTAAAAAGTGAGGTAAAGGTAGAACTAAAAGAAAATCCTTCAGAAAATGGAAGAAGGAACTGATTGAAAATAATAAGAAAGAGCATAAGGAATGTCAAGTCAAATGCAAAGCGCTGATAAGGAAGGCTAAGAGGGACTTCGAAAAAAAGATTGCATTGAAGGCAAAAACACATAGTAAAACTTTTTTTTAGGTATATTAAAAGCAGAAAGCCGGCAAAAGAATCGGTTGGACCACTAGGAGGAGGAGTAAAAAGGGCGATCAGGGAAGACAAAGCCGTAGCGGAGAGATTAAATGAATTCTTTGCTTCGGTCTTCACCGAGGAAGATTTGGGTGGGATACTGGTGCCGGAAATGGTATTCAAAGCTGATGAGTCAGAGAAACTTAATGAATTCTCTGTAAACCTGGAGGATGTAATGGGGCACTTCTACAAACTATAGCAAATCTCCTGGACCAGATGGTATTCATCCCAGAGTACTGATAGAACTGAAAAATGAGCTTGCGGAGCTATTGTTAGTAATATGTAATTTATCCTTAAAATCGAACGTGGTACCGGAAGATTGGAGGGTGGCCAATGTAACGCCGATTTTTTAAAAAGATTCCAGAGGAGATCCAGGAAATTATAGACCGGTGAGTCTGACGTCGGTGCCGGGCAAAATGGTAGAGACTATTATTAAGAACAAAATTATTAAGAACAGAGCATATTCAAAAGCATGGATTAATGAGACTTGGAGGGGCATAATTGAACGGCAGCGGCCATCTCCGGGGCCGGCTCCATAAATGGGCGGAGCCAACCACATTTTCGAAAAAGATGGCCGACCAACTTTTCCTTCGATAATATGGTTGCCGCCGGCTAAATCTCAACATTTAGGTCAAATGTTGAGATCGCCGGGTTTAGAGATGGCCAGGTTCGGTTTTTGGCCATAATGGGAACTGGGCCCAGCCATCTCACACCCGGCGAAATGCAAGCCTTTTGGTCGTGGGAGAAGCCAGCATTTGTAGTGCACTGCCCGCCCCCCCCCCCCCCCCCCCGGCTTTTGTGTGGGGAAATCTTGCCTGACCAATTTACTTCAGTTCTTTGAAGGAGTAAACAAACATGTGGACAAAGGGGGAGCCGGTTGATATTGTGTATCTGGATTTTCAAAAGACGTTTGACAAGTTACCTCATGAAAGGCTACAGAGGAAATTGGAGGGTCATGGGATAGGAGGAAATGTCCTATTGTAGATTAAAAACTGGTTGAAGGATAGGAAACAGAGAGTGGGGTTAAATGGGCAGTATTCACAATGGAGAAGGGTAGTTATTGGGGGGATCCTCAGGGGTCTGTGCTAAGACTGCTGCTTTTTAATATATTTATAAATGATTTAGAGATTGGAGTAACTAGCGAGGTAATTAAATTTGCTGATGACACAAAGTTATTCAAAGAAGTTAACTCACGACAGGATTGTGAAAAATTACAGAAGGATCTTACGGGACTGGGAGACTGGGCGGCTAAATGGCAGATGACGTTTAATGTGAGCAAGAGCAAGGTGATGCATGTGGGAAAAAAGAACCCAAATTATAGCTACGTCATGCAAGGTTCCACGTTAGGAGTTACGGACCAAGAAATGGATCTGAGTGTCGTCGTCGATAATACACTGAAACCTTCTGCTCAGTG
The DNA here is from genome assembly GCF_901765095.1 of Microcaecilia unicolor. Taxonomy (NCBI): domain Eukaryota; kingdom Metazoa; phylum Chordata; class Amphibia; order Gymnophiona; family Siphonopidae; genus Microcaecilia; species Microcaecilia unicolor. Next base: position 52,377,394 of record NC_044039.1, read on the forward strand.
TGCTGCTGCAGCTAGGAAACCGAATAGAATGTTCGGTATTATTAGGAAAGGTATGGAAAACAGGTGTGATGATGTTATAATGCCATTGTATCGCTCCATGGTGCGACCGCACCTTGAGTATTATGTTAAATTCTGGTCGCCGCATCTCAAGAAAGATATGGTAGAATTGGAAAAGGTGCAGCGAAGGGTGACTAAAATGATAGCGGGGATGGGACGACTTCCCTATGAAGAAAGACTAAGGAGGCTAGGGCTTTTCAACTTGGAGAAGAGACGGCTGAGGGGAGACAAGATAAAGGTATATAAAATAATGAGTGGAGTGGAACAGGTGGATGTGAAGCGTCTGTTAATGCTTTCCAAAAATACTAGGACAAGGGGGCATGCGATGAAACTACACTGTAGTACATTTAAAACAAATCGGAGAAAATGTTTCTTCACCCAATGCATAATTAAACTCTGGAATTCGTTGCCGGAGAACGTGGTGAAGGCAGTTAGCTTAGCAGAGTTTAAAAAGGGGTTAGACGGTTTCCTAAAGGACAAGTCCACAAACCACTACTAAATGGACTTGGGAAAAATCCACAATTCCAGGAATAACATATATAGAATGTTTGTACATTTGGGAAGCTTGCCAGGTGCCCTTGGCCTGGATTGGCCGCTGTCGTGGACAGGATGCTGGGCTCGATGGACCCTTGGTCTTTTTCCAGTGTGGCATTACTTATGTACTTATGTTGTTGAATTTCATCAGAGTCTGCCTCGCTGCTCATTTCTTCATCTGTTCCATCATCAGCCGTTGTTGCCTGCATGTAGGAGCAGATCTCAACATCAGTGCTGTCTTCAGCTGTTTGTAGATCGTAATTAACAGCTACGTAGTGATGGAACTCCTCTTCAGTAAAACCGGCTGGGATGTCAATAACCTCTTCATCTGATGCATTTTCAACTGCTGCACCTGTTTCGTCCCTCTCCACATCCTTAACAAAGCTTGCCCACTTGTAGCAGTTCACAATGGTTGCCTGTGTAACATGATTCCAGGCTTCTTTCTGCATATGGAGTGGAGGAGTGGCCTAGTGGTTAGGGTGGTGGACTTTGGTCCTGGGGAACTGAGGAACTGAGTTCAATTCCCTGCACAGGCAGCTCCTTGTGACTCTGCGCAAGTCACTTAACCCTCCATTGCCCACTGCATTGAGCCTGCCATGAGTGGGAAAGCGCGGGGTACAAATGTAACAAAAAAAAAAAAAAAAATTTTTTTTAAATCCAACAGTGATAGATTATGAGCCAGTTCAACAACACGTTTATCCTTCCCATTCTGGTCATCCATAACACTCATCAGACGACATAGCACAAGAGCCCGATAATGTTGTTTGAAATTGGCTATTATGCCCTGATACAGAGGTTGGATCAGAGAGGTAGTGTTTGGTGGCAGGAAGACCACCTTGACGTTAGACAGCCTGACATCATCCCTGTGTGCAGCATAGTTATCACAAAGCAGCAAAATCTGATGCTTTTGTGCCCGCATTCTAGTGTCTAACTTCTTTAGCCACTGCTTCCAAATTTCCCCAGTCATCCATGAATTTGTGTTAGCCTCATATGACACAGGAAGTCACTTAACTTTCTTGAAGCAATGGGGCTGTCTGCCCTTTCCAATGACGAGGGGTTCCAACTTCTCACTCCCATCCATATTGCAGCAAAGGAGGATCGTCAGTCGGTCCTTCAATGTTTTACCTCCAGTAGTTTCGGCATGTTTGAATGCAAGTGTTCAATCAGGAATCGCTCGCCAATAGAGACCATTTTCGTCACCATTGAAAATGTCATGAGGTGCAAACTCGTTCAAGATGGTAGGAAGAACTGAAACAACCCAATTTTCAGCACCAAAGTCATCAGCGTCTTGTTTCTCACTATGCTGTTTCTTGAATTTTATGCTGTTCCTCTCCTTCCATCTTTCCAACCATCCAACAGTGGCTTTGAATTCAGTCAGTCCAAGACTTTCTGCTACCTGCTTAGCTTTCTCCATAAGCAGTGGACCACTGACAGGAAACTGTCTGCTCCTGACCACCGAAGAAGTGCATCTTCTACCTCCTCAGCTTTTCCCACACGTTTTCGTTTCTGTTGTGGATTTGTATTGCTTTGCCAGTCTTCCAGAAGCTGGTCTTTCTGCTTCAAGACACGTGAAATTTAACTGGGATTGATACCATATTCTTTAGCAATAGATGCTTGACTTTCCTGCTTATAATCGAAAGAGAAAAACGCCTATATTGCGACCCAAATCGGGAGATGGGCGTCTTTCTACCGTGGGTGCCCAAATCGGTATAATCGAAAGCCGATTTTGGGCGTTTCCAACTGCAATCCATTGCAGAAACGGGTAAAGTTGACGGGGGCATGTCGGAGGCGTGGTGAAGGCGGAACTGGGGCGTGGTTATCGGCCGAGGAGAGATGGGCGTCTTTAGCTGATAATCGGAAAAAAAGGCGTTTTTACTGTGATTTTGGGTCACTTTTTTTGGACCCTTTTTTTCACGAACAAGTCCCCAAAAAGTGCTCCAACTGACCAGATGACCACTGGAGGGAATCAGGGATGACCTCCCCGGACTCCCCCAGTGGTCACTAACCCCCTCCCACCAAAAAATCCCACTTTAAAAACTTTTTTTCCAGCCTCTATGCCAGCCTCAAATGCCGTACCCACCTCCATGACAACAGAATGTGTTCTATCCTGTGACAGCCTTTCCCTGGTTCTGATGTGGCTCTCGGGTGAGTGTGACACATTTTCTGTTAAGGGCACTGCAGAGTCACATCAGCAATGCATTGTGGTGGGTGTAGGGTATTGGGCTCCGTGATTCCACTAGCTTGTGCCACATGCTCACGATGTTGGTAGTTGGTAGGCTCTACTCCCATGGTGCTTTTCCCTCTGCTTACTGGGTCAGAGTGTGCCCTGTTTTGTTTCCGGTAGTCCATGAGGTAGTGGCCATTTTTGTAAGCAAGTTTTAGATCCCTTTCACGTTAGCCACGTTACGGAACTTAGTTTTTACCTTGAATGTGGCTGAAAGAGGGCATTGTACACCATTCTGCCAGCTCTGCCAGTGGGGCACAACCTCTGATCTGCAGTTAACTGTGAGTAAGGGTGCTTATTCCAATAAAGGACGTTTTCGGAGAGATTAGTCTTCAGGTGTCAACTGGTGTGCCAATGTTATATAGCAGCAACAAGTCCTAGAGGCCTGCGTGTATGCAGGCCCCTGGAGCACTTTTAGTGGGTACCGCAGTGCACTTCACCAGGTGGACCCAGGCCTATCCCCCCCTACCTGTAACACTTGTGCTGGTAAATGGGAGGCCTTCAAAACCCACTGTACCCACATGTAGGTGCTCCCTTCACCCCTAAGAGCTAAGGTAGTGTTGTACATTTGTGGGTAGTGGGTTTTGGGGGAGGGGGTTGGGTGCTCAGCACCCGTGGTAAGGGAGCTAAAAAAAAAACAAACGCCCAGCTGAAAAACGTCCATTTTTTTGAAAATACGGTCTGTCCCGCCTCTTCACGTACCCGTTTTCGGACATAGACGCCCATGGAGATAGGCGTTCCTGTTCGATTATGCCCCTCCACATTTTCTAAATTTTTAAGAACTTCTATTCGTTCAGTCAGTGTTAGTCTTACAGTTCTGCTGCGACGACGACCCCGGTGTACGCCCTAACAACATTCTTTTGCTTATTCTGCCTGTGACAGTTAAAGAGGCAGTAAATTGGAAATCTCGTTCGTTGTCACGCACCAATCGGCTTCCATATTCAATACGCACACATATGCGGAGTCTTTCCTGCAGAGGAGCGGTCTTGAACCATGCATATAAGCGAATCTTGCACTTATCAGTGGTGCGCTAAAATGAAGTTTGTCCCCATAGAAATTGATGGTGCCAAAAATGGGACCGAAGTACGGCATGCAGGTAAACAGAGCATGCTCTTATCCGACGTGCACTTAAATGGAGTGCACTGTACATACATAAGTATTGCCATACTGGGAAAGACCAAAGGTCCATCAAGCCCAGCTTCCTGTTTCCAACAGTGGCCAATCCAGGTCACAATATACCTGGCAAGATCCCAAAAAAGTAAAAAAAAATATTTTATACTGCTTATCCCAGAAATAGTGGATTTTCCCCAAGTCCATTCAATAACAGTCTATGGACTTTTCCTTTACCAGATTCTCTGGCAATGAATTCTAGAGTTTAATTACATGTTGAGTGAAGAAACATTTTCTATGATTTGTTTTAAATTTACTACATTGTAGCTTCATCGCATGCCCCCTAGTCCTAGTATTTTTGGAAAGCATAATCAGACGCTTCACATCTACCTGTTCAGCTCCACTCATTATTTTATAGACCTCTATCATATCTCCCCTCAGCCACCTTTTCTTCAAGCTGAAGAGCCCTAGCCGCTTTAACCTTTCCTCATAGGGGAGTCTTCCCATCCCCTTTATCATTTTAGTCACCCTTCTCTGCACCTTTTCTAATTCCACTATATCTTTTTTGAGATGCGGCGAATAGAATTGAACACAATATTCGAGGTGTGGTCACCACATGGAGCAATACAAAGCCATTATAACATCCTCATTTTTGTTTTGCATTTTTTCCTAATAATACCTAACATTCTATTTGCTTTCTTAGCCACAGCAGCACACTGAACAGAAGGTTTCAATGTTTCATCAACGACGACACCTAGATCCCTTTCTTGGTCTATGACTCCTAACGTGGAACCTTGCATGATGTCGCTATAATTTGGGTTCCTCTTTTCCACATGCATCACCTTGCACTTGCTCACATTAAACGTCATCTGCCATTTAGATGCCCAGTCGACCGGTCTCGTAAGGTCCTCTTGTAATTTTTCACAATCCTCCCGCGATTTAATGACTTTGAATAACTTTGTGTCATCAGCAAATTTAATTACCTCACTAGTTACTCCCATCTCTAGGTTATTTATAAATATGTTAAAAAGCAGCGGTCCCAGCACAGACCCCTGGGGATCCCCACTAACTACCCCTCTCCATTGAGAATACTGACCATTTAACCCTACTCTCTGTTTTATATCTTTTAACCAGTTCTTTATCCACATTAGAACACTACCTCCTATCCCATGACACTCCAATTTCCTCTGGAGTCTTTCATGAGGTACTTTGTCAAATGCCTTCTGAATATCCAGATACACAATATCAACCGGCTCACCTTTATCCACATGTTTGTTCACCCCTTCAAAGAAATGTAGTAAATTGGTGAGGCAAGATTTCCCTTCACTAAATCCATGTTGACTTTGTCTCATTAATACATGCTTTTGAATATGCTCTGTAATTTTGTTCTTAATAATAGTCTCTACCATTTTGCCCGGGACCGAGGTCAGACTCACCGGTCTTTAATTTCCCGGATCTCCTCTGAAACCTTTTTAAAAAATCAGTGTTACATTGGCCACCCTCCAATATTCCAGTACCACACTCGATTTTAAGGATAAATTATATATTACTAACAATAGCTCCGCAAGCTCATTTTCAGTTTTATCAGTACTCTGGGATGAATACCATCCGGTCCAGGAGATTTGCTACTCTTCAGTTTATAGAACTGTGTCACGACTGTGGTCGTGACTCCTCTTTTACTCACCTTATTTCCCAATGTTCAGTTTCCAAGATGGCTCCTGTCTGTTCAGCTTCCAAGATGGCTCCTATCTATCTTTCCTGTGTGTTCCAAGCCTTTCTTTGGTGTCAGTGTGTTCTCTGCTCCTGTCCTTCAGTAGGTGACATCATCAGTGAGAGTGTTTATAAGGAAGTGGTATACTTGCATTCAGGGCCTTTGCATTGCCATGGGTCATCAGATTAGTTGGTGTGCTGTTGCACAGTTTACCTAGCCTTGTTCTGTGGGCTCTTGCCCTTCTGCTTTGTCTTGCTCTTGTCTGTGGGCTTCCAGTCCTTCTGTTTTGCCTTGTTCACTGATGTTCGTACCTCCCTGTATATGATTGTTTGTTAGTGATTCAATCCACTCCACTTCCCTCCTCCAAGTTCTGTTCTGTCTGATTGGTTCTTCGTTCCTGTGATGTCACGTTTGTTTGCTTGGCAACTATGCAGCGTTCCGTTTCCTCGACATGAGGGCATGGACAGTGAGAGCCAATGAAACGCTGAATGACAGACTTACAAACCCTACACTGCCACAGTGCCACGGAGTCAGCTTCAGAATGTTGGAGGTGCTTTTTATTATATAGGATGAGTTTTGTTTATGTATTTATGTTTATTGGTCTATTTAATGGTTAGTGCAGTGGGCTGAGAACCACTACAATAGTCCATATGCCTGCAGGCTTTCACCTATATGTAGGTACAGTAGGTATCTAGTGTTTTTTTGGAGGTCTCACACGATCCACTACAAGTGTACCGGTTAGAATGAGATATGGGCCTGGGTCACTTTCTCTACAGTCCACTGCACTGACTACTAGACTACACCTGGGATATGCTTGCTACTCTAATAAGAATGGCCATCATATCTGAAGCTGTTATACAGCCTGGTATGTACTGTCACTGACACATCTTAGGGGGTTGGGAGGGGGTCCGTGACCACTGGGGGAGTAAGGGGGTTATACCTTAATCCTTCCAGTGGTCATTTAGGGTACCGTTTGGTCACTTAGTTGTGATTGAAACAGGTCTAGCCAAAAACATCTTAATTGTGGCCCTAGACATTTTCATTGTGTTCCATTATTGCAGAAAAGCACCTTTCTTTTGGTGCCACCCATGTCCCACCCAAAACACACCCCCTTGAAATTTGGGCAAACTGTAGAACAAAACATCAAAAATCAGGGTGTTCAAAATCACAACTTGGATGTTTTTGAGCGAAAGGTGTCCTTCTGTCATCTTATGATGCTTTTTTGTTTTAAAAATGAGCCCCAAAGTCATACACATCAGCAATAAACACAAAAGTCTTAATTATTACAGAAAAAAAGTGAACAGCATGCCCATTTTTCAGTGTTTGAATTCATCCGACTTGAGAAACAGGCTGTTAGGGCATCAGATTGTACAACAAAATATTGTGGCTGTCATGTTTAGTAGTAGAAAAAAGAATCAATATACATTGAAGGACAAAACCATTTAGTTCATATTCCTTCTTTAAAAGAATATGGCCCATGTTTCTGTCTGCTGCATCCTTAAGGATGTTGATATTATACCTTTAAAGGACAGAAATGCAATAGCAGAATCTTACTTTTAGGGACTTGGTCTAAGTGTCACATTTTTTTAAATTATATTTTGTAAAATACTGAGGGAATTGTGAACAACTTGACCTGGATCCTTACCTCAAGGGCCCTTTTACTAAGCTGCGGTAGGGCTACCACACGGGTAGTGCGCACCAAATTGACCCTACTGCCGAGGTAACATGGGTGCTGGTGGTAATTCTGAAATTGGCATGCACAGTTTCCAGTGGTAGATCGCCTCCCTTTGGACCCTCCCTTACTGTGTCCCGCCCTCACGGAAACAGGAAGTGACGAGGGTGGGACACAGTGAGGGAAGACACAAAGGGATGCAATCTGCCACTTGCGTTTTCACACGTTGGTGAGGCGCTGCCGATTTGAATGCAGGGGGTTCGGTCATGGTGGCAGATGGAGGGGGGCTGTTGACGGGGCTGGTGGTGGGTGGGTGGAGACTGGGGACTGCAGCGCCGGCGGCCTGAGAGTAGGAGAGGGAAGCGACAGTGGTAGGGATGGGGGGGGGTGGCTTTGCCCCAGGCCCGGCTCAGTCTCTCGGCAGCCCTGTTTTTGACCTTTAGTAATCTTTACCATTTCCATGTGAAACATTTAGATTTAACAGTAGTTAAAACTAAAAAAAAAGAAAGAAAATATATAGCCATAAGTGCATTGAATTTCTTGATCTCTTCCATGTAACCTAAGCAGCACATACTGGACATAATGAATTTTAAAAAGAAAGCAAACTATAATGTTTATTTTAATAAAATACAGCAATTTCATTATTTCATTTGACTACAGCTACTGTTTATAATTCTGAGCATAAATATATGATCTTTCATTTGTTTTAAGAAATCCAAATGTTTGCAGAACATGAATAACTGTAAATCATTTAACAGCTATATAAGTACATAAGTATTGCCATACTGGGAAAGACCAAAGGTCCATCAAGCCCAGCATCCTGTTTCCAATAGTGGCCAATCCAGGTCACAAATACCTGGCAAGATCCAAAAACAGTACAAAACATTTTATAATGCTTATCCTGGAAATAGTGGCTTTTCCCCAAGTCCATTTAATAATAGTCTATGGACTTTTCCTTTAGAAAGCTGTCCAAACCTTTTTAAAATTCCAGTAAGCAAACCGCATTTACCACATAAAACAGGAGCTGATTATAAGTGACTGGTCAAGGGTTCATCAGCATTTGTAAATTCTATTTCATAGGAGGTAACAACAGTAAGACCCATGTAATCTGCAAACTTATCTAATGCCATGCAATACTGCAGACTCTACATTACTCTCTACCATCACTTTTCTATAATTTTGGCTCTGTATACTGTCTCATAACCCATGTTCAATGCATTAATAAACAGCAAAACCAGCCCAGCATCCAAAAGTAAAACTCACTTTTCTTGATTTTCACCTATTTATTTTAAATATGTAAGCTAGTATCTTACTCCAGGTAGTTGAAACAAGAGTTCTCCTTGGGAGAATGAATCTTTGGTAACTGGATATTTAACAATTGGCTAACTGGTTGTCAAACTGAAGGAGTGGATGTTGAATGACTGAAGAGACGGATTCTGAATTACTGCAAAGATGAGTGTTGAACTGATTGTCTATCTGAATGTCTGTCTGTTTGACTGGATGGATGCTATTTAACAAGAGGATAGATGTTGAATGCTTGGTAAAAGGAGGATGCATATTCCAGGGGTGAAGGAGAAAGGAAGATTGTGAACTGCATATTTTCTAGGACCTCAATAACAGAGATTTTTTGTGTGTGTGGGGGGGGGGGGGGGATGCTGAAAAGAATACTTATAAGAATTAGGTCACTGAAAGTGACCAATGGGGTCGGAGGTCATACTATGAGTTGAAGCATAAAACCAGGCAGATCTCGAGGAGACGAGAGAGAATGGGTCACATGCAACATTTAACCTATAAGGACAGAAATTTTAAACAAAAAAGTTGCTGCTTGCTTTGGAGTGGAGGAGTAGCCTAATGGTTAGTGCAGTGAGCTGAGGGGTTCAATTCCCCCTACAACATTTTGAGACCCTGGGGTTCAATGCCCTCTGCAGCTTTTTGAGACCCTGGGCAAAGTCACTTAGGGGTCCTTTTACTAAGCTGCATAAAAAGTGGCCTCTGGCAGTACAAGCACATCTTTTGGGTACATGCTAGGCTATTTTTTATCGCATCTAGGAAAAAGAGCCTTTTTTTAAGGGGCCAGAAAATGGACGGGTGCTACAATTGAAACCAGTGTTCGTCCATTTTCGGCCTGAGACCTTACTGCCACCCATTGACCTAGCAGTAAGGTCTCACACGCTACCTGTACGGTAAGCATGAAGGCATGCCAACTGCTGTTTACTGCTAGGTAAACGGCCCGCGGTAGAAGATAGAAAATTATTTTCTACCGTGGGATTCGGCGCATGCCAAATTTGGAATTACCACCTGGCTCACGCGCTAGCCAGGCAGTTGTGCCAATTTGGCTTGGCATGTGTTGTATCCGCATAGGCACTTACGCAACTTAGTAAAAGGGCCTCTTTCCTCTCTATTTCCCCAGGTACAAAGAAACAGCTTAGATTGTGAGCCAACTAGGCACAGAGAAAATACCTGCATATAATGCATTGCATATATCTAATAGCACTATAAGAATGATTAGTAATAGTAGCTTTAGCTTACATGCTCAAATACAATACAAAACAAAATGTAAACATGAACACCCAGCTGTGGGGCAAAACAATATGTTTGCTTGAATTGTTTTAAGCATTTTTGCCTCCATGGTCTCAATTAGAAAGCATTTTCATGCACTCACCAGCCATTCTATGACAAAATACTTCCTTATGCTAGTCCCAAGCCTAAGTTTTTCTTTTTATTTATTTATTTATTTGTTACATTTATATCCCACATTTTCCCACCAATTTGTAGGCTCAATGTGGCTTACATAGTACCGGAGAGGCGTTACAGACTCCGGTGTAAACAAATACAAAGTGATGTTGTGGTAAGATAAAGTTCATGTGGCACAGCCAAACTAGGGAATTGTACAACGAAGGAGTTGTGTTATGTCCATTACGTTCTTGAGTTTTGTTGTGTTGCAAAGATCAGGCATTTATGTTGGATCGGTAGGGTATGCCTTTTTAAATAGGTTAGTTTTTAGTGTTTTTTTCAGAAGTTTAGGTGGTCGTTCGTAGTTTTCAAGGCTTTTTGTAATGTGTTCCACAGTTGTGTGCTTATGTAGGAAAAACTGGTCACGTAAGTTGATTTGTATTTGAGCCCTTTGCAGCTTGGGTAGTGCAGATTTAGATACGTTCGTGTTGATTTGTATGTCTTTCTAGTTGGTAGGTGGATCAAGTCTGTCATGTATCCCGGAGCTTCACCGTAGATAATTTTGTGAACCATAGTGCAGATTTTGAAAGCAATGCATTCTTTGGGAGCCAGTGTAGTTTTTCGCGAAGGGGTTTTGCACTTTCAAATCGCATTTATCCGAAGATAAGCCTAGCTGCCGTGTTTTGAGTGGTCTGAAGTTTCTTTAAGGTTTGTTCTTTGCATCCTGTATAAATTCCATTGCAGTAGTCTACATGGCTTAGTACCATTGATTGTATCAGGTTGCGAAATGTTCCCCTCGGGAAGAACTGTTTCATGCGTTTGAGTTTCCATATTGAGTGGAACATTTTCTATGTTGTGGATGCCACTTAACTCTCTAGTGTTAAGTTGTGGTCCATTGTAACGCCAAGGATTTTCAGGCTGTCTGAGATAGGGAGGGTGTAATCTGGGGTGTTGATAATAGTGGGGTTATCCGCACTGTGTGGGGATGAGAGGATGAGACAGTGTGTTTTTTCTTTGTTTAGTTTTAGTTGAAATGCATTTGCCCAAGAGTCCTTGATGTTCAAGCCTTTAATGCATGCTAGAACTTTTTAACCCATGCTAATAGACATAGGCCCTTATTTTAGAAGCATCCCTATATATTAACAGCAGCTTTTAAAGAGGTAGATTGGCATAAACATGTAAAAGCTATTTCAGAAAGTGGACTATATAAATAGATGAAGCTCACAGGACGTGTTAGGACATGGAGCGAGAATAGTTAAGGCAAACCAAACATGAGACATGTTTCCCCTACTTTACAAGGGGAATACCTGGGTATGAAAAATATCCAAGTTGCATTTACACCTGCTCTCAGGTAGGTGCAAAGGTCAAGGGCAAACCCTGCCCTTATGATCCCCCCCCCCACACACATATATCCATACCCCTTTCCAATTCCCCTCCCTACATGAAAATGCCATCCAATCTCGCCCAACAGGGACCATGCCATCTGATCCCCCAACATGACAATGACTTCCACTTTCTCCCCCCCCCCCCCCACATGCCTTCCAATTCCCTCAACATCAGAATGACCATGTCTTCTAATCCCTCCTCACCACATGGCAGCCTGACCTTTAGCACTAGTATCATGAGGCTACCTGGTGTCATTTTGAACCCAAGACTTTGATAGAAAAGGAGCAACTGGGGCTCAGTCCTGTTCCGTACTAGACACCAGGGACAACCCAGTAAGAGCTGGGGAGTGGGAACAGGAGTTTTTGTTTGGAGGGGGATCAGAAGGTATGGTCATGTTGCCGATGTGGGAGGATCTAAAGGCATAGTTCTTTTCAAGGGGTGATCATATGACATTTTGTCATAATGGGGGAGGGGGATTGGATATTGTGTTGGTGCTGCCAGGGATGGATGTTAGGGGATGAGGGCAGGCTGGTTTCAGGAGCAGTGGTTTCAAAAAGCCACTTCCGTTTCTAAGTGGGGTAGTGCTGGACATTTTCCCCTCACGTGCATTTTTTTGAAAACTACTGCTTCTGCTGTATGTGTAGCATCTTATATGGGCAGTCCTTCACCTATTTTACAAGAAAATCTAAGTTTGGCAAAACTTTGTAAAATACTATGAGATTTCTCCATGTTCTGACCTGGAAATGTGAATTCTCCTGTCCATGTACTATCTAAAATGTGCCTTCATATATACATTCATTCCTAATATAACATGTGTCAAATCAATTTAGTACACACTACATTTAAGACACACAAGGAACCAAATGTGTTATAATGAAAATTCATCATGGTGATTATTGTTATAATTCCTGTACCTAGGGAAGAGGATGGTTAGAGCATTTATTTATTATATTTGTGGTTAAAAGTTAAAACACACAGCTTCAGCTTCCCTGCCAGAATTGTTCACCCTCTATATCCGTGTAAAGAGTATTGCAGCAATAAGAGATTGACATGACACAATTAGATTTATTATGTTTCTCTAATTTTGACTTAAGTAGGATGTTAACAGAAGCTACAGGAGCTTTATATTAAGGCCTTTTTTCAATGTGCTAAAAATGCTAGAAAATGAATATGCATGTCTACGTTATAGCACATTAAGCACAATACAGTAGTAAATGATTCCAAACTTTTTTTATAGATTAAAGATTCCTGCAAACCTATGGGTCAGGTTCATGGATTTGATATATTGCCTTTCTATGATATAACCAAAGCAGTTTACATATTATACACAGGTACTTTCTCTCTCCCTAGTAAGCTCACAATCTAAGTTTTGTACTTTGGGCAATGGAGAGTTGTGACATGCCCAAAGTCACAAGAAGCCACAGTAGGAATCTAACCCAGTTCCTCAGGTTCTCAGGCTACTGTGCTATGAGGCTACTCCTCCACACTTGTTCATAGGTAGGGTGACACCATTTAGAAACTCAGGGGGGAAGTCACCAACCTGCCGTATCTCAGCAGCTTGCTGACTCCCATGGTAACTGCATAATGCTGCTTATGAGCCACCTTGCAAGCAGTGTAATGGCACTGCCCTGGCAGCATTAACTTGCCAAGCTGCAGCATTGGGCCACGTCTTAAAGTGACCAGCACTCAGACGTAATATGAGTGGCCACAGAGCCCCCATCCAAGCACAACCCTCTTCCTGATGAGCCCCTCAGTCAACTTCCTCGTCCCCATTCAAGATCCCCTCATCATGCGTCCCCAGTCATGCGCCCTCCAGTCAAGGACCCTGCCCAAATAAAGGCTGTTCTCTTTGAAGATTGGGTTTGGACTGCACAACAGAGTTAATGCATGGTAAGTGGCATGCCCTGTCAAATGTACAGTTAGTGCAGATGTACTTAATTCTACCTCAGGTTGGTTTTTAGTGTAACTCTGCTAATTGCGCTAGACAACGTGTCTATGTGGAAACTGCAGGGGGAATGCTGGACACATACCCAACAGTTATTGCACAGCATGTGCACTTACTGCATGTTAAATTTGGCTGTTAAAGCATGAAGGACTAGATTCTATATATGGTGCATGAAAAATTGGCACCGAAAATATTTCCGCTTAGATGTATTTTATAAACCATGCCTAGATTTAGGCATGGTTTATAGAATATGCCTACTGGCCATGCCTGCACCTATTTATAGGCGCGCCCATTTATGCCAAGTAAAACTTGGTGTACATACTGGCATCTAGGTTAGACACAGAGCAGGTGTATTCTATAGCTCTGTGCATAGATTTTCAGAACCCGCATTGCCCGTCCATTCCACACCCGTGGCCACACCCCCTTTTTGGCAGCGTGCATTAGAATTTACGTGCAACACTTTACAGAATATGCCTAGCAAGTTGTATGTGTAAATTCTAATTAATGCCAATTAGTATCAATAATTGCTTGTAAAGTGGCAATTATCAGTGCTAATTGGCTTGTTAAGTAATTCAATTGCATGTGCAAATCCAGAATACAACCAGATTTGTGCGCTCAATTTTGATCATGCTATATGGAATCGTGTGGAAATGTGCAAGAAAACTAAGGGGCCCTTTTACTAACGGGTGGGCATGGCAACTGGCTTGTCATGCACCAATCTGGAGCTACCACCAGCCCAATGTGGGTGCCAGCAGTAGTTCTGCCCCCAGTATGTGCCATTTCTTGTGCTAGCGGTAATTAGGAAAAAATATTACCGCAGGGGGTTACCCAGCGGAAATCGGGTAGTGCTGCACACTGCCCGGTTACCACTGGGTTAGCGTGGGAGCCCATACCACCACTTCAATGGCTGGTGGTAAGTGGTCCCTTCAAAATGGCTGCATGGCAAACGCAAACTTACCACACAGTCATTTCATTTTTTCTCATTTTCACTGATGTGGTAAAGGGGTCCTGGCGCATGGCATAAACACCTGCTGCCACTAGCGCAGGACCCCTTTTACCACAGCTTAGGAAAAGGGCTCCTTCCTGCACTTTATTAAACGTTCTCAATGTGTGCTCTTTAAATGGAAGACATGGTACAATGCCAGCACATCCTGTTACCAGGAATGTTCCACTATAATGGCATTATCACTTACTGTCATTATAACCTTGATCTTTTGCCTTGGCCATCCTTGCTTGTCTGAATTATTTTTTACACGATACATGACATAAAGAAAATGCCTGTGCTTTTTTGAGAACAGTAGAAGAGATGACAGTGGCAAAGGACTAATCTTTTTCTAGTCATATTTCTACCTTATAACCAAAGGCAAATATTAATCAATGTTTTATAGAGAAATATTTGAATAAAAATACATATTTACTTAGAACAATTGCAGATTCTCTGGTTTGATTTAAGACTATTACACCTTTCAATGGTAATCATAATAAATGTTAGTCTTATTAGAAATTTATAGTGGGAATAAAGCCAGGAAAGAAAGGATTAATGGCACATCCATGTTGCCATTCTTTTTTCTACATGAGAATCTGGTTTACAATTAACAGGACGTATTTCCATGTTATGATTGTGACACAATGCTGAGTGGGCCATCCACTGATATTCTACGGCACTTAACCTTGTAGTGCCACTGAAAGTCGACTCTAACCACCCTGGCACAATCAGGCATTGTCAGGGTAGTCCAGAAGCAGAGTCGAGGCACAGCTGGAAGATATGTAGGTACTGGCCATATTCAGTGTTGGTGCCCACAAACCTAACCAAGCAGATAGGACCACATGTAAAGCAGTTTTGTCTTTGCCCAGTTATGTATGGGGGAACCAGCACTGAATTTTGGCCAGCACCCATATAAATTATGGCTCCACCGATGACACAGATATTCAATTCCGGTACCCAGACATGACCCGACATTCAATATCCTGGTCCAGTTTAGTCAGCCACAGTCAGAGTTTACAGAAATGCTGATCACTTTTGGCTAAATACTGGGCCGCAAATAAAAGAAGCAAATCAACTATTAATACAGCACATAATCTCCTAATGACATTATCACTAGTTCAGAACACTGCTGTTATATGTGTGTTCAGACTCATATCTGACCTCAGTAAGGCCCACAGAGGAAAGTAACAAGCTCAGGACAAGATGTCTAGTAACACAGAAAGCCCAACTAAATCTTGACTGATCTTGTCAACAAAAGCTTTAGCTGCATTTGACACCCCCTACTGAAGTGTAACAACAAACTAAATACAACCTAGACTCAATCTGAAAGTCCTATACACAGATAGAAATATGATTAAAAAAACAAAACAAAACTAATTTTAACCAGTCTTTCAGTAGGGGTGAGAGTGACCCTCAAGGTCATACAGAAAAGAAAATAATTGAGGTGGTTGGTGCTATAAATAGAGGAGAACACAGAAAAACTCTAATACCAGTGTTCTGCCCCCATAATCAAGGAGGCAGGATATAATGTGATGTATATTTAATATTAGTATTATTTGTATTTAATTGCATTGTTAGTGTAATAGATAGCACCGTGTATTAGGACTGCTTTTCCTATAGTTTGTAGTTCTTGTGATTGACTCGTGAGCTTTCCCTATTGGCTGTCAGCTCTGAACCAGTGGCTTAGGTATGGGTGGGCCTGGGTGGGCTCAGGCCCATCCATTCTTGCCTCAGGCCCACCCAATCCAGTGACCCAAAAGCACTTCACTGGTGGTGCCTCACTCCTCCCTCTCTCTCTCTCTCTCTCTCTCTCTCTCTCTCTCTCTCTCATAGCAGCTGCCTGTTTCTCTCTGAACCCCCCCCCCCCCCCCATCTACCTTTGAGCCTTTGCCAGTAGTGATTCCTGTAAACAATCTTTGCCAGCCTTGCAGGCTTCCTTCTACTGCATCCTGCCCTCGATGACAGTAGAAGGAAGTCTGCAGGGCTGGTGCAGGTTGCTTATTGGAATCGCTGCTGGAGATGGCTTGGATGTACACCAGGGAGAGAAGAGCAGATGCCGGACAGGGGGAGGGGGGACAGAGGAGCAGATGCTGGACATGGGGAGGAGGAGAAAGGAGCAGATGCTGGGTAGGGGACAGGGAGGAGAAAGTTGATAGCAGGGGCAGAGGGAAAGTTTAAAAAAAACTGTACGTATGTATGTAGACTCTATGGGCAGAAGGCCACAATTCTTTTACAAGCAACTGAGCTGTAAATTGGAATTTCTTTTTTTATTCTGAGTACAATAAAGAAGATTTGCTTAAGAATTGAGAGTCTACTGGTGAAGCATCTGCTTGGGGATGGTTTATGCTGGCTGTTTAAGCCTACAACAGTATACTTGCCTAGAACAGTACAACAAGCACACCAAAATTAATGGACGAGTCCTTTCCGACAAGGGGAGACAGCTCAAGGACTAAGCTAGGGTGAGATTAAAAACAAAAGAATAAATACTAGTGGCACCAAAAGGTGTACTGAAGTAAAATTACCCAAGAGTGATCTCCACAAATAAATCCCTTACCGTCTTAATAGGACAAAGAAAAAACACATTCACAGAAACCCCCGGATTCTATATAGCGCAATCAAAATTGTGTGTGCAAATCTGGTCATATTCTGGATTTGCGTACACAATTTAATTACCTTAACAAGCCAATCAACACCAATAAGTGACAATTAACAAGCAATTATTGTCACTAATTGGCATTAATTCAAATTTACGTGCACAACTCGCTAAGCGTATTCTGTAAAGTGGTGCGGTAAATTCTAATGCCCACTGCCAAAAAAGGGGCATGGCCATGGATTGAGTGTGTTGTGGGCATTTGAAAAATTACATGCAGGGTTATAGAATATACTTGGTGTAAATGGATGCGCCTTGAGTTAAGTGCAGGCATGGCCAGTACACGTATTCTATAAACCCGCTAGGCATATTCTTTTTTGGCACCAATTTTTCAGGCACCAAATATAGAATCTAGTCCAAAATGTGGTTTGAATATAAGATTCAAAGTCCTTGGAGCTTAAGCACTCCTCGGAATCTCCTCACAGGTCTCCTTGGACCTAGTCCTCTTGATGTAACAGACTATCATGTATATGTTCGGGTAGTCTGTTACTTAAGATAGGTACCAACAGTGTATAATTACTCTCAACATAGATTAGATCCCATCTCATTTAGGACCTCTAATTAAAACAGGTGTGCAACCCTTTGATTGAAATATTTTTATAAAGGAAAATATCTGTTCTCTTCCCCCAAAGAACAGAGTGGTCAATGCAGAAAGTCACATGTGGATGGCTGAGTGTGAGGATTCTACTGCAAAATTAAAACTGTGTGATGCAGTAAGCTAATGAAATGTTGCTTTCAAGCCTGCAGAACTTGCTTGATAATTGCTAATGTGCCAGACACATGCAAACAAAAGCTCTGAGGTGAGGGTGGCTCACTGTGCATGTCTGAACAAAATGAAATTTCCAGCACACATCTGTGCCTATTGTTCAGCATATAAATATTAGCCTTGCACCCCCCCCCACAGAACCCTTACCTCTAGTCCCCCACCCACAACCGCAGAGACGACCCCTCAATCTGCTAATTTCTGACCCCCCCAACACCATCTAAAAATAATCTCTCATGGTCCAGTGGACCCTGACACCCCTCAAACAAAATTCTTGCTAGCCTAGTGGACCCCCTACCATCCATGCACTTTGAAGTTGAGATGTAAAAGCAATTCCCATTTGTTCTTGCCTCCGTGCTACTATTTTGAAAAACAGCCATGTCTGACTTTGCACAGTGCATCCTGGGTCTGGTCTATTCTATCACCAAGAATTTTTTTGAAGGGCATTGATGGGGTGGGGGATTGGAAGAAGTCATCTCTGAGGGCAGGGGAGTCCACAAAAGGGGAACGGTCCACTAGACTACCAGGGAAATTTTGGACTGAGGGCTTTGGGGGAGGGGAGAGGAACCAGAATCCAGCAGGATGTTTTGTTCTGTTTTCCTTTCCTTGTCAGTGCATAAGCCAATCTCCACTCACACACTTACAGGAAAGTGAACATTTTGCAGCAAGTGGAGGTGTAATTTGCTTATTGCATTGGGGAGCTAAAATTGTGCATGGCTCTAATACAAGCTTACTGCTTGTGACCCTGATAAAACTAACAACTCTATCGTTGGTCAGCCTTTTAATCATCTGTTAAGAAGCAACTTGTATTGAAATTTTCCTGTTATTGTTTTTGGATGGAGTAGAGACAGCAGCTTTATTTAAAGTTTATAATCCTCTGCCATATTTCAGAAGTATGTTTAACCTTTAAGCTGTGTAACTGTAGTTCCTTCACCTCTAGAAGTGATTATAGGGCTAATTTTCGAAAGAGAAAAATGTCCATGTCATAAAGCACCACTTGGATAGATTTATTTTCTAAACATCCAAATTGGTATTTTCAAAACCTGTTTTGCAGACACTTATGTATGCATTTAGTGTGCAGCATGTCCAAATCACAGGAGGACATGCTGGGGGCATTTTGAAGGCAGGATAGGGCAGGCTTTGGGCTTGCCTAGCACTTGGGCATTTTACAGCCATAATGGAACAAAATGAAAATGTCTAGGGTGAAAACTTCATTGTTTTAGTCTAGACCTGTTTTCATAACAAATATGGCACATAAAGGTACCCTAAATGACCAGATGACTTCTGGAGGGAATCAGGGATGACTCCCTCTTACTCTCCCAGTGACCAGTGACCCCCTTTCCACCCCCCTAAAAATGTGAATAAAAATGGTACTTGCCAGCCTCTATGACATCCTCAGATGTTATAACCAGGTCCATTTAGAAAAGCATGGAGGTTCCCAGAGTAGTATAGTGGTGGGTGCAGTGCATTGTAGACAGGTTAACCAGGCCCATTCCTCCCCTTACCTATTACACTTGTGGTGGAAACTGTGAGCCCTCTAAAACTCACCAGAAACCCACTGTACCCACATATAGATGCCCCCTTTCACCTATATGGGCTATTGTAGTGTTATACAGTTGAGGGTAGTGGGTTTGGGGTGGGTTTTGAAGGGCTCAGCATTCAAGATAAGGGAGCAATGTGATATGTGTACCTGAGAGCATTTATATGACATCCACAGCAGTGCCCCCTAGGGTGCCCCATTGCTCTCCTGGGATGTCTGTAGGACCAATTTGCTAAAAGTGCTGGACCTTCCTACATCCCAATGCCTTGATTTTCTCTGTTTTGCATTTGTTTGTTTTTGTTCGAAAATCACCCGAAAAGATAAATGCACAGAGCACAAAACCTTGTTACAAGCGGTATTAAAAAAAAAAAATAGACATTTTGCTTATTCAAAAATAGTTATATTTGCTATTCGGATTTGGGACGTTTAGTGTAAAACATCCAAAGTCTGACTTAGACGTCATATTGAAAATGCTCCATCCATGTTTTAAATGGAGTCTGAAATTGCATGATAAAGAGTAATAAGTATGAGAATTTATTTCAAGTAAGAAAGCCTCCAAGCTCAGGGAACTATCTAAAACATGTATACTTTTATTATTGAAACTAGAAAAAAAATGAATTTCTCAATCTTTTTTTTCACAAGAATTTCAGAAATGCATGCCTGTTTATAAAATGAAGACTTTGTTTTGAATGCTGCATCATTGCTACTCATGCAGTTACAACAGTCCTTTGTTAAAATTATGCTTATCTTCAGTTCTCAGATAAACAACTCGCCTTGGATCTGGAATCATAAAATTCATTGAGAGTAAGAGGACACACAGGACAAAGCACTCACTGTTATGCCTCATTGTCTAATCATATAAAAATGAAAGAGTTTATCCTCGGACTTCAATTGCACTTCTTTCTTGCTTCACATGTGTTAACAACTTTATGTTAACTATTTCTTTTATACTGCTAATATGTTTCCCATTCTGCTGCATTACAAGTGGAATAAGTCAGAGTTCAAATGTTATTTTCACCCAATTTTGCAATTACTGTACAATCCTCTGCAGAAAAGGAGTTATTAAGTATCCTAATGTAGAGGTCATAAGATTCTGCTCCCTTATGGATCTTCAGAGACCTCTAGTGGCTCTACCTTAGAATTGTGCTTGACTTGTACATGCCCCTCAGCTTCCAGAACAAGGGGCTGGCCAACTTGCCTTTCTGTGATTGACAATGGAAGGAGGAGACATTTCATGGAGGGAAACTGTGCTGGTATAAAAACCCAGCCCAGTTTCAAATTTCTTGTCTTTGGCTCCAGGTTTCTCTGGCCATAACTCCATTACCACTAAGGGAAGTGGGTCCTTGGCTAACACAGCCTCTGCACCTGGAAAGAGAAGGAGTGGAGAGCAGTAACAGGGTCTATAAAGCTGTTTCACTGGTCACAGGTGAATGTTGGAACAGAGAACACACCAATATGTCCTTCCAAAGAGAAAAGTATAAGCTTGAAGGAGCAAGAGGGGATAGTACAAGTGTCTCTGAAGTTCTACAAGGATAAAGAAACCTGGTAGCTGGGTTCCCACTGGGAAAGAAATCATCAACTAAGAACTTTTTACTTAAAAGCTCAGAGAGCCCTGCCTAACGGAGGGACCCTTTTGCTAAAATGTGGTAAAAAGTGGCCTGCGCTAGTGTGGGTGTGTGAAATTAGCGCACAATGGGCTATTTTTACCGCAGCGGGTAAAAAGGCCTTTTTAATAGAGTAGTAAATGGTCATGCACTAAAGTTAAAAGTAGTGTGTGGCTATTTACTGCCTGAGCCCTTACTGCCACCTGTTTACTTGGTGGTAAGGGCTCACGCACTACTTGCGCGGTAATCAGGCAGCACATGGCAATGTGCCAGGGACACTCCCCACAGTAGAAAACAGAAAATTATTTTCTACCATGGGAAATGGAGTAGCCTAACTTTGGAATTACCACCTGGCGCTACCCCAGCAGTAGTGCTGATTTGGCTCTCACTACCCACGCTTTAGTCCTACTTCCGCTTAATAAAAAGGCCACTGAAAGACTTACAGACTCATTTTCGAAAGAGAAGGACGCCCATCTTTCGACACAAATCGGAAGGTGGGCGTCCTTCTCACAGGGTTGTCCAAATCGGTATAATCAAAAGCCGATTTTGGACATCCCCAACTGTTTTCCATCGCAGGGACGGCCAAAGTTCAAGGGGGCATATCGGAGGCGTAGCTAAGGCGGGACTTGGGCATGCCTAACACATGCACATCCTTGACCCATAATGGAAAAAAAAGGGCGTCCCTGACGAGCACTTGGACAACTTTACCTGGTCGTGTTTTTCTTATGACCAAGGCACAAAAAAGGTGGCCAAAATGACCAGATGACCACCGGAGAGAATCGGGGATGACCTCTCCTTACTCCCCCAGTGGTCACTAACCCCCTCCCACCCTAAAAAAAATCTTTAAAAATATTTTTTGCCAACCTCTATGCCAGCCTCAGATGTCATACTCAGCTCCATCACAGCAGTATGCAGGCCCCTGGAGCAGTTTTAGTGGGTGCAGTGCACTTCAGGCAGGAGGACCCAGGTCCATCCCCCCCCCCCCCCCCCACCTGTTACATTTGTGGAAGAAACAGCGAGCTCTCCAAAACCCACAAGAAACCCACTGCACCCACATCTAGGTGCCCCCCTTCACCCGTAAGGGCTATGGTAGTGGTTTATAGTTGTGGGTAGTGGGTTTTAGGGGGGGGGGTTGGGGGGCTCAGCAGACAAGGTAAGGGAGCTATGTTCCTGGGAGCAATTTATGAAGTCCACTGCAGTGCTCCCTAGGGTGCCCGGTTGGTGTCCTGGCATGTCAGGGGGACCAGTGCACTACAAATGCTGGCTCCTCCCATGACCAAAGGGCTTGTAGTTGGTCGTTTCTGAGATGGACATCTTTGGTTTCCATTATCGCCGCAAATCAGAAACGACCGAGTCTAGGGACGACCATCTCTAAGGATGACCTAAATTTCAAGATTTGGGCGTCCCCGCCCGTATTATCGAAACAAAAGATAGACGTCCATCTTGTTTCGATAATACAGGTTTCCCCGCCCCTCCATTGGGACGTTTTGCAAGGACGTTCTCAGCAAAACTTGGGCGTCCCTTTCGATTATGCCCCTCTTAGAGTAGCTTCCCTCTGGAGAAGTCCAGGGAGAGTAAAGTTATGAATGGACTTTTGCTAAGGACCTCTAGAATGACCATATGGAAATCTGACTGTAGGTGTTGGAAATTACTTTTTTTCTACCTCTGCCTGTTTATAGTTGATACTAAACATTGTCCCATGTTTTTAACTGAAGAATCCAAGTTAAAGTAAACCCTTTTGATTCAGAACTAAAATTCTGGCCTGGACTGACTTATTGAGTGAAAAGTGAGTGGATTAGTACACCAATCGGCTTCCCAGCACAAACTTGTCACACTATCACGTTTTCTCTTCAACCGGTCAACAAAGCTGCTAAATACAAGTTATCTGTCATTCTTGCACTTTTTGTCATGCTACCTAATGTAACCAGAGCTTGTACTGCAGACTGCCTGCTGTGGACTCAGTTGTATAAGAAGAGTTTGTCATGATCCCACAGCAGTATCTGATGTTATACACATTTACCCCCAGATTCTATATAAGTTGCCCAAAGTTGGGTATGCAAACTGATTGGTTAATGAGCCATTAACAATTAATAATTGGTGTTAATTGGCGCTCAGGAGTTACTTGCAGATCTGCCCTGCTCCCTATTCTATAGAATGCATGCCTAACTTTTATGCCATGCAACTCAAAAGGGGCGTGGCCAGCAGGGCCTAGGCGGGTCAGGGGCATTCCCAGAATTTAGGCGCAGTGCTGCAGAATGTCATTTACGCGCCAAACTGCAAATAGTTATGCACTAGCATTTACATCAGGTTTCTGCAGGCATAAGTGTTTGCACTCAAATTAGTTGCAAGATCTGCACCAAGTTAGTATTCTGAAAAGGTTGCTGTTTGCAGAGCGCCCTTTGCAGAATACTAGTTGAGATCTTCCTGACGCCTAACTTTGGGCACCATTTACTGAATTTCCCCCTTAATTCCTGCCTCAATCATGTACTATTAAAGAAAAGGAGGACAGAGGTATTATAAATATAGAAAAAACTTTTACTTTACACCCCCCCCCCCCCGCTTCCCCAGAGAAAGGGGGGCATCTTTTGGCATCAGGGGAGCCAGGAGAGGGCTCCCCAGCACAGCAGGGAGGGCAACAGGTTGAGCCATGGAACCCCCCCAAGTGCCATGAAGAAGAGACAACAGCAGCCAGCAAATCACCACGAATCCAGAGGATTCATGGCTGCACTCCAGGTCATGGGGGAATGAGGGAGAGAAGCAGACAGAGACAGGCAGGGCTGCAGTACAGGAGGGTGCCGCGGTGAAGGCAGGGAAATCGGCGGGCACACACACTCCTGTGAACCTGGAAATGCCGCTGACTGTGATTCATGGCAGTGCTCAGGTCGCTGGGGGGGGGGGGGGGGGGGGGGGGAGGGGGTTGAGTGAAGAGAAGGCAGAGAAGGGCAGTAGTATGAGTTGTGGTGAGGAAGGCAGGCCAGAAAACCCCCACCAGCTCGAGAGTGCTGCAGCTGCACCTGGGTTGCAAGGGAAGGAGAGAGAGATAGAGCAGGGAAAAGAGTGACATGCAAGAGGGGTGCTGAGGAGCCTGGGCCAATCAAAAGGAAGCCCAAGGGGGAGTTGGATGTTGATAGCCAATAGGGAGGCAGGAAGCAGCCTGACCCATGGATTGGCGGGAATTCAAGCCAATCCAGGGGATAAGAGGGGTGGAGCAGACCAAAAAGAATAGGAAGCCAAGAGGCAAGTTGGTAAGAAGAGAGGCAAGCCCAGGCACAGAGAGGAAGCTGCAGGCACGCTTCCAGAAGAGAGAATAAAGAAGATCAAGTCCATGCAGGAGCATGCTGCAAGCAAGGGTAGGAAGTGATAAGTTCGGGCAAGAAGAAGCAGTCTGCAGGAGAAGAGGATTAAGCCCGAGCAGGAGTGTGTTGCAGGCTGGAAGGGAAGGACCCTCTGACGAACCCCCAGGGAGGGAGAGAGCTGGTGAGTCTTTTGAGGGGCCAAGCACCAAAGCACACTGGAGGAAGAGAAGGGGGTTCAGAGTGAGCCTTGGGCAGAAGAGGAGCCGCGCTGCATGGAAACAGGCGAGTCGGGGCTGGGAAAAGGAGCTGTAGCAGTAGCAACAGAGGCCAGCCCCAGACAGGTATCAAAGTGGAGAAGAAAGAAGGACAGCACTAAGGAGCTGGGACGTGTTGAGAGCAGTGTGGCAAGGGCCCTGAATCCTCGAGAATCTGCCCTGTGCATCTGTGTGTGTATGCCTGTCTGTAGAGGGGAAGGCCGGCTGTGTGACTGCCTGTCTGTTAAAGAAGAGGCCTATCCATAAAGGGAAGAAGCCCCACAAGGAAGAAGAGAGAGACCACCCCTCCTCCTCAGACCAAGTGCTCAGACTCCAAAGGAACTGGTTTTGGAGTGGCTGACAGCATGAGTGCCTGCCTGCAGGAGGATCCGGTGTAAAGACCAGCTAGTTTGAGTGTCTGCAACTAAGAGATCCTGCCCTGGGGAAGGAGCTGCCCAGCCTAAGCCTCGAGCCTTGTGAGTGCCTGCAGTTAGGGGCCTGCCTTTAGGGGGGTTTAGTTTTAACAGTCCACCAGTTTGAGTAGTGAGTGTAGAGCAGATGAAAATGGAAAAAATAAAAGAAAAAGGGATGTGTCTTGGGAGGGTCAGATAGGAATTTCCCTCACTTATCTTTTTATTTAAATTTAGTTAGTCCACAAGGCTTTTTTTCAAGGAAGTACTGACTGAGGTTAAGGTATACACACCGAACAAAGAGAGTCAGGGTTTTTCTTTTTTGAGTCAGAATAGTAGGTATCCTGAAGTTCCTGAGCCGGGGAGCTGACCCCGCCAACAGAAGAGATGTGGATGCGGAGACAACCAAGGTACCCAATGCAATACAGCTGTGATGCTAGCAAAGATTTGATATACCGGTAATATTTCTATGTGCATACAAATTGATCCCAAAAAGAAAAATCTCAGATCTGAGTACACTAACTGTCATTACACACTCACTGTAACACACTTATCTGAGGGAAGCCTGGGTGTATGCAAATCTGTTGAAACTTGTCAGAGAAAACTTAGGCTTGAGAACAAGGGGTCTGGACCGTGGGAAACAGAACTGAAGTTACATTAAGGGGAAAAGAGTAGCTATGTCTATTTGTCTGATGCTTATTGTAGAGTAACTGGGTATATTTATTTATTTTATTTACTTATTGCATTTGTATCCCACATTTTCCCACCTTTTTTGCAGGCTTAATTTGTACGCATGCATTAATTTGTATTTTAGACCTTTGCAGTTGGGGAAGTGCAAATTAAGGAATGTGTGGGATGATCTTTTAGCATTCCTAGGTGGTAAGTCTATCAGGTCTGACATGTAGGCTGGTGCTTCTCCGTGAATGATTTTGTGAACTAGGGAGCATATTTTGAACGTGATGCATTCTTTAACTGGGAGCCAATGTAGCTTTTCTCGTAGGGGTTTAGCACTTTCATATTTTGTTTTGCCGAATATGAGTCTTGCTGCAGTGTTCTGGGCTGTCTGAAGTTTTTTGATTATTTGCTCTTTGCAGCCGGCGTAGAGTGCGTTGCAGTAGTCTAGATGGCTAAGCATCATTGATTGTACCAGGTTGCGGAAAACAGTGTTTGGGAAGAAAGGTCTTACTCTTTTTAATTTCCACATTGAATGGAACATCTTCCTGGTTGTGGTATTCGCATGGCTCTCAAGTGTTAGGTGTCGATCAATGGTAACTCCAAGAAGTATTTATTGTAGAGTGACTGAGTTTTAGTAGCAGAGGTAGTGGAGGAGCGAAGTGACAATCAAGTTTGTGATAATGCTGGAATGCCTTGTGTTATCGCCGAAGTTGGATTGGGATCTTGGTAATTTCTACTGTAAATTTGAATACCTTTGTAATTTATTTGGAAACCCTACTGGAAACCGTGACATTTCTATCTATTCATTTATTTACATGTTGTCATTACCCACTCCACCACTAAGGGGTTTACAGTATTCTTATAATGTTGCTTATAGTTGTGGTTATATAATAGGGCTCATTTTCAAAGCACTTAGACTTACAAAGTTGCCTAGTAACCTATGGAACTTTGTAAATCTAAGTGTTTTGAAATATGCCTCATTGTGAACCAAGATCACAGTTTTCTGGATCTTCACTAAAAAGATGAGCTATTGATGTATATTCCCTCTCCCCTCCCCTGATGTATAGACTGGAATGAGGGAGGAATTAGTATATTAGTATGAAAGTAACATAAAAAAAAGCTCTTACCATAAATAAGGAGGGAACTGTACATCTAATTTGCCTTCAATTTAGACACTCTGGTGTTCAGTATGTGTCAAGCCCCTTTGCTCAGATGCTTCCACTTCCTGTGTGTTCCAAGCCTCACTTTGGTGCTCAATGTGTTCCAAGTCTCTTTCCTGTAGTCATGACATCATCAGTGAGGGCCTCCATAAGCAAGGTGAGGGCATTTATTCACGACCTTTGCAAAGCCAAAGGTCTCCAGGTTTGTTGGTGTGCTGGTGTAGCACTTCTGCCCTGTTTCCTAGTTGGTGTGCTTGAATAGCACTTCTGTCTTGTTTCCTAGTTAGTGTGTGGCACTTCTGCCTTGGTTCTTTCTGTCTGTCTGTGTGCTAAAGTTAGCACTTCTGCTTTAGTTCTTCTGTTTGTCTATGTGCTAGGGTTAGCACTTCAGCCTAAGTTCTTCTGTTTGTATGCAAGGGTTAGCACTTCTGCCTTAGTTCTTCAGCTTGTTTGTGTGCTAGTGTTAGCTTTTCTGTCTTTGTTATTGCCTGTTTGTTCTGTTGTGTGTTTCTGTGGCCATGTAGCCCAGCCTTGAGCTCTGCCTAGTCTGCCCAGCCTTGAGCTCTGCTTAGTCTTCCTCGCCTAGAGCTCTACCTAGTCTGCTTCACCTAGAGCTCTGCCTAGTTTCTTCTTCCTTCTGCTGTTTTGTTTGGGTTCCCATTCAACCTTGCGGCCTGCATGAGAGAGCTCTGTGTGCCAGGGGCGTAGCTACGGGTGGGCCTAGGCCCGCCCAGTCTTGGTTCAGGCCCACCCAGAAGCGCTACACCCAAACCAATTCCCTCCACCCTCGCATGTCCGGCGGCTCTCTCTCCCCTCCCACAGTTCTGGCACCGCTACCTCCGTGTCTTCCTTACCCACCGCCATCCTTGCCGCGGAACTTGCTCTCTCTCTATGATCGCCACCCAGCAGGAACTTCAAACAGCGCGTCAGTGCTGTGTCAGAGCTTTCCTCTCTGCTGCGTCCCACCCAGCCTGCGTAAACAGGAAGTTGTGTGAGATGCGTCAGAGAGGAAGGCAAGGCTCTGACACAGCGCTGACGCGCTGTTTGAAGTTCCTGCTGGGCGGCAATCATAGAGAGAGAAGTTCCGCGGAAAGGATGGCGGGTGGGTAAGGAAGACACGGAGGTAGCGCCCTGGCGGTGCCGGAACTGTGGGAGGGGAGAGAGAGGCGCTGGACATGGGGGTTGGAGGGGAGGGAAGGGGCCCTGGACATGTATGCTTGTGGGTGGGAGGTTGGAGAGAAAGGAGAGATGTGCTGGGCATGTAAGGAGATGCTGGAGGGAAGGGATAGAGTTGCTGGATATGTATGGGGAGAGAAGGGATAGAGGTGCTGGATATGTAGGGGGAGAGAAGGGATAGAGGTGCTGGATATGTGGGTGGGAGGGAAGGGAGAGAGGTGCTGGATATGTAGGAGGGAGAGAAGGGAGAGAGCTGGGTGAGGGTGTGGGAGGGAAGGGAGAGAGCTGCTGGATTTGTGGGGGAGGGCAGGCGGGAAGGGGGAGAGGTGCTGGGCATGCAACGGAGGCTGCAGCAAAGGGAGAGAGGAGCTGGATATGCAGGGGAGGACTGGAGGGAAGAGGGAGAGATGTGGACCTGCAAGGGGGGCGAGAACAAAGGGAGAGAAGTACTGGACCTATGAGAGGGGGAAGGGTTAGTGTTAGAGGAAAGGGAGAAGGATGTTGGATCAAGGAGATAAAGGAATGGGGGGGGGGGGGGGGGTCAAATGCTGAACCCACAGTGGAGAATGAACCAGATGCATAAGGGAGAGGGAAGAGAGAAGGAAAGTTGCTGGTTAGAGAGGAAAGGTGTGTGGGAGGGAGAAAGGGGACATAGAGAGGTACAAAGAAACAGAAGGGATGAGCATTGGATGGGAGCATGGGGACAGGGACACAGATGAGATGCTGTATTGGGATGACATATGGGCACATAGGGGCAATGCCTGACATGGGGGTGGGGAGGGAGATATGGGAATAGAGATACAATGGACATGGGGGGGGGGTATGGAAATAGAGATATAATGGACACAGAGGAGAGATACCAGACAAGAGGGAGAATAGGAACACAGATGGGAGATGCTGGGCATGGGGTACATGGGTGCACAAAGGAATGATGATGGATGCAGGGATATGAACACGGGAGATTCTGGATAAGGAAATATATGGACACAGAGATGGGAGATGGATGGTGGACATGGAGACAGAAGAAATGTCAAATGGACAGGAAAGACACAGGGAAGCAGAAAACAGAGACAGGGACCAATATGATATGAAAAATAAAATGACCAGACAACAAAAAGGTACAAAAATTATTTTTATTTCTATTTTGTGATTAGATTATGTCAGAGTTGGCATATGTCAGACATGGCTGGGGCCCAGCGAAGAAATCTAGGAGAGGACCCCAAAGCCCATTACCAGGCTGCACCTTCTTCAGCTTCTGGCAGGCTTGGGGCTCTCTGGCCAGAAAGCCAAGCACAATTGCCCTATTTGCACCCCCCCCCCCCAAAAAAAAAAAAAAAAACCATCATCCCTGGCATATGATACCTTTAAATTTTGCACAGGAAGAAATGCCTTTCTTTGTTGTTTCTCTAGTGTTGTACTAAATACAAGGTCTGGTTTCTTGGGGTTTCAGTTTAATTTATATTTATAGAGTTTGTGGTCACTTATTCTGTATTTGGCTCTTGTGTTCTGTGTGCGTGGCCCCGAGGTATTCTGTCACCATGAAGTTTCTATGTAGCATTCTGTAGTAATTTGGCTTGTTCAGTTTTCTTGATAGATGTATCAATATTTTAGAGCCGCTTTTCATAGGTAGAGGATCCTTGTTTTGGAAGTTAGTGCTGGCATGGTAGATTTGCTCTAGATTCTGAGTGACTTTTTGTTTGTAGATTTTTTAAAATTACTTTACAACATGTCTATTATTGAGATTACCAGAATTTCTTTGTATGGTGAGTTTTATGGGGAAATGTCCTTGCTGTGCTCTGCATCCATTATTGATGGAAGGCCAGGAGGTACTCTGGATGCAGAATGTGTTTGGCATTCAGTGTTTGGCTTTCAATACCATATGTGTGTTGGAGGACCTTGGCTCAATGGGGGCTGAAGAAGAGTGCAGTTCCTTGTACTTCCTTTAGCTCTCAATTAATTGGCCACTGAAGCCTGCACTGCTACCCTCATTGAAGTAATGGGGAGTGAGGTAGAGGTGCAGCATGGGGTGGGGTAAGGGTAAAGCATGGGTGTATTAGGTGGCTGGGGTTTTTTTCTCTTTCAAAAAGTTGGCAACTCTAGTGCCCACCCATCCAACTTGTTGGCCCACCCAAAAATTGCCTTCTGGCTACGCCACTGCTGTGTGAATCGATTCCAGGTCGGCCTTGCGGCCCATTTGAGTGTTTTCTTTTCAGGCTTTACTTGTTCTGTCCCTGTGTTCCCTGCCTAGTCCAGTCCTGGTTTGTGCCTTAGTGCAGCCTGGGTGCTCTGTGCACTTCTGGTCTGTTTCTGTCTGTGTACTTATTGCACTTCTAGTTTGCTCCAGTCCTACTTGTTTAGTCCAGTCCTGGTTGTAGGGTTTTGCCTGCTGCTGCCGCTCATCGACAGCAGCCCAAGAACTCACGTTGTTCCTGAGTTCGTGACAGTTTGCTTAGACCCTGAAACCATGACAGCCAGTTGAGTTTTCAGGATATCCAAAATGAATATATATAAGAGAGATTTGCATAACTGAGGAGGCAGTGAATGCAAATCTATCTCATTCATATTAATTGTGGATATCCTGAAAACCTGACTGACTGGGCGTACCCTGAGTACTGGGTTGAGAAGCACTGCTGTATCTATCCAGCACCAAACAGGCTTCCCCAGCCCTTCCCCAATAGCTTAGCACAAATGCACTGAGGCCCTAATGATCAATTCTCAGCACTGTTCCAAAACAAAGGCCTAAAAATAGCACTGGAACAGCAAGGGGAATGAACTCTCCAATGATCAATGCTAATAACATGCACATTTATTTGCATTATTAGCATTGATCATCCTGTGAGTGAGGAATGTGCCTGAGTGCATAATCCTACTGCACTTGTTTGACAGATCCGGGCTGTCAAAAGCCCGGACCTGTCAAACACAGGGGCTGGAGGTCTGTGGGATCCCCATCCCAAAGCAAGGCCCTTGTGGCCTAGTGCCTCCCAAGCACCCCCCCAGGACAGCAACATCTAGGGGCTGGAGGTCCAGTATATCTCCAGCCCCCTGATCCCCCCCAACATGAGGGCACAGGGGCAGGAGGTCCGGTTGATCTCCAGCCCCCCATCTCCAAAACATATACCTGATAGCCCAAGTGGACTGCTGATGCAACCCCCCACCCTCCTTCCCTCCCTGGTGGTCTGGTGACAAACCCGTCCGCCCTATACCTCAGCGTTGGAGAAGTGAGTAGCATTCCCTCCTCTTTCCAGCACCCAAAATTACGGCACCATGCCCTGCCCAGTGCATCGTGGGATGCTCTGGGTGGGGTTTCCCTACCATATAAGGGAGAAACTCCCTTATATAGTAGGAAAGCCCCACCAGCACATCCCAGAATGCACTGGGAAGGGTGTGGCACCGCCGCTTTGAAGGCAGCGCTGAAAAGAGGAGGGAGTGCTCCTCTCTCCTCTGACACTGAGGTACGGGGGGGCAGACGAGTTTGCCACTGGACCAATGGGGTAGTTGTATCAGCAGCCCACTTGGGCCACTAGGTATATTTTTTGGGGTGTGGGGGGGTTAAGGGGTGGCTGGAGATCCACCGAACCTCCAGTCAGTGATGTACTGGAGCTGGCTCGCACCGGCTCACATGAGCCGGTTGTTAAAATTTGCTGAATTTTGCAAGCCAGTTGTTGATGGAGCCAGGCAGCCAGCACACAAATATCTGGGGGGGTCTTCTCTCTCCCTCCCCCCCGGCCCCCACCCATCCACGAATCCAACCTCAGCTTCCTACCTCATCATATCCTCCCTCAGGTTCATCCCCCCTCACCACCATCTGTCAAACATTACTCTTCCAGCAGTGTTAGTAGTAACACGCTGCCTGGCCAACCCAGAGCCTTTTCTCTGCCAGATCCCACCCACACATAAGCAGGAAGTTGAATCAGCAGGGCAGGACATGGCAGAGAATAGGCTCCGGGTTGGCCAGGCAGCATGTTACCGCTAGAACTGCTGGAAGAGTAAGATTTGAAGGATGGCCAGTGAGGGAATGGATCATCTGGGAAGCTGACAAGCAGATGATCAAAAGCCCTGTGCTGTTCCAAACAGCACTCTAAACGTGCTGGAACAGCGCGGGGTGTTATTGGACCTATGATCAGAGATAATGACATGCAAATTTAAGCATGCAATTCTCTCTGATTATGGGGTAGAAGTGCGGGAGGATTGTACCTAAGTGCATACTCAGGCACATTCCTCATGCACTTGTTTGACAGATCTGGGCTGTCAAACACAGGGGCTGGAGGTCCATGGGACCACCAGACCCCAAATACCCCTGCCCCGACACAGGTGGACCTCCAGCCCTCTGTCACTGGGAGGGGGGTCATCGGTTCCTGGGGGAGAGGTCATCAGTTCCTGTGGTGGTTGCTTGATTGGGGGGAATGAGAGCCTGCTAGCATGCAAATGCATGCTGGACAGGGCTCACCATTCCTCCCATATGGTCTGCAAACCCTAATGCTAGCTCCAAGCTGGCGTAGGGTTTGCCACAGCCAGCGAGCCAATCTTTGGCACGCTGGTCGCTGATCATTGGGGAGGAATAGATTTGCTACTACTACTACTACTTAACATTTCTAAAGCGCTACTAGGGTTACGCAGCGCTGTACAATTTGACATAGAGGGACAGTCCCTGCTCAAGGAGCTTACAATCATGTTGGTAGCATTTGAATTTAATATCACTTATATTTTCAAACATGCCAGCTTGTGCAGCATACAAATGTACACAGAGGTCAAAGGCAGTATAATAAAGGCATAACTTTTCATAGATAATTTATTATAAATCATACTCAGTGTGTCATTTGGAGGGGCTGGTGCAGAGATTTTTTTCTCCTTGTAAATGGCCACTAAAACAGATATCATGTTAGAAGAATCAAGCGCTCAACATTCAGAGCTTCTATCTATGTATTTATTTATTTGGTTACTTATTTATGACATTTATATCCCACATTAAACATGAATTAGGTTGAAACCTGGGAGCATTTAAAATCTTTCATTTCTCCTGTGCCTAGATCAAAAGAGAAAGATGATTTGTGGGAACTTGCGTCTTTTGATTTATTGGAATGCAGTGGTATATTATTATAGAAAAGCACTTAATATCGTTTATTAGTACTATTTAAAAGCGAGAGAGATTGAATAATGAGGGCGGAGCTACCTTCATGCAGAAGTCCAGAGTCAGTCTAAATGTGCCAACATTTTCCAGTTCTGTGGTATATATGTATTTCTTCTTCAAGTCTGTTTGGTTGTAAAAGGCATGATTTTTTTGAGGGGTGGGGCTTAATCTTTGTCTCCTGGATGTGTGTTTGTATGTAGATGAGTCCTGGGAATAATGATGGCTAAGGGAAAGCAGCAGTAGAACAGTTGCAGCTGAATGACATGTTCATAAAAAGTTAATTATTTTCAGTGGAAATTAAATCTGTTCGCTGCCTGCTATGTGAATATTCCATCACTCATTATTGCTACCAAGTATTACATATTTAGGGCATATGCCTTAAAGTATAAATTGTTTAAATTCATTTATCTAGACTTTACATGCACAAGGCATTGCTTGTTAAACCCAAAGGCAAAATAAGGGTGGTTAAACAATTTGGTATAAACTGTGTTCTTTATGACTTTACTTGTTTTGTACTGCTTTTGGTCCTACTGATCTGTACATCTGTTGCGTTATTGTGAGTGGAAATAGTCTGGTGGGCTTATAGGAAGGGAGGGGGGTACAGGAGGGGAAGGATTCTTGGGGTTGCATGGCCATATGGAATTTACAGTAGATAGTATTGTATATTTTAATATTATTTGTAAATTTGGTTGCTACAATGTACCAATAAAACATATAATAAAGTTACGTACATATGTATTCATTTTTTTTTGGGGGGGGGGGCTGAGCTCTGTGCTATTGCATCACTCGGGCGCTGTTTGCCCGATGATCATGGGGGTGCAGGTAAATGTGGGTGCTAGTCCAGCACTAGTGGCCTCTAGTGCCTGAATTTACCTTTGATCATTGGGCCATGAGTATGCCATAGAGTCAAATATAAAACTTACTGATGAACACACAGACAGGAATAAATTTACCAGGGCTATGCTTGAAATAGGTGACGTAAGTAATGCAAGTAATAGCATAAAAGGATTGCAATTGCACAGAAGAAAGCAGAATATAAGCATCTAATGTTAGTCTTTCTAAGATTGCACTAAGCAGTTTGGGAAGATATAAACTTTCAGGGTCAATTACTGAATCTTTGATGTTCTGTGTCCAGTCAACTGGAAAAGCTGATCTAGTTATAGACCTGCAGTTAAGGTAAAAGTCACTATTACTTGTGGAAAACACATGGGGCAGCAAAATAATTTCTGTTGGAAAAGTATGTACTAAAATAATCTAGTAACCATGTATAAGAAGGTTAAGAAATAAGCCTCAGTTCCAAAGTAAATATACTGATTTTCTCTCTCAGCACAAGGGTGATAGAAGACATGCCAGGTCTCCTGTCTTATGCATGTGATACATGTGATTGGAAGGGATCTCATGGTCTCATGCAGAGGTCTCCTTCACTTGTGCATGGGAGCCAGGCAACAAGAAGCCAAAGAAATTACAGCACTTCAGAGGCTCGCAGGGTTTACTTGACCCTGGATTCTTCTGCCTTGTGAATCTATTGACTCTTGCTATAGAGACTTACTCCAAATACTTTTCTTGTACCATATTTCTATCCAGCCCTGTAAGTTCTAGGGAAAGTAGTCTGGAATCCTTGTTGAATTCTTGGACTCATGATCCTGAATCCTTGTGTGAAATTCCCAGTTGTTATTTATCAGTTCTACTCCATATCCTGCATTCCTAATTCATGATCCAGTTCAGAAACTCAGTGAAGCCATGCCTAAGAAAATTAAAGCAGCAATTAGCCTCTGTGCTTGGAAATCTCTAGTAGCTTTTCAGAAAACTTCTGACCTTTTCCCTGAAAGATTTGATGGCACCCAAGAACCACTGAAATGAAACCTCTCTAATGCAGAGATGTCAAGTAACCCAGTTCCAGGAGGGAGATTTTAGGCCAGTTCTGGCTTTAGGACAACCCCTTCATGATGCATTATGGATTTCAATGGGTAGAATCAAGGACTAAATCCCACACTGCTTTGGGGTGTAAATTCTAAACAAGGACTGGCCAAATAAATCTCCCTCCTGGAACTGGGTAACTTGACTTCTGTGTATTAGAGAGGTTTCATATCACATGCTTCCAGTGGTTCCTGGTACACTCACAGTACTTTCCTACAGAGGAGGCCCAGATGGGCATTATTTGCCTTTTCCTGAATGCTGGGTTACTCCCCTGCTGGATGAAAACAGCCTGCTTATGTGCAATCTGATAGACTTTGTAACTGTCATGACCCTCAGGACTGGGGTCTCCTTACCAAGTTGGTAGCTTCAAGTCATGTTTCAAAGACTCCAACTCCTAGTATACCAGTCCAGGTTACATCTACCTTTACTTCAGTGTTTCCTGCTTCCACGATTTCAGCTCCTGATTTCTTAGTCCAGTGGCTACAGATATCTTTGGTTCAGTGCCCCTTGGTGTCAAGGCTCCAGCTACTTGTATTCCAGTTTTGGTATCAGGGGCTCTTATATTGCAGATTCCAGTTTCAGAAACTGCAACCCTGAATGTTTCTGCTTCTAACCGAGAGCCTGGCTTCAGTGACTCCATTTTCCATTATTGTTCATGCTTCTGTTCCAGAGTCCAGCTCCAGGGTCTCTAGTTTCCATGATTTCATGGATCCTGCATTCTTGAATCCCATATACGTGATCTTGAGGCTGACTCCAAAGACTCTGGTACCAGAGCTTCCAAGTACATTCCCTATTTGGCAGCTTAACTGCTAATGGTAGTACTGTTAAACCACTACTAGGAGTCAGAGCCACCATTTTAAGCACAGACAGCAATGTGGGACTACTCCTGCCCTGACAATATACACCAGCACCTGGGGGCTGGAAAAGTTGACTAAATGTTGCTTCTGGGAGTAAGGAATACGTTTGGTGATGCTTTTAGGGGGGTGCAGGTTGTCAATGAGTTGTGATTAGGGGTTGGGGTGGTTTACCACAAGCACAGGTTTTCTTTCTTTCTTTTTTTTTTTTTGTTTGGTCAGCAGTTGCAGTGACCTCATAATTAAATTGCCCTGAAATGAAAACTTAAAAAAGAACTAAAATAGAAAAAAAAGCACCTGCACTTGCCGTGCAGAGAGCTTTTCAGGAGCTGGGGAAGGAGTTAAAACCTTTGGTACAAACAATAGCTTTTTCTGAAGTACTATCTACCTTTGGAAAGGGAGAGAAAAGATTGTGAAGTACTGAAAATTTCAATAGCTGGCTCAAAGCCTGGTGTCACCAAGAAAGATTTAGGTACATAGGAGGATAGGGCAATAAATGGAAAAACAAAAGACTATATTGTAATGGGCTGCATCTCACTGTGGCAGGAAAAAAATCCTTGGGGAGAAATTTAGACAATATATTTCTAGGCATTTAAACTAGAAGGCAGAGGTAGCATATGGAAGCAGGTCACTTCAAGTGGTCACCCCCAGCTAAAGACAAGATGTGACAGTAGAAAAGAAAGCAATGAAAACAAGTATCTTAGCAAATCACTTCTTACCAACACAGCAGGAAGTGAGACTAAACGAAAAACTAAACAGAAGACAAAAAGGCCACTGAAATGTAGATGGAAAGCGATGACCACAAATGCAGTCTAAGCAATAAAGTTCATGACCTGCAAGCCCTGATGTTAGAGGCAGACTTAGACGTTGTTGCAATCACGGAGGTATGGCTCAATGATTCCCATGAATGGCATGCAAACATACCAGGCTATAATCTATTTAGGAAGGATAGAGATTGTTGTGAAGGTGGAGGAGTAGCTCTGTATGTGAGAAATGATATTGCAGTGACTGAAATGACAGGGGCCTGGGGAAAGGAAGAAGCGATATGGATCACCTCAAAAAGAGATGATAGAGCCTCTGTCCACATGGGTGTTTTCTACAGACCTCTGACACAATCGAAGGAACTAGATAAAGATCTGATTACAGATATCCAAAAGTTGGAAAAGAAAAGAAAGGTGCTGTTGCTGGGAGATTTTTATCTGCCGGATGTAGATTGGAAAGTTACATCTGCGGAATCGGAAAGAAGTAGAGAGATCGTGGATGCTTTTCAAAGTGCTCTGCTCAGACAAATGGTGACAGAACCCATGAGAGAGGGAGTGATGGGGATAGTGTGTCAAACGTCCGAGTGGGTGCCCAGCTGGGCAGCAGTGACCATCAAACAGTTTGGTTTGCTATAACATCTGAAGTGGAGGACAGCCACTCAAAAGTCCTTGATTTCAAGCATACTGACTTTAGTAAAATAGCAGAATACCTGAGGAAGGAGCTGATGGGCTGGGAGGACATACAAGAAGTGGAAGGGCAGTGGTCCAAGCTGAAAGAAGCTATAAATATGGCCACAAACCTTTATGTAAGGAGAGTAAATACAAGCAAGAGAAAAAGGAAACCGATATGGTTCTCCAAGCAAGTGGCTGAGAAAATAAAGGCTAAAGAGTTGGCGCTCATGAAATACAGAAAAATTCAAGAAGAGGAACACTAAATGAAACTGAAAGAAGCCAAGAGAGAGATACGTCTGGCGAAAGCACAAGCGGAAGGACAAATGGCTAGAAATGTAAAGAGGGGCGGCAAAAATTCCTTCAGGTATATTAGTGAAAGGAGGAAGACTAAAAATGGAATTGTGAGACTGAAAGATGCTGCAAACCACTATGTGGATAATGATGAAGAAAAAGCAAATTTGCTAAACAAATACTTTTGTTCTGTTTTCACTGAGGAAAATCCTGGAGAAGGAACACGATTGACTGGCAAAAGTACATATGAAAATGGATTGGATATAGCACCGTTCACAGAAGCGAGTGTGTATGAACAACTTGAAAATCTAAAGCCATGGGACCGAACGGGATCCTCCCCAGGATATTGAGGGAGCACAGAGAGGTTGTTGCGGGTCCTCATAAAGATTTGTTTAATAAATCCTTGGAGACGGGAGAGTTTCTGTGAGATTGGAGAACAGCAGATGTGGTCCCTCTTCACAAAAGTGGTGATAGGGAAGAAGCTGGAAACTACAGGCCGGTAAGCCTCACTTCGGTTATTGGAAAAGCAATGGAAGCATTGCTGAAGGAAAGGATAGTGAATTTCCTGGAAGCCAATAAATTGCAAGATCCAAGACAACATGGTTTTACCAAAGGTAAATCGTGCCAAACAAATCTCATTGAATTCTTTGACTGGGTGACCAGAGAATTGAATCAGGAACGTGCTATAGATGTAATCTACTTAGATTTCAGCAAAGCTTTTGACACGGTTCCCCACAGGAGGCTCTTGAATAAACTTGACAGGCTGAAGATAGGACCCAACATGGTGAACTGGATTAGGAACTGGTTTATGGACAGATGCCAGAGGGTGGTGGTTAATGGAATTCGCTCGGATGAGGGAAAGGTGAGTAGTGGAGTGCCTCAGGGATCAGTGCTGGGGCTGATTTTGTTCAATATATTTGTGAGTGACATTGCCAAAGGGTTAAAAGGTAAAGTTTGCCTTTTTGCAGATGACACCAAGATTTGTAATAGAGTAGAAACCCCGGAGGGAGTGGAAAACATGAAAAAGGATCTGCAGAAGCTAGAAGAATGGTCTAATGTTTGGCAATTAAAATTCAATGCAAAGAAATGCAAAGTGATGCACTTAGGGAGTAGAAATCCACGGGAGACTTATGTGTTAGGCGGTGAGAGTCTGATATGTACAGACAGGGAGAGGGATCTTGGGGTGATAGTATCTGAGGATCTGAAGGCGACGAAACAGTGCAACAAGGCGGTGGCCGTAGCTAGAAGGTTGCTAGGCTGTATAGAGAGAGGTGTGACCAGCAGAAGAAAGGAGGTGTTGATGCCCCTGTTGGCGAGGCCCCACCTGGAGTATTGTGTTCAGTTTTGGAGGCCGTATCTTGCTAAAGATGTAAAAAGAATTGAAGCGGTGCAAAGAAAAGCTACAAAAATGGTATGGGATTTGCATTAAAAGATGTATGAGGAGAGACTTGCTGACCTGAACGTGTATACCATGGAGGAAAGGAGAAACAGGGGTGACATGATACAGACGTTCAAATATTTGAAAGGTATTAATCCACAAACAAACCTTTTCTGGAGACGGGAAGGCAGTAGAACTAGAGGACATGAAATGAGGTTGAAGGGGGGCAGACTCAAGAAAAATGTCAGAAAGTATTTTTTCACAGAGAGAGTGGTGGATACTTGGAATGCCTTCCCGCAAGAGGTGGTGGAGATGAAAACAGTAGCAGAATTCAAAAATGCGTGGGATAAACATAAAGGAATTCTGTTCAGAAGGAATGGATCCTACTACTACTACTACTACTACTTAACATTTCTAGAGCGCTACTAGGGTTACGCAGCGCTGTACAAAATAAACAAAGAAGGACGGTCCCTGCTCAAAGGAGCTTACAATCCAAAGAACAAAATGTCAAGTTGGGGCAGTGTATATCCTCAGAAGCTTAGCAGAGATTAGGTGGCAGCCCCGGTGTTTGGGAGGCGGGGCTAGTGGTTGGAAGGCAGGGCTAGTGCTGGGCAGACTTCTATGGTCTGTGCCCTGAAAATGACAGATACAAATCAAGGTCAGGTATACATATAAAGTAGCACATATCAGGGGCGTGACCCAGGCCCAGCCACTTTCCCTCCAGGCCCGCCCACCCAACATCCCTCGCAAGTCACTGCCTTTTCTCCCGCAGCTCTGGCCATCCGGGAGCGTTCAGCTTTGCCTGCCCTGAAATTCTTGTCCTCCCCGCTGGCACTGCCTCAGTCCATGCAGCATTCTTTACTTTGCCCGTCGCTGGCAGCACTGCCATTCACACAGGCAGCTGCGCTCCCCTCTGCCGCATCCATCTGGCCCTACATAAACAGGAAGTGCATCAGAGAGGGCCGGATGGATGTAGCAAAGGGAAGCGGAGCTGCCTGTGTGAATGGCAGCGCTGCCAGCGATGGGTGAAGAAAAGAATGCTGCAGGGACTGAGGGTAGCATGCAGGGTTACAGCCCCGCGCACATTTTTCATTTTGCTTTGCAGCCGCGGTGGGATGCAGGGGTGGTGGAGAGAGAGGCAGGGCATGGAAGCTCGCAATTCCTCAAGGCCGCCACAGCATTGGCCAGGAGGAGAAGCTAGTGGTTGGGCATCAATGTCCTTGCTCCTGCCCTGTGAGGGGGAGTGGAGAGAGTGAGTGAGAGGCGGGGAATGGGCTGGAGAGAGTGAGAGAGAGGCAAGGCCAGGGAGAAGAAATCCTGGATGGCTATAGCAAGGAAAGGGGAGTGAGAGGGGAGATTCTAGATAGAAGGGAGAGACACTAAATGGAAGAAGACAGAGAGAGGGGAGGCAATGGCAGGGAGAAAGAGGGGAAGATGCTGGAGGAAAGGGGAGACACTGGATGGAAGGGGATACACAAGAGTGATGGAGATGCCATAAAGAGGGAGAGAGGACAAGATGCTGGATGGAAGGGGGAGGGGAGACACGAAGGAAAAGGGAACAATAGAAGGGGAAGATGCTGGAGGGAAGAGGAGTCACTGGATGAAAGGGGATGAATGACAGAGATGGGAGATGCTGCGGGGGAGAGGGGGAGATGCTGGATGGAAGGGGAAAGGGGAGACACTGGATGGAATCAGTGGCGGGGAGGAGAAGAATTTCAGGCACGCAGGCAACGCTGAATGCTCCCAGACGGCTGTACCCGGAGCCACGGGAGAAAAGGCAGCGACAGCGAGGGATGTTGGGTTGGGGCAGGATCAGGAAGGCAGAACTAAGTGCTGGACTTGTGGTGGAAGGGTGGGGGCTGGAGGGAAAGGATAGTTCTGCTGGACGTGGGAGGAAGTGCAGTGTGGTAAATTTAAAATGAATCGGAGGAAATTTTTCTTCACTCAACGCGTAGTTAAACTCTGGAATTCGCTGCCGGAAAAAGTGGTTAAGGCGGTTAACTTAGCGGACTTCAAAAAAAGGTTGGACAGCTTCCTGGAGGAAAAGATCATAAAATGTTACTGAATGGACGAGGGAATAATACACTATTTCTAGGATGGGTGGGACAATTTGCATGTTCTTTTGGCCACTGTCGGTGACAGGGTGCTGGGCTCAATGGATTCTTGGTCTGTCCCAGCATGGCGATGCTTATGTACTTAAGGGGATTGGAGGGAAGGGAGAGAGCTGCTGGATGTGGGAGGGAGGAAGGGTTCTGAATGGAAGGGACTGGGCTCATGGTTAGGACCAAGAACCCGATGCACTAAACAGTGTGGGTCTGTCACAGAAATCACCCTATTACATTCGGATTACTTTTTGAATTCACTGGGAGGTCTTCTGAGACATCAAGAAAGAATCCCAGCCAAATTAAACTCCTCAATTGTGAACAGTAAAAAGGGACAGTATTCAAACTGAGGTTGGTGCTCTGGCTTAAATGGGCCTACCAACTTGCAAAAAAGAAAGGAAACCAACTAGTAAAATGAAAGAGAAACAAAATACAATAAAGAAAAAAATGAAAAACACTGGAAAAAAAGGACAAAAATACCTACTCAGGAAGGCACTGTAGACAAGAGAAAAATATGCACTCAGAGGAGAACACGACACATACTCCCTGCTCCATGGAAAAATGAAGACTAAGGAACCAGTGCATGCACGATGGAATGCTGCTAGAAAATTCTTACTTAGTCTTGCTGGTCAGCATCCACACCAGACTCTGACAGATTGCCGTCATCCAGCTTTGAGAATACGTGGCCTGCTTGTCTTCAGAGAAAAGGGGATAAAGGTTAGATGTGTACCTGGGACCTTTTATGTGAAGTCTACTGCAGTGCCCCATAGGTCGCCCCACTGCTGTGCAGGGATGTCTGGGTGGCCAGTCTACTAAGAATATTGCCCCTCCCCCATATATCCCAATGCAGGGGTAGACTGACCATATGGGCAACAAGGCCCAAGGCTGTGAAGCAGAGCAGTACTTCCCTCCCATGTGCCCAATGTGTGACGTCCTTCTCTCTCATCCAGAACTGGAACTGGGACTGGGAAACCCCTGTCTCCTCCCCTTCCTGCGCGCCTGTCCCCGAACCCTCCTCCTTCACAGGTGGGGGCACTAGCAGCTAAATCAGCCATCTGCTACTAATACTGAAACTTCCCTCTGTCGCGGCC
The DNA here is from genome assembly GCF_901765095.1 of Microcaecilia unicolor. Taxonomy (NCBI): domain Eukaryota; kingdom Metazoa; phylum Chordata; class Amphibia; order Gymnophiona; family Siphonopidae; genus Microcaecilia; species Microcaecilia unicolor. Next base: position 52,419,413 of record NC_044039.1, read on the forward strand.
CGCCCCCTTCTGATGACACTTCCTTCTTCCACAAGCGTGAGACATGGCAGAGGGAAGTTCCAATGTCAGTGGCAGATGGCCAATATAGCCGCAGGACTAAAGGAAAAGGTCAGTAGCATGGGGAGAGGGAGGCAACAGGACCGGGAGGGGTAGCAGAAGAACCAGGGAGGCCCCAATGGTCCTCATTGCCTGGAAGCCCAGACCACTCTCAGTTCGCCCCTGTCCCAAATGGCAGTGTGTTTTTCCCTTGGATATTTTTTTTCCAGGTCCTAAAAGATAGATGCACTGAGCACAAAAACATATAGCGAATGTCCACGTTTGAAACAAAAGTTAGACTTTTTCTGTTTTGCTACTGGATTTTTGGATGTTTTTGTAAAATGTTCAAAATCAGATTTAGAAGTCATATCGAAAATGCCGCCTTAGACGATTTAGACATGCTAATAATGTTTGTTTTTTTAATGAAAGTAAAACAGAATTGTCCATAAATCTACAAATGATCTTCTATCCCAAGCTTTAGGTCAACAAATCTCCCAAAAACTAATGTTCACTTACCTAGAGAAACTTCTTTCAGAACTCCCTTTGACTTTGTATCCGTTTTGGCTGACACAGTGGCGTAGCCAGACTGCCAATTTTGGGTGGGCCTGAACCCAAAGTGGGTGGGCACAAAATTTTCTCTCTAACCCCCCCCCCCCCCCCCCCCCCCCCAGCAAAATTTAGTCACACTCAGATGCATTTGTCAGACAGGGTAAAGTGCTGCTTTTCAGTGCATCAGATTTCAGACAATTTATTTAATAGCCTTAACACCCTTTTCAGTGAGCTTTCAGAGGCCAAAACCTCCTGCCTCAGGTCAGTATAATGCTGTTACGGTATCCTCTCCTGACCTAAGGAAGGAAGTATTGGTCTCTGAAACTTTATTAACACCATATTACTTTATCCTAAATTAAAAATAAAATTATTCTCTGTACCTTTGTTGTCTAGCCATTTACTTTTTCTAATTGTGTTGGTCCCAGTCAAGATTCTGCATTCCTTTGTCTTCTCTTAACTCTCTTGCCAGGGTTTCCTGTTCATTTGTAATTTTTCTCTCCTTTTTCTTTGTTTTCTTCAATTTATTTTTCTGTCTCACTCTCTGTCCAGATTTAATGAATTCTTACTATCCATTCTTTAATTTCCCTCTTTTTACTTCATCTACCTATCCCTTTTCATCTTTTCCTTACTTTTGTTCTCCCCATGCCCCTTCCTCTTATTCTCCAGTCTTTCATTAACTCTATCCTCTCCCCCTTTCTCTCCCTATCCTTTCAGTGTCTCTCCCTCTCTCTGAATCCAGCGTCTCCTCTTTCTCTCCCTAACCTTCCATCCAGCACCTTCCCTCTTTCTCTCCTACCCTTCCATCCAGTGTCATCCCTCTTTCTCTCTCCATCCTTCCACCTATTACCAATCCATCCATCGTCTCCCTCTATCTCCCCTTCCTTCTAGACAGTTATCTCTCTACCCTTTTCCATTCAGCATGTCCTCTCTCCCCCCCCCCATCCTACCAGTGGCTTTCCTCTTTCTCTTCCTACCCTTCCATCCAGCGTCTTCCCTCTTTCTGCTCCCTTCTTCCAGCATTTTCCCTCTTTCTCCCTCCTTTCAGCCAGCATTTCTCCATTTGACCAGCTAAGGTCTCCCCCAGTTTCTCTCCAGCAGCTTCTCTCTCTTTCTCCTGCCATTTTCCATGTCCCCTCCTTCTCTTCCCCATCTTTCTACTCATCTCTCTCTCTGTGTACCCCTCTTCCATCTAGCATATTCCCTCTTTCTGCCCCTCCTTCTAGCATTTTTCCTCTTTCACCCTCCTTTCATCCAGCATTTCTCCTCTTTGTCTCTCCATCTGACCAGTCAGGGTATCCCCCTTGTTCCCCTTCCTTCTCCCCAGCAGCCTGTCTCTCCCCTGCTCTTTTCCATGTCCCCTCTTTCTCTCCCCATCTCTCTCTGGCTCTCCCCTGCTCTTTTCCATGTCCCCTTTTTCTCTGGCTCTCCCCTGCTCTTTCCATGTCCCTTCTCTCCCCATCTCCCACATGGCTCTGCCCTCTTTCTCTCCCCTGCTCTTTTCCATGTTCTCTCCCCATTTCTCTCTCTCTCTCTGGCTCTCCCCTGCTGTTTTCCATGTCCCCTCTCTCCCAATCTCTCACTATCTCTCTCTGAACTCTCCAGCGTCCTCTTCTTTTTTTCTCTCCCCTCTGCTCTCTCAGACACCCTTCCCCTACCAGCCACGTTTCCTCTCTCACTCTGGCCCTCTGAAGCAGGAGCAGCATCGTCAACACAAGAAGAAAATCAAGCGCGGGGCCACCCGCAGCAGCCTTCACTCATGCGCTGTCGGCTCTCCCATCCTCTGCCCCCACTGACGTCAATTTCCCGTTCCGGGAGCAGAGGACAGGCAGAGCCGACAGCGCATGACTGAAGGCTGCTGTGGGCGGCCCCGCGCTTGTTTTTCTTCTTATGCCGGCTGAATTGAAGTGGTGGCTCGGCGAAGCGCCTGTTTTTGTTCCTGCTGCTGCTCAGGAGAGAAGCGGCGGCAGCAGTTGCAGCAGTGGAGTTCAGCGCGAGACCGGGAGATGACCCGCCAAAGCGGGATGCGAAGGTGGAGAAGATGTCGGATCATGGATGGGCGGGCCTGGAGGGAAAGTGGGTGGGTCGTGGCTACGCCCCTGGGCTGACAGGAGAACTGCACATTGCAGAGGCAATGCTCTCTGTCCTATAGAGGGTAAGATGAAAGATACCTGATGCTACTCTTGCTAGCTCTGCCAGTCAAAGGAGTAAAACTGAAGTTTTGTTTTAGAAAAAGACATCCCTCCAGTCCTCTGAGGGATCATATACATCATCCAGGCATGTAAGTTGTGATAAGTTTTAACAGAAAACTGTAGGTCCACTCACCAAAGAGTTTATATTAAACTAAGAGTTGGACTTATAGGGATGTAACACTTTCTTTTCATCTTTGGACTTAAACTCTAAAAAAAAAATCAAACAAACAAAATCAGTACCTATGTTGTTCTAGGTAAGGTCATGTTCACAAAGCTTCAACAGCCAGCATAAACTATTCCCAAATTGAAACTTCACCAGTAGACTCTCAATTCTTAATCCAACTCTTCTTTAATGTAGAAATCATTGCAAATAAAGAACATCAACTTACAGTTCAGTTGTTTGGAAAGAATTCTTGTCTTCTGCAAACAGAGTCCGTATCTAGCCACCTCAGAGGTAAAGAGATGCCAGAACCTCAGCCCAGCTGAGAGGAAAAGCTGTAATACTTGAAGGGGAAAGTGTAGATAAACTTTGGAAAATGACCCCTGGAAAATAGTAAAGAATTTTGATGGAATCACAGTAGATTAAGGAGAAATAAGCCCCTAGAACAGCTGCTGATTACAAAGGTATGCTAGCAAGACTGGAACACTCTTTCATAGCCCCCAGGAAGAGAGAGGGAGGGCTGGCCCTGGCCCAGAACTAAGAGTCAGTAGGGAAAGCTCATAAGGAGTCGATCACAGGAAACTGCAAACTATAGGGATATCAGCCCTTGTAGACAGTGCTATATATGCACACACTGCAATTAAATACAAATAATACTCATACTAAATATACACAACAATGTACCCCGCTTCCATGAATATAGGGGGCAGAACAGTACCTGCTAGACTAAATAAAAAGAGCATTCAGGGGCCAGAATTCAGTCCTGAGCAAGACAATTTAAAAAGCTGTAAAACAAATTGATCGACCTGTAGCAGTGAAGTTATTTCTGGCTCTGCAGCATAACTGAAAACTCTTCTTGAAGCAGAAAATTTTCAGAAGTCACAGAAGCAGCAGCATGTATTTCTGGCAGGGAAAGTAGTTCTATTCTGATTCAAGCAAGAAGCTAGCACAGGCTTGTAGATGGAAAGTTAGAGATAAAGAAGACGAAAGAAGAAGGAGGGCCTTTAACCAAAGGATCAAGTTGCCCTGACTGCCCAGGGTTATGAACCACAGATAGACACAATGGGGTAATTCTATAAAGTGGATGCTAGCATTTATGCACGGACATTATTCGCAAATTATACAGCCAGCCATTAGAGGTTCTTCTCACTTGTTCTGTGTGCGTTGGAAGGGGATGTTGGAGAACATCATAAACATGTGTACCCAACCCAGGGGCCATCTTCAGCCCACCATATTCGGGAACTGGCTACACTTATATAACAGATTTGTTTGTCCTAATTAAATCTTCAGCCAGAAAAGGAATTAGATAATAAGTCTGATGTATGAAGGGGAGTTACATTTTCCACAGTCCATTTTAAGGCTCATTTTAAATAGAATGTAGATATCAGAACTAAGCCTTTTCTAAAATACAGCTGCAAGAATGTAGCAGGAGCAGCCACTTAACAAATACATACACTGAAGAAAGGAATGGCACAGACTCAGCAGCTTCCACATGTGTGTGCTGGCATGACCATGAGAAAGTGGCAATTTTGCAACTTACATGTGTAAGTGGCTCCTGTTTCACTTGTATCTGGCCCATTTTACAAACCAAGGGGCCCTTTTACTAAGCTGTGTGGGTGCCTATGCGCATCCTATGCACATAAATTTTGAACTACCACCCAGCTACCACATGGCCCAGGCGGTAATTTCATTTTTACGCACATCTACTAAAACTCCCCTGAAAGTTTACAGCACATGGTGCTAACCGGGAGTTAATCGGCATTGTGTGCGCATAGACCATTACCGCCCGATTAACATGGACCTTGCCGTTAGGTCAATGGGTAGCAGTAAAGTCTGAGGCCCAAAATGGAAGCGTGCCAATTTTTATTTTGCCGCATGTCCATTTACAGCCCCCCAAAAAGGCCTTTTTTGCAGATTCGATGAAAAATGGACCTGCGCACTTCCAATACATGCATCTACACCAGCGCAGGCCACTTTTTGGCGCACCTTAGTAAAAGGACCCCCTAGACAGGTAACTGCCACCAATTAAGCAGTGAGGCTGCAATTTTTGTTTTCTTTCATTTTTGAAAAGGAATTAAGTATTGGGGGGTTAAGGAAGATGACTTGTCCAAAACTAGGACTTCCTTTTACTAAGGCGCGCTCACGTTTTTAGCACGCGCTAAAATTGGGCATGTGCTAAATGTTAGAGATGCCAATGCATTCCTATGGACATCTCTAACATTTAGTGCTCGTCCAAAAAATGTGAACGCGCCTTAGTAAAAGACCTCTAAGCACTTTTAAAAATCTGTGCGTACTGCTGAGCTGATGTAAAATATAATGGGGAAATTTTTTCCCATAAAAATGTATATCCTTTGTAAAATGGAGAATACATTTTCAGTTTTTTGTCCTGCATGGTATGGATCCTCATATCTAAATAGCGGCTTTCTAAAATTAACATTTACTGGCCGGCTAAGTGCCGCGATCAGCGCTGAGCCTGGATAATCAGAGTTGGGCTGTTTCCAGTGACCAGCATTGAATATCCAGTTCTTTTTTGGTTGGACTGCTATTTAGGTGGTCCAGTTTGGCTGCTAAACTTAGCTGGTGAAGCACTGAATATTTGCGGCTAGCCATTTATATTGCGCAAAATGTCAGTTAGCTGCTATGCACTAAGTGTTAATATTCAGTGGAGATAATTGGCTATCTTATGCTGAATATTAGTGCTTAGCTGGTTAAGTGCTATTTAACCAGCCAAGAGCCATTCCTGGCCATTTAAATAGCGCTGAATATTGGCCGGTTAGATGTGGGGACAATTCTAAAATAAAGGCTAAAAGTGCATATAATATAAAAATAAGAAAATAAAGAATTGTCTTACTGGGTCAGATCAAAAATCCATCTAGCCCAGTATCCTGCTTTTAAACTGTGGCCAAACCAGGTCACTGTTTAAAGGATCAACTCGTAACCTTGGAGTCATCTTTGACTCCTCTGTGTCTTTCTCTGCATGTGTCCAAAAGACTGCTAAAACCTGTCTGTTCTTTCTGTTCAATATTACCAAAATCCGCCCTTTCTTTTCTGAGCACACTACCAAAATCCTTATCCACAGTGTTATCACCTCCTGCCTAGACTACTGCAACTTGCTTCTAAGCAATCTCTCTCCCCTTCAATCTGTTCAAAATTCTGCTGCATGACTTATATTCCACCAGTTTGCTATACTCATATTAGTCCTCTCCTCACGTCACTTCATTGGCTCCTTATCCATTTCTGCATACAGTTCAAGCTTTTCTTATTGACTTACAAGTGTATTCACTCTGCAGCTCCTCAGTACCTCTCTTCTCTTATCTCTCCCTACTCTCCTTCACCTTCTGTCTGTACCCTTCTCCTCCATTGCCATCTCCAGACTCTGTTCCTTTTGTCTTACTGCATCGTACGCCTGGGATAGACTTTCCAAGTCAGTCTATCTCTGGCTGTCTTCAAATCTAGGCTAAAAGCCCACCTTTTTGAGGCTACTTTTAACTCCTAACACCTATTCATTTGTTCAGTACCCATGCCTGTATTATCATTCCCACCTTAAATAATTCCCTTATCCCGATACCCGGTCAAAATGGCCCCAATAAAATGGCCCTGACAAAATAGCGCCGACAAAAAAAGCTCCAAACTAAAAAAGCTCCCGACATAATAGCCCCTGACATAACAGCCACTGTCAAAACAGCCTGCCCACAATATAGCCCTTGACAAATTAGCCCCCTGTCAAAAGGGCCTGATCAGGCTGCCCAGAATATGGCACTGCATGTTTTTCTAGGGGGCTATTTTGTTAAGGGGGCTATTTTGTCAAGGGTTATTTTATGGGAGGGGCCATTTTGTCAAGGGCTATTTTGATAGAGGCTGATTTGTCAAGGGCTGTTTTGTTACCAGGCTATTTTGTCAGGGCTATTATGTTGGGGTGCCCCTTATCCCTTATTTATTTATTTATTGCATTTGTATCCCACATTTTCCCACCTATTTGCGGGTTCAGTGTGGCTTACAACACATTGTGAATGATGGAAATACAATTTGTTACAAGTCGGTTATGGATTACATTGTGAGGAGTTATGCGAAGACAAAGTCAAAGTATCGTTAAGGGAATAGAACAATGGAACAATGGAAAGAAACAACGGGAAACTGATAGGGCAACAAAACAATAGTAAGAGAACATTCATCCAGTTTGTCTGTCCTGATTAGATTGGAAGCTCTGTCAAGCAGGGACTGTCTCTTACATGTTCAAGTGTACAGCGCTGCGTATGTCTAGTAGCACTATAGAAACAAGTAGTAGTAGTAGTATTAATATTACCTGGCAGAATCTTCAAAAGTAACAAGTTTCCATGCTATCCACCCCCAGGGATAAGCAGTGGCATTCCCCAAGTCTACCTTAATAACGGTTTATGAATTATCTCCGGGAATTTGCCACACTTTTTTCAAACATTACATTAACTGTTTTATTTCATCCTCTGGCAGTGAGTTTCAGTTGTTAAAATGCAGGTACCAGCAGTGAATGTCAGTCGGCACCTGCATAACTTCTGGGTCTACCAGGGACCCTGATATTCTATTCTGGTGTTCAGACATGGCCCAACATTGAGCATCCAGATCTAATTCAGCCCTCAGCTTTCTTTCTTTATTTAAACTATTTGTAACGCACATGATCTAAAAATTATCAGCAGATTACAAGTATTACATATATAAATGTCAGGGGCTTTACAACCACTGATCACTGCAGGCTGAATACTGCCCAGATAGCAAACAAATACCGATATATTTAAATCTTGGAAAAAATGAATCTCACACACATCATCAAAGTAACAAAACCAAGACAGGCAAACAAAATAGAAAATCTTCTAATCAATCCCTAAAGATGCATTATCTTGAGATTTACACAGTGCCTTCCTCAGAATTCTTAGGGTCTCATGATCTCTCACTTAAGTGTGGTACTTCAGTCGTCAATGATTTGTTAAAAGTTCTACTGCAGCAGACATAGACTGTAGTTATGTATGTAAGATCATTTTGATAGTGTCTGGTGTTGTCCCAATCAGTAAGCAAATAGACTTTTGTTTAAGTTAGCAGATGCAGCTGTGCCATAAATTAATATCTGAATGTTAACCACCCACGTACCATAACACTGAAAGAACAAAAAAATAAAGAATGATAAACAGGTCATAATTAAGTGTTTGACTAAGTGTATACACACTTGTATGAATATTGTCTGATGAAGTATTATAAATTTAAAGTTCTGGAAAAGTAAATGTTTTATGAGTTTACTCTTTTTATGAGTGGTAAGCTAAGATGGAATAAGTCTAATAAAAGAAAACAAAATGTTTGCCTCTACCCAGTACCATTTACCAGTCTGTTTAGGAGTAAATTTAAATAGTTTACATATTTTTAAAAAATAATAATTTTCTACTAAAATGTTTTATGCCCTAATGTGAATTTTGATAATTGTCACTGGACATTGTGAAAGCCCACTATCCAGCTTATTTTCGAAAGAGAAAAATGCCTATAGTGCGACCTAAATCGGGAGATAGACGTTTGTCTCGCAAAGGCGCCCAAATCAGTATAATCGAAAGCCGATTTTGGGCGTTTCCAACTGCACTCCATCGCGGAAACGAATAACGTTGACGGGGGCATGTCGGAGGCATGGTGGAGGCGGAACTTGGGCGTGGTTATCAGCCGAGGAGAGATGGGCGTCTTTAGCTGATAATCGAAAAAAAAGGCGTTTTGACCGCGATTTTGGGTCACTTTTTTTGGACCCTTTTTTTCACGAACAAGTCCCAAAAAAGTGATCCAACTGCCCAGATGACTACTGGAGGGAATCGGGGATGACCTCCCCGGACTCCCCCAGTGGTCACTAACCCCCTCCCACCAAAAGAAAACCCACTTTACAAACTTTTTTCCAGCCTCTATGCCAGGCTCAAATGCCGTGCCCACCTCTATGACAGCAGAATGTGTTCGATCCTGTCACAGCCTTTCCCTGGGTCAGATGTGGCTCTCGGGTGCAGTACAGGGTCACATCAGCATTGCATTGTGGTGGGTGTAGGGTATTGGGCTCCGTGATTTCATTAGCTTGTGTTACAGTCTCACGATGTTGGTAGTTGGTAGGCTCTTCTCCCATGGTGCTTTTCCCCCTGCCTACTGGGTCAGAGTGTGCCCTGTTGTGTTTCCTGTTGTAGTCCATGCGGTAGTGGCCATTTTTGTAAGCCAGTTTTAGTTCCCTTTCCTGTGGTAGTCACATTAGACAACTTAGCTCTTACCTTGAATGTGGCTAAAAGAGGGCATTGTACAGCATTCTGCCAGCTCTGACCTACTGCTAATTTCAGTACCATGGAGACTCGTTGCCAGTGGGGCACAACCTCTGATCTGCAGTTAACTGTGAGTAAAGGTGGTTATTCCAATAAAGGACGATTTCGGAGAGATTAGTCTTCAGGTGTCAACTGGTGTGCCAATGTTATATAGCAGCAACCAGTCCTAGAGGCCTGCGGGTATGCAGGTCCCTGGAGCACTTTTAGTGGGTCCCGCAGTGCACTTCAGCCAGGTGGCCCCAGACCCATCCCCCTCCCCCACCTGTAACACTTGTGCTAGTAAATGGGAGGCCTCCAAAATCCACTGTACCCACATGTAGGTGCCCCCTTCACCCCTAAGAGCTATGGTAGTGTTGTACATTTGTGGGTAGTGGGTTTTGGGGGAGGGGGTTGGGAGCTCAGCACCCGTGGTAAGGGAGTTATGCATGTGGGAGCTTTTTCTAAAGTCTACCGCACTGACCTAGGGTGCCCAGTTGGTGTCCTGGCATGTCAGGGGGGCCAGTGTACTACGAATCCTGGCCCCTCCCATGACCAAATGGCTCGGTTTAGGACGTTTTTGAGCTGGGCGTTTTTAGTTTCCATTATCGCTAAAAAAAACAAACGCCCAGCTCAAAAACGTCCATTTTTTCGAAAATTCGGTTCGGCCCGCCCCTTCAAGGACCCGTTCTCGGAGATAAACGCCCATGGAGATAGGCGTTTCCGTTCGATTATGCCCCTCCACGTAAATGTATTAAGCCCACTAAGTAAATTTACTAGCTTTTTAACATGATTAAACATGATCACAGAATGGCACCATGCTAAGGGCTCTGTTTACTAAGACACACTAGCGTTTTTATGCACATGCCTAAAATTAGTGCATGCTAAACTCTAGAGACACCCATATATTCCTATAGGTGTCTTTAGCATTAAGTATATGTTAATGTTTAGCATGCCCTTAGCATAGCTTATTAAATAGGGCCCTAAGTTTGCACAGTGCATTATTAGCTCAAACTAATTGCAATATTAAACAGCTAAACCACAACCAATACTGACATCCCATCTGCAGACAACCTTGCTAAATACGAAAAAATTGCAAATCTACGCAAAACTCTGCCCCAGGAAAACACAGACATCAAAACCTTCATCAGTGAACTGGACCCTCCCCCGGTGAATACCCAGCAGAATGAATTTGGACAAAATTTGATCTCCTCACCACCGACACAGTCATAGGCGCCGACTCCGTGGGTGCTGTGGGTGCTTGAGCACCCCCAATATTTTCAAACCTGCCCTCCTTGCTTTCCTGCCGTTCAGCCAGCGCTTAAAACACATTTTACCTGACTGAACGGCAGTGAAAGAAGCAGAGTACAGCCGGCTCCGTCTTCAGCTTTCTCCTTCCCTCTCAGCTGTGGTGTGGTCCCGCCCTCATTTCCTGTTTACGCAAGGGCGGGACCACACCACAGCTGAGAGGAAAGGAGAAAGCTGAAGACAGAGCCGGCTGTACTCTGCTTCTTTCACTGCCGTTCAATCAGGTAAAATGAGTTTTAAGAGGTAGGGCAGGGAAGAGGGGAGAAATCGCTGAACATGGATGCAGGGCAGGGAAGAGGGGAGAAATCGCTGAACATGGATGCAGGGGAGGGCGGGGGAAGGGAAGAGGGGAGAAATCACTGAACATGGATGCAGGGGAGGGCAGGGGGCAGGGAAGAGGGGAGAAATCGCTGAACATGGATACGGGGCAGGGAAGAGGGGAGAAATTGCTGAACATGGATACAGGGGAGGGCAGGGGGCAGGGAAGAGGGGAGAAATTGCAGAACATGGATGCAGGGGAGGGCAGGGAAGAGAGGAGAGTTGCTGGACAAGGATGGAGGGGAGGGCAGGGGAGAGATGTGAGTTGCTGTACATGGATGCAGGGGAGGGCAGGAGAAATGCTGGACATGGACGGAAGAGAGGAAAGACAGGAAGGAGATGCACATGGACGGAGGGGAGGGGAGAAAGGAGAAATGCTGGACATGGAGTGGAGGAAAGACAGGAAGTAGATGCACATGGAGGGGACAGGAGAAATACTTGACATGGATGGAGGGAGGGAGGACAGGAGGAGATGCACATGGATGGAGGGGAGAGAGGAGAAATGCTGGACATGGATAGAGGGAGGGAAGACAGGAGGAGATGCACATGGATAGAGGGGAGAGAGGAAAATGCTGGACATGGATGGAGGGTAGGGAAGAGAGGAAGTGAGATAAACATGGATGGAGGGATGGAGAGAGAGGAAAAATGGTGGACATGGATGGAGGAGAGGGAAGAGAGAGGAAGGAGTTGCATATGGATGGAGGGGAGTGAAGAAAGAGGAAGGAGATGCATACTGACAGAGATGAGGGAAAGGGAAAAGAGAAGAAAAACTACACATGGATGGAGAAAATAGATGCTGGATGGAAAGAGGGAAGAGAGGGGGCAGACGCTGGATGGAAAGGAGAGAAAGAGGGGTCAGATGCTGGATGGAAAGGGGGAAGAGAGGGGGCAGATGCTGGAAGGAAAGGGGGAGAGAGGGGGGAAGACGCTGGATGGAGAGGGGGGAAAGTTAAAGATCGAGGAAATAAGAAACAAAGTTAAAGATCGAGGAAATAAGAAACAAGAGACTGGAACCAACACAATTAGAAACAGTAAACTGCCAGACCACAAAGGTAGGAAAAAATGAAATTTATTTTTAGTTTAGGATAAAGTAGTGTGGTAGCTGTGTTAATAAATACAGAAAATGGAAGTAAGGTGATATGTTTACTGGACTAATTTTAATACATTTTTGACTAATGTTTGGAGACCAAACCCTCCTTTCTTGTGTCAGAACAGCATACCATAACAGCAGTATACTGTCTTGACCTGAGGAAAGAGGTTTTGGCCTTTGAAAGCTAATTGAAAAATGTATTTAGTCCACTAAAATGATATTATCATATTTTCCATTTTTTGTTTTATTTGTTAACCTATAGTATAGTGATTGAAATATGTCGGTTTTTGAAATTTGCATCTCTTTATATTTGCACAGTAAAGGGGGACTAAGGGGTGGGACTGTTCAGGGAAGAAGTCCTGGTGCAGGTTGCAGGCAGCCTATGAGTGGTGCTGCCACTGCCCAGGTGAAGACTGCAGTAGACAGAATTTTAAGGTATTGAGGGGGGGGGGGGGGGGGACGCACTGCCTGTAAAAAAAAAAAATTCAGCACCCCCAATCATTTTGAAAAGTTGGCTCCTATGGACACAGTTACCCAGGCGATCAAGAGGTACTCCAACAGCCACTGTCAACTGGATATCTGTCCAAGTTACCCAATACAATCTGCCCCCCATCGCTTCATAACAGACCTCACATCCCATTTAAACTTCATGCTTCAACAAGGTACCTTCCCTAAAGAAAAAGACAACATCCTACTCACCCCAATACCAAAAGACACCAAGAAAAAAACAACTGACATCACCAACTATCGTCCAGTAGCATCCATCCCACTGGTAGTCAAACTAATGGAAGCTTTCGTAACCAAACAACTTAATGACTACATGGACAAATTCACAATATTACACAAATCACAATCAGGATTTCGCCCCTTACACAGCACCGAAACAGTACTACTTACCCTCTTAACTAAATTCAAGCAGGAATTAGCAATAGGTAAAAGTATACTTCTACTACAATTTGACATGGTGAATCATAACATTCTACTAAGACTCCTAGACTACTTCGGAATCAAAGGAAACATACTCAATTGGATCAAGGGCTTCCTAACCACTAGAACATACCGAGTGAAAACTAGCACAAACATATCACCTTGGCAACCAGAATGCAGAGTACCGCAAGGATCACCATTATCTCCGCTCCTTTTCAAACTCATGATGACCCCACTAGCCAAGTCCTTAGCCAGTCAAGGCCTCAACCCATTCATATATGCTGATGATGTCACAATATATATCCCCTACAAACACGACCTGACAGAAATCACCAATGAAATCAAACTCAGTTTGAACATCATGGACTCGTGGGCAAACACATTCCAATTAAAACTCAACACAGAAAAAACACACTGTCTCACAATCTCATCCCAATACAAAACATATAAACCCACAAACCTAAACACCCCAGGTTGTACCCTTCCCATTGCAGACAGTCTGAAAATCCTCAGAATAACAATTGACCGGAATCTCTCACTAGAGAATCAAGCAAAATCCACCATAAAGAAAATGTTCCACTCAATGTGGAAACTCAAACGTGTGAAACCATTCTTCCCAAGGGAAATATTCCACAACTTGATTCAATCAGTGGTACTAAGCCATGCAGACTACTGCAACGGAATCTACACGGGCTGTAAAGAACAAATTATAAAGAAACTCCAGACCGCCCAAAACACAGCAGCCAGGCTTATATTTGGAAAATCACTTTTTGAAAGCGCCAAGCCCCTCTGAGATAAACTGCACTGGCCCCCTATCAAAGAACGTATTGCTTTCAAAATCTGCTCCCTGGTCCATAAAATTATCTACGGCAAAGCCCCAGGATACATGATAGACCTCATAGACCAGCCAACCAGAAACACAACAAGATCAGCTCAAACATACCTTAATCTCCACTACCCAAACAGAGGACTCAAATACAAATCAACATATGCATCCAGCTTCTCCTATTTAAGCGCACAACTATGGAACACATTGCCAAAAATAGTAAAAACCATGTACGACCACCTAAAATTCCGGAAAAAACTAAAAACAAACCTGTTCGAAAAGGCATACCCCCACTGACCCAACATAAGAACCAGAGTACCTACTACACAATCAACACCAAGAACGTAATGGACTCACCCCAATTCTCCCTCTTCCTACCTAATGTTCCCCCAATGTATCTATCATATATGAACCCTATTCTACCACAACCACACCTTGTACTTGTTCACACTTTGTATTTGTTCAGACCAGAACTGGGGAACACCGCTGTGGTACTATGTAAGCCACATTGAGCCTGCAAATAGGTGGGAAAATGTGGGATACAAATGTAACAAATAAATAAATAAAGCAGAAAACATTTTGGGTTGGAGAATGATTGATGACTGTGTCTTACCTTTAATGCACTTAAAACGTTCATTTTAGAAGGGTATTCACTTTTCCCAAGCCAAACTGGTAAGGAGCATTCAATGAATTTATATGAACATACTTTAAAACAAATAAGAAGAAACATTTTTTCATTCAACGAATAGTTAAGCTCTGGAACTCGCCAAAGGATGTGGTAACAGCGGTTAGTGTATCTGGATTTAAAAAGTCCATAGTCTGCTACTGAAATAGACATGGCAAAGCCACTGCTTGCCCTGGTAGCATGATGACTTGGATTGGCCACTGTGGAAACAGGATATTAGGCTGGATGGACCATTGGTCTGACCCAATATGGCTATTCTTATGTTCTTATGGTCTTATGACAACGCTGGAAAAATACATGTTTATATTTCTAAAATGGCAAAGATAAATGTTTATGTGCTGTTTCTCAATCCATTGGCATTTTCAAGTGTATTAAATTTACTATCCTGCCCAACAGACAGGCTATCTGGGCAGCTTATAATCTAAAAGGGGGTACAATTACTGCTATATGACAAGACAAGATATTTTGAGGATGGTAGAATGTTCTAACTTTTTGTCAAAAATAGATGTTTACATTGCATGCACTCAGTGCATAAACATCCATTTCCTAGAACAGTCTCTATGTTAGGAGTTTCTTTTCTAAAATACTACAGAAACTTGTGATGTCCTGACCTGGAAGTCTCAATTCTGTCTTCTATATCCTTCCTAAAATGGGGATGTGCGTGTTAATATTTACTTACTTTAGTTCTTATTAGTCAGAAGCGTTCCCATACTGAGTTCAGCATGACATTCAGCATGACTTACATCAAGAGATCAAGTACATTGTTACATTTTAGGCTTGAGATATTTCAAGAGAGAAAGACATTTTAGGTTAGAGTTCGAGAAAAATGACATTGGGTGTGGTATTCATTGTTCCTCATTCCCTAACGTGTTTTTTTAATATATAAATGTTCAACTGTTTACGGAAGATTCCGTGCTCTGGTATTGATCTTATGGTCGCTGATATGCAGTTCCAACATTTTCCCGATAGGTAGGATAAAGTTGTTGAGTGTACTGTCTTAAATCTGACACCTTTTATTGATGGAAATACCAGATTCTGAAGATTTCCCTTCAGTCATCTTCTCTTTTCGGGTGGTATTATCCAACGGTTTAAGTATTCTGGCATTTTGCTATGTAAAAATAAGTGTATCATGTTGCAGAGTTTAAAAATCCCTCTTGCTTCAAACGGTAACCAGTGTAGTGTGATGTACAAAGGAGTTACTCTCTGCATTTTGATTTAGAGAATATTAGTCTAGCTGCAACATTCTGTACTGTCTACATATTTTTTCTAATTGATGTTGCACAACCTACATATAATACATTGCAATAATTGATCTGTGCATGTCACGGTTGTGGCCATGCCCTTATGTTCAGACCTACTGTTTCTCTGTATCTAGCTCTGTGACCTCTCCAGTCTGCTTCATTTCCTATTGTTGTTCTTCCTGTAAGCCAAGTTTCGCTTTGGTCTCCCTGCTTCTGCTTCATTTCCTGTTGTTGTTCTTCCTGTTAGCCAAGCCTCATTTTGGTGTCCCTGCTTCTGCTTCATTTCCTACTTGTGACATCATCAGCCTACTCCTTTATAAGGACCCAGGGAGCTTTCCTACATTGCCTTTGCAAGAGGTCTCTTAATCTTGTGTTACCTGTTTAGATCATTTCCCTGCTTGGCTTTGTTCCTGAGAATCTGGCTCCTGAAGGTCTGTTCTGTGTTTCTTTGAGTCTTGTGTTTCAATGCTTTGCTTTGTTTCTGTGTGTTTGCTTTTGAACCTTGATCCTGAAAGCCTGGCTCTAGAGCCACACCCTGCCCTTGGTGTCTGTATCTGTTTGACTCTACCCTTGGCTCCTGCTTTTAGTCTAGCCCTGCTTTTGACTCTTGCTATAGTTAAGCTCTGTGTTTAAGCCACTCTCTGTGTTTAGCCAAGCTCTGTTCCTGTTTTCTATATTCCCTGTTCTGTTTCCTGTGTGTGTGGTTCTTGTCTGTTTATTCTGAGAGTCTGTAGAAACCAGCGTCGGCCCTGATTACTTCACTGCTATACAGCTATGGCTATCTCTCAGTCTGCCTGGCCCTTCCCTTTCCAGCTGTGGGTGCTGGTAAGCACATTGCTTCTTTGTTTGTTTGTTTGTTTGTTTGTTTGTTTGTTTGTCTTCCCTTAGTCTGCTTAATCCTTTGCCTGATATATTTACTTCCTGGCTCTTGAGCTCTGTTTCTGCCAAGTTCTGTTCCTGTTGTGTGTTTGAGCCAGGTTCTGCCCCTGCTCTGTGTTTGAGCTAGTTCTGTTCCTGTTCCCTGTCAAGCCAAGTCCCTTTCAGTATCCTGTTCCAGCCAAGCCAAGACAAGCCAACTTCAGAATCCTGTTCCAGCCAAGCCAAGACCGATCCAGAATCCTGTTCCAGTCAAGCCAAAGCAGTTTCAGAATCCTGTTCCAGCCAAGCCTGTTTCAGAATCTTGAATACTGTTTCAGAATCCTGAATCCTGTTTCAGAATCCTGAATCTTGTTCCAGCCAAGCCTGTTCAAGTATCCTGAATCCTGTTTGAGAATCCTGAATCCTGTCCCTGCCTTGTTTATTGTCTTGCTTCTGTTATTCTTGTTGCCTACCTCCTACCCTGTCTTGTCTGTCTAGTTGTGCTTTGTCGTGTCTCTTTCAGTCTAGTCCTGTCCGGATCCAGTCCTTGCCTTGCCCTTTTCTAGACCCAATTTTAATCTACTTCTGTGTTTTGCCTTGTCTTGCATTTCTGGGTCCCAGTCCCAGTTTTAATCCAGTTCTGAGTCATGCCTTGTCCTGTCTGGGTTCCAGTTCTGGGCCTTTGCCTTCTTTTCCTTGCCTCATCTGGATCCGGTTCTTGTGTTGTCCATTGTGTTTAGTTACCTCTGTCCTGCCTCTGGCTTTGGTCCAAGGGCTCACTATTCCTGACAGTTGTGACAGTGCAAGAATGAGAGATTGCACCAATAGTCCAAAATTGTCTCAATTGAAACAATTACGTATTCTACTAAGTTTTTTTTTAGTACTCTAAATCCTTCTTTTAACCATTTGCTGATATTGTTATCCCTAGTATTTTCAGTTCCTTTTCAGTTTTCAGTGGTTTTCCATTCTAGTGTAGTTGTATGTTTGACACATCCATGGTAGGTGCTGTGATTACTAAAATCTTTGTTTTGTCACAATTCAGTTTAAGATTCAGATATGATGCCCATTTGTCAACCAGTATCAGACTATGGTTAACCAGTACAATAGCATCATCTTTGTCGTTATAAAAGGGAAAATATAGTGTTATGTCATCTACATAGGAGAAGCAATTAATTCCCTTTCTCTCCATTTAGGAACCCAGGGTGGACATCAAGACATTGAATAGGTTTATTGATAGTGGGGATCCCTGCGGCACCCCAGTGTGTGCTATCCATTCCTTAGACAGGGTTACACCCTGTTTCACACTGTAAGATCTATGAGTGAGGAAATCTCTTATCTATTCCAAAACTACACCACTAATTCCTAGGGATTCTAAGATTGACAGGTCTACTATGTCAAAGGCGCTTGAGAGGTCGAACTGCACCAGCACTATTGGAAGGACAGTACTCACAGTTTTCCTGAATTCATGAACTAAGGTCCCTAATGCACGTTAATGCACCTTAATGCAATGCCATTTGTTATTCTGTTACCCGGAAATGGCAATCGCCATTACGGCAAATGTAAGCCACATTGAGCCTGCAAATTGTTGGGAAAATGTGGGATACAAATGCTACAAATAAATAATAGTATCTCTGTACTGTAGTTTTTTTCTGAAACCAGATTGATTTTGATGTAATAGATCATAGAGTTCCAGAAAGTTTATTAATTGTTCTGCGACTGTAGCCACTGGTCTATAGTTGGTGACATCTCCTAGGTCTCCTTTCTGATTTTTTGGGATGGGGATAAGTATAATTTTGCCAGATTGTTTTGGAAAAGAGCCTGCATGTAAGGATTCTTTTATCCATGCCATTCCTAGTGTGAGATAGGTTTCTGAGGGGTTTTTCAGTAAGTAGGCTGGGCAGGTATCTAATTGGCTTTAGGACTTTGAGTATTTTAGTATTAATTTCTTGAACTTCTCTGTTTTGATAGATGACAAAATTGACCAGTTTCTATCTGCTGCACATTCTCTTTTTCTCTGTCTTACAAGCTCTCCGCTGGAGTTAGTTTCTTCATAGCCATTGAAATTTACTGCCTTCTGTTTTACTGCTTTTCTTGCATTTTTTATTTTGTCCATGAGGTGTTGCGCTAAACGGTTTGCAGTGGGTAGAGTGATATTTGTTTCTATTAATTCTTCTGTACTCATAGGTGTTCTGTTTTCTGATATAGTTTTTTAAAAATATCTGGCCTATCTTTCCCTATTTTTTCAGAAAAGTACTGTTGTTTAGCTAGTGTATTTTGAATTGTGTTGTCATGTCCCCTACCTCAACGCAAGCGGCGTCCTTGGGCTGCACGGGGTCTCGTCGACACGCACACTTGACTGGCACTGCCTGAGCCATGTAAGTGTAGTCCTCTCTGGGTTTGTTCAGAGAGCTTGGTTGCAGGCTCCTTAATTGCTTTGTGTCCATGCACCTGTTTCTGCTCTCTCTCTCTCTGCCTGGCTCCTTGATTGCTTTGCTTCCACCCACCTGGGTCTGCTCTTCCTCTACCTGGCTTCCCTTGCTTCTCTCCTATTGGTGTTCTGGTTCCTCCTTCCCCTGCTCTTGTCCTGTGGCTGTGCCCCTTCTCCCTGCTGATGTCAGACGCCAGCACTTTATCAGCTGAGCTCTCCCTAGACTCCTTGCTTCGGCTTCCACTTTGGTAGGCGTTACTTGCTCAGTAGTGTACTTCTTATCTACTGGTCCCTCATTGCTAACTTTGCCTGTACCTGGATTACCCTTCTGCCTGCCGCCTGCCTACTGACTTTTGCCTGTACTTGGTTTACTGTCTTGCCTGCCGCCTGCCTACTGACTTGCCTGTACTTAGATTACTCTCATGCCTGCCGCCTGCCTACTGACTTTTGCTTGCATCTGGATTACTCTCTTGCTGTCATATCTGTGAGCGCTGCTGAGTCTGGTACTTGGACCAGGTTCTGCTTGGTGGCCGGACAACCCCAGGTTTCACCTATGCTGACTGCTGTTCCCCAGAGGTTGAACCCCTAGGTGCGAGTGGCCTGCAGGGCTTACGAGATGGAGCATGAAGTGGGGTGATGAATGTGATGGCCAGACAGGCAGCAGGCAAGAGAGTGATCCAGGTACAGGCAGAGTCAGTAGGCAGGCAGCAGGTACGAGAGTAATCCAGGTACAGGCAAGGTTGGTAGGCAGGCAGCAGTCACAAGAGTAATCCAGGTACAGGCAAGGTCAGTAGGCAGGCAGCAGACACAAGAGTAATCCAGGTATAGGCAGAGTCAGCAATGAAGAATAAGGTAGATAAGAAGCACACTACTGAGCAAGTAACACCTACCAAAGTAGAAGCCGAAGCAAGGAGTCTAGGGAGAGCCCAGCTGATAAAGTGCTGGTGTCTGACATCAGCAGGGAGAAGGGGAACAGCCATAGGACAAGAGCAGGGGAAAGAGGAACCGGAAGACCAATAGGAGAGAAGCAAGGGAAGCCAGGCAGAGGAAGAGCAGACCCAGGTGGGTGGAAGCAAAGCAATCAAGGAGCCTGGAAGCCAGGCAGAGAGAGAGCAGAGCCAGGTGCATGGTAGCAAAGCAATCAAGGAGCCTGCAGCCAGAGAAGAGCTACACACACATGGCTCAGGGCTGTGCCAGTCAAGTGTGCATGTCGACGGGACCCTGCGCAGCCTGAGGACGCAGCTTGCGTTGAGGTAGGGGGCATGACAGTATCCCCTCCTTAAGGATCCCCCTCTGCCTAGGTCCGGGTTTGTATGGGTAGTGGGTATGGAACTCCTGGATCATTTCAGGTACAAGGACATTGGCAGTGGGCTCCCAGGAATTATCCTCAGGACCAAAGTACTTCCAGGATAGCAAATAGAACAGCCGTCCCCTTTGACGTTTGGAGTCCAGAAACTCATCTGCCTCAAATTCAGGATCCGGCTCGGAATCAGGAACGATGATCTTCTTTGGCTCTGGGTGACATTTCGAGGTGAAGAATGGCTTTAGCAGGGACACGTGGAAAGCATTGTGGACCTTGAGATTACCTGGTAACTGGAGACGATAAGTGACGGCTCCCACCCGAGAACGTACTGAAAAGGGTCCAATGTATCGGAGAGCAAACTTGAAGGAGGGTAATCAAAGTCTGAAGTATTTGGTACTAAGCCAAACTTTTTGTCCAGGTTGAAAGGTCGGAGCAGACCACTTCTTACGATCTGCGAAAAGCTTGTATCTAGCAGCAGCTCGCTGAAGATGTTGTTGGACCCTGCTCCACATGTCCCGGATATCAGTGAGGGTCTGTTGGAGCAGAGGCGAGGCTTAGGTCTGAGGGATCAGAAGTGGTAATCGTGGGTGGTGCCCGTATACTGTAAAAAATGGTGACGTATGAGAGGCAGTGTGGAGACCGTTGTTATAGGCGAATTCTGCCCAGGGGAGTAATGTGGACCAATCATCCTGTCGGTTATTAGTATACATTCGCAGGAAGGTCTTGAGAGTTTGATTGACCCGTTCCACCATTCCATTGGTCTGTGGGTGGTATGCGGATGAAAATGGGTGGTGATGCCAAAAGCAGAACACAGTGCTTTCCAGAACCTAGAAGTGAATTGAGATCCCCTATCACTTATGATCTGGAGAGGTAGACCATATAAACGAAAAATATGCTGGATGAAATTCTTGGCAACAGTAGCGGCCGAGGGGAGAAATTTCATTGGAATGAAATGGGCCATACGGGAGAATCAATCCACCACTACCCAAATGACTGTGTGACCTTGGGACGGTGGTAAATCAGTAACAAAGTCCATGGATACTTCCTGCCAAAGGAGCTGTGGAACTGGCAGTGGCTGTAAGAATCCCCATGGCTTGCCAGGAGAGGATTTGTTTCAGGCACAGATGGGACAGGTGGAAACAAAATGTAAGACATCCTGAGCCAATCGTGGCCACCAATAGTACTGAGAGATTAAATGAAAAGTCTTGCAGAATCCGGAGTGACCAGCAAATGTGGAGGAGTGTCCCTATTTGAGAACCTTCTTCCTGGACTGGGATGGAACAGAGGTCTTCATGCTGACGGAATAAACTACATTCATGGAGGCAACACAGGCAGGATTAAGCATGAGGTAGGATTCTTCGGGTTCATCGTGAGGGTTGAAGGCCCTGGATAGTGCATCAGCCTGAATATTATTTTCATTAGGTCGAAATACCAGGTGGAAGTTAAAACGGGCAAAGAAAAGAGACTAGCATGCCTGTCGCGGGTTTAGTCTCTTAGCATCCTGAAGGTATAGGAGATTCTTGTGGTCAGTGATTACTATGATGGGGTGCAAGGCCCCCTCCAGGAGATATCGCCAATCCTGGAGAGCCAATTTAAGGGTCAACAATTCCCGGTCCCCAATGGTGTAGTTACGCTCTGCCGGAGAAAAGTTTTTGGAAAAAAAGAAACAGGGATGACGCTTGCCAGAGTCTGAGGTTTGAGACAGAACGGCCCCTGCCCCCAGCGAAGTGACATCCACCTCTAAAATGAATGGGTTTTTTTATATCTGGGCTTCAAAGCACAGGAGCAGAGAGAAAGGCTTGCTTTAAGGTGGCAAAAGCCTCCTGGGCCTCCGGTGTCCAGTTCCTCACATCAGCACCCTTCATCGTCAGTGCGGTAAGAGGGGCAACGATAAGGGAATATTGATGGATGAACTGCTGGTAGTAGTTAGCAAACCCCAAAAAACGTTGCAAGGCCCAGAGATCCTGGGGCATGGGCTAATCCCAGATGGCTCGAGTTTGGTGGGGTCCATTTGGAGCCCCTCTGAAGAGACGATATATCCCAAGAATGGAATAGACCATTGATGAAATGAACACTTCTCTAGTTTGGCAAAGAGACGGTAGTCCCAGAGGTGTTGGAGAATGGTGCGGACATGATGAGGGTGGTCTTGGACAGAAGCAGAAAAAAACAAAATATCATCCAGGTAAACTATGACTGAGGAGTACAGGAGATCTTGAAAAATGAAGTTAATGAATTCCTGAAAGACCGCAGGTGCATTACAAAGGCCAAATGGCATGACTAGATATTCGAAATGTCCTTCATGGGTATTAAAGGCGGTCTTCCATTCGTCCCCATGTCGGATTCGGACCAGATTGTAGGCGCCTCAGAGATCCAGCTTGGTAAAGATAGATGCTCCCTGCAGACGGTCGAAAAGTTCTGGAATCAGAGGGAGCGGATACCGGTTCTTAATGGTTATTTCATTAAGACCCCGGTAGTGTATACAAGGTTACAAAGAAGAAACCTGCCCCCGCCGGAGAGGAGGAGGGTCTGATGAAGCCCTTTTGGAGGTTTTCTTGAATGTATTCACGCATGACTTTAGATTCCTCCCAGGAGAGGGTATACAGCTGACCCCGAGGTGGTGTCTTGCACGGAAGTAATTTGATAGGGCAGTTAAAAGGACAATGCGGAGGAAGGGAATCAGCCTCCTGGGCATTGAAAACAACTTGGAAATCTCGATATTCCACAGGAAGGGAAGCATCGCAGGAAAGCAGGCTCCCGGGGGAGGCAGAAATAGTCCTCAAAGGAGGAACCACCAGCGTGAGACAGGAAGCAAAACATTGGGAACCCCAACTGTCAATATCGCTAGTGGTCCAGTTGATACTTGTTGTGTGTTGTCTTAACTAAGGCAGGCCTAAAATAACAGGATGGATGGCCCGGGGAAGAACCAGAAGCTGAATCTCTTCCTTATGTAAAATACCTACTTGCATCTGCAACGGCCGAGTGACATTGGTAATGGAGTAGGGTAGAGTCAGTCCCTGAATGGAGGTCACTTGTAACGTAGGTGTACAGGCCATTGAGGGAGTTCCAAGCTGGACTAGGAGACTGGCGTCAATAAAATTACCTCTGGACCCTGAATCGATCAAAGCCATGGTGCTAATACAAACTTCCTTCCAGCGCAGGAAAATAGGGACGGAGACAAGATTATCTGGAAGAGGTGAGAATCAACCCAGGACCAACCCCTTCAGAGGCCCTGGGTCAACGCATTTCCCAGTTTATTCAGGCAATATCTCAGGAAATGGCCAGCCTGCCCACAATAGAGGCAGAGTTGATTGTCCCGACGGTGAGCCCTTTCCTTCTCAGAGAGGTGATGCCGCCCGATAACCATCGGCTCTTCGGAGATTCCAGAATTGGTGCCGGTAGCTCCTTTAGGAGAAGAAGGATGCGACACCCGAGGAGATGCAGAAGGTTCCTGTGTCCTCTCTTGAAACAAAAACGTCGATACGAACGCAAAGGGTAATCAGGGCATCCAATGTGGTCAGAAGTTCCCGGCCTGCCAACTCGTCTTTGATTCGGCCTGTTAAACCCTGCCAGAAGATGGCCGTGAGGGCCTCCTGGTTCCATCTCACCTTGGAGGCTAGGGCTAGAAAGCGTACAGCATATGCCCCTACAGAGCAATTGCCTTGTTGAATCCATAGAAGTTCTCCAGCTGCTGAGGAGGGATGTCCAGGCACATCGAAAACTAACCTAAAGTGGCAAAGAAATTCCCCAAGATCAGTGAGTAGAGGATCCCGCTGCTCCCAGAGAGGAGAGGCCCAAGCCAGGGCTGGTCCGGAGAGCAGGGAGATTATATAAGTGATCTTGAGTTTATTGAAGGAAAAGACTCCGGGTTGCATTTCAAAAAACATAAAACATTGGTTGAGGAACCCTCGACAAGCGGGAGAGGTACCGTCAAACCGGGGAGGCTCAGGGAGCCTTAACCTAGGAGTGGGTATAACTGCTTCGGACGGTTCAGCAGGAACTTGCCGTTGGGATTGAAAAGTAGACAACTGGGAACAAACGTTCTGCAGGACTCCGGACAGACGATTCAGCTGGGCCTGTTGTTGCTGAAGAACCTGGGCCAAATTTGCCAAGTCGGGTTTGTCTGGCGAAATTCATGGCTTTGGCTTACTGTCAGACCTGTGAGTTCTTGTACCAAATAGAGCGCTGCCGAGCCTGGTACTCGGACCAGGTTCTGCTTGGCGGTCGAACAACCCCAGGTTTCACCTGCGCTGTCCGCCGTTCCCCAGAGGTTGAGCCCCTAGGTGTAGGCGGCCTGCAGGGCTTATGAGATGGAGCAGGAAGTGGGGTGATGAACGTGATGGCCAGACAGGCAGCAGGTGTCACGCCCTCGAGAACGCGACAGCAGGCAAGAGAGTGATCCAGGTACAGGCAGAGTCAGTAGGCAGGCAGCAGACACGAGAATAATCCAGGTACAGGCAGAGTCAGTAGGCAGGCAGCAGACATGAGAATAATCCAGGTACAGGCAGAGTCAGTAAGGCAGGCAGCAGACACAAGAGTAATCCAGGCACAGGCAGAGTCAGTAGGCAGGCAGCAGACATAAGAGTAATCCAGGTACAGGCAGAGTCAGTAGGCAGGCAGCAGACAAGAGAGTAATTCAGGTACAGGCAAGGTCAGTAGGCAGGCAGCAGACACAAGAGTAATCCAGGTACAGGCAGAGTCAGTAGGCAGGCAGCAGACACAAGAGTAATCCAGGTACAGGCAGAGTCAGTAGGCAGGCAGCAGACACGAGAGTAATTCAGGTACAGGCAAGGTCAGTAGGCAGGCAGCAGACACAAGAGTAATCCAGGTACAGGCAAGGTCAGCAACGAAGAACAAAGTAAAGGAGAAGCACACTACTGAGCAAGTAACACCTACCAAAGTAGAAGCCGAAGAAAGGAGTCTAGGGAGAGCTCAGCTGATAAAGTGCTGGCATCTGACATCAGCAGGGAGAAGGGGCACAGCCATAGGACAAGAGCAGGGGAAGGAGGAACCGGAAGACCAATAGGAGAGAAGCAAGGGAAGCCAGGCAGAGGAAGAACAGACCCAGGTGGGTGGAAGCAAAGCAATCTAGGAGCCTGAAAGCCAGGCAGAGAGAGAGCAGAGCCAGGTGCATGGAAGCAAAGCAATCAAGGAGCCTGCAGCCAGAGAAGAGCTACACACACATGGCTCAGGGCTGTGCCAGTCAAGTGTGCATGTCGACGGGACCCTGCGCAGCCCAAGGACGCCGCTTGTGTTGAGGTAGGGGACATGACACTTGCCTGCCTACTGACTTTCGCCTGTACCTGGATTACTCTCTTGCCTGCCACCTGCGTACTGACTGTAATAAATAAATTAAATAAATAAATAAACAACAGAGCACCAGCAATAATATATTTGATAGCTTTAGGAAATATTCCTTGTAATATCAATAAAATATCACATGGTCAGTTCATACTATCTCGTACTGAGTACATTTTACAAGCAACTTAAGAAGTGCCATGAATATTCTATGTCAAGCTACTGAACTACTAAGGACTTCAAAATGTACAACATCTCTAGCTGCCAGTATTTTAAATAATAGGCACTGTAGCTTCATGTTCTCTTATGCTTCCATGGCTAGCTTCATGACTGTTGTATTTGTCCAGGTTTTGTCTTGTATGAGTAAGTGGAACTGACATTTCAGTCATCATTCCGTGGCTTTCTTCAGGGTATGCTGTGAGATGGTCTGCGGTATGTCTTTATATATAGTAGGTTCTCAAACCTGATTGGCTGGGGTCTGAGGTGATTTTGGTGGGATATTGAAGCAGGAAAGTCCATTGGTCACAAATTTAAATTTTGGCGGGAAAATCCATTTGCCATGAATTTGAATTTTGGTGGGACTTTCCCGCCAAATCTAGAAGTAAGGATTACACTGTTTAAAGTGTGCTTAATAAGTTGAGTATCAAATACTTTTCATAAAGTTAATGCCATACTGTTTTCATATCAGTTGTAATTAGTTAAAAAAAACTTTTAACAATTCAGCCAGCCTTGTTCACAGCAGTCTTTTTTGTTTTCTTTGGGTTAAGGGAGGGAAATTCCGTCCTCTAACACCTTTCTTTCCCAGGGATGTTCATAAGGATGCATTATTTACATTATAGAATTCTATAAGTAATGTGGGTAAGTGGGAGCGCTGCCTTCGTCCTGCCCATGCTCTGCCCTTTGTAAGCCCTCCCCCCTTGCAAATATCTGCTCTGTAATTTGTAGAATAGCACTTAGGCAACCTGTTAGCACTTATACAGGCATTTGCATACATAATTGCAAAAGTGCTAATATTCTAATTAGCTATGCATGTAATAAATGTGGTATCCAGTTTATAGAATTGCATTTTAATTGCTTAGTTCTTCTAGCTTTATGGCCAACACTTCCTACTGACAGTCATCTTGTTTTCTGTTCAGGACATACATGTACTGCCAAAACTTGATCTCTTCCTGTATCTCATACTTGAGAATTCTTCCATCAAGAACTGCTTCATTATTCAGTCCAGTTTTCCTCCTTCCATTGGGATTTGGCTTTGTCTTGCCTTGCCTAGGTTCCATTATAGAACAAGTTTCTTCTGCCAAACTCGGCTTTGTTTCTTTTTCCCAAGACCTGTAGCCATCAACACTTGTGGGCTCAACCCAAGGAAAGGGAGGTCCAAGAAGGCAGTGGACATTTACCTTGTCCAGCTAGAGCTTCTTAGATTCATCTTGACCTGTGCATGCTAACTCCTGGTTCAGGATCATTTCATGTTTGTTGACTGCCATAACAAGAAATATTACTGATATCATGCTTCTTTGACTGGTTGACTGGTTTCAAAAGAGATAACTTGTAACCATACATTTATTTCAATAAAAAGGCATACTTTAGAGAGCTACAATATTTGTTTGTGATCCATCCAGGCAAGCTAAATATTACATTCTGGCAAATCACCATGGGTTCAAGAGTGAAAGAGGAATCTTCCTGGGGATTGGAGGGTCCTGGGAGGAATGAGTGACTGTGTTATTTTTTTTTTGTTCTCTGTCATTAGCATTGTTGTATATCTGTTCTTTTTTGCTTGAAGGAAACTTTTGACGCTGAACTCCAATTCTGGCCTGAATAGAGTGGAAAGTGTGGATTAATTTGCCAATGGCATCCCCACATATACTGGTCCCAACCTGAACCCAAGTATAGTATTCAACAAGAATAACCTGAACATGTGCTCCCAGTTTGACAGCTTCTGCACCACCCTCTCCTTTTTGGATGTGAGGTGTTCTACACACACCTTCAATAAATTATCATCTGCAAATTTGAACAAGGCCTCGGGTCTCATCTAAAGCATCTTCTGCCCCAGCTGGAGAAAACAAAATGTGCATAGTTCTACATTGACACTTCCTCTTACATGAAGGCATTAGCATCTTTTACCTCTTCCTGCCTCACTCTGACTATTGTTCATACTGGGACCATATCTTCTATCTCTGACATTCCCTTCATATTAGTTGGTTGCTACAGTAAAGGCATGGCACTTCTGACACTCTCCTGCTGGACATCATGTCAAATAACATCATGGTTCTTCCTCTGACCAGGGGCGTAGCCATACCTCAGCGGGAGGAGGGTCCAGAGCCCGAGGTGAGGGGCACAGTTTAGCCCACTGCCGACCCCCCCCCCCCCCCCCGTCACTTTCGACCGCCATCGCCGCCCCTTTCCCACCACTTTTGACCCCTCCCGCCAAAGACCCTCCCCCGCCACTTTCGACCCCCCCCCCCCCCCGACGTCAACCCTCCCCCGACGCTAGGTACCTTTGCTGGCGGGGGTCCCCAACCCCCGCCAGCCAAAGTCTTCTTCAGCGCCGGTCTCCAGCACATTCGCTGATCTGTTTCAGTCCTGACTCCATGCCCCTGTGGTCTCACCTAGCTATGCTCCTGCCTCTGACATGGGTCTCTTTTCTCATATAGGTAGTAGAACCGCAGTATGCAGCAGTGGCTAAGAAAGTAAATAAAATATTAGGAATTATTAGGAAAAGAATGGAGAACAAAACTGAAAATATTATAATGCCTTTGTATTGCTCCATGGTATGACCACATCTCAAATATTGTGTGCAATTTTGTTCATTGCATCTCAAAAAAGATATAGCATAATTGGAAAAACTACAGAGAAGGGCGACGGAAATGATAAAGGGGGTAAGGAAACTTCCCTTTGAGGAAAGGCTAAGGGGCTCTTCAGCTTGGAGAAGAAATGGCTGCGGGAGGATATGAAAAGGTCTATAAAATACTGAGTGGAATGGAATGGGTAGACGAGAATCACTTCTTCACTTTTTCCAAAAATACAAAAAATCAAGGGCACACAATAAAGTTACTAAGTAGTAAATTTTAAACAAATCGGAAAAAATATTTCATCACTCAATGTGTAATTAAACGTTCAAATTTATCGCCAGAGAATATGGTAAAAAGCAGTTAGCTTAGCAGTGTTTAAAAATGTTTAGACACGTTCCTAAATGAAAAGTCCTTAAGCAATTACTAAGATGGACTTGGGAAAATCCACTGCTTATTTTTGGGATAAGCAGCATAAAATCTGTTTTACTGTTTTGGGATCTTGCCAGGTACTTGTGAGCTGGATTAGCCACTGTTGGATACAGGGCTTAATGGACTGTCTGTCTGTCACAGTATGGCAACGCTTATGTTCTTATGTTCACATATCACATTTCCATGCACAAGGTACTTCTGAGCATCAGGCCAGAACTTGACCACAATAGACAGCTGCTGGTAGTACAATAAGCAGCTCTGACCATACAGCAATTTATTTGGCCTGGGATCATACTGTTCCCAGTTATGTCCATCTTGTGAGCAGTGGTGTAGACACAGAAGGGTTACGGCCAACCCACTTGGGGTTCATGCCCGCTCAAAATTTGTCCTCCCTTAGTTTGGTTGGTGGCTAGCCCTGCCAGCCAAAAACCTCCTCCCTTCTGAAGAAACTTGCTTTTTAGGTGGTTGGTGGCAGGGGCTCTGAGCTGCTGCTGTCAGACGCCAGCTCTCCCTGCGCAGGCTCAGTTTTCAGACATGTGTGAAACTGAGCCTGATGACAGGCACAAGTGGCTAGGGGATACTGCTGCGGGCTACCCAAGATGTAAATTTCTTCAGTGGGGAGGTCTTTGGCTGGTGGACCTTGGGGATCCTCGCCAGCGCAGGTATTTTGTTTACATTGGAGGAGGATGCCGGGAGCAGAAGGGCATAGGCGCCCCGTATAAGAGGCTTGGGGAGGCTAAGCCTCCCCAGCCCAATCTTGACGTTCCCCTGGCTGCTGCCCTCACAAATGCAGGGCTTCCGCAGCAGCCAGGGAGCTCTCCCACCGTCCTTCCTGCTCTCCCCGACCGGCAGCTCTCCTTGCCCCCCCCCCCCGCACGTAACCCCAACCCCCCTGCCAGGGCCCACCCAACATCCTCTCACAATTTGCCTGCCGTACCCGTCAGCGCTGCCTGCCATTCATCTCACAGGCAGCCTCGCTCCCACTCCCCTTTGCTGCGTCCTCCGGCTTTCTCTGATGCACTTCCTGTTAAACAATGGAAAGCAATGGAAGTAAAACCCTGCTGGCTCAATTACTTCCATTGAAAGCCATGGAAGTAAAACCAGGCTGGCTCAATCCGTCCTCCTTTTTCTGGAGCCATATGGTAAACCTAATGGAGGGGAAATTGCTGAATTTAAGGGCTGGATTGGAACACATTGAGGGCAGATGTTTAAAGTGGAGAAAGGATAGGGACAGAGCTACAGATGGTAGACAGGACACATTAGGACACAGGAGGATGAAGGACATGGTGAGAGAAAAAATATCAAATGGAAAGAAGACACTGCATAAAACAGAAGACACTGGGACTAAAGTGAATAGAAAAACTAAATGATCAGACAAAAAAGGTAGAAAAAAGTATTTTATTCAGAATTTATTAACTGGAATTTGTCAGCTTTTGGAAATATGCATTTATGATGTTTTGCATGCAAGTTTCAATTTTTCTAGTATTGCTGCGTGCTGAGTCTGACTTCTTGAGGTAACTTTCCAGTTCAGTATTTTGCCTTCATATCTGTTGTGTCATGTGTTTTTCATGTGTGATCAAGGTGCAGTATTCTGCTAGCGTGTAGTATTTTCAGCCCTTTTGTTTTTTTTTTTTTTGTTTCACTAGGTTGTGCACTGGTGTTTTAAGAGCCCGGTGTAATTACAGTGCTGCCTTTCCATGCATAAGGTTGTAGCTCGTCCTGTCCTTGGAATTAGTACTGTTATGGTTTGGTAAGGTTATGAGTGTGCTTTTGCACAAGTTTGTGTATAGTGTTTTGCAGTGGAGAGATTGTGTATTGGCCTTACTGAGGTGGCACCAAATCATCAGAAAGGGTTTTAGAGCCTAAATCATGACACACTACCTCTTGAAGGATCTACATATAGTCGTTCATAAAAGGAGCTCATTGTGAACACTTTCCACCCTAAAAGGGTGTTTTGTGGCTCTACATGAGAATTGCGATATTATGATCCCTTGTTTCATATTGTTGATGGTCTGCATTTTCCGTATGGGTGGTATATTGATTTAATAGGGTCTGCCCAGTGTTATGGTACAGTAAGGTTTATGAGTGTGTTTTTGTAAGCCCCGCCCCTGGCCCCACCCCCTAACCCCGCCCCCTTTAGCCTCCCCAAACAGTTGGGCCACCGACCGCCTATGCAGAAGGGGTAGGGATAGCGACAGAGATGAGATTTTTGGCTCACTCACTTTGGTCTCAGGCCTGTCCTAAATAGACTGTCTGGTTACACCACTACCTGTGAATTTCCACTGCCAACCTGCAAGGGGTTCAGTTCCTGCAAGAATTTTACTGAGAGAAACTTCTGACCTACCAGTTGGTGTTAGTGTGCCTCATCAGGTAGGATGGCCATGTCTGCCCACCCCATGGCTGTTCTTTCCTGCTAGAGGCCAACTAATTCCTGCCTGACTCCTATGTAAACTCAAGCACCATTTGATTATTTTGCCGGTGCTTGGTCTGCACTTTTCCAGTGCTTTAGCTCCCTCATTGAATCCTTGATTCTTCTCCACAGAAGGCTTCTCAGCCTCTAACCAAGTCCCTGCTGAGTTCCAGACTTGCAGCAATTCACTGCTGACTTAGTGAGTTCCAGTGCCTGGGCGCCCTGGTATCCAGTACCTCACCATGAAATATAGGTTTTGGGCAGCTGAGCCCTGATAGCCACTGGCATTAGAGAGCTCAACCTGAAGAGAAGGTGGCCACCATAGGCAGAGGACACCATTCAATATTCCCTTCACTTGAGCTGCTACCACATCCTGGAGGGATCCTGTTCACAGACCTTGCCCGCTCACAATTCCTGGGTCTTCCAGTACTGCCACACATTTCCAGGCCCACCATTAGCCGCATTCTTCAGTCACAAGCATATTAGCAGTTCAAAGCTATTAACTAATCCTTGCAGAAAGGTGTTAAGATAGTAGCTACAGAGAGGCATTTCAAAAGAATGTCCAGGCCAGAATTTGGATGTCCTGCTCACAACATCTATAAACCCCATCCATCTCACAGCCATTTTTGAATAGGCCCCACAGCTTTGTTTACTTTCAGATTTTTATGTTATTTATAAATGCTTTCTTCTGTAAACAGAACAATATCCACTCCACTCCCAGATATACCTTCAGCAGCTAACTGCGGTCCATCTCCAGGATTCTCCTCAGCGAACACCAAAGAGAAGTGTTTGTTTAGCAAATTTGCTTTCTACTGATCACTCTCTACATAGCTGTTCTCGGCATTTTTCAATCTTACAATTCCATTTCTAGCCTTTCTCTTTTCCCCAATATATCTGAAAAAGAGTTTGTCATGTCTCTTTACATTTTTATAAAACAAAAAGTGAGGAGAATGGTTGAGGATACCAACACTTGTATATTTTATTTAAAAATGAAAAATAAAAAATAACACTGTACATAAAAATGACCCGACACGGAGAGGAGTATTACAAGTCCGTTTTGCCTTTTATTATATATTTTATAAATCCCTTTTTGAAGAGAGGAGACCTAAGAGGATTATGTCTTGACAGTTCCCTTGGAGTACACCTTCCGAGTTACATCTACCAAGGTTGTAAAGACCCCTGAGGCAGGCCTTTTGGCCGAAACACGGCCGTGTCGGGTCATTTTTATGTACAGTGTTATTTTTTATTTTTCATTTTTAAATAAAATATACAAGTGTTGGTATCCTCAACCATTCTCCTCACTTTTTGTTTTATATTCCACGGTTTCGTGAGGGTTTCACCTCCTTTTTTGTTTTTTCTTTACATTTTTAGCCATTTTTACTTCTGCCTGTGCTTTTGCTAGTCGCATTTCCCTTTCGCCTCTATGAGTTTTATTCGGTAATCATACAGAGAAGCATACCCATTCCCCAATTTTACTCTCCCTCATCCAATTTCTGAACTGTGGCTCCTGAGTCAATCACCTTGGAGGCTATTACCTCTTATGGGTATAAGTTGAATTTGCAAACGAGGACCTGGAAAGTTCAGCATATCAGGCCTTGCCTCCTCCAGATGTCAAGGATGGAGGCAGCCATGCCTCATCATCAATGATTAACTGTGACAGGAGTCAAGAGTTCTACAAAAACTTTGGCTTGCAGGCCTGCAGAGTCATTTTGTTGATGTCACTGCTCATTAGGGATATGTAGTAGGCAAAGATTTACTGTCTGTTTGTAGTGTGAAATTTATTTCTGATTTTTAGACTTTTAAATTTGTTTCATACATTCATTTTAATAAAAATAACTTGAAAATGTGCTAGAACTTTTTGATGTGTACTAATCAACATAACACGTTAAATTATAGGTTAATGAGCATTAAATTAATTTAGCACAGGCTAAAGTTAAGGCATGCCAATAAACCAAATATGCACTGATAAATGCACCTTCCTACTGCTCATACGTAGAATATGAGTTATGCACATAAGATTTGTTTGTGTATTTTTGCAGTTATGAGGGTAATTTTAGATGCATGCAAAATGCATCTTATAAAGTTAATCAGAGAATATAAACCAGGGTTCTATAGAACTCAACTCTAAGCCCTTATTAGAAGGGTATAGATAGAGAGCTTAATGTACTTTCTAATACACAATAAAGATCTAAATAATAATTTTGTGTGAAAGGAGAAATTCTCAGAGGCTAGACTCACCCAAGCGGACAGCATTTCTCTGTACCATTGCACTATTATCATTAAGTCAGCAAGAGTTCTGCCCTTATATTGGACAGATTAATTGTTGTCACGCATTTTGGCATAAAGAAGATGTCATACGTCACCCTATGCATATTCTTTCACTTCTTGTCATGGGACCTTATAAGCAGGAACTCTTCCAAGTTATTGTTAAGAGACATATTCAAAAACGTTGGCGCAGTGTGTATTCATTTACAGGAAGAGACAGCTATATTCCGGGTCCATGACTAAGATCGTCTCGAAACCCTGCAGAGTTGGACACATACAGTATTCTGCCACTAACTTTGGAAACAGCGGCAAAGTAAATTTGTCAACGCCGGCACTAGCAGCAGCTGCCAGGTGTTGTGCGCACACCTGGCAGCACAGAGATAAGTGCACCTTTTCTTGAGAATGTATTCTTTATGAACATTTTCTGAGGGTGTTTCTCCCTACATTGTGTCCTTCCTTACATTATTATTAGTGATAACTAATCTTTAGTGTATAATCATAGGACACATGAGATATTATTTCTTATGTAGAGTGTTATAATTATGTGAAATGTGTACCTATGTTTTGATTGGACCAATCAGCAAGAGAAAAAAAGATTAGCAAATAAGGCTTATGCCCTAGAAGGAATGAATGTTTACATTTTTTGCTTTTGATTGGCCATTTAGTGTTGTATGTGAATAGGGAAGTTTTACATGTAGGACATAGACAGAGAGCTTTCTTAGTTACAGCTAACACGTTAGGCACATTATTATTGTGGCCATCACTTGATTTGATTGGGAGCATATGCTTGCTCACAGGTGTGTTTATTAACATTTGGAGATATTCTATGATAGAGAAGCCCATCCATCCTCTAGGAATAGCCTAACGTATAATGGGCTGTCCGCTTGGGTGAGTCTAGCCTCTGAGAATTTCTTCTTCCACACAAAATTATTATTTAGATCTTTATTGTGTATTAGAAAGTACATTAAGCTCTCTATCTATACCCTTCTACTAAGGGCTTAGAGTTGAGTTCTATTTAATTATATTTATTGGTTTCAAAATATTAAACAAACATTACATTTGAAACAGAAAAGGTACATTCGTCGGATTATAAAGTTAAAGAAAATGTCACAAAATTAAATTTTTTGACTAAGTACTCTCAAGTCCACAACACTGATCCAAGATTTACAACTAGGAGGCTTTACTACTAAATCAATTAAAGAAAACTAAACCGGTCTATATATCAGTATCCTTATCCATTAAAGAGCTTCACCTCAAAGAGCTTCTGGCGATTATAAATTCAGATAGTTGTACAGATTCATAAAAAACATATTTAACCGACTGATGACAAATTATAAATTTGCAAGGATAACGCAAAAGAAAAGTGGCACCCAGTTGGAGCACCCTTGGCTTTAACAAAAGAAACTGTCTACACTTCTTTTGAGTATCTTTAGATACATCAGGAAATATGCGGACCTTAAGTCCCAGGAAGTGTTTCTCTCTATTTTTGAAGAATTTTTTCATAATTAATATTTTATCCATATCTAAGGCTAAAGTAATAAAGTTGCAGAAATCGTTAAGTCTGCTGTTGGTGTTTCTAAAATTGCAGAAACATCCAGTGTTTGATCAAGTTGTTGAACAGGTTCATCAGTAATCTTAGTAGGCAGAAAATAAACTTGAGTCATTGGAGGCAAAATATCATCTGTGAATCCCAAAATTTCTTTCAAATATCTATTAATCATTTCTCTTGGGGTAGTAGTAACTACCCTAGGGAAATTCAAAAATCTCAAATTTTTTGATCTTTGAACATTTTCCAAGTTCTCAATTTTTCTTCTCATGTTGGAAACATCTTTTACAATATTGATTTGCAGGTCTCGCATTTTCTCCAAACTCTCAACCACAGAGTTTATCTTAACCAATGTTTCTTTCCTTTCCGATTCCAAAACAACAGCATTCTCTTCAATTTTTTTGACCCGGGACTCAAGGCCCTGAATTTGAGGACATATGGCTTTACCCAAATTAGTAATTAAGGCCCAAAGACTCTCCAGGGTAATCTCCACTGGTTTTTCTTCTTAGAAGTATAAAGATAAAGTACCTTGCATTTGTAGCCCTTCGGTGTGTAATTTCTCCCCTTCTGAACCTCTAACCTTTTCCATCGTTCCTCCCGCAATTAAGTTTACATTCTCCAGGGTTGATCGAGGGCTTATGTCTCCCTCAACTCCTTCACTCTCCAGGAAGATTTCCCCAGCTCCCGCCGGCTCACTCGCAACGCCAGTTCCAGGCAGCTTCGGAGACGACACCATTACTGGAGAGGAGACACTCTGGGGTTGCGGGGGAGGAGCCCATTGATCGGGGCTGAGGGTAACCTCAAGCAGGGGCAGCATCTCAGGACCTCCATTTGCCACTGACGCCACCAATCCACTGCCCTCCGATCCTATGGATACCGCCGGTCTCCACACAAACAAATCAATGGGGCCACTTGACGTAGAGGTATGTCGGCTCGGGGGAGCAGTGGCCGCCGCTTTCCCTCTTCGTTTAGGCATAACGATATTATCAGGAAGTGTGGAGACGTGCGACCAGTTCAAACGGCCATCTTGGATCTTGCACACTCTAGAGTTGAGTTCTATAGAACCCTGGTTTATATTCTCTATATAATTTTTGCTACAAGTGGCATTAAAGAGGATAGTGTATTTTGTTTATTGGTTTACCATAAGCTTTCCCAGAGATGGCAGCCCAATGGCAGGGAAGTTTTGGATATACAGATGAGTATGTGACTTCAGTGGTACAGAGATCATCACTATTGCAAACCCAGACATCTACCAATGCTACATTTTGGACTTTTAAAGTGCAGTATGTGCAACATAGGAAAAACCTTACACGATTAGATCTATATGAACAACAATTAATAGAATACATTAAACAGCAGATGATTCCTCATGGCCTCCAAATTCGTAAAGATCCAAACATTTTCCTTGACAGGAAACCTTTTTTGGAAAAATGGGCAGCTATCTTAAATCAGTGCTCAAGAGATCTTATGTTATTAATTATAGAAACAGCACAGGACATCACAAAGGAAGTCCAAATACAACTAGATGGGGTGTTAACCCATTTACAAACCCAGGGACAGAGTGGTGAAACAGTCCTATTAAATTATAGGAACAGCTAAACGCAGAGATGAGTTCATTGGACCAATACCATCATAGTTTGAAACAAACCAAGATTAAAAAATTTAGTAGAGATCAGCAAGATTATGTGGCAGGACCCATATATAACTGGTTAAGCGAGCAACCTACTATCAGGGGCATTTTCGAAAGAGAAGGATGCCCATCTTTTGACACAAATTGGGAGATGGGCGTCCTTCTCTCAGGGTCACCAAAATCGGCATAATCGAAAGCCGATTTTGGGCGTCCCCAACTGCAGTCCATCACAAGGACGACCAAAGTTCCCAGAGGCATGTCGGCAGTGTAGTGAAGGTGGGACTGGGGCGTGCTTAAGAGATGGGCGTCCTCACCCAATAATGGAAAAAAGAAGGGCGTCCCTGACGAGCATTTGGTCGACTTTACTTGGACCATTTTTTTTCACGACCAAGCCTCATAAAGGTGCTCACACAGACCAGATGACCACCAGAGGGAATCGAGGATGACCTCCCCTTACTCCCCCAGTGGTCACCAACCCCCTCCCACCTTAAAAAAAAAAAAAAATTTGCCAGCCTCTATGCCAGCCTCAAATGTCATACCAAGCTCCATGACAGCAGTTTTCAGGTCCCTGGAGCAGTTTTAGTGGGTGCAGTGCACTTCAGGCAGGCGGAACCAGGCCCCCCCTACCTGTTACACTTGTGCTGGTAGCACTTTATAAATGTTAAGTAGTAGTAGTAGTAGTAGTAAATGTGAACTCTTCAAAACCCACCCGAACCCACTGTACCCACATGTAGGTGCCCCCTTCACCCCTTAGGGCTATGGTAGTGGTGTACAGTTGTGGGTAGTGGGGTTTTTGTTTTGGGGGGGGGTTGGGGGGCTCAGCACACAAGGTAAGGGAGCTATGCACCTGGGAGCAATTTTTGAAGTCCACTGCAGTGCCCCCTAGGGTGCACGGTTGGTGTCCTGGCACCAGTGCACTACGAATGCTGGCTCCTCCCATGACCAAATGCCTTCGATTTGGTAATTTTTGAGATGGGCGTCCTCGGTTTCCATTATCGCCGAAAACCAGGGATGACCATCTCAAAAACGACCTAAGGACCACCATCTGTAAGGTCGACCTAAATTTCTTGATTTGGGCGTCCCTGACCATATTATCGAAATGAAAAATGGACGTCCATCTTGTTTTGATAATGCGGGTTGTCCCGCCCCTTTACGGGGCCATCCTGTGAGGACACCCTCATGAAAACTTGGGCGCCCCGTTCGATTATGCCCCTCCACGTGAACACAGACCTTAGGTCCAGCAGGACCAATAGTGCCAGCCATTGCGGAACATTTATCCAGTTCAGACGAAAGTACAGGCTCGTCCTCAATGGGTCAGCATTTTTTACGAAGCACTCGAGGAGCCAGACAGTGGTCCCGGGGGGGGGGAGGCAGATGAGGAGATCAATCAATACAATACCAACATCAACAATGGGGAGGTCCCGTGACACGATCAGGTCAACGATTTGTTCAAATGTAATTTAATCTCTCCTGTTAATTTAACTCCTTTACAACTAAAAGTACTTAACTACAGACTTCCTTTTGTTCCTACCAGTCTCCATCACAAGTTTAACACTAGAGTGGAATTAGCTAGGATTTTTCGTAATTTACAAGTATGTCTTTTTTTTTTCTCAACAACAAGATCATCAACCCATTGAAGTACGAATGACTGAAAAATTGGAAGAGTTACCCACAGAAGTTGGAATCACAGCAACCCCGATTGTGCGTCCTAAATCAAAATGGATTCCTCTGGGCCCCGTCGACCTTCATATAACAACTTTCAAAGCCTTAGTTATGCGAGACTTGGAACAATTGGAGAATTCCCAGGTTATATTTTGCACTAAAAAATTTGTTAATTTTTCGAACAAAGAACGGGAAGCAGTTCAGCAATTAGCTGAGAACAAATCCATAGTAGTTTGCCCAGCAGACAAAGGCGGCTCAGTCGTAGTCCAGGATTCAATCCAATATTTTAATGTGGCTATGAGACAGCTTAAAGATACTGCCTATTACATTCCTCTTGACCAGGACCTGACTAAATGGTACAAACAAGAGATAACTTTTGTTATCAATGAAGTGGTCTCTGAAGGGTCTATTTTGAAAATGGAAGCCAAGTATTTGCTTATTCAGCATCCAAAAATTCCAGCATTTTATACTGTTCCCAAAGTGCACAAAAATCTTTTTAATCCTCCTGGATGCCCCATAGTGTCCCTGAGAGATACAATATTAGAACATTTATCTCATTTTTTTGGACTTACATTTACACCATTCGTAGTACAGTCTAAATCCTACATCAAAGATACATCTCATTTTTTAAGAGCTCTTTCTGAAGTTGGTAGTCTTACTCCAGAAATGCTATTTGTATCTTTAGACATGGAGTCTTTGTATTCCAATATCCCCCAGAACACTGCGTTACAGATAGTGCAACATATGCTATCAAACAGATCAAGAACAGAGCGAGTACCTACTTCTTTGCTGATGAAATTAGCGCAGATGGTG
Organism: Microcaecilia unicolor; assembly: GCF_901765095.1. Lineage (NCBI taxonomy): Eukaryota > Metazoa > Chordata > Amphibia > Gymnophiona > Siphonopidae > Microcaecilia > Microcaecilia unicolor. The sequence continues at coordinate 52,458,448 of NC_044039.1, forward strand.
CTATTTAAGAACTATTTTTTGTTTGACTCTACTTTTTACTTACAAAAACAAGGGGTGGCTATGGGCACTGCTGCAGCACCTAGCATAGCCAACTTGTATGTTAGCCGCTTCGAGGAAGAGCATTTGTATCCTTCTGAATGGTTTCAGCATATAAACGTTTGGCATCGCTTTATAGACAACATTTTTTTTCATTTGGAACACCTCGATCCAGTGCTTACAGGAATTCTTAGTTTGGTTGAATTATTTAGACTCTCATTTAAAATTTACAATGCAATGCCATCGGGATGGATTATCTTTTCTTGACACGTGGGTATATAGACAAGGTGAAGAAATAGTTGTAACTGTGTTCCGGAAAAAAACAGATCGTAATTCATTACTGCAGTACACAAGCCATCATCCGTGGCAGATAAAAATATTTCTGCCAGTGGGACAGTTTTTACGATTATGTTGTGTCTGTTCTTCTGATGACACATTTAAATATCAGGCTCAACATCTATGGAATCACCTAAAGCAAAGAGGATATCTTTACAAAAATATTCATTGGGCATATAAGAGAGCCTGGTTTGCCCAACGCCCCTTACTCTTGCTAGACAAACCTGGAGAGACTTTGGAAAAATGTGTTTGTATTCTGACATACACTGATCTTGCACCTCAGATAGTTCAGGCTATCAGTCATCACTGGGAAGTACTTTCATTTCATTCAGCTTTTCAACAATGCCTTTGTATAGCATATCATAGAGGTCCTAACTTAAGTGATAAATTTGTTCATTCAGAGTACGGTGGTAATACTGACCGGAGTACCCCGGTTATGGGACATAGAGCATGTGGACATTGTCAGTTCTGCTCTCAAATAAAAGAATGTAACCAGTGGCAACATCCTTCTATGAATGGTAAGGTTTATAATATGAGATTCAATACAACATGTGATACTACCCACGTCATATATGCCATCATATACCCTTGCCAAAAGTGGTAGGTGGGACGCACCATCCGTAAAGTGAAGACACGATTGACAGAACATAAAAACAGATTGAATATAAACATCAGTTCTCCCAATTACAGCGAGTGGAAATCGATCACGTGGCACCCACTCAATGAGGAGGGAACATGGAGAGTACATTAAACAGAAAAGAGCAGTACTGGATCTTTGAGTTAGATATCATAACTCCTAATGGGTTGAATGATTTCATTGAGTGGAATACTGTGATTTAGAGATTTGCTGACATTGTTGTTCTTTTGCAGTAATATCAGGGTAGGTGGGCGGGTGGGTATATAGACAAGGTGAAGAAATAGCTGTAACTGTGTTCCGGAAGAAAACAGATCGTAATTCATTACTGCAGTACACAAGCCATCATCCGTGGCAGATAAAAATATTTCTGCCAGTGGGACAGTTTTTACGATTATGTTGTGTCTGTTCTTCTGATGACACATTTAAATATCAGGCTCAACATCTATGGAATCACCTAAAGCAAAGAGGATATCTTTACAAAAATATTCATTGGGCATATAAGAGAGCCTGGTTTGCCCAACGCCCCTTACTCTTGCTAGACAAACCTGGAGAGACTTTGGAAAAATGTGTTTGTATTCTGACATACACTGATCTTGCACCTCAGATAGTTCAGGCTATCAGTCATCACTGGGAAGTACTTTCATTTCATTCAGCTTTTCAACAATGCCTTTGTATAGCATATCATAGAGGTCCTAACTTAAGTGATAAATTTGTTCATTCAGAGTACGGTGGTAATACTGACCGGAGTACCCCGGTTATGGGACATAGAGCATGTGGACATTGTCAGTTCTGCTCTCAAATAAAAGAATGTAACCAGTGGCAACATCCTTCTATGAATGGTAAGGTTTATAATATGAGATTCAATACAACATGTGATACTACCCACGTCATATATGCCATCATATACCCTTGCCAAAAGTGGTAGGTGGGACGCACCATCCGTAAAGTGAAGACACGATTGACAGAACATAAAAACAGATTGAATATAAACATCAGTTCTCCCAATTACAGCGAGTGGTAATCGATCACGTGGCACCCACTCAATGAGGAGGGAACATGGAGAGTACATTAAACAGAAAAGAGCAATACTGGATCTTTGAGTTAGATATCATAACTCCTAATGGGTTGAATGATTTCATTGAGTGGAATACTGTGATTTAGAGATTTGCTGACATTGTTGTTCTTTTGCAGTAATATCAGGGTAGGTGGGCGGGTGGGTATATAGACAAGGTGAAGAAATAGCTGTAACTGTGTTCCGGAAGAAAACAGATCGTAATTCATTATTGCAGTACACAAGCCATCATCCGTGGCAGATAAAAATATTTCTGCCAGTGGGACAGTTTTTACGATTATGTTGTGTCTGTTCTTCTGATGACACATTTAAATATCAGGCTCAACATCTATGGAATCACCTAAAGCAAAGAGGATATCTTTACAAAAATATTCATTGGGCATATAAGAGAGCCTGGTTTGCCCAACGCCCCTTACTCTTGCTAGACAAACCTGGAGAGACTTTGGAAAAATGTGTTTGTATTCTGACATACACTGATCTTGCACCTCAGATAGTTCAGGCTATCAGTCATCACTGGGACGTACTTTCATTTCATTCAGCTTTTCAACAATGCCTTTGTATAGCATATCATAGAGGTCCTAACTTAAGTGATAAATTTGTTCATTCAGAGTACGGTGGTAATACTGACCGGAGTACCCCGGTTATGGGACATAGAGCATGTGGACATTGTCAGTTCTGCTCTCAAATAAAAGAATGTAACCAGTGGCAACATCCTTCTATGAATGGTAAGGTTTATAATATGAGATTCAATACAACATGTGATACTACCCACGTCATATATGCCATCATATACCCTTGCCAAAAGTGGTAGGTGGGACGCACCATCCGTAAAGTGAAGACACGATTGACAGAACATAAAAACAGATTGAATATAAACATCAGTTCTCCCAATTACAGCGAGTGGTAATCGATCACGTGGCACCCACTCAATGAGGAGGGAACATGGAGAGTACATTAAACAGAAAAGAGCAATACTGGATCTTTGAGTTAGATATCATAACTCCTAATGGGTTGAATGATTTCATTGAGTGGAATACTGTGATTTAGAGATTTGCTGACGTTGTTCTTTTGCAGTAATATCAGGGTAGGTGGGCGGGTGGGTATATAGACAAGGTGAAGAAATAGCTGTAACTGTGTTCCGGAAGAAAACAGATCGTAATTCATTACTGCAGTACACAAGCCATCATCCGTGGCAGATAAAAATATTTCTGCCAGTGGGACAGTTTTTACGATTATGTTGTGTCTGTTCTTCTGATGACACATTTAAATATCAGGCTCAACATCTATGGAATCACCTAAAGCAAAGAGGATATCTTTACAAAAATATTCATTGGGCATATAAGAGAGCCTGGTTTGCCCAACGCCCCTTACTCTTGCTAGACAAACCTGGAGAGACTTTGGAAAAATGTGTTTGTATTCTGACATACACTGATCTTGCACCTCAGATAGTTCAGGCTATCAGTCATCACTGGGACGTACTTTCATTTCATTCAGCTTTTCAACAATGCCTTTGTATAGCATATCATAGAGGTCCTAACTTAAGTGATAAATTTGTTCATTCAGAGTACGGTGGTAATACTGACCGGAGTACCCCGGTTATGGGACATAGAGCATGTGGACATTGTCAGTTCTGCTCTCAAATAAAAGAATGTAACCAGTGGCAACATCCTTCTATGAATGGTAAGGTTTATAATATGAGATTCAATACAACATGTGATACTACCCACGTCATATATGCCATCATATACCCTTGCCAAAAGTGGTAGGTGGGACGCACCATCCGTAAAGTGAAGACACGATTGACAGAACATAAAAACAGATTGAATATAAACATCAGTTCTCCCAATTACAGCGAGTGGTAATCGATCACGTGGCACCCACTCAATGAGGAGGGAACATGGAGAGTACATTAAACAGAAAAGAGCAATACTGGATCTTTGAGTTAGATATCATAACTCCTAATGGGTTGAATGATTTCATTGAGTGGAATACTGTGATTTAGAGATTTGCTGACATTGTTGTTCTTTTGCAGTAATATCAGGGTAGGTGGGCGGGTGGGTATATAGACAAGGTGAAGAAATAGCTGTAACTGTGTTCCGGAAGAAAACAGATCGTAATTCATTATTGCAGTACACAAGCCATCATCCGTGGCAGATAAAAATATTTCTGCCAGTGGGACAGTTTTTACGATTATGTTGTGTCTGTTCTTCTGATGACACATTTAAATATCAGGCTCAACATCTATGGAATCACCTAAAGCAAAGAGGATATCTTTACAAAAATATTCATTGGGCATATAAGAGAGCCTGGTTTGCCCAACGCCCCTTACTCTTGCTAGACAAACCTGGAGAGACTTTGGAAAAATGTGTTTGTATTCTGACACTGATCTTGCACCTCAGATAGTTCAGGCTATCAGTCATCACTGGGACGTACTTTCATTTCATTCAGCTTTTCAACAATGCCTTTGTATAGCATATCATAGAGGTCCTAACTTAAGTGATAAATTTGTTCATTCAGAGTACGGTGGTAATACTGACCGGAGTACCCCGGTTATGGGACATAGAGCATGTGGACATTGTCAGTTCTGCTCTCAAATAAAAGAATGTAACCAGTGGCAACATCCTTCTATGAATGGTAAGGTTTATAATATGTGATTCAATACAACATGTGATACTACCCACGTCATATATGCCATCATATACCCTTGCCAAAAGTGGTAGGTGGGACGCACCATCCGTAAAGTGAAGACACGATTGACAGAACATAAAAACAGATTGAATATAAACATCAGTTCTCCCAATTACAGCGAGTGGTAATCGATCACGTGGCACCCACTCAACGAGGAGGGAACATGGAGAGTACATTAAACAGAAAAGAGCAATACTGGATCTTTGAGTTAGATACCATAACTCCTAATGGGTTGAATGATTTCATTGAGTGGAATACTGTTGGAGTGCAATTGCTGACATTGTTGTTCTTTTGCAGTAATATCAGGGTAGGTGGGCGGGTTAAGTCATGTGTAAGATATGTGTGGTGCAAGTCGGCATGTATCTATATGGTAGGCATGCTCAGGGATGGAATTTGGGTGGAGAATGGGTTGAATCAGAATTTACATGTATATTTTATAAAACATGTAATCATTTATATTGCACTTGTGTACATTTACACTTGCTCTCGAGCAGACATAATGTTCACACCTTCAATCTAGGCATGGTTTCGGCAGGATTTATGCTAGTATTTTATAGTCATCCACTGTATGTGTCTTTATAAAAATAGTCAAAAAATGATGCCTTCCTAGCATCCTAGGTCCCCTGTTATAAAATTTTCACCTACATGCATCTTTGGAGGACAGAGATACACGTATTTTATGTCATGTGCATCTTGCAACAATTTTTATAAAATATTGATGCAGACAGTTTTATGCCACCTGACTTATGTGTCTATACAAAATTACCCTGTATAAGTCTATTTTCACTTTGGGTGAAAATATTAATGGAGACCACAAACAGATTTCAATAAGCAGTACTTTTTTTCTATCAAAAATGGTGCCGGTACTCTAATGCCAGATCACTGAGGGACCCACCCCACAATAGCCAGGCTCCTTGCAACCAGTCACATAACCTATGACAAGGCAGAATTGTTGTGTAGAGCCTGAACTTTTTCATTAAAACTTGGGGACCATGGTTCAGTTTTAGCAGACAGTGGAAAAGGTGCCGGTACTCAGTACCCCTCAAAAAAAAAGCCCTGTCAGTAAGGACCATTCAAGATAAGTGGAAGCTATCGTAACAGAGGGTAAAGGTGAAAACAAATCAAGTATGAATTTGTATTAAAATCAAAGAAAACATTATTTACAGCCTAGAGTACAAAGCTCTGTGACAATCTACCTCTGGATTTTATGGAGACTTTTCTTCATAATAGAATTTAAAAATAAAATGAAACATATTCTTAGTTGTTGATAATATTAGTGTATATTAAGGATGTCTGATGATAAGAAAAAATATTAGCTACATAACTCAGCAGAATGCTGAACATAATGGGCAAACAACTATTTGGTCTGAATACCATGTACCTGTGTGATTCAGAGACAGGGCTTCTTGTCCTTTACTGTATATTAATGAAAACCTGTTCTGTGCACAAGCTATATGTTAATTTGATTCTCTTCCCAGGAATGGATTAAGAAATAATGTGAGTTGTGTTCTTAAGTACCACAGGCATGTCATTGCTGCTTTAATAAGTGTATCACCTAAACTATAGCCTGCATTTGAAGAGATCAAATTTCTGTAGCCCAACAGAGTGTCTGTCCTCTTTGTTCACCTGTTATTTTATGGTTGGTAGAAAGAAAAGACTTACACATTGCACACACATGTCAGGAAGCGTGCCATGGCTACCAGATGTTTAGGGACCATCTTAGTAATCAGAAACCCTCTCTGAGCACAAACAATAGGCAAGGAAGCCCCTTCCTTTATCCCCACCCCCCACCCCCATCACATCCTGAAAGAAGAAAGAACTGTTCCAGTGTGGTGAAAGTGATTCATCTTTTTGTAATGACAAAGTTAAAAAAAACACAAAAAACCAGACAGGATAACTTTATAGCTTGCTTTATTCTGATTTCCAGGAATAAATGGATAAAGTGACATCAATTAATTATTAATTACAAAGATCTTTTTACACGTAAAGATAATTTATTGTACTTTGTTAACAATACCTAAATTGTTTCTGAGGCAGGCTTCTGTAATATTTCATTTTTTTTCATGTTATAGGCAATGATTAGAGAGATTAATCGTCCAGATGTTTCCTTGGGTTTTGCTCTCTCCTTCTCACATAGTAACAATCTTTCAGCACTTTTGTATCTCAGTAAAGCCACAGTTAATCAGTTACACTTTGTACATGACAGATAGAAGTGCTAATTATATATTACAGTAAGCCTTGAAGTAAATATATAATGTCTGTAAAAAAAATTAATAACGACTGATTGTAAGTTTCTCTTTGATAGTATCTTGCCGTGTGACCTATGCAGCTCTGTGCACTGATCCTTTTGCTTCCAGAAACCAGAAATTTGACTTTCAAAACATCTAAATAGTACTAAGACATTGGGGGTCATTTTTAAAGAGGTTGCCTATAAAAACAGACACATTTTTGATCATTCAATGTATATTGTTTAAAGGCTCTGACAAGACAAACAACAGCCAAAAAGGTGAGGAAATATGAAAAATCTGCGCCCCTAGTGCAGAGTCATCACTTGAAACACGGTCATGGTGGGTAGATGCTTGAGTAGTGTAAAGTAAAGATATGGGAGGCAATGTGGGCACTGTATGTTGGAGATTAGAGAAGTTTGTGGTCCACTGAAGATTGTATCAAATAAACCAAGATAAGTGTATGACTTGTTAACTTCTTGATTATAATACTTAACCATTATCCACTGGATTCTACGTATGGTGCTCAAATTGTATACGCAAATTTGGGCATGTGCCCAATTTATGTGTGCAATTTAATTAACAAGCCAATTGGCACCAATAATTGGGTGCTAACAATCAATTATTGGTGCTATTATATAAAGATGCGTGTACAAATCATATACAGGCGGATGCTCAAAACTCTGGCGCTGTAGAAAACAGCACTGCAACAAGGCCAGAAAAGAACTCTCCAATGTTCAATGCTAATGGCATGCAAATTTTATGCACACTGTTAGTGCTGAGCTTTGGGAAGTAAGGAAGGGGGTATGTGCGCAGCACATGCACGCAAAAGTTGTGCAGTAAGCACAGCTCTTGTGCACATACCGGGCTGGCACAGGGGAAGGGGTTTGGCTATGGCTGATGGAGCCCCCAAGCTTATGCGCAGTCCTGAAGCCCCTGAGCTTTCTTGCAGGAGCTACCAGCTGGCTACATCAACATACAGCAGGGTGACCTCACTGCCTACAGGGCAGCAAGAGGAGAAGGGAAGGACAGCGGCACCACCACCACCACTTTCCCTTAGAAGAGGAAAGGCAGAGACCATCTACAGAAGACTTATAAGAGAGAGAGTTACAGAAGACTGGGGCAGACAGTGCCTGCCCCTCTCCAACCCCCCCCCCCCCCCAGCTGACACCCAAGTCCTTGAGTGATGAGTGACCACCACGGAGCTTCTGTTCTGTGCCCTTCTTTAGAAACCCTAATGCCATCTCTGAGTTGGTGTAGAGTTTAAAGAGATAGGAGCGACCTTGTGAGGCGCGCTGTTTTTTGATCATCTCGAATGTATACATTTTCAATACATTTGCATGTCATTTATGGTGTTCCTGCCGCACTCATTTCCCACAGTAGGGCCTTTTGTGCATTGTGTGCTGGTAAATGTGGCGCTAGTCCAGCGCTACTGGCCTCTAGCACCTATGTTTATCTCTGAGCATCGTGGCCTTAGTGTGCAGTTGAAAAGGGGGCATGGCTATGGGAGGAGCATGGGTGGGTCATGGGCATTCACTAAAGATGTGCACACTATGTCATGACTCCTACCTCAACGCAAGCGGCGTCCTCAGGCTGCGCGGGGTCCTGTCGACACGCACACTTGACTGGCACTGCCTAAGCCATGTGTGTGCAGTCTCTCTGGGTTTGTTCAGAAAGCGGTGGTTGCAAGCTCAATAATTGCTTGCATCCATGCACCTGTTTCTGCTCTCTCTCTCTCTCTCTCTCTCTCTCTCTCTCTCTCTCTCTCTCTGCCTGGCTTCCAGGCTCCTTGATTGCTTTGTTTCCACCCACCTGGGTCTGCTCTTCTTCTGCCTGGCTTCCCTTGCTTCTCTCCTATTGGTCTTCCAGTTCCTCCTTCCCATGCTATGGTCCTATGGCTGTGCCCCTTCTCCCTGCTGATGTCAGACACAGGCACTTTATCAGCTGAGCTCTCCCTAGACTCCATGCTTCGGCTTCTACTTTGGTAGGTGTTGCTAACTCTGTAGTCTGCTTCTTATCTACTGGTCCCTCGTTGCTGGCTTTGCCTGTACCTGGATTACCCTCTTGCCTGCTGCCTGCCTACTGACTTTCGCCTGCATCTGGATTACTCTCTTGCCTGCCGCCTGCCTACTGACTTTCGCCTGCATTTGAATTACTCTCTTGCCTGCCACCTGCCTACTGACTTGTGCCTGCATCTGGATTACTCTCTTGCCTGCCGCCTGCCTACTGACTTTCGCCTGCATCTGGATTACTCTCTTGACCTGCCACCTGCCTGGCCGATACATTCATCACCCCGCTTCCAGCTCCGTCCTGTAAGTCCTGCAGGCCGCCCGCACCTAAGGGCTCAACATCTGGGGAATGGCGGTCAGCGCAGGTGAAACCCGGGGTTGTCCAGCCACCAAGCAGAACCTAGTCCGAGTACCGGGCTCAGCAGCGCTCTACTTGGTACAAGAACTCACAAGTCTGACACACTATTACAGGTTTGGACGATCGGCGCATAATTTACGCGCAAGGATTTACATAAGGTTTCAGTTGGTGTAAATCCTCACACCCAAATTTGGGCATGGATCATGGCACTATGTGCTATTCTATAAACAGCGTCCAACTTGGAGTGCTGTTTATTGAATAACACTCAGTGCTTATTTTTTTCAGTGCCCACATTTGGGTACTATTTACTGAATCTAGTCCTACATGGACAATTCTAAGTATTTTGATAGTTAAACAATTACCAACCAATATTCAAAGATATTTAGCCTGCTATTGACCACTTAAATCACTTGGTTGGGGATAGCCACTAACTTTTGGCGGCACTTAACTGGCTAAGTGTAGCTGAAATTCACAGTTAGCGCCTAACTCAAAGCTGGTTATGTTGGGGGTGTTCCGGGGGCAGAGTCATCACTTGGCCACTTAAATTCTGATATTCAGCCCTTAAGCAGCCAGCTTTAGTGCATAAATGGAACCGCATAAAAGTCTGTCCTATCCTTATACACTGTCACGTCTGTGGCCGTGACCACCCTCAGACTTACCCTGTTTCTGGGAGTCAGTGGCTGTGCTGGCTTCTGCTTGTCTCTGTGTCTGTCTCTGTCTTAGTTTCTCTCTGGCTCTGTGTGCTGATTGCCTTACTGGACCTCACCTGTGTGGGCTATGCCTCTTCCAAGATGGCTGCCGCCTCCTCTATGCCAGTATCCAAGATGACTCCTGCTTGTCCTTCCTGTGGGCTCACTTCCTCTGTGTGTCAAGCCTCTGTTTGGAGGCAAGGAACTTCCTGCTTCTGTCCTGCTGATGGTGACTCATCAGTTAGTTCCTTTATAAGGAAGGCCTGTGCTTGCAGTCAGGGCCTTCGCATGGTGTCATTGTCTGGTGTCATGCCCAGAGGCCGACAGGTTAGTTAGTGTGTTGCTGCGCTGCTTCTAAGCCTGTCTTCTGTGTGGGCTTCTTGCCCCTCTGTGTGGGCTTGCCCTTCTGTCTAGTACCTGTGGGCTGCTTGCCCTTCTGTGTGGGCTTGCCCTTCTGTCTAGTACCTGTGGGCTGCTTGCCCATCTGTGTGGGCTAGTGCCCTTCGGTTCCTAGTACCTGTGGGCTGCTTGCCCTTCTGTGTGGGCTAGTGCCCTTCGGTTCCCAGTACCTGTGGGCTGCTTGCCCTTCTGCGTGGGCTGCTAGCCTTCTGCCTTTAGTCTGTGTTTAGAGCCGGCTGTTCAGCCCTGGTTTCCCCGTCTGTGTTTGCAGCCTGCCCTACTCCCTGCTTGTATATTCTGTGTGCACATCCTGAACTTTGTATATCCTGTGTGCACATCCTGGTCCCTGCTTGTTCGTCCTGATTCCTGGTTTTGGCTAGCTAGTGTTATCCAACTTTCCGCTCTGCCTAGCTGCCATCTTCCCTGTGTGCACATCCTGATCCTTGTATATCCTGTGTGCACATCCTGGTCCTTGCTTGTTCATCCTGAGTCCTGGTTTTGGCTAGCTAGTGTTATCCGGCTTTCCGCTCTGCCTAGCTGCCATCTTCCCTGTGTGCACATCCTGAACCTTGTATATCCTGTGTGCACATCCTGGTCCCTGCTTGTTCGTCCTGAGTCCTGGTTTTGGCTAGCTAGTGTTATCCGGTTTCCCGCTCTGCCTAGCTACCTTCTGTCCCGTGTGTCTACCTTGTACCTTGCTTGTATATCCGGTGTGCTTATCCGGATCCCTGCGTATGTATCCTGATTCCTGTATCTGTCTAGCTAGCGTGTATCTTCTGTGGGATTTACCCTATTACCTGCCTCGACCTAGCTAGTGGGTTTGCCCTGTGGGTATTCCCTGTCTCCCCTTCTTCCTTGCTTGCATGTCTGCCCTAGTCCCTGCTCCTGATAAGCTTCTGTCTGTCTAGTCTGTCTGGTGTGTCTGGCTTAGCGGCTGCGTGCAGCACTTAGTGCAGTCTAGTATTGTTCCCTCGTGTTTCCTAGACCCAAGGTGGGTCCTCTGGATCTTCAGTTCCGGCCTTGCCCTACAAGTCCTGTCGGCCGCCCGCACGCTAGAGCTCAACTCTAGCGGAAAGGTGGCTAAGTACAGGTGAAGCGGTTCCTGTTCTGCCGGTTCAGTTGCCTACTTCCAGTCCAGAGTTCCGGTCTGGTCCTTCCGGACGTCCAGTTCCAAGACGGTCTTGCCTGCCTCTGCCGCTCCGCGGCAGGGGCCCAAGGGCTCAACATTCCCAGTGCTGCCTTGAGGACCTGACAGTATGCCAAGGCCCTCGAGAACGTGACATACACTACCCCATGGCTGCTTAAGTACTGAATATCGAAATAAGCAGTTATGTGTTAGTTGGCTCAAAAATAACTGGATATTCAAAGCCGAAGCCTGGGTCTAGCTTTGAATATCCGGGAACAGTGGCGTCGCGAGGGCAGCTGACACCCGGGGCGGGTCGCCACTGTGCACCCTCCCCCCCACGGGGTGCAGCGCGGCGCACCCTTCCCCCTCTGGAGTGCAACCCCCCCCCCCCCCGAGAACATACCTGGAAGGCGGTGTCGGCGCCTCGCTGGTTCCCTGCTCTCTCTGCCCCGGAACAGGAGAGCAAGGAACCAGCGAGGCGCCGACACCTCCCAGCAGCGTGCACCCGGGGCGGACCGCCCCACCGCCCCCCCCCCCCTTCCTACGCCACTGTCCGGGAATAACTCTGTTGGCAGTGAGCATTTTGCTCACTACCACTGGCTGAATATTAGGCCCTTAACTTTTAATACCAAACTATATATAAAAATAAAATAAACTGATGATTAGACTAAATCAATAACTGATGATTAGACTGAGGCAAGAATGCTGAAACAAGTTTTTGTTTCATATACAGTATGATAGTCCTTAAAATATTTTTCAAGTAGTTTGGTATAGAAAGTCTGCCCAGCACTATCCCCGCCTCCAAACCACCAGTCCTGCCTCCCACCACCGGCTCTGCCACCCAATCTCGGCAGAGATCCATTCCTTCTGAACAGGATTCCTTTATGTTTATCCCATGCATGTTTGAATTCCGTTACTGTTTTCTTTTCCACCACCTCCCGCGGGAGGGCATTTCAAGCATCCACTACTTTCTCGGTGAAAAAATACTTCCTGACATTTTTCTTGAGTCTGCCCCCCTTCAATCTCATTTCATGCTCTCTATTTCTACCGCCTTCCCATCTCCGGAAAAGGTTCATTTGCAGATTAATACCTTTCAAATATTTGAACGTCTGTATCATATCACCCCTGTTTCTCCTTTCCTCCAGGGTATACATGTTCAGGTCATCACGTCTCTCCTCATACGTCTTGTAACGCAAATCCCATACCATTCTCGTAGCTTTTCTTTGCACCACTTCCAAATATTGTGATCTAACTTTTGTGATCTCATTGTTGTGTTTCTAACTGGTTTATTGATATCTGTAAATTTAAAAACTAGATTTTCAGATTTCAAAACTGCCAGGAAGTATTAGAAATCTCTTTCTTTTACTAAAAGTGTGCTGAGGCAGAGGCATCTCTGTGTATTCTTGAGGTTTAAACTGATTATTGCCACTAGGGTTGCAACTGAACTGTATATGCATCTATAGTACATTAGTATTAGTATAGTACTAAGGCAATCAGTATCAACAATTGCCTCTTTCGCCATCTTTTCGCCCTCTCTTTAAACTGCTTTCAACATTTTTTAAAATAAACTAAGCCATCCCATTCTCCCTTGCAACCCCCCTCCCACAACCTAACCACCTACATATACAAGTCCTTCAATCATACTTATTTATTTATTTATTTGTTACATTTGTATCCCACATTTTCCCACATACTGTAGACTCAATGTGGCTTACATAGTACCGGAGAGGCGTTTGCTGGCTCCAGTGAGAACAAATACAAAATGATGTTATGGTAGGATAAAGTTCATGTGGCACAGCCACAATTAGGGGATCGTACAACGGAAGAGTTGAGTTATGTCCGTTACATACTTTAGTTTTGTGTGTCGCAGAGATCAGGCATTTAGGTTGGATCGGCAGGGTATGCCTTTTTGAATAGGTTAGTTTTTAGTGATTTCCGGAAGTTTAGGTGGTCGTGCATCATTTTCAAGGCTTTTGGTAATGTGTTCCACAGTTGTGTGCTTATGTAGGAAAAGCTAGATGCGTAAGTTGATTTGTATTTGAGGCCTTTCCAGCTTGGGTAGTGCAGATTTAGATATGTTCGTGTTGATTCTGATGTGTTTCTAGTTGGCAAGTCGATCAAGTCTGTCATGTATCCCAGGGCTTCACCGTAGATAATTTTGTGAACCAGGGTGCAGATTTTAAAGGCAATGCATTCTTTGATTGGGAGCCAGTGTAGTTTTTCGCGGAGGGGTTTTGCGCTTTCATATTGTGTTTTTCCAAATATAAGCCTAGCTGCTGTGTTCTGAGCGGTCTGAAGCTTCTTTAAGGTCTGTTCCTTGCATCCCATATAAATTCCATTGTAGTAGGCTAAGTGACGTAGTACCATTGATTGTACCAGGTTGTGAAATGTTTCCCACGGGAAGATTTGTTTCAAGCATTTGAGTTTCCACATTGAGTGGAACATTTTCTTTGTTGTGGATGCCACTTGGCTCTCTAGTGTTGTTATGGTCTATTGTAACACCGAGGATTTTCAGGCCATCTGAGATAGGAAGGGTGTAGTCTGGGGTGTTGATAGTTGTGGGGCTGTCCGCGATGTGTGGGATGAGAGGATGAGACAATGTGTTTTTTTCTTTATTGAGTTTCAGCTGAAATGCATTTGCCCATGAGTCCATGATGTTTAAGATGAGTTTGATTTCGTTGATGATTTCAGTCAGTTTGGATTTGTACGGAATATATATTATGACATCGTCTGTATATATGAAAGGGTTAAGACCTAGGATGGACAAAGACTTGGCTAGTGGGGCCATCATTAGGTTAAAAAGGATTGGTGATAACGATGATCCTTGTGGTACTCCACAGTCTGCTTTCCACAGTGATGATATGCTAGAGTTTGATTTTACTTGGTAGGTTCTTGTAGTTAGGAAGCCCTTGATCCAGCTAAGTATGTTTCCACCAATCCCGAACTTATCTAGTAATCTTATTAATATATAATGATTTACCATGTCGAATGCACTAGACATGTCGAATTGGAGGAGAAGGATGTTTTTGCCTATTGCTATTTCCTGCTTGAATTTGGCTAGAAGAGTGAGTAACACTGTTTCAGTGCTGTGGAGGGGGTGGAAACCTGACTGTGATTCGTGTAATATTGAGAATTTGTTTATATAATCTGTAAGTACACATCACATCACAGCAACAGAACGAAGCCTTGCGATCTGCAAGTCTTCGTTCTGTGAGTCTGATGTCCTACACGTTGTACATGCAGGACATCAGACTCAGAAACAGAACAAAGGAAGAAGAGGACCTTGGCTGGTGGTGGTTGGGGTCCCCCGCCAGCAAAGGTAGGCTATGGCGGGTTGACGGCAGGTTGGCGGCGGGAGGGGTGGTCGAGAGGGTCATCGGCAGGGGGGTACCAGGGCCAAATCTACGGGGCCAAGGCTCCCATGGCCCCACGTAGCTACGCCCCGGCTATAACCACTAGGCTACTCCTAATAAGAAGAATCTGATAGATCAGAAACAGCAGATTTGTTCCTTGTGTGCTCAGGGGCCCTTTTATTAAGCCGCATAGGTGCCTACGCGCACCCAACGCACGTCAGTTTGGAGTTACTGCCCAGCTACCGCCTGGCCCATGCAGTAATTTCATTTTTGACGTGTGTGGCAAAAATCGAGCGGTAACTCCGACTTGACGTGAGTAGGCGATTGCCACATGGTTAACGCAAGAGACCTCTAAATCAATGGCTGGCAGTAAGGTCTCAGACTCAAAATGGACGGGCACCAGTTTTTATTTTGTCGCACATCCATTTTCGGCAAAATTTTTTAAAAAGGCCTTTTTTACAGGTGCACTGAAAAATGGATCTGCACACGTCCACAACATTTTTCAGCGCACCTTAGTAAAAAGGCCTCTTAAGACTGGGTAAATATAACATCGGGACATGCTAGGGAGGTAAAATTCCTTGACGAAATCAATGACTGCTTTATGGAGCATCTGGTACAGATGCCAACAAGAGAATGAAAAATTCTAGACCTAGTCCATAGTGGAGCGCATGGTCTGATGCAGGGGGGGGGGGGGGTAATGGTGATGGGGCCGCTTGATAACAGTGATCATAATATGATCATATTTGATATTAGCTTTGGAGTAAGTGTACACAGGAAATCCAATACTTCAGCATTTAACTTTCAAAAAGGAGACTATGATAAAATGAGAACGATGCAAAAACAACATAAAGGAGCGGCTGCGAGGGTCAAAAATTTACATCAAGCGTGGATGCTGTTCAAAAATAACATCATGGAAGCCCAGGCAAAATATATTCCATGTATTAAAAAAGGAGGGAGGAAGACCAAACGACCGGCATGGTTAAAAAGTGAGGTGAAGAAAGCTATTAGAGCTAAAAAAAAATCCTTCAGAAAATAGAAGAAGGAACCGACTAAAAATAATAATAAACAGCTGAAGGAATGGCAAGTCAAATGCAAAGTACTCATAAGGAAAGCAAAGAGGGACTTTGAAAAAAAGATTCTGTTGCAGGCAACAATATGTGGTAACATTTTTTTTTAGGTATCTTAAAAGCAAGAAGCCGGCAAAAGAATTGGTTGGACCGATAGATGACCGAGGGGTAAAAGGGGCAATCAGGGAAGACAAAGCCATAGTGGAGAGATTAAATTAATTCTTTGCTTCAGTCTTCACTGAGGAAGATTTGGGAGAGATACTGGTGCCAGAAACGGTATTCAAAGCTGACAAGTCAGAGAAACTGAATGAAATCTCTGTAAACCTAGAAGGTGTAATGTCGCAATTTGACAAATTGAAGAGTAGCAAATCACCTGGACCACTTGGTATTTATCCCAGAGTATTGATAGAATTGAAAAATAAACTTGCAGAACTATTGTTAGTAATATGTCATTTATCTTTAAAATCAAGCATGGTACCAGAAGATTGGAGGGTGGCTAATGAAACATCGACTTTTTAAAAAGGTTCCAGAGGGGATCCGGGAAATTATAGACCAGTGAGCCTGACGCCGGTGCCGGGGAAAATGGTAGAGACTATTATAAAGAACAAAATTAGAGCATATTCAAAAGCATGGATTGAGACAAAGCCAACTTGGATTTAGTGAAGGGAAATCTTGCCTCACCAATCTATTACATTTTTTTGAAGGGGTGAACAAACATGTGGATAAAGACGAGCCAGTTGATACTGTGTATCTGGATTTTCAAAAGGCGTTTGACAAAGTACCTCATGAAAGACTCCAGAAGAAAATGGAGAATCATGAGATAGGAAGTAGTGTCCTATTGTGCATAGGCGGTCGGTGGCCTAACTGTTTGGGGAGGCTAAAGGGGGCGGGGTTGGGGGCGGGGTTGGGACGGAGCTTAAATCCATAATTGTCTGATAACACACAGAAAAAATAAATAAAAATAAGTCACAATTAATACCTTTTATTAAATTTAGATATTAGATATGTATCATATGTCAAAGAATAAAGTGGTTGCTCAAAGCATATACTAACCACAATCGCTCAATTGCAAAACACTATGCACAACTTTGTGCAAAAACATACTCAGAACCTTACTGTACCTTATGAAACAAGGAATCCTAATATCATGATACGTGTAGAGCCACAAAACACCCTAATTCATGTTTAATATGGGATAAAATGCCATAAATAAGTAAATAAATATAAACTTTTAATGTTGAGCACCTAATTCTCAAAGTGGACATATTCCAAACACTATAATTAAAATAAAATGATCTTTCTACCTTTGTTGTCTGGTGACTTTGTTTTTCTGATCATGCTGGCCCAGTATCCGATTCTGCTGCTATCTGTCCTCTTAACTCCGTTTCCAGGGCTTCCTTTCCATTTATTTCTTTACTTTCCTCCTTTCTTCTTCATTTCTTGCCCTCCATCCATAAGTAAAAGCTGGGTGCTCCTCTGTGGAATTGACTGGAGGAGGTATAATGTGGGTCCAGCTTTAGCCTATTTTCTCCATCCAGCACCAGGCATCCCACCCAGCACCAGGCACCCCTCCCTCCCACCCAGCATCAAGCACCAGGCACCCCTCCCTCCCACCCAGCACAAGACATCCCACCCAGCATCAAGCACCAGGCACCCCTCCCTCCCACCCAGCACCAGGCATCCCACCCAGCACCAAGCATCCCTCCCTCCCACCCAGCATCAAGCACCAGGCATCCCTCCCACCCAGGACCAGGCATCCCACCTAGCACCAGGCACCCCTCCCACCCAGCATCAGGCATTCCTCCCTCCCTCCCACCCACCCAGCATCAGGCCTGCAGGCCTGCCGCCCTCCCTCCCACCCAGCATCAGGCCTTCTTCCCTCCCTCCCTCCCACCCAGCACCAGGTCGCCCGCCCGCCCCCCCTCTCTGTTGGCACGTGCGCCGTCCAGTTCCCATCCCCCCTCCGAAATTTTAAACTCATACCTGCTCCAGGTTAAGGCGGCGTCGGCAGCGACACAGCACCAGTGAAAAGCGTGCTGGCTCGGCGCGCCTTCAGCTTCCCTTCTGCCTCACAACCTCTGGTCCTGCCCTCGAGGGTTTTTCACTGGTGCTGTGTCGCTGCCGACGCCGCCTTAACCCGAAGCAGGTATGAGTTTAACATTTCTGAGGGGGGCGGGAACTGGACGACCCGCGTGCCAACAGAGAGGGGGGGCAGGCGGGCGACTTGGTGCTGGGTGGGAGGGAGAGAGGCCAGGTATTATTTTTAAATTTCGGAGGGGGGGGAGAGAGGTCACAACTGGGCTGGGGAAGCTTAGCCTCCCCAAGCCTCTTATACGGGGCGCCTATGCTATTGTGGATTAAAAACTGCTTAAAGGATAGAAAACAGAGAGTAGGGTTAAATGGTCAGTATTCTCAATGGAGAATGGTAGATAGTGGGGTTCCCCAGGGGTTATAACCCCAGGGGTTATATTCTCACATGTGGGTGACATTATCCGATGGAGCCCGGTGCAGGCGCTGACTAGTGTACAGATGTTTCAAGAAAATTCTAGTAGTTTCCCACCACACATGAGCAGGTGCTGTCCCACTTAATGCTGGAGCCCATATCCTTCATTTTTCCTCAGAGCAAGGAGGACACGTTTTTGCGGGGTCTCAGTGCTTTTTTTCTCCTTTTGCAGTGTTCTCCCTTGTGGATATTTTTCTCTCATTTCATCTTTTTTGTCTTTAATTACATTTTTTGTTGTTTTAGCTCTTAGTGTTTTAGGCCCTTCAGGTTGTCTTTCTTTTTCACAGCTTGGTAGGCCCTCATAGGCCTGAGCACCGACTTCGATTTGGGCTCTGCCCCTTTTTTGTAGTCCAAAATTGAGGAATTTTATTTTGGTTGTGATTCTTTTTGCGATGTCAAAGAAGACTCCCAGTGGATTCAAGAGGTGTGCCCAATGTAATCAGGTGATTTCGGTGACAGATCTGCACTTGGTGTATCAGGTACCTTGGGCCTAACCATGACGTTAACCTCTGTTTGAAAATGCAGTTGAGGACACAGAGAGCATTTCAGGTCCAGCAGGAGAGACTTTTTAACTCCTCAAAGGCTGATCTGTAGGCCTAATGCAGATTTACTCGCCCCCAGCAGAGGGTGCAGTTAGGGAACGTAAACACTGATTAGAAAGTAGCATTCTGGCGTTCAGATATACAGTATATATCATAAGACATTCCTTTATCATTTTCTCTTGCTTCACCCTATGCCTGGAACAGTCTTCCTGAATCCCTACGCCAAGCCCCCTCCCTACCCATCTTCAAATCCTTGCTTAAAGCTCACCTCTTCAATGCCGCATTCGGAACCTAACCTTTCGAACATATAGGTTGCCCCAATCTGTCTGACCTTTCAGATTAACTGTACATTTGTCTTTTAGATTGTAAGCTCTTCGAGCAGGGACCGTCCTTCCATGTTAAACTGTACAGCGCTGCGTAACCCTAGTAGCGCTTTAGAAATGTTAAGTAGTAGTAGTAGTAGGGTCTGTGCTGGGACCGCTACTTTTTTTTAATTTGTAAGAAGTCTTTATTGAAATTTAAGGAATCCCTGTACAATGATTCTAACACAAAATAAACAACTTATAATATGCCACATAAGAGTTAGCAAAGCCATTACTTCGCAAACACCTAGCTTATTTGGTGTAACTAAACATTCACAACATGATCTAGAGATGGGAGTAACTAGTGAGGTAATTAAATTTGCTGACAACACAAAGTTATTCAAAGTTGTTAAATCGCAAGAGGATTGTGAAAAATTACAAGAGGACCTTACGAGACTGGGAGACTGAGCATCTAAATGGCAGATGATGTTTAATGTGAGCAAGTGCAAAGTGATACATGTGAGAAAGAGGAACCCAAACTATAGCTACGTAATTCAAGGTTCCACATTAGGAGTCACCGACGAAGAAAGGGATCTCAGCGTCGGTGATGATATGTTGAAACCCTCTGCTCAGTGTGCTGCGGCGGCTAAGAAAGCAAATAGAATGTTAGGTATTATTAGGAAAGGAATGGAAAACAAAAGTGGGGACATTATAATGCCTTTGAATCGGTCCATGGTGCCACCACACCTCGAATATTGTGTTCAATTCTGGTCGCTGCATCTCAAAAACGATATAGTGGAATTAGAAAAGGTACAGGGAATGGGACAACTTCCCTATGAGGAAAGGCTGAACCATCTAGGGCTCTTCAGCTTGGAGAAAAGAAGGCTGAGGGGAGATATGATAGAGGTCTATAAAATAATGAGTGGTGTGGAACGGGTAGATGTGAGTCATTTGTTTACTCTTTCCAAAAATACTAGGACTAGGGGGCATGCGATGAAGCTGCAAAGTAGTAAATTTAATACGAATCAGAGAAACTATTTCTTCACTCAATGTGTAATTAAACTCTGGAATTCATTGCCAGAGAATGTGGTAAAGGCAGTTAGCTTAGCAGGGTTTAAAAAAGGTCTGGCTGGCTTCCTAAAGGAAAAGTCCATAGACCATTATTAAATTGACTTGCAGAAAATCCACTGCTTATTTCTGGGATAAGTATCATAAAATGTATTGAACTTTTTTGGGACCTTGCCAGGTATTTGTGACCTGGATTGGCCACTGTTGGAAACAGGATGCTGGGCTGTCCCAGTGTGGCAATACTTATGTACTTATGTATTTAATATATTTTTGAATCCCCTTCCTACCCTGATTCAATCTTTGGGTATCTCAACATACTTTTATGCTGATGATATCCTTTTAGTCTATCAAAAAAGGGAAAACAACATTAATCTTCAACCACTTAAACTTTGCTTCAACTCAATCTCTTCCTGGTTGACATCAAACTACTTGATTCTCAATGCAGAGAAAACATTCTGCTGGATAGCAGATCATGTTCTTTCGTTCATGCCTAATCTTAATATTTTTGGGAAAAAGTTAACACCAGTCAGTTCATTTCACTATTTATTTATTGGGATTTATTCTATACCTTCTATCCTGCCTAACACCTTCCTTCTCTCTTCTCTTACTTAATCTTTGTACATTAATAACTGTATCTGATATCATGGAATGACTTTGTCATAACAACACTTTGTAAGCCACATTGAGCCTGCAAATAGGTGGGAAAATGCGGGATACAAATGCAATAAAATAAATAAATAAATAACTGCCTTTATAAAGAGATTCACCCAAGGCGGTGTACAGTAGGTACAGTTTAACATAAAACTTATAATTTTTGTTAACAACGTAACAATAGAAAAATAAATACAATAAAGGACCCTTTTACAGAGCAGTGGAAACCCAATGCAGGCCTACCACACTCACTCTTCTGGGACTACCACTGGCCCATCGTGGCCGCCGGTGGTAGTCCTACCCCAAGCGTACACCATTTCCAGGGGAAAAAGAAAACCCCAGGAAATGGCTTGCATAGCGGTAACCGGCGGAAATTGGCCATCACTTCGTGCTGCCTAGTTACTGCTAGGAGCCCTTATCACCCCCTCAATGGGTGGCAGTAAGGGCTCCCCGCCGCATGACCACATGGTAGGAGTTCTCTTACTGCATGGCCACATGTATCTGGTGTAGTGCTTTTTTTGTGCCGGTACGCGACGGTACGGCGTACCGGCACCTTTTTTCTGGGGCTCACCTGCTCGCTCCCTGCTGTTTGCACCCGGCCGATCCCTGCCTCTAAAACTTTTATTTTTTTCGCGAACCGGCAGACAAGAAAGAAAACAAACAGCAGACAGGCTTGCCTCCTTCCATCGCGTCGGCCGCTTCGTTTCCCTGAATTCTCAGCGCGTCCCACCCTCCTCTGATGTCATTTCCTTTCCTCGAGGGCGGGACGCGCTGAGAATGCAGGGAAATGAAGCGGCCAACGCGATTGAAGGAGGCAAGCCTGTCTGCTGTTTGTTTTCTTTCTTGTCTGCCGGTTCGCGAAAAAATAAAAGTTTTAGAGGCAGGGATCGGCGGGGTACAAACAGCAGGGAGCGAGCAGGGGAGGGTGAGCAAGTGGGGCTGGGGGGTGTGTGGGCAAGTGGGGATGTGTGGGCAAGTGGGGCTGGGGGGATGGGCAAGTGGGGCTGGGGGTGTGTGTGTGTGGGCAAGTGGGGATGGTGTGTGTGTGTGGGCAAGTGGGGCTGGGGGTGTGTGTGTGTGGGTAAGTAGGGCTGGGGGTATGTGTGTATGGGCAAGTGGGGCTGGGGGGTGTGTGGGCAAGTGGGGCTGGGGGTGTGTGGGCAAGTGGGGATGGGTGTGTGTGTGTGTGGGCAAGGGGGGCTGGGGGTATGTGTGTATGGGCAAGGGGGCTGGGCAAATGGGGCTGGGGTTTGAATGATCTCGGGGGCAGGTGGAGGCTGGGGCGAGTCACTGGACATTGAAGGGAGGGGGAGGATAGGGGGCAAAAGAGAATCGCTGGACATGGAGGGGATGGGATAGTAGGGCAGGGGAGAGAGGAGAATGGAGAATTGCTGGACATGGATGGAAGGGGAAGGCAGGGAAGAGAGAATTGCTGGATAGGAGAGGAGGGCAGGGGAGAGAGGAGAATCACTGGACATGGGAGGGGAGGGCAGAGCAGGGGAGAGAGGAGACATGCTGGACATGGATGGAGGGGAGGGAAGATAGGAAGGAGATCCACATGGATGGGATGGCAGGGGAGGAAGGAGAAATGCTGGAAATGGATGGAGAGGAGAGCAAAGCAGGAGATAGAGGAGAATTGCTGGACATGGATGGATGGAGGGGTTGGCGGGGAGAAAGGAAAAATGCTGGACATGGAAGAAGAAAGGAGGAAAGTAAAGAAATAAATAAATGGAAAGGAAGCCCTGGAAACGGAGTTAAGAGAACAGATAGAGAGCAGCAGAATCAGACACTTGGACCAGTATGGATAGAAAACAGTCACCAGACAACAAAGGTAGAAAAAAATATTTTGTTTTCATTTTAGTGTTTTGAATTTGTCCAATTTGAGAATTTACATCTGTTGTCTTATTTTGCACTGGGTATACTGGAGCTGTAACATCTTACAGAAATGATTTATAATGAAAAAAAATCACAAGTTATTGTTTTTCTCCTATACTAGTATATTTTCAATGATGTCTGTTTATATGCGCCATGGCTGATATAAGGGGTGTGGCTAATGTGGGTGTGGCTATCATAGGGGTGGGGCCATATGTGGTGACCCTGCCCATAATGAGTACTGGCACCTTTTTTTCTACAAAAAATGCACTGGTCTGGTGACTTTCTTACTCGCTGCGGTAAAAAAGGCCCTGGCGCGTAGGAAAAACGGCCCCCACCGCTAGTGCATAGCCTTTTTCCCCACAGCTTCGTAAAAGGACCCCTAAATGACGTAAACTTGAAAACAATAAATTGAAACCTAATAATAGAACTACTGTGAAATAGTATCAAAAATATACACATTTAACAGCACTGGAATTCAAATACCAGAGATATAATACAATGTTAGCATAATACTAATGATACACCTAATAAACGTGCAATAGAACATTCAACTAACATAGATATGATGCTAAAAATTTTCTACAATACTGCTTACCATATATCTGAGGGACCAAGAGCAGATATATGATGGGAACAAGACATTGGTAGGGTATGCCTTTTTAAACAGGTTAGTTTTTAGTTTTCTCCGGAAGTTTAGGTGGCCGTATGTACAGTAGTTTTCAAGGTTTTTGGTAATATATTCCACAGTTGTGTACTTATGTAGGAGAAACTGGATGCGTAAGTTGATTTATATTTGAGTCCTTTGCAGCTTGGTTAGTGCAGATTTAGGTACGTCTGTGTTTATTCGGATGTGTTTCTAGTTGGTAGGTCGACCAGGTCTGTCATGTATCCCGGGGCTTCACCGTAGATAATTTTGTGAACCAGAGTGCAGGTTTTGAAAGCAATGCGTTCTTTGATTGGGAGCCAGTGTAGTTTTTCGTGGAGGGGTTTTGCACTTTCAAATCGCGTTTTTCCAAAGATAAGTCTAGTTGCCATGTTTTGAACGGTCTGAAGTTTCTTTAATGTTTGTTCTTTGCATCCTGCATAAATTCCATTGCAGTAGTCTAAATGGCTTAGTACCATTGATTGTATCAGGTTGCAAAATGTTTCCCTTGGGAAGAATTATTTCATGTGTTTGAGTTTCCACATTGAGTGGAACATTTTCTTTGTTGTGGATGACACTTGACTCTCTAGTGTTAGGTTGTGGTCTAATGTAACGCCGAGGATTTTCAGGCTGTCTGAGATAGGGAGGGTGTAATCGGGGGTGATGATAATTGTGGGGTTGTCCGCGCTATGTTGGGATGAGAGGATAAGACAGTGTGTTTTTTCTTTGTTGAGTTTTAGTTGAAATGCATTTGCCCAAGAGTCCAAGGGCTTTTCAGCTTGGAGAAGAGACGGCTGAGGGGAGATATGATAGAGGTATATAAAATAATGAATGGAGTAGAACAGGTGGATGTGAAGCGTCTGTTCACGCTTTCCAAAAATACTAGGACTAGGGGGCATGCAATGAAACTACAGTGTAGTAAATTTAAAACAAATAGGAGAACATTTTTCTTCACCCAACGCATAATTAAACTCTGGAATTTGTTGCCGGAGAATGAAGTG
Source organism: Microcaecilia unicolor (assembly GCF_901765095.1). Taxonomy (NCBI): domain Eukaryota; kingdom Metazoa; phylum Chordata; class Amphibia; order Gymnophiona; family Siphonopidae; genus Microcaecilia; species Microcaecilia unicolor. Next base: position 52,483,028 of record NC_044039.1, read on the forward strand.
AAGGCGGTTAGCTTGGCAGAGTTTAAAAAGCAGTTGGACAGTTTCCTAAAGGACAAGTCCATAGACCATTACTAAATGGACTTGGAAAAAAATCCAAAATTTCGGGAATAACTTGTATAAAATGTTTGTATGTTTGGGTAGCTTGCCAGGTGCCCTTGACCTGGATTTGCCTACTAAATGGACTTGGGAAAAATCCACAATTTCAGGAATAACTTTTATAAAATGTTTGTATGTTTGGGTAGCTTGGCAGGTGCCCTTGACCTGGATTTGCCGCTGTCAGGGACAGGATGCTGGGCTCAATGGACCTTTGGTCTTTTCCCAGTATGGCATTACTTATGAACTTATGATGTTCAAGCTGATCTTGATTTCTTTAGTGATTTCAGACAGTTTAGATTTGTAAGGAATGTATATAGTGACATCGTCTGCATAGATGAAGGGGTAAGGCCTTGGTTGGATAAGGACTTGGCTAGTGGGGTCATCATTAGGTTGAAGAGGATCAGTGATAACGGTGATCCTTGTGGAACTCAGCAGTCTGCTTTCCATGGTGATGATATGTTTGAGTTTGATTTAACTTGATACGTTCTTGTGGTTAGGAAACCCTTGATCCAGCTAAGTATGTTTCCACCAATCCCGAACTTATCTAGTACTCTTATTAATATATTGTGGTTTACCATGTCGAATGCACTAGACATGTCGAATTGGAGGAGGAGGAGGAGGATATTTTTGCCTATTGCTATTTCCTGCTTGAATTTGGCTAGGATAGTGAGTATTACTGTTTTTGTGCTGTGGAGGGGGTGAAAATCTGACTGTGATTTGTGTAATATTGAGAATTTGTTGATATATTCTGTAAGTTGTTTGGCTACCATGCTTTCCATCAGTTTGACTGACAACGGGATGGATGCTACTGGATGGTAGTTAGTGATTTCATTTTGGTTTTTTCTTGGTGTCTTTTGGTATCAGGGTGAGTAGAATATTGCCATTTTCCTTAGGGAAGAGATCTTGCTGTAGCATGTAATTTAGGTGGGATGTGAGGTCTATTATGAAGCAGTCAGGGGCGGATTTCATTAGGTAGTTGGGGCAGGTATCTAGTTTACAGTGAGTGTTGGAGAACCTGCTGATCGCCCATGTAACTGTATTGACGGTGAGGTGGGCGAAATTTAACCAAGTTCGGTCAGCCGGGTATTCTCCAGTGGTTGGATCCAACTCGTTAAGGAAGTTTTCAATGTCACTGTTGTCCTGAGGTAGTGTGTTGCGTAGGTTTACAATTTTTTCATTGAAATACTTAGCAAGTTCATCTGCTGCTGAGATGTCTGTATTCGATGTAGTGACCTGGTTGGTGTCTAGGAGTTTGTTCACGAGTTGGTATAATTTCTTCGTGTCTTTGTAATCTGTCCCTATTTTAGTTTTATAGTATGATCTTTTGGTCTGTCTTATAGCGTATTTGTACTTTCTTTGTGATTGTTTCCATGTGTTGAGTGTGTGTTCATCTTTTGCTTTTTTCCATGCCCGTTTGAATTTTCTGGATTGTGTTTTTAGCTTTTTCAGTTCATTGTTGAAACATGGTATCAAGTTATGCTTACATGGTGATCTTGCTCTTAAGGGTGCTATTTCATTTAGTATGTATTTGCATCTTTTATCCCATTCCATGAGGTAGTGTATGGAGTCTGTTTGTGCTGTCCATTCATTGTTATATATCTGTTGCCAGAATGTTTTCGTGTCTATTTGACCTCTTTTTCTGTAGGATGTGTGTTCTTGTATATGGTGTACTCCCTTCTTCCGGCAGTGTAGGGATAAGTTTAGTTTGTAGTGATCAGTCCAGGGTGTTTCTGTCCATTTAATATCTGTTATTATTAAGTTCTGATCTGTTGAAAGTTTGTGTGAGATGAGATCAAGTGTGTACCCTTTGACGTGGATTGCTTGCATTTGTGGCCCTTTGTGTTGTGGATTCTGATTGAGGCCATTTCAAGTTCAGGTGTCATGGACTCGGCAGTGGTTTTGGTGGTAAAGTGCGATTGATAGATTAGTGCTATGCCTCCGCCTCTCTTTTCCTTTCTGGTCCAGTGTGTGATTTTGTATCCTGGAGGCCATAGGTCTAGGATTATGGGGTCCTTTTGGTCATGGATCCAGGTTTCAGTGATGAAGAGTAGGTCAAGGTCTTCTGCCATGATCTAGTTTGTTAGTACTGTTGTTTTGTTTACTGCGGATCTGGCGTTGATGTAGCCTACTTGGATTGCTTGGAATGGGTCTTCTACGTTTGGTATTGTGTGGATTTTTATTAGTTGTCATTTCTTTGTTGAGGTGAGTTTGTTTGGACCCTTCTTTGCATTCTGTGGTGGTTGTCTGCATGTTGGTGGTCTTCCTTTGTTTAAGTTTTTGTTAGTTTGTTGAGGTGTGGTGTATCTGATCAATCGTTGATGATTGTATAGTATGCGTATAATGTTACTTTCTGCAAGAGGGGTGGTTAGTGTTAAGTCGATCAGTGTTAAGGAGTAGATTATTAGGAGTAGTTTGAAGGTATTCATTTTGGTTTCTTTTCACTGTGGGCTGCTGATTGTTGCTTCCCTCTCTTCACTCACTTAAGTTGCTTAGTTCTTAGTCAGGGTCCTCCCTCAGTCAGTCTCTTAGCAACTAATTGCTTCCCGCCCTCCTTGCCTAGAGGATCTTCAGGCTCAGATTTATTGATAAGATATTGAGCAGAGGAGATGGGAGGGGGGAGAGTAGCTCTGAGTCAGGGTCCTCCCTCAATCAGTCTCTTAGCAACTAATTGCGTCCCACCCTCTTTGCTCAAGCTTTGGCTGGAGGAAGAAGGGAGGGGAACTTCAGAGCACCTTCAAGGTAATTAGCACCGAGGTATGACAGATGCAACACAAAGAGCTCAAGTTGGAAGATTCCGTCTTACTCTGATATCCTGCTTCAAAGTTTCTGATCAATTCTGCAACAGTCACTTTAAACTAATTTCAATTCTTAATCTTTCTTATGCTTGCTTAAAAATGTATGTCAATACCAGACAATTTTCCTCCAGACTTCTCTGGCTGCCTTTGATTGCTGACAGCCCAGAGGGGAGGGGTTGCTCTTATATAGTAACATAGTAGATGACGGCAGAAAAAGACCTGAACGGCCCATCCAGTCTGGCCAACAAGATAAACTCATATGTGCTACTTTTTGTGTATACCCCACCTTGATTTGTACCTGTCGTCTTCAGGGCACATACCGTATAAGTCTGCCCAGCATTATCCCTGCCTCCCAACCACCAGCCCCGCCTCCCACCACCGGCTCTGGCACAGACCGTATAAGTCTGCCCAGCATTATTCCCGCCTCCCAACTACCAGCCCCGCCTCCCACCACTGGCTCTGGCACAGACCGTATAAGTCTGCCCAGCATTATCCCCGCCTCACAACCACCAGCCCCGCCTCCCACCACCGGCTCTGGCACAGACCTTATAAGTCTGCCCAGCACTATCCCCGCCTCCAAACCACTAGCCCCGCCTCCCACCACCGGCTCTGCCACTCAATCTCGGCTAAGCTCCTGAGGATCCATTCCTTCTGAACAGGATTCCTTTATGTTTATCCCATGCATGTTTGAATTCCGTTACCGTTTTCATTTCCACCACCTCCCATGGGAGGGCATTCCAAGCATCCACCACTCTCTGTGAAGAAATACTTCCTGACATTTTTCTTGATTCTGCCCCCCTTCAATCCCATTTCATGTCCTCTAGTTCTACCGCCTTCCCCTCTCCGGAAAAGGTTCATTTGCGGATTAATACCTTTCAAATATTTGAACGTCTGTATCATATCACCCTTGTTTCACCTTTCCTCCAAGGTATACATGTTCAGGTCAACAAGTCTCTCCTCATACGTCTTGTAACGGAAATCCCATACCATTCTCATAGCTTTTCTTTGCACCGCTTCCATTTTTTTAACATCCTTCACAAGATACGGCCTCCAAAACTGAACACAATACTCCAGGTGTGGCCTCACCAACGTCTTATACAGGGGTCTTAAAACCTCTTTTCTTCTGCTGGTCACACCTCTCTCTATACAGCCTAGCAATCTTCTAGCTATGGCCACCGCTTTGTCACACTGTTTCGTTGCCTTCAGGTCCTCAGATACTATCACCCCAAGATCCCTCTCCCCGTCCGTACCTATCAGACTCTCTCCGCCTAACACATACGTCTCCCTTGGATTTCTACTCCCTAAATGCATCACTTTGCATTTCTTCGCATTGAATTTTAATTGCCAAACGTTAGACCATTCTTCTAGCTTCCGCAGATCTTTTTTCATGTTTTCCACTCCCTCCGGGGTGTCCACTCTGTTGCAAATCTTGGTGTCATCTGCAAAAAGGCAAACTTTACCTTGTAACCCTTCGGCAATGTCACTCACAAATATATTGAATAGAATCGGACCCAGCATCAATCCCTGAGGCACTCCACTACTCACCTTTCCCTCCTCTGAGCAAACTCCATTTACCACCATCCTCTGGTGTCTGCCCGTTAACCAGTTCCTAATCCAGTTCACCTCTTCGGGTCCTATCTTTAGCCTGTCTAGTTTATTCAAGAGCCTCCTGTGGGGAACCGTGTCAAAAGCTTTGCTGAAATCTAAGTAGATTACGTCCATAGCACGTCCTTGATTTAATTCTCTGGTCACCCAGTCAAAGAATTCAATGAGATTCGTTTGGCACGATTTCCCTTTGGTGAAACCATGTTGTCTCGGATCTTGCAACTTATTTGCTTCTAGGAAATTCACTATCCTTTCCTTCAGCATCACTTCCATTACTTTTTCTATAATCAAAGTGAGGCTTACCGGGCTGTAGTTTCCGGCTTCTTCCCTATCACCACTTTTGTGAAGAGGGAACACCTCCGCTGTTCTCCAATCCCATGGAACCTGTCCCGTCTCCAAGGATTTATTAAACAAATCTTTAAGAGGACCCGCCAGAACCTCTCTGAGCTCCCTCAATATCCTGGGGTGGATCCCATCCGGTCCCACTGCTTTGTCCACCTTTAGATTTTTAAGTTGTTCATACACACTCTCTTCTGTGTACGGTGCTATATCCACTCCATTCTCTCATGTACTTTTGCCAGTCCATCGCAGTCCTGCTCCAGGATTTTCTTCTGTGAAAACAGAACAAAAGTATCTATTTAGCAAATTGAGCATGGAAGGGTTCTTGAAAGACAAAAGGAAGGTACTTGACTTGAATGCTCTTAGGAATGTGGTCAGTGCTGGCACAGTCTCTCAAAGATTCTGGTTTTAGAACTTCCAGAAACCTTCTGGAGGGGGGGGGGGGTTCATAAGTTTAACTTTTCTGATAAATGCACTTAAACAGTCCTAAACATTGCTTTTCTTAGCTACAAGTTCGCTGGAATGCAGATCAGTTAACAAAGTCTTCAATCAAATAGAGAAACAAATGGCTGCACTTAGCACTTCTATGTGAAATTCTTGGAGACAGTGCATACGTTTCCTTTAGTTTTAAGGAATCTAAAAGATTCAGAGTTATAGAATTAGATTAATTAGTTAAGAAAAGTTTCTTAACTCACGAATTGCAGGTTTGAACTTTAGAGTTTCTGGTTCTGATATCCTTGGATGGTCTAATTGATGCAGGTTACTGTAGGCTTTTCTTTATTGTCCCAACAGAAGGATAGATGTAGATAAGGATCCCGTTCCAGTCTCAGTGCATGAGGAGAGTTATTTAGGGGAGATAAAATATGAACCAGTAGCTGTGTTTCCAGGTGAAACTGGTGAATTCTGATCCCACATCTATTACTTCACAAAAATCAATGAAGTAAGACATTCACAAAGTATTGGATGCCAGCTCTGAGGAACCCCCTGATGATTCAATTTGAAATCGTTAGCATATTTTCCCATTTCTCTGGTCCAGTTCTCAGCTCTGCAGTTCTCTTTACTTCAGACTTGAGCTCTGGCAGGAAGAAGCATCAGTCGTAGCAGAATACAAAGGGCCAGTGGCCATCTGCCGGGCTCAAGCATGGTCCAAAGCGAAGTTTTGTAATCCCTGTGTGCTGCTGTTCCTGGATGAACCCCGTTCAGACTAATGCCGGCTGGGCTATGCAAAGTGCCCACGGCCTCTGGACACGGGAGGTCAGGGGAGGCAATCCCAAGGGCAACTGAGGAGAAAGCCCCTGCTGGGGGTTAGAGAGGCCGTTGGAAAACTGGAGCGCTCCACCAGTACCGAACCAAACTTCTTCCAGCCCCAATCCGCTGCGGGACTAGAGAGCTTCAGCTAGATATCCGGAGATGCGGATATCCGGAGGTGTGGGTCCATCTCCCCCCCCCCCCCCCCCCGATCCCTGGCTTGGAAAGTTTAGTGCTGCTGCACGCCTCGATCCTCAGCTCTGAGCGGGGTTTGGGTGTAGTGCGTCTGGACCCCTGGCCCAGAGAGGGTTCAGGGGCTGACCGCCCGGATCCAAATGGCAGGAAGTTTTCCTGCAGAGTCCGGGTGCTGCTGCTGCCGTAGCCTGGGATGCCGCGTTGCTCGGCTCCGGTGCTTATGGTCCCGTTGTACGGTCCCGTCCTCGGTTGGTCATCCACCAGGGTCCTCGGAGCTACAGTAGCTGCTCCCGTGACCTTCTAGTCAGCGGCCATCTTAGTAGTATAGAGTTCAATTTAAGATTCTTACTTTAACCTTTAAAGCTTTACATGAGGGTATCCCAGACTAATTGACAGTTCTAACGATAGCATATACTCCTCTGCATTTATTAGTTATATTAATGATTGCAGATTGGTTCTCCCGAACTCATCCCAGCCCTGGAGGGAATCCACTAGACATAGCACATTCTTTTTTTTCTGGCTCCTAGATTATGGAACCTTACAAAAGGTTCAGAGCTAATTTGAGAACTCATTTATTTCAGACAGCCTTTGGTGAATCCAAGGCACCTGGGGGGTAGAGAATTAGACAAGACGGGCAAAGCTATTGTTTGTATGATTGTCTCTTGCTTGTAGCGAGTGTGCCTTTCCTTTTTTGACAATGGAGTTATTTTCTGGTTCTTTTATGTTTTTGATATTTTTATGATGCAGATTGCTTCAATTTGGCTATGGCCAAGATTGGAATATAGCAAGCATTTTAAAAAACAAACTTTTTTTCTTGATTTTGGTGTAAATATATGAATTATATTTCTGACTCAGGTGGTTGTTTGTACGTTAACTTGTCTAATTGATACAAATAATTTTTTTTTAAAGAAAATCTTACAATTTGAGTGTAGAAACAGCAGTGGCAACATGAACATTTTTCTCATAATTGATTTCTAAGCTTGCTGAAGAGTCTGCAAGCTATCTCTGAAGAAACATGGACCAAGAAAATGAACATGTAAAAATATTCTTGATACAAATGAACTATAGTTTAAAAGCTTACCATGAAAATGATGAAAGATGGTCAAAATTTAACAAATTTTTATAACGCTTTTTCCAACAAACGTATGGTTAAAGAAGTGAAGAGTGATGAGTATGGTTCCAAATAACAGTCTGAAACATCTTTCAGGTGAGCCAAGCACATAAGCAAGATCACTTTCAAACATGTTAGGTTTCTTTTAATCCTATTGAAAAATATATCTTTCAGCATATGGATTAATATACATTTCCCATAATGTAAAGAGTATCATTGATGTTGCTTCTCTTTCAACACTTAAGAGCCATTTAATACCAAGAACAGCCTGTATTCTCAAGTGAAGCAATCATTTCCCTTTCTTCACACATAAAAGAAAGCAAAAGCAAAAACAGAATAGCTTTCTGCCTAAGGGGTTGCTTATCCTAATAATGGCCCTACTGTTATCAGAATGTCTAGATTAGAGCAAAATTCCTAACTTGATCTGCCCACACTCCCTCCTTACCACACTCACATACAACTAATCCTATTTAACAGCCTAAAATTACCCAAGATAGCAGCTGAAAACTGGGTGCTATACTCTATGTAACCTAACACTGGCTGTGTGGCTGTGAAGAGATGCTGTAACATTAGCTCTTTAAATAATGCTTAATAAACATGTAGCAGCATCTATTTTAAATGGAAGTGCCATATGCAGGATGGGGTGGGGACTTCCTATAAAGCAACTTACCATATGGTGCAGGGGAGAATGTGACAATTGATAGATGTATTCTACAGAAACCTCAATGAATTTAGTTTCTGCTGCTTATGTTTCAAGTTACACATTTTCAGTCACTGACACTCAGAGTTAACATGATTCACCTGCCCACCCCTCTAGCACAGCTATCCATTTTCATGCCAATTGTTTCCACAGGCAGGTAGTTATTTCTTTTTGTTGAAGTATTTCAGTATCCTTGATAGGTCACTTTGCTAACATATGACATCTATTATACACTCAGTAGCAATGTCAAGTCGCTGCTGAAATTTAGTTTGGCTTAAAAATACAACCATCAATAGGCTAAATTCATGAGGAAGTCTTAAAGAAGAAAATTTCAATAAGTACAGGTATATGTGCATATTCTCCTTAGGATGGTATCATAACTAAGTTCAATACCGAAACAACATACTTGAAAGTATGCAGGCTATTTAGACTACCCAAAGATTTATCTATTATTCAATATACAGTGCACTCCAATTAAGCACATGTTGGATAAGTGCACACTCCGCTTACCTTCATTGGTATGCTCCCATCCCAATTTTTTTCTATTAATTCCAATGACAGCTTACTTCGGTTTGGCACACCATCTATAAGTGCACACTCTAAATGCAATGCAATGATTGGCTTCTTCAGCTACATCACTCCATTTAGGTGCACTTTTGAAAAAATCTGGAAGGGAATTTTCACTCCCAGCCTCATGATGTACAAATGCGACATGACTCAAGTAGTGGTACATCACACTGCTGGCCTCAAATGAGGAAGAGTCAGGAGAGAGCCAGGACCACCTCCCCAACCTCATTGGTTCCCAGCTTCATGATGTATAATTGCCACACCATGAGGCAGTTATACATAATAAAGCTGGGAACCAGCGAGGCATTTGTATATAATGAGGCTGGGAGTGAATGAGGAAGGGTGCTGGTTCCCCACCCTTTCCTTTCTCACCTGAGGGATTACATGGCTGCAGTGGCAGTGGCACAGATCAATAGGAGACCAGGTGGACTGACCAGTCGAATAAAAGTACACCTAAATGGCATAGCCCTTTATTTGGCCACAATGAAAGCAGAACAAAAATAAAAGGAGACCAGGTTGGCTGACCAGTTGAATAACTGTGCACCAAAATGGTACAACTAAGTGGGAGTGGCACACAAAGTGAAAAAAGACCAGGCTAGCTAACCAGTTGAAAAACCTAAATGGCACAGCTCTCTAAGTGGCCAAAGCATGAGTGGCACACAAAGTGAAAGGAGGCAAACAATATGCATCTTAATTGAAACAGTTTAATTTTGCTTTCTTCATCACCTGAAAGGCATAGAAAATGGCAGTGTCATCACGCATGTGTAAGGCTCTTGCTGGTAGGAGAGATGTAATCAGAAGACTGTACAATAGGGAAAGTAAGGCTTCTATTGCAAAAAACAGCATGGTGTACATCCAAGCCAAATCTCATGCATATGTAACACTACCTAGCCTGATGAGGCTGTCAGTCACAATGGTCAAGAGTAAGATTTTCCCCTGAGACGGAGTACACTTCCACTTAAAGGTGGTACAGCTGTTCAAACATACCCGTTTTAATATCCTGTGTGTGTGCCTCAACAGCCACTGAACAGGAAGAGATTCTCATACCAGGTTTTCTCAGATAAAAAAAGAGAGGCATAATCGAATGGGGCGCCCAAGTTTTCATGAGGGCGTCCTCGCAGGATGGCCCCGGGAAGGGACGGGGAAACCTGTATTATCGAAACAAGATGAGCGTCCGTCTTTTCTTTCGATAGTATGGTCAGAGATGCCCAAATCTCAACATTTAGGTCGACCTTAGAGATGGTCAACCTAAATGTTGAGATGGTCGACCTTAGAGATGGTCGTCCCTGGTTTTTGGCCATAATGGAAACCCAGGACGCCCATCTGAAAAACAACCAAATCCAAGCCCTTTGGTCATGGGAGGAGCCAGCATTCGTAGTGCACTGGTCCCCCTGACATGCCAGGACACCAACCGGGCACCCTAGGAGGCACTGCAGTGGACTTCACAAATTGCTCCCAGGTGTATAGCTCCCTTACTTTGGGTGCTGTGCCCCCCACAAAAAACACTCTCCACAACTGTACAACACTACCATAGCCCTGTAGGATGAAGGGGGGCACCTACATGTGAGTACAGTGGGTTTCAGGTGGGTTTTGGAGAGCTCGCTGTTTCCTCCACAAATGTAACAGGTAGGGGAGGATGGGCCTGGGTCCGCCTGCCTGAAGTGCACTGCACCCACTAAAACTGCAACAGGGACCTGGAGCTGGGTATGACATTTGATGCTGGCATAGAGGCTGGCAAAAAAAAATTAAAACAATTTTTTTAGGGTGGGAGGGGGTTGATGACCACTGGGGGAGTAAGGGGAGGTCATTCCCCCATTCCCTCCGGTGGTCATCTGATCAGTTTGGGTGCCTTTTTGAGACTTGGTCGCAAGAACAAATGGCCCAAGTAAAGTCGGCCAAGTGCTCGTCAGGGACGCCCTTCTTTTTTCCATTATCGGCCGAGGACGCCCATCTCTTAATCATGCCCCAGTCCTGCCTTCACTAAGGTGCTGACACGCCCCTGTGAACTTTGGTCATCCCCGCAACGGAAAGCAGTTGAGGACGCCGAAAATCGGCTTTCGATTATACCGATTTGGGCGACCTTAGGAGAAGGATGCCCATCTCCTAATTTGTGCTGAAAGATGGGCGCCCTTCTCTTTTGAAAATGAGCCTGAAAGTCATTTTTATTGCACAGACAAGTAATAAATTAGCATTATTAAAACCAGCTGACAGCTTGAGCAGGTGCACAGTGTTTCAATATTAAAATGTTTAAAACCAATTAAAATATTTAAATATAGTTAAATCAGGGAACAATTAAAATTAGTCAAAAACTACTAAAATATTTAGGGTCCCTTTTACCAAGCTGCAGCAAAAGGAGGCTGGTGCTGGCATTGGCACATGTTTTACACGAGCACCAAGACCCCCTTTTACCGCAGCAGGTAAAAGGGAAGTCTCGCTTTACTACAGGAAATGGCCAGGCAGCAAGTAAAGCTCTTGCCACACAGACATTTCGGGGGTAAGCGCTCCTCCGTTAACCCAGCAGTAACCAGGAAGCACAGTACTGCCTGATTACCGCCAGGTACATTCTGGTGCTACAAAAATAAATAAAATTTGGTATCGCAGGAAATGACAGCACGCTAGGGGTGGGAAGTATCACTGGGCTACTGCGGTAGCCTGGTGGTACTTCCTGAATAGCGAGCGGTAAGCCCGCGTTGGGCTTACAGCCACTTAGTAAAAAGAGCCCTTAGATTCTTAGTTATGTATTAGTGCCTAATCACTTTTCTCTTCCTTTCCCAGCTCCCGAAACGGGACCCAGAGTTAACAAGTTGAATTTTGTCACCTCTAATACATCAGATAAGTGCACTTAAACTTCCTGTTTCAACATTTTGCACACTTTAACCCCAAGAATTTGTTCCTTTGTGTAAATTATTTATCCTTTTTGAATCCGTAGCTACTACAGAAGAAGATGACACTGTTCCTGAAGGACGGATCACCTTTCTGTCAACATTTCAGCATCAGGTAAATATATCTCACACAATACAATCTCCCTTTTTTCAGGCCTGAATATTCTGGCCAAAATATTAATGTCTAAAAAATAGAAAAAAGAAAAGTAAAAATGTGTGCACACAAACAAAAATACCCAAAACATATCTTCCTGTGTCTTTCTTGGCATTGGCTGGCCTCCTCACTTCCGAGATTCAGGACAGCTTCCCCAAAAGAGACGGGAACCCACTAGGACCAGTTCAGCAATGCATTATCAGTTGATGGCTGGAAAAAAAACCCTGCCTATCACACTACAACTGTCCAGGGCTCTCCCAGTGACCACTGCTCAGCCCAGGCTTTCTTAGATTAGGCCTTCCTCCCTAAAGCTTAGCCCTACCATCCCTAGCTGCATCTAAATAAACCCTCCACTAGCCCAGCTGCTACTTTAGTGGCACCAGTATCTTTCCCTTAAGGGGAATGCCTTGAAGGAGGGAGGTCTTCTAAAAGGATAGCATCAACCTGGTGAAGCTAGAAGTAATCCTGTAGCCAGGACCAGCCCACCAGGTGGATGCAATATCCTCTCGCCCTGGAGGGAAGGTTTAGGATGGCTGTTGTAGCTGGTGATTTGATTAATAGGTATGTAGATATCTGGGTGACTGGTGGACATGAGGATTGCCTGATTACTTGCCTGCCTAGTGTGAAGGTGGCGGACCTCACGTATCACCTAGATAGGATTTTAGATAGTGCTGGGTAGAAGCCAGCTATCTTGGTACATGTGGGTACCAATGACATAGCAAAAATGTGGGAGAGAGGTTCTGGAAGCCAAATATAGGCTCTTAGGTAGAAAGCTCAAATCCAGAACATCTAAGGTAGCATTTATTGAAGTACTACCTGTTCCACGCGCAGGGCCCAAGAGACTGGCAGAGCTCTGGAGTTTCAGTGCAGGGAGGAGGGTTTAAGATTTTAAGGAACAGGGCAACATTCTGGGGAAGGGGGAACCTATTCCGGAGTGATGGGCTCCACCTTACTAGGCTGCTGGCATCAGCATCTGAAAAGGAGATAGAGCAGCTTTTAAACTACAACCTTGGGTAAGGCTGACAGTCATTCAAAAACGCATGGTTCAGAACAAGGTATCTTTCAAAGATAACACCAAAACAGGAAAGATATCCCAATAGCGAGCTTCCAATAGAGACCATAGTAGACCAACCACCTTATAATTGAAAGAGAAAAACACCTAGATTTCGACCCAAATCGGGAGATAGACGTTTATCTCACAAAAACGAATAAATCGGTATAATAGAAAGCCGATTTTGGATGTTTTCAACTGCACTCCATCGCAGAAGCGTACAAAGTTGATGGGGGCGTGTCGGAGGCGTGGCGAAGGTGGAACTGGGGCGTGGTTATCGGCCGAGGAGAGATGGGCGCCTTTCGCCGATAATGGAAAAAAAGTATACGTTTGTAGCTAGAATTTAGGGCACTTTTCCTGGACCCTGTTTTTTCACGAATAAGGCCCCAAAAAGTGCCCTAAATGACCAGATTACCACCAGAGGGAATTGGGGATGACCTCCCCTGACTCCCCCAGTGGTCACTAACCCCCTCCCACCACAAAACATGATGTTTCACAACTTTTTATTTTCACCCTCAAATGTCATACCCACCTCCCTGGCAGCAGTATGCAGGTCCCTGGAGCAGTTGTTAGGGGGTGCAGTGGACTTCAGGCAGGTGGACCCAGGCCCATCCCCCCCTACCTGTTACAATTGTGCTGCTTAATGCTTAGTCGTCCAACCCCCCCCAAACCCACTGTACCCACATGTAGGTGCCCCCCTTCACCCCTTAGGGCTATAGTAATGGTGTAGACTTGTGGGCAGTGGGTTTTGAGGGGGATTTGGGGGGCTCAACACACAAGGGAAGGGTGCTCTTTTACCTTTTTTTGGTTTTTGTAAAAGTGCCCCCTAGGGTGCCCGGTTGGTGTCCTGGCATGTGAGGGGGACCAGTGCACTACGAATCCTGGCCCCTCCCACGAACAAATGCCTTGGATTTATTCATTTTTGAGCTGGACGCTTTCATTTTCCATTATCACTGAAAAACAAAAACGCCCAGCTCACAAATCGTCGAATAAAACATGGACGTCTATTTTTTTCGAAAATACGGTTCGGTCCGCCCCTTCACGGACCCGTTCTCGGAGATAAACGCCCAAGGAGATAGACGTTTTCGTTCAATTATGCCCCTCCAACTGTTTAAAACTGATTGAAAATTCTGCAGGAAGCAAAATACATCTTGGAATCCCTATGGAATGAAAATCCATGTGTAAAGAGGAAAAGGATAATGATAGGAGTGTACTACCGTCCACCTGACCAGGATGAACAGACAGATGTAGAAATGTTATCAGAAATTAGGGAGGCTAACAAACTAAGCAACACAATAATAATGAGTGATTTAATTTACCCCAATATTGACTGGGTAAATGTGACATCAGAGCATGCTAGGAAGGTAAAATTCCTTGATGAAATCCATGACTGCTTTATGGAGCAGCTGTTACAGCGGCCAACAAGAGGAGGAAAAATTCTAGACCTAGTTTTTAGTGAAGCACATGATCTGGTACAGGATGTGATGGTACTGGAGCCACTTGATAACAATGATCATACTATGTCAGATTTCATATTGACTTTGGAGTAAGTACACACAGGAAATCCAATATGTTAGCATTTAATTTTCAAAAAGGAGACTATGATAAAATGAGAAGAACAGTGGGAAAAAAAACTTAGAGGAGCAGCTGTGAAGGTCAAAAATTTACATTAGGCGTGGATGGTGTTCAAAAATCTCATCCTGGAAGCCCAGGCAAAATATATTCCATATTTTAAAAAAGGAGAAAGGAAGACCAAACGACAGCCGGCATGGTTAAAAAGTGAGATGAAGGAAGCTATTAGAGTTAAAAGAAAATCATCCAGAAAATGGAAGGCTCCAACTGAAAGTAATAAGAAACAGCATAAGGAATGGCAAGTCAAATACAAAGCACTGATAAGGAAGGCAAAGGGGGACTTTGAAAAAAAGATTGCGTTGGAGGCAAAAACACATAGCAACATTTTTTTTGGTATATTAAAAGCAAGAAGCCAGCAAAAGAATCAGTTGCACTGCTAGATGACCGAGGGGTAAAAGGGGTGCTTAGGGAAGACAAAGCCATAGTGGAGAGATTAAATTAATTCTTTGCTTCGGTTTTCACCAAGGAAGATTTGGGAGAGATGCTGGTGCCAGAAATGTTATCAAAGCTGATGAGTCAGAGAAACTGAATGAAATCTCTATAAACTGGAGGATGTAATGGGGCAATTTGACAAACTGAGGAGTAGCAAATCTCTAGGACTGGATTGTGTTCATCCCAGAGTACTGATAGAATTGAAAAATGAACTTGTGGAACTATTGTTAGTAATATGTAATTTATCTTTAAAATCAAGCATGGTACCACAAGATTGGAGGGTGGCCTCTGTAACGCCGATTTTTAAAAAGAGGTTTCAGAGGTGATCCAGGAAATTATAGACCAGTGAGCCTGACGTCAGTGCCAGGCAAAATGGAAGAGAGCATTATAAAGAACAAAATTACAGAGCATATTCAAAAGCATGGATTCATGAGTCAAAGCCGACATAGATTTAGTGAAGGGAAATCTTGCCTCACCAACCTATTACATTTCTTTGAAGAGGTGAACAAAGATATAAATAAAGGTGAGCCAGTCGATATTGTGTATCTGGATTTTCAAAAGACATTTGACAAAGTACCTCATGAAAGACTCCAGAGGAAATTGGTGAGTCATGAGATAGGAGGTAGTGTTCTATTGTTGATTAAAAACTGGTTAAAAGATAGAAAACAACGAGTAGGGTTAAATGGTCAGTATTCTCAATGGAGAAGAGTAGATAGTTGGGTTCCCCAGTAGTATATGCCAGGACTGCTGCTTTTCAACATATTTATAAATGATCTAGAGATGGAAGTAACTATTGAGGTCATTAAATTTGCCTATAACACAAAATTATTCAAAGTTGTTAAATCGCAAGAGGACCTTACGAGACTGAGAGACTGGTCATCCAAATGGCAGATGACGTTTGCAAGTGCAAAGTGATGCATGTGGGAAAGAGGAACCTGAACTATAGCTACGTAATGCAAGGTTCCACATTAGGAATCACCGACCAGGAAAGGGATCTAGGCGTCATTGTTGATGATACATTGAAATCGTTTGCTCATTTTGCGGTGACGGCAGCTAAGAAAGCAAATAGAATGTTAGGTATAATTAGGAAAGGAATGGAAAACAAAAATGAGGATGTTATAATGCTTTTGTATCGCTCCATGGTCCGACAGCACCTCATATATTGTGTGCAATTCTCCGCACTTCATATATTGTGTGCAATTCTGGTCACTGCATCTCAAAAAAGATATATTGGAATTAGAAAAGGTACAGAGAAGGGCGACAAAAATGATAAATGGGATGGGACGACTTCCCTAAAAGGAAATGCTAAAGCGGCTAGGGCTGTTCAGCTTGGAGAAAAGACTGCTGAGGGGAGATATGATAGAGGTCTATAAAATAATGAGTAGAATGGAACGGATAGACCTGAATCGCTTGTTTACTCTTTCTAAAAATACTAGGACTAGGGGGGCATGCAAGAAGCTACAAAGCAGTACATTTAAAACAATTTGGAGAAAATATTTCTTCACTCAATGTGTAATTAAACTCTGAAATTCGTTGCCAGAGAATGTAGTAAAAGAAGTTAGCTTAGCGGGTTTTTTAAAATGTTTGGATAACTTCCTAAAAGAAAAGTCTATAAGCCATTATTAAAATGGACTTGGCCTGCAGTATTAAACCTGTCCTTAAACTTTTCATTTACACCTATACTATACCAGGGCTGTCCCTTTACTCAGCTCTCTATCATCCAGTGAGAATCTGGTGGTGGTCCTGTGCATCAAAATTCCTCCTTTTTTTCACTTCTACCCTTTTTCTTTCCCCTGTGCTAAAATTTTTAAACACTTTTGGTCTTTTTGGTGCTTGTCCTCAAAGCAGCATACTACCTGATCAAAGGCTACCTCCTAACTGAACTCAGTCTTCCCAAGCCATAACTATAGCAATGTGGAACTGGCTGGCACCACCTGACACCTGCCAGACAATCAGTGCCTGGCATCTGAACCTTGCAGTTTCCACTAGAATATGGAACCCTGACTTTTTAGACTTCAGGCTCCACTTTGAAACCACTTTTCCCCATAGAATATACATTTTTACTAATATTTCAGTAACACAAAGTGTAAAACATTTCCCCTTCGCTGCCCAGGTCATACACATCCTTAGTAACGTCCTTGTGTTTTTACATTTTAAAAATATGCATTTTTCATGTCGCCCCACATTTTCCTTGTAAAACACTTGAAAATTATTCATTAAATCCCCTCATTAATTCATGACAAATTAACTAAAATTCCGCTCTACCAAGTATAGCCATTAGAATTCCCAGTTGCATGTCCTAAAGTGCGCTATCTCCCCGTAAGGTGAATTCCCACCCCACAGGCACAAATTAATTTTCCTGGGTTAAAACCCCCATAACTCATCTAAAGGAAGTCTCTAAAGACCCCACCACCAAAAATAATTTTATGAAAATGTTCCCCTTAGCCTCAGCAAATGCGGTCCAAAATCAGATTTTAAAATAAAATATTTTAAGACCAAGGGACCTCTTACTGGCTTCCTTAATGTGGAAAGGTCACCTCCATCCTCCAATCTGGTCTGGCTACCCTGTCACAGCTCTATTTAAAACCGTGAAAAATCATGAGTTCCCCCTGGAGCTCCTGATGGGTAGGTCAAAAATTGAGGCCCCATCTTCGTTTTGGGCCTCCTCAGAGATCCGGAGCTGAACTGAGCATGTGCAAAAGTCCGCACCTGATATCCTAAGAAGTTAGACTCTGCATGCAGCACAGAAAAACAGAAAGAAATACGTTGCTATACATTGGAAAATGAAGTCCTAAGTGTAATCTTCAAACACTATATAAAATAACGGAAACAGGAAAACAGTACTGATTATACTAGTGCAGTAACAGTAACATACATTTTGTAAATCAAAACACAATTTATGAGAAAATAAATCATCGGAAATCAAATAACAGCATTCAGAAAACAATTCTGGAAGTTCATTCGAGGCTTTTAAATCTGGAGAGATCTTGCAAGGGCACATTTCCAAGTATTCAACAATTGCTCAGTAATTTAATCTTTATGCTGTCAGATTAACGGAGAAAATTAAATTAATATAGGTGGCCTCACTTCCTTTGTTAGGCTCTGTTTGCTGAAGTTACAAATTTCTTTCAATGTTTGTTTATGGGCAAGGAGAAAGGCTCTGACTGTTAAACAATGTTTATATTTCAGACCAAGGAATCTGATGGCCCTTGGCAGGGATTCAGCCAGTGATTAAGCTGAGCCAGCTATTTGAACTGCTTGCTTGTTTTCAAGGTCAACCTTTCCTTCTATAAGTGCAAGGTACCAAAGGACAATCAGTAAATCATATTGCTCTGCTAGAGGCATATATCTTCCTTGTTTATAAATGCAATAGTAAGCTACTATGAAGGGAAACAGCAAGGTACTGTCTCACTGCTTAACAAGTAAATATAGTATGTATGTAGATATACAATCTCAGTAGTGTTATTCTGAAGAACTCCATGACTGCCATGGAACAAGAGGTTGCTGCAATAAGCTACAGTACATCTTTAGGTTTACCACAGAATGCTGGCAACGCAACACTGCTAGTTGGGTATACTCAATGTTGTTCAAAGTACTAGGTCAAAGTACTAAATTAAAAATATAAATAAAATATAAATAAATATAAATACAAATATAGTTGAAGAGCACATTTAAAAACTTTGCTTAAGTGAAAGCAAAAAAAGTTATCGCCTGATATAATACTTTTTGAGTAAAGAGTAAAAGTACTACAACTACAATTAATACAATTATTGGTACCTTTTTTATCCCAAAAACTTTATTGCGATTTAATCTGATTTGCTTTTAGCAAAACTAAATTTTGAAAATGACTGTGACTCATGCAAGTGTACTAGTAAGTCATTAATCCAGCACAGCTAAAATGGTTTTTGACAACTGCACTAGCAAGAAGCAGATTGTTCAATCGGATAAAAAGTTCATTCAAATCAGGCAAGGCTGAAGTACAACTGATGTCTTCTGACTGGGTCTGCAGATATTGATCAAGGGAATCTCTGTTTGAAACACCTGACTTCCTTACAGTGAAGAATGCTTTATCATCATCGTCATTATCATTTCATTAGACGTAGTATGGTCTAATTCATCATTTGCATCTTCATCTTTATCTTTGTTATCATGGTCATGATGTCCAATTACAGAGAAGGCTTTCGCAAAATTGAAATAATTGTCTGTTGTTCTAACAGTATGTTGTCTGATTGCAAAATCTGCTTGAATGTCTTCAAGAACTGATGCAAGAATGTCAAATATGCAGGAACCATTCAGTCTTAAGGCCAAACAGGCAGACTTCTCTAAAGACTTTATCAATCCAGGGGATAGTCACCCCAATGTAAAATTTTCAATAGGATGACCAGCAGGTTGTGGTAGAGATATATGTCTGTTTACCAAGAATCGCAACCAGCTTCATCTTCGCTTCAAAGTGACCCAACTCATCACTGTTCTGTTTAGCTGGAGATCAGTAACCAATTCAACAGCAATTCCACTGTTCTTAAAGGCTATATGCAATGAACAGCAAAATTTAAGATGAGATGATCCACTGTCTGTGTGATGAGGTTTGCAACAGCAAAATTCTGTTTCAGGTTTCGTTGTTTCATTTGGTTTACTGAGCAATCATCAATTATGTATTGTTTCTGCTTTTACTTTTAACTGCAAGCATCATATATAACTAAATAAAAGTAAACCTGTACTTCTTTATACATAAAAGTGACAAAACTTTTACTTAATACAGTAACTAGTTACATTTACTTAGTTACTACACAACACTGGGTACACTTATATGTAAATCAATATTCATGTTTCTATTTATGCTATCTAATGAGAGGGGCCCCAAAGAAGACAAAAAATTATATGCTTCTCTAGAGCTTTTGAGAAAAGTTATGTTTGGCAGTGACCAAACTTTAGCTGTGAAAGCTTCAGTGTGTAACAAAGCAAAAAAATATTTAAAGTTGAAATAAAGTAATAAGACAGAACAAGGACAAGGTGAACATTTCTTGATGCCTAGTTTCCTTCTTTGCTATAGAAATTTGCATACAGTTATGATTACAAAGCAGTAGGAAGGCTGTTTTAAAAATTTTAGATGGCATCACAGTGTGCTCTAACCTCCATGACATTAACAAAGGGCCTCTTTTAACAAGCCACACTAGCAGTTCCCACTCGGCAATGCCGACAGAGCCCATTCAAAGTGAAGGGGCTTTGTTGGCATTACCACACCGGGAGCTGCTAGCATGGCTTGATAAAAGAGGCCCTTTGTTAATGTCATGGGTTAGTTCAGAGCCACGGCAGTTGGGTCCCGGCCTGAGAAAGTCCTTTGTTGGCACGCTGCCAAACAGAATTGGTTAAAGGGATATGGTGGTTCCTCCTGATGAAGAGAACGAAATGCGGTCCTGCATAGAGGAGCCGATGCTTGCTTAAGGACTAGAGTAACAGCAGTTATGAGATTGAAAAGTCTCATCCCGCTAATGTAGTGCCTGAAATCTATTGCAAGTGGAGTTGTTTACCCCCAGAGAAGTGTGTTGGGGTTTGTCTTGAACTTTCATGAAACTTCATGTGAAACCGGAAACCGGAAGAGCAGAGTGAATGGACATATGCAAAGGTTTCTTATTTCTAATTCTGTGATGCCTCTTTGAGAGACGAGATATCATGAACTTTGACACAGTGTGTAATGATATTCAAGAAAGTCATGTATATATAAATCCTCCTTGTTATAGATTTTCTATGCAGGTACTATAAGGTGTGAATGAGCATGAAAGATATAAGAGAATATTGTTTCTGAATAAAGGTTTTAAATACACGTGAGCAGGTTTTGAAGCACACGTGTTTAATAAAGATATTTTGTATTCAATAAGACTGGGGCTATTTAGTGATTGATAATACGAGTGCTCCAGCAGCTCTATTGAGTCCCTAATTGTATAATATTATTGATAAAAGAGGCCCAAATTTCTTTTTCTGCTTTAAAGCAAGTTGACTTGCTGATGTTATAATTCCAACTATTAGGTTGATGTACTAAACTACAATATTTTTCATAGCCTCAGCTCAACTTCTGTTAAAATGTTCAATGTGAAACAATGACTGTAATTTGGAATTTTGTGTGTGTGTTTTTAATTTTCAAATGACCCATCAGCAGAAATATTTGTAAAACAGTACCTCCACAGCTAGTAAACTTTCATGCATAGTCCATTGCATGCCAAAATGCACAGTAGCTCATTCAAATCAAATTAAATCAAATCTTATACACCATTAAAATCCCCTTTTCAGGGTTTAGTGCAGTTTATATCCTAAGTAGACTTGACATAGACCGATTAGAATATATACAAATAATAAAGGTACTTCATTAAGGCAGAATTCACTAGACTGGCATACAAAGACATTTTCACAGATCAGTTTTCACTCAAAAAGATAATTATGCTAGTTATCATTTTTCAGCTGTATTAGGCATTCAAGGTTGTGCACAAGTTTTCAACACAGCTCATTTATATTGGTTTGCAACATTATTCATGAATGATACCTCTAACCTGTGGGAAATCTTGCAGGTTTGTATATCAGCTTCTCTATAATGAAGGATAGAGAGGTACTACGGAAGGGATCAATGACATCACAATGACGCCTTGTTAGTTCTAGTAGTTCTTTAGATTGATGGTTCTCAACTTAGGTCTGCAAGAATATCATAGGGGTTTCACTGTAAGTGCAGTTAAGAACATAAGAACCTAAGAATAGCCATACTGAGTCAAACCAATGGTCCATCTAGCCCAGTATGCTGCTTCCAGCAGTGGCCAATCTAGGTCACAAGTAAATGACAGAAACCCAGTTAGTAGCACTATTCCATGCTACCAATCCCAGGGCAAGCAGTGGCTTCCCCATGTCCATCTCAATAACAATGGACTTTTCCTCCAGAATTTAATTGAGTGTCTCCTGGTCTTTCTACTTTTTAACTGCATAAAAAATCAATTCACCTCCACCTGTTCCACAGCACTCAGGATTTTGTAGACCTCAATCATATCCCTCCTCAGCTGTCTCTTTTCAAAGCGGAAAAGCTCTAGCTTTTCCTCATATGGGAGTAATTCCATCCCCTGTATCTCGTATGAGAGAGCACCGTTCATGGATCACTACAACTGCAAGATCCCCAGGGGTGCCTTGTATATCGTGTTCTCAATGACTTGAGGTGTTTGGCCCTTGAACAAATTAAGCTGGGTAACCACGGCGGTGATTTAAATAAGAAGTTATTGCAGAGGTAAGTATTTTGGACATACCATCTTAAAACATTGGAACCGGTGGGTCTTAATACCTATTTACACTGGGGATGTTGCATATGAGAGGTTCCCATTTCCAGTGTGGACGATCATCAATATCTGGTAGATGAGCTGTTAAAAGATGTGGCCGCCATTACCATTGATGGTGACCCAAATGAGGAGGGGGTAGGAAGGACACAAGTAAGCACCAGGAGAATATGCAGTAGTTGCAGTGGATATCTTGTATTTCTGTTTGTGTGTTTTTTCGCTTCTCTATTATGGCTGACTAGTTTTCCATCTCACCAGATCTGCATCAACCCAGATCCATTGACAAAGCTCAGGCAAAACGGGAACCTGTCGGGGTCAGGAGAATGTCCAGATTATGCGGATAAGTGACTGTCTGTCTGTAAACGCCATAAACAGTATAACACTTTGATGCTGATATTGTGAATAAAAATGGAACAAGTATAAAAAGAAAAAAGTCAAAAAATACTTTCAACGAGTTATGCACATTAGCTGAATGACTGAACTTTTGTAATTAAAACATAGGCGGTCAGGGGTTTTGTCTGTGATTACACAAGTCACTAAGGCTTGTTCAGATTGTGAGCGTTAATTGTGAACATAAATAGCCTGAGTGACATTATGAGACTTTTCCCCTCACACTCAATGTGCAGTTTATAGTAAACCATGCAACTGCTTATTTATTTGTTTGGTGAAGTTTATCACTTATTGGGAGTTTCTAAGCCAATTTTTTCTTTGAAGTAATAGGATTAGCACAGGATTAGCACATGAACTCTTACCACCTACAAAACAGGTAAAGTAGTTGTAAAGGTTCACATGCTAATCTCTTTTAATGGCCACATGCTAATGGCAAAATTAGCACATGGTCATTAACAGAAAAAAATAGGAAAATCAGCCTTCTCACTGTAGCAGTAAAAATGGCCTTAGTGCACAGGAAAGACCTGCATAAGGGCACGCTAAGGTCACTTTTTGCCACAGGTTGGTAAAAGGGCTCCTTAACGCACCATTGCCTCAAGTACAATGTTTTGTGGAAATTTGCCTGTCAGTGCATGCTAATCATGCATTTTGGAGCCCTTTCACAAAGGCGCGGTAGGCTCTACATGTGTGCATTGCCCCCCTTGCAGTAATTTCAAATTTGGCATGCACCCATATATCCGGGACAAATTATTTTTTTATTTCCTACTGCGTCCAGCGTTTCCGGTGTTAGTCGGCAGTTGTCACGTGCTGACCGATCACCAAGTGTGTAGAGTGTGAGCCCTTACCACTAGATCAATGGGTGGCATTCAGACCTTAAATAGGCATGCACTGGTTTCAATTTTACCACAGGCCCTTTTGGAGCGGAGGAGTAGCCTAGTGGTTAGTGCAGTGGATTTTGATCCTGGGGAACTGAGTTTGATTCCCACTACAGCTCCTTGTGACTCTGGACAAGTCACTTAACCCTCCATTGCCCCTGGTACAAATAAGTACCTGAATATACTGTCCACCTTATAATTGAAAGAGAAAAACGCCTAGATTTCGACCCAAATCGGGAGATAGACGTTTATCTCACAAAAACGAATAAATCGGTATAATGGAAAGCCAATTTTGGACGTTTTCAACTGCACTCCATCGCGGAAGCGTACAAAGTTCACGGGGGCGTGTTGGAGGCGTGGCGAAGGTGGAACTGGGGCGTGGTTATCGGCCGAGGAGAGATGGGCGCCTTTCGCCGATAATGGAAAACAAGTATGCGTTTGTAGCTAGAATTTAGGGCACTTTTCCTGGACCCTGTTTTTTCACAAATAAGGCCCCAAAAAGTGCCCTAAATTACTACTACTACTACTACTACTATTTAGCATTTCTATAGCGCTACAAAGCATACGCAGCGCTGCACAAACATAGAAGAAAGACAGTCCCTGCTCAAAGAGCTTACAATCTAATAGACAAAAAATAAATAAAGTAAGCAAATCAATTAATGTGAACGGGAAGGAAGAGAGGAGGGTAGGTGGAGGCGAGTGGTTACAAGTGGTTACGAGTCAAAAGCAATGTTAAAGAGTTGGGCTTTCAGTCTAGATTTAAAGGTGGCCAAGGATGGGGCAAGACGTAGGGGCTCAGGAAGTTTATTCCAGGCGTAGGGTGCAGCGAGACAAAAGGCGCGAAGTCTGGAGTTGGCAGTAGTGGAGAAGGGAACAGATAAGAAGGATTTATCCATGGAGCGGAGTGCACGGGAAGGGGTGTAGGGATGGACGAGTGTGGAGAGATACTGGGGAGCAGTAGAGTGAGTACATTTATAGGTTAGTAGAAGAAGTTTGAACAGGATGCGAAAACGGATAGGGAGCCACTGAAGGGTCTTGAGGAGAGGGGTAGTATGAGTAAAGCAACCCTGGCGGAAGACGAGACGGGCAGCAGAGTTTTGAACCGACTGGAGAGGGGAGAGGTGACTAAGTGGGAGGCCAGCAAAAAGCAGATTGCAGTAGTCTAAACGAGAGGTGACAAGGGTGTGGATGAGGGTTTTGGTAGAGTGCTCGGAAAGAAAGGGGCGGATTTTACGGATGTTGTAAAGAAAGAAACGACAGGTCTTGGCAATCTGCTGGATATGAGCAGAGAAGGAGAGAGAAGAGTCAAAGATGACCCCAAGGTTTCGAGCTGAGGAGACAGGGAGAATGAGAGAGCCATCAACAGAAATAGAAAACGGGGGGAGCGGGGAGGTGACCAGATTACCACCAGAGGGAATCGGGGATGACCTCCCCTGACTCCCCCAGTGGTCACTAACCCCCTCCCACCACAAAACATGATGTTTCACAACTTTTTATTTTCACCCTCAAATGTCATACCCACCTCCCTGGCAGCAGTATGCAGGTCCCTGGAGCAGTTGTTAGGGGGTGCAGTGGACTTCAGGCAGGTGGACCCAGGCCCATCCCCCCCTACCTGTTACAATTGTGCTGCTTAATGCTTAGTCGTCCAACCCCCCCAAACCCACTGTACCCACAGGTAGGTGCCCCCCTTCACCCCTTAGGGCTATAGTAATGGTGTAGACTTGTGGGCAGTGGGTTTTGAGGGGGATTTGGGGGGCTCAACACACAAGGGAAGGGTGCTATGCACCTGGGAGCTCTTTTACCTTTTTTTTTTTTTTTTTTGTAAAAGTGCCCCCTAGGGTGCCCGGTTGGTGTCCTGGCATGTGAGGGGAACTAGTGCACTACGAATCCTGGCCCCTCCCACGAACATATGCCTTGGATTTATTCGTTTTTGAGCTGGGCGCTTTCATTTTCCATTATCGCTGAAAAACAAAAACGTCCAGCTCACAAATTGTCGAATAAAACATGGACGTCTATTTACAGTTCGGTCCGCCCCTTAACGGACCCGTTCTCGGAGATAAACGCCCATGGAGATAGACGTTTTCGTTCAATTATGCCCCTCTATGTAAACCACTTTGAATGTAGTTGCAAAAACCAAAGAAAGGCAGTATATCAAGTCCCATTTCCCTTTCCCAGCCAATTGCAAAAAAGCCCTTTTTCTTAGATGCGGTGAAAACTGGCCCAGCACATGCCAAAAGCATGCACCCACACTACCAAAAGCCACTTTTTGCCACATCTTAGTAATAGGACCCTTAAATATATTTTTGTAATTTTTTCAGAGAGGTATGTGATGGGTGGGGAACAGGTGTGGAAGCGCTATCCAGCTAGTACATTCACATTAGCATAAACTAGATAATCAGGGTTAATTGCGATGTTTGCAAATCCCTTGAACTAATAGATAAATTAGCGCGGGGCCTCCAAGAAAGCAAAGTAAAATAAAAATAAAGAGATAAAATCCGTAAAATACTGGCATCATAAATATTTTAGTGCATTTTGGTAAAAGGGCCCTTAGATTATAAGTCATCTATGGAAACACCCAGTACACTTGCATAATTCACCTTGAACTGCTACTGAAAAAAGGTGTGAGCTAAATTCCAAAAAATAAAATAAAATGTACTACCTGAACTATCCCCAGAGGAGGCTGGATACTGAGCTGGTATAACAAGTAGAGGTGTATAATTAAAATAATAAAATCATTTATCCCCCCCCCCCCCCCCCATTTACTAAGCCATGCTAGCAACTGCCGTGTGGCAATGCCGACACAGTCAATTCAAAGTGAATGGGCTGTGTCAGCATTAGCACAGGGCAGCCACTAGCGCAGTTTAGTAATCAGGGGGTTAATATTCTTGCATAATTTGCCACATAGAAAAATATTTTATATGAGCAAACATTCAAAAACAATGCATCTCATTTTAATAATCCACTTGGTAACACAACAGCATTGAGTATATCTGCCTACCTGCATTTTAAAGCCTCAGGGCTTTTCATCAGGTGTTGTATGACTTTAGTTTCAGGGTTGTTTAGAGGACAGAAACTATCAGGGATGACCGATCAAAGGGAAAAAAAGGAGATTATTTTCTGAAATGAGAAGTAGCAGGAGGAGTGGAAGCAAACACAGGGAAAGGTATAACTAATAGATGTAAGGGAAGTGATTGTGCCATCGTAAAATATAGATGAGACCCAGCCTGAAGTACCTTGTTCAGTTCTGGAAGTCTTTTATTAATGTTAATTTATAATGGTAATAATTTTTTATGATTGTGTAATATAATTGTTAAAAACATATTTCAATAAAAAAAGAAAAAAATATAACAGTTAAATACCAATAACTATTAAAATTTATACAAGAAACTGTTTTTCTAACTGTTGTTTTGGGGAGGCAGTTCATCATAAGATTTCAGATCTTTATCTTTCTTCTTTTATGTCTTCTGAGCCTTTTTTCTGATATTCTTTCCATTATGTCTTTCCTTATAGTCTCCTCCTTTCTCTATCTCCATCTCCCTCTCTCTTATCACTTTTCTCATCTAACTTCTATCTTTCTGCTTACCAAGATCATGTTACTGACCCTGTGCCATTTGTCTTTCATCTTTGTCTCACGCCTTTCTGCTTCCTCTCTCAACCTTTGAGGTCCATCTTGCCCTTTCCTTACCCATTTCATCCTCTTGCTTATTTTTTATTCCCTATCTAGTTCTAAACTTTTTATCTTCCTTCCCTATCACTCCCTTTCCACATTTGTCTGTCTTTTCCCTTCTCGGGCTCTCTCTCTTTAGGTACCGAGCCAGCCTTAATCATCCTTCCTCTATGTCCTCCCACTTTCAACTACCCTTCCCCACTATACCCCTAGCTTCAGTCAACCTCTCCTCACTGCCCCAACCTCAGAGTCCCCAAGTTTCCACCATATTCCCTAAGTGCCCTCCATGCATCCTCAACTGCCTTCATCTAGTGTGCAACAGCCTCACTTAATCCTCACTCTATGTATCTCCAGGCTCCATCATGTGCTCTCATTGACCTAGATTTCATCTTTTTTTTACGGTAACTTTCTACTCTGAGACAAAATGGTTAGATACATTTTACTCATAGACTTTGTTAGGCATAACACAGGTTTAGACCAGTGACATGTAAGGTTTGGTCTCCAGTCTTCCAGGAGGAGAAAGAGCAATTTTATAACTTGGTGCCTTCGTTTGGACACCTTGATGCAGCTAAAGGAGCTGTGCGCACAGATTCCTTTGTAGAATATTAGCATAAGGTGACAGAAATGTGCATACATTTAGCCACACCTGTTTACGATAGGTCTATGGCAGGCATAAAAGTGCAGCACTTAGGTACATAACTTACAGTATTCTGTAAGTTATGCACATAAGTGGGAGACATGCCCATGTTCCATTCATATGCATGCACCCTTCCATATATGTGCTAAGGGAGTTCTATGCATTTGTTAGAGAATACTGCTTTCACACTTCTGTGTACAGTATACACACATATGTGCTAGTATTCTTTAACATATGTGCACAAATGACAGCTAACTTGAGGTGCCCTGTTATAGAAGGGGGGTGGGGGTATGAATCTCCCTAGGTTTTCTGCCCAGCTTTGTGGCTGTCTGCTAGAATCTATATATCGTGTCTAGCGTTCTGCATCTAAAATCTAAGCATATTACATAACAATGTGCGTAACTTAATTGGCTTAACAAGCCAATCAGCGTTGTTAAAAGCACTTAAGCAATAATGAGCACTAATTGGAAATAATTAGAATTTATGCGTATAACGTGCTAAGCATATGCTGTAATAAACTGTGTCTAAATTCTAAAGTGCACAGTTCAAAAGGGGTGGGGAATTGGGCATTTTGTGAGTGTTCCCAAATGTACATACATTGTTAAAGAATATGGCCCAGTCCACATAAATCTATGTGCAGGGATTTAGACCACGTTTTCGTTGGTGTAAATGGATACATGTAGTTTTATGCGCTGGAATATCAACTAAACATATTCTATATACCACGCCTAAATCTTATAGAATATGCTTAAGTGGAAACGATTTCCGTGCTGATTTTCCAGGCGCCATATATTTATTTATTTTATTTATTTGTGGCATTTATACCTCGCTCTTTCCCGCTTGATAGCAGGTTCAGTGCGGCTTACAAAGTATGGTACAAAGTATCACGGAGATAATACAGGTATTATCTCCTGTGTGTGCTGCTCCTGGTTGGCTCTGCAGGAGTAGCCCAGGCAGGTAGTATATGTCACCTGTCTCTAGGCTTCCTCCTTACTGATCACTGTATGTTTTGCATCCCATGCCTTATCTTTTTGAGTTCCTGTATTGCTCACATTTCTACTTTTCTCTTACATTCCTTTTTTCTGTTACGTGCTGCTAAGGGGTAGTGAGAATTAAACTAGCCTTGGTACTGTTCTGTAGATTCTGACTCCATTACTGGTGGGCTAAGGTTAGGCTTAACCAGTAGCAAAAACCCTCAGAGGTCCTCCTTTCCTGTTATCATTCTATTCCTAGCTAGAGGTGCACTGATAATGTTGTGTCTGTTTTCACTTTGAAATTTAGACATTTGCACCTGCTTTTTATGTGGGTAATGTTTCTATAGAAAATAATGCATGTAAAGTTGAAAATGCAATCTCTGTTGTTTTCATCCCCTGACCTAAATAAATCTGCTGGCCACACCTCCACGAAGTATATGCTCTGTAGTCATATTGAGGAGGGCAAGTTTTAGACAACTAATTTATCTCTCCACACTCATCCTTCCCTACACCCCTTCCCGTGCACTCCGCTCCATGGATAAATCCTTCTTATCTGTTCCCTTCTCCACTACTGCCAACTTCAGACTTCGCGCCTTCTGTCTCGCTGCACCCTACGCCTGGAATAAACTTCCTGAGCCCCTACATCTTGCCCCATCCTTGGCCACCTTTAAATCTAGACTGAAAGCCCACCTCTTTAACATTGCTTTTGACTCGTAACCACTTGTAACCACTCGCCTCCACCTACCCTCCTCTCTTCCTTCCCATTCACATTAATTGATTTGACTTGCTTACTTTATTTATTTTTTGTCTATTAGATTGTAAGCTCTTTGAGCAGGGACTGTCTTTCTTCTAAGTTTGTGCAGCGCTGCGTACGCCTTGTAGCGCTATTGAAATGCTAATAGTAGTAGTACATATGTAGATTACTATTCAGCCACATACATGGAATGAAAATTGTTCTCCATATGTCATTTTAATACTTAGATTTTTTTTATTTAAAAATCAGGATGATAGCACCTTACTTACTAGCCTCCATAAATATGGACATGGCCAAATACGGAGGAATTCCAAAGCATCAAACATTCATATAACCTAAGAAAAGAGTAAAATATCTGGAAGAAAAAGGCCCACTGCTCTTGTTTTATCTCTAACTGCTGAAATGATTCTGCAAAAAAAGCTTCCTT
Organism: Microcaecilia unicolor; assembly: GCF_901765095.1. Lineage (NCBI taxonomy): Eukaryota > Metazoa > Chordata > Amphibia > Gymnophiona > Siphonopidae > Microcaecilia > Microcaecilia unicolor. The sequence goes on from NC_044039.1 coordinate 52,512,863, forward strand.
TGATAGTTTTGTTATTTTAAATATGTGTTACTGGACATAAACTGAAAATGAGAAAGAAGCGCTGGCAGTAATCCTATGAACAGACTCTATTGAGTTGCTATGAAATCCTAATTTCCCAAACATTGCAAATATACTTCTGCAGCTATATCAGCAGCATTCATGGCATTTGATTAATACTCACATCCTAGAGTTTTTTTTCCAAACTTCTGTAGCCAAGAAATCTTTAGCCACAGCATTTCCATTAGTCAATGAGTTTATTTTAAGATTTAAGAGACTTGGAAGGGTACTTTTGATATGACCTCTAAGTCTGACCTTGGACATTTTACTCAAAATGTCCAGAATCCAGGTGGTGAATTTAGCGATTTTTGAACCAGCAAAACATCTTTTTTATTTTGAAAATGGACACTTATATTATATGGTGAGCCCTCCAAAACCCACCAAAAACCTACTGTACAAAACCAACTGTACCCAACTATATACCACTACAATAGTCCTTATTTATTTGTCGCATTTGTATCCCACATTTTCCCACCTATTTGCAGGCTGCAGGTGTCACCTGTATGTAGTACAGTAGGTTTTTGGTGAGTTTTTGGGGGGCTGACACTTTCTACCACGAGTGTAACAGATAGAGTGGGCTATGGGCCTAGGTCCCCTTCTCCACAGTGCACTGCACCAACCACTAATTGACTCCAGCGACCTGCATGTTTCTCTAATAGGACTGACTATATCATCTGAGGCTGTCATAGAGGATGCTATGTACTTTTTTTCACATCTTTGGGGGCTGGGAGGGGGTCATTTTAGAACAGGATCTGCTGACTTACATCCACACATTATCCTCCAAGGTAGCAGGGCACAAAGCACAATGTTCACATCTCTAGTGTCCACAATCAGTAGGAGGTATGCAGCAAGAACTTGATTGCAGCTTCTCTCCCAAATTCCTCCCCTTTGTATATGCTAAAGAAGGCAATTAAGCAAACAAAGAACAAGTCCATAAGACATGCCAATATTTCTTAAGGATGTCAGCTACATATGAAGTACCAATCAGGTGAGTTTGTCCAAATCAGATCACATTCAGCATCGAAATAATTTCATTGGACCGATGATGACACGTACAGAAGGTAAATGAGATTGATAATATTTTGGATTTGAGCAGCCTCTGTGTTGATGGTCCTGTGGTTATACTCATTTCTATGTTAAAAGGGACTTTGAATACTTGCTATCTTTAGTGGGTGTTTTTTAAACATTTTGGTTTTGTTGCTTCACCTTGAGGGGCATAATCGAACGCTTATCTCCATGGGCGTCTACATCCGAAAACGGGTACATGAAGAGGCGGGACAGACCGTATTTTCGAAAAAATGGACGTTTTTCAGCTGGGTGTTTGGTTTTTTTTTAGTGATAATGGAAACTAAAAATGCCCAGCTCAAAAACGTCCTAATCCGAGCCATTTGATCGTGGGAGGGGCCACGATTCGTAGTACACTCGCCCCCCTGACATGCCAGGACACCAACTGGGCACCCTAGAGGTCAGTGCGGTGGACTTCAGACAACGCTCCCACATGCATAGTTCCCTTACCACGGGTGCTGAGCACCCAACCCCCCTCCCCCAAAACCCACTACCACAAATGTACACCACTACCATAGCTCTTAGGGGTAAAGGGGGCACCTACATGTGGGTACAGTGGGTTTTGGAGACCTCCCATTTACCAGCACAAGTGTTACAGGTAGGCACTGCGGTACCCACTAAAAGTGCTCCAGGGACCTGCATACACTCAGGCCTCTAGGACTCGTTGCTGCTGTAGAACCTTGGCACACCAGTTGACACCTGAAGACTAATGTCTCCAAAAACGTCCTTTATTTGAATAAGCATGTTTACTCACAGTTAACTGCAGATCAGAGGTTGTGCCCCACTCGCAAAGAGTCTCCCTGGTACTGAGATTAGCAGTAGGTCAGAGCTGGCAGAATGGTGTACAATGCCCTCTTTCAGCCACATTCAAGGTAAGAACTACGTTCTGTAACGTGGCTAACACATGAAAGGGATCTAAAACTGGCTTACAAAAATGGCCACTACCTCATGGACTACCGGAAACAAAACAGGGCACACTCTGACCCAGTAAGCAGGGGGAAAAGCACCATGGGAGTAGAGCCTACCAACTACCAACATCGTGAGCATTTGCCACAAGCTAGTGGAATCACGGAGCCCAATATCCTACACCCACCACAATGCATTGCTGATGTGTCGGGGGAGTCGGGGGGACCGGAGATCCAGCGGACCTCCAGCCCCCCTGTCGCTCGGGGTGGTTGGTCGCCCACTGGGCCACCAGGGACTATTTTGGAAATGTTGAGGGGACTTAGGGGGTCTGGAGACCTCCAGCCCCCATTTTGCCTTGCTTGGGGCAGGGGTAGATGGGGTATGGTGGTCCCATGGACCTCCAGCCCCTGTATTTGACAGATTTGGGCTTTTGACAGCCCAGACCTATCAAACAAGTGCGGGAGTATTGTGCTGAGCGCATGCTCAGGCACAATTCTCCTGTACTTCTACCCCATGATTAGAGATAATTGCGTGCTTAAATTTACATGTAATTATCTCTGATCATAGGTCTAATAATGCCCCGCACTGTTCCAGCGCTATTTTTGGAGCGCTGTTTGGAACAGTGCGGGGCTTTTGATCATCTGTCTGTAAGTGTATTCTGTAATGTGATGTGCCTAAATTCCAAGTCACATAGTAGAAAAAGAGGCATGGCCATGGGCGGGGCGTGGGCATTTTAAAAAACTATAGAATATACCCGCTCTGTGCCTAATTTAGGCATTCACGCCAAGAAAATATGGTGTAAATGGCTGTGACTACATTTGGTTGTGCAGAGAGGCACTTGGCGTTAATCTATATACTGCATGGAAATTTAAGCCTATTCTATTAAATTTAGGTGCACTTTACAGATAGGTGTATTTTTTCCCCACACTGAAGTTTCAGGTGCCATACAGTATACAGAATCTAGCCCTACGTTTATAGAATGGTGTCTGTGCCCTTATGCAAATAGATACAGATTAGTGCCAATTAATACCACTTAAGGTCTATTGGCACCTAATTTAGCAAGGCACGAATTTGCACACTAGTTGGAAGTTTGGGTGTGCAATTTTATTCATTCATTTCAGTATTTATATACCACTTAGACCTAAGCAGTTTACAGTTTCATTTTACAAGTACTGAGTCTGTCCCTAGTGGGCTCACAGTCAAAGTAGTAGCTATACCTGGGACAACAGAGGGTTAAGTGACTTGCCCAAGGTCACACAGAGCTACAGAGAGAATTGAACCTGGTTCCCCAGGATCTCAACCCACTGCTGACCATCAGGCAGCAGTGGGAATCGAACCCAGTTCTCCAGGTCTGCAACCCACTGCACTAACCATTAGGCCACTCCTCCACTCCAAATCTAGAGGTAATTGTAGAGTAGAGGCGTAGTCTACAAGTTAGAGCAATGAGCTAAGAACCAGGGGATCCTGATTCAAATCCCACTTTAGCTCTTTGTGATTTTATTTTTTAATTGTGAGCCCTCCAGCGATAGAAAAATACTACTGTATCTGAATATACACTGCTTCAATAGCCTTTGGGCTTGCAGGTTTCCTAAATACCACCAGGAGGGCCTGAAGACTATTGAAACGGTGTTCGTTCAGGAATAGTAGGTATTTTTGGATCTATGTAATCTTGGCGGACATTGGGTGGCGACGCCGGTATTTGGAGAATAAAACCGGTGCAGGGCGGACTTCTACCTGCCTGAGAAAGGCAGGGACAAATCAAACTCGGATATACATATAAAGTACTACATACCATGTAAAATGAGTTTAGCTTGTTGGGCAGACTGGATGGGCCATTCAGGTCTTTATCTGCCGTCATTTACTATCTTACTATGTTATGACCCTGGAGGGCTCACAATTTAAAAAAAAATCATCAAAAAATGAAGTAGGATTTGAACAAGGGTCCCCTAGTTCTCAACTCGTTGCTGTAACTATTAAGTTACTCCTCCACTTGGTATGAAAGTTTATTAAGAAGTTAATTTTTAAAACATTACTAACTGAAGCTATCACAGAGCCTAGTATCCCTTGCCAGTTTCACATTCGGAGGAGGAAGGAGGACAGCAACCACTGGTGGATTAAGAAAGTAATTTTCCTTAATCCCTTCAGTGAAGAGCTGCTCAATTGTAGCACCCTTCTGCAACCTGGAAGTGCTGAGTACCAGGTCTAAATAACAACGTCCATCTTTTTAGACATAGACTCATTCCCCTCCTGAAATCAAAGCTGGACATCCATATTTTGGCTCCTCCCTAGTCCTGCCCAAAATGCACCCAGAATATGCCCCCTTGCCATAAGGACATACTGCAGTTTTAGTCATCCATATTCTGACTTTATAAGATCAGGATTTGGACGTCCATGCAATATGAATATCTAAATGCCAGTTTTCAGATATTCCAAAACACAAATAGAGCTTCTAAAATAAGAGCCATAGCATGCACTAAGCATTTTCTCTAAGTATCTTATTTATATCTGAGAAACAAAGCAGAAAAAATAATGTTCAGCTCATACAGCATACTAAAGATGTCCATTCATTTGAAATGTACATTCAGCAGAAAAGTCAACAATATTTACCATGTCAGTTTATCTAATTTTTAACCTAAAACAGGAAAAATATGTTTTCCCATGTTGCTAATAGTGCACACTGTTGTACAATACTGCACATTATTTATCAAGAAGACAAATGACAAGAAATAATTAGTGCTCTGATTCAACAAATCTGTGCTAAACCATTTAAAAATATTTGTATATCCCTTAAGAGCAATGGCCCTTCTGAGCTAATGATGGAAAATTATTCCTAATTTCCTTCTTCAGTACAAAAAGTTCCTTATAGTTGTGACTACATTCAATATATGAATTTCAATATTATAAGCACACCATTAAACGTTAGGAACAATTTTTCCCTATAGGAAACTAGGCATGAATGCATCAGCTGGTGACCACATGCATTAGCCAATGACAAGGCAGCTTTGAAATGCTCAGTGTCAATCAGTGTCACGGCAGCTTTCAAAATGCTTGGCACTATCACATTGATCTATTTCCCCTCTGTTAGTTCCTCTCAATTGAATTGGCCTGCATGGTTATAAGGAACAAAAGCAGAGGGAATTAACAACACAGCATTGAAAGGGCCAACAAAAACAATGATGTCAGCCAAGGAGTGGGATGAAGAAAGTGGCTTTATTGAAGCAAACTTAAAAGACCTGACACAGGCCATGTTTTGGCAAACTTGTCTGCATCAGGGGTTGTTCTTAAGTTTAAACAGTGATCTGGGAGGTGGCACTATGCTTCCTTTACAATTTCAAAATCAGGTAAGTCCAATCGCAAATGACAGCATCAACCAATATCAGTGTTCTGTCCTCTGACAGCCTTTCCCTGATTGTAATGTGGCTCTGGGGTGGGTGTGACACTTTTTCTGTCATTCTCACTGTATTGTACTCAGTGTTGCCAGGTGGGCGGTTTTACCGCCCAATTGGGCGGTTTTCAGCAACCCGCCGCGGGAAAATTTTGCCCGCGGCGGGTTGCGTTTTTTTGGGCTTCTTTTTTGTGTTTTGGGCGGTTTTTTGGCGGTTTTTCTGCCGCGGGGGCGGGGTTAGTGACGTTTTGGGCGGGGTTAGTGATGTTCTGGGCGGGGCCGATGACAGGGGAGGCGGGGTTGATGACAGCGGGGGTGATGACGCGGGGGTGGGGGTGTCAGGGGCGGAGTTTGAGTTTGGGCGGGTTTTGGGCTGGATTTAGGCTGGTTTGGGTGGGAAAAATATTTTCCACCTGGCAACCTTGATTGTACTCCATTGAACCAGTTCTGAGCTAATGGTGTTTTCAGAATCACGGAGACCCTTTGCCATTGGGGCAGAACCTCTGATCTACAGTTGATTGTGTTATTCAAATAAAGGACTTTCAGAGAGATAGAATCTTCAGGTGTGAACTGGTGTACCGAGGTTATACGTCAGGATATAAGAAGCTACAAGTCTTTGAGGCCTGAACAGTAAAAACTAATTCAGAGGGCAGTAGAAGGCCAGTGAAAGAAATAACCATTCAGGAAGAGAGGAGCTTGGAAGAGAGCCTATGAACTGTAGTTATAGCTTGAAATAAAAGCCTTTTGAATTGTGTTATTCAGCAGAAGAAGTTAAGCTTATGGGAAAGCAGAAGATATAGTGAAAGTTGATTCCAGTGTTAGATGCTGACAGTTCCTAGTTGACCACATTAATGAACAGTTCCATACAGGGTTGCCAGGTGGAAAATTTTTTTCCAGCCCACTGGAGCCCAAAAAACAGCCCAAAAACCGCCCAAACACAAACCCCGCCCCTGACACCCCCACCCCCGCGTCATCACCCCCGCCCCCGCCGTCAACAACCCCGCCCCCGCCGTCACCGGCCCCGCCTCCCACGTCACCGGTCCCGCCTCCCCGTCATCGGCCCCGCCTCCCCGTCATCGGCCCCGCCTCCCCGTCATCGGCCCCGCCTCCCACGTCATCGGCCCCGCCTCCCACGTCACTAACCCCGCCCAAAACGTCATTAACCCCACCCAAAAACGTCACTAACCCCGCCCCCCGCGGCCGAAAAAACCGCCCGAAGCACAAAAACCAGCCCAAAAAACCGCAACCCGCCGCGGGCAAAAATTTCCCGCGGCGGGTCGCGGAAAACCGCCCAATTGGGCAGTAAAACCGCCCACCTGGCAACACTGGTTCCATATTGAAACAAATTTCTGGCTGCTCAGCTCAAGTGAAGCCACGCCCCCTGCCTACAGAACAAGTCAAATTGTAACAAATTCCTTGCTGCTCTGGTCAAGTGAAGCCCGCCCCCCTGCCTGCAGCTAGGACAGAAACCTGATCTGACAACCCCCTGGGGCAAGGTGGGTGTGTTGTTGCTATTCCACACAGAAGGAGGGAGGATTCTGACTCAGAGCTACTCTTACCCCTCCCATCTCCTATGTTCACTAACCTAAGTTTGAAACTTGATGCAGTAATGAGCACAGCAGGCTTCTCCCTAAATCCTAGCACAGCTTCACACCAAGTAGCCTTTTATACTAACAGGCTCCCTGTATACAGGAGCTGATCCCTCACTTATTATTATTATTATTATTTATTACATTTGTATCCCACGCTTTCCCACTCAAAGCAGGCTCAATGCAGCTTACATAGTAATGGGAAGAATAATATAACAATATAATATAACAAATAAAACAGTAATAAAAGAGATAAGTAGGTAAAGATAGGTAATGTGGAAGGGAGGAAGGTGGGAGATAATAGAGTAAAAAAGAGATAAGTAGGTAAAGATAGGTGATGTCGAAGGGTGGGAGATTTAGTCTGGAGCAATGTCGTTGTCTTCTGGGTATGTGTTGGGTAGATGGGTTCATAAGATTAGTCTGGGTCATTTGGATAAGCTTGTTTAAATAGATGGGTCTTTAGTGCTTTCCGGAAGGGTAGATAGTCACAGATTGAGAGGCTAGGTCTGGGGAGGGTATTCCAGAGTTGGCTGCCCAGGAAGGATAAGTTGGATCCAAAATAAGTTTTGTACTTGAGTCCTTTGCAATTGGGGTAATGCAGGTTGAGATAATTTTGCGAAGATTCAGACATGTTTCTGGTTAGAAGGTCAATCAGGTTAAACATATAGCCCGGAGATTCACCATGGATAATCTTATGGATTAACGTATGGACCTTGAAGTTGATTCACTCTTTGATGGGGAGCTAGTGAAGTTTTACACGAAGAGGTGTTGCACATTCAAAACTTGATTTGCCAAAAATAAGTCTTGCTGCTGTATTTTGAGCAGTCTGAAGTTTTTTCAGGATATGGGTCTTGTAGCGTAAGAAAATGCTGTTACAATAACGACATGGGTAAGAACCGTGGACTGCACCAAGTTCCGGAATGTTTTCAGGGGGCGATAAGGTTTTACATGTTTCAATATCCACATCATATTGAACATTTTCTTTGTAATGGATTTAGCATGATTTTCGCGCGAAAGGTGGTTGTCTATGGTCACTCCAAGGATTTTCAGGTTGTCTGAAATGGGGATTGTAATGTCAGAGGTGATAAGATTAGTTGGAAGGAGCGTGGAGTGTTGGGATGAGAAGATTAGGCATTGTGTTTTCTCTTTGTTCAATTTCATCGTAAAGGCGTTGGCCCAAGAGGTTAAGATGTCCATGCCCATGGATATTTTATCAGAAATTTCTGTTAGATTAGATTTGAAGGGAATTAATATAGTGACATTGTCAGCATAAATAAAAGGGTTGAGACCATGTCTGAATAAAGCTTTGGCTAAGGGGATCATCATCAGATTGAAGAGTATCGGTGATAAAGGGGATCCTTGAGGCACACCACAGTTTGGTGTCCATGGAGATGAGATAATTGAGGTTGATTTAACTTGATAAGATCTTGAGGTGATGAAGCCTTTTATCTAGTTAATGACATTTCCTCCAATTCCAAGTTTGTCCAGTACTTTGGTTAGGATATTATGATTTATCATGTCAAATGCACTGGACAAATCAAATTGCAGAAGGAGGATGTTGTTACCATATGAAATTTCCTGTTTGAATTTGGTTATTAAAGTGAGTAGGACGGTTTCTGTGCTGTGGGCTGGATGGAAACCCGATTGCGACTCATGTAGAATGGAGAATTTTTGTATATAGTTGTTGATTTGGGAGGTTACCCTGTTTTCCAACAATTTAATTATCACAGGAATGGAGGCAATACAGACTAATAAGCAAGTACAGAATGGCAGATCTCAACATCACACAGACTGTAACAAATAAAGTATTCCCTGCACCGGATACACAGGAGCAGCTATAGGTCAAGGCAGATTCAGTAGATAGCCACCCCCACCAGTCCCAACAAAGAGTCAAGAGTAAAAGAACTCGCAAATTAACCCAGAAATTCCTGGAAAGCTATCAAGCAACAAAAGAGAAGTATTCAGAGAAGCTAAGCAGGCTCTGGGGAGAAGTTGAAGAAAACATATTTAGTGCTTCAAAGGCAGGGGCAGACAAAGGCGCTTGTCTGTCATCAATAGAGACCAGCTATGCACGTTATGAACAAAAGTCAGCAGAGTATTGCCAGTTCTTAGATGAGACAAATACTGAGCAGAGTCTTGTAGAAAAAGAACTCCAAGAGGCCAGAGATCAAAAGCGTAAAGTAGAAGTGGCTGAGGCTGTAAAGAAGTTAGAGATTGTAATTGTAGATCCACAAGACAGTATCTCCCTATGCTCTCACTCATCTAAGCATACTTCCAAAAGCTCAAGATCCTCCAGATCAAGTGCAACAAACCACTCCAGCCAAGGCTAATGTCTTTGAAGATGCTTTGGGGCAGAATAATGAAAACAAATGACCTAGCTACTTTGTCTCTGAAGATCCTGTCCTAAGAACCAATGATTATGTGTTGACACACTCTCCACAATTTACCAGGGCATTGAAACAGTTGGATTCAGGGGAGTCCTCAGATGCTGAGGAGTCAAAACCATCTTTATCGGTGGGAATACCACCTGAGGAAAGAAAGCTCAAGGTACAACATGGCATGATAGCCAGCTTTCCTCCCACCAACTTACATGCTCTTACATGATCTGGTGCACTATCTACAGCTCATGTCCTGAGAGTGGTTAACGAAGCAGACACCTCACTGCAGCCACAAGCTGCAGAGCCACATGGTAACTGGAGGCAAGGAGAATTTGAGTCACCATCTCCCAGAGGAACACCAGCTATTCACTCTTCATGCAAGCAAGAACCAGCAAGGTGGTCGTATTCCACATCTATCCCTCAGAAGACAAGGCCAGCCAAGCCTGCAGCGGCTTCAACTGATCAACCTGAAACCTCAACAAGGGACGAGCTAGTAAGGTATCTAGCGCACAAGGACCTGGGGGGCTCAGGGCTTACTCAGTTCAACGGCCGGCCTGAGTGTTACAGGGCGTGGAAATCGGACTTCAAGGATGCCATCAAGGGTATGAGGCTTACTCCCAAACAAGAGATGAACATGATGCTACACTGGCTGGGGAAAGAAACAGCCGTACAAGTAGAGGAGTTGAAGCATTCATATTTGAATGACCCTTCAAAGGGGTTAAAAGAGATGTGGGAAACACTCGAAGAGTACTACAGCAGCCCAGAAGCCATAGAAAATTCACTGTTCAACAGGCTGGATAGATTCCCAATGATATCAGGCAAAGATAACTACAAGCTGCAAGAGCTGGGAAACCTCCTTCACGAGCTGGAAGCAGTCAAGGCCAAGAAAAGTTTTCCAAACCTCAGCCAGCTAGACACACCTCGGGGCACCAAGAGCATCTTAGTAAAGCTACCACATGACATAAGGGAGAAGTGGTCAGTAGTTGGCACTCAATACAAGCAAGAAAATCAAGGGAAATATCCTCCTTTTAACGTCTTCACAAGGTTCATTAGAGACATAGCTAAAAGAAGAAATGATCCTTGGTTCATGGTTGAGCCACCCGAATCAAGTCAGTTCCTGGAAGGGAAACCAGTTAAACTGTACAAAAAACCTATATCTGTACACAAGACAGAAGTGTCATCCTCAATGTCTACACTGACTGATTCTTCTTCCACCACAGAGAATGTAGGGGAACCCAAAGAATAGTGCCCTAAACACAGAGCACCTCACCCTCTCAGAAAGTACCGAGGGTTCATAGGGAAACCATTGAGGGAGCGTAAAGAGTTACTAAAAAGGTTTAGATTCTGTTACAGGTGCTCTTCTTCCTTAGACCATCTCGCCAGAGACTGCAGAGTACCTGTCCAGTGCACAGAGTGTGGTAGCGACCAACACGTTTATGCCCTACACCCAGAAGGGGCAAAGCCGCGTCCCAATCCCAAGATGAATCATGGCGGGGAGAAGGAAGAGGGAAGTACACCGACCAAATCACTCCGAAATGCACAAAAGTGTGTGGGAAACGCCGTGAAGGTAGATACTGCATCAAGATAAGCCTGACCAAAGTGTATCCTGAAGGGCGGCCTGAGAAGGCAATCAAAATGTACGTCATCATAGATGAGCAGATCAACCAATCCCTTGCAAGGTCAGAGTTTTACGACCTGTTTGAGATCCAGCAAGACTACTCCTCATATAGCATCAAAACTTGTGCAGGAGTTGCACAAATGTCGGGGAGAGTAGCAAGCGGCTTTGTGATAGAAGCAATGGATAGAAGCACCAAGTCACGATTACCTGCAATAATTGAATGTGACCAGATTCCAGATGATACGGATGAGATTCCTACACCAGAGGTTGATTCCTTGGAATCACCCCCATCTGAGGCCCATAGCCAATCAACTTGCACCGTTGGATCCAGATGCTGAGATCTTACTCTTGCTGGGCCGAGACGCACCAGAACTCCTGGAGATCCATGAATCGTGCAAAGGTCCATGTGGTGCTCCTTATGTGCAGCGTCTCGACCTGGGTTGGACAATCATGGGCAAAGTCGGCCTCAACCAATCGTGAAAGGCAAATGTCAACGTGCTTTTCACCAATGTCTTAGAAAACGGGCGCACTTCACTGTTTGAGTCATGTAACAACCACCTAACTACCAAAGAGGCTCCTGTTCACAAAGAGCGGAGCGTTGTCTCAGCACTTCATAAAACCATCTCCGCAGCAGATTTAGGAGAACATCTAGGAAGCTCAGTGTTCCAGGCCACCAAAGATGATGACAAACCTGCTTTCTCCATAGAAAATAAAGAGTTCTTGAACATTATGAACAAAGAGCTCAGAAAAGATGAGTCAAACAGCTGGGTAGCACCCTCCCATTCCGTAAGCCCAGGTTTTGACTCCCAAACAACAGAAGCTATGCTCTCTCCCAACTTGTCTCGTTGAGGAAAACCTTGAGGCGGAAACCAGAGATGAGACAGCATTTCATAACCTTCATGCAGAACATGCTCATCAACTGTCATGCAGAGCTGGCCCCACCATTGAAAGAGAATGAAGAGTGCTGGTACCTACCTATCTTTGGGGTATATCACCCTCAGAAGCCACAGCAAATCCGAATTATGTTTGACTCTAGCGCCCAGTTCCAAGGGATCTCACTGAACAATGTGCTACTCACTGGGCCCGACCTAACCAACAGCCTACTAGGGATCTTAATCTGCTTCAGAAAAGAACCCATTGCCGTGATGGCTGACATTCAGCAAATGTTCTACTGCTTTACTGTTCACAAAGATCACAGAAATTATTTAAGATTCCTGTGGTTCCACGGTGATGACGTCAACAGAGATGTGGTTGAATATAGGATGTGAGTCCATGTCTTTGGGAACAGCCCATCACCAGCAGTGGCCACCTACAGCCTTAGACAAACTGCAAGAGAAGGAGAGAAAGAACACGGGGCTGATGCCAGACAGTTTGTAGAGAGAGAGACGTCTATGTGGATGATGGGTTGAAGTCCTTGCCTACTGAAACAGAAGCCATTGACCTGCTGAAAAGGACGCAGATGATGTTAGCGGAAGCTAATTTGAGGCTCCACAAAATTGCATCCAACAGCGCCAATGTAATGAAAGCATTTCCTACAGTAGATCACGCCACAAACTTGAAAGATCTAGACTTAGGAGTGGATACATCCCCACTATAACGCAGCCTTGGCCTGAATTGGGACCTGAAGACAGACACCTTCACCTTCCAGGTCTGTATACAAAAGAAACTGTACACCCGATGAGGGATCTTGTCTACAGTGAATAGCCTCTATGACCCACTAGGATTTGTGGCACCAATCACCATCCAAGGGTAAACACTGCTTCATGAACTTTCTTCGAGCTCAAATGAATGGGATGCTCTACTATCACAAGAAAAGATGCAAGAGTGGAACACATGGAGAAACTCCCTAAAGATACTTGAAGAACTTCACATCCCACGGACATATGCCTCCATGTCCCTCATGAATGCTTGCCACAAGGAGGTTTGCATCTTCTCTGATGCCTCAGAGAAAGCCATAGCTGCAGTGTCATACCTTAAGACCAAAGATGCCTGCAGTAAGGTCCATATGGGATTCATCTTCGGCAAAGCCAAGTTAGCCCCGCAACCTAGTCAGACTGTGCCATGCCTAGAACTATGTAGAGCAGTCCTGGCAGTAGAAATAGCCAAACTGTTTGTGAGTGAAATGGACACCCACTTAGATTCAGTTAAGTTCTATACAGATAGCAAGGTTGTACTTGGCTATATATATAACCAGAGTAGAAGATTCTATGTATACAGTACGTGAGTAACCGAGTAGAACGCATCCGAAGATCTACACGACCTGACCAATGGCACTACGTGTCTTCTGACCAGAACCCAGGAAACCATGCCACAAGAGTTGTCTCAGCAGCGCACCTAGCACAGATGACATGGTTAACAGGGCCGACTTTTCTCACAGAACCAATAAGCGACCCTCTAACTACAGCAAACTCCTTTGAACTAGTGCATCCTGAAGACAATGATGAAGTTCGCTCAGTTGTAACTATCCTTGTCACAAGTATTTCAACTAATGATAACCTTGGGGCTCACCTCTTTAAGCGATTTCCGCGATGGGTGACACTGAAAAAAGCCATAACCCATCTTATCCACATCACAAGTTCTTTCCAGCAAAGACCTGATAGTAGAGTAAACAGGTGTCACCACTGGCACCTTTGCACCAAGCCCTCGGCAGTAGAAGAGTTTGTGCAAGCAGAGAAGGTAGTCCTGCATTGTGTGCAGCAGGAAGCATATGCTACAGAGTTTCAGTGCATCAGTAAAGGGAAGAACATCCCGAAAACTAGCCCCCTTTGGAAGCTAAACCCCTACAAAGATGAAGATGGTTTGCTAAGAGTAGGTGGCCGTCTCACCCATGCCAAAATAGACAAAAGTGAAGAGACTCCTCTGATTATCCCAAGTCGACATCCAGTATCCACCCTGCTCGTGCGCCACTACCATGAACAAGTTAAGCATCAGGGTCGACACTTTACCGAAGGAGCAATCAGGGCCGCAGGTTTATGGATCGTCGGAGCAAAGCATTGTGTCACTGCTGCGTAAAGTGTCGTAAGCTGCGGGGCAAAGATCAGAGAATGGCAGACTTGCCACCTGAAAGGCTGAGCATTGACCCACCATTCACCTATGTGGGGATGGACATCTTCGGGCCATGGTCAGTTATCTTGAGACGGACCAGAGGAGGAAGTGCGAACAGCAAACAATGGGCTGTTATGTTCACGTGCATGAGCATATGCGTTGTCCATATCGAAGTGATAGAGTCAATGGACACTTTGAGCTTCATAAATGTGCTTAGAAGATTCTTCTCAATCCGTGGTCCAGTTAAGCAGATCCATTCTGATTGTGAATCCAACTTCATTAGTGCTTGCAAAGAGTTGAAAATAAACTCAGATAAGATTATTGATTTGTCCATCAGAAAGTACCTGAATGACCACCACTGCACGTGGATATTCAACCCTCCCCATGCTTCACATATGGGAGGAGTTTGGGAGCGCATGATTGGGCTTGCTCGCCGTATCTTTGATTCTATGCTATCAGGAAAAAGAGACTAACCACCTCACCCATGAGGTTTTGACTACTTTCCTGGCAGAGGTGTCTGCCATTATCAATGCAAGACCTCTAATTCCAGTGTCCTCCGATCCAGAGTCACCTTTGATCCTGACTCCAGCCATGCTCCTAACACAAAAGATAGGTGTACCACCAAATCCGCCCAGAGACTTTGATGAGAAAGATCTGTGTAGACGGCAATGGAGACAAGTCCAAAGTCTTGCCAACATCTTCTGGAGCCGCTTGAGGCGAGAGTACCTCCCGACCTTACAGATCCGCAATAAATGGCAGACCAGTAAGACCAACATCCATGAAGGCAACATTGTCTTACTCAAGGACAACCAGACTCAACGCAATGATTGGCCCCTGGCATTAGTCACTAAAACCATCCCCAGTGATGATGGAAGAGTCAGAGAAGTGGAAGTCAGAACTGTGAAACAAGGAACAGCAAAGACTTTCTGCAGACCCATCACTGAAATCGTGGTCCTCGTGCCGCATGAAGAGGCATGAGCACAGTGAGTCATCATCTACCCAGGAAGACCAGAGACTCAAAGACTTTCTCTCTCTCTCTTTTTTGTTTAGTGTTGTTGTTTGTCTCTCGTTTCAGGTCCTGTATGCTGAAGAAGATGACCCTACAGCTGGTGGATAAGCTGAATGCAAAGAATGGACTTTACATGTTATTAATTTTGATAAAGTGTGGTAATAATAATAATGGTATCTAGCGATACCAGGCGTGGAGTGTCTGTCCTCTGACAGCCTTTCCTTGATTGTAATGTGGCTCTGGGGTGGGTGTGACACTTTTTCTGTCATTCTCACTGCAGAGTCACATGAGTGTTGCATTGTGGGGAGTGTAGTTATCAGGCAACGTGACTTCACTAGCCTGTCTGCATAGAACTGTTATAAGATTGGTTACGCTGTTGCTAGTTGGCAGGCTCTGTTCCCATTGGTGGTTTTCCCCCTGTTCACTGGGTCAGAGTGTGCCCTTTTTCTGTTCCCTTTAGTCTGAGGTAGGCTCCATTTTGTTAGACACTACAGAACCCTTTCCTACGTTACTGTCACGTCTGTGGTCGTGACCACCCTCAGACTTACCCTATTTTTGGGAATCAGTGTCTGTGCTGGTTTCTGTCTACTTCTGAGTTGGCTCTGTTTCTGTCTCTGGGTGCTGGCCACTTCCAGCATGGTACTGATTGCCTCAGTATACTGCACCTGTGTGGGTTTAACCTCTTGTGCTTCAGTATACTGTTCCTGAGTTAGCTCTATCTCTGTCTCTGTGGGCTGGCTGCTCTAACGGCTTCACTACTCTACACTTGTGTGTATTGGGCCTCTCTGTACTTCAGTGGGCTGTTCCTGAGGTAGCTCTGTCTCAGGCTGGGTGGGCTGGCTGCTTCCAGCCTGACACTAATTACCTCACTAGACTACACCTGTGTGGGTTAGGTCTCTCTGGGTTTCTGTATGCTCTTGCCTGTGGCCTGAAGGGGTGACCTCATCTGTCAGGGCCTTCTTAAGGAACTGGTGTTCTAGTCTTCAGTGCCTTTGCATTGCCAATGCCTACACAGTGCCTTAGGTCCCAAGGTTAGTGTGCTGTTTGCACAGTTAGCTTTCCTTGTCTTTTCTTGTGGGCTTCCATCCCTTCTACTTTGCTAGTTACTATCACCTGTGGGCCTTGCCTTCTGGCTCAGGGTATTATTGCTCGTAGGCTTTCTGCCTAGTCTACTACTTACCTGTGGGCTTCTTGCTTTCCTGCTCAGGGTATTATTGCTCTGTGGGCTTTCAGCCCTTCTGTGTCTATTGTTCTGTGGGCTTCCAGCTCTTCTGTGCCCATTGCTCTGAGGTCCTCCAGTCTATCTGTGAATATCCCTTTTATCTGTGGGCTTCCAGGCCTTCTGGGTGTATTACTGCGGCCTGGGGGTTTCCAGCCTTTAAGTGGGCTTCTAGCCTTTCTGGGTGTATCTCTCTGACCTGTAGGCTTACAGCCTTTCTGTGTATTTTATTCTCTGTGGGCTTCTAGCCTTTCTGTTATCCCTGTGCAGTGGCTCTGCTCCCTGTCTGAGGTTGGTTAGCGGCTGATGCTGCAGCCATTTCTCTCCTTTCTATCTGTTAGCTACTGTAGCTCCAGTCTAACCCTTCCTCTGGCAAGCATATCTGTCATTCCCATTCCCTTGAGCTTAGCTTGTATGTAGCTCCTGTGTCCTCTTTTCCTGCCAAGCTAAGCTTCCATGGACACCCTGCTTGCCTAGTGTTTGGGTGAACCCGGATCCAGTCAAGCTGTGCCAGTTTCCCGAATCCTGTGGGAGAAGCCTGTATTGAGTATCCTGTATCCTGCTTCTCAAGCCTGAACCCTGCTGTAGGATGTTGTTCCTGGATTCCTTGTTGCTTTCCTCTTCAGCTCCAGCCCAGCCACTCCAGTCCTGTCTACTTCAGCCCGTCTTAGGGTTGCCTGTCTCCTGTTGGGTGGTTTTGCCTGCTGCTGCCACCTCCGTGACAGCGGCCCAAGGGCTCACATTTCCGCGAGAGACCTGACAGTTACCCTCTGTTACAGTACTTAGTTTTTACCTTGAATATATCTTACTAAAAAAGATATTGTACTCCATTCAACCAGCTCTGAGGTAATGGTGTTTTCAGAATCATGGATATTCTTTGCCATTGGGGCAGAACCTCTGATCTACAGTTGACTGTGAGTAAACATTGTGTTATTCAAATAAAGGACTTTCAGAGAGATAGAGTGGAGGAGTGGCCTAGTGGTTAGGGTGGTGGACTTTGGTCTTGGGGAACTGAGGAACTGAGTTTGATTCCCACTTCAGGCACAGGCAGCTCCTTGTGACTCTGGGCAAGTCACTTAACCCTCCATTGCCCCATGTAAGCCTGAGCAAGCATTGAGCCTGCCATGAGTGGGAAAGCGCGGGGTACAAATGTAACAAAAATAAAATAAATAGAGTCTTCAGGTGTGAACTGGTGTACCGAGGTTATACGTCAGGATATAAGACTTAGAAGCTACAAGTCTTAGAGGCCTGAACAATTAGTACACGAGAAAGTCTCGCATTAAAACACATTAAGCCTACATTTCACTGCACTTTAGTAAAAGTTTTAGCTATCCAAAAACTACATATAGGGGCCATTTTACTATGCCAGATTAAGCACCTAGGGGTCCTTGTACTAAGGCGTGCCTAAAAGTGGTCCGCACTGGTGTAGGCATGTATTTTGGATACACACAGGTCCATTTCCTCAGCGCGCCTGGAAAAAAAGGCGCTTTGTTGGTGCCAGAAAATGGACGTGCAGCAAAATTAAAACCAATGCACATCCATTTTGGAGCTGAGACCTTACTGCCACCCATTGATTTTGTGGTAAGGTCTCATGCTAACCGGGCAGTAAGTGGCCAGCATGCGTACACTGCCAATTACTGCCGGGTAAACATCATAAGGTAGAAAATAGAAAATATTTTCTACCGCATGTTTTGGGCATGTGTCAAAAATGGAATTACTGCCTGGGGCACACGATAGCTGGGCGGTAGTGCCAATTTAATGGACATTGGACACACGTAGGTGCCTATATGTGCCTTTGTAAAAGGGCCCCCTAATATATAGTTTATCATGCAGTAACTGCTAACACAGAGACACATAAAGGTGCTTTGCAGTTATTTAGCAGTTACCACATAGTAAACCACACATTAAACACTTTTTATGCCAGGTTGTGGCATAGGCAGAGAATGAACCTGGAAGGCATTACTGTGTGCTAACTAACATGGAGTTAAAAGCGGGACCACTTACAACCTCCTAAATAGGAGCTGGCCGATATTCAGCGCTATTTAACCAGCCATGAACGGCTCCTGGCCAGTTAAATAGCACTTAACTGGCTATCCACAAATATTCAGCAGGGGATAGCCGGCTATCTCCCGCTGAATATTTGCGTTCAGCGTATAGCAGCTAACCGGCTATATCACAAGATAATAGCCAACTAGCCGTGAATATTCAAAGTTTGGTGGCCAAATTGGACCACCTAAATAGCAGACCTATCTTTGGCTGCTATAAACTTAACTGGCCAGCGCTGTATATTGACTTGGCCAGTTAATTTTAAGCTGGCCAAATTTAAACCGGATATTCAATGCAGGTCACACCGACTGTGGGAGTTAGCTAGGCTGCCTTCCTCGGTCTGAATATTGGGCCCAAGGTACTTAGTGCTTCCCCATTAACTGGGAGCAGGTACAGTGTACTACTGTGAATGTTAAAGCAATAGAAAATACTAGGAACAACCCTAGTGACTGCAAATGTTATTGTGGTTTACTTACAGGCCCCCATAGTGATAGTTTGGGCTATATTTTCTCATCACTTAGGGGTCCTTTTACTAAGCTGCGTAAGAATCTATGCGCACCCAATCCACGCAAAAATGGAGTTACCGCATGGCTATCGCATGGCTCTTGTGTTAATTTCATTTTTGCCACACGTCTCATATGTGCGCGCCAAGTGGCATTGGTGCATATAGAGCATTACCGCCTAGTTACTTTGTGAGACTTTACCACTAGGTCAATGGCTGGCGGTAAGGTCTCAGACCCAAAATGGGAGCATGGCAATTTTCATTTTGCCGCACGTCCATTTTTGTCAAAAATTTAAAAAAGGCTTTTTATACAGGTGCGCTGAAAAAAAGATTCTGCGCATACCCAAAACCCACGCCTACCTATACAAAACTAGGTTAAAAGTTGATATGTGCTGTCAATCCTATCTACCTTCCCTCTGTTAGTCTGCAAAGTTGGGCTTGTGTTCATAGTAAGACTTGTGTGCTGATTTCTTTTGCATTTGTTAACCATAAGCTCCTTTTATCCAGGTTTAGGTTATTTGACCTGGTAAATCCCTGCCCTGACAGCCAAAGAGATAGCTGCTTGTTTTCCCGTGATTTGTGATGCTTAAGTCTACGCTTTTACAACCCTCCCACAGAAAGTAGGGGTACAGGGCACAACTAAATCATAAAAAGAAGAAAAGAAACATTTATGGAAGATTAATGGCCTGACTCAGAAGCTTACTTTTTATATATATTTTTACATCAGTATTTCATGGATGCCAAAATAGTGGCTGCTTTCAATAAATATATTCTTTTGATCACTCTGTTATAACTATGTACTGCTAATTTGGGTTCAAGATTTCTTTTGATGTAGAAATGTGTTTTAATGGTATTTGTCAAACACAGCTTGATCTTTAATTGATTAGCCACAAAAAAAAAAAATCCCTGAACAATACAATCTTGGACTTCTCATAACCAATTGATCATTTTTATTGTTTTCAAGATATAAAACTATGTTTTCTGTTTAAAGCTGTAAATTATGAAGATTTGTAGGCTAAAAGAAAAACTACAGTTTAACCTGGCCTTAAATGCATGTAAAACTACTCCTTTTCACCTTCAGCCCAATTGATTTCACATTGTTTTAAACGAAAATACACCATAATTCTCAGTTTTTCCATTTCTCCTTGATATGATGCCAGTGGAGGTATCTGTGAAATCTTTCCACAAATGTGGACTGTGTGACAGATTGAGGTTTATTTTCAAAGCACTTAGACTTACAAAGTTCCATAGTGCTTTGAAAATGAGCCCCATTGTCTATTAAATTTTAGGTCAAATTTTAAGTGTAGATAGCTATTAGGGGTGGTTAGCCAAAAAAATTTCACTTCATGTTGTTTCCACAAATTTTCATTTTATTCGGGCTTTCTTAGCCATTTTGTTATTATGGGAGCATTATCATTGAGCGTGTGCCCTCTTTCCCCCAAATTCTATATATGGCGCCTTAAGTTGTGCACCTTAAATTGGCTGCATGGCCAAATTGCGCACACAACTTAATTGATTAGCAACCAATCAGTGCCAATAATCGGTACTTAACAACCAATTAGTGGTACTAATTGACTTTAATTCAAATTTATGTGTACAATTTTCTAGGTGTATTCTATAACACAATGCTCGTAAATTCTAATGTGCACAGTAGAAAAGGGGGCATGGGCATGGAATGGGTGGGTTGTGGGCTTTTCAATAAACTATGCTTACTAACTTAGTCGCAGGTATTTAGGCCTGGTTTTAAGTGACCTAAATGGGTGTGTCTAAATTTTAGTTGCAAGAACAGAATGTGAGCATATTCTATAAACTATGCATAACTTTAGGTGCAGTTTATAGAATCACGCTAACCATGTGTTTTTTTAGCACTGATTTTAAGGCACCATTTATAGAATTTGACCCTTTGCAAATAGAATGCTCTATTTGCCATGTGAATAGCAGGCATAAATGCATGTGTCTAAATTAACCAATTTAGCACTTAACTTACAATACGCTGTAAGTTATACGTGTAAATGTTGGACAGGCCCATGCCTCCACCCATGTACCTCCCTTTCTTCATGCCCCCTTGTATTTACATGCTAAGTAAGTTTATCAGAACAGCAGCACCTTGCATTAATAAAATTTATAACAGGGGAAGTCACTAGATAGGATCAATTTTTTTCCTCAAAAATTGAAATAAAAATCAGAACCCAGAACCTTTTTGCTTCAGCTGGAGCTAAAAGAGAAGGAAGAAATGTCAACAGCTATGTGGGCCAAGACAAGAAGCAGCAGCATGAGAAGAAAAGGATGAGGGGGGAGCCTTTCAATAGCTCATGCAGCCCAGAAACTATGAGTCTCAGTTCCCTTTAAGGCACGAGTAGTGTATCTCACCGGCATTTGTCAAAGTACATTTGCATATATTTGACAGACGGCAATGCCCACTTCCAGTACCAGCAGCCAATCAGAAGTGAGGATATAACAAAGCCCTGCCCACTTCTGATTTATGCCCTGCCCATCCTCCCACCCACATCCATGTCCCACCCCTTTGATGATATCACAAATTGTGACATCACAACCCCACCCCTTTTGCATGACCCTGCCCCTAACCCCACCTTATTTCCAGAGCCCCACCCCAAACCTACCCCTTTTTGTTTAACCCCGCTTCAAACCCTGTCCAGTTTAGTCACATCACAGGAATTGATGACATAGCCTTACCCCTTTTCCCAAGATGATGACAACCGTAGGACTCACTAGGTCATTTCCTGTTTCTATTACTGGTCGCCATAAGGGGTATACCTATCAACGTGACCCCTCTAAATTCTCTGCAGGCCTAGAAAATGATCTATAGAGGGAATGCAAAACTAGAAATGACTGTGAAAAATTTTGCAAAAGGCAACCATGTAAGACTGTCAAAAACAAAGACATGGACAGATGAGATATTTATAATCAAAGGTGTGTTAAACAGGGGGCAGAAGCCTTTTTACAAAATGCATGATTATGATGGTGAAGCCATGGAAGGTTCTTTTTACCATGAAGAACTATTAAAAATCAATCCTGATACTGACAGGGTCTACCGTATTGAAAAAGTTTTAGAAGTAAAAGGAATATTTCCTCTTATTGTATTAGCTGTATTATCATATTTCTTAAAAATTTCCACTACATTTATGTTGGTATGTAAATGTAAAAAGTTATAAATAAAGTATTAAAAAAAAGAAGTAAAAGGAAGTGGTTGGAGCTAAAAATGTCTAGTGAAATAGAGAGGGTGGCCTGAGAAAATTAACAGTTGGGTGCTGGCCAGCAAGGTACAAGACATCTAAGGATGTTCATGAGAACCAGCATGGACGATGAAGGGTTCTGCATTACAGCATCTAGTAACGCCTCTGTGGAAATATTCCCACGAAACACCAGTTCTAATTTTACAGTACGTTTATCAAGACCTGTAGATCTGCAAGGCCCTTGGGAAGTGGGTTTGGTGGAAATAGAATGTAACGTTACAAAAGACCAATTTTATGTCTTGATGGTGTATGGCTTCCGGATGAAACATTTGTAGTACAGAGAGGCTATACTCGAGCTTGGAAACTTTAACAGAAAGTATAAATGATGACAAAGACATTCACTATGATAAGCAACCCCTTTTAATCTCTTATGACCCCATCAGGTGTAGAACCATAATGAGAAATATAGGTTCACCAGTGCTCATCCAAGGAGACAATGAATTAGCAATCATTTTAGGGTTAGAACCTAACGGTTTTACTAGTAGTGTGAGCTTGCTCGCTGACATCACAGCTGGTTTTAACACCTTGTGCCCCTATACAGCCATCGTGGAGCATCAGTTAGTAGTGGATCATTTTGTACCACTGCTGTGTATGTCCTATGAACAAAAACCACATTGATACTACTGCCATTAAAATAAAGACGGATCAGGACAGGCACATCTCATTTCACTATGGGAAGGTGATCCTTAAGGTTCACTTGCAACCTCAGAAAGTGAACATATTTTAATATGGTAGTGATTAAAACTTATGGTGACCTGGTGGTGTACAGAGATTATTATGTAGCCCAGGCTAGTAACAGGCTCCCGGGCTTTTATGGATCAACTGTTATGCATGGAGCTGAGATCGACAGTATGTTTCATGGTTTCTTTAGAAAAGCACTACCACCGCTGAGAAGCGCATTGAGATTGTTATACCACACATGATGGGTCATGTTACCATAACTGTTCTGAATGACATGAACAACAACAATGCTGAGCAGACTGGATCAGGACTAGTGGTCATGCAAAAAGCTCTTAAAAGAAAGATAGGAGGGCAGATGCTTTTAGAAGGCCCGCCCAAACCCCTTAGGAGAAAGAAAATGAACTGTGTAGTGTCTCATAAGCCTAAGCACAAGGCTAAGAAGAGAGTCGATGCTACAGAGCCGGAAGATATTTTTTTTTAGAAAAATCATGGCTTTTTCGCACGATGGCTCAGAAAAATGCATTAAATCAGAACTGGACCTCTTTCAATTGTCACCCATACAAACTAGGATCAAAGAAGCATTTATGTGGAAATACTGTCTTTATCAGCCTTATCAGAAACTGTGCCACTTGACTGTTACATAGCCGGTCACGGTTAAGATTATTTGAATTTGGACAATACATTGTTGTATCTGACCTGTAAGATCATGAAAGAATATGGAACAAATATTGCAGGCGTGGACAAAGTGGTGTTAGTAAATTATCCAATAGTCTCCCTCTTCAGCCAGTTGGACATCATGATTAGAGACAGACTCATCAGTCAGAGCAACAACTGCTACCCTTATAGAGCCCTCATAGAACTGCTTCTCAATTATGGTGAAGGACCCTTCAAAAAGAAGTTTACAAGCAGTCTGTTTTATAAAGACTCAGTCAGGAGTCATGAGTTGACAGACCCTGGTGGTCACAACATCGGTTTCAACAAAAGGACTCACTTTACAGCTAGTAGCCAGAAGGTAGAATTACTGGGTCATATACACAGCAATCTGTTTTTCCAAGAAAAACTTCTGATCAATGGGGTAGATGTTAAGATAAAACTGATGAGAAGTAAAGATGCTTTCTGTTTAAAGAGCAGGGATGCTGACAAACACTACAAAGTACAGATCCTGTCCACACCATTGTTCATAAAGAGAGTAAAAGTGTCACCGGAGGTAAAGGTGAGTAACACTGAAGCACTGTTGAAGTCCAACGTCACGTTTTCCGCTGATTGCGTGGGGCTGAAGGTGTTTAGCATACCCTCCGGAGTGTGCATTTCCAACCAGGAAAACCTCTTTTTGGGGAAGTTGCCCAAACTCATTGTCCTGGGGTTTGTGGACAATGATGCTTACAGTGGGTCCTATAGTAAAAATCCTTTTAATTTTCAACATTACAATATCAACTTTGCCACTCTGTACATGGATGGCGAATAAGTGCCAGGGAAGCCTTTTCAACCAGACTTTGAACATGGCATTGTGTGAGAGAATACATGAAGCTGGTACAAATGACTGGTAAACATATGAAAGATCTTGGGGAGAGAATGCATCAAAGAATGGAAACAAATCTGTTTTTCATTAGGAAAGTAGATGATTGGTTAGTGGGATGTGCTAAGATGGTAATTAGTTTCCGGGTTGTTGTATAACATATGCTAAGTCTATTGTATAAAAATGAGGGAAATCTATGCAGAGACGGGACTTTATGTTCCTGTGGCAGGAAGCTGGCATAGAAATAGAAAAGTCTATCTAATATTTGTTTTCTGTATTTCAGACTTGCTTGAGTCTACTATGTACTTGTTTCCAGAATACACTTTTCTTTTTATTTCACTTCTGAGTAAGTATTATGTGTTTTGTTAGTGTAAGAAACAAATCCAAGAGCATGGGTTTCTAGCAGTAATCAGTTGGGGTTTGGATAAGGTGGGTGCAGACCCCAACATAACAGTTTGTGAAAAATAACAAAAAAAGTGCTATATGTGTGTAGATCTTTTCAAAGTCTACTTTGTAACTGACAAAGATGTGTTTCCCACAAATAGTGCCATACAGCATCTAAATAAAACTCTGTAATGGAATCACAGGTCTCACGTTATGTGACTGTGTACAAAGTATTGTTATTACAACTGTACATATTACATTTTTAACCACTGTTGTCTGTTCAATGCAAATGGTTTCTTATAGGGGAGACTAATGTATTTCACAGGTTTCTTTTTTTAAGGGTAGGAGTTTCTTCAGTTTTCACTGGGGTGGTGAATTTCACAAAAAACTCAGTGAGCTTTTCTTTAAGAAGTTCAAACAAATGCCTGTTGCTCACATTCTCGACTACTGTTGAGGGCATATTGAGTTCAGTCAAGGAGCTCATGAACTCCTCCCAACCTCTGAGTTTCCTTTGTTGGGAAACAGCATGTGTCTGCATAGTCCCATGAACTAGATCGAGCAGATTAGACCCACTGAGGAGGTATCCCTTGCATACAAAAGTCCTATTGGCACACCAAGTTGCCACATCCTTGTTCCTAGACAGCTTGTTGAGCATCACTTTGGCATTTTTTCTATAACATGCACCAATTCCTTTTAACGCTTCCTGAAGAAAAGGGTCAGGTGGGCCATCATTATCTAGCGATGCCTCTGTCTGCTTAGGACTTTGTTCAGGGAGGTTTTTTTCTCTTTTGCCCTGTCTGGTGGCACTGTAATGGTGGCAGAGCCAGTGGTGGGAGGCAGGGATAGTGCTGGGCAGACTTATACGGTCTGTGCCAGAGCCGGTGGTGGGAGGCGGGGCTGGTGGTTGGGAGGCGGGGATAGTGCTGGGCAGACTTACACGGTCTGTGCCCTGAAAAGGACAGGTACAAATCAAGGTAAGGTATACACAAAAAGTAGCACATATGAGTTTATCTTGTTGGGCAGACTGGATGGACCATGCAGGTCTTTTTCTGCCATCATTTACTATGTTACTATGTTACTATGTATTTGGCCTTTTCATAGTCGTTAGTCCAGTACTTTGGAGAATATCACTCATTTCTTCATCGAGCCTTTGAGCAGCATCCATTCTAATATTTTTATGGGGTCCTGGAAGACCTCTTAAATGATCAAGTTGGTGACTAGGGACCAAATGCATCTTTTCAGTGTATTGCATTGCCGATAAGGCTCATGATCAGCGGCAAGGCAAAGCTTAGTAAGAGTCTGCGCCACCAGTGTTTTCTTTGCTTTAAGAGGTATCCTTTTGTCCCTAAGACTCTTTATTGCATGCCTTTGTCTTTTGAGGATGGTGATCTGATGCTGTATGTTACCTTTCAGTGTGTTGAGGGCTATCTCTGCTGTAGCTGCTATTAAGTTATCTGAAGCACGCAGAGGATGACTTTTCTCTGCTGGGGCAAAACCTGAACTAAAAGTTTTAAAAGCTCCAGGTTCCTCTTCAGATGGCTAGACATGTTGCTGCCTGTTAGAGCTCAATTACCGCGTATGGAAAAAATGGTGGCTTTTTCATTTCATTTTATAGCCCCCCACTGTTTTCTCATGTACACAACCGTCAAAGCTGGGGGGGGGGGGGATATCAATCTTCAATCTGTAAGCATCAGCCATCAACATATTCAAGTCCACAACTAGATAGCCATATGGTTCTCTGGTAGTGTCTTTGAAGACCTCGAGAAAGAAACAAGGCTTGCCTGGATACATTTGTCTGGTGAGAACAGCTATCTGCTGTTTATCTTTCAGATTATTAAATAACACCATATATTTTGTATTTAAGGTGATGGTGCGAGTTGCTCTGTCTTGACAAAAAATGTTCTCGATGATATATATAATGCTTACATTTCTGTGGTGCGTATATTTGGTAATATACGCACCACAGAAATTTTCAATTTCATTTTTACTAGTGGACTCCATATAATCATCGACGATGACCAGATTTACTTTACGGGGCAGAAACAACAGGTCATTGTTAAACGTCACCGGCTGTGAATCCATAAAATGTATAAGCAGGTACCGGTTTGACAGTTCTTCATACATAGGTTGCCAACAGGTATAACACTATACGATTTGATCGGGTTTCACGCTGAACATAAAATCGGCGTGTTCTAACAATTTTTTTAACAAAGAAACTTTTACCAATATTAGAGGACCCCCCCCCCCCCCTATAATGCACAAGAAGGGATGATGAAAGCATGTGTCAAACTCATCAGTAGCCGTGGAGGGGCATAATCGAACGCAAATGCCTATCTCCATGGGCATTTATCTCCGAGAACGGATCCTTGAAGGGGTGGGCTGAACCGTATTTTCGAAAAAATGGACGTTTTTGAGCTGGGCGTTTGTTTTTTTTAGCGATAATGGAAACTAAAAACACCCAGCTCAAAAACGTCCTAATCCGAGCCATTTGGTCATGGGAGGGGCCACGATTCGTAGTACACTCGCCCCCCTAAAATGCAAGGACACCAACTGGGCACCCTAGGTCAGTGCGGTGGACTTCAGAAAAAGCTCCCACATGCATAGCTCCCTTACCACGGGTGCTGAGCTCCCAACCCCCCTCTCCCAAAACCCACTACTCACAAATGCACAACACTACCATAGCTCTTAGGGGTGAAGGGGGCACCTACATGTGGGTACAATGGGTTTTGGAGGCCTCCCATTTACCAGCACAAGTGTTGCAGGTGGGGGGGGGGGATGGGCCTGGGTCCACCTGGCTGAAGTGCACTGCGGTACTAACTAAAAGTGCTCCAGGGACCTGCATACACGCAGGCCTCTAGGACTTGTTGCTGCTGTATAACATTGGCACACCAGTTCACACCTGAAGACTAATCTCTCCGAAAACGTCCTTTATTGGAATAAGCACGTTTACTCACAGTTAACTGCAGAAGTTGTGCCCCACTGGCAACGAGTCTCCCTAGTACTGAGATGAGCAGTAGGTCAGAGCTGGCAGAATGCTGTACAATGTCCTCTTTCAGCCACATTCAAGGGAAGAACTAAGTTGTCTAACGTGGCTAACACAGGAAAGGGAACTAAAACTGGCTTACAAAAATGGCCACTACCGCATGGACTACAACAGGAAACACAACAGGGCACACTCTGACCCAGTAGGCAGGGGGAAAGCACCATGGGAGAAGAGCCTACCAACTACCAACATCGTGAGACTGTAACACAAGCTAATGAAATCACGGAGCCCAATACCCTACACCCACCACAATGCAATGCTGATGTGACCCTGTAGTGCACCCGAGAGCCACATCTGACCCAGGGAAAGGCTGTGAGAGGATCAAACACATTCTGCTGTCATGGAGGTGGATACTGCATTTGAGACTAGCATACAGGCTGGGAAAAAAGTTTTTAAAGTGGGGTTTTTTTTGGTGGGAGGCGGTTAGTGACCACTGGGGGAATCCGGGGACGTCATCCCCAATTCCCTCCAGTGGACATCTGGGCAGTTGGGACTTTTTTGGGACTTGTTCGTGAAAAAAAAAGGGTCCAAAAAAAGTGACCCAAAATCGCGGTAAAAATGCCTTTTTTTTTTTCGATTATCAGCTACAGATGCCCATCTCTCCTCGGCTGATAACCACGCCCCAGTCCCGCCTCCGACATGCCCCCGTCAACTTTATTCATTTCCGCGACGGAGTGCAGTTGGAAACGCCCAAAATCAGCTTTCAATTATACCGATTTAGGCGCCTTTGCGAGAAAAACGCCCATCTCCCGATTTGGGTCGCAATATAAGCGTTTTTCTCTTTCGATTATAAGCTGGATTGTGAAAATGTAAACTCTCGACTGCCTCAGGATCAAAGTAAATTCTGCTTAGGAGTTTTTTGAACATGACTTCATAGGGCAGTATGCATTTGAACACTAGCACTGAAGAGGAGGAAAAAATTACCCATCCTCAGTTTAATTATCTGTAATGCAAAACATCAACTTAAGACTGATATTGTTTCTTTTTTCTTTTGTTTTTAAACACCTCACACTGTGACATTATGATATCCTTTAAAAAAAGCATGGAGATCCCTGTAAGTTTGCTTATCTGTAACACAAAACAACCCCTGTATAAAAAAGCATTTTTTTCTATCTGACTGCAGCCAATTGGGCTGCTGGTTTTATTGTTCCTTTATTCTAGAAGTCACAGACCGGGATATGGCTCTATGTGGAGTGTTTACTCATTCAATGTCAGAACTCACAGGACTGGCTGCAGACACCAGATCTGCACGGCATGATCTCACACAGATGTTTTGAAAACAGGAGGGGTGTGAGAGGGGGCAGATGTGCACACTGGAAGGCTCTGTGCTCTACAAACAGCTGTCTGTAGGAAGAAAGGGAGGGGTTTGTGGGTAGGGTTTGTGGATTCTCTCACACAAAACAGGACATCACTCCCCCCAAAAAAGAGATGGCTTTGCTAAATACTACGTTGTAGGTTTGTTTTAAATATTCAATATACCTTTTTCCCCCCTTCGAACTGGCTGCAGAAAAAACAGTTCTTGCAGGCATAGCTCACGGGCTTCTGCCTGTGTGAACAGATTTGAAAAGCCTAACGAGCCAGACCCCCTACAGTTTCTTGTATGCGTTAATCTTAAAACAGCTTAGCTTATGTCTATATGTGCCCTTTAAAGCAAAAAACAATTGAGATTGTATATTAATCCAACTACCTGGTAGTTTATAAATTAATGATATACCCAAAGGACCCTTACAGTCTTTATAATCTAGATTCTAAACTGGGGTCTTTTGTAAAACAGACTTGAAACTATTAATATTCTAACCTGGATGTTTCATTTCTGACCTAGACAGCTTATACAATTCAAGCTTCATATATAGAAATGTATATCCACCTTAGATATATGTGTTCTGCCCCCAAAGAAAGAGACAGAGTATTTATTTATTTACAAAACTTTTAAATTACATGATCTACACTTCTCAGTGGTTTACAATTGCACAAACATACTAATACATCAAACCAGAAAGACATTAATCACATCACATTAACTGCAGTAATATAATACCATGTAGTCTTTTCAAGGTAATTCAATTCTTATGCACCATCAATCCACCATCTATCATTATTAAAGACATTTTGATTTAGATAAGTTTTTAATGACTTTTTAGACAAGTCTAACTTCCTGATTCTTCTCAAAGACAAAGGTAGACTGTTCCAAAATTTAGGCCCAGCAACATAAAAAAACTGATGATCTATATTCTTCCAAGTGAATTAACTGGAAGTAGGGCACTTTGTGAAGCAGATCTCAAAGGTTTGACTGGTTTATGCAAATGTAACATAGCAGTCAGATTTCATACAAGGCACAGTTTATCCCGATCCCTCCCCACATTCACTCAGTCACACATTCACAATGGAGGGAGGATGCAAACCTTGAAACAAAATTTTAAAATCCAAGGATTTAAAAATATATGTGTATAACCAAATGCTATGCTATAATAAAACAAAAAAATAATGCCTCCAAAACCTTAAAAACCAACAATAGCATTTTAAATTATATCCTATACTCAATAGGCAACCAGTGTAGACTGACTAAGCCTTCAGATATTATTTTATTATTATTTATTACATTTGTACCCCACACTTTCCCACATACAGCAAGTTCAGTGTGGCTTACATTGTAAAACGGCAAAAGATCGGCCCGCAAATTCCTCAATCTGAACTTCCCCAGCTGCAAAGGAATTAAATACAAACAATCATACGCCATTACTTTTGTGTATAAAACACACAGATCTGGAACGCATTACCCATGGCCCTGAAAAATATGGACAATCTAACCAGCTTTCGCAAATCTTTGAAGACACACCTCTTCAACAAAGCCTACGAAAGACATCCTTAATAAATCACTCGTCATATCACTCAGGTGCATCAAAAACGCCTCTCACAACACCTTCTTAGCACCTTGCATCTAACTCATCTACTTTCAGCTTATGTATTTATAATCATGTAATGACCTGCATCTAATTCATTTACTCTCAGCTTATGTATTTAAGATCATGTAATGACTTCATCATAACGACACTCTGTAAGCCACATTGAGCCTGCAAAAAGGTGGGATAATGTGGGGTACAAATGCAATAAATAATAATAATAAAAGAAAGCATCTTACATGATAGAAAATAAAGCAAAACAAGAAAATGTAGGAAAAGTATTATAAACTGTGATGATCATAACTACTTACATAGTGAAAAAGCATTACAAGGACATGTGAAAAGAATATTATGAACTGAGAAAAACACAGTGGCAACAGCACCCAGGAATATATGAGATGGAATAGGGAAGGTAGACAAGGATAGGATAGGTAAAAGGGAAGGCGATAGGGAGGGAAATGATAAAAGGATGGGGGGGGGGGGGGGGGAGAAGATAGGAGATTGAGTATAAGGGATTTGAGAGTAAAGTCAAATGTGTTATTGGGGTCAAAGTTCATGTCGACGTTGTAGCAGGAGTATTGTAGGTGGGCTGGTAGAATTAAGTTGGTCCATTAGGGTAAGCTTGCTTGAAAAAATGGGACTTTAACATTTTCCTGAAAGGTAAATAGTTGTTAATTGCTCGGATGGGTCTTGGGAGAGCATTCCAAAGTTGACTACCCAGGAAGGAGAAACTGGAAGCATAGTATGTTTTGTATTTGATACCTTTGCAGTTGGGGAGGTGTAAATTGAGGTATGTTCATGATGACATTGTTCTATTTCTAATTGGAAGGTCAATCAAGTTGTTCATATAGCTGGGGGACTCTCCTGATATGATCTTATGGATCATTGTATGGACCTTGAAGTGTATTCTCTTTTTGATGGGGGAGCCAATGAAGCCTTTCTTGAAGGGGTGAAGTGCTTTCAAATCTTGACTTGCCAAAGATAAGTCTGGCTGCCGTGTTCTGGGTTGTCTGAAGAATTGGAGATGGGGATAGTTACATCTGGGGTATTGAGGGTGGCCAGGAAAGGTGGGGAGTATAGAGATGAAAGGACTAGGCATTGAGTTTTTTCTTTATTTAATTTCATCTTAAAGGCATTAGCCCAGGAGATCAAGCTGGACATGCCAGTAGTGATTTTATCGGAAATTTCAGATAAATTTGATTCAAAGGGAATAAAAATGGTGATGTCATCAGCATATATAAAGGGATTAAGGCCATGTTTGGCTAATAACTTGGCCAAGGGGATCATCATGAGGTTGAAGAGCATCGGGGAAAGAGGAGATCCCTGTGGCACCCCGCATTCAGACAACCAAGGGGATGATATATTTGTGGTTGCTTTAACTTGATAAGACCTGGTTGTGATGAAGTCTTTTAACCAATTGATAATATTGCCACCAATTCCAAGCCTGTCCAAAAGTTTAGCAAGAATGTTATGGTCTAACATGTCAAAAGTTCTTGATAAATTAAATTGCAAAAGGAAGATATTGTTTCTAGTCGCGATTTCCTGTTTGAATTTAGTTATTAGAGTAAGGAGGACCGTTTCAGTGCTGTGGGCAGAGCAGAAGCCCGATTGTGACTCATGAAGGATGGAAAATTTCTGAATATATTCACTGAGTTGTGAGGTCACTCTATTCTCCATTAGTTTAGTGATTAGAAGAATGGAGGCAATTGGATGGTAGTTGGTAACGTTGCTTGCTGGCTTCTGTGGATTTTTTGGTATAGGTGTTAATAAAATATTACCATGATTGGTAGGGAAGAAACCTCGTTGAAGCAGGAAGTTTACGTGAGTGGTGAGATCCAAGATGAAGCATGTTGGAGCGCCTCTCAGAAGGTAATTTGGACATGGGTCAAGATGGCATTGTGATTTGGAGAGTAAGGAGATGGTTTTGGTGACTTCCTCAGTGGTCAGGGGGGTGAAATTAGTCCAAGATCGGTCAACTGGTATTTCATCTAAACCAGGATCTAGTTCGTCAAGAAACGAGTCCGCAGTGATGTTGTTTTGAGAAATTGACTTGCGAAGATTAGTGATTTTGTCACTGAAGTATTTCGCTAACTGGTCAGCCGAAGGACGGTTTGAAGTTGAAGTTGTCACTGGATCTTTGTTTAAAAGATTTTTTATAAGTTGGAATTGTTTTTTAATATCAGTGCCAAATGTAGTAATTTTTTGTGTGTAATAGTCTCTTTTGGCTCGTTTAATGGCATATTTATAGTTTCTTTGAGATTGCTTCCAAGAATTGAAGGTAAGGTTATTTTTAGTCTTGCACCATGCTTTTTCATGTTTCCTGGTTAGAGATTTTAGGTCTTTCAGTGAGTCGTTGAACCATGGTGATGATTGGTATTTACGCGAAGTCCTGGGGCGTAGTGGTGCAATTTCGTCAAGAACCATTTTGCATCTGTTATCCCAAATAGTAAGGAAGATATCAGAATTTGGTTGAGTAGACCAATTGTTTGCATAGATGTGTTTCCAGAAGCTATCGCTATCAATTCGTCCTCTGGTGAGAAATGTTATAGGGTCATGAGGTTTGGACTGACCCTTCTTGTGCCATTGTATGGTGAGGGATGCTTTGTAGTGGTCAGACCAAGGAGTGGGAGACCAATCAATATCAGATATAATGAAATTATGGTCAGCGGGAAATTTATAAGAGATAATATCAAGTGAGTGACCCTTGCTATGAGTGGGTTGAGGTGGAGGTAGGATGAGGTCACATAGATAGAGAAGATCCATGCATTCACGGGTATGGACAGATTTGGAGTCCTCTATATGTAAGTTTAGATCGCCTAAAATTATTACATTGGGGTCATTAATGCACAAGTTAGTAATAAAGTTAATAAAGGTAGTATGGTTTGGTTCCAGTTGCATGGGGGTCTATAAAATAAAATACAGGTTAGGTGATTGCATAGCGAAGAGCTATGTAATTTGATTGAAGCGATTTCCAATTGTGGGGTAATGCTTTCAGATATGGTTTCAGCAGAGAAGTCAGATCTGAAGATTAAGGCTATTCCTCCTCCCATTTTCTCTTTTCTAGGCAAATGTAAGATTTTATAACCAGGAGGGCAAAGAACTAGTATGATAGGGTCTTTCGAATCACGGATCCAGGTTTCTGTGATAAAAAGCAAGTCAAGGTTGTCAGATTTAATCCAATCTGTGATGATTTCAGATTTGTTGACAATGGACTTGGCATTAATGTAGCCCAGACATAGAGTTAGATAAGGCTTGGTGTTATGAGATGACGAGGGAATATTTATAATTTGTCTTGTTATTTGTGCTTTTTTGTTAATTGCTTTAGACATTTTTGGTGTTATGGGCTTAGTTAGACTATCTTTTTTTTTTTTTATCAATTTTGAATAACATTCAAGTAGTTTGTTCGGTTTCATTATACAATATATAAATCAAAATCTTACATATTTAATAAGAAAATATTTTCCCCAAACAAATCTCAAGTCCACAATTGGAGATTCATGATGTTACATATATGGATACTTATTTCAGGTAACTAAACAAGGATTTGCTGAGTCTGATTCCCTTAAACGGTTCCATTTATATTTACACTGAACTATTCTCACCCCTCCTAATGAGCTCCTTAGTAGTTAAAAAAGCAGTGAGTTGTGGTGGATCAAAGAAAACATACTTATTAGCTTGGTATTTAACAACGCACTTTTAAGGATATCTTAGAAACAATGTCGCGCCTATATGAAGAACTCTGGATTTCATCATAAGAAATTGTTGCCTACGCTTCTGGGTATCTTTAGTAACATCTGGAACAACTCTTATTTTCAGTCCAAGGAAACTTTTTTCCCTATTCAGAAAGAATAGTCTCATTAACCAGTTTTTATCTGGCGTTAATGCCACAGTTGCAAGTAAAGTTGATGGTGTCACCGTCTCACTATCTGACGCCTCTAAGATCTCTGAAACATCAAGTTCTTGATTTTGACTTTCTCTATTTTTTGTTGGCAAATAGTATATTTGTGAAAACGGGGGAATTGCCTCCTCGGCTACTCCCAGTATATCTCTTATGTATTTTCTTAACATATCCCTTGGAGATGTTGTAAATTGTTGAGGAAAATTCAAAAAACGCAAATTATTATTTCTTACAGCATTTTCCAGGGATTCAGTTTTTCTTCTAAGAAATATCAAGTCTCTAGTCATAGATTCCTGGAGTAATTGTGTCTTTTTAGCTTCATTTTCATATTCCTTATTTTTATTTACTATTGTATCCACTTTAAGTTCAATATCTTTTGTCTTTTGGTCTAAGATTGATAAACCTTGAGTCAATTTTTTAATCTGTGGTGACATTACTTTTCCCAGTTCTACAATCAGTGACCATAAACTGTCCAGTGTTACTTCACTTGGCTTCTCAAATAATATAGGAAAAGAAGTCGTTGTTACCTCTATATTGGTAGCAGCAAGTCCATGTTCCTCCCTCACAGATGGAGTCTTTTTCGATATTTCAAGAGTAGGTAAAACTACTCTTTCAGTCTGGTTATTTAGATCTCCCTCGGTCCGGATTTCACCGGTTAGTTGCACCGCCAAACACTCTACCCCCATATCGCTTCTGGATTCCGGGATCGAGGACGCCATCCGAGGGGTACTTCTACCAGATGGTTGAGGGGGAGGAGTTCTCGCATCAGGGCTGAGCGAAAGCTCTATCCCAGGGAGTGCTACGGGGTCTCCATTCAACCCGGAGCGGACGAGCAGGCCACTCTCCGGCGTCTCTGGAACCAAGTTCCTCTGAAAAAGAGTCTGCAAAGTTGGCTGGTTAGAGGAAAAGCTTTGCCGCTGAGGAGCCGTGGAGGAGGGCTGGCCCCTTCTCTTCGGCATCGCTAATAGTAGAAGCATAGATTCAGAGGAGCAGCAGGTACGTCTGACTCATACAGCGGCCATCTTGAATCTCCGTTAGACTACCTTCTTCCAATGATAGTTGGTGAGGTTGGGATGGATTTCTGTGGTTATGAAGATTTCCTGAGGACGTAATTAGTTTAATTGGTCTTTTGTGGTGATGGAGAACTGGTATGAAGCTAAGATCAGGTGGGAAGGCTTTGGAGGTTGCAAGGATAAGGACAATTGAGAGAATGGTGAGAAGAAAGTTGAGATTCATTTTGATGAAGAGAAAGGAATCAACAGTGCTAGGAAATGAAGATGATAATTAGCAAGACTGTCTAGTGATAGAATCAGCTAATTAGCAGAATCACAACAGTAAAGGATTACAGTGAATAATTAGCATTCACAGTGACATGAGAGTACAATGGATAATTAGCAGAGCTATAAAGTTAAACAGCAGTTAGCTAAGTTTACAGTGGGTGATTAGCATTCACAGTAGTATAGCAGTATAGTAGAATATTACTGGATTAAATAGTTAAACGACTGTTATTAACTAGCATTCACAGTGGTATGTTATTATTGATTACCTTTACAGTGGCATGGAGTACAGTGGAAAATTAGCTGGACTAAACAGTTAATCAGCTATTATTGATTATCTTTCACAGTAATATAGCTAATCAACTGTATTAATTGGTATTCATATTAGTATAGGAGTAACCTTAACAGTGGTAAGGAGTACAATGAAGACTAGCTGGACTAAGTAGCTAATCAGCTATTATTAATTGACATTCACAGTGGTATAGCTAATCAGCTATTATTAATTGACATTAAGTGGTATAACTAATCAGCTATTATTAATGGGCATTCACAGAAATATAGAAGTACAGTGGCAAATTAGCTGTACTAAATAGTTAATCAGCTATTGTTAATTAGTAATCACAGAGGGGCATAATTGAACGAAAACGTCTATCTCCATGGGTGTTTATCTCCGAGAACGGGTCCGTGAAGGGGCGGACCGAACCGGATTTTTGAAAAAAATAAACGTCTATGTTTTATTCGACAATTTGTGAGCTGGGCGTTTTTGTTTTTCAGTGATAATAGAAAATGAAAGCGCCCAGCTCAAAAACGAATAAATCCAAGGCATTTGTTCGTGGGAGGGGCCAGGATTCGTAGTGCACTGGTCCCCCTCACATGCCAGGACACCAACTGGGCACCCTAGGGGGCACTTTTACAAAAACAAAAAAAAAGGTAAAAGAGCTCCCAGGTGCATAGCACCCTTCCCTTGTGTGTTGAGCCCCCCAAATCCCCCTCAAAACCCACTGCCCACAAGTCTACACCATTACTATAGCCCTAAGGGGTGAAGGGGGGCACCTACATGTGGGTACAGTGGGTTTGGGGGGGGTTGGACGACTAAGCATTAAGCAGCACAATTGTAACAGGTAGGGGGGGGATGGGCCTGGGTCCACCTGCCTGAAGTCCACTACACCCCCTAACAACTGCTCCAGGGACCTGCATACTGCTGCCAGGGAGGTGGGTATGACATTTGAAGGTGAAAATAAAAAGTTTTGAAACATCATTTTTTGTGGTGGGAGGGGGTTAGTGACCACTGGGGGAGTCAGGGGAGGTCATCCCCGATTCCCTCTGGTGGTAATCGGGTCATTTAGGGCACTTTTTGGGGCCTTATTTGTGAAAAAACAGGGTCCAGGAAAAATGCCCTAAATTCTAGCTACAAACGCATACTTTTTTTCCATTATCGGCGAAAGGCGCCCATCTCTCCTCGGCCGATAACCACGCCCCAGTTCCACCTTCGTCACTCCTCCGACACGCCCCCGTCAACTTTGTACGCTTCCGCGATGGAGTGCAGTTGAAAACGTCCAAAATCGGCTTTCCATTATACCAATTTATTCGTTTTTGTGAGATAAACGTCTATCTCCCGATTTGGGTCGAAATCTAGGCGTTTTTCTCTTTCAATTATAAGGTGGACAGTGGTATAGTATTATGAGTTACCCTTCAGAGTTGTATTAGTAGGAGTATTAAAGAATAAGTAGATAGTTAAGTATCTAAATTATGGTATAACTAGGGTTGAACTGGGTTGAATATACGTTTCAGGTCAAATTCGGATCAGATTGATCTCATGGACTTTGTTGGTTCAGGGATCACCTTCAGCAGTCGGCAGCACAGATGGTATGATTTAGGGTTGAACTGGGTTGAGTATATATTTGAGGTCAAATTCGGATTAGATTTTCTGTTCAGATTAACCTCGTGGACTTTGTTGGCTCAGAGACCACCATTAGTTGTCGGCAGCACAGATGGTAGAAGAGATCAGTATCAGCTAATGAACAGCCACAGCGAGTAGAACGTGGTCCGCCAATCAAGATGAACATTGGAAAATGGAAGCGTCAGGGGCTGCTAGAGTCCAGACCGCCGGTGACGAGACCAGCCAGTAAAACGACCGCGCAGCCTCCCAACGATGGTCCCGCGCAGGCCGAGTCTGATGGCACTCATGGTCAGCAACACCGGAAGATGGATGAGTCAAGGGCTGTCAGACACGAGGCCGCCGAAGTCGAGGTCGGCCAGCAGAACGGCCGTGCAGCCTCCCGACGATGGTTCCGCGCAGGCTAAATTTGAATGGCAAGCCGAATGGCAGACATTGCAAGCGGTAACTGCAGCCCAGCGGGAACGCCAAAGATAATCAGGTCAGGCGATACTCACGGCCAGCGAGTCAGGGCTGTCAGAGTCGAGGCCGCTGATGTTGAGGCTGGCGAGTCAGGGGTCGGTGAGTCAGGGGCTGTCAGAATCGAGGCCGCCGATGTTGAGGCCGGCCAGCAATCCAATAGCTCACGTGAAATTCGGACCTAGCCGAGAAATCAAGTGCCATATATATATGATCACATCTAATAAACCACATAAAATTCTAACAGTAGTGTTCTGTGCTTATTGTAAAGCCCTCAAAAAAATTTTTAGGTAGTCCTAACAGTAGTCAAAATGAGGTATTAGAACACATTGAGGGGCATAATTGAACGAAAACGCCTATCTCCATGGGCGTTTATCTCCAAGAACGGGTCCGTGAAGGGGCGGACCGAACCGTATTTTGGGAAAAAATAGACGCCCATGTTTTATTCAACGATGTGTGAGCTGGGCGTTTTTGTTTTTCAGCGATAATGGAAAATGAAAGCGCCCAGCTCAAAAACGAATAAATCCAAGGCATTTGTTCATGGGAGGGGCCAGGATTCGTAGTGCACTGGTCCCCGTCACATGCCAGGACACCAACCGGGCACCCTAGGGGGCACTTTTACAAAAACAAACAAAAAGGTAAAAGAGCTCCCAGGTGCATAGCACCCTTCCCTTGTGTGTTGAGCCCCCCAAATCCCCCTCAAAACCCACTGCCCACAAGTCTACACCATTACTATAGCCCTAAGGGGTGAAGGGGGGCACCTACATGTGGGTACAGTGGGTTTGGGGGGGTTGGACGACTAATAAGCATTAAGCAGCACAATTGTAACAGGTAGGGGGGGGATGGGCCTGGGTCCACCTGCCTGAAGTCCACTTCACCCCCTAGCAACTCCTCCAGTGACCTGCATACTGCTGTCAGGGAGCTGGGTATGACATTTGAGGGTGAAAATAAAAAGTTGAGAAACTTCATTTTTTGTGGTGGGAGGGGGTTAGTGACCACTGGGGGAGTCAGGGGAGGTCATCCCCGATTCCCTCCAGTGGTCATCTGGTCATTTAGGGCACTTTTTGGGGCCTTATTCGTGAAAAAACAGGGTCCAGGAAAAGTGTCCTAAATTCTAGGTAAAAACGCATACTTTTTTCCCATTATCGGTGAAATGCGCCCATCTCTGTTCGTCAGATAACCACGCCCCAGTTCCGCCTTCGCCACACCTCTGACACGCCCCCATCAACTTTGTCCGCATCCGCGACGGATTGCAGTTGAAAACGTCCAAAAATCGGCTTTCGATTATACCGCTTTATTCGTTTTTGTGAGATAAACGTCCATCTCCCGATTTAGGTCGGAACTTGGGCGTTTTTCTCATTCGATTATAAGCAGGTTTGTATAACCATTATGAAATTCTCAGTAGAAAAGAAATCTCTTAAACACCTAATAATTTTAAGTCATAAAAGATGGTCTTCACCATCTTTTTGGTATGTTCTTTCATAGTCAATGAAGAATCTACAATTACACCAATCTATATTTATCTTATCACAAATGTCAATCTTTTGTCCATCAGCCTTAAAGCTTTTTTGGAACTCTTGATACTGGATAGCCTGAAAGAAATAAAACTCCCATCTCTAGGTCATTTAAAAATATGTTAAAAAGCAGCAGTCCCAGCCCAGACCCCTGGGGAACCCCACTAACTACCCTTCTCCATTGAGAATACTGACCATTTAACCCTACTTTCTGTTTTCTATCTTTTAACCAGTTTTTAATCCACAATAGAACACTACCTCCTATCCCATGACTCTCCAATTTCCTCTGTAGTCTTTCATGAGGTACTTTGTCAAACGCCTTCTGAAAATCCAGATACACAATATCAACTGGCTCACCTTTATCCACATGTTTGTTCATCCCTTCAAAGAAATGTAGTAGATTGGTGAGGCAACTTCACTAAAACCATGTTGACTGTCCTGCTTATTTTCGAACGAGAAGGCTGGCCATCTTCCGACACAAATCGGGAGATGGTCAGCCATCTCCTAAACCCGGCCAAATAGGTATAATCGAAAGCCGATTTTGGCCACCTTCAACTGCTTTCCATAGCAGGGCCGGCCAAAGTTAAATGGGGCTTTTCGGTAGGGTACGGGAAGGTGGGACGGGGGCGTGGTTACGAGATGGCCGGCTTTGACCAATAATGGAAAAAAGGCCGGCTCTGATGAGCACTTGGCCGGCTTCAATTGGTCCATTTATTTTTAGGACCAAGCTTCAAAAAAGTGCCCCAACTGACCAGATGACCACCAGAGGGAATCAGGGATCACCTCTCCTTACTCCTCCAGTGGTCACCAACCCCCTCCCACCCCAAAAAATATTTTTAAACATTTTTGTGCCAGCTTCTATGCCAGCCTCAAACGTCATACCCAGCTCCATGACAGCAGTATGCAGGGCTCTGGAGCAGTTTTAGTGGGTGCTGCAGTGGACTTCAGGCAGGCGGACCCTGGCCCATCCCCCCCACCTGTTACACTTATGGTGATAAATGTGAGCCCACCAAAACCCACCCGAAACCCACTGTAACCACATGCAGGTGCCCCCCTTCACCCATAAGGGCTATGGTAGTGGTGTACAGTTCTGGGGAGTGGGTTTGGGGGTTTTTGGGGGGCTCAGCACACAAGGTAAGGGAGCTATGGATCTGGGAGCAATTTACGAAGTCCACTTCAGTGCCCCTAGGGTGCTCGGTTGGTGTCCTGGCATGTGAGGGGGACCACTGCACTATAAATGCTGGCTCCCTCCACAACAAAATGCCTTGGATTTGACTGGGTTTGAGATTGCTGCCATTAGTTTCCATTATCGGCAGGAAACCAATGGCGGCGATCTCTAACGCTGGCCATCTCTAACGCCAGCCCAAATGTTGAGATTTCGCCGGCCCTGACCATATTATCGAAACGAAAGATGGCCGGCCATCTTGTTTTGATAATACAGTCGGGAATGTCGCTTTCCGGGGCCGGCCTTGGAGATGGCCGTCCATATATATGGCCGGCCCTGTTCGATTATGCCCCTCTTTGTCTCATTAATCCATGCTTTTGGATATGCTCTGTAATTTTGTTCTTAATAATAGTCTCTACCATTTTGCCCAGCACTGAAGTCAGACTCACCGGTCTATAATTTCCCGGATCTCCTCTGGAACCTTTTTTAAAAATCGGCGTTACATTGGCCACCCTCCAATCTTCCGGTACCACGCTCGATTTTAAGGATAGGTTACATATTACTAACCATAGCTCCACAAGCTCATTTTTCAGTTCTATCAGTACTCTGGTATGAATACCATCTGGTCCAGGAGATTTGCTACTCTTCAGTTTGTAGAACTGCCCTATTACATCCTCCAGGTTTACAGAGAATTCATTACGTTTCTTCAACTCGTCAGCTTCGAATACCATTTCTGGCACCGGTATCCCACCCAAATCTTCCTCGGTGAAGACTGAAGCAAAGAATTCATTTAATCTCTCCGCTACAGCTTTGTCTTCCCTGATCGCCCCTTTTACTCCTCAGTCATCTAGCCGTCCAACCGATTTTTTTGCCAGCTTCCTGCTTTTAATATACCTAAAAAAATATTTACTATGTGTTTTTGCCTCCAACGCAATCTTTTTTTCGAAGTCCCTCTTAGCCTTCCTTATCAGCGCTTTGCATTTGACTTGACATTCCTTATGCTGTTTCTTATTATTTTCAGTCGGTTCCTTCATCCATTTTCTGAAGGATTTTCTTTTAGTTCTAATAGCTTCCTTCACCTCACTTTTTAACCACGCCGGTTGTCATTTGGTCTTCCGTCCTCCTTTTTTAATACGTGGAATATATTTGACCTGGGCTTCCAGGATGGTGTTTTTAAACAGCATCCACACCTGATGTAAATTTTTGACCCTCGCAGTCGCTCCTCTAATTTTTATTTTTCACCGTTCTTCTCATTTTAACATACTCTCCTTTTTTAAAGTTAAACGCTATCATATTTGATTTCCTATCCAGTTTATAATCGAAAGAGAAAAACGCCTATATTGTGCCCAAATCGGGAGATGGGCGTCTTTCTCCCGTGGGTGCCCAAATTGGTATAATCGAAAGCCGATTTGGGGGGAAGGGTAACAGTCGCTCAAAAGCGCATGGTTCGGGATAAGGTATCTTTCAAAGATATCACCAAAACAGGGAAGATAGGGTATCCTAATAGTGAGGTTGCAAAAGAGACCGTAGTAGATCAGCCAGTTTATAATCAAAAGAGAAAAATGCCTATATTTTGACCCAAATCGGGAGATGGGCGTTTTTCTCGCAAAGGCGCCCAAATTGGTATAATTGAAAGCCGTTTTTGGGCGTTTCCAACTGCAATCCGTCGCGGAAACAGGTAAAGTTGATGGGGGCGCGTTGGAGGCATGGTGAAGGCGGAACTGGGGCGTGGTTATCGGCCGAGGAGAGATGGGCGTCTTTAGCTGATAATCGAAAAAAAAGGCGTTTTTACATCGATTTTGGGTCACTTTTTTTGGACCCTTTTTTTCACGAACAGGACCCAAAAAAGTGCCCCAACTGACCAGATGACCACTGGAGGGAATCGGGGATTACCTCCCTGGATTCCCCCAGTGGTCACTAACCCCCTCCCACCAAAAAAAACCCACTATACAAACTTTTTTTCCAGCCTCTATGCCAGCCTCAAATGCCGTACCCACCTCTATGACAGCAGAATGTGTTCTATCCTGTGACAGCCTTTCCCTGGTTCTGATGTGGCTCTCGGGTGAGTGTGACACCTTTTCTGTTATGCGCACTGCAGAGTCACATCAGCAATGCATTCTGGTGGCTGTAGGGTATTGGGCTCCGTGATTCCACTAGCTTGTGGCAAATGCTCACAATGTTGGTAGTTGGTAGGCTCTACTCCCATGGTGCTTTTCCCCCTGCTTACTGGGTCAGAGTGTGCCCTGTTTTGTTTCCGGTAGCCCATGAGGTAGTGGCCATTTTTGTAAGCCAGTTTTAGATCCCTTTCACGTGTTAGCCACATTACAGAACTTAGTTCTTTCCTTGAATGTGGCTGAAAGAGGGCATTGTACAGCATTCTGCCAGCTCTGACCTACTGCTCATCTCAATACCAGGGAGACTCGTTGCCAGTGGGGCACAACCTCTGATCTGCAGTTAACTGTGAGTAAGCGTGCTTATTCCAATAAAGGATGTTTTTGGAGAGATTAGTCTTCAGGTGTCAACTGGTGTGCCAATGTTATATAGCAGCAACCAGTCCTAGAGTCCTGCGTGTATGCAGGTTCCTGGAGCACTTTTAGTGGGTACCACAGTGCACTCCAGCCAGGCGGACCCAGGCCCATCCCCCCCTACCTGTAAGACTTGTGCTGGAAAATGGGAGGCCTCCAAAACCCACTGTACCCACATGTAGGTGCCCCCTTCACCCCTAAGAGCTATGGTAGTGTTGTACATTTGTAGGTAGTGGGTTTTGGGGGAGGAGGGTTGGATGCTCAGCATGTGGGAGCGTTGTCTGAAGTCCACCACACTGACCTCTAGGGTGCCCAGTTGGTGTCCTGGCATGTCAGGGGGGTGAGTGTACTACAAATCGTGGCCCCTCCCACGACCAAATGGCTCGGATTAGGACGTTTTCGAGCTGGGCGTTTTTAGTTTCCATTATCGCTAAAAAAAACAAACGCCCAGCTGAAAAACGTCAGTTTTTTCGAAAATACGGTCTGTCTCGTCTCTTCACGTACCCGTTTTCGGACATAGACTCCCATGGAGATAGGCGTTCGCGTTCGATTATGCCCTTCCATGTATACTTACTTCAAAGCTAATGTAAAATCCAATCATATTATGATCACTGTTATCAAGCGGCCCCGCACCAGATCATGCACTCCACTAAGGACTAGGTCTAGAATTTTTCCTTCTCTCATCAGCTGCTGTACCAGCTGCTCCATAAAGCTGTCCTTGATTTCATCAAGGAATTTTACCTCCCTAGCGTACCCCAATCAATATCGGGGTAATTGATAACACCCATTATTATTGTGTTGCCCAGTTTGTTTGCGTCTCTAATTTCCTTTAACATTTCTGCATCCGTCTATTCATCCTGGCCAGGCGGACGGTAGTACACTCCAATCACTATCCTTTTCCCCTTTACACATGGAATTTCAATCCACGGCGATTCCAAGAAGTGTTTTGTTTCCTGAAGAATTTTCAATCTATTTGATTCAAGGCTCTCGTTATTATACAATGCTACCCCTACACCAATTCGATCCACCCTATCACTACGATATAATTTGTACCCCGGTATGACAGTGTCTCACTGGTTATCCTCCTTCCACCAGGTCTCAGAGATGCCTATTATATCTAATTTTTCATTTACTGCAGTATATTCTAACTCTCCTATCTTATTTCTTAGGCTCCTGGCATTCGCAAATAGACATGTCAAACTATGTTTGTTGTTCCTATTTACATTATGCTTAGTACTTGACAGTATTAATTTACAATCTTT
The DNA here is from genome assembly GCF_901765095.1 of Microcaecilia unicolor. Classification (NCBI taxonomy): domain Eukaryota; kingdom Metazoa; phylum Chordata; class Amphibia; order Gymnophiona; family Siphonopidae; genus Microcaecilia; species Microcaecilia unicolor. The sequence continues at coordinate 52,557,457 of NC_044039.1, forward strand.
TGTCTGATTTTTATTTTTATTTAAGGACACCTGGAGGGGCATAATCGAACGGAAACGCCTTTCTCTATGGGCGTTTATCTCCGAGAACGGGTCTGTGAAGGGGCGGGCCGAACCGTACTTTCGAAAAAATGGACATTTTTGAGCTGGGCGTTTGTTTTGTTTTAGCGATAATGGAAACTAAAAACGCCCAGCTCAAAAACGTCCTAATCTGAGCCATTTGGTCGTGGGAGGGGCCACGATTCGTAGTACACTCGCCCCCCTGATATGCCAGGACACCAACTGGGCACCCTAGGTCAGTGCGGTGGACTTCAGAAAAAGCTCCCACATGCATAGCTCCCTTACCACGGGTGCTGAGCTCCCAACCCCCCTCCCCCAAAACCCACTACCCACAAATGTACAACACTACCATAGCTCTTAGGGGTGAAGGGGGCACCTACATATGGGTACAGTGGGTTTTGGAGGCCTCCTATTTACCAGCACAAGTGTTACAGGTAGGGGGGGATGGGCCTGGGTTCACCTGGCTGAAGTGCACTGCGGTACCCACTAAAAGTGCTCCAGGGACCTGCATACACTCAGGCCTCTAGGACTTGTTACTGCTGTATAACATTGGCACACCAGTTTACACCTGAAGACTAATCTCTCCGAAAACGTCCTTTATTGGAATAAGCATGCTTACTCACAGCTAACTGCAGATCAGAGGTTGTGCCCCACCACTGGCAACGAGTCTTCCTGGTAGTGAGATTAGCAGGTCAGAGTTGGCAGAATGCTGTACAATGCCCTCTTTCAGCCACATTCAAGGTAAGAACTAAGTTCTCTAACGTGGCTAACACATGGAAGGGATCTAAAACTGGCTTACAAAAATGGCCACTACCTCATGGACTACCGGAAACAAAACTGGACACACTCTGACCCAGTAGGCAGGGGGAAAAGCACCATGGGAGAAGAGCCTACCAACTACCAACATCATGAGACTGTAACAGAAGCTAATGAAATCACGGAGCCTAATACCCTACACCCACCACAATGCAATGCTGATGTGACCCTGTAGTGTACCCGAGAGCCACATCTGACCCAGGGAAAGGCTGTGAGAGGATCGAACATATTCTGCTGTCATGGAGGTGGGTACAGCATTTGAGGCTGGCATAGAGGCTGGAAAAAAAGTTTTTAAAGTGGGTTTTTTTTTTGGTGGGAGGGGGTTAGTGACCACTGGGGGAGTCCGGGGAGGTCATCCTCAATTCCCTCCAGTGGTCATTTGGGCAGTTGGGGCACTTTTTTGGGACTTGTTCGTGAAAAAAAAGGGTCCAAAAAAAGTGACCCAAAAATCGCGGTAAAAACGCCTTTTTTTCGATTATCAGCTAGACGCCCATCTCTCCTCGGCTGATAACCACGCCCCAGTCCCACCTCCGACACTCCTCCGATACGCCCCCATCAACTTTACCCGTTTCCGCGACGGATTGAAGTTGGAAACGCCCAAAATTGGCTTTCGATTATACCGATTTGGGCGCCTTTGCGAGAAAAACGCCCATCTCCCGATTTGGGTCGAAATATAGGCATTTTTCTCTTTCGATTATAAGCTGGCTGATCTACTACGGTCTCTTTTGCAACCTCACTATTAGGATACCCTATCTTCCCTGTTTTGGTGATATCTTTGAAAGATACCTTATCCCGAACCATGCACTTTTGAGCGACTGTTACCCTTCCCCCCATTTCTAGTTTAAAAGCTGCTCTATCTCCTTTTTAAATGCCGATGCCAGCAGCCTGGTCCCATCCTAGTTAAGGTGGAGCCCATTCTTTCAGAATACGCTCCCCCTTCCCCAGAATGTTGCTCAGTTCCTAACAAATCTAAAACCCTCCTCCCTGCACCATTGTCTCATTCATGCTTTGAGACTCCGGATCTCTGCCTGTCTCTTGGGCCCTGCGCGTGGAACGGGTAGCATTTCAGAAAATGCTACCCTAGAGTATCTGGATTTGAGCTTTCTACCTAAGAGCCTAAATTTGTCTTCCAGAACCTCTCTCCCACATTTTCGTATGTCATTGGTATCCACATGTACCAAGACAGCCGGCTCCTCCCCAGCACTATCTAAAATCCTATCTAGGTGACTTGTGAGGTCCGCCACCTTCACACCAGGCAGGCAAGTCACCAGGCGATCCTCACATCCACCAGCCACCCAGCTATCTATATGCCTAATGATCGAATCACCAACTATAACAGCTGTCCTAACCTTTCTCTCCCGGGCAGCATTTGGAGACATATCCTCAGTGTGAGAGGATAGTACATCCCCTGGTGGGCAGGTCCTGACTACAAGAGTACTTCCTACTTCACCAGGGTGATGCTCTCCTTCTAGGAGACCTCCCTCCTCCAAGGTAGCACAGGGGCTACCAGACTGGAAGTGGGACTTCTCTACACATCCCTGTAGGTCTCCTCTATGTACCTCTCTATGTACCTCTCTGTCTCCCTCAGCTCCACCAAGTCTGCTACTCTAGCCTCAAGAGAACAGACACATTCTCTGAGAGCTAGGAGCTCTTTGCATCTGGCGCACACACACATGACATGTCACCAACTGGGAGATAATCATACATGTGACACTCAATGTTTTTGAATTTTTCAATAATTTAAAACTTGCTCCAGTATTAAGGATATTAACCTAATATAAAAGTGTCTTTTAGTTTATATAGTATATTGTATGATTTATTTAGAGTTTCCTTCTTAGATGGTAATGAAATGTATTTAAAACTCTGTAAGAGCACTCCTTACTTGTTACCCTAATTAAAATAACTGACTATAAATGAAGAGTTGTGCTAGGGGTGGGCGGGTGTTGGGGAGGGTGAGTGGGAAGACTAAACTAGATCCTGCAGTGCCTACTAGATTCTATCTGTTAATGCTGTGGTACAAAGTTTTTAAAACTAAGTGGAAAAGACTATGGAGATTAGTTGATAAAATTTGCTTTTTATATCTTTATTTTGCCTATCACTAACCTACAATTCCTTTTTTAAACCCCAATCTTTTAAGTTCCCAAAGCACAAAGCAAAATAGTATTCACTTACCAGAGAAATGTCCTCTTCTCTCGGAACTTCTCAGAGTGGGCGTGTTCTGCACTAATTAGTGCAGCTACATTGCCGCATGCTAGTCGATTAGCATGCAGTTAGTGTTCAAGTCCTTACTGCTTTCAAATTAGGTGTCAGTAACAGCTTACGGGCTAATGGTCACTAACTAATGAGAAAATTAGCGTGTGGCCATTAATGCTGGAAATGGAAAAATCAACCATTTTACTCCTGTGGTAAAAAATGACCTTAGCATGCAAGAATGACCTACATAAGGATGTGCTAAGGCTACTTTGTGCTACAGCTTAGTAAAGGGCCCCTCAGGGCTACATTCTATACATGGCGCCAAAACAAATCAGCACCAAAAAAAGTTCTATTCTATAAGGCGCACTTAAAGTTTGGCACAGTTTATAGAATTGCACTTACACCCGGAAATCATGCCTAACTTTAGGCATGGCCATTTGCACCAACTGAAACATGTTGCAAACGTATCCCTGTTATTATTCTACTACTACTACTACTACTACTACTACTACTACTACTACTACTACTACTACTTATCATTTCTAAAGCACTGCTAGATGCACGTAGCGCTGTACATTTGAACAGGAAGAGACAGTCCCTGCTCGACAGAGCTTACAATCTAATTAGGACAGACAAACAGGACAAACAAGAGATAAGGGAATATTAAAGTGAGGATGATAAAATAAGGGTTCTGAACAAGTGAATAAGGGTTAGGAGCTAAAAGCAGCGTCAAAAAGGTGGGCTTTTAGCTTAGATTTGAAGACGGCCAGAGATGGAGCTTGACGTACTGGCTCAGGAAGTCTATTCCAGGTATGTGGCGCAGCAAGATAAAAGGAACGGAGTCTGGAGTTAGCAGTGGAGGAGAAGGGTGCAGTTAAGAGAGATTTACCCAGTGAACGGAGTTCCCGGGGAGGAATGTAGGGAGAGATGAGAGTGGAGAGATACTGAGGAGCTGCAGAGTGAATGCACTTATAGGTCAATAAGAGGAGTTTGGACTGTATGTGTAAACGTATAGGAAGCCAGTGAAGTAACTTGAGGAGAGAGGATTTCTATAACAACACATGTAAATTTTAGGAATGCTACTACTACTACTACTACTACTATTTAGCATTTCTATAGCGCTACAAGGCATACGCAGCGCTGCACAAACATAGACGAAAGACAGTCCCTGCTCAAAGAGCTTACAATCTAATAGACAAAAAATAAATAAAGTAAGCAAATCAAATCAATTAATGTGAACGGGAGGGAAAAGAGGAGGGTAGGTGGAGGCGAGTGGTTACAAGTGGTTACGAGTCAAAAGCAATGTTAAAGAGGTGGGCTTTCAGTCTAGATTTAAAGGTGGCCAAGGATGGGGCAAGACATAGGGGCTCAGGAAGTTTATTCCAGGCGAAGGGTGTAACGAGACAGAAGGCGCGAAGTCTGGAGTTGGCAGTAGTGGAGAAGGGAACAGATAAGAAGGATTTATCCATGGAGCGGAGTGCACGGGAAGGGGTGTAGGGAAGGACGAGTGTGGAGAGATACTGGGGAGCAGCAGAGTGAATACATTTATAGGTCAGTAGAAGAAATTTGAACAGGATGCGAAAACAGATAGGGAGCCAGTGAAGGGTCTTGAGGAGAGGGGTAGTATGAGTAAAGCGACCCTGGCAGAAGATGAGACGGGCAGCAGAGTTTTGAACCGACTGGAGAGGGGAGAGGTGACTAAGTGGGAGGCCAGCAAGAAGCAGATTGCAGATTGTAGTCTAAACGAGAGGTGACAAGGGTGTCGATGAGGGTTTTGGTAGAGTGCTCAGAAAGAAAGGGGCGGATTTTACGGATGTTGTAAAGAAAGAAACGACAGGTCTTGGCAATCTGCTGGATATGAGCAGAGAAGGAGAGAGAAGAGTCAAAGATGACCCCAAGGTTTCGAGCTGAGGAGACAGGGAGAATGAGAGAGCCATCAACAGAAATAGAAAACGGGGGGAGCGGGGGAGGGGGGTTTGGGGAGGAAAATGAGAAGCTCGGTTTTGGTCATATTTAATTTCAGGTGGCGTTGAGACATCCAGACAGCAATGTCAGACAAGCACGCTGAAACTTTGGTTTGGATGCAAGGTGAGATATCAGGGGTAGAAAGGTAGATTTGGGAGTCATCAGCATAGAGATGGTAGGAAAAGCCATGGGATGAGATTAATGAGCCAAGGGAAGAAGTGTAGATAGAAAAGAGGTGGGGACCAAGAACAGAACCCTGAGGTACGCCGACAGGCAGAGGGATAGAAGTAGAAGAGGATCCACCAGAGTGAACACTAAAGGTGTGGAGGGAGAGGTAGGAAGAGAACCAGGAAAGGACAGAGCCCTGGAATCCAAGTGAGGACAGGGTATCAAGAAGTATGCTGTGATCGACAGTGTCAAAAGCAGCGGAAAGATCAAGAAGAATGAGGATGGAATATTGACCTCTGGATTTAGCCAGTAATTGGTCATTGGAGACTTTAGTAAGCGCAGTTTCGGTTGAGTGGAGAGGGCGAAAACCAGATTGTAGTGGGTCAAGAATAGCATGTGAGGAGAGAAAATCAAGGCAGCGGTGGTGAACAGCACGCTCAAGTAATTTGGAGAGAAAAGGAAGGAGGGAGATGGGTCGGTAATTAGAGGGACAAGTAGGGTCGAGTGAAGGCTTCTTAAGGAGAGGTGTGACCACAGCATGTTTAAAGGCAGCAGGGACAGTTGCAGTGGAAAGTGAGAGGTTGAGAATGTGACAGATAAAAGGAATAAGAGTAGGAGAGATGGCATTAAGAAGGTGGGTGGGAATGGGATCAGAGGAACAGGTGGTACATTTTGAGGAAGAAAGGAGAAGTGTAGTTTCCTCAATAGTAACTTCAGGAAAGGCGGAAAGGGAATGAGGGGAAGGAGAGAGAGGGGAACGGACTAGTGGAGGGAGAGGTGGTGAGGTAGAGAAAGCAAGGTTTATCTTTTGAACCTTGTTGTGAAAGAATTCAGCAAGGGTCTGAGGAGATAATGAAGGGGGAGTTGGGGGAGGGGGCACCTTGAGGAGAGAGTTCAATGTGGTGAAGAGAAGTCGAGGATTAGAGCCAAGAGAGTTGGTCAGTTGGATATAATAATCCTGTTTGGCACGTAAAAGAGCAGATTGGAAAGAGGTCAGCATGAACTTAAAGTGTAAGAAATCAGCAAGGACCCGAGATTTCCGCCAGAGGCGTTCAGCGTAGCGGGTACAGAAACGTAGGTAGCGGATATTAGAAGTCAGCCAAGGTTGGGGTTTTGTACGCCTTACAGGGCGGGTCATCAAAGGTGCAAGAGTGTCTAAGGCAGAGGATAGAGTATTGTTGTAAGAAGAAACAGCCTCGTTGACAGATGTGGATGGTGCCACAGTAGAGAGGAGGTTTGAAACATGGGAGGATAGAGATGAGGGGTCAATATCATGAAGATTCCTAGATAAATTAGATAGGATAGGACGGGACTGGGAGGGAGGAGATTTAAGTGTGAAAGTTATAAGATGGTGATCAGAGGAGGGATGATCAGAGGCAAGGAAACTAGAAGGTGAACAGTTGGAGGAGAAGATGAGATCAAGACAGTGACCATTTTGATGAGTGGGGGAGGTGGAGCATAGTTGGAGATTAAAGGACGACGTTAAAGCGAGTAACTTGGAAATATAAGAGTTGGAAGGATCATTAGCAGGAATATTAAAGTCACCAAGGATGAGAGAGGGGGAGGAAGGATCATGGAAGAAGGCAAGCCATGCGTCAAAGTCACTCAGAAAGGATGAAAGGGACTTATCAGGGGGACGATAAATGACCGCTATTCGAAGAGGCAGAGGAGAGAAAAGGCGGATAGAGTGGACTTCAAAGGAGGAAAAACAGTGAGATTGAGGTGGAAGAAGGGGTTGAAATCTGGAGGAGGGAGAGAGAAGTAGTCCAACACCGCCCCCACGGCCAGCAGGGCGAGGAGTATGTGAAAATAGATAACCGCCATGGCACAGGGCTGCGACTGAAGCAGAGTCATCAGGGCAGAGCCAGGTTTCTGTTATGGCGAGCAGATGGAGGTGACGCGAGATAAAGAGGTCCTGGATATAGGGGAGTTTGTTACAGATAGAGCGGGCATTCCATAGGGCGCAAGAGAAGGGCAGAGAAGAGGAGGGGAGTAGAGGAATAGAGATGAGGTTAGAGAGGTCACGGTGAGATCTGTAGAGTTTGGATAATAGTTGGTGAGGAGGGCCAGGATTGGGATTGATGTCACCAGCTGAGAGTAAGAGAAGGAGTAAAAGAGAGCGGAGGAGAGTAGGAGAGGTGTGGCCACGAAGGCGTCGAAGGCGAGAGGTATTTAGGTGGAATGGGGAAGGCAAAATGGAGGGAAGAAAGAGACGGAGATTAAAAGCCAAGAGGGAGGAAGAGGGTAGGAGAGAAGGTGAGGTGATGAAGTCAATGGATGGGAAGTGAGTTCCTGTAGCGGAGAGAGGTAGGGGGTGAGGGAAAAGATTAGGAAGGGACAGAGCTGGGAAGAGAATGTGAATAGGGGCCATAAATGACTGAGGTACTTTAGCAACTGGGAGGAAGATTAGATGTAAAGAGAAAAATGCCCCGCGGCACCTAGAGCGGAGGCCCTGAGTGGATCGGAGTGGACCTGGGTGTCACCCCGGAGAAGGCTGTAAGGATATGCAGATGAGCTGCAAGTCCTCCACAGCACCTGAAAGGCAGCCGGTGGTAGAGCTGGGCACCTCTCAGCTGAGGAAAGGCTTACCAGGGGTTAGGCTGAAGCCAGCATTCCTCCCCCTGAGGATCACCTGATCCTAGCCAAAAAGCACCTGGAAACTCTGTGCACTTGGAGAGAAGGCCCTGGGAAGATCGGGGTGGAACTGGAGTCACCCCGGATACAGCTGTGAGGAAATGCAGAAGGGCTGCAAGTCCTCCACAGCACCTGGTGGGAGCGCTGGGCACCTAGAGCGGAGGTCCTGAGTGGATCGGAGTGGACCTGGGTGTCACCCCAGAGAAGGCTGTAAGGATATGCAGATGAGCTGCAAGTCCTCCACAGCACCTGAAAGGCAGCCAGTGGTAGAGCTGGGCACCTCTCAGCTGAGGAAAGGCTTACCAGGGGTTAGGCCAAAGCCAGCATTCCTCCCCCTGAGGGTCGCCCCCATTGTACACATAACCCGCCCATTTTCATGCCCCTTTTTCAGATCATGTGTAAATTTTAGGCCTGGATCCCGTGGCTAAATTTATAAAATGAGAGCCACATGTTCATTTTTTATGTCATGGTGTTATTGTGCAATCAGCTGATTTTAGTTTTGTTTTTATTTCTTTATTGTTATATTTATCTATATATCTATATATTTATTTATTCATTTGTTACTTATTTGATTTTTATAGCCCCTGACGCAGCCCTGCTGGGTGAAACACGGCCTGTGTCAGGCAATATACTCTAGATGTTATTTTATTAATAAAGTCTATTTTAATTTTCCACTGATCTGCTTCATTGTTTTCCTTCTAACTTTAGGCATGGCCATTTGCACCAACTGAAACATGGTGCTAACGTATCCCCAGTGGCGTTCCGAGGGGCGCTGACACCCGGGGCGGATTGCCGATGCGCCCCGCCTCCCCCAGGTGCAGCGCCCCCCCCCCCATGTAGCGTGACCCCCCCCAGCGAAGGGACACCCCCCCACCCCGGTGAAAGAACCCCCCCCCCCCGGGTGCACGCCGCTGGGGGGGGTGCCGCGCGCCGGTTAGCGTCATTGGTTTCCATGCTCCCTCTGCCCCGGAACAGGTCCCCCGGGGCGGACCTCCCCCACTGCCCCCCCTTGGTACGCCACTGCGTATCCCTGTTATTCTATAACAACACACGTACATTTTAGGAATGCCCCCATTGTACACATGACCCGCCCATTTTCATGCCCCTTTTTCAGATCATAAGTAAATTTTAGGCCTGGATCCCGTGCCTAAATTTATGCATGCAAATACCAATTTAATCTAATTATTTCATTATTCAATTAAATTGCACATGCAAATTGGGCGCACACCCAAATTTGCACGCGCAACATTTGGCAACTTTTATAGAATTAGGAAGTAAATGTATAACAGCTGTGCAAATCTCCATCACAGAGAATAGCACCTGACTCAAATGACCCACATTACAGATTGCTCTCTTCTACAGTTTTCTATGTGTCTATTTCCATTTCTCTCTCTGTGTCTTTGCTGTTTACTATCTCTCTGTTTCCACTTTGCTATCTCCCTACTTTTCACTCTGCTGTTCTTCCCTCCCATGTTACCAATGCACTCCCAAAATAAGCCTTGAGTGCACAGAGACTGTAATTGTCCTCATTATTAGAACACAAAATTCATATAAAATATACAAATACATACTAATTCACAACACCATGAAAACTTTGCTATAGTTAAATCCCCTGCCTCAAGCCAGTCAATAGTTGCCAGCTCTTGTTTATCTCTTTCATGTGACAGACTAGCTGAAGCTTCATCCAATTTATAAAGTTCTTATTCACCCCCCACCCCCACCCACCTCAAACAGAAACACAGTTAAAGCTGTCACATCTCTCGGTTCTTTCAAGGGACCATTTATTCCACTTGCTATGGTCCTGTTGAGAGCACAGATGATGAAAACAAGGCTACTGTAGTTGAGCTCTGTTGTGCAAGCAGCAAGCAAGAGTGAAAAACACAGTTGTTTCAACTGTTCAGGACACATCTATTTTCCAGAACCTCACACTTTCACCTTCCATCAATTGAAATGAAAATTAATAAATTATTCTTTAAAATAGAGAAAAGACACATTGAGCAACTACACTACTCTGTCAAACTCTCACTTTTCATTTTATGGAAATTACTCCACAAAAAGGAAGCTTTGTATAAGAGAAAGAGAAAACTGGTGTTTTGCCCTTCTATGGCATATAAAGCATTTACTCATTGCTGCGCCTTTCTATGGCCTTTTTGTCTTCTGTTTTAGAGTTGGAGCCTCTTCGTGCTGACATGATGTATAAAGGCAGATGATATAAATCAACGTGATCTGCCTCTAACTTTACTCAGAATGAAACAAGGAAGGATAGTTTTTGAAAAAGCTGTAAAGCCCTCTGTACTTTAAAAAGTCATCAAATGAATGAATGATTCCCAGTCTCCTGAGGGGTAACCACATTATTAAGGTATTTTGTTTCCACTTAAAAAGAGAATACATTTAAAAAATATATCTCAAAAGAGAGTACATTTCAAAAATGCATCTGATGCACCATTTTTTAGCTTGCATCTGTTTGGAAATGATTCTGCACAAAATTTACCTTTGAGTTGTTAGATTCTCTAAGTTTTCAAATGGATTAAAATTTCATGTCATGTCCTGCATTTTTGTGTCATGGTGAATTTAAAGAGGTGCACAGCTTTATTTGTTAAGGAATGTAGTCTGTCAAAATAACAGCTGATCAAGGTTTCCAAATAGATTTAAAAAAATACTTTAAGAAAAGAAGCTAAATAAATAATGAGTTAGTTTTTCTTGCAAAGACCAAAACTTGTAGCTTGTACATTAACAGTGGCCTAGTGGTTAGGGTGGTGGACTCTGGTCCTGGGGAACTGAGTTCGATTCCCACTTGAGGCACAGGCAGCTCCTTGTGACTCTGGGCAAGTCACTTAACCCTCCATTGCCGCTGGTACAAATAAGTACCTGTATATAATATATAAGCCGCATTGAGCCTGCCATGAGTGGGAAAGTGCGGGGTACAAATGTAACAAAAAAAACCCACACACTGAGCATAGTTCTTTCATAGATTAAACTGTGATGCCATAGGAGAACAGCAATGGATATCTCTATCTATCTATGGTGCCCTTTTACAAGGCGCTCCAAAAAGTGGCCTGTGGTAGTGTGGGTACGTGTATTGGATGTGCACTGGACCATTTCTCCAAAAAGGGATTTTTGGGGGGCTGGGAAATAGACTTGCCTTAGTGACGAAATAGCTGGTAGATTATCTAGATCAATATGGATTGTTGCATAGGTCCCAGTTGGGATTTCATATGAACCACAGCGTTGAAACTTTGCTGGCTACACTTTTAGATAGTATTAGATATTTTTTGAGTAAAGACCAAAGAGCCTTTGTTATGCAACTGGATCTTTCCAGTGCGTTCGATATGGTTGATCGTGAAGTACTGCTTGAAATCCTTGATGATTTTGGGATACTAGTAGTTTATTCATGGTTAAAGGACTTCTTGACTTTTAGATCCTATCGAGTTAGAATGCAGGGAGTTCCATCTGGAAGCTGGTTTTTACCATCTGGAGTGCCTCAGAGCTCTCTCTTGTCTCTAGTCTTGTTCAATGTATTTATGTTCTCGTTGGGTAAAAATTTAGAAAAGGAGGGTTATACCAGTTGTATATATGCAGATGAAATCACTATTATTCTTCTGGTTATAAATGATCTAAAAGATATATATGATAACATCTTTCGTTGTTTTTCAAGTGTGGCAAGCTAGATGACTTCTCATTTTTTTTTAACTAAATTTTTATTAGTAGGAGCGAAACAAAATCAAATTGTGGATTCAAACTTTATTGTTAATGGATAATTATATACACTGGATCGCTCCACTAAGATCCTGGGAATTATACTAGATGATAAACTATCTATGGAATCTCAATTCATTGGCGAGGAGTTCCTTCTATGTTATGAGGAAACTAAGAAGTATCCAGAAATATATTTCTGAAGATATGTTTAGACTGGTGATTCAGTCTCTAGTCCTTAGCAAACTGGATTATTGTAACATCATGTATATGGGTTTATCAAAACGTTTATTGAGAAGGATTCAAACTATTCAAAATAAGGCTGTATGATTAATCTTTTCTCTTAAAAAATTGGATCAAATTACACCATTTTTATTAAGATGTATTGGCTTCCGGTTAAAGCTAGGGTGTTGTTTAAATTGGATTGTATGATATTTAAGATTATATATGGCTTGATACCCCCAATATAGGATTACTCTTGCTTGTTTTTCAAAATTGTAGCAATTTCAGAACGTTTGAAATCTCTCTCTATTCTCTTCCTAGCCCCTCCCCCCCCCCCCCCCCCCCCCCCGCGATTGTGTCAAAGAAATTGTTTACCCAACTCTTTGCATACCAGGTAGGTAGCCTATGGAGTTTTTTTCCACTCAAGTTAAGGCATATCAGTGATTATGATCTTTTTAAGAGAGAGCTGAAAACATTTTTGTTTGTGAAACACATAATCATGAAGTAATTTGTTAATCTATGCTAGTCTTTGAGAGTGTCTCTATCTGATATAAATATTTCATATTAATTAGTGATGTTGATTATTCTGTTACATCCTGGATCTATCTGGATCTAGTATCTTTGATGTAACCCGCTATGAACTATATGCTTGGTACTATAAATGAACTGTAATTGTAAGAAGGGATAAGGGAATTACTAAGTTGGGAATGATAAAACATGGGTACTGAACAAGTGAGAAAGGGTTAGGAGTTAAAAGCAGCATCAAAAAGGTTTGTTTATAGCCTAGATTTGAAGATGGCCAGAGATGGAACTTGACGTATCGGCTCAGGAAGTCTATTCCAGGCATATGGTGATGCAAGATAAAAGGAACAGTCTGGAATTAGTGGTGAAGGAGAAGGGTGCAGATAAGAGAGAATTACCCAGTGAACGGAGTTCCCGGGGAGGAGTATAGGGAGCGATAAGAGTGGAGAGGTTCTAAGGAGCTGCAGCGTGAATGCACTTTGTAAGTCAATAAAAGGAGTTTGAACTGTGTGTGGAAACAGACAGGAATCCAATGAAGTGACTTGAGATGACAGCTGATATGAGAGTAGCAACACTGGTGGAGAGGTGAATAACAAGAAAAGGCTCGTATATGGGTTAAAGTAAGCCTATCATTGACCAAAAGAGCTATGTTGTTTGTAGACTTGTTGGACTTGGGGGAAGGTAGAAAGCTGATTTCTCATTCCAACTTCCTAAGCACAGCAGCTTTGCAGGCTCTCATACTTGTTTTCCCCTTCTCTCCCATCTCCAGGTATGCTGGCATGGGTAGTCTGAGAACTTCTCTCTCTTTGATGGATCTTGGTGAAGTAAGATCCAAGGTTGGTCTCTTAACTATATCCTGGTTCAATGACTGGGGATTGAAGCCATATCCAAAGACTCTCCCTTGAGCTGGGTATTCATGGAAGCCAAATTTCCCTCACAAAGGCTGGATCCTCCCATCCTTTTGGTCAGGCAGAGAGGTACAGACCCTGTTCTGGAAGTTGCAGGGAGTTATTATTAGATCAAAACTACTTGTATTCTGGTAGAGTGCTGAAAGTTCTAATACTGCTGCAAAGGCAGAACATTTGCCATCTCTATACTAGTATTCTATAAAAGAAAGTAGGTACCTTCTTTCTTTTAGGTACTCCATAGGCACCCTATGGATGCCTATATATAGAACAAGAAAAGAGCGGGTTTATATGAATGGGAACCCTGTTCAAAAACAGTGATAAGGAAAAGTGGAAAGGACCTCAGATAAGTGACATACAGCAATAGTGCTGAACCAATTGTGCTCTACATGAGCGTCACTACAAATCAATCACTGGTCACTTTCTCACCATCCTCCTATGTGCTCAAATTTTGTAACAAACAAATCAAATATTAAATATCAAATATTAAATATCAAAAGCTAAATTGCCCATAATGTTAAACATCACTTAGCTGCAAAGCAGCCGCCATATATATATGCCTATATATAGATGCACTGTTTAAATATTATAAATAAATTGCCTACACATAAGTGCCGAAAAGGCATGTAAATGACCAGAATACTGGTGCATATGCGCATTCTCTAGTTTTCAGCAGGCGTAAATCTGATGCCCAAGATTATGGGGGTGGGAAGTGGTGCTAAGCACCAAGGGCATGCACCCTTTATAGAATTGCGCTTAGTGGCAATTGTCAGCAATCGTTGTCTAGGGATGTTCCCGGGTCCAGTTCACAGAGGCAGTGAGTTCGTAGAGGCAGTTAAGTTCAGTTCACAGAGGCAGTGGGTTCCCAAAGAATACACAATCCACATGGGTTTGGATATATATAGAAAGTATATTGTATTTGCATATATAGGATCACAGCACTTAGTACAGGGAAATAGTACAATGCAGGGAATAGTACAATGTTGTATCTGTGGGTGTGTTTAGATGGGAATCACTGAGAGAAAGGTAAGAATTTAGAGGGGGTGCAGGGAGAAAGACAGAGAGAGAAGTGCCTAAGGAAGCAGAGCTATGTGCTCTGGGAGAGAAAGCATTGGGGTAGTGTTGGGGGGAAAAGGGGGGCCAGAGCCAGGGCTCTGGTGACTGGAGATGGGTGTGGGCAGAGGGAAAGACAGAGAGAGAAGTAGAAGAAGTGAGAGCAGAACTGTGTGCTTCTGCTTTATACCTCAAGATACAGAAAGAGATCAAAAAACGTATCTTCCTTCCCAGCCAAACTCCAGTTTGCTTTCTGAAGTCAGGAAGGTGACGATTTTTACAGATTGTACCTCTTTGAAGTCCCTAGTGATGGAGCCTCTATGTCTGGCTTCCTTTGTTCTCACAGAGAGTCCTGCTCCCAGATGGGACAAAAGGTATGCTAATCAGGAGTAATTCAGAAAACACAGGGCTAGCAGGCAGCTGAGCACCATTTGGTCCATTTGCCATCCTTACTGATTCCTGAAGGGGAGGGGGGAGTTATCAGAAGTTGGTTTAATATTAATCTAAGTATGTCAAGCTGGTTTCATATTAATCCAGCAATCCTGGCATCTATCTTTTCTGGCACCCATTCCATAGAATGCTTGGATGCGCACCCAACTGCCATCAGTTGGGTGTGAGCATTTACACCAGCTTTTAGTGGACCTAACAGCTTGTGCCTAAAGTTAGGGGCAGGAAGTATGTGCTAAGCTATCTTTAGCTGCTAGTTACAGAATCTGTCCCATAATCCCCCGGACTCCTTATAGCACGCCTAGTGTTCTTCTTTGAAATCCAAGCGTATTCTATAACAACTAGTAAAAAAGCCCGTTTCTGAGACCAATGAAACAGGCGCTAGTAAGGTATTTGCTTTCTGCAATTAATGTTTTGAAAGAGATATTTAGGATAATTGTGTTGTCATGGTAATGATTAATTTACATTTTTGTGTTGTGTGTAATATATACTATATATATATTTTTAATTTTATTTTTTTGTTGTGTTGGTTGTTATGTTATTGTATTTGTAGGATTTAGTAAAAGAGATTGACAAAATAGTTTGTGCCACAGTTTTATTCATTTGTGTGTGTGTTTCACAGAGATAGTTTGTGTGTGTGTGAAAGTGAGAGAGGGTTGTGTTGACTTTGAGGTTGGGGGTGAGTGTCTGTGTTTGTGTGGTTTTGTGTGTGTCTCAGAATGGTGGGGGGAAGGAGGGGGCGGGGGTGGTGAACTGAGAGGGTGTGACAGGGGAGAGAGTGAGTGTCCATGTCTCCATGTTGCGTATCAGTGTTTCTGTGTGTGTGTGTGTTTTTTTGTGGGGTTTTGGGGGGGTGGTTGTTGCATGTGTGTGTGAGAGACAAAGATCTCTTGTTTGTCATAAAGATATTTTGTGTGTGTATGTGTGGAAGTGATAGAGGGTGGTGCAAAGTTGGAGTGTGGGGGCGAGTATCAGTGTGTGTGCTGTGTTTATTGTGTGTGTGTGTGTAACTTTGGTGGGGGGTGTCTGGTGAACTTGGAGGGCTTGTCTGTTGGGTTGTATTGTTTTTGACTTGCAGGTACAGGAGTCTTGCTAGTTTGGGAGTCTTGGGGGAGCACAGATTTGGGAGGGGGTGTGAGGGTCTGTGTTTTTGTGGTATTGTGTGTGTGTCTCTCAATGGAAAGGGTGGGTGGGTTGGTGAACTGAGAGGGTATTGGTGTATAAGGGGGAGGAGGGGGATTTGGGGGATGTCTTTTGCTGGCAAAGTTGGAGGAAGTGGCGGGGGGCTTTTAGGGTGTTTATTGTTGCAGGGGTGATATATATATATATATATAGAGAGAGAGAGAGAGTGAGTGTGTATGTGTGTGAGTGTTTTTGTGCGTGGTTTTGGGGTGGAGGGGTGCAGTGGTTGTGTGTCTGTGTGTGAAAGAGTGAAAGGTCATGTGTGTCACATTGCTAGTGTGTGTGTGTGATAGTGTGAGTGTGTGTAGGTGAGAGAGTGTTGGGTGAACGGGGTGTTTGTTGGTGGATGGGTGTGGTTGTGTGATATTGTGTGTGTGTCGCACAATGACAGGCGCTGGGTGTGTTGTGGGGTTGAACTGATAGGTTGTGGCAGGGGGCTTG
This sequence comes from Microcaecilia unicolor, assembly GCF_901765095.1. Taxonomy (NCBI): domain Eukaryota; kingdom Metazoa; phylum Chordata; class Amphibia; order Gymnophiona; family Siphonopidae; genus Microcaecilia; species Microcaecilia unicolor. Next base: position 52,573,755 of record NC_044039.1, read on the forward strand.
GAGGATGGTCAGTGTTTTTTTGGGGTGGGTGGAGTGGGTTTTGCCCGTAGTGTGGTGCTGGAGTGTTTTTTTTTTAATTGGGTTGGGTTTTTTTTTGGAGAGGGGCAGTTGGGGGATGCCCCTTGCTGGCAAAGTTGGAGGAAGTGGTGTGTGGCTTTGAGGGTGGTGTTAAACTGAGAGGGTGTGGCAGTGTACTTGGAGTGGGGGGTTAGCGTGTGTGGTGGAGGGGAGTTACGGTGGCCAGCATCAGCGGACTAAAGCGTGCATATTTGGCCCTTTTCTCACTGATGTCCTGTTTCAGCAAGGGCGTGACCAGAGCTGAGACAGAGAGAGAAGGGCAGAGCCTGCATGGTTTGTTCAGCTGCTGCCGTCTTTGGTGGGAGGGTGCCTGGATCTTGAAGTGATGGAGTGATGAACGGATGGACGATGACCCTTGAACTCGTGGGAAAAGGGTGGGGTCCTCTAAGTGCATATGCGCTTCTTGACGGGAGGGGGGAGAGTATTGGGGTTTTTAACGGTGACTCTGGAGGTAGTCGGTCGGGGAGAAGGTGGAGGGCGGTGTTCCGAAGTCGGAGAAGAGAGGGAGATAGACGGGTATGTGCTGGGGAGGAGGGTGGGTGAGGGGGGCTGTGACGTTGTCCTCTGGCGACTCGGGATGGCCGATGGATTTAACCCCGGGGGGGGGGGGGGGGGGTTGTCGAGTGTGTGGGTTAACCCGGTGTTACCGGCAGTGTTGACGCCGTTTGCCTTTCGTCGATTGAAGTTCGGGCGGGTTTGGCTGGGTTTTTTTTAGTCCATTAGAGTTGGCTCGCGCTGCTATGGTGTGATTGGGCACTGTCGCTGCTGACGCACCCGGAAGTGGGAGACGTCATCATTTCAGGAGATGGATACAGAAGCACGAATGCCTCAAGTCTTATGTCCACGCAGTCAGCTTCAGAACGTTGGAGGTGCGTTTTATTATATAGGATGCACGTAACTTAATTGGCTTAAGAAGCCAATCAGCATTGTTAACAGCACTTAATAAGCAATAATGAGCACTAATTGGCAATAATTAGAATTGACGCACACAACTACCTAAGTGTATTCTGTAACACACTGTGCCTAAATGTTAATGCGCAGAGGCAAAAAGGGGCATGGTTATGGGTGGGGAAATTGCGGGCGTTCCAAAATGTATGCACATTGTTATAGAATAAGGCCTTCTGCACCTAAATCTAAGTGCCAGGATTTACGCTACATTTTTATTGTTATAAATGGATGCATGTCATTTTAGGAACTAGGATATTGACTAAGCATATTCTATATACCATGCCTAATCTAGGTGCCACTTATAGAATTCGCTTAGGTGGAAATGTTTTCCACATGGATTTTTTAAGCGCCATATATAGAATCTGGCCTGATGTGCATGCCTTCCTGACAGAGTGGACTATTAATGACATTTGTTTTAAAATGTTTTTAAAAAATGAAACAAAAATGTTCTGACTGCCCATCCCTAGTGCAGAATGTAGTATGAAATTACCTCCAACTCCCATCTCTAGTTTGTTATGTCCTCATTTCTCACGACAAAAATGATTTATGTAAGAAGCAAATCACATACCTTACCATTTTTATGATGCTGCAGCATAGGCGCCCGGTATAAGAGGCTTGGGGAGGCTAAGCCTCCCCAGCCAGAAGTGCAGCAAGGGCAGGGCAGACTGGACCACCCCGGGTGCAGCTCCCGCTGCCTTGAACATCTCCCTCCCTCCCTCCCTCCCGTGGACCGCGCGATCATTACCGCCCCCCCCCCCCCCCCCGACTACTGCAGTATCGCTCTCCCCCTCCGCTCCTGTCCTGTCACGTCGTCTTTGAATGTCAAGGATTCCTTCCGGTAGCAGCAGAATTGGCAATGATGTAAGCGCTGCTTTCAGCCTGCCCCGGAAGCACTCTCTGTACAGTTTCCCGCGTAGGAAGGACGCTGTCCAGAGAAGGCTTCTGGGGCAGGCTGAAAGCAGCGCTTACATCATTGCCAATTCTGCTGCTACCGGAAGGAATCCTCGACGTTCAAAGACATGACAGGAGCGGAGGGGGAAAGCGATACCGAACTAGTCCGGGGGGGGGGGGGGTGAGCGATGCATCATGCCAGCCAGCTGCTAGACCAAAGGGAAAGGGGGTGGAGAGAGGAGGATGTGAGGTGCCACATCTAAGGGGAAGAGGGAGGAAGGAAAGCAATGGCAGGGAATAGGAAAAGGGGGGTGGAGAAAGGAGTGAGAGTGATGGGAGCAAGAAGGGGAGGGAAGAGAAAGGTGGGATGCATGAGGACGCTAGAGGAGAGAGAGAGAAAGTGGAAAAGTGCAGGGGAGAGCCAGGGACATGCAAAAGAGCAGGGGAGAGTCAGAGAGAGATGGGGAGAGAAAGAGGGGACATGGAAGAGAGCAGGGGACAGGCAGAGAGAGATGGGGAGCGAAAGAGGGGACATGGAAGAGAGCAGGGGAGAGCCAGAGAGAGATGGGGAGAGAAAGAGGGGACATGGAAGAGAGCAGGGGAGAGCCAGAGAGAGATGAGGAGAGAAAGAGGGGACATGGAAGAGAGCAGGGGAGAGCCAGAGAGAGATGGGGAGAGAAAGAGGGGACATGGAAGAGAGAAGGGGACAGCCAGAGAGAGATGGGGAGAGAAAGAGGGGACATGGAAGAGAGCAGGGGACAGCCAGAGAGAGATGGGGCGCGAAAGAGGGGACATGGAAGAGAGCAGGGGAGAGCCAGAGAGAGATGGGGAGCGAAAGAGGGGACATGGAAGAGAGCACGGGAGAGCCAGAGAGAAGATGCTGGATGGAAGAGGAGAGAGAGAGAGAGATTAGTGGAAAGATGGGGAGAGAGAGAGAGAGAGAAGCTGCTGGGGAGAAACTGGGGCAGACCCTAGCTGTCAGACGGAGAAATGCTGAATGAAAGGAGGGAGAAAGAGGGAAAATGCTGGAAGGAGGGGGCAGAAAGAGGGAAGACACTGGACGTAAGGGTAGGGAGGGAAAGAGGAAAGACACTGGAAGGATGGGGATAGAGAGGACATGCTGAATGGAAAAGGGTCGAGAGAGAGAACTGTTTAGAAGGAAGGGAGATAGAGGGAGACAATGGATGGAAGGAGAGGGAGACAATAGACGGAAGGATTGGGAGAGGGTAATGGGTAGAAGGATGGAGAGAGAAAGAGGGATGACACTGGATGGAAGGGTAGAAGAGAAAGACATGGATGGATGGAGGGGAGGGAAGAAGGAGATGCACACGGATGGAGTAGAAGGGAGAGAGGAGAAATGCCGGACATGGATGGAGGGGAGGAAAGACAGAGGAAGTTCATGCACATGGATGGAGGGGAGACATGCTGCATTTGGATGGAGGGGAAATTGCTGAATTTAAGGGCTGGATTGGAACACTTTGAGGGCAGATGCTGAAACTGGAGAAAGGATAAGGACAGGGCTACAGATGGTAGACAGGACGCATAAGGACACAGGAGGATGGTGGACATGTTGAGAGAAAAAATATCAAATGGAAAGAAGACACTGGGACCAAAGAATAGAAAAACTAAATGATCAGACAACAAAGGTAGAAAAAAGTATTTTATTCAGAATTTATTAACTGGAATATGTCAGCTTTTGGAAATGTGCATCTGTGATATTTTGCATGTAAGTTTCAATTTTTCTAGTATTGCTGCATGCTGAGTCTGACTTCTTGAGGTAACTTTCCAGTTTTGCCTTCATATCTGTTGTGTCATATGTTTTTCATGTGTAATCAAGGTGCAGTATTCTACTAGTGTGTAGTATTTACAGCCCTTTTTTTTTTGTTTCAATAGGTTGTGTACTGGTGTTTTAGAGCCCGGTGTAATTACAGTGCTGCTTTTCCACGCATAAGGTTGTAGCTCATCCTGTCCTTGGAATTAGTGCTGTTATGGTTTGCTAAGGTTATGAGTGTGTTTTTGCAGAAGTTTGTGTATAGTGTTTTGCAGTGGAGAGATTGTGTATTGGCATTACTGAGGTGGCACCAAAACATCGGAAAGGGTTTTAGAGCCTAAATCATGACACACTACCTCTTGAAGGATCTATATATAGTTGTTAATAAAAGGAGCTCATTGTGAACACTATCCACCCTAAAAGGGTGTTTTGTGGCTCTACATGAGAATTGTGATATTATGATCCCTTGTTTCATATTGTTGACGGTCTGCATTTTCTATATGGGTAGTATATTGGTGTATTAGGGTCTGCCTAGTGTTATGGTACAGTAAGGTTTGAGTATGTTTTTGCACAAATATGTGCATAGTGTTTTGCAGTTGAGCGATTGTGGTTAGTATATGCTTTGAGCAACCACTTTATTCTTTGACATATGATACATATCTAATATCTAAATTTAACAAAAGGTATTGTGACTATTTTATTTTTACTTATTTTTTTTCTGTGTTAATTGTGGCTATAAGCTCCGCCCCTGGCTCCACCCCTAACCCCGCCCCCTTTAGCCTCCCCAAACAGTTGGGCCACCGACCGCCTATGTGCTGCAGTTTGGTTTGTGCAAATTACTGTCAGGTCAGAAGCAGAGGCATGTGATGGGGTTTGGATAAGGTAGGATACACAAGGTTTAACAGGAAAGCTTCTTGTTTTAATTTCAATATATTCTCTAATCAGTGGGGAAAAAAAGAAGAAATATAATGAAGGCAGAAAACTCAGATCAAACGTCTCCAAACATTTTAGAATTCAAAGCAGTCAAGTATCAGTAGTAATGTTTTAGTTCACTGATTTTTTTTAATTAATGAGTTTGAAACAAATCATCATGCAAAAAGATAATCAATAGAAACAAGACAAAATACAACATGGAGAAGAAAATAAGATTATACCTTTTTTATTGGACATAACTTAATACATTTCTTGAGTAGCTTTCGAAGGTTGCCCTTTATTGTCAGATCGGAAATAAGCAAATGTTGGTAGATGACAATATATATAAGTGAAACATCAAAGCATTTCAGTGGCAGTCTAACAGGTTGGGGGTGGATAGGTGAGAGACAGGGAGATATGCATGGAGACAGGAGGGTGACAAACAAAGCAGTACAATTTTATGGTTTATAATGGGCTAGAAAACTTAGATGTTTCACTTAAATATACTGTCATCTACCAACATTTGCTTATTTCCGATCTGACAATAAAGGGCAACCTTCGAAAGCTACTCAAGAAATGTATTAAGTTATGTCCAATAAAAAAGGTATCATCTTATTTTCTTTTCCATGTTTTATTTTATTTCTATTGTTTACCTTTAAAAGTGGACTAACACAGCTACCACACTTCTCTAGTTTAGAGAGGAAACCATTGAACAGTGGAAAGAGTAAAACAGAGAAGAGAGAGAAGAAAACAAAAAGATGGAGGACAAACCTGCTATATCATTCTAAGTTTTAAAAACAGAGAGACTTTTACTAAAGATTAGCATGTTATCTGCAGCAGGTCCTGTAGGAATAAAATGGGTCCTGTGGCAGATAGAATGCTCTAATCTTTAGTAAAGGACCCTGATAGATATCCAATAAGCTCCAGATTTTAATAAAATTATCTAGTCATTGTTTTTGCTGCATCAGTTGTCTCATATTTCCTATCTGTTAATACAGAGATCCTCCAGAAAGTGGAATTCAAGGTTATTTTGCAACCTGTTGTAAACCAATGGACAATAACAGATCAAAGAATTTACATTATTATTTAAGATATATCTTATTAAACATAGCTGACCTCAGACTTATCTATTACTAGTAAAAAAGGCCCGTTTCTGACACAAATGAAACGGGCGCTAGCAAGGTTTTCCTCGGAGTGTGTATGTTTGGGAGAGTGTATGTGAGAGTGAGTGTTTGAGAGTCAAAGTGAAAGTGTGAGTCCAATCCATGCTCCTCTGTCACCTGGCCCCTCCATTCATCCCTATCCAGCAATTCCGCTGTCTCCCTGAGGCCTGCCCTGCAATCCATATGCATCCATGGCCATCTGTCCCCTCCATTCATCCCTATCCAGCAATTCCCCTCTCCCTGAGTCCTGCCCTTCCAATCCATGCCCATCCATGCTCCTTTGTCACCTGGCCCCTCCATTTTTCCCTATCCAGCATTTCCCCTCTCTGCCTGAGGCCTGCCCTGCAATCCATATCCATCCATGGCCATCTGTCCCCTCCATTCATCCCTATCCAGCAATTCCCCTCTCCCTGAGTCCTGCCCTTCCAATCCATGCTCCTCTTTCACCTGGCCCCTCCATTCATCCGTATCCAGCAATTCCCCTCTCTGCCTGAGGCCTGCCCTGCAATCCATATGCATCCATGCCCATCTGTGCCCTCCATTCATCCCTATCCAGCAATTCCCCTCTCCCTGAGTCCTGCCCTTCCAATCCATGCCCATCCATGCTCATCTGTCACCTGGCCCCTCCATTTTTCCCTATCCAGCATTTCCCCTCTCTGGCTGAGGCCTGCCCTGCAATCCATATCCATCCATGCCCATCTGTCCCCTCCATTCATCCCTATTCAGCAATTCCCGTCTCCCTGAGTCCTGCCCTTCCAATCCATGCCCATCCATGCTCATCTGTCACCTGGCCCCTCCATTTTTCCCTATCCAGCATTTCCCCTCTCTGCCTGAGGCCTGCCCTGCAATCCATATGCATCCATGCCCATCTGTGCCCTCCATTCATCCCTATCCAGCAATTCCCCTCTCCCTGAGTCCTGCCCTTCCAATCCATGCCCATCCATGCTCCTCTGTCCCCTGCCCCCTCCATTCATCCCTTTCCAGCAATTGCCCTCTCTCCCTGAGTCCTGCCCTTCCAATCCATGCTCCTCTGTCCCCTGCCCCCTCCATTCATCCCTTTCCAGCAATTGCCCTCTCTCCCTGAGTCCTGCCCTTCCAATCCATGGCCATCCATGCTCATCTGTCACCTGGCCCCTCCATTTTTTCGTATCCAGCATTTTCCCTCTCTGCCTGAGGCCTGCCCTGCAATCCATATCCATCCATGCCCATCTGTCCCCTCCATTCATCCCTATCCAGCAATTCCCCTCTCCCTGAGTCCTGCCCTCCCAATCCATGCCCATCCATGTTCATCTATGCTCATCTGTCACCTGGCCCCTCCATTTTTCCCTATCCAGCAATTGCCCTGTCTCCCTGAGGCCTGCCCTACAATCCATATCCATCCATGCCCATCTGTCCCCTCCATTCATCCCTATCCAGCAATTGCCCTCTCTCCCTGAGCCCTGCCCTCCCAATCCATGCCCATCCATGCTCCTCTGTCCCCTGCCGCCTCCATTCATCCTTTTCCAGCAAGTCCCCTGTCTCCCTTCCATGACCCCCCCTTGCATCCATGCTCCTCTCTCTCCCATGTCCCAGCCTGGGCCGCCCTCTTCTTCCCCCCCTCGCATCCATTCTGTCGTTTCTCCCCTTGCCCTTCCGGTCCCATTGTTTTTCTTTTGTGGCCACCCTCTTCGCTCCCCCCAACATGTTTTTTTTTTTTTTTTCTTGTTTTTAAATTTACCTCCGTGGGGGTTCCGGCAGCGAAGCGTCAGGGAAGGAGGCGGTGCTCCCGACGTCTAGGTTTCCCTTCGCTGTGTTCCGCCTTCTTTTGACGTCATCCTTGACGTCAGAAGAAGGCGGAACACAGCGAAGGGAAGGCTAGACGTTGAGAGCGCCGCCTCCTTCCCTGACGCTTCGCTGCCGAGCGTTGCGATTGGTTGAGTGTCATTGCTCCGCCCTCGACGTCATCACGTTTGACGCGTGGGCGGGGCAGACACAATGCGATCTCACCCCCTTCACTTTTGGCTAACAGAGGCTTCATTCGAACGTTGGAGGTGCATTTTATATAGAGAGATAATAAAACTCACCCTCAACGTTCTGAAGACAACGTTCTGAAGTCACTCAGTCACTCCCTGAAGGGTTCATGGATTCATGGTGGTGAAGCCATAACACTGACCATGTCTCTCTGCCCCGCCCTCGCATGACGGACCAATCAGAAAAAACACCCTCAACATTCTGAAACACAAAGGACCATCACAACACCGTTCCCAGGCAACACTAGGCAACGTAAGACGGACCAATCAGAGGAAACTACGTGACAATAAGGGAGGAGCATTCCCCAGCAGAATAGCTCATTATCTGTGCAGCACGGAGAGCACAGAACCACCGTTGGAATGAGAGAAGAATATTCCTGCTGTGGGTATGTGCAAAAATAGACCGGGGGGGGGGGGGGGGAATTTTTAAATGCATAATGCCAGTACTGAAGAGTGCCAGAGGGCCTATAGCACAGACTATATTTGGGATCGCTTGACATGGAGTCAGAGGAGCCGGAAAACAACGTGCCCGTCACCATCTGGGACGTGGGCGAACAGGACAAGCTGCGGCCCAGCTGGAAGGATTACCCGCGACCCAGCCAGCAGCAAACAGCGACCAAGGACAGCACAGCACATCCCCCAACCCCCAAGCAAAAAACAAAACAAAACAAAAAAAGACACACACCGCACCCTCACACACACACACAAAATAACTGTGTGACACATACACACACACACACACACACACACACAAAAAGCCACATGCTAGCGCCCGTTTCATTGGTTTCGGAAACGGGCCTATTTTACTAGTTATCACATAAGACATAGCTATTTAATTTTAAATATATATTAAATTATATCCCATAACTCTAACCAGAATGTGTGAAAATTCGAACAGTAAAAGAACAGATGGGAAAAGATTCCAGCTTCCTGTTGACAATTCCAGCAATTACTGGTGTCTAGCAACTTTGTGTGTTCATTTTGAGTAGGTTCAAATTGCCTTATGTGTTACTACTACTACTTAACATTTCTAGAGCGCTACTAGGGTTACGCAGCGCTGTACAAATTAACAAATAAGGATGGTCCCTGCTCAGAAGAGCTTACAATCTAAAGGACGAAATGTCAAGTTGGGGTAGTTGAGATTTCCTGCTGGAGGCTAGCTGGAGGCTAGCTGATAAAGAAGATCAAACACAAATCAGATATAACACTTAGACACAGTAGCATAGGCGGTCAGTGGCCCAACTGTTTGGGGAGGCTAAAGGGGGCGGGGTTAGGGATGGGGCCAGGGGTGGAGCTTAAATCCATAATTGTCTGATAACACACAGAAAAAAATAAATAAATAAAAGTCACAATTAATACCTTTTATTAAATTTAGATATTAGATATGTATCATATGTCAAAGAATAAAGTGGTTGCTCAAAGCATATTCTAAGCACAATCGCTCAACTGCAAAACACTATGCACAACTTTGTGCAAAAACACACTCAGAACCTTACTGTACTATAAATATTACACTGGGCAGAACCTAATACACCAATATATCACCCATACGGAAAATGCAGACTGTCAACAATATGAAACAAGGGATCATATCATCACAATTCTCATGTAGAGCCACAAAACACCCTAATTCATGTTTAATGTGGGATAAAATGCCATAAATAAGTAAATAAATATAAACTTTTAATGTTGAGCACCTGATTCTCAAAGTGGACATATTCCAAACACTATAATGAAAATAAAATGATCTTTTCTACCTTTGTTGTCTGGTTGTCCGATTCTGCTGCTATCTGTTCTCAGTGCAGGTCAGGAAGTCATCTCCTTAAATATCTCCCTGGCAACCCAGCCAACCCCCCCTCCCCCTGCTCTCCCAGCAGTAAGGTAAACAAACCATAAACCAATTTCTACAATTGGTTACACAAGGCTAGAGGGCTTTCACTGCAGCTCCTGCTGTGAGGATGGAGGTAAATCAACAATTTAAACCTCACATAGCACAGCAGGGGAGGCTTAGCCTGTCCAAGCCTCTTATACCGGGCGCCTATGCATAGTAGACTTATTTGTCAGTAGTACACTGCACAACTCCGTGCTGCAAAGAAAGACTATTTCTCAGAACAGATTCGGTCAGCTTCTAATTCCACTAAACAACTCTTTTCTATTTTCAATAGGCTCACTACTTCTCCTGATGATCAGGTTCAACATCTTGCTTCTGATACTTTAGCCAACTATTTTTCATCTAAGATTGAGTTTCTTCAAGCTACTTTTCTAGCTTTCACAAACATTTCTCTACCCTTTCCAGTAGTGCAGGTTCAGCTATCTTCTTGGTCATCATTCAATATTCCTTCCCTAGAATCTCTTTCTAAACCATTGGTTCCAGTGGCGTACCAAGGGGGGGGGGGGGGGCGGTGGGGGCGGTCCGCCCGGGTGCACGCCGCTGGGGGTGCCGTGGCGCGCGCCTGCTGCGCGAGTTCGCTAACTTCTCTCATTCACTGCAGCTCCCTCTGCCCTGGAACAGGTTACTTCCTGTTCCGGGGCAGAGGGAGCTGCAGCGAACGAGCAAAATTAGTAAACTTGCAGCAGGCGCGTGCTGCGGCACACCCCCCCCCCCCCAGCGGCATGCACCCGGGGGAGGGCTCTTTCACGGGGGGGTGTCTTTCACCGGGGGGGTGTCCTCGCTGCATCAGGGGGGGGGGGCGCGCTGCACCTGGGGGGCAGGGTGCCGCCCCGGGTGTCCGCCCCCCTAGGAACGCCACTGATTGGTTCCCAGACCTGGTCCTGGAGGCACCCCTGCCTGTCAGGTTTTCCAGATATCCACAATGAATATTAATGAGAGAGATTTGCATGCAGTGGAGGCAGATATCCTGAAAACCTGACTGGCTGGGGTGCCTCCAGGACCAGGCTTGAGAACCACTGTTCTAAACTATTGTCACAGATGAACACCATATCTGTCCTCTGGACCCAATTCCTTCTAGCTGGCTAAAGTTACCTTCTCTTGAATTGCTTCCCTGTAAATATAATACCATTGCCAAAAGTCTAACTACTAGATTAGTTCCATTGGCACTTAAAACAGATCTTATTAGACCACTTTTGAAGAAGGCAAATTTTCTGCTTGCTGCTCTAGTAGAGCTGGCCATAACATCTGAATCTGTCATAGAGGCTGGTATGCATTGTTTCCTTCACATCTTTGGTGGGTGAGAGGGGGGGTCAGTGACCACTGGGGGAGTAAGGGGGGGTTCATTCCTTTATTGCTCCAGTGGTCATCTGGTCATTTAGGGCACTTTTGTGTGGCTTAGTCATTATTAAAACAGGTCTAGCTCAAAACATCTTAGCTTTAGTCCTGAACGTTTTGATTTTATTCCATTACGGCAGAAAAATATCCAAGTGTTAGGAACTCCCTAATCTTGCCCCCTTGTGATTTGAGCGCATTGCAGATGAACTACATAGATAAATGTCTGCAAAATAGGTTTTAAGAATAGAGATTTGAATGTTTTGGCAAGCAAAATGTCCAAATGCTGTCTTATATCACTTTTTAGACATTTTTCTCTTTCAAAAATTAGCCCTATAGCGTGGCAGGAAAAGGAAAAGGGGACCCTGTGAAACAGTTAATCTTCCCTGGTACTTGCTTTATTTACAGTAGAAAACCCCCTTTCAAAACAGTCCACTCTTATTTCAGTAAAGGCAGGAGCAGTGCTGACCTGGGGAACAGAGAGTGGAAATTCAGGTCCTGGGCAGGCTAAACCAAAATTTGGGCCTGTTTTTCCAGGATCCCCCCAGGGAATGAAAGTCCCAGTCAGTTTCCCTGCAAGTTCAACCAGGATATACTCCCAGTCCCTTCCAAGAGCTTCTGACTGCTTCCGGGTTCCAATTGGGTGGGAAACCCACCCATCTGGCAACACTGCAACAGGGGTGTGTTATCCTGTATAACAGAGCCTTAACAGAGAAGGAGAGGTACTGGGAGGAGAAGGTCTAGCCAACTGCTGTTTCAGGAAACCACACTGGGGAGGGGCACCTCTTGAGAAGGTATTTTCCCTGCTGCCATTGCTTTTAAAAATTACTTCAGCGTTGTTAGACTGGGGGGGGGGGGGGGGGGGGGGGGGCATCCTGCTGTACTGGACTCCTTGGTTGAGGGAAGGAGATCCGAACTGGGCGGGGCAGGATGCAAATATTCCCACAAGGCTTCTTTGCCAAACTCTATGAAACAGGGCAAAGCCCTGGATTGTTCTGTTTACCTGATTTTGAACTCCTGCACCAGAAAGGCAGTAGTTCTGACTGCTTTAACTTGTACCAGTGGGGACATTGTTTGTAAACGGAACAAAAAGTGAGAACAGCCTGAGCCTGGCTTGTTTTTTTTCCGTTTGGGGGCAGCGGGGAAGACAGTCAGAGCTGGAGTGCAGGCTGTGGGTTTTTTAGTTTAAGCAGGCAAGATTTGGGCCTGCTGATTTTTGCTTTTGGTTTGTTGCCTGCCAGGAGGTTGTGGGGAGCATCCTGCAAATAAAGCATGGAGTGGAGACCTCCTTCCTATTGTCTTTAATTTTTTTTTGCCCCAAGATGGTCAAGAGGCTGTTTTTCTTTTGCTATTTTAAGAATGTGAGTGCTGTTTTGGACTGGAATATATGCTTATTTTGGCGTGGATGAACTGTGCTGCTCACTCTTGGCCCTGTATGATGGGCCCATGCTTATTCTCTAGCCTGTTGCAACACACCTGGTTTTGGGTTTGTTTGTATTTATTTATTTAATAAAACGTCATATACCATTATGGCCTTAACAAATATGTATAACACAGTTTACAAAATAGAAAATCTAAAAAAAAAGCAATATGATATATACATAAAATTCAAACATTAAAAACCCAAGCTTAAAAAAAAAGAGGTGAAATTATATCATACAGGAGAAGAAAAGGTCTGAGTAAACAGACAGGTCTTCAGTGCTTGTTTGAAAGTCTGGAGTGAAGGTTGGTTACAGATGTTAAAGGGAAGATTGTTCCAGAATATGGGTCTGAAGTAACTGAAAGCAGTTAAACAGAATTGCATAGGGGAAGGGAGAGTAAGAAGGTTTTGGTCAGCTGAATGAAGAAAATGCAATGGTGTGTAGGGGATAAGAAAATTGAAAAGATAAGAGGGCACAGAGAATAGCTTTGTCTTAAATACAAGAGTAAGAATTTTTTGAACTGAATACGTGCAGAAAACGGAAGCCAATGTTCAGTGGCAAGAACTGGAGTGAAGTGGTTGAACCTATGTGCATTATAAAGAAGTTTGACAGCTGTAGATTGGACTAACTGTAAACATTTAAGGGAATGCAAAGGAAGACCAATGTAAAGAGAGTTACAGTAGTCCAAATATGAAGCCTGTTGTCCTCTGAGTGAGGGCTAGGATTGTGAACTGAAGCCTTATTATTATTTCTTCTGTGCTAACTTCAATGATCTGAATAATTAAAGTGATTTCTTCTGAGTTTCTGTGCTACATGCTGCTGACCCCCAGATATTTTCCCTGACAGTCCAGCTGACCGTGCTGGACATGACAGTAGAATCAATTAATGCTCTACATCCATGTCAGTCAGGTTTTAGTATAGAAACTATCATAACTGCAATTGTAAGTGAACTGCATAGTCATCTGGAATATGGCCAGATTGCTTTGGTAGTGATTAGCCTCTCTAGGCATTTCGGGAACAGTTTTGAATTGGTTCTCTTCTTTTTTAGAGCAAAGCATGTCCCAAGTAACATGGAGGGGCATAATCGAATGGGGCCGGCCATCTATAAGGGCGGCCATCTCTAATGACGGCCCCGTAAAGCGGCGTACCCGACCGTATTATCGAAACAAGATGGCCAGCCATCTTTCGTTTCGATAATACGGTCAGGGCTGGCCAAATCTCAACATTTGGGCTGCCCTTAGAGATCGCCGCCATTGGTTTTCGCCGATAATGGAAACTAATGGCAGGCATCTCAAACCCGGGCAAATCCAAGCCATTTGGTCGTGGAAGGAGCCAGCATTTGTAGTGCACTGGTCCCCCTCACATGCCAGGACACCAACCGGGCACCCTAGGGGGCACTGCAGTGGACTTCACATATTGATCCCAGGTGCATTGCTCCCTTACCTTGGGTGCTGAGCCCCCCAAAGCCCACTACCCACAACTGTACAACACTACCATAGCCCTTAAAGAGTAACAGGGGGCACCTAGATGTGGGTACAGTGGGTTTCGGGTGGGTTTTGGAGGGCTCCCATTTACCACTACAAATGTAGCAGGTAGAGGGGGAATGGGCCTGGGTCCACCTGCCTGAAGTGCACTGCAGTACCCACTAAAAACTGCTCCAGGGACCTGCATACTGCTGTGATGGAGCTGGGTATGACATTTGAGGCTGGCAAAAAAATGTTTTTTATTTTTTATTTTTTTGGGTGGGAGGGGGTTGGTGACCACTGGGGGAGTAACGGGAGGTGATCCCCGATTCCCTCCGGTGGTCATCTGGTCAGTTCGGGCACCTTTTCAAGGCTTGGTCATGAACAAAAAGGGACCAAGTAAAGCTGGCCAAATGCTCGTCAGGGCCGGCCTTCTTTTTTCCATTATCGGCCGAGGCCGGCTATCTCTTAACCACACGCCTGTCCCGCCTTCGGTACACTGCTGACACGCCCCCTTGAACTTTGGCCGGCCCTGCGACGGAAAGCAGTTGAAGCTGGCCAAAATCGGCTTTCAATTATACTGATTTGGACGGCCTTCTCCTAAGGCCGGCCATCTCCCGATTTGTGTCAGAAGATGGCCACCCTTCTCCTTCGAAAATAAGCAGGATAGTCTTCTTCTTTTACTCTTTTCTGTGAAGTGACACAGGGTTCTGTTCTTTCTCCACTGATCTTTGATCTCTTCATTTAGCTCTACTAATACAGACTCACGACATCAGTGCATATGCTTTCACAGATGATTTTCTACTTGTCTACTATATTGATTTGAAACTCATTAATCTACAAACTCTTCAGAACTGCCTCCACAAAGTGGCACTAAGGTTGCAAGATCACCATCTTGTACTGAATCCAGAAAGAAAAAACAAACAGTGGACTGCTGGATCACAGATTCACTATCTCCCCCTTCTCTCCTACCCATCTTATTCTATAGGCAAATTACTCCTGTAACTTCTTTCAAGTATCTGGGAATCATTAATGATTCAGCACTCTCTTTCTCTCCTCATATTTCCCAAGTATTGAAAACTGGCTTCTATTTTTTATGGAAGTTGAATAATTTGCAATGTATTTGACACTGACTCTCTCTGTTCTCTAGTTTATGCATACATTAACTCACGTTATGACTACAGTAATTGCATTTATGGGGTATCACTAAATTTAATTTCAAACGTCTACAAACTCTTCAAAATACTGCTTCACAAATCCTCTGTAATCTGTAGGCTTCCAATATGCCTCCATAAGAAAATGTTCCTGTGTGTACTCAATATTAATATCCAAAAATTGAACTATGCTCACTTCTGTTTGTAAAGTTAAGTGAATATTTGTGTCATGTTGATTTAAATAATGTATGAATGTGGAAAGTTCTCCTAAATTACCCAACCAAATGGTGATCACATCATCTATAAATCTTTTCCACAGGGTAATATTGTTGACAAACATGGACGGATATCCATATTTATCTTCAAAATCCACCATACACAGGCAAGCCACTGTTGGGGCCACTGTTGCTCCCATGGCAACCTCTTGTACCTGAAGGAAATATTGATTTTGAAATATAAAAATAATTCTTCTTAATAACTAGCATCACAATTTGATTCAATAACTGGATAAGGGTGTTAGACAAATTCTTTTTCACCAAAATTTGTTTAATCAATTGCATTGCTGCCTCTTGCGGGATAGTGGTGTAAAGTGTGGTCATGTCTAAAGTGACCATAATGATTTGCTCTCCCTGTGGTATACATAACTGATCTATTTGATTTAACATATCCCTAGAATATATCCCTGATTGTAAATGAGTCTAAAAACTGGGAAAGAGGTTCAAACAATGACCTATATCCTGACACAATCGGTCTACCAGGAAGGGGGGGGGGCGGGGTTAACAGTGGATTTATGAATTTTAGGTATGAAATAAATATAAGGTACTTGAGGATGTTTCCTATACAAGTACCTAAATTTCTTTGCCAAAATGATCCCACATTCATTGGCAGTTTTCAACAACACAAATCTCTGTCTGATAATCCTGGGTGAGGTACATAAGTACATAAGTATTGCTATACTGGAACAGACCGAAGGGCCATCAAGCCTAGCATCCTGTTTCCAACAGTGGCTAATCCAGGTCACAAGTACGTGGCACGATCCCCAAAAAGTACAATACACTTTATGTTGCTTATCCTAGAAATAAGTAGTGGATTTTCCCCAAGTCCATTTTAATAATGGTCTATGGACTTCTCTTTTAGGAAACCATCCAAATCTTTTTTTTTAAACCCCGCTAAGCTAACTGCTTTTACTACATTCTCTGGCAACGAATTCCAGAGTTTAATTACACGGTCAGTGAAGAAATATTTTCTCTGATTCATTTTAAATTTACTACTTTGTAGCTTCATTGCATGCTCCCTAGTCCTAGTATTTTTGGAAAGAGTAAACAAGAGATTAATGTCTACCCATTCCACTCCACTTATTATTTTATAGACCTCTATCATATCTCCCCTCAACCATCTTTTCTCCAGGCTGAAGATCCCTAGCCGCTTTAGCCTTTCCTCATAGGGAAGTCATCCCATCCCCATTATCGCTTTTGTTGCCCTTCTCTGTACCTTTTCTAATTCCACTGAACACAATATTTCAGATGCAGTTAACATGCTGTTAACATAGATTATCAGTAATTAGGTCTCATTGCATAAAATGGTATTAGCCTGTGCTAACCTAGTGGTCTGCTATAGTGGCTGTAGCTGTACAGTTTGCCATTTTAAAAGTGGATCAAGAAGCTGCCAATTGTATTTTGGGCATAGTTTTGAATTTGGTGTTTGAGGATGGCATAATCTATCCCAATTGCCTTTGTACTACCCATGTAGTCCCTATCTGTATATCTCAATTGCACTTGCTCCCTTGGCTACATAGTAAGATGCTTTATTGTGTTGTATGAACAGCGTTAGCATCATATCTATGTTATTTGAATGCTCTTCCATGCTGTCTATTATGGTATTATTTGTATTGTACTGACATTTTATCATTTTTCTGTAATATGAATGTTCTACAGTGTTATTAAATATGTATATTTATTATATTGTATCATGTTAGTCCTATTACTAGGTTTCAATTTGCCATTTCCAAGGTTATCTCTGATTGTATTTATAGTTGGTTATTTTAATATAGTTATGCTGCTAATAAAATTGTAAGTTTTAAGTTAAAATGTACCTGCTGTACATCATCTTCAGTGAATCTCTTCATAAAGACACTTAATAAATCTCAATAAATAAATAAATAAAAGAAGAATTACAGGAATCAAGAAGAAATAAAAGCATGGATGAATTTATCAGTAGAAAACTGTCAAAGAAGCAATGAACAGGGGAAAGAATAGAGTAGATGATGAGAAGCAGATGATTATTATTAGAAAGGCAAGGCAAAATTCAGTTTATTATGACAGAAGACACAGATTATGAACAGAGGAGGCATAAATGAGATCAAAGTGAAAGAGGAAGACACAGGACAGAGAACTATGACTAATGAATAATTTCTTCCTTAAGAGGAGGGATGCAGTCATGCAACTATTCAGAAAGTTTAATATGTTCAAGTCAAGAAAAAAGATTATATAAAGCAAGATCATTAAAGGGCCTATTTACCAGCTGCATTACCTGTTAATGCAGCAATTAATTCCCACTGACAGATAACATAGGGCTTCTTTTACAAAGCCGCACTAGCAATTCCTGTGCAGCAAATAAGAGAAAGCCCATAGGAATTGACTGGGCTTCCTCTCAATTGCTGCACTGGGAATCAGTAGCATGACTTTGCAAAAGAGGCCCATGATGCCTTAGCAGTTAATACTCACTGGAGGTTCTTTTGCTATACTTTGCAGTATCAACACATGTAAACCATGGCTTACATGTGTAAATACCAGTTCTATAATGCCAGTGTTTACATATGTTGATGACACAGTATACATACATTTTAAGGTAACGTTTTCAGGGCAGTCCAAAATATATGACCCCTCATTCTATAATTGGTCGCCTAGACACCAATTGTGTGCATAAGTTATAGAATACTAGCACTTACCTGCATATACTCAGGATTCTATGTAGCACGCCTAGAGATCTGTGCCGAAATCCAGTCATATTCTATAACAACGTGCGTAACTCAGTTGGCTTAACAAGTTAATCAGCATTGATAACAGCACTTAACAAGCAACAATGAGCACTAATTGGCAATAATTATAATTTATATTTATTTATGTATTTATTTGTTAAATTTGTATCCCACATTTTCCCACCTATTTGTAGGCTCAATGTGGCTTACATAGTACCAGAGAGGTGTTTGCAGACTCCGGTGTGAACAAATACAAAGTGATGTTGTGGTAAGATAAAGTTCATGTGGCACAGCCACATTAGGGAATCGTGCAACGGAAGAGTTGTGTCACATCCATTACGTTCTTTAGTTTTGTTGTGTTGCAGAGATCAGGCATTTAAGTTGCATCAGTAGGTTATGCCTTTTTAAACAGGTTACTTTTTACTGTTTTCCAGAAGTTTAGGTGGTCGTACATCGTTTTCAAGGCTTTTGGTAATGCGTTCCAGAGTTGTGTGCTTAAGTAGGAGAAACTGGATGCATAAGTTGATTTGTATTTAAGACCTTTGCAGCTTGGGTAGTGCAGATTTAGATATGTTCGTGCTGATTCAGATGTGTTTCTAGTTGGTAAGTCGATCAAGTCTGTCATGTATCCCGGGGCTTCGCCGTAGATAATCTTGTGAACCAGGGTGCAGATTTTGAAAGCAATGCGTTCCTTGATTGGGAGCCAGTGTAATTTTTCACGGAGGGGTTTTGTGCTTTCAAATCACATTTTGCCAAATATAAGCCTAGCTGCCGTGTTTTGAGCGGTCTGAAGTTTCTTTAAGGTTTGTTCTTTGCATCCCGCATAAATTCCATTGCAGTAGTCTAGCGGGCTTATTTTTGAAAGTGATCGCCGGCCATCTTCTGACATAAATCGGGAGATGGCCGGCGATCTCTCAAAATACATAGAGGGGCATAATCGAATGAAAACGTCTATCTCCATGGGCGTTTATCTCCGAGAACGGGTCCGTGAAGGGGCGGACCGAACCGTATTTTGGAAAAAAATAGACGTCCATGTTTTATTCGACAATTTGTGAGCTGGGCGTTTTTGTTTTTCAGCGATAATGGAAAATGAAACCGCCCAGCTCAAAAACGAATAAATCCAAGGCATTTGTTTGTGGGAGGGGCCAGGATTCGTAGTGCACTGGTCCCCCTCACATGCCAGGACACCAACCGGGCACCCTAGGGGGCACTTTTACAAAAACAAAAAAAAAAGGTAAAAGAGCTCCCAGGTGCATAGCACCCTTCCCTTGTGTGTTGAGCCCCCCAAATCCCCCTCAAAACCCACTGCCCACAAGTCTACACCATTACTATAGCCCTAAGGGGTGAAGGGGGACACCTACATGTGGGTACAGTGGGTTTGGGGGGGTTGGACGACTAATAAGCATTAAGCAGCACAATTGTAACAGGTGGGGGGGGGATGGGCCTGGGTCCACCTGCCTGAAGTCCACTGCAGCCCCTAACAACTGCTCCAGGGACCTGCATACTGCTGCCAGGGAGGTGGGTATGACATTTGAGGGTGAAAATAAAAAGTTGTGAAACATCATGTTTTGTGGTGGGAGGGGGTTAGTGACCACTGGGGGAGTCAGGGGAGGTCATCCCCGATTCTCTCTGGTGGTAATCAGGTCATTTAGGACACTTTTTGAGGCCTTATTTGTGAAAAAACAGGGTCCAGGAAAAGTGCCCTAAATTCTAGCTACAAACGCATACTTTTTTTCCATTATCGGCGAAAGGCGTCCATCTCTCCTCGACCGATAACCACGCCCCAGTTCCACCTTCGCCACGCCTCCGACACGCCCCCGTCAACTTTGTACGCTTCCGCGATGGAGTGCAGTTGAAAACGTCCAAAATCAGCTTTCCATTATACCGATTTATTCGTTTTTGTGAGATAAACGTCTATCTCCCGATTTGGGTCAAAATCTAGGCGTTTTTCTCTTTCAATTATAAGGTGGATAGTGTACAACCCATTCCCCATAGTTTTAAATTGAAATTTTCTCTAGAAATTTTCCCACAGTTTTAAACTGAAACCTTTGTAGAAGTAGAAACTTAACAGCGAAAAACTCTTGTTCTAAAAGGCAGTTATTTTCTGTTCTTTGGTTGTTGCAGAGGCAGCACATCCAGTGATCTCAATTAGGTGTTAATTAAAGTGTGGAAAAGTTGAATATTTGCATAGGTTGCTGAGTTAGCTTCAAAGAGCCTATTTAAAAAAGACCCCTTAGATTCAAAACTATATAAAAAGGAACGGTCCCACTGAATTTTCTTTCTGAGTAGTTCTGAGAGAAGAGAACATTTCTCTGGTAAGTGAACACTATTTTTGGTTTGTGCTTTGGGAACTTAAAGATTGGGGTTTAAAGGAGGATTTGTAGGTTAGTGATAGGCAGAACAAAATATAAAAAAAGCAACTGTTATCAACTAATCTCTATAGTCTTTTCCCCTTAGTTGTAAAACTTGATCTTTGTACCACAGCATTAACAGATAGCCTCTAGCAGGCACTGCAGGATCTAGTTTAGTTTTCACACCCACCCTCCCCAACACATGCCCACCCCTATGACAACTCTTCATTTATAGTCAGTTATTATAATTAGGATAACAAGCAAGGAGTGCTCTTACAGAATTTTAAATACATTTCATTACCATCTAAGAAGGAAACACTAAATACACTAAACTGTCATATCCTCAACCTCTCTCTCTCTCCACTGCAACTGTCCCTGACTCCTTCAAGCATGCTGTAGTCACACCACTCCTCAAAAAACCATCACTAGACCCTACCTGCCCTTCCAACTACCGCCCCATCTCCCTCCTACCCTTCCTCTCCAAGATACTTGAATGCGCCGTTCACAGCCGCTGCCTTGATTTTCTCTCCACTCATGCCATCCTCGATCCGCTTCAATCCGGTTTTCACCCTCTACACTCAACAGAAACGGCACTCACTAAAGTCTGTAATGACCTGTTCCTTGCCAAATCCAAAGGTCACTACTCCATCCTCATCCTCCTCGACCTATCCGCTGCTTTTGACACTGTCAATCATAATTGACTTCTTGCTACACTATCCTCATTTGGGTTCCAGGGCTCTGTCCACTCCTGGTTCTCCTCTTATCTCTCCCACCGTACCTTCAGAGTACATTCTCATGGATCTTCCTCCACCCCCATCTCACTCTCTGTTAGAGTTCCTCAGGGATCTGTCCTTGGACCCCTTCTTTTTTCAATCTACACCTCTTCCCTGGGCTCGCTGATCTCATCTCATGGTTTCCAATATCATCTTTATGCTGACGACACCCAGTTTTATCTCTCCACACCAGACATCACTGCGGAAACCCAGGCCAAAGTATCGGCCTGCTTATCCGACAATGCTGCCTGGATGTCCAACCGCCACCTGAAACTGAACATGGCCAAGACCAAGCTCATTGTCTTTCCACCCAAATCCACTTCTCCTCTCCCTCCACTCTCTATTTTAAAAAGTCAACAACACCCTCATCCTCCCCGTCTCATCTGCCCGCAACCTTCGGCTCCTCCCTCTCCTTCTCTGCCCATATCCAGCAGACAGCCAAGACCTGTCGCTTCTTCCTCTATAACATCATCAAAATTTGCCCCTTCCTCTCCGAACACACCACCCGAACTCTCATCCACTCTCTCATTACCTCTCACCTTGACTACTGCAACCTACTCCTCACTGGCCTCCCACTTAACCATCTATCCCCCCTTCAATCCGTTCAGAGCTCTGCTGCGCATCTTATCTTCCACCTAGACCAATATTCTCATTTCACCCCTCTCCTCAAGTCACTTCACTTCAGATACCGCATACAGTTCAAGCTTCTCCTACTAACCTACAAATGCACTCAATCTGCAGCCCCTCACTACCTCTCTACCCTCATCTCCCCTTACGCTCCTACCCGTAACCTCCGTTCACAGGACAAATCCCTCCTCTCAGTGCCCTTCTCCACCACCGCCAACTCAGACTCCGCCCTTTCTGCCTCGCCTCACCCTATGCATGGAATAAACTCCCTGAGCCTATACGCCAAGCCCCCTCCCTACCCATCTTCAAATCCTTGCTCAAAGCCCACCTCTTCAATGTCGCTTTCGGCACCTAACCATTGTACCTCTATCCAGGAAATCTAGACTGCCTCAATCTTGATTGACTGCACTTTTTGTCCTTTAGATTGTAAGCTCCTTTGAGCAGGGACTGTCCTTCTTTGTTAATTGTACAGCGCTGCACAACCCTGGTAGCGCTTTAGAAATGTTAAATAGTAGTAGTAGTAATAAATCACACAATATAGTTGGTGATTCAATCATTAGGCATATAGATAGCTGGGTGGCTGGTGTACATGAGAATCGCCTGGTGACTTGCCTGCCTGGTGTTAAGGTGGCGGACTTCACGCGTTACCTAGATAGGATTTTAGTGCTCGGGAGGAGCCGGCTGTCCTGGTACATGTGGGTACTGTTATGTCTGTGCTCACCTCGCCCTCTGGTGGCCAGAACCGGTGGCTGCTATGGACTATCACCCGTTCCAGATTTCAGCCCAGTCTGGTCCGGATCTTCCACACTGCCAGACTTGCTCCTTTTGTTTGGACATGCACAGCTCCCATAGTTGCCTGGTGATTGCTGCAGCTGAGCCTCAATGGCTGCTGGGCTTATTAGCCATTTGGAAACTGCCTTGGCCTTTGCATCATCTAAGGTCCCTGGTATGTTGGTGCGTTGTGCACTTCTGCCTAGTCTGGTTTCTTGTTTTAGTTTCTTGCCTGATTCTGCTGTTTGCCCAGACCCGGCTTGTTTCCTGGTTTTCTCTACTGCCTGCTGCCTGCCCCGGCTAGTTTCCTGGTTTTCTCTTCTGTCTGCTGCCTGCCCCAACCTGGCTTGTTCCTTGGTTTATTCTACTGTTCTGTGTCTAGTTCTTGGTTCTCTGTGTCTCTTGTTTAGTGGCTGCCTGGCAGCTTTCAGTCCTATTTCTTATCTGTTTGTGTTTCTTGTTTAGTGGCTGCACTGGCAGCTTTTAGTTGTACTCTGTTGTGTGTTGCCTGTTAGTATCCTGCCCCTGCCCTGTCCTGCAAAGCCCTGCCGGCCACCTGCACCCAGGGGCTCAACTCCTGGGGAAAAGCGGCTAAGCGCAGGTGAAGACTAGGGTTCCTGCTCTGCCTGTTCCAGCTTGTTTGCCTCTGCTGCAACCCCAATCTGGGGTTCCAGTCCTGTTCTGCCCTGCCCCTGGTTTGAGGGTGGTTTTGCCTGCTGCTGCCGCTCCTCAGCAGTGGCCCAGGGGCTCACAAACCCAATTTCCAGCTTTGAAAACGTGACAGGTACCAATGCCATAGGAAAATGTGGGAGAGAGGCTCTGGAAGCAAAATTTAGGCTCTTAGGTAGAAAGCTCAAATCCAGATCCTCTAGGGTAGCATTTTCTGAAATGCTACCCATTCCACGTGCAGGGCCCAAGAGACAGGCAGAGCTCCGGAGTCTCAATGCGTGGATGAGATGATGGTGCAGGGAGGAGGGGTTTAGATTTGTTAGGAACTGGGCAACATTCTGGGGAAGGGGGAGCCTATTCTGAAAGGATGGGCTCCACCTTAACTAGGGTGGGACCAGGTTGCTGGCATCGGCATTTATAAAAGAGATAGAGCTGCTTTTAAACTAGAAACTGGGGGAAGGCCGACAGTCATCAAAAGTACATGCTTCGGGATAAGGTATCTTTCAAAGATATCACCAAAACAGGGATGACAGGGTCTCCTGATAGTGAGGTTGCAAAAGAGACCATAGTACATCAGGTGTCTTTAAATCAAAATCAGACAAAAGATTGCATATTAATACTGTCAAGTACTGAGCATGATGTAAATAGGAACAACAAACATAGTTTGAAATGTCTATATGCGAATGCCAGAAGCCTAATTAAGATGGGAGAGTTAGAATATATTGCACTAAATGAAAAATTAGATATAATAGGCATCTCTGAGACCTGGTGGAAGGAGGATAACGAGTGGGACACTGTCATACCAGGGTACAAATTATATCGTAGTGATACGGTGGATCGAATTGGTGGAGGGGTAGCATTGTATATTAAACAAATAGATTGAAAATTATGCAGGAAACAAAACACATCTTGGAATCAGTATGGATTGAAATTCCATATATAAAGGGGAAAAGGATAGTGATAGGAGTGTACTACCATCCGCATGGCCAGGATGAACAGACGGATGCAGAAATGTTAAAGGAAATTAGAGAGGCAAACAAATTGGGCAACACAATTTTAATGGTGATTTCAATTACCCCGATATTGACTGGGTAAATGTAACATCAGGGCACGCTAGGGAGGTAAAATTCCTTGACGAAATCAAGGACTGGTTTATGGAGCAGCTGGTACAGGACGAGAGAAGGAAACATTCTAGACCTAGTCCTTAGTGGAGCACATGATCTGGTGCAAGAGGTAATGGTGCTGGGGCCATTTGATAACAGTGATCATAATATGATCGAATTTGATATTAGCTTTGAGATAAGTATACATAGGAAATCAAATATGTTAGCGTTTAACTTTAAAAACGGAGAATATAATAAAATGAGAAGAATGGTGAAAAAAAACTTAGAGAAGCGACTGTGAGGGTCAAAAATTTACATCAGGCGTGGATGCTGTTCAAAAATGACATTGTGGAAGCCCAGGTCAAATATATTCCACGTATTATAAAAGGAGGACAGAAAACCAAACGAGAGCCAGCACGGATAAAAAGTGAGGTGAAGGAAGCTATTAGAGCTAAAAGAAAATCCTTCAGAAAATGGAAGAAGGATCCGACTGAAAATAATAAGGAACAGCATAAGGAATGTCAAGTCAAATGCAAAGCGCTGATAATGAAGGCTAAGAGGGACTTTGAAAAAAAGATTGCGTTGGAGGCAAAAACACATAGTAAAATTATTTTTAGGTATATTACAAGCAGGAAGCCGGCAAAAGAATTGGTTGAACTACTAGATGACCGAGAGGTAAAAGGGGCAATCAGGGAAGGCAAAGCTGTAGCAAAGAGATTAAATAAATTCTTTGCTTCGGTCTTCAACAAGGAAGATTTGGGAGAAGTATCGGTGCCAGAAATGGTATTTGAAGCTGATGAGTCAGAGAAACTGAATAAATTCTTTATAAACCTGGAGGATGTAATAGGGCAGTTCTACAAACTGAAGAGTAGCAAATCTCCTGGACCAGATGGTATTCATCCCAGAGTACTGATAGAACTGAAAAATGAACTTGCGGAGCTATTGTTAGTAATATGTAATTTATCCTTAAAATTGAGCATGGTACTGGAAGATTGGAGGGTGGCCAATGTAACGCCAATTTTTTAAAAAGGTTCCAGAGGAAATCCAGGAAATTATAGACAAGGGAGTGTGACGTTGGTGCCGGGCAAAATGGTAGAGACTATTATAAAGAACAAAATTGCAGAGCATATTCAAAAGCATGGATTAATGAGACAAAGTCAACATGGATTTAACGAAGGGAAATCTTGCCTCACCAATCTATTACATTTCTTTGAAGGGGTGAACAAATATGTGGATAAAGGTGAGCTGGTTGATATTGTGTATCTGGATTTTCAGAAGGCGTTTGACAAAGTACCTCATGAAGGACTCCAGATGAAACTGGAGAGTCATGGGATAGGAGGTAGTGTTCTATTGTGGATTAAAAACTGGTTAAAAGATAGAAAACAGAGAGTAGGGTTAAATGGCCATTAGTCTCAATGGAGAAGGGTAGTTTGTGGGGTTCCCCAGAGGTTTGTGCTGGGACCGCTGCTTTTTAACATATTTACAGTGTGTTTTTATTAGCAAAAAAGGTGCCGGTACTCAAATACTAAGCCACCCTTCAGGGGTGAGGTGATCACTGCTGGACCCATCGCACAATAGCCAGGCCCCCTGCAACCAGTCACAGAATCTATGACAAGGCAGAATTGGTGTGTAGAGCCTGAGCTCTTTCATTAAAATTTGGAGTCCAGTGGAAAAGGTGCCGGTACTCAGTACCCCCAAGTACCCCCTCAAAAAAAGCCCTGCATATTTATAAATGACCTAGAGATGGGAGTAACTAGTGAGGTAATTAAATTTGCTGATGACACAAAGTTATTCAAAGTCGTTAAATCGCAGGAGGATTGTGAAAAATTACAAGAGGACCTTACGAGACTGAGAGTCTAAATGGCAGATGACGTTTAATGTGAGCAAGTGCAAAATGATGCATGTGGGAAAGAGGAACCCGAATTATAGCTACGTCATGTAAGGTTCCACGTTAGGAGTCACAGACCAAGAAAGGGATCTAGGTGTCATCACTGATGATACGTTGAAACCTTCTGCTCAGTGTGCTGCTGCGGCTAAGAAAGCAAATAGAATGTTAGGTATTATTAGGAAAGGAATGGAAAACAAAAATGAGAACGTTGTTATAATGCCTTTGTATCACTCCATGGTGCAACCGCACCTCAAACATTGTGTTCAATTCTGGTCGCCGCATCTCAAAAAAGATATAGTGGAATTAGCAAAGGTGCAGAGAAGGGCGACGAAAATGATAAAGGGGATGGGACGACTTCCTTATGAGGAAAGACTGAAGTGGCTAGGGCTCTTCAGCTTGGAGAAAAGCTGGCTGAGGGGAGATATGATAGAAGTCTATAAAATAATGAGTGGAGTTGAACGGGTAGACATGAAGCGTCTGTTTATGCTTTCCAAAAATACATGCGATAAAGCTACAAAGTAGTAAATTTAAAACGAATCAGAGATAATTTTTCTTTACTCAACTTGTAATTAAACTCTGGAATTCATTGCCAGAGAATGTGGTAAAGGCAATTAGCTTAGCAGAGCTTATAAAAGGTTTGGACGGCTTCCTAAAGGAAAAGTCCAAAGACCATTATTACATTAGACTTGGGGAAATTCCACTATTTCTGGGATAAGCAGTATAATTTTTTTTGTACTTTTTGGGGATCTTGCCAGGTATTTGTGACCTGGATTGGCCACTATTGGAAACAGGATGCTGGGCTTGATGGACCTTTGGTCTGACCCAGTATGGCAATATTTAATTACTTATGTACTTATGTAGGACATTGTAGTCTGTAATGGAGGCGGAAGGGAAGGGGGAAGGGTGAAACATGGGGTCACTTTTACTGGTTTGTATCGCCAAATTCACTGTACTGCACAATGGTTGGGGTAGGGGGAAATACGGAGTCACTTTTGCATCACCAAATCCACTGTATTGCACAAGGTTGGGAGAGTGGTTTGGGGAACGGGGGATTTCATGGCATGCACTCCCGGTTCACATAAACATGCTATGTAAAATAAGGTTTCACATATTTTAATGGAAAGTTTGTTGTATAAAATAAATGTATTTTCTTTTTATCTCCCTTGTTTTTTACATCAACGCCTTACTTGCAAGATATTTGTCTTATATTAGCAACTCAATGTCTCCAAATGGGGTTTGCGTGCACCATGATTGTAATGAACTTCACTCCTAAGTCAGGATATATGGAGCATGATCTCAATCTCTTAACACTCACTGTAATACTTGGATTATAGAGGCAGCTTCAGTAGTCCCCTTCATCTTAATTTATAGTACAGTTACTTATCCGGTTTTCACCCAAAAAATGGAAATAGTATAACACACTAATTTTCTCATGTCCCAGCTCCTGAAATCAAATGGAAAACCGATGCCATAATGCTACATCAAATATCCATGATAAATTTACACTGGCAAAGCTTCCCTCCTCTGATGACAGCACTCCCCCAGTGAATAAGTACACAGTGCATTGTCCCTTCTCCAGCAGAACATCAAAGAAACTCAAAAATTGCCTTTGAGTTCTGAACCCGCTACATCAAAGCTCCCAGAGTTCATTTATAGTTTTAAGGATCAGATGAAGGCAGTCAGTGGGGCTACAATGATTTACAGGATGAATCACTTTCAAACATTAAGTCTGCTGTCTAAGGCAGCAGAGCTAAAAATAAGTTTAAAAATAAAACATGCTTTTAAATTGTTGCCCTTTCTAGGAGGAGCAGGTGAACTGGAAATGTTGAAACCTGGAATTTTAGCACTAAGGAGGTTGTGTTTTGGTTTTTTTTTAACATCTGTATTTTGTAGATATTGAAAAAAGGTAATGAAAGAGCACACCTGTTTGAATGACCTATCTCATTTCACATGGCTATAATGTTGAAGCACTAGAGTTTAATTCATAATCTAAATGTGACTATAAGATCAGCTAAAGGTTTATTTTCAAAGAAATATATACATTTATGTAAGAACTTATCCAGCTAAGTTACAGCTTTTTAAATTTTATTCTGCTGAATGGTCTGTATTTTAGCTTTCTAGACCAGGGATGCAAGGTTAGCGCATGAAAAGGAGGCTACCCATTAGCCAACTAGCACTGAATTTCACTATAAACCATCTAACTTGACTGCCCAAAGCTAGAAATCTCAAGTGAAATCCTAAAGTTATCTACTTATTCCTTTGCACCAGGACATGGAACTCAAACATTCCTCTAATCTGCTGAAGCCCTAATGGACAAAAAGCATTCATCCACCAGGAATTGATCTTAGAAAGCAGTTAGCCTCAGAAACTCTAAAAAACCAAGGAATTAGGCTCAATTATTAACTTATCTATAAGAGGTTATGGTGATTTGGGAAGGAGGTGACCTAAATCACAAAAGGGCCCTTTTACAAAGCTGTGGCAAATATTGACCTTATCAAGCCCTTACGCGGGTCTTTCCTGTGTGCTAAGGCCATTTCTACTGCAACCTGAAAATGGCCGATTTTCCATTATCCAATTTAATGGCCTTGCACTAATGTTGCCATTAGCATGTAGCCATTGACAAAAATTAGCGTGTGAGTCCTTATTGTTACCTATTTTGTAGGTGGTAAGGGTCATATGCTAATCCTGCGCTAATTAGCATGCGGCAATGCCAACATGCTAACTGATTAGCGTATAAATGCCCACTCTCCACCCCCAGACACGCTCCCTTGGCTAAAAAATAGAAAATAGTTTATAGCACATGGGTAGCTCATGCGCATGTGCAACTTATCATTGTACGCCATTTTAAAATGTGGTAAGCACATATTAGTGCTTGTCACAGCTTAGTAAAAGGACCCCAGAGTATCTAAATGAATCCTTGGTTTCTGATTGGTTGAAGTTCCTCATATAACTTCTTAGGACCAAATTCTCCAGAGCACACATACTGCTTTATTCAGCCTTCCGAATTAGGTTTTTTAATGTTCAATTTATAATAACAATAATCCACTAATAGCTACAGCCAAACTTGAGACTAATAAATGCGCTCTGTTCTAAAAACACCTCATATTAGCCTCTGTGTTTGTGAGTGTAGGAAGTGTTTATTTGTATTGCTTCCTGAAGCTACTGGATTGTAGGCAAACTTCACAAATTCCCCTCCCCCCCCCCCAAGACTACATTGTAGTGGATTATTTGTAACCAGTCCATATCACTGTATAAACTACTGTATATACACTGTTTAACTTCAAAGTAAACAACAAACTCAGAAGGTTCCTGAGTACTCTTCTACAGGATATAGTATCTAGTTAGCCATTCAGGGGATAAAATGAAAGAGCAATGCAGAGCTATTCTGTTGTCACCTAATTTACAACTAAATCTTTACAGGAATGCACTTTAATGTAATTGGGCCAATGCGAGTTTTCTAAATGCCCTGTGCAAGTTCAAAAAATTAGCCCCTCCTCTGCCAACCCCATTCTTTATGATGTCCATCCCACTACTGATGGTGCTTAACCTCCCTTGTGCTCCACTGTTGATGCCTCCTGTCAGGCCTCTACTATTGCTGATATGCCCCCTCATTTCTGGGAGCCTTCACCACTACTGTAACAGAGGGATTGGGAGCTAACACATAGCCATGCCTCTTCTCCAAACTCTTTGAAGGGTTGCCAGGTGAGCAAGAAATTGGGACCATAGCATTCTAGAGAGATTGTAAGTATGCTGCTACCCACAGCTTTATTCATAGATGATCATCATGACTAGTGTAACCCACTGTACAAGTTCTCAGGGCAGTGGTGGCAAGAGGAGCAGTGACACAAATCTCAGCATTTTATTTCTAATTTGAGTGGAATTCCTTCTCCAGGTCACAGTAGCAAGCAGAGTTTATTAAATACTTCACTTCTGGCAAGCAACTTTTGTCTTGAAACTGCCTAGATCACCAGAAGTGAAATCTTTAAAAAGCACTGCATGCTACTACAACCCAGGGAAGAAGCTCAGCTCAAATTAAAAAAAAAAAATGGATGGGTTTTTATGATCCTGATCCTGACAGGGAGATGCTGGACTGTATTCTTTATTTCCCTTTGCTATACTGTTTTAACTAACAATAGAGCCAAGTGTTTTACAAAATCCCCAAAACAAAATGTACAACCAATGGTTTACAAAACCAATGTCAAAACAAAAATCAGAATAAAGAACTACAATTCAAATAGGATAGAAGGGGGAGACTAAAAAGACCAGAAACACAAAACACACAACTTTAGACAAACATGAAGGAGGAAACAATAAGGGCAAGAACTAAGAGGAGGAAAGAACTAAGGACATGGAAATCCAAGGACAAGGACAGAGACAAAAACAAAGATAAGAGGACCACCAAATGCTATTTCCTCCTGGGAGATGTAGGCCACTGCTGTCGTGGTGTGCGACAGAACTCGGACAAGATGACCCTTCAGTGTCAAGTGGAAGGCCAGAAGAGCCTGGAATATTGCTCTCTGTTCCTTCATGCGGTGCTGAGTCTTAAAGTTCTCCTCATTTCTTAAGTATTTCATTCGTCCCCTGCCCACCAGAGGGCACATCTCCCTTTCCTGAGGCTTCTGGTTTTTGTAGTTCACTACTCCCGAGATCCCCTTCTGCTGCCCTCCATGATCCTCCTTACAAGAGTCATAATCAGAGAAGGTACACACACTACGTAGCTGTCATAGAACAAAGAAACCAGATTGGAAACCAGAGAGGAAAATATGAGGAACAAAAGATAAGTGGGAATCAAGGGTCACCCCAAGGTAACAAAATGAGGAAACTAGACTGATGACTTTTGTGCCTAAAAGTAACAGATCAGAGGAAGGTGCAGTGAGATGCCAGCAGGGCCGGTCTTAGCAACTGCAGGGCCTTGTGCAGGCCAGTTCCCTGGGCCCCCACCCAGCCCCATCCCTTGTTGACAAGATATGTTTTAAACATTTTCATTTATTTCAAATAAAGACAAATCAAGCAAAACTTGTATACTAATTCAAACATGAAAAATGCTATATTAGGAAACCTTTGGGTTTAAAAAGCAAAACCATGTGCATGTAAGAACTAGATAAATGAATTAAAATAAATCCCCTTAATATGTAATACTTACTAGTAATAATGAAACAGTGATTGAATATTCAGATAGCAAGCAGCCTGAGCCAACAGATTTATTTTCCACTAAACATAATTAACTTTGTATGAACTTGGCTGCTAATAGTGTGCTGAACTGGACAATGTTGGCACATTTAGCCACACCCTTTTACCAGCCATGGCACATATAAACAGTACAAACTGATCAGTGGAGCTTGAAGTAAAAATGTAGCAAGTTTTAAAGTGTCCCTTAAACAGAAGGAAAAAATCAAACCTCTACGAATTTTATCTAACAAATGGAACCTCAAACCTCCTACAAGGGACCATACAAAAGTACTTATAACACCTTGTATATACTGGAGTAAATTCCTATCAGTGGTTCCTACTAAGAAAGGAGAACAGAAAAAAAGCCCAAACGAAAAAACTCATCATAAATGAGAAAACCGTATGGGTTAAAAAACTGTCCTCCCTTCTTGTATATAAAGATGCTGTAAAAGGAACACCAAAACCTCACCTACCTACGCTAACCCCAACCCAGAACCTGACTACTTATTAGGAGACCGCTCGGGAGAAGAGAGCCCCAAATAAACTAGTTCAAACACAAGAGCAGTAGGGACAAAAACCCCAACCTGCCCTCTGTTAGAAAACCTTAGAGACCCCCCGTGGCCAAGCATCCAAAACGAAAAAAGTCTTGTACTTAACTTTGTCCCAACTTGGAAGCTTCAGAACGAGCCTGCAAAGATGAAATGTAAGGAATGCTGGCCACAAACAATCTGCAATCCCTCAAGGGCTCCGGAGCCTTACTAAAAATAACAAAAAATAACAAAAATTCGACGACAGGCGCCAACCCTCCAACAAGAGCGCCTTGTTTCGCCACCCTCGTGGCTGCCTCAGGAAGGGCGCTTGAAATCCATCAGCTACTGAAAACAACGCTGGAAACTGAGTCTCTGTCGTATGAGTGCCACAGATGGAATAGGAGCAGGAACTCCGGCTGAAATTCAATTTCTTAAATGTTGATACGTCATTGCGGCGTCATGACGTCACGACGCCCTATCTTATCCAATCATAATCCAGAAGCAAAGGAAACCACACCTCCAACTTAAAATTTAGTAATAAGCATTCCACTCGATATTTTTATTTAATCCTGAGGGTGCTACTGTTTTAAGTACATAAATCCAGTGTTGTTCCTTGCGCCATAAGATTTTTTTAAAAATCCCCCCCTCTCTTACCCATAAATACTTGATCAATAACCATACATTGTAACTGATCAAACTGATGTTGAGCCTGATGACAATGGCGAGTCATAGGTGCTTCCCACTTGGAATTGGTAATGCAATGTCGGTGTTCAATCACCCTTGTTTTAAACTGTCGAGTAGTGTGCCCTATGTAGATTAAATTGCAAGGGCATCAAAAAAGATAAACCACATTCCTAGATTCACACGTGGTCCGAAACTTAAGTTTATAAGTCCTACCATCTGTAGATTTAAACTCCGAACTTTCCACTGTTATAGAACAAATAGAACAATGACCACATTTGTGATGGAATCCCTCAGTGTGTGTGGACTCAGACCACACATCTGCCACACTGAGTTGGTCCTGTAAATTCAGGTTCCGAGCATAGGATAGCATAAGATGATGCTTCCTTAGAATTGCAGAAATTTGAGAAGATCTATTTGTAAATTTTAACACACAGGAGATAACTTTATCCATATTATTAGACCTCTTTAATTGATTATCTTGAATCAGAAGATCTCTATGTTGACTCAAGGCCCTCTTATACGATTGTTTCACTAACTTAACTGGATATCCCCCTTCCTCAAATTTATGCTGCAATTCCCCTGCTGATTCTTGGAATTGTTGAGTTGTGTCACAAATCCTCCGGTATCTCAAAAACTGTGAATAAGGCAGACTACGTTTAAGATGGTAGGGGTGCATACTGTCATACCTCAGCAGAGAATTCCTGTCTGTTGGTTTGACATTTTTACTTCAAGCTCCACTGATCAGTTTGTAATAATTTATTTAGAGCTTGAGTTCTCCA
Source organism: Microcaecilia unicolor (assembly GCF_901765095.1). Lineage (NCBI taxonomy): Eukaryota > Metazoa > Chordata > Amphibia > Gymnophiona > Siphonopidae > Microcaecilia > Microcaecilia unicolor. Next base: position 52,607,109 of record NC_044039.1, read on the forward strand.
GTAATTGTTAGATCTTACATATAAACAGTAATCATTGAAAACATTACACCAGTACAGGAGAAGAAAAATAACCTTTTTTTCATTATAAATAATTTCTGTAAGCTGTTACAGCTCCATTATACCCAAAATGACACAAACCAAATTAGCATACAGACTCTGCATGCAGCACAATACCAGAAAAACAGAACACTGCTGCTATACATTGCAAAATAAGACAGCAGATGTAAATTCTCAAATTGGACATATTCCAAACATTAAAATGAAAATAAAATGATTTGTTCTACCTTTGTTGTCTTGTGACTTTGTTTTTCTGATCATGTTGGTCCCAGTCTCTAATAAGTACATAAGTAATGCCACACTGGGAAAAGACCAAGGGTCCATCAAGCCCAGCATCCTGTCCATGACAGCGGCCAAGCCAGGCCAAGGGCACCTGGCAAGCTTCCCAAACGTACAAACATTCTATACATGTTATTCCTGGAATTGTGGATTTTTTTCTCTGATTCTGCTGCTCTCTATCTACATAAGTACATAAGTACATAAGTAGTGCCATACTGGGAAAGACCAAAGGTCCATCTAGCCCAGCATCCTGTCACCGACAGTGGCCAATCCAGGTCAAGGGCACCTGGCACGCTCCCCAAACGTAAAAACATTCCAGACAAGTTATACCTAAAAATGAGGAATTTTTCCAGTCCATTTAATAGCGGTCTATGGACTTGTCCTTTAGGAATCTATCTAACCCCTTTTTAAACTCCGTCAAGCTAACCGCCCGTACCACGTTCTCCGGCAATGAATTCCAGAGTCTAATTACACGTTGGGTGAAGAAAAATTTTCTCCGATTCGTTTTAAATTTACCACACTGTAGCTTCAACTCATGCCCTCTAGTCCTAGTATTTTTGGATAGCGTGAACAGTCGCTTCACATCCACCCGATCCATTCCACTCATTATTTTATACACTTCTATCATATCTCCCCTCAGCCGTCTCTTCTCCAAGCTGAAAAGCCCTAGCCTTCTCAGCCTCTCTTCATAGGAAAGTCGTCCCATCCCCACTATCATTTTCGTCGCCCTTCGCTGTACCTTTTCCAATTCTACTATATCTTTTTTGAGATACGGAGACCAGTACTGAACACAATACTCCAGGTGCGGTCGCACCATGGAGCGATACAACGGCATTATAACATCCGCACACCTGGACTCCATACCCTTCCTAATAACACCCAACATTCTATTCGCTTTCCTAGCCGCAGCAGCACACTGAGCAGAAGGTTTCAGCGTATCATCGACGACGACACCCAGATCCCTTTCTTGATCCGTAACTCCTAACGCGGAACCTTGCAAGACGTAGCTATAATTCGGGTTCCTCTTACCCACATGCATCACTTTGCACTTGTCAACATTGAACTTCATCTGCCACTTGCACGCCCATTCTCCCAGTCTCGCAAGGTCCTCCTGTAATCGTTCACATTCCTCCTGCGACTTGACGACCCTGAATAATTTTGTGTCATCGGCGAATTTAATTACCTCACTAGTTATTCCCATCTCTAGGTCATTTATAAATACATTAAAAAGCAACGGACCCAGCACAGACCCCTGCGGGACCCCACTAACTACCCTCCTCCACTGAGAATACTGGCCACGCAATCCTACGCTCTGCTTCCTATCTTTCAACCAGTTCTTAATCCATAATAATACCCTACCTCCGATTCCATGACTCTGCAATTTCTTCAGGAGTCTTTCGTGCGGCACTTTGTCAAACGCCTTCTGAAAATCCAGATATACAATATCAACCGGCTCCCCATTGTCCACATGTTTGCTTACCCCCTCAAAAAAATGCATTAGATTGGTGAGGCAAGACTTCCCTTCACTAAATCCGTGCTGACTTTGTCTCATCAGTCCATGTTTTTGTATATGCTCTGCAATTTTATTCTTAATAATAGCCTCCACCATCTTGCCCGGCACCGACGTCAGACTCACCGGTCTATAATTTCCCGGATCTCCTCTGGAACCTTTCTTAAAAATCGGAGTAACATTGGCTACCCTCCAGTCTTCCGGTATTACACTCGATTTTAGGGACAGATTGCATATTTCTAACAGTAGCTCCACAAGTTCATTTTTTAGTTCTATTAATACTCTGGGATGAATACCATCAGGTCCCGGTGATTTACTACTCTTCAGCTTGCTGAACTGACCCATTACATCCTCCAAGGTTACAGAGAATATGTTTAGTTTCTCCGACTCCCCCGCTTCAAATATTTTTTCCGGCACCGGTGTCCCCCCCAAATCCTCCTCGGTGAAGACCGAAGCAAAGAATTCATTTAATTTCTCCGCTACGGCTTTGTCCTCCTTGATCGCCCCTTTAACACCATTTTCGTCCAGCGGCCCAACCGACTCTTTGGCCGGTTTCCTGCTTTTAATGTATCTAAAAAAGTTTTTACTATGTATTTTTGCTTCCAACGCTAATTTCTTCTCAAAGTGCTTTTTGCCCTCCTTATCTCCGCTTTGCATTTGGCTTGGCATTCCTTATGATCTATCCTGTTACTTTCAGTTGGTTCTCTTCTCCACTTTCTGAAGGATTGTTTTTTGGCTCTAATGATTTCCTTTATCTTACTGTTTAGCCACGCCGGCTGACGTTTAGTCTTTTTTCCCTTTTTTCTAATACGTGGAATATATTTGTCCTGAACCTCCAGGATGGTGTTTTTAAACAGCATCCACGCCTGATGCAAGTTTTTACTCTGCGAGCTGCTCCTTTCAGTCTTTTTTTCACCATTTTTCTCATTTTGTCGTAATCACCTTTTCTATAGTTAAACGCTAGCGTACTTGATTTCCTAGTTTCACTTCCTTCAATGCCAATATCAAAACCGATCATATTATGATCACTGTTATCAAGCGGCCCTCGTATCGTTACCCCCTGCACTAGATCATGAGCACCACTAAGGACTAAGTCTAGTATTTTTCCTTCTCTTGTCGGCTCCTGAACTAGCTGTTCCATGAAGCTGTCCTTGATTTCATCAAGAAATCTTATGTCCCTTGCGTGTACAGATGTTACATTAACCCAGTCTATATGCGGGTAATTGAAATCCCCCATTATTATTGTGTTGCCCAGTTTGTTTGCGTCCCTGATTTCCTTTAACATTTCCGCATCCGTCTGTTCGTCCTGGCCAGGCGGACGGTAGTACACTCCTATCACTATCCTTTTCCCCTTAACTCCACTTCCAGGGCTTCCTTTCCATTTATTTCTTGAGGAAAGTAAAGAAATGCCCTTCATTTCTTCTTCATTTCATGCCCTACATCCATAGATAAAAGCTGGATCCTCGGCAGACTTGACTGGAGGAGGTATAGAGTGGATCCAGCTTTTGCCTATTTTCCCCAGCCATATGCAGTTTTTCTCCTCTTTTCCTTTTCCCTGATCTCCATCAGTATGCATCTCCTTCCTCTCTCTTCCCTCTCCTCCATCCATGTCCAGCATTTCTCCTTTCTCTCCTCCCCTCCATCCATATTCATCTCACTTCGTCTCACATCCTCTCTCTTCCCTCCCCTCCATCCATATCCAGCATTTCAACTCACCCCTCTCCTCCATCCATGTCCAGAATTTCTCCTCTCCCCTCCATCCATGTGCATCTCCTTCCTGTCTTCCCTCACTTCCATCCATGTCCAGCATTTCTCCTGCCCTCCCCTCCATCCATCCATAACAACTATCCTCTCTCCCCTGCCCTCCCTACCCTACTACTACTACTACTTAACATTTCTAGAGCGCTACTAGGGTTACGCAGCGCTGCACAGTTTAACAAAGAAGGACAGTCCCTGCTCAATGGAGCTTACAATCCATCCATGTCCAGCAATTCTCCTCTGCCCTCCCCTCCCATCTATGTCCAGTGATTCTCCGAATCCCCCTGTCCTCCCCTCTCATCCACATCCAGTGATTTTCCTCTGTACCCTGCCCTACCCTCCCATCCATGACCAGCATTTCTCCTCTCTCCCCTCCCCTCCATCCATGTGCATCTCCTTCCTGTCTTCCCTCACCTCCATCCATGTCCAGCATTTCTCCTGCCCTCTCCTCCATCCATCCATGTCCAGCAATTCTCCTCTCTCTTCTGCCCTCCCCACCCATCCATGCCCAGCGATTCTTCTTTGCCCCCTGTCCTCCCCTCATCCACATCCAGTGATTATCCTCTGTCCCCTGCCCTCCCATCCCATCCATGTTCAGCGATTCTCCTCTGCCCTCCCCTCCATGTCCAGTGACTCGCCTGCCCCAGCCCCCAATTTAACTTACCCCCCTTTTCAGCCCCCGAGTTTCAGTTTCCAACCTCAGCCCCATCTGTGCCCTCAGTTTCCTCAGCTGCTTTCCTTCCAGCCGCCCTGCATTTAAAAAGTCACGACAGCGGCAGCAAAAAAGCAGGCTCACCTCTAGCCTTTAAGCCTTCCCTTCTTTCTCAGCGTGCACTGTGCCACCTTCACGGAAACAGGAAATTGCATCACAGAAAGGCAGCACAGTGCACGCTGAGAGAGAAGGGAAGGCTTAAAGGCTAGAGGTGAGCCTGCTTTTTCGCTGCTGCTGCCGCCGCTGCTGCGTTTTAAACACAGGGCAGCTGGAAGGAAATCAGCTGAGGATCAATGGCAGGGAGTGACAGGAAGTGCCGCGGGGCCCCTGGAGGTGCAAGGCCCTGTGCGACCGCTCCTGTCGTCCCTGCCTAAGACCGGCCCTGGATGCCAGTGATCCAACAGGCAACCATTTTCTCCAGATTGAGAACCATACAGTGTGACTTTAACCAATGAGCAATGGCACCCAGGCAAGACTGAAGTGGAGAGATACAGGGAGAAGCCACATCAGTGTAAAACAGGAGAAGGATATCATCAGCAAAGATATAAAAAGAAATAGAGAAGCTTTGAATGAGTGTAGCAAGAGGACTAAGAGAAAGATTGAACAGCAGAGGGGAAAGGATAGACCCTTGAGGAATACCACAATCAAGGGAATAAAGAGAAGAAGATAAACCCGAATAAGAAGAGGCTGCTACCTTAAAAGAGCGAAAACAGAGAAAAGAAGTGAACCAAGCCAAGACTGACCCAGAAATGCCAAGAGAGGCTAGATGTGATAGGAGGAGAGAGTGGCCAATCAGATCAAAAGTGGCAAAGCAATGAGGTTAGTATCCAAGTGTGAGTGGCTTTCACTGAGAACACTTGCTAAAACAGTTTCTGTGCTGTAATGACTACAATAACCCGATTAACTAGGATGTAATGCAAAAGTCTTGACAACAACTGTGGAAAGTTGCTGGAACATGATTTTTTTCAAGGCTCTTGGACATAAAACACAAATTAAATACTGGTCAATAACTACCAGGAAGAGAAGGATCAAGACTGGGCTTTTTTTTAATAATAGGCGAAAAACAGCTGTCTTCCAAAGAGAGGGAATTAACCACCGGCAAGGCTGAGGTTAATGATGGACAACAGTGAGGGCAAGAGAACCAAAGTATTGCAAGTCAGCCAAGAACAAGGAATAAGATTTAACTCACAATCCAAGGGCTTCATATGGATGATTAGCTGGGTTAGAAAGGTTAAAGACAGAAACTGAAATGAGGACCAGGAAGAAAAAACAGAGCACTGGCAGAATGCAAAGGAGAAGGTAGGCAAAATGAAGATGGAGACTGAGGATGCATGATTCGGAATAAAGCTTGCAGAGTAGAGATTTTTGAGGAAAGTTATTGGACTAAGTCATCAGGTGAAGATTGAACTGAGCTGAAATTTAAAGGGACTTATAAATAGTTTAAAGCTCCTTACCCGGACAGGAAGCAGTTTTAATATGCTGACTAAAGTAGGCAGCTTTGGCCTTGTCAGATTAAATTTGTACTCCCTGTGGTGGTCATGACAAAAAGTGTGGGTAACAGAAGATTTATGCTTAAGCCACAGCCGTTCAGCCCTGCAAGCCTGATGCTTGAGCAGTCCAGCAGTGAGAGGGGTGCTATCCAGTCTTTTGCACTGAGTGTCACATGATCAAGTTTGAGCTACTATCTGGAATGAAACCACAAAGAAAATCTACTGGAGCTGCATTTTATTTTGAAAGGGTGACTATAATAAAATGAGAAAAATAGATTTAAAAAACAGCTAAAAGGATTGAATGCAAAGGTTAGGACACTAAACCAGGTATGGACATTGTTTAAAAATACCATCTTGGAAGCCCAGACCAGATGCATTCCACATATTTACAAATATGGAAAGAAGAGAAAACGACAGCCAGCATGGTTAAAAGGTGAAGTGAAAGAGGCTATTATAGCCAAAAGAATGTCCTTCAAAGAATGAAAAAAGTACTGAAATGAAGAAAATAAGAAGCAACATAAGCACTGGCAAGTCAGATGCAAAGTATTGATAAAGAAGACTACGAAGAGAAACTTGCCGCAGAAGCTAAAACTCACAGTAACAACTTCTTCAGGTACATCAGAAGCAGAAAGCCTGTGAGGGAATCCATGGGACCATTATATCACGAATAAGCAAAAGGGGCACTAGGGGAGGACAAGGCCATTGCGGAGAAACTGAATGAATTCTTTTATTCTGTCTTTATAGAACAAGATGTAAGAGATCTACCTGTACTGGAAATGGTTTTCAAGGGTGATGATGCAGAGGAACTGAAAGAAATCTTGGTGAACCCAGAAGACATACTGAGCCAAATCAGCAAATTAAAGAGTAGTAAATCACCTGGACTGGATGGCATACATCCAAGGATACTCAAAGAACTCAAGCATGAAATTGCTGATCTGCTGTTAGTAATATGTAACCTGTCATTAAAATCATCCATAGTACCTGAAGATTGGAAGGTGTCCAAAGTAACACCGATTTTAAAAAAGGGTTCCAGGGGTGAACTGGTAAATTACAGGCTGGTAAGCCTGATGTCAGTGTCAGGTAAAATAGTGGAAAATATTATAAAGAATAAAATTACAGAACATATAAATAAACACAGTTTAATGGGTCAGAGTCAGCATGGTTTCAGCCAAGGGAAGTCTTGCCTTATTGATTTGCTTCATTTCTTTGAAGGCGTGAATAAACATGTGGCTAAAGGTGAGCTGGTTGATGTAGTGTGTCTAGATTTTCAGAAAGCTTTTGATAAAGTTCCTCATGAGAGACTCCTGAGAAAATTAGAGTCATGGGATAGGAAGCAATGTTCTGGTGTAGATTAGGAATTGGTTATTGGACAGGAAACAGAGGGTAGGGTTAAATGGTAATTTCTTTCAATGGAGGAGGGTGAATAGTGGAGTACCATAGGGATCAGTATTGGGACCGGTGATATTTAACATATTTATAAATGATATGGAAATCAGAATGACGAGTGAAGTGATTACATCTCCAAATGACACAAAATTATTCTCGTTTGTTAAAACACATATGAAGACTGTGGAAAATTGCAGGAAGACCTTAGAAAATGGAAGAGTGGGCATCCAAATGGCACATGCAATTTAATATGGACAAATGCAAAGTGATGCACATTGGAAAAATAATCTGAATCATAGTTACCTGATGCTATGATCCACCTTGGGGATCACCACCCAAGAAAAAGATCTAGGTGTCATTGTAGATAATATGTTGAAATCTTCTGCCCAGTGTGCGGCGGCGGCCAAAAAAACAAACAGGATACTAGGAATTATTAGGAAAGTGATGGGGAATAAGACTGAAAATACTATAAAGCCTTTGTATCGCTCCATAGTGTGTCCGCACCTTGAGTATTGCGTTCAGTCCTGGTCACTGTATCTCAAAAAAGATATAGCGGAATTAGAAAAGGTTCAAAGAAGAGCGACCAAAATTATACAGGAGATGGAACTCCTCTCGTATGAGGAAAGGTTAAAGAGATTACAGCTCTTCAGCTTGGAAAAGAGACAGATGAGGTGAGATATGATTGAGGTCTACAACAGTGGCGTAGCCACAGGTGGGCTTGGGTGGGCCAGGGCCCACCCGTTTATGGCTCAGGCCCACCCAACAGTAGCACATGTTTAGTGGTAACTGGTGGGAATCCCAAGCTCTGCCAGCTGAAGATTTTCCCCTGATGATAACGAAAATGCTACTCTCCACGACACCTGCGCATGCTCAGTTTTCAGTGCATGCCTGCTGCCAAGGCGGAAAGAAGCGTTTTCCCACCAGCTGAGATAATTTTTTTTTTGGGGGGGGGGGGGGGGAGAACACTTGGTGCCCACCCAATTCTTGCCTAGGCCCACCCAAAATCTGTTGTCTGGCTACGCCCCTGGTCTACAAAATCCTGAGTGGTGTAGAAGTAAATCGACTTTTTACTCATTCCAAAAGTACAAAGACTAGGGGACACTCAAGGAAGTTACATGGAAATACTTTTAAAACAAATAGGAGGAAATATTTTTTCACTCAACAAGCTATGGAACTCTTTGCCGGAGGGTGTAGTAACAGCAGTTAGCACATCTGGGTTTTAAAAGGTTTTGGACAAATTCTTGGAGGAAAAGTCCATAGTCTGCTATTGAGACAGGCATGGGAAGCAACTGCTTGCCCTGAGTTTTGTAATATGGAGTGTTGCCACAATTTGGGTTTCTGTTAGGTACTTGTGACCTGGCTTGGCAACTATTTGGAAAACAGGATACTGTGCTAGATGAACCTTTGGTCTGACACAGTATGGCTACTCTTATGTTCTTATGAGCGTGCCTACATTGAGGCACACTAATGTAGGTTTATGCTAGGTTTCCAGATGTTGTTAGGGAAAAGAAAATACCACCTTTCTGTGGTTACAATCAAAGCAGTTTACATATTATATACAGGTACTTATTTTGTACATGGGGTAACAGAGGGTTAAGTGACACCCATGGTCATGAGCAGCCACAGTGAGAACTGAACCAAGTTCCCCTAGTGCTCAGGCTGCTGCACTAATCATTAGGCTACTCCTCCACTCCATCGCTTCAGTGGAACACCTACATCTAGGTTAGAGACATGCCCAGGAATGAGGTTTGCAGGAATCCCATGGAACCTGTGGGAATCCGCTCTGGGGCTGTAGGATTCCCGCAAGGATGGAAGTACTTCCTGCAGGGTTCTGATGGGAATGGAAGCAGTTCCTGCAGGGTTCTTGTGGAAGTGTAAGCTGCACTTGTGCCAGCCTCTCACCTACCAAGTACCAAGTTCTTTGAGTGCCAACTCTTCCTCCTCCTTGTTTTAACAATGCAGATGCAGAAAGTCTTCCATTAATCCTCTCTGCTCCTGGGCTGATGTGCAGGCCTCAGCTCTGACATAGGCATGAGCATCAGAGGTCACCTGACCTACTGTCACATGTATGTGGCAACCTCTCAGCACACAGTGCCAGCGAATCAGAGACATATGCGCACCAGAGTGTTCCAAGTGTTCCTCCTTTGCCTGCAGTGCTGAGGCTCAAACCCAAAGAGATACAGAGAGCTGACAGGAATTTATTTTTAGGTACCATTAAATTCTTGTGGGGACGGGTGGGGATGAGTTAGATTCCAGAATGGATGAGCGGGGACAGGTTATGGTTCTGTCCCTGTGCAACTCTCTAATCTAGGAACCCCTTTATAGAATTGCTACCACAATCACTAGGGTTCAGTATTACGCAGTGTTCATGACTCCTCCTTCTGCCTCTCAGGGGCTGTGAACAGTGGCGTAGCGGGGGGGGCTGCCACCCGGGGCGGTTCGCCGTTGCACAACCCCCCCCCCCCCCCGGGTGCAGCACGATGACACCCCTCCCCCCCGACCAGCTCCCGCACCCTACCTTTGAAAAGAATATCGGGAGGCGAGGCGCAGCACCTCGCGCCTGCCCTGCACGTAAAAGAAATGTGGACCGTCGGGCCTTCTCTCGCTCTGTCTGTCCCGCCCTTGCGGAAATAGGAAGTTGCGTCAGCAGAGGGCGGGACAGATAGAGCGAGGGAAGACCCGACAGTCCACATTTCTTTTACATGCAGGGCAGGCACGAGGCGCTGTGCCTCGCCTCCCGATATTCTTTTTAAAGGTAGGGTGCGGGAGCTGGTCGGGGGGGTGTCGATTCGCTGAGGGGGGGAGCTGGCAGGCAGCACCCCCCCTGAGCTGACACCCGGGGCGGACTGCCCCTCCCGGCCCCCCCCCCCCCTTGCTATGCCACTGGCTGTGAACACTACCTCTACAACAGGCTTGTCCAAGTTCAGTTTTGGGCAGGTTTTCAGTAAATCCCTAATTAATATGCATGAGAAAGATTTGCATGCCTAGTACATCCATTGCGTGCAGATCTGTCTCATGCATAGGGATATCCATTAAATCTGGTCTGCTTGCAGCCCTTGAATACTGAACTTGGATCCCCAGCCCCAAATAGGCTCTTCCACATGGTAATGCACAGTACTTGCCACCTGTTTTAAAATTATGCTAATGTAGACATATTTTGGTGAGCTACAAAGCTGATTTTAGTTAGCTTTGTAGCTCACCAAAATATGTCTGCATTAGCATAATTTTTAATTTATTTATTTAAGAACATCTGCTGAGAAATACATTTTTCCCTTCTGTGAGTTGGAAAAACCATGCAAACATATTGTTTAGGTATTTTTATGGTGCCCAATGAAAGATTCAAATATTTCATGTGTTTTGTGAGTAATGACTGGCGTGCCTGACTGGCGTGCCTGACTTACAAATGTGGCATACAGAATGCAGTAGGGATGTTTCATATAATAATTAAACCACTTCACAGAGTTTCATTCTGTGTGATGCCAGTTTTGTTCATCATTGCAATATACAGAAAGCTAAGCAAAGACATCTAACACTATGGAGAAATAGCACTCCATAGTAAAGTCCTACAAATAAGAATAAGGAGGGTATTTTTATAACAAGCAGGCTAATCTATATGGCAAGGATGCACATAAATTACAACAATTTTCAAAAGAAAGGTATGCACATGCTTTTCCTTTGAGAATTATTCTATGGAAAGTACACACATTTACACATTACAGTTCTTTAGTATGCACAAATTTCCCAGTTCATCTTCTGAGCATATGTGAGGGCTTTATAAAGTATGCATGTAAATGTTAACTTCACCCACAAGGATGTCTCCGTCTCATCTGGTAAATGTATGCTCATACATTCTGTATAGAGTAATTTAGGGGTCATTATTCTGTCTACAGCAGTCAGCTTTTTTCAAAATGCTGATCATTGCAGGCAAAATTATGCCCGGATATTCAATTCCAGGCCATGTCTGGGTACCAGCATTAAATATCTGGGTAGATGTGGATGAATGGTGCTTAACCGGGTAGGTGCTGATATTTGGCCCTTAACTGGTTAAGATAAACCAGTCGAGGATAGGAGTGCTATTTATGCAGCCCTATTTGGTGAGTTAACTTAACTGGTTAAGGGCTGACTCTGCCCTTAGACTGCCCACACAATAGCCAGTTTCTGTTTTAACCATTAGAGGGGACATCGGAAGCACTATCCAGGTAAGTGCCTCTGAATATTCCTTCTGGGCCCAGTAAGCATGAGTTAACCAGGTTCGCGCCTCTCTTAAGTGGTTAACATATTTTGAATATTGACCTTTTAATAACAGATAGGAGTCATATCCATGCCTCTATTGGGCAGATAGCCATGAATATGGTGAGAAATGTGTTAAGTACTATTTTATAAGTGAGCGAAATAGATCCTATATAGAAAATGGTGTCTACAAATAAGCAAGAATATAGCAAATTAACTGTATTTGACTCAACTGAGTACTTGTCAGAAATAGGAGGAAAAAAGACTTCAGATGCTCAGTTTAAAATCCAATTGATGCATAATGTTACTGAAGAGCTTTTTCATAAATCTAAAAAAACAAAACAAAACTCCAAATCCTTTATTTGTTTAATTTGCATCAACTATTTATCTATTGCAGATAAGTGGTCTTCTATATAAAGAGCTGACTTTCAAGTTAAATGAAGAAAAAAGTACAAAATATTTCAGGTTAATGCTGATCGTCAATCTGTATCCCCAGAATTCATACAGTAGTCTCAAATTGGAAGCAATTATTTTCTACATGAAAGCTAAGAACATTCCAAAGATGTCTAGATGGAGTTATCTGCAGAAATGTAATCTTTTCTTTAATTTATTACATAGTAACATAGTAGATGACAGCAGAAAAAGACCTGCACGGTCTATCCAGTCTGCCCAACAAGATAACTCATATTTGCTGCTTTTTGTGTATACCCTACTTTGATTTGTACCTATGCTCTTCAGGGCACAGACCGTATAAGTCTGCCCCGCACTATCCCCGCCTCCCAACCACCAGCCCCACCTCCCAACCACCGGCTCTGGCACAGACCGTATAAGTCTGCCCAGCACTATCCTCACCTCCCCAGCCCTGCCTCCCAACCCCGGCTCTGGCACAGACCGTATAAGTCTGCCCAGCCCTATCCCCGCCTCCCAACCACCAGCCCCGCCTCCCGATCTTGACTAAGCTCCTGAGGATCCATTCCTTCGGCACAGGATTCCTTTATGCTTATCCCACGCATGTTTGAATTCCGTTACCGTTTTCATTTCCACCACCTCCCGCGGGAGGGCATTCCAAGCATCCACTACTCTCTCCGTGAAAAAATACTTCCTGACATTTTATTGTTTGACTAATGCAGATAACTTCTGTTATTGTTGTGGTGAAGTGACTTTTGCATCACAAAAGTGGAGTACAACTGCTGTGGTTTAGAGAGCCTACCACCTTTATTCTGGCTTCAAAATTGGAATTCAGGACAGGAACTGGGCCCCACACTTGTGCAACAATTCATTGCCAGTAGTTGAACAGGAAAAGGCAATTTATGCCTTTTGCAGTGCAAATGATTTGGAGGGAGCCAACAGCTCATATCAGCAATTGTTACTTCTGCATGGTGCATCCAGTTGGAGAAGGTTTGTCAAAGAAGAAAAAATTGGACTGTGCAATATTCAAACATTCCATCAGCTATACGCCCAGTACCCCATGGAGAAGGATTGCTGGTTCCTGATGCACCAGAATCATTTTCACTTGAATCCAATCAGGAAGAGGATGAAACTTCTAGTCCGGAACCACCAATTTCACATGATCCAGATTTCTTACTGTCCTCCTCATTTGAACCACACCTCATAACTCAAGCTGAATGGAATGACCTTGTCAGGGATTTGGAAATACGTATGAGTATGATAGAGCTGCTGGGCTCCAGATTATAGTAGTGGAATCTCCTGGCAGGTGATGTTAGGGTTTCTGTGTTCCATGACTGTCAAAAGGATTTTTGTTACATTCTTCTTCATTGAAAGTGATCTTGTAGCATGCAACATCGATGGTCTAATGGCACCCCTCAATGCTGTTCATTATCCAGACGAGTGGAAACTGTTCATTGATTCATCAAAGATAAGTCTTAAAGCTGTTTTGCTGCACAATGACAATGTTTTTGCTATCATCATGAACTTCATACAAAGGAAATCTATGACAACATGAAACAACTTTTGAGGTGCATTAACAATGACCAGCATCAATGGCAGATTTGTGGTGACTTGATGGATGCCACTCTCTTGTTTTGTCAGGATCCACAAAGTACTGCTGTTTTCTCCATGAGTGGGATAGTTGTGCAAGAGATATCAAGAGAGACTAGCCACCCAGACAACAATTAGTGCCTGGGAGGAAAAGTCTTCAGAACCCACTGATTTTGTTCTAAACCTTACACATCAAGTTGAATCTAATGATGAACTCTGTAAAAGCCATGTTATTGGTGTGCCCATGAGTGCCCACAAGGGCCCTTCAAACAGTGAGCAGACCCTTGTAGGCACTTCTGTTTGTTTTCTTTCCTCGAGCACATGCCCGGTGGCAACTCTGTTCAGTATACCCTGTGAACACCTTATGTGACCCTTGAGACAGGCGTTTTGTGACGCCAAAACACGGACCATGTCGGGTCCTTTGTTCAAGCAGCAAATAAAGCGTTTTTCAAGCACTGTCTCTTGAGTTGGATTTGTCCTTTGGTCAGACTCTACTCTTGTTTGTCTACCTTTAAGTGGTTCATCTTATGCTGTCAAGGATTGAATATTGCGCTTAACTGCATAAGCTTCAGTGGCCAACCTAGAACTGGATATTCAATACCCAGTGCCCAGACATGGCCTGGCATTGAATAGCCGGGAATATAACTAGTGACGGACATAAAAACGCTGACCGCCACCAGCTGAATATCGGCCGGTATATTTTAATGCAAGCAGATCCTTTCATAGTAATTCAGTCTAATGGATATGCTTTGTGTTAGGCAAGACTAGAAATGACCTTCTAATAAACAGTTCAGACATCTGTATTCTCAGAAGATGATGACAAACATGAGGTTTATAAGCAGTTCCCTGTTACATATTCATTTTTGATTGTGGTGGTAAAGTTCACTTAAATGCATTGTTCATTTTCACATTTGTTTAAAAGAAAGATAATGGGATTGATATTCAGCATGGTTTAAGTGGGCAGAAGAGGCTCCTGCTTGCTTAAACCACAGTGAGTGGGCTGGCCTCAATATTCAGTGGCCCTTAATTGGGCAAGGCTGCTGAATATCAGCTCTGATCTTGCAGGCATAATACAGATATTGTTGGGGCAGTCCATGTATGGAGGTTTTGAGGAAATGGCACTTACATGGACTTGGGTCATATAGTGCTGCTGCCCACATAGCTAAGCAGCCATAGGACTGCACAAAAGATTGTCCTATCTTTGGCTGTGTAGCTATGTGAGTGCTATCACTAAATATTGGCCAGCATCCATATAAATTCCAGGCCATGGCCTGACCCTATTAACAATGCCACCCCTGCTCCAATCCCCCCTCTAATCTCCCTGAATGCCTCACTCCAATCCTCTGAACCACCCCTGAATCTGATTTCCCCCCATACTGCCTTTTCTGCTCCCCTTGATCTCCCTACACTCTCCTGAACCCCCCCCCCCCCCCCGGGTTCTGATCCCCTGTCCTGGATCCCTGATCTAATTCCCCAGTCTCCTCCTTGATTGCCCTTACATGGAAGGTGATTGCCCTTACATGGAAGGTTTACTCCTAGTGTAGTACTGCTAGGAATCATTGTTACAATTTTTAAATTTGAAGCCAAACAGAGAGGAAGAAGAGGGAGGCCGCACCTTCCCTGGCCTACTAGACTACCAGGGATCACCTCTAGGTAAGTCCTGGGTGTGGCAGAAGGTCTGAGGCGATTGAGAGAGCTGGGGTACAGAATGAGGGGATCGGGGGAAGTGGAAAAGAAATCAGAAATGGATGAAAGGGGGAAAATTAGAGGAAGATTGGAGGATCGGATGGGGGAACTGGGGGGAGGGAATTGGGGGGGGGGAGGGTGAAGGACCTGCTACATGAGCTGAATCTGGGTCGTGGCTGAATATTGGCTGGTATCTGGATAAATGCCAGCAGCCCATGCATGCCTGGATGTGCCCAGATATTCAATACTAGTGCCTAGACATGGACTGACATTGAATATCTGGATCTAACTTAGCTGGTGATGGTCAGTGTTTAAAAAAAACACTCACTGCCAGCAGTTGAATATTGGCCAGGATGTATTTTTTCCCAGAAGTATTTAAAGACTACTTATACACACATATGGTTGCAAAAATACATTTTCATTATAGAACTAAAACTGTTCCACAGAACCCCATAAGTAGTCACATGACATCATTGTTTTTACTCTATAAAATCAAAGGAAAAACACTGATGTTAAAAGCTAAATGACAGTTTGCTCTTAGCTTGCAATTAAACAGCTTCTTCTTTATCATCTGTGGTCTGGGAAACTTGGCCATAAGTGGGAGAAAAGCTCATGGATGAAACACCAGCAGTCAGTTATGATTTGCTTCCTTGTATTTTGAAAGATAGATAAATTCAGGATTAAAAAGAATACTGGAGAAAGTCTGTGCGTTTAAGTGTTTGAAGTGGAACAGTCATGCCAATTTAAAAATGTGACTTGTTTGCCTTTAATTCTGCAAAACTGTTGATGTACTTACTGCAATTACGACCTGGGAGACTGGGCGGCTAAATGGCAAATAATGTTTAATGTGAGCAAGTACAAGGTGATGCATGTGGGAAAAAAGAACCCGAATTATAGCTACGTCATGCAAGGTTCCACGATAAGTGTTACGGACCAAGGGATCTGGGTGTCATCATCGATAATACACTGAAACCTTCTGCTCAGTGTGCTGCTGCGGCTAGGAAAGCGAATAGAATGTTGGGTATTATTAGGAAAGGTATGGAAAGCAGGTGTGAGGATGTTATAATGCCATTGTATCGCTCCATGGTGCGACTGCACCTTGAGTATTGTGTTCAATTCTGGTCGCCGCATCTCAAGAAAGATATAGTAGAATTGGAAAAGGTGCAGTGAAGGGCAATGAAAATGATAGCGAGGATGGGACAACTTCCCTATGAAGAAAGACTAAGGAGGCTAGGGCTTTTCAGCTTGGAGAAGAGACGGCTGAGGGGAGACATGATAGAGGTATATAAAATAATGAGTGGAGTGGAACAGGTGGATGTGAAGCGTCTGTTCACGCTTTCCAAAAATACTAGGACTAGGGGGCATGCGATGAAACTACAGTGTAGTAAATTTAAAACAAATCAGAGAAAATGTTTCTTCGCCCAATGCATAATTAAACTCTGGAATTTGTTGCCGGAGAACGTGGTGAAGGCGGTTAGCTTGGCAGAGTTTAAAAAGGGGTTAGACGGTTTCCTAAAGGACAAGTCCATAAACCACTACTAAATGGACTTGGGAAAAATTCCAGGAATAACTAGTATAGAATGTTTGTACGTTTGGGAAGCTTGCCAGGTGCCCTTGGCCTGGATTGGCTGCTGTCGTGAACAGGATGCTGGGCTCGATGGACCCTTGGTCTTTTCCCAGTATGGCATTACTTATGTACTTATATATTTGTACCCCACATTTTCATTCCTAGTGGTGGATTCAATGTGGCTTACAGTTTACTGAAGGAAACAGTAGTTTACATGTTCAGAATAATAGATTACATGTTCAAGCGGGAAAAGATTATATGTTTAGAGTTGTGCAGCGCGAGAGTACAAGGTCCAATTTTAGTTCGCATTCAGTTCAGTTGAAGATTCCTGGTTGTGGAGGCATTGTCTTAGTAGTTGCGTGATTAGTGAGGTCGTTGGGGGGAAGGTTGCTTTGTAGAAGTGGGCTTTCAGGTGTTTTCTGAATTGTAGGTAGTTGTTAATGTGTTTTAAGTCTTTTGGAAGGGAGTTCCAGGTTTTGGTGCAGATATAAGCAAAGCTTGTTTCGTAGATGCTTTTATATTTAAGGCCTTGGCATCTGCGGAAATGGAGAGTGAGGTAGGATCTTGTTTGTGTGTTGCATTGCGGCAGTATTATTAGGTCTGTCATGTAAGCCGGGGAGAGGCCAAAACTTATTCTGTAGGCTAGTGGTGTACAGATCTTGAAGGATATGCGAGTTTTGACAGGTAGCCAGTGTAGATTTGGGAGCAGATAGAATAGAAAAAAGATGTGAATCGCCAATGGCAATGTAGAGAAAAATAATTTATTCACCACATTATTTAAAATAAGCCCAACACGGCTGCATTTCGCCCTCCTAAAGGGCTATGTCAGGGGCTAGCATGTAACAACTGTAAAAAAACATATATATATTTATGTTTTATTTATGTTTTATGACGTTTTATTTTTTAGTATTTTGTTCTGGTATGATTTATTTATACATAATGAATGGTTATTCCCAAAAAAGCCAGCTCTTTCTCCCTTCCTTCCTTCCTTTCTTCCTTCTTTCCTCCTTACCCAGCACTCCCTCTTCCTCTCCAGTAGTATTTCCCCACCCCCTTTCCCATACCGTGCCAGTGTTGACCTTAGAAATGCATTGAGGCTCTAAAACCCTTTCTGATGTTTTGGTGCCACCTCAGTAAGGCCAACACACAATCTCTCCACTGCAAAACACTATACACAAACTTGTGCAAAAACACACTCATAACCTTACCAAACCATAACAGAACTAATTCCAATGAAAGGACAAGCTACAACCTTATGCGTGGAAAGGCAGCACTGGGCTCTAAAACACCAATACACTACCTAGTGAAAAAAAACAAAGCAAAAAGGGATGCAAATACTACACGCTAGCAGAATACTGCACCTTGATCACACATGCAGCAATACTAGAGAAATTGAAACTTACATGCAAAATATCACAGAAGCACATTTCCAAAAGCTGACATATTCCAATTAATAAATTCTGAATAAGATACTTTCTAACTTTGTTGTCTTGAGCATTTAAGTTTTTCTATTCGCTTTGGTCCCAGTGTCTTCTGTTTTATGCAGTGTCTTCTTTCCATTTGATAGTTTTTCTCCCAACAAGTCCACCGTCCTCCTGTGTCCTTACGCGTCCTGTCTACCATCTGTAGCCCTGTCCCTATCCTTCCTCCAGTTTCAGCATCTACCCTCAGTGTTCTGATCCAGCCCTTAAATTCAGCAGTTTTCCCTCCATTCATATTCAGCATTTCTCCTCACTCTCCTCCCCTCCATCCATGTGCATCTCCTTTCTGTGTTCCCTCCCCTCTATCCATCCATGTCCAGGAACTCTCTTCTCTCCCCTGCCCTGCCCTCCATCCATCCATGTCCAGAAACTCTCCTCTCTCTCTCTCTCTCTCTCTCTCTCTCTCTCCCCTGCTCTCTCCTCCCTCTCTCCCTCCATCCATGTCCAGCAATTCTCCTCTCTCCCCTGCTCCCTCCATCCATATCCAGCAACTCTCCATTCTCCCCTGCCCTGTCTTCCATCCATCCATATCCAGCAAATTTCCTCTCTCCCCTGCCCCCACCATCCATCCATGTCCAGCAATTCTCCTCTCTCCCTTCCCCTTTATGTCCAGCGATTCTCCTCTGCCTTTCCCCTCCATGTCCAGCAATTCTTCCCTGCCCCTGCCCTCCCCTCCCCTCCATGTCCACTGATTTCTCCTCTCTCCCCTGCCCTCTCCTCCCATCCATGTCCAACGATTCTCCTCTGCTTTTCCCCTCCATGTCCAGCAATTCTTCCCTGCCCCTGCCCTCCCCTCCATGTCCAATGATTCTCCTTTGACCCCCAGCCTCCCCTCCATGTCCAGTGACTTCCCCATCTCCCCCTTTTCAGTCCCCGAGTTCAGTTCCAACCCAGCCCCCCCCCCCTCAGCTCCCCGACAGCCCTCCTCTCTGTTCCTGCCGCCCTGCGCTTCAACCTTTTATTTTAAGTCACAGCGACGGCACTGGAAACAGCACAGCCGACTCACCTCCAGCCTTTCCCTTCCCTCTCAGTGTCCCACCTTCCTCTGATGATGTAGTTCCTGTTTCCGCAAGGATGCTGAAAGGGAAGGGAAAGGCTGCAGGCAAGTCCACTGTGCTGTTTCCAGTGCCAGCCTTGAAGAATAATCTTGCCTTGATTGGAAGCCAATGTAGCTTCTCAAGCAATGGGGTTGCTCTTTCATATTTTGACTTTTTAAATATTAGTCTTGCTCCTGTGTTGAATGGTTTACAACCATTTGTGTATGTTTTCTTTGCATCCTACATATGCTGCATTACAATAGTCTAGTTGTGATGGTACCAGCGATTGTACTATTAGCCAGAATGCTTGTCTAGGAAAGTATTCTCTAACCCTTCTCAGTTTCCATAGGGCTCTGAAACATTTTGATTTAAATTCTGATACTTGGCTTTTTAGAGATAGATGTTTATCAAGGATAATTCCAAGTATTTTTAGTTGTGTTTCGATTCGATATGTTTATTGGTTGATTGTGAACTTTTAGTAAGAGGTTGGACTGTGCAGACTAGAAAGAACCAGGAATTTGGTCTGGTCTCTATTTAGCTTAAGTTTGAAGATTGTGGCCCAATTTTCCAGATGTCCAGGTTTTTTTTAACCTTATCCAGTATTTCTGTGATATTGTTGTTAAAAGGTATGTAAATGGTGACATCATCTGCATATATGAATGGGTTCAAACCCATTTGTTCTAATATTTTCCCAAGTGGGGCTATCATGACATTAAACAATATAGGTGATATTGGAGAACCATGTGGCACCCCACATTCTGAGATCCAAGAGGCTGAGAGTTGATCGGACATCTTTACAATGTAGGATCTAGTCTTTAAAAAACTACTGCACCATTGATTCCCATGTGATCGAGCAGGGTCAGTAGTGTTGTGTGGTGTACTAGGTTGAAAGCACTTGACATATTAAATTGTAGTAGTACGATTTTCTGTACTTGGCATATTAGTCATCTGAACTTTATTATCAGAGTGGTTATGACCATCTTGGTGCTATGAATGGTCTGAACCCTCTATTGAGAGTTATGAAGGATCGAAAAATGAGACAAGTATTCCATTAGCTGTTGCGCTACTAGTCCCTCCATCATTTTGGTCAATAGTGGGATTGAAGCCACCGGTCTGTAGTTCGTGAGTTCGCTGATCTTGTTAGTAGTATTTTTAGGGATTGGGGTAAATACAATGTTGCCTTTGTCATATGGCAAGAGACCATGAAAAACATGTATTCTATGTATTTGATGAACCATTCTGGTGGATTTTACATCATTTAGTTAGGGCAATTATCTAGTAGACATTTTGCATGTGCATACTTTGTCAGTAGTGTCTTAACTGTGCTGGTTGTGGGTGATTTAAAGGAGGCCCATATTCTGTCTGCCTTGATGTGAACATTGTTGATTTCATATTCGTGTAAGAAGTCTGTGAATGATGTTTGTGCTGTCGTAAGATTTGATCTTGTTTTTACGATTTTTTGCTTGAAATATTGTGCTAGCTCATTTGCAGTTGGTGGTGTTTCAGTTGATGCTAATACTACTTGGGTGTTCAAGACTATTCATAAGTTCAAATATTTTTTTTGTGTTGATCTGTTCTGGGTTTGTATATGTGCTGTAGTGTTCTGCTTATCTCTCTTTACGGTGTGTTTATATGTTCTTATGGCTTTCCTACATATATTTTTGTTTATGTCTGTTTTGTTTTTGGTCCATTTTCTTTCTAGTTTTCTGCAAAGTTTTTTCATCTTTGTTAGCTTATCATTGAACCAGGGACGTGGCTGATCTTTACGTTTTGTTTTCTTTTTGAGTGGTGCTATTTTGTTTAGTGTGTTTTCGCTTAGTTCATCCCAGTTTCTTATGAAGTGGATGTTAGTAGGTGATATGTTTGTTTGTTTCTTTGTTCATTCATCGCTGTCATCCAGAAGGTCTGATTATCTACCTTTCCTCTTGTTTTAAAAGTGTGTGATGTTGTTGGTTCTTTAATCTTGTCTTCCTGTTTCCATTGAAGTGTAAATGTCAGTTTTCTATGGTCTGACCATGGTATCTTTTCCCAGTTCTGATTTTCTAGTATATGGTTATTGTTGGCTGAGAATCTGTGAGCTAGTATGTCTAATAGATGACTTTTTGCATAAGAGAAGATGGCTTGTGCTGTTATGAAGCTCCATTGGTTCAGGAAATCCTTTAAACTTCTAGTATTAGCATTGTGCTGTTTTTCTAGATTGATATCTCCTAGCAGAAGGACATCCGGGTGGTTTATACAGATGCTTGATATGAAATCCATGAAGTCGTTTTGGGCATTAGACCAGCTTACTGGGGGTCGGTAAAACAGTATGAAACATAATTGACCATTTAATGTTGTATCTGTGATTTTGCATTGCAGGATTTCAAGTGCTGAGGATATATTCAGCGATTGGTTCTACTTTTAATCGGGATTTGTATATTAATGCAACCCCAACTCCTTTTTTTTTTTTTAGTTCTGTTGATGTGTGTTATTTTGTAACCTGGTGGGCATAGGGGCGAGCAGTACTGAGTCATCTTTGAGGTGTAGCCATATTTCTGTTATGAACAGTAGATAGTTGTTCTGTTTCTATCCAGTCTATAAGTATCGCTGACTTGTTAACTGCTGATCTAACATTTATATATCCTGTAGGTATCAGGGTATAAAGTAACAGAGGGGCATAATCGAACGTCGCCGGCCAAATAGATCGCCGGCGATCTATGTTGGTGGCAGCGTTACAGCTGGCCGGAACCGTATTATCGAAAAAGATGGTCGGCCATCTTTTTTTTCAATAATACGGTTTAGCCTGGCCAAATGCCGTGGAGTTCACTGGGTTTGAGATGGCCGGGTTTGTTTTTCAGCGATAATGGAAAGTTATGTCGGCCATCTCAAACCCCGGCCAAATTCAAGGCATTTGGCCGTGGGAGGAGCCAGCATTTTTAGTGTACTGGCCCCCCTGACATGCCAGGACACCAACCAGCCACCCTAGGGGTCACTGCGGTGGACTTCAGAAAAGCTCCCACCACGTGCATAGCTCCCTTACATTGGGAGCTGAGCCCCCCAAACCCACTACCCACAAATGTACTGCACTCACTAAAATTGCTCCAGGGACCTGCATACAGCCTCTAGGACTTATTGCTGCTGTATAACTTTGGCACACCAGTTCACACCTGAAGTCCTTTCTTGAAATAAGCACGTTTACTCACAGTTAACTGCAGATCAGAGGTTGTGCCCCACTGGCAAAGAGTCCCCTGGTACTAAGATTAGCAGTAGGTCAGAGCTGGCACAATGGTGTACAATGCCCTCTTTCAGCACCATTGAAGGTAAGAACTACCTTCTCTAACGTGGGTAACACAGGAAAGAGAACTAAAACTGACTTACAAAAATGGCCACTACCGCATGGACTACAACAGGAAACAAAACAGGGCACACTCTGACCCAGTTAGCAGGGGGGAAAAGCACCATGGGAGTAGAGCCAGTACCCTACACTCACCACAATGCATTGCTAATGTGACTCTCTGCAGGGCACCTAACAGAAAAGGTGTCACACTCACCCCAGAGCCACATCGCAACCAGGGAAAGGCTGTCGGAGGATACAACACATTCTGCTGTCATGGAGGTGGGTACGGCATTTGAGGCTGGCATACAGGCTGGAAAAAAGGTTTTTAGTTTTAATTTTTTTTAGTTTGGAAGGGGATTGGTGACCACTGGGGGAGTATGGGGAGGTCATCCCCCATTCCCTCCAGTGGTCATCTGGTCAGTTGGGGCAGCTTTTTGAGGCTTGGTCTTGAAAATAAAAGAACCAAGTAAAGCCGGCGAAATACTGCTTAACGCCGCTTTTTTTTCCATTATCGGCAACAGCCGGCCATCTGGTAGCCACGCCCATGCCCGCCCTTGTCCCGCCTTCGCTAATCTACCGACACGCCCCCTTGAAGTTTCACCGACGAAGCGACGGGAAAGCGGCGATGCTGTCAATAATGCCGCTTTCGATTATACCGATTTCGCCGCTTTTAAGAAATCGCCGCCCATCTCCCGATTTATGTCGGAAGATGGCCGGCGATCACTTTCGATTATAAGCTGGATAGTAACATAGTAGATGACAGCAGAAAAAGACCTGCACGGTCCATCCAGTCTGCCCAACAAGATAAACTCACATGTGCTACTTTTTGTGTATACCTTACCTTGATTTGTACCTGTCCTTTTCAGGGCACAGTCATGTTTGATGTTGGCATGCTTAATAGTTCGTAGTTGTCTGTTCCGTCTATCTTTTTTGAATTTATGATCATGTTGATTGTTATAGCGAGTGCTACATACCTGTAGAAGGTATTCTCCGAGGACAGCAGGCTGATTGTTCTCACTGATGGGTGATGTCCACGGCAGCCCCTCCAATCGGAACACTTTCTAGCAAAGTCCTTTGCTAGTCCTCGCGCGCCGATGCGCACCGCGCATGCGCGGCCGTCTTCCCGCCCAAACCGGCTCGTGCCGGCCAGTCTCATATGTAGCAAGACAAAGAGAAGGGAAGACACAACTCCAAAGGGGAGGCGGGCGGGTTTGTGAGAACAATCAGCCTGCTGTCCTCGGAGAATACCTTCTACAGGTATGTAGCACTCGCTTTCTCCGAGGACAAGCAGGCTGCTTGTTCTCACTGATGGGGTATCCCTAGCCCCCAGGCTCACTCAAAACAACAACCATGGTCAATTGGGCCTCGCAACGGCGAGGACATAACTGAGATTGACCTAAAAAAATTTACCAACTAACTGAGAGTGCAGCCTGGAACAGAACAAACATGGGCCTAGGGGGGTGGAGTTGGATTCTAAACCCCGAACAGATTCTGAAGCACTGACTGCCCGAACCGACTGTCGCGTTGGGTATCCTGCTGCAGGCAGTAATGAGATGTGAATGTGTGGACAGATGACCACGTCGCAGCTTTGCAAATCTCTTCAATAGTGGCTGACTTCAAGTGGGCTACTGACACTGCCATGGCTCTAACATTATGAGCCTGGGCGTAAGTAAAGGAAATGCAATCTGCTAGCCAATTGGATATGGTGCGTTTTTCCACAGCCACTCCCCTCCTGTTGGGATTAAAAGAAACAAACAATTGGGCGGACTGTCTGTTGGGCTGTGTCTGCTCCAAATAGAAGGCCAATGCTCTCTTGCAGTCCAATGTGTGCAGCTGACGTTCAGCAGGGCAGGAATGAGGATGGGGAAAGAATGTTGGCAAGACAATTGACTGGTTCAGATTGAACTCCGACACAACCTTTGGCAAGAACTTAGGGTGAGTGCGGAGGACTACTCTGTTATGATGAAATTTGG
Source organism: Microcaecilia unicolor (assembly GCF_901765095.1). NCBI lineage: Eukaryota > Metazoa > Chordata > Amphibia > Gymnophiona > Siphonopidae > Microcaecilia > Microcaecilia unicolor. The sequence continues at coordinate 52,631,589 of NC_044039.1, forward strand.
TGTAAGGGGCCTGGGCTACCAGGGCCTGAAGCTCACTGACTCTACGAGCTGAAGTAACTGCCACCAAGAAAATGACCTTCCAGGTCAAGTACTTCAGATGGCAGGAATTCAGTGGCTCAAAAGGAGGTTTCATCAGCTGGGTGAGAACGACATTGAGATCCCATGACACTGTAGGAGGCTTGACAGGGGGCTTTGACAAAAGCAAACCTCTCATGAAGCGAACAACTAAAGGCTGTCCTGAGATCGGCTTACCTTCCACACGGTAATGGTATGCACTGATTGCACTAAGGTGAACCCTTACAGAGTTGGTCTTGAGACCAGACTCAGACAGGTGCAGAAGGTATTCAAGCAGGGTCTGTTTAGGACAAGAGCGAGGATCTAGGGCCTTGCTGTCACAACAGACGGCAAACCTCTTCCATAGAAAGAAGTAACTCCTCTTAGTGGAATCTTTCCTGGAAGCAAGCAAGATGCGGGAGACACCCTCTGACAGACCCAAAGAGGCAAAGTCTACGCTCTCAACATCCAGGCCGTGAGAGCCAGGGACCGGAGGTTGGGATGCAGAAGCGCCCCTTCGTCCTGTGTGATGAGGGTCAGAAAACACTCCAATCTCCACGGTTCTTCGGAGGACAACTCCAGAAGAAGAGGGAACCAGATCTGACGCGGCCAAAAAGGAGCAATCAGAATCATGGTGCCTCGGTCTTGCTTGAGTTTCAACAAAGTCTTCCCCACCAGAGGTATGGGAGGATAAGCATACGGCAGACCTTCCCCCCAGTCCAGGAGGAAGGCATCCGATGCCAGTCTGCCGTGGGCCTGAAGCCTGGAACAGAACTGAGGGACTTTGTGGTTGGCTCGAGATGCGAAGAGGTCTACCAAGGGGGTGCCCCACACCTGGAAGATCTGTCGCACCACACGGGAATTGAGCGACCACTCGTGAGGTTGCATAATCCTGCTCAACCTGTCGGCCAGACTGTTGTTTACGCCTGCCAGATATGCGGCTTGGAGCACCATGCCGTGACGGCGAGCCCACAGCCACATGCTGACGGCCTCCTGACACAGGGGGCGAGATCCGGTGCCCCCCTGCTTGTTGATGTAATACATGGCAACCTGGTTGTCTGTCTGAATTTGGATAATTTGGTGGGACAGCCGATCTCTGAAAGCCTTCAGAGCGTTCCAGACCGCGCGCGTAACTCCAGAAGATTGATCTGCAGATCGCGTTCCTGGAGGGACCAGCTTCCTTGGGTGTGAAGCCCATCGACATGAGCTCCCCACCCCAGGAGAGATGCATCCGTGGTCAGCACTTTTTGTGGCTGAGGAATTTGGAAAGGACGTCCCAGAGTCAAATTGAACCAAATCGTCCACCAATACAGGGATTTCAGAAAACTCGTGGACAGGTGGATCACGTCTTCTAGATCCCCAGCAGCCTGAAACCACTGGGAAGCTAGGGTCCATTGAGCAGATCTCATGTGAAGGCGGGCCATGGGAGTCACATGAACTGTGGAGGCCATGTGGCCCAGCAATCTCAACATCTGCCGAGCTGTGATCTGCTGGGACGCTCACACCCGCGAGACGAGGGACAACAAGTTGTTGGCTCTCGTCTCTGGGAGATAGGCGCGAATTCGAGTTTCTGCACTGGGAGAAGGTGGGACTTTGGATAATTTATCACAAACCCCAGTAGCTCCAGGAGGCGAATAGTCATCTGCATGGACTGCAGGGCTCCTGCCTCGGATGTGTTCTTCACCAGCCAATCGTCGAGATATGGGAACACGTGTACCCCCAGTCTGCGAAGTGCCGCTGCTACTACAGCCAAGCACTTCGTGAACACTCTGGGCGCAGAGGCAAGCCCAAAGGGTAGCACACAGTACTGGAAGTGATGTGTGCCCAGCTGAAATCGCAGATACTGTCTGTGAGCTGGCAGTATCGGGATGTGCTTATAGGCGTTCTTCAAGTCCAGAGAGCATAGCCAATCGTTTTCCTGAATCATGGGGAGAAGGGTGCCCAGGGAAAGCATCCTGAACTTTTCTTTGACCAGATATTTGTTCAGGGCCCTTAGGTCTAGGATGGGACGCATCCCCCCTGTTTTCTTTTCCACAAGGAAGTACCTGGAATAGAATCCCAGCCCTTCTTGCCCGGATGGCACGGGCTCGACCGCATTGGCGCTGAGAAGGGCGTAGAGTTCCTCTGCAAGTACCTGCTTGTGTTGGAAGCTGTAAGACTGAGCTCCCGGTGGACAATTTGGAGGTTTTGAGGCCAAATTGAGGGTGTATCCTTGCCGGACTATTTGGAGAACCCACTGATCGGAGATTATGAGAGGCCACCTTTGGTGAAAAACTTTCAACCTCCCTCCGACTGGCAGGTCGCCCGGCACTGACACTTGGATGTCGGCTATGCTCTGCTGGAGCCAGTGAAAAGCTCGTCCCTTGCTTTTGCAGGGGAGCTGAGGGGCCTTGCTGAGTCGCACGCTGCTGACGAGAGCGAGCGCGCTGGGGCTTAGCCTGGGCCGCAGGCTGTCGAGAAGGAGGATTGTACCTACGCTTGCCAGAAGAGTAGGGAACAGTCTTCCTTCCCCCAAAAAATCTTCTACCTGTAGAGGTAGAGGCTGAAGGCTGCCGGCGGGAGAACTTGTCGAAAGCGGTGTCCCGCTGGTGGAGCTGCTCTACCACCTGCTCGACTTTCTCTCCAAAAATATTATCCCACGGCAAGGCGAGTCCGCAATCCGCTGCTGGATTCTATTCTCCAGGTCGGAGGCACGCAGCCATGAGAGTCTGCGCATCACCACACCTTGAGCAGCGGCCCTGGACCTAACATCAAAGGTGTCATACACCCCTCTGGCCAGGAATTTTCTGCACGCCTTCAGCTGCATGACCACCCTCCGATGTCTCGGCCCCGATGCATTCGATGCAATCGGGGGCGAGGATGAAGGTCCGGGCGCCGACGACGTCGAAGTAGTCGATACTCCCGGTGCCGATGCCGACGAAGAGCCCGAGAACAAAACGTTCCACTGGGCCAATCTCGCTACCTGAGTCCGCTTTTGCAAAAGAGAACACAGACTACAGGCCTGCGGGCGGTGCCCAGCCCCCAGACACTGAAGACACGACACGTGCCTGTTAGTGAGCGAGATTACCCGGGCACACTGGGTGCACTTCTTGAAGCCGCTGGAAGACTTCGATGTCATGGGCGGAAAAATCGCGCCGGCGAGATCAAAAGTCGAAATGGCGAAAATGGCACCACAAAAAAAGGGAGAAGAAAACTTCGAACCGAGGCCTACATAGGGCTTACCCCGACAACGAAAGAAAACTTACCGGGGCAAAACTAGAAATACAGGCAGGGAAAAACAGACCAAAAAGGTCTCCTTCCGACACCCTTTTTTTTTTTTTTTTTTTGTAAAGCGAAGTCCAAAAACGACGCGCGAGGTCAACTTTCGGGGCGCGAACGGCGAAACACGACCGTACCGAGCGCGGACAAAAGAAGACTAGCCGGCACGAGCCGGTTCGGGCGGGAAGACTGCCGCGCATGCGCGGTGCGCATCGGCGCGCGAGAACTAGCAAATGACTTTGCTAGAAAGTGTTCCGATTGGAGGGGCTGCCGTGGACGTCACCCATCAGTGAGAACAAGCAGCCTGCTTGTCCTCGGGGAATCAAGATTATCTTTTTGTTACTGGTTGTCATATTGGTTTCTGGTTTGTAGTGAGGATTGTACTTTGGTTCTTCCAATTGAAGGAGGGAGTGCCTGACTGAAATATGTACAGGGTTGTTGTTCCATTTGTTTGGTGAAGCAGCTCGTAGTCCAGTTAAACATACTAATCATGTAGTAGAAGAGCCATGCCTTTATGTTGGCCATTTTGAGGTATGCTTTCAATTCTCACACAACTATAAATAGATAGCTGTCAGCCATCAAAATTGTCAGCAGTTCTATTATGTGGAACAGTACAAAATAGGGAAACCCCAGGATTCAACCTCTTATACAAATGTGTGGATTATAAGATAACAAATTAGAATTTTCATTAATTACAAATTGAATAATGCAGTAGCGGGTAACTAACAGTGGTCAAGCCAATATGTAATACGCAATGTAAAAACCGCAGCAATGAGAGGTATAGAACAAGACTGAAATTTACAGTAAGTTCTTCTCTTTCCAGAAAATAATGCAGATAGTTTATTGGTCTGTCATAATTAGTAGAAATTTGATTATAAATTAACCAGTGCTAGAAAATAAATTATTTGAGGTAGATTTGCATTCCAATCCTATCCAGCATACCTTTGATAATATGAATAGTTGCACATTAAGTATACAGTTTTATGAATTCTCAAATTATAAAGCTGTCATATTCCCTGAGAGTCTTATTATGAGCTTACCATAATCAGATATCAAATCTTGTTTATTTTAACAAATTCTGCAGATAAGGTTAAAAAAACATAACAATAATAATAATAAAAGGGAAAATAAAAGCACCCTATATTTTATATATATTTTTGAGCTTTCTTTGACAGATGCAGAAAAGCTGTGTCTCATGTTCAGAGCTACCTGTGGCTATAGAAAAGACTGCCCACAGAGCAGCGGGAAGGAGCTGTGGGAGTAGGTACGAATTAGGCCATTGCATGCCTTGCACAGCACAGGAGAAACAGGTTTGTGTGGTAGCTCTCTGCTAGGAACAAAGCACTGCCATCCAACTTCAAATCTTTGGTGTTTGAAATGAAGGTTCACTTGGAGGTAGACTAGAACAGCCTTCTGGTAAGGTTTCAGCTCCAGCATAGAGCAGCTGGAAGTGAGCTATGGGGGTTGGTGCAAATTGGTCCCTTGCATGCTTCATACAGCTCAGGAGAAACTTCAGCAGGCATTCAGAAGCTTGTGACAAACAAATCAAATCCACCGCATCTAGGAGGCTCCCCAGGCAGTTGGTACAGAACACAGAGACTGTGAAGTGAAGGGTACTTGCCTTGTTGTCAGGTAGGGTTCCGCTTTCAAAGATGCTGTTCTTCCATTTCCAGTCATATAGCTGTGAAGGGAGAGTTTATACGGGCGATTGCATCATAAAATTCCAGATTGGCCACGTCAGTGTGTAAAAAAGAGTTCTAGTGGACCAGTACTGGGAGTCTAGGTGCCATAAGCCCCTTCCTTAATGCCTTTTAACTCTCATCACTACTGTGACAATAATCCTCGGTGGTATTAGGTACAGAAGCGGCAGTTACCTCCTGCTCATTCCGCTGAACTAGTTCACAAGAGCCGCGGTGTTGCAGTGGATGGGAACAGCTGTAGTCTCTGGTTTCTTCTAGTGGTTCACCCTCCGATGGCACTGATTTCTCTCAGCTCATGGGAGCAGTGTAGTGAGTTATGTGGAAGTTCTGTGAGAGGGAGTGGCCTGTCCCTCAGCTTCCACTTGGGTGGGCAAGCTGGCCATCGTAGGCTTGGCTGGTAGTCCCACATGTCTGTGCTCTGGAGCACTTAGCAGATTCGGGGCATACGGTCTGTCCGGTCAGTCCCAGTGTTCTATGCATAGTCTGGCACATCCGTGTCCGGCCTTATTGGCCCTGGATATGAGCTGGTGTAGGCAAGTGCATCAGGAGCTCACCACAATGCGGCCATTCTAGTCGGCGGCCGTCTTGATTTATTTTCCCTGTTTAGTTTCAGTTTGAAAACTGATGTCCAGGTTTCCATGGTGTTTATGCTGTCTGTGATTGCATATGAATATATTGTCAGCATATATGAAGGAGTTAAAGCCTTTGTTGGATAAAGATAGTGCAAGAGGGACCATCATTAGGTTGAATTGGTGAGAGCAGTGCATTCTGATTTCCATGGGATGGAAATCAAAGAATTTGATTTAACTTGGTAGGATCTGATGGTTAGAAATCCTTTGAACCATTCGAATACCTTACCTCCTATTCCTATTTTGTCAAGGATTCTTTGTAAGATAGTGTGGTCTACCATGTCAAATGCAGTGGACATGTCGAATTGAAGTAGATGGATGTTTTTCTCGGTCAAAATTTCTAGTTTTAATTTGGCTAAAAATGTGATTAGTATCATTTCTGTTCTGTGGTGGGGCCTAAAATCTGATTGGGACTCATGTAGTATTGAAAATTTGTTGAGGTAGTTGGTTAGCTTCGATTCCTTCTATTATTTTGGTCAGTAGGGGTATGGCTGCTATTAGTCTGTAGTTAGTGGTATCTTTAATGTTGTTTCTTTTTGTGTGTGTGTGTGTGTGTTTGTCCTTTGGAATTGGTGTAAGTAGTATGTTGCCTTTTTTGCAGGGGAATTTGCCTCTGGGAATAGCCTAATGAACTGATGGACTTGCAGGATAAGGGGTGGATTGGGGGCAGCTTCTACACAATTGTTCGCTATTTGGCAGATGATAACCTAATTGGAATTAAATGAAAGAGCTTATACTTGAATATATTAAAAACATATTAAATGAACTCTAAGTGAATCACAAGTGAATCTCAGGAGAGCAGCTGTAGAAGTAGTGTGGACTTAAATATTATTATTGCTATAACTAAAGAGAAATAGAAGCAATGGAGACTGTAGCCTAATCTGAAATGCACTGGAAAAAATGAATCTTAAGTATTTCTTAGTGCTAAAAATGGGATTTATATGAATGCTCTCAACATTTCAACATAAACTGCATAAAGCAGTTGAGTGGAAATTCTATATATGATGCTCAAACTTCAGTGCCAAAAAAAAAACAACTGGTGTTGAATGGCATTCTGTAAGAAGCATTCTGGGATCAGTAGCCTTTATCAAATAGCGTGTAGTGCCAGGATTCACGCTCAACTTTGGGCACGAGGAGTCACAACAACTGAAACCAGGTATAAATCCCAGTGCGCAAGTTGGACATGGATCCCCCAAATTCTATAACACTGCACACTCCTGGCCCACCCCTGTCCCTCCCATGCCACCTTTGCAGATATGCTTGGAACACTTATGCGCTATTCTATAAATGGGTGTGTGTGTGTTTACACAGAACTGCCATTTCTGCCCCATTTTGGTGCCTTGCAGTGAATTCCTTCAAAAAGGTGGTAAATAAATCCTAATAAATAAATAAATAAATAAATAATAAATACATTAAAAAGCTTTTTTTCATGCTGAAAATTTGGCATGGAGGTAGCACCAAATGTTTTATGCCATAGTTAGAATTTCCCGCTTAATGTACATATCAGGTCATGTTAATCGCTACCACAGTAGCATGATGGTTTGGGAGCGCTAAGTTACATGTTAACTGCATATTGTGATAGAGGGGCAGGAACTAAGCAGGTCATGGGTGGAGAAGGGGTATGGACTGCATAATACAGTGTATTAATGGTAATTAACGCACGCTAACTTCCATTTGTGCAGTTGACATGACTTCACAGTAGTAGTAGTAGTAGTAGTAGTAAATGCAGCTCCGCTAATTGCAACCAGGTTCTACACAAGCTAATGCACAGGTCCATGTGTTAATTGCAAAGGACATGCTGGGCACATTCCCAAAAATTAGTGTGCACCTAATGTATGCTGATTTTTGTTGTTACTGCACATTAATTGCAAAAATGCACTTTAGTAAACAAACTCCTTATTTATTTAGATTTTGCTCACACCTTTTTCAGTAGTAGCTCAAGGTGAGTTACATTCAGGTACTTCAGATATTTCTCTGTCCCAGGAGGGCTCACAATCTAAGATTGTACCTGAGGCAATGGAAGGTTAAGTGACTTGCCCAAGATCAGAAGGAGCAGCAGTGGGATTTGAACTGGCCACCTCTGAATTACAAGATGGGTGCTCTACCACTAGGCCACTCCTCCACTCCTTAGTGTAAACAACTTGAAAGTAATGAACAAAAAAGTCTGACTGTAGTTTGCAAGCTGAAATTATCAATTATTTTAGCAAGCATTCAGCAAAGCAACACAGGAGAAAAGCATAGGAAGGAATATATGTAAAGATCTACATTGGCCTGATTATAAAAAGAGCTCAGAAGGAGTCACATATAATGCAGTAAGCAGAGGAAGGGCATAATTTCCTGCAGCTATAAGGGGTGCCTAGCCTATCCCCCCTGATCATCTAAATTTATCCCCAGATATACCTGCCAAATAGCTCTCCCCAATGAGCTTAAAAAATAAGTTTGATGACATTAAAATAAAGCAAGAAGGATACAGGGAAAGGAAGACCCAATGATCCCAAAATATTAGAGGATTACATGTATGCAACTGCTGAGCCTGCCAATGAGATGCTGAACATCAGTAAGCCAAGAGAATGATGATGCTAGGCCTGAGTGTGATGGAAACAGAAAACAATGTGCAATCCAACTCAACAGAATTAAATAGACTGAAATAGAGCTTAAATGGGTGCAAAGAGAAAATAATAGACCTAGAAAACCAATAAAGAAGAAATTACAGTAGTGGCAAAAAAATAAATAAACATAATGTTGGGAATGATTAGAAAAGGATAACACAAAGAATATCATATTATTCCTGTACTGTTTCATGGTGCAACTTTACCTTGAATATTGTATGCAATTCTGGTCATCTCAAAAAAATATATAGCAGAATATAAAAAGGTGCAGAGAAGGGTGACTAAA